>NC_051067.1:80607412-81807412 GCF_004664715.2 Peromyscus leucopus | reverse complement strand
GCATGTGAGCTGGCACATAATAGTTGTCAAACAAATGGACGAAGGAAGGCTGCCTGGTGGGGAGCGTGTTTTGCATGTGGTGTTCTTCCTTCAGCAAGAGAGAGGCTGTTATGCTTTGTAGTCACAGTGGGCTCCTGCTCTGCAGGCCTAGTCTTTCTCTGCATGGTGATTTCTTGAAGAGTTCAGCTCCTGAGCTGAAAGGCCAAACCCCAGCTCTTGTCTTCAGACTATGAGTGAGAATCAGAGACAAGGTCAACCTGTGAGTGAATGTTAGGGTCATTCCTCTCTCTAGTAGAGACAGAGGCCAAACTGCATCATAAGCTGGAATGCTATGAGGCTGAGAGAGGGCAAATACCATGCTCAGGGGTCAATAATGTGACAATAAGGGTTACTGTTGAGTTTGGGACATGTTCAAGAGCAAAAGAGATGCTATGATAACTAGACAGTGGGAGTAAACCTGAATGATTGCAGGCAAATTGCAATGAATGGTCATCTGATTTAAAGGTCAAGCAGGAAACTATTTCAAATTAAAGATAGTGCCTCATGTGGTAGTAAATTCTCTAGAGTCCAGATGAGTGGTTCTCAACCCATGGGTTGTGACTCCCAGGCATTGCAAATCAGATACCCTGTATATTAGATATTTATGTTACACTAGCAATTCATAACACTAGCAAAAATTGCAGTTATAAAGTAGCAATGGAATAATTTTATGGTTGGGGGTCACTACCACATGAAGGACTATATTAAAGGATTGCAGCATTAGGAAGGTTGAGAACCACTAGAGAGACCTGAGATATGGAAGTTCTAAGTCTCTCTCTGTCTCCTTCCCACTAGAACTTCTCATTCTTTATCTAAGGCATTGAAATAGATGAGAGCCTACTCACTCCCCCCATCTCCCATCCCCCCCAGCAGGATGTTTATTTCAAATAATCCTCTCATGAGGACATTTTGGAAGATCTCTGAGTTCTTCACTGCTTTAGCACTGCCGAGCATCAGGATGAAAGCTCCTCCAACTTTTGTGTCCTTATGATTCCTTTTTCTTATTTTATCCCCGGGATGAATCAGATATCCATAGATGACTCAACACAGGAGCTGAAGAAAAGATTCACAATCAGCCTTCTCATTTATGAGCAGGACACCAAAATCCAAATGGAATGGTATCCTGGGTATCCAGGCTCACATAGCCAGTCACACCTGCATGAATCCTAAAGCAGGAAATTAAACAACAACACTAAAATACCCAAACTTTGCAATGCATGGTAATTGTAGAAAATGCAGAAGAAACAGCAAGCAATGTATTTAGCAGGTGTAGCATGATTCAGGTACATGATACACACACACACACACACACACACACACACACACACACACATCTCTGTCTGCTAGTTATGATCTTTTCCTTCTATTTCTGGTGCTCTTTTGAATCTGCCACCAAGTTTCTTTATTTCCCATTTTGCCACTTGTCCTAGCCTCTCTGTGACATCCCTCTACTCTGACACTAAAGCTGAAGGACACAATTCCCAAGCTGACCTGTCTGCTACACTGTGTACCACTGAAGCAGTATGCAATTGGAAAAAACATTTGTTTTTGAGGTGAACAGTAGGAGTATGGGACACAGGTGCTAAGTAAGGCCTGGATTTCTGACTGGTCTACAAGGAGCCAGGGGAGGTACCACCAGCCAGCGAGACTGGAAACCTGCAACTGACAGCTCTTATTTAGAAGGTCAGCAACAGGATGCCCTTAGACAGGAGGTCTGGTGTTATGGAAGGTATCTTGAGAAGGCCAGTCCTCCCCAGGCCTGCGTGCATGCCAGCCATCCATAAGCTCGCACCCAATGTTGCCTCCAGATCCCCCACATCTCTACTTATAAATGTTCATAAAACGATTTTTTAGAGTTGATCAGTTGCACCTCATTAAAACCCTTAATTTGTTAACAGTGAAATGTGGAGCTTATTAAATGCAAGAGTCAATAAGTTCCAGAGGTTACCCAGTGTCTCCAAAACATACTTAATGCGCCAAGTGAAAAGTGCAGTTCAAGAAGAGTCTTAAAGGAATGCCAAAAAGAAAGCCGTGTCCAGAGCCCATTGTTTTCCAAAGACTTTGAAGTTCCTTTTCATAAATAATTTCTTAACAGAAAACCACCTTCTATTGTCTTATTAGTGGCCACATGCAGCAGAAGCATGCCCTGGTCTTGGAGTAGAGAGCTGTGTTTTTTTATGCAAATAGCCAGTGCCTCCACCAGCCAATTGCAGGCATCTCATTTGCATAATGACTGGCCTCCTTAAAGATGAGCAGTTAAACCAAATAGATTTTGAATTTCTTTTGTGGAATGGCTGCCTCTGTACTTAATGTTGAAAACTGAAGGGAGATGAGAAAAGGCAGTGACTAAGCAGTCTCTTCAAATCCTGCCTCTGTAATTATCTGTGGAATTAAGCTGCAGAAGCACATTAACTCATCAGAAATGGAATTATGAGAATTCTTATTAATGGCAGCTCCAGACTCAACACATAGTACTCACTGAAATCATTATTGTTAGGAAAGGGTACTATTAAATTTTTTTTTGAGAAAATAAATTCTTAGCTATTGCCTACTTTGGACACACAGGAAGAGACAAAGCAAGGCTAAACTTATTTTTAAGGAAGGAAAAAGAAATTTAGAAATGTAATTCTGCTCTGACTTCTAAGGGAATTCCTGTGCCAGGCATTTTGTATATAAAGGGACTATATGTCACCTATGCAAAATGAAACACAAAACAAACCAAAGAGCTATGAATGTCCTAAGTGCAGAAAATAATATATAATTTATGATACTTTAAATCTCATTAAAAACACTAGCTTTTGTAGCTTCCTAGCAACCAATCCTCAGGAGTCTCCCTGTAAAGAGGTCGGCTCTCCCCAAGCTCCGGGTCCAAAGCTGTAATAAATGAAGCCCATATGGTGAGTACATGATGCTTCCCCGTGTGCGGACCATTTGCCCGGGTGTTCTCAGAAGTCTCACATGATAGCTCATAATTTGCTAATCCAATATAATAAACATGAAAGCACTTTGTTAAACTAATGCTCAGGGTCTAAATTAAACCAGTCAAGGCCAGAGAGTTAGGGGAAAACCTGAAGACCCTAATTACAGCCCTGACTCTGGAGAAAGCAAAAGAGGGTGGGAGTGTACCAGAAACTGGTATTGGGGCATTCTTCATAATCCTGAGGAGTCAACAGAGAGGTTCTCTGTGCCCACTTGTCAGATGAGTATACTGAGGTTCAGGAAGAGAAGTTGCTGTGTGGAACTCGGGAGAATCTGGACTGGGTGGGGTGTGCCTGAAGAGTTTCCTTTGTGTCTTGTGCTAGTTCCTGATAGGGGTCCCATCACTCAAGCACACTGTCAACTGAGACAATGAATCAGGGAAGGGCAACAGTAGCAGAACACTTGCCTGGTATATGCGAGGCTCAGGACTCCATCCCTAGAGCAGCTACAATAAAAACGACAGGGAAGACCATGCCAGTGAGTTTTTCTAGTAAAGCAAGGAAATCAGCTTTTAAAGTGAAGATGCTTTGGGGTATCTTCTCATAATAACCTTTGTCCAATGAAGCCAACTATAGCCACTCTGTATGTCTTTACTGGATGTAAACATTGATAATCTGGGTTAAATCTGGAAAGCTTTGGGAAATTTAGTGGTTGATAGAAAACTTGGTGTCTGTCCCATTTATTTTTTAACAACTAGGGGGAAAGTGAGGGGCATTCATCCAGCATAGTACAAGCAAGAGGTGCCACAGCCAGTTCACTGGATAGGAAGAAGGGCACATAAGCAGCATCAGCTTATATTTTAGAGGAAAAATCTAATCTTAAATGGGCTTTCGTTCCAGCTTCTGGAGGAATTTATAACGCGGCTGCTTTGCTTGTAATGAGATTATAGGTCAGAGCTGCAAAATAAAATAGAAAGCCAACCAGGGAGATGCAAACATCTGAACCAAAATAAACATTAGTAACTAACTGTTCCTTAGGAGCTGCGGACATCTTAGCACCATCTTCGGGAAGAGGCCAGAGGTGGCTGCCCTGACTTTTTGGGACTGGAGGCGGCAGTGCTGTCCCTTGTCTGTGAACAAGGGTCTTGGGGCTGTTGGTCAGATAGCATCGAGAGGACCAGCTATGGACCTAACGTCTGTCTAAATGGAACAGCTGTTTTCTTCAGTCCAGAGGCCCCACTGAGGGAAAGAGACTCCAACGGAACTGTGAGCCAAGAGGTTCCAGGACATTCTGGGAGTTTTTTGAAGCTCAGGTGAATTGTCAATTGCTAATAAGATCTCAAGCTACCCAAACACTGGATTTAGATAAGTGGTGTGAGCTGTGTGATCTGGGCCAAGCCATGTCCCATCTCCAGCATTCAGTTTCTCTGCCTCAAAAGTGAAAGAGTTACAGTGAGTCAGGGTATCATTAGTGTAATTCCCTCTTCATTCTCTTGGGAACCATTTCTTCCAGCTTTCTATCTAGATCGTGTAGGGCTGACCCCTCTTCCTCCACCCCACAGAGGGCAGGTCCATGATCAAGGAAGGGTATTGAAATGTTCTATGTCCTTAGTCCCCGGGGTTCAGAGTTGGGCACAGAAATCGAACCAAGTCTAAAAGAGCCAGGAGAAGCGTGGGCAGGGGGGGATACCTGCCCAAACCACGTCATTTCAGTACCCAGGTTCAGACTTGAGTAGGCTTCAGCACTTAAAAGGATGTAGGCATGTCGGACTTGCAGCCTGGGGGTCACATGCAGCCAAGGACAGCTGCAATGCTCCTAATACAGTGCCGTAAACTTAAATCATTGGAAGATTCCTTCCTTTTTTTTTTTTTTTTTTTTTTTTTTTTTTTTTTTTTTTTTTTTTTTTTTTTAGATTTCTTTTTGGTAGCTTCATTGTATCCTTTTGAATATAAGCTTTTAGCTTTGTCACGATGTAAAAGGATGTCACATCAGGATGTACCTGGTGGAGGTAAATAGGTGAGTGATGTATGTAGACAGATAAGCAGAGAGAGGTGTAGCCCACCCCACTTCGGGTAGTTTCTTTTGTCCTCAGACTCAAGGACCTGAAGGTGTCCATCTCTGGATATTATCAAGACCCAGGTTTACTCTGGCTCTCTGAGCTCTGACATCTTCCGGGTTGACCTTCTCTATGGTGCTCTTTCCATGAAGAGGAAGAATGGTTGTCAGATAGGTGCAGTAGATGCAGGCTTGCATCTCACAGATCCCTCTCTTTCCAACACACACACACACACACACACACACACACACACACACACACACACACACAACACACCCTGTTAGATACCCTATTTATTTCTCAATTATGGAAGGCTGTGATCAGGCTGGGTGCAAATCTTACCTATCATGGTGGTCACAGGAAGGTGACATTGTGACTGGCCAGGTCTAACTCTTGCTCAGTGTTGTAATTGAAGATGGTGTTGCAGAGGAACACTGAAGTCACTCTGAATCCTTAAACAGAAGTAATTTAAAATGAAGAATTGGTTGCACAGGTCGGGGTGGTGAAGTCACTCTGAACTTAACAGCAGCAGAATGTGGCTACCATCACTCACTGAAAGGTCACAGGGATGAAGGAGCCAGGTGTTTCTGGTAGAAACGGAAGCCAAAGTAGATCATGTGTTGGAGAAACTGAAGCCACAGTGAAGATTCACTCTAGAGACAGGGCCCAAGGCAAAGCAGAAGGAGAATACTCCTGCTTCACACTAGGTCTCCTGCTGCTGTCTCTCATTGGCTTCATCCACCCAGAAAACCACCAGTGGACACAGGGAATTACGGTGAGATCAACTTTCTTGGAAAGTAGAATAACATATGGGGGAAGTAAGGGGTGGCAGGAAATAAGAAGAGATAGGAGAACCCTATAGGAGGAGGGACAGGGTACAGAGAATTTGAGAACATCGCCATCTTTACTGTTATCATTAATGTTCGTCTATACACAATCAGATAGCGGACAAGGGATACAAACCAATGTCTGTGTGCTTCTGTGCAGTAGTGGACATAAGGAAAACCTCTGTCAGATCCAGAGCTCTGAGGATAATAATGCGGATCGTGTGTAGTTTTCATTAGTTCTGTTGCTAAGAACACAATACCACAGGCTAAGTTAAAAAAAAAACACATTGAGTTAGCTCACAGCTTTCTTGCTGGCAGAGTTCAGGGCATCACAGGAAAGTGATGTGTGTGTGTGTGTGTGTGTGTGTGTGTGTGTGTGTGTGTGTGTGTGTACATGTGCATGCATGCATATATATGTATTCTCTCCTTTTATAAAACCATGCAAGTTCAATCTAACCCACCCTAATGACGTTATCCCAATCACAAGGGGTTCACCTATAAATACTACACTCAGATAAAATTCCTACCCTCTTAACACTTCACAGTGATATTAACTTTCAGCACGTGAAGCCCTGGGGGACCTAAAGCCATGTCCCAGCACAGTGCCATGTGGAGAGAGCTAGCCTGGAGGAGAGCAGCCCTGGGAGGGGAGCAGCCCTGGGAGGGGAGCAGCCCTGGGAGGGGAGCAGCCTTGGGAGGGGAGCAGCTCTGGGAGGGGAGCAGCAGCCTTGGGAGGGGAGCAGCCCTGGGAGGGGAGCAGCCTTGGGAGGGGAGCAGCTCTGGGAGGGGAGCAGCCCTGGGAGGAGAGCAGCCCTGGGAGGGAGCAGCCTGGAGGGAGCAGCCTGGAGGGGAGCAGCCCTGGGAGGGGAGCAGCAGCCTTGGGAGGGGAGCAGCCCTGGGAGGAGAGCAGCCCTGGGAGGGGAGCAGCCCTGGGAGGGGAGCAGCCTGGGAGGGGAGCAGCCCTGGGAGGGGAGCAGCAGCCTTGGGAGGGGAGCAGTCCTGGGAGGGGAGCAGCTCTGGGAGGGGAGCAGCCCTGGGAGGGGAGCAGCCCTGAAGGGGAGCAGCCTGGGAGGGGAGCAGCCTTGGGAGGGGAGCAGCTCTGGGAAGGGAGCAGCTCTGGGAAGGGAGCAGCTCTGGGAAGGGAGCAGCTCTGGGAAGGGAGCAGACTCTCAGGGCCGTGCTGGGGCACAGAGGGAGCTGCTCAGGCTGGACTTGCACGTCCTTGAGCTTCCGTCTCTCCTCTGCTCCCTTGCTGCCCTGACACGCATGCTTTGGTTCTCGTTCTACTTCTGTTTGGCTTCGATGTGAAGAAGAGGGGACTCTGTTTCTCCAGAGCGCTGACTCTGGGAGACATCATCACACGGAAACTAGGAGTATTGACTCATGCCCTGATGGGAGATCACCCAGAATGGTCGTCTTCCTTGTGTGACTGTGGAGGGAGGTACAGAAAGAAAGCCCCGAGCTGATGTTGCTCTGTCTTTCAGCCAGGGGCGCTGTGGATATGTTTCACCTTAACTGGATCTTTTATTTCAATATCCTGTTTGAGGTAGGCTTCTTCTGGTTGTTGGTTTTTTTTTTTGTTTGTTTTTTGTTTTTTTTTTTTTTTGTTTCTACAATGGTGGATTTTTGTGTGAGAACTTCCTGGGGAGATGGACAAACATCTACTCTCTCAGACAAGGCTCCAGCAACAGACCAAAGATATGATTCCACCCAAGTCGGCCTTAGCCAGATCTTCCCCGTCCATGAAAGAACTTAACAGATGTGGTCTCTTGCAGGTGACCAGCATTGCTGGGTCTGAGAGGACAGTGTTTTAAAACACTGGTGCAATGAACTGGTTTTTAAAAAAGTTTAATTTAGCAAAAACAGGTTATTTTCTAAATTAATAAAATAGGCCTGACTTTAGCATCCTGTGTAGCTGATCTCAAGACGAAAATAAATGCCTTGTTTAAACTATTGTCAGGGCATCCGACATGCTGTCTGTGGAGAACTTCATGAAATGTCCCACGGAGACAAGCCACTGATCTCCAGCAGGCAGGATTTAGTCTTGTCCTAATAGACATCGGGAGACTATGAATTGTGACGATTACTGCTGTGCTGGGATGGAAGTCCGGCTGGACTAGGCTTAAGTGAAGAAGGAGTTTAAGATAAAATAACACTTGAGTGTCCCTCACAACTCACAGGCACATCACATCTGGGCCTAAGAAGCCTGAGAACAGAGCCCCAACATGGTGCAAGGCTGCTGTCATTTTCTGGGCATGGATTCACCCCTTCTACTCACAGCAGAAACATCTCCTTGTGGAGGACATTTTTAATTTTTCCGTTCTCTTGGGATGGCCACATTTTGAACCTGAAATCAAAAGTTCCAGAGAAGGGCTCTGGTTGGCTAGCATATTTAGATCTTCAGAACTAATCAGCTGTATCTGGGCAGGACATAAGTCCTAAACATGGCTGCTTCCATGATGACCCCAGGATGGAATTAACCTGGGTTTTGAAGGTCAGATAATTAGGAATCTGGGCAGATGAAGTAATTTGGCTACCACGAATGACAGCTTGTTTCCTTATACACTCATCCCAGGACCTTACTTATTTATAGTGGAATAAATTAACCCCATTAGAGACTTGAAGCAAACTCCATTATTATCTCCTAGCTCTGTAGGTTTTCATGGTATGGTGTGGCTTGTTTCTCAGCTCAAGGTGTCACGAGCCTGAACTGAAGGTGCCAGGCATGCTCAGCTTGAACTGGAGGCTTATTCCTGAATATGGTCATTGGGAAGGACAGACTTTAGTTCCTGGGGCTGCAGGATGGAAAGCCCCATTTCCTGTAAGTGTTCGCTAACCACTGCATTCCTAGCTATGTGGCCTTCTTCTTCTTCAAGGCTAGCAACAGAGAATGGAGAATGCCTCCCTTGTTGAACCCTTCTGTTGTTTCCAAGTCTCTTGCTAAAAAAGCCCCACCCTACGTACTTTTAATAGGTCACCTTTGTAGGTCAGCCCACTGAGGGTCATATGCACAAGTTAAGGGCAAAGTTCTTTATATGACTGATCTCATTTAGGGTGCTGGCTGCTGATGAGCTCTGAGGACAACCACCCTACTGGTTGGCTTAATTAAATCCAAGGGTTCTTCTAACACTCCATTCAATAATTCACTAAAATGACTTATAGAACCCAATATTACACATAAGATTATAGCTTTATTACAAAAGATATACAGAGTATGATATCCAGTAGGAAGTATAGAGCCTCCATATCCTCTCCCTATTAGAGTCAAGGGTACATCTTTTCCTAGGCACATCTGTGCATTCAGCTTCCAGAAAGTTCCATCCTGGTACCACATCCAGAGTTGTTGGTGAGTTCTCTGACAGTCACAATTAGTTACATCATTGACCATGTGATTGAAGTCAGCCTCCAGGTTTTCCTGTCCCCTGGAGAGCTAAAGTTCCTCACTGTTCCAAAGCTCCAAACTTTGAGTCCTGTACTTGGTCTGTCTGGTGACCCACCCTATCTTGCTGTGATCTGGAGGCCCATCAGTCACCTCATTGCATGGCAGAGACATTTTTCACTTGAAGAAACCCCAAGAGGCTTTAGAAGTCTCTGCAAGGGACCCAAGACAAATCCAGTCAAGTCCTTCCTTATATCCCAAGGCTGTCCCAGGATCCTTCTTCCCACCTCTTCTGCCTCGGCATCTTTGCCTCTTGAAGTCCTTCAAAGCCCATCCCAGGCACCATCTCTTTCAGCCTTCCCCCTCCCTCTACTGGATCTGCTGTGCCTTACCTTCAGGCTGCCACCAAGATTTGTATGGCAATTACCTCTATTACACAAATCCCCATCCTTGCTACAAATTTTACTTCTGTGAATGTATTTTAAATTATGTGAAAATATCAATTTCATTGATTTAAATACAGTAAGCGCTCTAAGTATGTGCATGTAGTGAAGTTAGATGTAATTACATGAGATTGAAGTTAGGACATACACTGCATGGGACCGAGGCTGAGAGCAGAGTGAATAGCCAGTGACCTGGGACTCAACCTGATTTGGGTTATGCACACCCTCTCTTCTGATAATGCACTTTTCAGCCTAGCTTCTTCTCCTGTACATGGCATGTGCACCATCTCTCTCTCTGAACAATGTGCCTAGCAACCTGTTAGCAACCTAGCGACCACCCAATCTGCATCAGTTACACACGCTTTCCTGTTTGGACAATGGAAGACTTTCTCTTCTCTTAATGCCATTCAAATTTAGACAGTTTCTATTAAAATATATTCCTAATGTATCTGGGCATGAAGAATAGAAAGATTGAGCTGGCCTGAACTGGTTTTGCGTAAACAGTAAGGCAAACTATGTCCTTCAAGTGGGCTTTGGGGGAGAATCCACTATTTACCATGTTATGCCTATGCATAATTGGGAATGTAGATGATTAAAATTAAATGCATCATGGGAAAGGACATACACAGAAGAAAAATAATTATATGACTAATCTGTCAATCAAAATAGAGAACCACTAAAACTTTACCCTTTAGTAGCCAGAATCTCCTTCCTTAGAGTCCATGGAAACAGTCCAGGCTGGAGCTTGGGGCCTTTGTGTATCAGTCAGTCTTGTGGCCTGCTGCTCTCTTGTGGCATATTCTGATCTCTTCTATTGCTTTGCTTTTAATAAAGTTTTCTTGCCACGTTGCAATCTCCCTGGTTTTTATGTCAATTCCTTGAATAAGAGGCCAAGAATCTGGAAACACCTGCCCGCAGCCCTGCCCCTGACCACTGGTAACAAAAGCATCCCTCAAAGTGCTGGGGAAGGGTATGGCAAGGCGATAGTGCACTGCATAGTTTTCCAAATTTGCTTTCATTCATATTATATGCTGTGAAAATCTTAGGGGAAGCCTAGGACTCTGAGGAGATCTATAAGCCCCCTTTTTTGTTTCTTGGAGACAAAAGGAGTCTTCAGAATCCCAAGACCTTAAAAAACTGGGTGTCAAGCCAAAGGAAGACTTCAGAATGCTTAATACCTGTGAAGACCCTCACATCAGACTGTGTAAACACTGATCTCAGACTGGCTATCAGGAGGACAGAAAGCATCTCCACATCTTGGGCTTGCAGACTCTGAGGAAGTCCAGTAGGTTCCCAGGAACGGCTGTGATCTCATCAGGGCAGATAAACAAGATCAAACCTAAAAGCATTCAGAAGAGATCCCAGGGCTGTCTCCAATTAGTGAGAAGTTAGGCGACTTCCCTCCTCATCTCCTTCCTCCCTCCCTCCCCTAACCCCTCTCCCTCCTCATCTTCATATCTGTCTTTCTTTGACAAGGCCTCCATATGTAGCCAGGCTGGCCTTGAACTTGAAATCCTCCTGCCTCGGTCTCCACAGTGCTATAATTGCAGGCATGCTCTGTGCAGGGAACAAAGAGCAGAGCTCCCTCTCTAATGTGGTTGGTTGTCAGTGGTCACCACTCTTAGTTTCTCTTTCATCCTCGCCCTCTCCTCCCCCAGACTGTGTGGGTGCTTTCCATGGACTTAATTTCTATCTTCAGAAGTGATTTAATTTACTCAAACTTAACCGTGTTCTAGTCAAATAAAAGACCCAATCGAGCAGACATCTCTTGCCCCCCAGCAGCTGGAAACAAGTGAAAAGCTTCAGATCCGCCTCTTGGGGACCTTGGCAATGGCACTAGCTCTCGTTGAAGCCATCCGTGTGTCACTGTGTCTGCTGCACCCTGAAAAACGTTGACGTTTTTCCAACCGAATGCTTTGGTGACCCTCGTGTTACCGTTGCAGGCCTCTAACCAGAACTGATCACGGCTTCTCGAGCCCTTCCTCTTCCTCATGTATACTTCTGCTCGGTAGTTCTAGAGAGTTCCTCTCCATCCATCCCCCTTTGTTTCTCTCTAAGTCTGTTTAATCTTTTCACTCAGAGGTATTTGCTCTGTGTACCTTTATGGGGTCCAGAGTGTCTAATTGACAAATTATGTTGTGCTTTTGGTGGCTTTAAGTAATCATTTAAAATAAATAAGATCATAATTATCAGTTTTCATTTACCCATTTATTAAGTAACAATGTTCACACTGAGCGGTTTGATTTTGTGTTCTAATAAGGCACTCTCTACATGATGACAGATGGTGTTTCATTTTGCCGACACTGTGCTCAAGTGCTTTGAGTTGTGATGTGTTTGATTTTATTAGAGATCAGATTTAACACATGCATGCTACATAACTGCAATCGCATTCCCATTTCTCATCTGTAGGAGAAAATGAAACTGTGATGAAATGTAATATACTTACCCTCAGGCTGAGCCAGTGGGACCAGGACTTGCAACATAATAAATCTAATGGATATTACACTACAGGACCCTGGAAATTTACTGTTATTATGTTCAGGGAAGGAACTCGCTTCTGTAAAACTCACTTTTATTTCACTGGCATCGGTGCGGTTTCACATTATTTAACTGTTGTGTCCCAATAGCAGAGATGGTATTTGTGGTATTGAAAAGAAAACTTGCTTTTCAAAGAACACAGGGGTGCAGGAACCCAGAGGAGAGAGCTAGGGGAAAGCCAACAGCAGAAACAAAAAATTGGATCTATCAAATGCAAATTATAACCATGGCATGTCATTAACAATGGATTGTTGGGATTGTCAAATTAAGCCTCATTTAGCCACACTGTCAGCGTGGCACCCACTGGAGGAAGACACATCCCTAAAAGCTTCCACTCTGAGATTGAGAGTTTATATTCTCAGCCTTTCCCACTGCCACCCCCTGGGGGAAAGGAAACAAAGTTAATTACACATCTAGTTATTGATGTGACTGTCGATAGAGCTTTTCCCTAATGAGGCCATTGCCAAGTGGAATTCCAAAGGTGGAGGAAGCCTTTGGTGACTCTGTGCGGCTTTAGTGAAAGTGGAAACAATTGAATCTGCTCAGCCTCACTCGAGAATCCTCCAAGTGGTCCTCCTGCCTCCAGCCTCCACCTGCAGTGATACGGCAGAGGTGTTTACCTCCCACACACCTGCATGTCCTAAAAGATTGCTCCCCTTGCCACGCCCGTTCCTAAAGCCTCAGTAACTCCCATTGCCTGGCATTCACATCCCTCCTCATTCAGTGCAGACCTCACAATCCCTTAGACCAGTGTTTCCTCTTAACGCTTCGACCCTTTAATATGGTTCCTTGTGTTACAGTGACCCCCAAACGTAGAGTCCTTTTCATTGCTACTTCATGACTGTAATGTTTCTGCGGCTGTGAATCATAATGTAAACATCAGCTATGTACGGTATCTGATATGTGACCCCTATGAAAGGGTCATTTGACCCAAGAGGGTCATGATCCACAGGTTGAGAAACACTTAGCCTGTCTTCCTCCCATGCAGTGGGATCTCCTCTTCATTGCTCACTTTCTTCTAGTGCAGAGTTCTTTTACTCACAGGAAACAGACACTTAGCTGTTTAGGCAGATGGACTGTCTTGACTTTCTGTGGCTTGGCACAGACAAAATTAGAAACTGGTTTGTATGATGGTCTCCCTCTGACCTGGTCTCTACTTAAATGTCAAGATTCACACCTTCACTGTTTTGGTTTCTTTTTAGTGAATACTAATTGTACAAAACAATGGTTGTCAACATTATATGTTCATACATGTACATTGTCTTTTGATCATATTTACCTCCCATCATCCTTCCCTGTCCCTCTCTGTTGGCCCCTCACCCAAATAGTTCCCCTTCTGCCTTCATGCTTTTTTTTTTTTTTAAAAAAAAAAAACAAACTATATTCTGCATATTTGTCTTTCAGAGTCTGGCATATTTCACTTAGCATGATAATTGTCGATTCTACCAAATTTCTTGTAAATGATATAATTTCATTCTTTTTTGACTAAACAACATTCCATTACATATATAATGTTATATATATATATATATAGATAGATAGATAGTCTTTTCATCTACTCATGAGTTGATGGACAACTAGGCTGATTCTGCATCTTGGCTATTGATATGCACTGGATTATGAAATGGGGCTCTGAGAGAAGGGGAGGTGAATTTGTCTGTCCCTGTGAATTCAAGTTCAGAATTTCCACAGGAGGAGTTCTGAGTACCTTAGTACATGTCAAATACAATGGGAAGAGCCAGTAAGTTGTGCCCTATCATTACCACATTTAGTTTTGGGTAAGCTTCTCTCACAATAATTCTGACCTGGATGGGGTCTGTAATGACCAGAAAAGGAGCAGGGAGCAGAAACCAGAAGAGGAGGGCAATTTAGGGAACCACAATAATATCCAGTTGTAGCCAGTGCCTCCTGTCCTGCCATCCCATCTGAGCCATGTGTCTTGCAGAATCAACTGTTAGGGATGAGGAGAGAAGCTAATGTTTTGGTGCCTTGAAATATGGATATTATCAATTGGGGATGTAGCTCAGAGTAGGAGCATGCCCAGTATGTTCAAGGTCTGGGTTCAATCTCTGACAATCACAGAATGTAAAAAGGAAGTTATGTGGAGCAATCCCCACAACTGAGAAGTTGAATCAGGCTGGACTCTGCTCATAGCCCAAGCATGCGGGAGTTATTTTGAACTGTCCTATAAAAGATGAATTTGAAAGTATCTAGATATTTTGTTTACACGATCCTAAACACATGATTTTCATTTAGGCTTGTTGCATGGGACTCTCCTCGGAGCCAAACTGCCACCATCTTCGGTAGTTCATCTGGGTTTAATTGACTAGAGATATTCACTCTTGGATGGAGGGGCTGACGAAGGTAACAGATCCCACGTGCATATACAACTGCCCCTCCCAACGAGTTGCATGCAATTCTGCCTTAACTGCATGTGGCCTCAGGATCTCTGGGAAAGGCTAGCTGCTACGGGGTACAGATGGGGAAGAAGGGGGGCTCCATTCACACAGCTGTGGTTGAGCCACCATTTATGCTAGGTGCAGATCTTCCAGGATGGCTGCTTCTAAGTCAACGGTGCTCCTGCCATAGCCCTCCACTCGTTGCTCTTTTAAGTAAGCCCAACAACCTCATTGGCTCCCCAGAGTAAACTTTCATGGACTTGAACCTTGGTTTGTATTTCTTTTTGGCGGTAGTAGGAAGAGGGTGTCTTAGTTAGGGTTTCTATTGCTGTGAAGAGACACCATGACCACGGCGACTCTTATAAAGGAAAACATTTAGTTGTGGTGGCTCCCTTAGAGTTCAGAGGTTTAGTCCATTATCATCATGGTGGGACATGGCATGCAGGCGGATGTGGTGCTGGAGCTGAGAGTCCTACATCTTGAAATGCAGGCAACAGGAAGTGGTCTCAAACACCGGGTGTGGCTCATGCATAGATGAGACCTCAAAGTCCACCCCCACAATGACACACTTCCATCAACAAGACCATACCTATTCCAACAAGGCCACGCCTCCTAAGAGTGCCACTCCACTTAGGGGCCATTTTCTTTCAAACAACCACAGTAGGTATTTCCACAGGAAGGGATTTTAGTAATGAGGTTGCTTGAGAGCAGGCAAGAGCACACAGGATCCCAGTAGATCCTTTGGTACAAGCCTAGATGCATCATATCTCATTCTAATCCACATACATTTACTGACATCTGTTACATTAATCAGCTAATTACCTCCATGCAAGATTTTATTTTCTACATTAGACTTTATATCCTTTATATTCATTCATGTTCTTGTGTGTGGCCCAGTTTCATTCCAGCTGTTTCTCTTGCCAGTTCTTGAACTCTCCTGCCTCACTCTTACGTGAGAGCAGCTCCTTTGCTTACAGGACTGTTCCCTTTCCTTCTGTCATTGTAAATCTGCCTATTCTCCAAGGCTTGATTCAGACCCCAGTTCCCTTCTAATCTCAAGAGTCTTCCCATCTCAGTCATGCTCTCCTTCATCCAAATGTTAGAGAAACAATTGTGTCTTCTTTAGCCTCTTATGCCAACCTATAATTGCACATATATATATGCATGTATATATGTGTATATGTATGTATATGTCCATATGCATATATGTGTATATATATGCATACACACGTACATACACGCACATATATATATATAGCTAGACCAGTCTCGTGTTTTTATAGTTCCTAAATCAGTTACCACGGTGCTAGACACATGACAAACATTCATTACATGCCATTTGTCAAGCTAAAAAGAACTCTTAAATTAATACAAAATTATTTAGAAAAATGCAAGGCATGATCATAGGTGACACCCAGGTCACATATGTAGAATTAAGGCACAGCTACAACACCTGGGTAGTCTTTGAACTCCGGCTAATATCGTTTAATAAGTCTCGAGTTCCAGAGCAAACTTCACATATATTTTTTTCAGTGGTGTTGGGGCTCATGCCCAGGCCAGGCACGTGGTAGGCAAGCAGTTACCATGAACTACTAGCCCAGGCCTCTCCCACTATTTTCATTGTTCATTTGTTGAGGCAAGGTCTTGCAAATTACTCAGGCTGGCCTTGAACTTACTTGTGGCTCCTGCAGTGTTTGAACTTGTGGCCTACTCCTCGGTCTCTGAAACAGCAGAGATACTGGGATGACGGAGCTGCAGCACTAGGCTCAGCTTCACAGAGATGTCTGCTGTGATAATTCCCCTGACCTGCAGCTGTGGCAGTTTCCATGGCACCTGCTTCACCCTGGCACAGAGTGCATAGGTGGGTGAATGGAAGGAGAGCCAAGCATCTGAGGCGTACATTCGATGATCATGTCAGAATGTCAGAACAAGCTCTGAGCCCAGTTTGCCAGACAGGCAGGCATCATGCCTCATCACATTCTAACATTCATTTACTTCTTTTCTGGAACTCTACACAGATAGCCACGGGCTGGTTGGTAGGCTTCTCTGGAGGCTGCATTTGCCTCCTGAGCTAAGTGATGGAGAATCAGTCATGTAAAAATCTGGAGGAGGACCGTTCTAGTCACAGGGGTGTGCAAATGAAGAGGGGCAGAGGCAGGGATACGCTGAAGGCACAGGAAAGAGGCCACTGTAGCTGGAACTTAATGGCAGTAGTCTGTAATGGAAGCAAGATCATACAGTGCTTGGAAAGTCTTAGCAACTTACTAAGATTGTATTCCCACTTCAGTGAAAAGCTAATGGGGGGGGGGGGGAGTTAAGTAAACCTGCCCTCTGATAGCCATGTCCTGGTGGCTCCAAGTGATCCTGGCTTCTTTTTTATCCACACCCTTCATATAGAATAAGGCCAGAACTAAGATACTCTCAAGAAAATGGCGGATGTGACTCTGGGGTTGCAAAAGATGTTGGAGCTCGTGACTTGCTGCCTTGGAGGTAGCCAGCTGTCACACCATGAGGGTGTGCAAGAAGAACAAAGAGAGTCATGTTTGGCCAAAACTGCTGCCTTCCACCAGCATGTGGCCTGAGTCACATTGGAAGTGAAGCCTCCAGAGATTGCTGCTCAGTGGACCTCTTGACCCCACCCTCTGGAGAAAAGGTGTCAGAACCTCCCAGTTCAGCTCTTCCCAATTTAGCTGCAGGAGACAGTGTTTATGTATTTATTTTAACCTTAAGTTGCTAACTCTGAGAATGAATCACGTGCAGTCTATAACAAATCCAGGTGATGTCATCTGATTCTGATTTTTCCCACTTGGGCTCTGGATGGATGAGGAGCTGAGGAGAGGCAAAAATGTGGAAACCAGGACAGCACTGGCCAGCTTTAGTGGGTAACCAGAGACAATGGCTTGAACCCAGGAGTCAGGAATCGGCAGTCAATGGGATCTACTGATGGATTCACAATTGAGCAATGGAGGCTGACTTCTCTGTTTGGTGTCTGGGTCGTGGGTGGTAAGGCGGGGGTGGTGTCACCTACTCAAGGTGTAAGTCAGTTTGGGAGCTCCAGACTCCACTAGGCACATAGTGAGACTGTGCCGAGGGAGAGTGAGTGAGACAGTTTGACCAGAGGCAGCTCTTCTGTCACCTGCAGAGTGCAAATGAGATCGGTCTATGTTCAATGAAAACACCTTCAGTCAGTGTCTTGGAACTGGCTTCCTCCTTCTCAATTAAGTAGCCGACAATTAAATTAGAGTCCAGCTTCGAGAGGTTCATTATGCCTCATCGAAAATGATAAATGACTCTTAGTGACCTCGTCACCTCACTGACACAGTCCCACTTCATTTTTCAAAGAGCTAATGAAACCGATAGATTTCTCCCTGCGCAGTAGCGGGGCCAAGAAAAACAGCATGTGCGCAGTAGCATGCTTGGGAGTGGAGACGGGTGCGAGAGGAGACCTACCTTTTACATTTTGACAAGTGGCCAGGATGGCTCTGAAGTGCACACTCAGAAAAAAAAAAAACCCACCTGTCTAACATACTGGTGTTCTGCCTGTCCCATGGCTTTAGTTGGTGCCTGCGCTTGGCACACTGAGTGGTGTGTGTGTGTGTGTGTGTGTGTGTGTGTGTGTGTGTACACACCACGTGTGGCGGTCAGGTCTTTTCTTTCTCTTTGGAAAGGACTTGTAGAAAAGGGGCGGGGAGGATGACAACCGGAGCCCTTTGGAGTTGACAGAGACACCATCAGTACTCAGCTTCTCCCAAAGTCATTCTGAGTCAGAAGGAGGACTTGAATCCTCTCCCACTCTCCCCACCTTCCCCCCCACCCCCCACCCCTCCACCCCCGCTTGTTGAGGGAGTGGGTGGAGCTGGAATGGGGGGGAGTGTTGCGGACAGGACACGATGAAGGTATCTTGGGCAAGAGTTTGGGATCTTGCCGTCAATCCCAGTTTCCAGCTGTGTGGCCTTAAGGCCTTAATTTCTCTGAGGCTCAGCCTTTTCATGTGTACAATGAGGATAATCTTACTGCAAAGACTGCGTACGAAGATAAAGGAAGATTTTGTTCATCTAAAGCAGCGGTTCTTAACTTGTGGGTCACAACTCCTATGGGGTCCCCTATCAGAGATCCTGCATATCAGATATTTACATTATGATGCATAACAGTAGCAAAATTACAGTTATGAAGGAGCAACAAAATAATTTTATGGTTGGGGGTCACCACAACATGAGGGACTGTATTAAAGAGTTGCAGCGCTGAGAACCACTGGATCTAAAGCGTTGTTACTGCCAAGGGTAGCATGGCTGTGTTCTGGTAAAGCTTTACTTACAAAGGCTGAGGCCAGCTGGATTTGGCTTTTCGGGCCCAGGTCAAGGACACAGGCCTGGAAAACTGAGATTTCAGATGTCCTGAGTGTACCGATACTGTTCAGATTGCTGCCTTCCGATTGTACTATCTGGAATCACCTTTGCACATTATGGTATGCCTTTCAAGTGTCTCCACAGAAACTCTGTGAAGTGAGTGCTTGGTGTGTACGGAACTTGCAGAAATCTTGAGGGCCAGGAGAGCTTGTGGTGTGCCCAGGCTCAGTGCCCAGATGGTCAGGAGCTGCATAGTAGCCATGTGACCTTGGGCAAGTCACTTAGCCACTTGGTGCCACCATTTTCTCACTTGATAAAATGCTTTTGTACCTGTACAACTCTCAGATGGCTTGATGCCTCCACGGGTACAGGCACTTACGGACCACGTGACCATCTGAGTTTGATCCCTGGAACTTACATAGTAGAAAGAGTGAACCACGAACTGTGATGTCCCCCTCCCTGCAGAATACACAAACAGGTGTAAAAACTAAGAGTCCTGAGAGAAGTCTGAATGCATCGGTTATCTTTGGGCTGGTGATTGACTCATGCAAAGGCTCCTGTTGCCAAGTTGACTCACGTGATCGAAGGAGAGAACTGACTCGCTCAAGTTGCCCTCTGACTTTCATGGGTGCACCGTGGTTCACACACATCACACACACACACACACACACACACACACACACACACACACCTCACTACAAAACAAACAAACAAATACATGTTACAAATCCTTCTGGATGCAATCCTGGCCTAGAAATGTCAGCTAGCTCAGTTAATCTGTATGCCTGCATGACAGACTGCTACTTTTATCTCTATCTTACAAATGAGAAACTGAGGCACAGAATAGAGCAGCACATTTTCTGAGGTTGGCAGAAGCTGCTTAGAAGGGCAGGAAGGGGCTATGTTAGTTAGAGTTTCTATTGCTATGATAAGGTACCAGGACCAATGCAACTAACTTATAAAAGTATGTGTTTTGGTTTTATGATTTCAGAAGGCTAGAGGCTATAATGGCAGAAGGAATGCATGGGGGCAGAGGCAGTTGAGAGCTCACATCTTGAACCACAAGCAGGAAGCTGAGAGCACCCTGGGAATGGTGTGAGTCTTTTAAATCCTCAAAGCCCACCCCCCAGTGACATACTTCTTTCAAGGCCACACCTCCTAATCCTTCCCAAACAGTTCCACCAACTGAGGACCAAGCATTGAAACTAAGTCTGTGAGGGTCATTCTCATGCAAACCGCAGAGACCCCTGTCTTTCTTAGATGTGTGCATCCTTGGTGAGGGAAAAAGGAACTGAGAAAGAGAGTTTGCCTGAGCACGGGCTGATGAGCGGGAGAGCCAAAACTTGGTTCTACTAGGTTGTTTTTTTACACTTTGGCTCAGGATCAAAACGAAACCGGAAGTGAGGAGATGGAACAACTGAGAGGCCAAGATAACACACAGGAACGCCACATCTGGCAGGTGTTGGAGCCAGTGACTGTGGGAGGGAGAGTGTGAGATGATGTGGAGAACTCCCCAAGAAGAGGAGAGCATCAGGTGGGGGCGCAGTCCTGCTATGCATCTGAAAGGTCTTAAGGAGAATTGGGGTCCAGTCGCACAGCATGAACATCATGGCACGAGGTCCCAGTGGTGCTAGAACGGGGATGAAGTGATTTGGGACAAGATGCCCTCTGGCCCTCTTCAAGCATACCCGAGGATAAGAGACAGCCAAGTCCCACCTGACAAGGCCACAGGGTGGGAGATGTTGCCTGGTGGTAAATGTAGAAATATACCACCCATATCTTGTTCAAGGGGAGGCTTGTTACCCTGAGGCTCAGTGTGCTATGCCTAGAGGTGTTCCCATATTGTCCCTTTAGGACTACAGAAGAACCATCACTCCCCCAGAGACACAGAAGCACACAGGGGAGTCTCTCTTCCCCACCAGCCTCCTTCTCTCAGAGCTAATATCAAATATATATAGATATAGAGATAGATATATAGATAGATAGATAGATAGATAGATAGATAAACGAATGAACAAATAATAAAGACTGTTGTATTGAACATGAAGTGTCTCTAAAGGCTCATGTTCTGAATGCTCTCACCTCGGTTGGTGGCTGGCACTGCTTCCCTAGAGGTTTCTGGCTCATCTTTAAGAATCTCTTCCTGACGGGGACTTCCTGATTCCACTGGTGACAAGGAATAGGGAAAGGGCCACTAGCGGTTCTGTGTCCCATTCCTTACTGAGAAACCCTGGTGTGGATTTCTTTGTAGCTAGATTCCAGAGAGTTAGGGTCAGCCTCTGAACTACAAGCAGTCCGTGTTCTGTCTAAATGTCAAAATCATAACCTCGGACACCGAGATTAAAAAAGAAAGGGAGAAAAAGAAAGTTTCTTTTTCTTTAGCCCTGCAAAGCACACTGTTGATAGAGTCTAGATAGTATGTTGAGTGGTTGGCACTTGCCTGTAAATTCATGTAAGACTGTATCTTGCAGGTGTCTTGTGATCTCCTGCTTTCCAAGATGCCAATGCCTGATTGTTTTACGTGCCTCTAGAATGTTTTGTATACTTCGGTCTGAACTTGAGTATAATGAACTTCTCTTGTAATGGGAAGATAGACTTACATACCTAGATTACTCAACATCGATATGATTTTAGTGAGAGTTTGTGTGTGTGTGTGTGTGTGAGAGAGAGAGAGACAGAGACAAAGACAGAGAGACAGAGAGAGGGAGGGAGGGAGGAGAGGAAGGAAGGAGGGAGGGAGGGAGGGAGAGGGAGAGATGGGGTGCTCTGTGTGAGACTCATATTGACTGGGAAAACAAGAGTGCCTTAGGTTGCTTTAACCCCAAACATGTTCTAGATATGCATAGGGGGAGAAGAGCTGCTTTTGGAAAGATGATCTGGGGGAAGAGGCATCATAAATCAGCTGATCTAGAACCTCTGCTTCCAGAAGAGGTTGGGAGAGAGAGTGTAAGTGGATAGGTAAGGGGCTCCGTTCCTGGGATGCATCCCCAGGCATGGGGGCATGAGAATCTTCCTATAAGATGGCTGTAGCCCCAGCTACAGATGTCTGCATGCATGGAACAGACTGAAGCTGTGTTTGATGCTGGATCCTGCCGGCGCTGCTGGGCCAGGTGGCATTATTCATTTAGTGCTGTTCTGTACTTCGCAGGAAAAGCGCAGCAGGCTTATAATGCTTGAGTTTTTAAACATTCGGAAGGCTGTGATACTATAAATAAGCTTCCCATGTCAGAGATTAAATCAACCAAGATGCCTGCTATGCCAACTTTATTTCTGAAACAACGTGTTTGTAACAGAAATCAAAATGCGTGTTAATCCCCCCCCCCCTTCTGACAGGCTAACATGAGCCTTGAGAACCACAGGGCTGCGATGCTGAGAGAACATGAATCTGGAGAAGCCCTCTGTGTGCCGTGTTTGCTGGCGAGGCTGCAGACATCCCTGACTCCATCTGGAAGGCTTTTGCCTGGACTTGCTGCGCAACGCCTTTCGGAGATATGCCTGGGCCTGGCTGTTCCTATTGGAGACTCACTACTGTGCTTTGGAGTGCATGACTTTGAGATGAGTGGTCACCGATTAGCATCCATTCCTCCCCCTGTTAGTGACAGCATCCAAGCTTTTCACCCACTCTTGGTGTGCCACTCCATAGCTCTGTGGGTAACTGTGTCTCCGATACTGGCGGTGAGTACAGGTCCAGCCAGTCGGAGTCTATTTCTTTCCTTCCCTATGACACTTGGTTTCAGGTGAGCCAGGCCAAGGTGGATAATGACTATATTTGGGACATTGCTGCAACTACTGAGAAAGAGGAATTCCTGTTTCTTTTTGCTCTAAGCTGCTGTGCTTCATCATTGGCCACCCAATGGCTTGAGATTGAGGCCAATCACGACAAAGCAGAAATGAGATACGGAGACAGATTCCTGGTGATATTGTGTGAGCACCTGGTAGAAGTGAGGTACACTCCGAGCTTGTTTCCATGGACACGGTTTAGTCTTCTCCATCTAGAGCAAGTGCTCAGTCTGTCATTTAAAACTGAAGCTATCCTACCTCTCTCACATCACCCAACTGCATCATTCAGTCAAACTGCTGAATTCAGGACCAAAAGGTGTTTGTGAATTTATCAGCTGATGCTTAGGCTGGACTTGTTCTAACTTCGTGAGGCTGACTGGTAAGGCAGCCCAGCATGGAGTAGGCTCTAGTGAAGAGGGGGTACCAAGGACAGAAGGTAGCACCTAGAAGTTGGGTGTGGATGTCACGAGGAAGTGACAGGTGCTTCGGGTGGGGCCATGCTGTCTTGGTGGGAGATGATTTAAAACTCTGTCCCTTAGAAGCACTCTCCAACTAGGCGTCCTTACTCTTGGAGGGCTGTCCGCAAGGGGAAGACTGCTGGGGGATGTCTTTGTATGCTGTGAATATGTGTTGCTCTGATTGGTTGATTAAAAAAAGCTGCATTGATCTATGGCAAGGCAGCTTAGATGCAGGTGGGAAATCCAAGCAGATATCCAGAGAGAAGAAAAGAGAGGAAAGAAGAGAAGCCAGCTGCCACCAAAGGAGCAGCAAGATGCCAGCAGATTGGTAATGCTCTGGCCATGTGATAACTTACAGATTAATAGAAATGGGTTACATTATAAGAGCTAGCTAGCAAGAAGCCTGCCATAGGCCATGCAATTGGTAATTAATACTAAGCCTCTGAGTGATTATTTTATAAGCAGTTGAGGGACTGTGGGGCTGGAAGGGACCTGAGAAAACTTACAGCTACAGAAGACAGTCCTTATTTCTCCTAGAGAGAATCTACATGCCCTTTCCCACAAAGTTGCCCATGTTATTCTGGGAGGGTCACAGAATCACAGACACTTAGCTACAACTCCCTGGGTGTTCCAGATCAAACAGGTGATTTCTCATTTATATTTCAGGAGACCCCTAGTGAATGATATGTATGTGCTGCTTAAAATGTCTGAGGACTTAGCATATATCAGAGCTTGTACTTAATAGGTATTTCATTATATTTTTATAATGACCCTCTGGGGTTGATGCTATTATTATCTTAACTTTGCAAATTAATAGTTTAAAAGATTGAAAAGTTATCCAGCTTGGTCAAGGTCATATGGTACTTAGACTTAAGCCAAGGAGACAGAAGAGGCCATGTTCTGAATCATTCCTCTGACTCTGCATAAATGACTTCATTAATGGGTCAGAGCCATCACTGTTCCATGCTTGGCACTCACATCCTGCTTCAGTACTCAATAACTCAGTTTCCCGTTTCTTCCTGGAGAGAATATGAGATTAGATTGGAACCAATTCAGTGAATTCTTTAGTATCCCAGATTCTTCTTCTCTGTCTGAGGAGTGTGATCAATATATTTGCCTTTTTCGTTTTCCTTTCTTTTTTTTCAAATTGTGGAGAATTAAAAAATGAAAACTAATACATGTAAGGATTTAATGCACCAATAGAAAGCAGTGAGTGGGTAAAGCTTAAAATCTCCCCCAATGGCTCCCACTGCAGTCCCAAGGCAATTGGATTTAAAATGGGTAGACATTCTTTCCCATAGATTAACAGTCATTACAGAGAAAACACACAGTTTACTATTTTTCCAGCTTTATTGAAGTACAATTGACAAAAATTGTGTATACTGAAGGTGTGCAACATTTTGATATGCATATACATTATGAAACAATTTTATAGTCCAGCTTATTGACATAGTTAGCACCCCAGTTTCTTTCCTTCCTTCCTTTTCCTTCTCCCCCTCCTTTCCTTAGGATCTAGCTACTTAGTAAGACTTAACTGTACAATACAGTATTTGTAACTAGAGTCATAATGCTTTTGTAGTTGCTTTTTTTTTTTTTTTAATTTGTTTGTTTGAGACAGGGTCTTACAGTGTAACCCTGTCTGGTCTGGAACTCACAGAGATCTATCTCTGTCTCCGACTTTGGTGCTAGGATTAAAGATGTTCAACATCACTCAGGTGTGGCGGTTTGAATAAGAATGGCCTCCATAGACTCATATATTTGAATGCTTTGTTACCAGGGAGTGGAACACTTTGAGAGGATCAGAAGGATTAGGAGGTGTGGCCTTGTGGGAAGAAGTGTATCACTGGTGGTTTCAAAGGCCCACGACAAGCCCAATATCTCCCCCCCCTCACCCCACCCCTTCTCTGCCTATGGATCTGGATCCCCATGTAGCCCTCAGCTACTGCTCCAGCACCTTCCTGCATTCTGCCATGCTCCCTGCCATGATGATAATGAACTGAGTTCCAATTTATTGCCTTCTCTTATAAGAGTTGCCTTGGTCATGATTTTTCTTCACAACAATAGAACAGTAACTAAGGCACATGGTATATGTTAATTAAGATCAAACAAAAAACCAAACCGGAATCACGTATTTTGGTACTTTCTAATGTCTGTGGTACTTAGTGCAATCACTATGGTGTTTCTGATAGCGGCATTTACTTCACAGATCTGGGCATGTGTATTTTCTTTGTCATTTTCTGTATGTGGATACTTTGATGGCTTCTACATTTTAAAATTATTTAAAATCCTCCTGCAGAGAATAATCTCTCCTCTCTCCCTCTCCCTCTCCCTCTCCCTCTCCCTCTCCCTCTCCCTCTCCCTCTCCCTCTCTCTCTCTCTCTCTCTCTCTCTCTCTCTCTCTCTCTCTCACACACACACACACACACACACACACACACACACACACGTAAATTCTCATGCAACTGGATATTTGGATCAACAGAATTGTAGGAGTAGGGCTTGCATCCCTAGACTAAGGCAAATGCATAAGAGATGCTTGTGGCATTGTTGGAAGGATTCCAGTGAATTGCCCCAGAGCCTTCTGTGCTCGGCTCTCTTCCTGTGTGCGGGGACACTACGTGCCTTCCTGGTTGCTCTGGTTGTCACACTCCCACTGGAATCTTCTTTACATTCAGGAGCTCATCTGAGCCTGTTTTCCCTTGAGCAGCCCGGGGCTTAGGTTGGCAGATTTGGAGCCAGCTTCACGGGCTGTGTGCCTCTCTTCTCCAAGCACATGCTGTGCACCTGCAGACATCAGCTGGGGCTGGGGAGCTGCGGCCCAAGCAGGCAGTGACTGGTGCTCTCTCGGTGCTGCCAGAGGCCAAAGTCAGAAATCATTGTCTGGTAAGACTTCCAGGGGACCCAGCAGAACGGTGGCCTGAGATGAGGCAGGAAGCTTAAAGCCTGTCGTGAAACCTTCTTAATTTGTTCATGCCTTTAACAACTATTCTCAGAGCATCTGCAATGAGCCATGTGGTCATGGGTTCAGTATACTGACACCCCCACTCACAACTAACACCATGGTGGTTACTAGACATGCCTGTGTTGATTTTGGTTTTAGGTCTGGGGAATACTTTAATAAAAGATATATTTTGTTTATATATAACAAAATGGTGTTTTAGAGACCAGGATGATCATCCTAGGTTGGACAAAGACTATCTTCCTCTAAAGTAGCAAATAACAGTCCATCCTGCTGTGGTGACACCATTGGAGTTGTCATGGTAGAAATTCCAATCTAGTAATGTTAATTATTTTTCCTTTCTGGTTTTCCTGTAGAGTTCTATTTTCCTCCTCTGCAGAGTAAGCCAAGAAACCCCTTTTCTCCAGGCACAGGCTCAGAATTGAACCTCTGGCTCCCAGTCCACCTATTAGACTCCTTTGGGGAGAGTTGGCACTATAGCACCAGGGCTCCAGTCAGGCTCTGTAAGGCAGCTTAATTGAGGAAGAATTAAGATGGCGGATGTCTGTTCAGCCCTAAGAATGGACAGATGGAGCAGGGGAGGCCACAGGGCAGATAGACAGAATGAAGGTGGTAGATGTAAGGAGGAAAGAGAACTCTGAAGTTCCCGAAGGAAACAACTGGACAACTCTCTTCATGTCGGGATTCTGAGATCAAGAGCTGCGTGTGAGCCTCATTTCCCGGAACCTTTCTCAGACCATTCCAACAAATCCCAGCTTCCCTTCCCTTTTCCCACCCCCTCACCTTCTCTTCATCTTTCCAATAACCCTCCCCCTCTCTCTGGCTAAAGCAATATTTCTTCCCCCTTTGTACTGTTGAGAAAAAGGCAATAGAGACACTTCCTGTCATCCTGTCCCCAAAGGCTAAACACAATCCATTCTTGGGAGACATATTCTGTTTGACTCTCTGTCACTTCTCAGATGGCCTGATTGTTTTGGAAATGGGTTGTGCTCTGTCCTGGGGACCCTCTGGGGAAGGCTCAGCTTGGAGGATTCCTGATCCATTTGTTCAGCAATTAGATTAGGGGGCTTCAGAAGCAGACGCTGGGTAGACATTCCTGAGACAGATCCCGCAGCAGGCACCTTCCCCAGAAATGTGCCTTCACCTTGTGGAGGCTCTATATCACATTCCACCCCTGCTGCCCTGCTCCCACTTCCCCCCAGTGCATGGAGACATGCCCTCTAACACCAGAATTGTAAGTTTTAATCCCTGTTTAGTAGTTCAAAGTCAGTGAGGAAATACACAAAGGTTTCAGATTCCTAGGTCGTATGAATAGGGAGGACAGGAGAACTGTCCAGAAAAGCACTGCCTGGTAGGGACCAAGGAAAATCCAGAGAGGTGAAAAGAAATTCTTCCTTCTTGAATCACATGAACAAACATTTACAACTTGGTTGTGCGTTCACTGTCCCATGGCCTAAGTATCTCCTAGCGAGGCATTCGAGGCTGGGCACATTAATAGTACAGCTCAGCATCCACATTCGTCATCAAAGTGTACCTCCGTTCTCAGAAGTTTCCAACGACCTAGGCTAGGTCAGGAAATGTGAGTCAAAGCACAGGGAGCCTTTTGGCCTCTCCCAGTCCCTGCTGCCTGGTTCTCAGTCACTTATCCATACTTATCCATGCTGAATGGCCAGACAAAACCCTCCTCATCCCCTTGAAGGTCCAGCTTGGATGTCTGTGCCCCGGAATTCCTGGGCCTCTAAGTCTCCTTCACAGCCTTTCTCTCACACGCTGGCATTTTTATACAGGGTGCTGAGCAGCAGGGAACTCAGGCTGGCATTAGGCAAAAATCTGTTTTTTCTTTGTCTTTCCTCCCCCCTCCCTTCCCCCACTCCTCTCTCTAACTAGGCGCTTTCAGCTGCGTATAAATTAAGCACGTTCTGGTGCTTTTGCCGGTCGCATCTGGGATATTCTGGACATCTCTGGTATCCGCTCTGAATTTATGAAACCAGTAATTTGCTGCTCCAGCTTATGACGCCCGACATTGTCACTGTTTGCTGAGTGGTTTTGGTATCTGATGTTCTTAATGTTAAGGTCAATTTTATTGATACTGAACTTTCTGCCCTCGTTTCTTTCTCCATTGCAGGGTTTTTTTTTCTATCTTTCTTTCTTTTTTTTTTGGAGGCACACACAGAGAGGGTAACTAATCTTAATATCTTGTGTTCACAATTCTATTTAGCATGAAATCAGTAACTGACATATTAATTATAATAATCTGTTAAATATACTTTACCTACATGTTAATTATAGGAGACCATTCTCATTTATTTCTCTGGGTAGCCTATTAATTCAACCCAGATGGTACAGCTTTGTGAGATGGTAACACTGAGCGTTTGCAGAATAAATCATGTTGCCAAGATACAGCAGCAAAAATGTTATCACATCTGAATAAGCTTTAGCATGATACAAGAACCAAAGCAGCTACCTATTACTTACACACTGGGGCATGGTTACCAAAATGGTCCATACGTGAAACATAAAAAAATAAATTTTTTGAACACATCATGGTTTCCTCCAAAAGAATGGTTTCTTTATTCAAGCCCAGGGCCCCATAAATAATTCCAGGAGGGAGAAATGGAATCCTGAGGCCGCATGCTCACCATAACTTAGGGGGAGGGGAAGAAAGGCAGCCGTGTGGTTCTTGAACATTCTGTTAGTAAGCTGGCATCATGGGGAGACATGTTGAGGCACCCACTCCTGGAACACTAACTTCCTCCTGAAGATGGCAAACAGAACTTTTGGCTCCATCTTCTAAGGCTCCTACTATGGACTGTTTTCTTTCTGAGAGGCACATTTATCTTCAAGTGCAGAGGATCTCATGGCAGAGCTTGAGAGACAGCCAAGGGACGAGGTCAGTGGCATCTTCTTAGGGAAGACCTAGTGCCAGTGGCCACAGATTTTAGCTCAGCAACAAGATTCAACAAGACCATTGTCACTTACTCGTTACTTTTAAGAAGACCCCTAGTGGTTCTTCGGAACCAGTTGGGGACAAGACCCATGTTGGCTCTGCTTTCTCAGAACTTAGGATCGAGGGGAAACAAGCAGTTCCAGCATGCTTGGGGCCACACTACAGGGTCTGTACTAGTCAGAGCACAGAGTAAAGGCTGGGAGGCTCAGAGCAGCTCCCTAGAGCATGGGTTTTATAGACTGTCCCCGAAGCTGGAGGTAGTCAAGTGGGAGGGTGAAGAATTGAAGGAATGTGTTTTCATGCATTTACGGGACTGAAGGAAGCTGGTGCCAATGGGGCACATGGTTAGAGGGGAAAGGAGGTGGTGGGCGCTTGAGCACCGTGGTTAGGGCAGTGTGCAGGGCTGGCTTCTGAGATTCTTTTAAGCCCCATGGCACCCACCCTACGTCCTGATGATCTTAGGCATCGCTAAGGTATTGTTAAAGTGGGCGTTTCTGGTGAGCTTAGGCAAGGAGTGGGATGACGCTAAGTTTACGTTTTAGGGATTCCATTCTGGCTTCTCAAAGGACCACAGGGACTCAGCCAAAGCTGTTGTTAAAGCAGAGATGGTGATGTCCTCAGCTGGAAGAGAAGTGGCCTGGCTCCTGGCAGCCCCATGTAACATCCTTCTCCTTTTTCAAAGCTTCTCCCAGTTCCTAAAGACTCCATGAGCTCTCTCTGCTTTGAGCTTTAAAAGCAGGGTTTTAGAGATGATTTCCCAAGCTACCATCAGGACCTCAAGAGGTATCTGTGTCTGCTGTGATGGGCAAGGTTGCCTCCTGATTCCACACCATCCCTGTCTCTCCTCCACCGACATGTGGCCTGTAGAAGTTTGTACACTTGGCCAGTGCAGCACTCATGATGTCCATAACTACCTTTGCCGCAAATCTGTTTTATGACTGCTTTTTGATCACTCAGTAAAGAGCTGTTTCCCCAGCTACTCTCATAGACACACTGTATCTCCTCTTCATAGCACTGACCACAATGTATAATTAGAGGATAATTTGATTCGCTTTCCTGTTTTGTTTTTTCTTTTTGTCTTTTGTCACACTCACTTTAAGCCCCATGATGGCAAGCCCTGTTGGTTTCCCTCCTCATCCTCTCTCTGAGCATGTGGCCTGAATGGCCTGCCTTGCAAGTAGTGGCTGTGCAACACATTAAAAAAATTCTTGATTGAACAACTGTATCATTTTTTAAATTGAATATTTTCAAGCATAGAGGAAGAGATAAAAACTAGGGGTGCAGAATGGGAAGGAACCACAAGACAGAAACGGGGGCATTGCAGACAGCCTCCTGTGACAATGATCAGTTTAGGTCAACGACAGCCAAGCCCACTGTAGAGAGATTGGCCTGAAGGCTAGGGACTGGAGGGAGCAGAGACATTTTCAGCATTCAAATAACTCATTCATGCATGTGAATCTCAGAGTGGAATGATCATGGTTTGAATGTTAGATCCTGTCTTCATTTGACTGTGGAAAAAGAACCAACTTTCTTTCCTTCTGTTCTTTCTTCCCACCAAGCTACCTTCTTTTGCTCAAACTCTTTAGTTAGACATTTCCTGATCATGTTTCTTAGCATCTGGTCTGCTAAGGAAAATGACTTAGAAAAGTATGTAGGCCTCAAGCCTCTACCAATCCCCTGCTTTGTACTGAGGGACCAAGGGAGGAGTCTGAACAGAGAGATTTGCAGCTGAGAGACTGCTGATTCAAGTTTGATCTCTGCCCGTCTTTTGAAAATATATTGAGAACGTGTCGGGGTCTGATACATCTGCAGCCCCCTCTGAAATCACAGCTGAGCCCCTCCTCGCTGGGCTGAGCATCATCAGCATGCCACATCCACGACATGGTTAAGAGGGACTTTTAGCTGGGGAGTATAAAATTTTAAATGGCACAGATAACGTCAGTCTGAGTTACTGTTTTCAGAATGACACAGATGTTCGGATAAGGGAGCATAAATGGAAATTAAAGAGAAACAAATTCAGAGCAGATGTCAGGAAGCATTTTTTTTTTTTCATGCGGAGAATCACAAATGTGTAGAATGGCCTACCAGGCTTGATTGTTAAGGCGAAGACACAGGGGACATTCGAGAACCGATCAGATGGCATGGTGGGGGGAATTAAGCAGTAAAGGAGGAAATGAGCATGCATATGGCAACGGGCTTTTAGCGAGCCCTCCGCGGTGTCCATGTTCTTACGTAGTGGCTGCTTCTGCACTTACCTTGGATAAACACACAAAATCTCTCTGCTGTCGCTCTCCCACATTGCACCAATCTCAAAATTGTTATTTTCACATCATGATGATGACATTCACAGAGAGAAGAAGATTGGGTAAAGGAGGAGGGAGAGCAAGAACATGGACACATACACACAGAGAGAGATGGGCAGGAGGAGGGAGACAGAGGGGAGAAGAGAACCTTTCTTGGAATCCCCCAACCCGGTGTCCCTTTCTGTATCCCCTAGTAAGAGCACCATGGTGTCCAAGATTAAACAAACAACAAAACCTAATACCACACATGTGAAAGAAGGAAATTGAGCCGTCGATTCTCCAAAGCTCCTTGCTGAATGGAATTCGAACCAAGGATGGAGATGGGGTATCGGGAGATTTGGGGCGCCACAATGCTTCTCTTTCTTCTCCTTGTGCCTTCAGAGTAGCCCTAGAGAGACTGTGACCAGGTGCCCTTTAACCGGGTATCACCTGGGGAACATAGCTTATGATAATAGGGACAGAGACAGAGGGAAGCGACAACCCCACGCCTCAGGGGAAGGTGGTTGAAGATAAAAAGTCGAGGAAAACCTCATTAATCTGGACCGTGCTAATTTAGAGTGTATGAATAATTCAGACCCTCTGGCTGGGCTGTAGTTTACCTTTGTACTAGATATGGTAAAAAGGTTTGCTAAGCAAATTAATAGTGTAAACAAGATGGAGGGCAGGGAATATATAGCCTATTTAAGAGAACAAACTGTTTTCACATACTTAGCAGAACCATCTGCATAGGAACAATGAATAGGTCAATTATAAGTAATCTTGGCTTACTCATTAATCCTGGTCTGCCGAGTGGCCTAACTTGGCTCAGTTTTTATCAGCATTAGTGCAAGAAAATGAACAAGAGGGGACATTCTTGACAATTTGTACTTAAGGCACAGGGTTGATCTTGTTGCCTGTCCTTTCATTATTTACTTCAGACTCATATGACTTCAAAGTTATCTTGACAACCTTTCTTAGACCCACTTGTCCCCGTATCCATCGAAGTTGAGGAGACAGAAAGACTAACCGGGAGAAGACGGCTCGGAGTAGCCTCTATACAAAGACAAGTGCAGACCGCTCACCTGAGCAGCTTCATGGCCACTTAGCAAGAACAGGTGTCAACCGTTAGGAAGTCTAAATTTAGAGACTCTGCAAATAATTACCCTTGGCCTAGGGCAGGCCACATCTTCTCTCTGGGCGCCACTTTCCACATTTATATAAAGGAATCAGATCAATAGCATCGAAAGCCTTCCAGTTCAACTGTTCCATTATTGCCATTTATCTTCTCAGAGACAACATCTCATCAGTGAGAACACACCTAGTGATTCTTGTGTTGTCAGAAGCAAATGAAGTGCAGCGTGCACCATGGCAACAAGAGAGGGCAGGGCAGGGAGGGACAGGGAGAGAGGGACGGAGGGAGAGAAGGGAGAGGGGGAGGAGGAGAGGGAAGGAGAGAGAGGGAAGAGGGGGAAGGACGGGTGTGAGAGACAGGGAGAGACATCTGTTGTCACAGGCTGAGAAGCAGCTTCTTCCTCTTTCCCTTGGGACGTGCTCACTCTTCCCCGCTCCGCTCCGCACCCAGGCCTTCTTCATGCCCTTTCCCCACGGTACAGAATCAGAACCATCACACCCTCCCGTGCCTCCGGCTTCTTTACACTGCTCTCTTTGTTTCTTTTCTTTTTCTTTCTTTCTTTCTTTTTTTTTTTTTGGAAGCAGAAGCCGGGACCGGATGGTGCACGAAAGTCAAGGTGTGGCAGGGCTTGGTGACGCCGCCGCCTTCCCCGTTCTCAGCTCTCTGAAGAGTTGTGCCCATGCCAGTGCCCCAGTGCTGTCGGTGGGCACGGAGCAGCCTCCGGCATGTTTGGCTTCCAACCTGAGTTCCCATCAGCCTCTCATTCTGCCAGCTGTTGACTCAGACTGATCAATTGAATATTGATTTCATGGACCATTTCCACTTAAGCGATTCTCAAAGAATGCTCGGTCGGTCAATGCGTGTTTGAAACCCCCGCCACTGAAACAAGTCAGCGCCTGGGCCCTCTCGGAGGCGGACCCTGCCCAGGGCCACGCTGCCCTGCCTCGTCTGCAGCTGGGTGGGTACGCTCACCTTCTTAGATGCGTGTTTGATGTATACTGCCAGCCCTGGGAAACTCAGCAGCCGAGAGCTGCAGTTATGTAAATCTCATTGGTTGTTCCTTTAATTCTTCCTGTGGTTTATGAGGCTAACAGTGTTCCGAATGTAGTATGGAAAATTCCAGAAGTAAACATGTTTGTTTAAATAGCTTTTATTACATTATGTCATCTTAATTGATTTGTTTTACTATTAGTTATCATTGTTAACCCCCTTATTATAAATCCCTCCCCTCATTTTAAGAGGCAGAATGGCACTAAGGTAGCCCAGGCTAGCACACTGATCCTCCCTGCCTCAGCCTCCTGAGTGCTGAAAGTATGGGCGGCATTTCCTCATAGGTGGGTACATACAGGGGTGGGGGTGGGGATTTAGAGTACATGTAAGGCATGGGGCTGTCTGGTTTCAGATACCCCAGTATTGGTGGTCTTGGAACTTACCCTTCCCAAACAAGGATGCCCACCTCACCAGGCATAGACTAGAGACCCTATGGGAAAGGAAAGGAGCTTGGGAGGAAGTGGTGTTGCTGCCAGGGAGTAGCACAAACGGGAAAAGGGTCTTTAACAGCACTTTCAGGAGGGCCTTGTCTCACAGGACCTGGTCAAGTGGCTTTGGCCTAAGTCATCAGGCCTGGAAAGGCCACTTCTCCAGACTCACCAACTTTGGTTCGATCCTCGGTTGAAGAGCAGCTGCTGTGGTGGCCTATGCCGCTGCCGAGATGCTGAGCTCCCGGCCTTGGTCAGCAAGCCTTGCCTAAGTTCTCCTTCCTGCTCATCAGCTGTCGTGAGTTCCAGGCTCTGAAAACCTCGTTACCCTCTGCAGAAAAAGTCCAGCACTCATCTGCTCTCTGGAATAAGTAGCCTTGGTGAAGGACCAGGCACAGAGGCCAAGGTTTGCAAAATGGCAAATGCAGCCTGCAGATATATATTGTTCAGTGTGCATAGTGTCTTACCCCCAGATAAGTAAATATATAGAGTTGGATATATAAATTTTAAAGTATCAGATAATTTGGGATGGTAGATACTGCATTCATTCATAGCTCTGAGCAGTGACTACTTCTTCATATACCGCTCTGTTCACTTCCGTCCCCATCACTTCCTATTGCCTTACTCCAGCCGTGCTCATTGCATTACCTGCAAGCCTCTACACCCACCCTCTGAAGCAGTTAAGAATGAAACACAAACTCATGATACAATGGACAGTATCATGGCGAGGGGCGGGGTGTTGATGAGGCTAAGGAATTTTGTGATTTTATTTACTTGGAAATCCCTGTGAGTCGTGATAGGCTTGGAAGCAGAAGTGTGAAATGATTAATAATTAGGAACCGGTATTGGCCAGGTAGGCCCTGTACGCCCGCCCCCCCCTCCTTCCACCAAACAACACAGGCCATCACCATTGCTCTTGGTTACCCATCATACTTAGATGATAAGACTCTACTGCTGAAGCCACCACTCACCTTAGATATATGACAGAGAAAGCAACATCTGACTGACTAGGAAACTGTCTCCCTGCTTGAGGGCTTACATAGTACCAGTAGGTGCTCCACAGCATGCTGGAAGAGAAAACACACCAAAGGTCTTACTCAGTACTGAACCCTGCATGGCATAACACTGACCTGCCGGCAAGATATACCCACTTCTGCAATAATGGCATGACGGTTATGGGGGTAACCTGTCCCTTTTTGATCAATTATGAGGGCTGCTCTGCAGGAGCAATTTCATGCCTGGTACTCAAAAACTCAGTCAAAAGCCCATGACTGGGGAGATTGTAGGCCCTAAGGAGAAGGCGTGCGTGGGAAACCTACTGCTGTTTTGCTAAACGTTGTGTCGTCAAACTGCACTCTAAATATTTATGTTTATAAACACAGGTTTGTGTTGCTCTCAGGTTTAGTTCAGAAGCTTCTGTTTGCAGAGGGGGTGGTTAATGCAGAGATTCAGAACAGGTCAGAGTGCTCAGTGTAAATAACTCTGAGTACTCGGCGGCGTGGCTAGGTTATGCGAATCAACACCCAAGGCTCAGGTGCCACACCCTGCAAGAACCTTCTAGCACTTCCCCATCTCTATCTTTTGTTGTTGTCTTTGGAACAAACAAAAGCAGGTGACAGCAGCGGGAAGAGAAAGCAAGGAAGCCCTCTGCAGCTAGGTCCGGAAGGCCTCGGGCGAGTTTCTGAGCGTCCCTTATCTATTTCCTCACTGTGCCGCAGGAATGGTGACCAATACTCCATAGGGTTCTTCTGAGGACTGACGGATTCCACGAGACCTTGTGTGTGAAGCCCTAGGCAAGCGGCGAAGCTCAGGAAAGAACAGCTGGAGATGATTATATTTTGGATGAGCTGTTCCAATTTGAGAGACAAAATAACATTGTGGGTAACTGCACAGCTTCTGGAGTCAGACCACCTGGGTTCTCGTCTTCTTCCGAGGCATCTTTTAGCATTGGTGTCTTCATCCGCAAAACTAGGATGATAGCAATAAAAAGCTTCTAGAGGCAGAGTTATCATATGAGTGAAATTGATGACGTACATTTAGTGTGTGTGTGTGTGTGTGTGTGTGTGTGTGTGTGTGTGTGTGTGTGCAAGAGAGAGAAGGGGGAGAGGGAGGGAGGAGGGTATATGCACTGTGGCACACACTTGAAGGCGAGAGGACAACTTTCAGGAGTTGGTTCTCTCCTTCCACTGTGTAGATTCTGAGGCTCAAACAAACTCAGGTCATCAGGTTTGGCAGCAAGTGCCTTTATCCACTGGACCATCTTACTGGTCCTTTAAAACAGTTTTTAAATTTTATTTATTTATTTAAAGATATGATTATTTAATGCATGCCAAAAGCACACAGCACCACGCATAGATACATTATTCTAAGTGTAGATTTTGTAGTCAGTGGTATATCTGCTGTCCTTCGAACACGATGCAGATCTTTTAAAATATTCCCAATTTCTTAATACAACAAGGTTATTTATTGTCAGGTGTACACTTGGAATCAAAAGCAATCATTGTTTTTCCTTTATCTTTAAAACCAAGAATAAAAATTAAAAAATAATAAATTGAAATTTAAAAGATACTTTATAAGCTTGATAAATAGCTCATACTTTAATTGAACTTTTCTTTGACCAAATACAAAAAAAAATCATACCCAGTCATATGTACTGTTTCATTATTTTAAACACAAATAAAAACTCCAAGTGATCACAAAAACAGAACTGAAGTAACCCAAATTTCTCCTCTTTGTATCTGCTCTGACTGTTTAGTTTAAATTTACTAAATCAACACAGGACCATGTCACACCACAGGTGGTAGAGACATAGACTATGACAGAAGTAAGTGGCAGCAATTCTGAAACTCTGTGGAATCATCCTCTAGACACACAGCTTGTAGCTGGGTCCTGTGGGATGGGCTCCCTGACCAGCTGGGAGCTTCCTGAGTTGCCTTGCAGGGGAATGCAGTATTTCTTAAATCAACAGCAGTAAGCAAAAAGGTGCTAACTCGAGGCTTACGATTCTATTGTCAAACTCAACAGGTGATGAAGCAGTTTTCTAGAACTTAAACTAAGAAAAGATCGTTTACATGAGGAGGGCTTATCACCAGCACGGCTGAGAACTCTTGGTACATGGAATGAAAATGCAAAAAGCTTCCAGTCCATGTTATTGCTGATCGAGCGACTCACTGAGCATGAAGCCCCTCTTCAAGACTCCTTCCTCCCTACAACCTCAATTTCCCCTACTTTGAAATTTTCTTTGGGCTGTGTAGGGAACACCTGGATGTTTCTGGAAGCAAATGACAAATGCTCCTTGCTCTTATGAGAATTCCACTGGGTTCGAGAACAACTTTTGCACCCTTAGGATCTGCTCTTTGAAGATTCTATGGGGAGTACCAGACTGTAGAGTTCTCAGAAGACATCTGGAAAGGTCAGGTTATGGGACTCCTTCCTTCCCTCCCCACCATTGGTTTTTTAAGACAAGGTCTTAGTGTGTGCTGGACCATCATACCTGCCTAAAATTATGGCTTTAAAGTGGTGTTCTTTGGTGTGGGCTGTGCAGTTTGGGCACTCCATCTCCTCCTCTTTTACAAATCTTTAATTATGTGAAAAGAGCATTCTTCTCTGACTTTCGCCGCTTCTTCATGTACTGAAACACAAACACATGGTTCAGGCTAGATTATGGGGCTACGTATGATGGTAAAGGCTTAAAAAACACAGGAAATAATATTAATTCATCTTTATTCATTGATAAACTCAGGAGTTATTTTTTAAAGTTGTTTAAAATTTTGTGAAATCTTTTCTTGGTTCAGAAAAAACAATTAGAAATAATTTGGCAGTTAAAGTTAACAAATGTCCCTGTTTCCCTTGGGTGCCTGTCATTTGAACATTCTCATTTATTTCTATTAAAATATTTAAAGAGATTCTTTAATTGCTTTTGTCAGTAGTTATTATGTTGAAGATTTCTATTAGTTTTAAAAATGTCTTACTTTATTTCCTTGATTTTTCTCATTAAAGAAACTAGTTCAGAAAAATGAATTCAATTCAGTAGCCAACAACTGCCCATCCACTGTTGATTCTACTAATAAATTATGTTTGGTTCTCGTGGTACTCGAGATCCTGATGTTAATGTTGAAAAACCAAAGCTGACTGAAAAATATTTAATATGTGACTTGTTTAAGAAGTCTGCAAACCTTGAGGAAAACCCAGAACAAATGCTGGTCTGATACAGTTACAGCAGAACTTTGTGTTAACTTCACTTTTTTTATTTTGTATTTAGGCCTGATTTTAGGTGGTATTCATTTGAAGCAAATCAATGAGGGTAAATAAATTAAACAGAATATAAAATAAATTGGAACTTTTGGAAATATGAATATAATTGTGGATAAGAACCAAGTAATTCAATGCAAATAATTATGCCAGTACAAATGGTTAGGAAAACTGGGCTGGATCTGGAAGTCCATTTTCTCTATCTACCAACTTTGCTCACTAGGACTTTTGCTATGAACTGAGAGTCCCTGGTCACCTGGCTGGGAATGGAAAGTGAAGTCATTCATGCTCTTGTGGCACACATAAGTAATAATTCTGATAAGTAAAGAAGCCAATGATAATGTGAGACAAGTCTCCACCCTCAAAGACATTCCCAACTAGACGTCGACTAAAACTAACTTAGCCACAGCTCAGACTGACCTGAATTCATACCTGAGTGCACCTTTCAGCCAACCTCTGAGGCTGGTAAGCATGTCTTAAGATTGCCTACAGTCTCTAAGTTATTTCTGTATGAGTATCTTGTGTCTCATACACATCTGGCACATGAGGAGTAGTTAAATGAAACTCACAATCAAGGGAAAAAATAGTCAATAGAAAGAGACACACGGACGACACAAGCAAATACTTTAAAATAACGATAATAGATGTGTTACAGCAAAATTGGAAAGGTAGAAGAAAAGGCATGGAAAGAGAGAGAAGGTCCACTGGAATACAACTGGAATTGTTAGAATGAAGTAATCTGAACTATGACTAGGGCTTAGTAGCAGTATGGAAGCAACAAAGGGTATTTATAAAGGAGGAGAAGTTTAAGAAAATTGCTTAAACTGGGGGAGGGGCAAAAGAAGATTGGTCTAGTTTAAATGTGATCAAAGCCCAAAGGAAGAGAGAGAGAAAATGGAAGAGAAATGGTGATAAGGATGTCATTGCTGACCAGGGATTTTCTGAATTCAGTCTGCAGAATCTCAGCAATCCCCCAGAAAAGACAGCAGCAGCATGAAAACAACACTTCCACACATTGTAGTCAGTCTGCTGAAACCAAAGAAAGATCAAAAGAAAAGTCTTACCAGCAAGCTGAGTGAGAAGCCTGATTCCCCATGAGGGCAACATGAAGAATTATGCTAGTTCTCAACAGAGGCTGTGGAAGTCAAAAGGAAACAGAAATATCTTTACCAAGGGGGAAAATATCAACCACTTTAGCATTAGACACCTAGCAAAATCCTTCAAAGGTGAACGAAGAATTTCTCTCTGGAAACTGACAAGATGAAGGAAAAAACATAAGCTATAGACAGAAAGTAAACATAGTATATGTATCAAAGGCCTTGGATGCAGAGTATAGAAAGAACTCTTAGAATTCAATAGTAAGAAGATGGTCCCCTAAAATGGCCAAAAATATTTTGACCTACACTTCACAAAAAACACATAGAAACAGCTGGTGGAAACATGAGAAATTGTTCAATATTGTTACTTATTAAGAAAATAAATGTAAATCAAAACCACTGCTTACTCACCAGAATGGCTGAAGTTCAATGGACTAATACTACCAACAGTTAGTGAGGCTATAGTACAATGGAAACTCTCATCCTTGCTAATCAGAATGGAGAGCTGTACAACTGTGGTAAATATTTGGTGTTTTCTTATGTATTAAACATATAATTATTTATACAGTGTAGCAAGACTTTGCTCAGTAATTTACCTGTGGGAGAAAGACAGACTATCTCAAGAAAGATCACAGACATTCATAGCTGCTTCTTCATGATAGATAAATCTCAGGCACAGCCCAGGTGTCCATCAGTCAGTTAAGGAAGAACCACCTGACACAGGTTGGAGGAAAATGTCTCCAGCTGCAAGAAAGACAGAGTTGGTGTGTGTGTGTGTGTGTGTGTGTGTGTGTGTGTGTGTGTGTGTGTGTGTGTGTATTCTAGCTTCCTTCCTGTTGTTGTGATGGATCACGATTTCCAAAAGCAACCATGAAGGAAACGGTATATTTGGCTCACACTCCAAGTCACAATCCATCCCCAAGAGACGTCAGGGCAGGGACCTGGAGGTAGGAACCATGTATGAATGTTTCTTTTCAACTCCCTCACTGGCTCATACATACCTAGTTTTTTTTTTTTTTTTTTTTTTTTTTTTTTTTTTTTTTTTTTTTTTTTTTTTTTTTTTTTATTCAGCCCAAGAATGGTCCTGCCCACACTGGTTGGGCACTCCAACATCAGTTAATAATCAAGACAGTCCCTCAGTCATGCCCACAAGGAAGCTTGCTGATCTAGGCGGTTACTGAAGTGAGGCTTTCCCCCTCAGGTTGCTCTAGACTGTGTCAAATGGACAGTTGAAGGAAGCCAGGACAGTGTGTATATGGAATCAATACATTGACTGTTTAAAACAACAATAATAACTTTATCTTAATGGCATTTATGTCATAGGAAATACATACCCACAACAACATATGGGGTAGAGTTGGAAAATCATTAAGTTCATAATTTTAAGAACAAAAATGGACACAGTACACACTTAAGGTCAGAACAGAGATTGAACCATAAATATTTCCAAAATAATTTTATCCATAAAAGTGCATTCTGGGGACTAGAGACATGGCTTAGCAGTTAAGAACACACACAGCCGGCTCTTTTGGAGGCCCCAGGTTCGATTCCCAGCAAACTTATCAGGTACTTCACAGTCCGCTTTTAACTCCGGTTCCAGGGGATCCAATGTCCTCTGGCTTCTGCAAAGGATAACCTATACCCCCAGTGTATGTGCAGCATTAAAGCTGCAATACAGGAAAAGGCGAATTACATACGCCAAAAAATAACAAAATAAAATTTGAAAACACAATCTTACTAGTTAGGAAAGGTAGACCTCTCATTGGAAGGCTAAATTAAGCTTCCATTCGTGATTCACAGATTACTGAAAACAGTGGAAAAGAGTGTACGAACTTCCCTGTGATGGACAAACTGGTGGAAATAATGGGGTTTAGTGCTACGTTGTTTGGGGTGGTGCAGCATGGTGAATCTAGAGCCTTGAGCATCCTAGACATGAGCTCTCTCACTGAGCTGCATCCCTCGGCAGAACTAGCACTTCTTGAAGCATCTCACAGTATGAGCCTCTTGTCAGGCAGGGCAAGGGGAAGGCTCTTCTGTTGGTAGACATTACAGAGGAGTTAACACGCCGTTCACAGGTGCTACCTGATTGGTCAGAATTCAGTTTCTCCTAGCTCTTTGTCTCACATGAATACATTGAAATAGTACTCTGGAACATATCTGGAACGGACTGGTGTAGAACCTCAGCTGTTTGACCTTCAGAGTTTACAATGTCAAATTTTGTTCTTAAAATTATGGACTTATCATTGATTTTCCAACACTACCCCATATGTTATTGCGAATTTGTGTTTTCTATGTCAGAACATGCCATTAAGATAAAGTTATTGCTTTTAAAGTAGTTACCTTAAATAAAAGTATTCTAAATATACCAATCAAAAGACAGACTGACAGACTTAAAATAGATGCTGTCTATAAAAAAACTCATGTGCTGACGGGTAGTGAAGTTGGGACAGCAAAAACCTGTACAATTCATACTTTTCCCAAGACAATAAAATTACTTCAAAGCCCTTGGAAAATAATTAGACTTAGATGTTTCAATGAGTCCAAGATCCAAATCCAAAACAACATTAGGGTTGGCTAATATGATCTCATTGTTCTTTCTCAGCACTCTGCAGCTAATGTGTGTTCACAAAGTGACTATTCTGACTCAGATTAGGATCTTTTATCTGCCTGTGTGTCTTCCGAGCTCAAGTACATTTAATCACACCATCTCTGCATTGGTCCACCTCAGCTCTTAAGATAGAGCTTTGAAAACATTGAATTTTGGATAGAAGAAGGCCAGCTCCCTTCTCCCCAGGGGCGTGGGCATCACTGAGACAAGACCAGTAATCTAGAGAAAAAGAAAGTATAATTTGGAATCAGAGAAGGGGGAAAAACCTGAAGTCCAAGGGTGTTTTGGTCTGCTAGCACACAGTGGAACACTTTTCTTATTTTTCACTATTTTATCATAGAAAATATGAGCAGTAAAAATTTGATGCATTTGTATATTTTCTATTTTTATGCTGAAAAAAATTTTAAATTACACCTCCACCTCCTCTTCCAGAATTTTTAACTAGTAGAAAGAATCATGTCACTTGGATAAAGTCAACGAACTTTCAATCAATGTCTTACCTAGGACTAGAAATAACCTTTGAATAAATTTCAAGGGGTTTTTACAATCCTAACCCACAAACTTGGTAAAACATCTCACAATAATAAATTCAGTGTCAGTTTGGAATCGAGAGACTTTAATCTTAGTGTTATTGTATTTATCAAATTTAACACTTCAGGCTTAAATCAGGCAGAAAGAAAAACGCCAGTGAACTACCAAGTACATCTGATCTTTCTGGCCTCATGCGGATTGATAAAAAGATTACTAAAAGTTGAAGTTGCCAAGGCATTTTATTTCATTGTGAAGAGAGGAGGGAAAAAAAGGACGTTGAAGCAGTTAGATATTCTGAGTAATGGAAACAATCCTGGATGCTTAGTACTTTCCTGTTGTTTTTTATTTTTTATTGCTGCAGTAAATTATGGGCAAGTTCATGATGAGATTCTTGATTTATTTTTAAGGATGATATTAGCTTTATTATTTATTAATCCTAACAGATTTCTCCCATAAACACTCCATAAATATTAACACATCTGATGGATGCCTGAGAGCCGATGAGGGGAAGAAGCTGATGGACGGCACAGCTTTGACAACCCCTTTTATGTTGTTTGTTTTTTATTGTTTTTGATAGCAGAAGTGCACCTAATTAACCACTCATGCCGGTGAAAGAAAAAGATTCAGTGCCAATGTAGTGAGCTCTAGAGTCTTCCACTAGAAGGAAATACATCACTATTTTTGAGAACTTTATGGTTCTATTTTTGAAGTTTTCCTAAATTCTAATTCACTGAAACATTTTCTTTACTTCGCTGATGGAAATGATTTTTAATAGAATAAAAACTTCTGCCCTTAAAGCAAAGAAGAAGCCAGCACCATAGAGTCAGTCCTGCTGGAAAATATTTGGAATACATGATAGATCTGAAGCTCTCTCTCTCTCTCTCTCTCTCTCTCTCTCTCTCTCTCTCTCTCTCTCTCTCTCTCTCTCTCTTTCTCTGTGAATTTTTTCAACAAAAATTCTGAAGCAGAGCTAGGCATAGATCTGTCATCCCACCATTTGGGAGTCCAAGGCAGAAGATTTTTGGGATTGTGGTTAGCCTGGGCTATGTCAAGAGTTCAAGACCGGCCTAGGTGATGCGTTAAGACCAGTCTCTCCACCTAAAAACAAACAAACAAACAAACAAACAAGCAAACCCTGAAACAAAATGTAAATATTTGCAAACTGAACATCATTTTTACCATGGTGATATCTCCAACACACCGAGTATCATATTTCTCCTTCCTGCCTAAGAAGGAAGGCTTTTCAAGCCTGGTGTTCAATAGCATCTCCTGGAGTGCTCCCTAACAGACTTCTAGGCTCACCTTCAATATTTCTGGCTCAATAAATCAATAGATCTGAGGTTGGACCCAAGAATGCACTTTTTCTTTTGATGAAGAGTTGTCATCTTTTAGAAGAATTCCATAGCCTATGAGAATGGGTGTTCATTGCGGAGGTGAGAGGTGCAGTATCTCTCCCTTCAAGGACAATGGCAGTGTGTAATGGAGGCAAGAATTCACATGACAGCAAACACTAGTTTATAAGTTTTTTAATAACTAAACTTATTTGAGTATTTAGTCCAGAAACTGTAAAAATCAAAAGTCTACCAATAAATTAAAATCATGGCCCTTCGTGAATTCTTCTTCAAAAGAAATGGTCAATGGGGAAAGAAGCGCATCTACGTTTTTCCAGGCACAAGAGGGTGTGGGTTATAAGCCCATGGAGAGTATTTAACTAGTAGAATTAGTGAAACTAAATTGCACATTTGGACAATTCTGCCCCCGCCGTTCTCCCCAGCACAGGTCCAGAGCCCTCTGTAAAGCAGTGCCTTCCAGCTAAATCACATTAATATCGCTTATCTTTCTTTTCTGCTTTCAAACGTTTATTTTCTGTGTATGGCCAGCAATAAAGTAAAAACACAGTAATCCATATATTTTATAGGGACACTCCAGGTTGCCTTTGGAAACAAAGTAAGAGACTTAGAAACTGACAGCATCCTTCAGGGAAGAGCTAAGTGGAGGGTGGGTTTGAGAGCTTGCAGGGACTGCTCTGCTGTCCCAAGGCACTGGCAAACTTCACGCCCACATTAGCATCTGTTTGCACTGGAGGCGTTTGCTTTTTGGAGTCCCTAAAGTGACAAACCCAGCACTTGCAATACTGGATATTGTCATCGATGATCTTAAAACTGGACGTCTCTGAATATTTAAATCAGAGACAATCAAACACTATAAATGCTATGAACTTCTGTGATCCTTATTTTAGAGAGGAAAACATGTATTACAACTTCGGGCAGTTTTGAATTAGACAGGATAGTCTGAACTTGAAGTTTTGCCTCTTACGTAGTTCCTGATGTATATACCACAGGGGCTGCTCACTTGAAGCGCGCCTGTGTCTGGAAGCCATGCTAAGCTCTGGGTGTACATTCTTTTAATTTTTAAAAACATTCACGTGCATGTGTCATGAACTCAGTAGCAAGCGAAACAATGGCTTACCTGCTCGCCATCCTATAGCTATACGTGGCAGGCTAGGATTTGATTGTCCATGGCTTTTGCCTCATCCCGCTTCTCTGTTTCTTCCCCTTATATCATGAAATTAAGAGATGGGGGGCTACCTTTTGTTACTGACCTCACACCCACTGTTCATTCCTTCTCATAGATCTGAGCTGCTGTGTGGATCATGTTCCTTCAGTGTGAAGAATTCCCTTTATTATTTTCTCCCCACAGTGCACATTTGTTCGCAGCACACTCTCAGTCATTTATATGACATCATATTTATTTCATGCCAGCGTTTGAAGGATACATGTTGCTGGATATAAAGCTCTGGATTGGCAGTGGTTTTACTCAGCACTCTGAAAATGTTATCCTCTTGTCTTCTGACCACTGCTTTTCATAGGAAGTTGGCTCAGAAATATTACAACGTGCATCATTTTACTCTCGATGTTTCTGGACTATTCTTCTTTTAAATATTCAGGAGTCTGAGTTTAATTTGTCTAGTTGTGGCTTCCCTGTGTCCTGCATAGCTTAGTTGAATTTCTTCTGTCATTTTTTCATAAAAAAGAATGACACATTATCATTATTTTTAGCATCACTGCTCTGTTCTCAGTCTCTGCTTTCTCTCTCTCTGGTACCCAGATTCACTTTTATTCTGTGTTAAGTCACCAAGGCTCTGAGTTTTGTTGTTTTTGTTGATAATTGCAAACATCTTTAATGCAAATTTTGTCATTTTCATCCCACAATGCTTTCACTCATTCACCCCCTCCCACTGGAACTCTTCATTTCTCCAACATGACTTTTTTTTTTTGACTCACTAAGTTTAATTAGAGTTGCTTGCATAAGCATGAGTGTGTGCATGGAGAGGGGGTGTATTTACTATGTGAAATGTGTCTATCAATGGCTACACTACTGAAGAAAATGATAGTTTTTGCCCAGAAACCATTCACTGCCCATAGTCCTTTAGGAAAGGTTGGGACCTCATGAGCCCCTCACCCATGCATGATTGAATATTGACTGTTTCAGTCTTAGAGGGGGTCTTGTGCAGGGAACCACAGCTACTGTGTGTTCATGAGTGGGATGGCTATGTCATGTCCAGAAGACAGAATGTCACAACATACTTCCCTGTCATTTGCCTTTACATTCTTTTTGTCTCTTCTGAAATGTTCTCCGAGTCTTAAAGAGTGTGATGCCAGTGTCCATTTAGAGCTGAGAATTCAACAGCTACTTATTCTCAGCTCTTTGGTTAGTTGTGGTCTCTGCATTAACTACTGTCCACTGAAAAGGAATCTCCTCTCACTGGGCCGAGAGCCGCACTGACCTCTGGGTATATAAACAGAAGCATTTAGAAGGCAGTTTGACAATCATGGCCACTTAGCAAAGCAACAGTAATATGTCCCCTCTTTAGGGCCTATGACCTGCCCAGTCCCTGGCTCTTGACCAGGTTTACAGTACCAGGCATAAGTGGGATGTTCTATCCCTGAGCCAGGCTCCTAAAATCCAACTTAGTTCTTTTCATAGTTTCTGTTTCTGCTCCAAGATTCACCACCTATTTATTAAGACAACATTTTCCTTTGTGTATTTGAATATATTTATAATGGCTGCTCAAAGTCCTTCCCTATTATTACACATCTGAGTCATCTCAGGGCCATTTTATTGATGGCTTCTTCTTGATTATGGGTCATGTCCACTCCACCCCTTTTTCCTTTCTTAGTGATTTTTAATGATCTACCAGATAATGTGACTTGGGGAATTTGGGTTGTATTGCTTCATTTCAAAGACTTTTGTCTCGTGGTTGACTTACTGACTGTCGGAATGGCTCTTGCTCTACACTATGAAGGCTCTCCTTCTGGGTAGTGTGTAGTGTAGCCTAACCTTGAACCAAGGGTACTATACTTCTTCACAGAAACTTCTGGAACTCCTCTTTTCATGAAAGGGCTTATTCTCTGGAGACCATGACATGAAAGTCCCAGCTGCTCTTGCAGACTCAAATTCTGACTCTGAGTCTTCATAGCAACAGGATCATCACTTGGGTTGTGCTTGGGTTTCACCTTCCTGAAACCGATCCATACACAGGCACCCAACTCACATATATCTATGCCTTCTTAACTTCCTGAGCACCACACCAAAGGCTATGCTGTGTGTATTTGAAAATAGTTATATTTAGTAGTGTTTTCACTTTCATAGACAAGTCCCTACCAGTTACTCCATGCTTAATAAAAAGAAAAAATGCCCCCAACTTTGCCCCTGACATTTCTCTCCTACCTACCTCATCTCTTTCTATTTAAAAAGGGTGATGTTACATGAAGCTTGTATCTATGGTCTTTTCTGCTTCCTAAGGAGAGTCCCAATTTCAACTTCAGATGTGTTGGTTGATGGCATTCCCATTAGCCCTCCTCAACAGTAATCAATTCAAAACATAGTAAGCTCTTACCCAAGCCAGGCATAGTGAAAACACAAAGGTAAGCCAAAGAAGCTGCCTTCAAACCTTCCAAGAGTAGCTGGTCTGCAGGAGTAGGGCACTGAAGTAGAAAAGGCGACACAGCTGCTCTAACAAAGCAGGTAAACTCTGTTACGGGAGAAACTAAACGTGATCAGAACGAAGGGCTAGAACCAAGGACTTCTTTCAGAACAAAGGAGTGTTGGAGCATGATCTCAATCTTGGAGTGGCAGAGATGACTGAGAGATGAGAAAGCATCTCATTCCTGGTAGGTACTGCATGGGGACAGTACCAAAGCATGCTGGGATGGAGTGGCTGCAAACGGTCCTTAAGACAACTTAGTTGTCTTTTCTCCCCCTAGCTTTATTGAGATATAATGAACAAATAAAGTGAAACATTAAGTATACAATGAGATGATTTGTTATGTCTGTACTGTGAACCACTGGCCACAATCAAGCTAATTACATCCGTCTCTTCTCACAGTTGAAAGTCTGTGTGCATTTTCTTTGGTTTGGAGTCTCACTACGTAACTGTCGTTAGCCTGCTATTCACTATGTAGCCCAGGCTGGCCTTGGATGTGATGAAATCTGCCTGCCTCAGACTCCTGAGTGCTGGAATTACAGACATATGTTATCACAAGTGTCTCTGTGTTGTGAGAGAAAGTAAGATCTACTATCTAAGGAAGTTCCAAGTATCCAAGGCAGGGTTACTAACGGAAGTCACTAACTTTAGTGTGGACTACAGACCATACTTATCTTAGAACTGGTTAGTCACTTTGCTAACCTTTACCCATTTTATCCTGATAACCATCACGGTGCCTGCTGGTCCTGTGAGCTAAATTTGTTCATGTTAGAGCATGTGCTACAAGTTTTCCTGCATGGGGCTTACCACACCCTGACCTGACTCCATATAAACAACAATGATTCCAGAGAGTTTGCAGATTTAAGTGTGAAAACATTAGTGTCTTTAGAAGAAAACAGGAGATCATTTCTAAGCCCTTGGAATCAGAAAAGGTCATTAAAACAGGAAATAAAAATTGCTACCTGTAAGAGAAAATAATGGATGGATCAGAATATTGAGAATGTCTACCTATCAAGAATAAAAGGAAAGGTTAGCGGATAAAGGAAAACAAAACAAAACCCAAACAACAACAAAAACCTCCCCAAACATGTATGTTTAAAAAGATACATATTAATAAATATCTATAAACGTGAGTACTGGGGCCTGTGGCCTCCCGAGCCACAGGTTCCTGTCCTGACACACAGTGGCAGACATGGATTTATTCCCATAGAATGAGCCTAAGTCCAATCAGAAAATCATCGGTTGGACTCAAAACAGTCTGTACCACTGCTGTACCTGCAGTCTTCTCTTGCTCGGCACTTTGACGGTAGCATGCAGGGTCCACAGCACAGAGCTTGAGTCCATCTGTCCTCATTCCCTACAGCCTCGTGAACCAGGCTGTGACAAGTTCTTATTGCTTATAAAAAACTTTTCTCAGTTACATCAGTTGAGAGACAGGACACTTCCTAACTATCATGGTCTCTTGCATCAGGCCATTTTTGTTGGTCTCACCTATGTGCAGAATCATAGATGTTTCCCTTTCTCTTTATTAAAGTTCAGACATGATTAATAGTTTTATGACCTTTACCTCACTCTCTTTCTCATTTACTGACTCTTCCCACAGATTCCAATTTTTTGGATCCCCAAGGATGTTAATTACTCTTCTATTGCCTTGACAAAACACCATGACCAAGGAAACTTAGAAAAAGAAGCATTTAATTTGGGGCTCACAGTTCCAGAGGGTTAGAACATGACCATCTTGGGGAGCATGGCAGGAAGCATGGTGCTGGAGCAGCAGCTGAGAGCTTACATCTGATCCACAAGCAGGATGCAGGGGTGGGGGTTGGGGAGGAAGAGAGAGAGAGAGAGAGAGAGAGAGAGAGAGAGAGAGAGAGAGAGAGAGAGAGAGAGAGAGAGACAAAGACAGAGACAGAGACAGAGACAGAGACAGAGACAGAGAGGCAGACAGACAGAAAAATAAGAGTGCTAACTGGGAATGGCTTGAACTTTTGAAATTTCTAAGCCTGAACCCAGTGACACACCTTCTCCAACAAGACCACACCTTCTCAAACAGTTTCATCAATTGGGGACCAACCATTCAAATCTATGTGCCTGTGGGGGCCATTCTCATTTAAACGACTACAGTCTCTTTAGCACAGATTTCGATTGCGTTCTCTTTACCTTTAGTTTTATAGCCATAAGAAGTGCAAGGCCAGGTGGTGGCTCACGCCTTTAATCCCAGCACTTGGGAGGCAGAGCCAGGCAGATCTCTGTGAGTTTGAGGCCAGCCTGGTCTACAGTGTAAGATCCAGGACAGACACCAAAACTACATAGAGAAATTCTGTCTCTAAAAAAAAAAAAAAAAAAAAAAAAAAAAAAAAAAAAAAAAAATCAACAAAGCAACAGCAACAAGTGCAAGGCAGGGCCTTTAACTCCTCCTCCCTTTTATTCACTTTCCTTTCCAAACCAGAGACTGATGTAGAGGTTAGCAACCACATGTCCTGTTCCCATTGTAAGTCCTCCTTAACCAAGCAAATTCTGGAAAGGCAGCTAAGCCTCATTTTCATGTTTGCCACAGCCTGCTTATGAACCTGTCTCATGTATGTTACTCCCAGGAATTGCAGAATAATCTTTAATTCATCACCTGTGTGGTGGTTTCCCCACACTCATGATGTGTACTCTGCTCATCAAGAAGGCAAACTCTCCCATGCCAGTATAGGAAGATGGCCACCTGAGATTCTCCCCAAAGATGTTTCATTCTCAGGCAGCTTAAGCTTGGTGGCTTGTTTTGGCACCTGTGGCAGGGAACATGCAGCCACCAATACAACAAGAAGACACTCTTCCTCATTTAGCACACTGGAAAGGTAGCCATATTGGGATTTACTCTGTGGATGCTCCATCCTCATGCAATCAACCTTGGTTGAATGTCTCAGCAACTGTTGCAGGGGCCATGTGACTACTTCATCCCAACTCAGGTTTGGTTCTTTGGTCCCTGTTCAGGCATTAATTGGTATGTGAGAGACTTTCCCTGGAGAGACACAACACATGCATATATACATGCACACACACACACACACACACACACACACACGATAGCACAAACAGTGAACTGACAATAGACATAAAGTAACAATACCACCAAAATTCAACCAGGTAAACCAATGAATTTATTGGAGTTACTTACAGTAGCATTGATCACTCAAAGGCAGCTATATCAATAAAAGCCCACCCAGCATGAGTGATGATTCATGAAAACTGCAGCCTTGGAGCTCTCTGTATGACTTCTGGACAGCTCGACATGTCAGAGAGTCTCCTCTCCTCAGAAGTTTTTTTTTTGTTTTTTTGTTTTTTTTTTTTTTTTTGAGACAGGGTTTCTCTGTGTAGCTTTGTGCCTTTCCTGGAACTCACTTGGTAGCCCAGGCTGGCCTCGAACTCATAGAGATCCACCTGGTTCTGCCTCCTGAGTGCTGGGATTAAAGGCGTGCGCCACCACCGCCTGGCTTCCTCAGAAGTCTTTATTGCTTATAGAATTTTAGGGAGGGATGGGCCTTATGAATACAACAAGTTTCAGGGACTTCCTGAGACTTACCAGTTGTTTATTTCTCAAATATAAATGAGCCTCTTGTTAGGACTTCCTCAGTCTCAAAGAGCTTCTCTCTGGCCAGGCTGCAGTGGTGCACACCTTTAACCCAAGCACTTGGGAAGCAGAGGCAGGTGGAGTTCGAGGTCAGCGTGGTCTACAGAACAGCTAGGGCTATCACAAAGAGAAACCCTGTCGGGGGGGAGGGGGAAGAGCTTCTCTCTGAGATGAACTATTTCAGTCTGGAAGAAATTGAAGCTTAACATACTCCTGGAAGACTCAAAAGAAACTCATCACGTAATCAGCAGAGATGTTATTAAAGTATTTGTAGGATAGGAATTTGTAACAGCCCCCCAGGTAAAATGGATCCAAATGCCCAGCCACAATAGTATAGGTGGAAAATGGTACAGTCCCACAAAAGGATGCTATGCCCTGAGAATGAGCAGTCTGTAGCCACACGTAACAACATGAATGGCTCTCACAAGCCCAATGATTAAAAGAAGGAGTCTCCCCAAAGTCCACACATTTCATCTGTTCTTATAGACTATACAGTGGTCGAACTAATTTGTACTGTTGGAGGTAATGATAGTATTTCCCCTTGGGGAGGTGATAAGACAGACACTCTTGTTGTTGGGTTTTTCTCTCTTTTGGTTCTTTGGGGGCCTACCCCCAGCTCCCAAATAAATACTCAGAGACTTATTTTTTCTTATGAATGCTTGACCTTAGCATGGATTATTTCTAACCCAGCTTTTTCTTAACCTAAATTATCACAACTGTCTTTTTCTTTTCTTCTTATTCCATGTCTGGCTGTGTGGCTGGATGGCTGGCCCCTGGCATCCTCCTCTCCTCCTTTTCTCATTGCTCCTTCTTCTATTTTTCCCCTTCTATTTATTCTCTCTACCTGGCAGCTCTCTCTCTCTCTCTCTCTCTCTCTCTCTCTCTCTCTCTCTCTCTCTCTCTCTCTCTCTCTCCTGTCTAGCTATTGGCTGTTCAACTCTTTATTAGACCAATCGGGTGTTTTAGCCAGGCAAAGTAACACAGCTTCACAGAATTAACAAATGTAACACAAAGGAATGCAACACATCCTTGCATCATTAAACAAATGTTCCACAGCATAAACAAATGTAACATATCGTCAACTAATACTCTACAACACGCTCTAGTATGGAGGATCTTCTGTGGTGTTGGCTATGGTGGTATTTTTTATTTCAGTACAGTTTTATTTGCATGGCTTATTGAACGGTACACATTATTTGAGACTGTATGCCTGTATCTGTGTCATGTCTCTATCTATCCATCTATCAGGCTTAATTTTTTTTTTTTTAAATTGGCTTCTGACAGAGCTGACAAAGATCAGTCCCTTTGTTGGGACTGATTAAATTGAGCGGATGAGAATTTTTACGGTTATGATTGGCCTTGTGTCTTGAGAGAATGATTGAGTTTATATTTTTTCACAGCCCCTAGAAGTGCCATTTTAAGGAGCAGAGGGGCTTGTGGTGGCTTGGCATCTGTCCCAGTCCCTCTCTTCAAGTGGGAGGTGTAATCCACATCGACGGCAAACACACCTCAGAGACTCCATTGTTCTTTGGCTAAGAACCATGAGCTTCTGAGGCACTCCATTCCACACAGGGCTCACCAGATGCCCAGACTTGGAGCTGTTATGCAAAGAGGAACTGGCTGGCATCTGCTTCTCCTCATCTGTTTAACTTTGCAAGGTCCATAGCTCCCCTCAAAAGCCCCAGAGGGGCCGTCTGGAGCTGTACCTTGAAGTTTTGTAGTCTTAGTTCCCTGATCTTTGCCACCAGGTCATGTTCCTTTACAGTTACCGTACTTCTTTGGAGCTTTGTTCTTTCATCTTTAAAGACTCAAGCCATGGATTTCTCCCCTACAAAGTCTTTCCTTAAAGCCTCCCACTATCCAGCTGTAGTCTTCTTCCCAAAGACTGTTTGAGCTCTCATGTTTCCTTGGTGGTACTTGCTAGTGTTGTATGCAAATTGTCATTGGACCATGTTGTCCTGATTTGTGAGCTTTTGTTGGGTTGGACTAGAATCTGTCATTATGTCCATTTACTTTGGCTGTTTTCTCAATACATTTTTATGAGTAACAGAACTTGTAATCTGACTAATCTTGTTGATAACTTGTGTATCTCTAACAACTGATCATGTGCTCATCTTGTTGAATGAACACAAGCAAACCTGGAAAAAGGAAAGATGCCTGGTACTGAGTCCACTTTTCTTAGTACATGTTTCTTTTGGCTCACAACTCTGTCATTAAATGAATTTGGAAAGTGTTTCATTCTGTCTTCTTTCACATATCTGGATATGTTAAGCTACTGAAGAGTTAATACTCCAGAGATGCAATTTGGGGAACCCTACCCTGAGTTCATTTAGGTTGGCTGGTGACTTACTTGAAGACATTATTGTAGCACCATGGTACACAGTATATACAGCACAGGTTGTGTACCGTGTACTTGGGTTTCAATTAAACTGTTATTACTCCGAGGGAACGAATACATTTTCTATTTCTTCCTTCTGCTACTAGCTGCAAACAAGGCTTTCTGTAGAAGCCCCTTTTAGTCTTTTCTTAAAATATGATCACTTTTCCTGTGCACAAGAGCAGGACTAGCTAGCCCTAGGAAAAATGTAGGTGGAGGCACATTTTCCTTTTTCTTTTTTGCATTTCTTTTTCCCCCATCCCTCTTCCACTCCATTGAACAAACACTCCCATAATGCTGCTGTGGTCTGAGTGTATGGTCCCTCCAAAACTGTATGCTGAAATTCCAGCTCCCAAAGTGATGGCACAAAGAAACAAAGCCTTTTGATGATGGGGTCTCTTATAAAAGAAAGAGAGATCCCTTTCCTCTTCCAGTATATGAAGTTACAGTGAGGCCCTTGATGAAGAAGCAAGATTTCAGCAAACTCTGAATGTGAGTTCCCCCTTGACTTTGGCTTTGGAGGCTCCAGAACTGTGAGAAATGAACTTACATTGTTTCTGGACCACTGGTTTGGGATATTTTGAAATTCAAATGGAGGAGAACTAACATATACCTTTTCCCTTCTACCCCAATCAAACACATTTTTTGTGCCATTTATAGTTTAATATGAATAATTCCTTTCTCATTGAGACATTTGACTTGTAAGTTTTGTCTTCAAAAGAAAAGACAGGCATTAATGAGTTGGGGGCATATTTGTGGCCATGACTCCACTTGCCAATCACAAGCAAATTTTCTATTTCATTCTTGGTGTTGGAGAAACCTTCTGTTCCCTTCAACCTTTTTAAATAAGCACACCCTCATATTTTTCCAGCCTCTTCAGCCTCTGTGTTTGGATAGAGCACTGTGTCTGGTCACAGATGCCACTTGTCATCCAAGTTGAGCCACAGACAGGATTCTTCTGGTCACTGTAGTTGGCCCAGGGATAGTGTTGATGTAATCAAAGCCAGGGAGACAAGATGGGTTTTTTTAATGAGAACACTGGGTCCCTAACATTAAATCAGAGGGGATATAGGGTCCAGAACAACTGTCACTTTCTGTTCCTACAAAGAGCCAAAGGGTGACACAGAAGAGAAAAACCGAGTCCCTGGGAAATAGTTCCCTCTTCCCCAGAGCTCAGCAAAGCCCGAACAGCATGTGACTCACGACTACTAATGAGCTTAACAGTGAACACACAGCTAACATCAACAGACCCAATGGAACCGGAAAGAAGCACCACACTGGAGAGAAATTTAGTTGCGACTGGGCAGCCTGGGACATACTTTGGCAGCGCTGCTGTGAAGTGATGCACTTGGTAAACTCTCCATCTTATAAAACAATGATCTTTTTCAAATCTTGGTGGCTTAAAATAGTAAATAGCAAGTTTTTCACTTAAAAGAGGAGGAAGGTACACAGGTCAGCAGCCCAGCCTTGGTTGTTTCAGTTGAGTTTGCTCAGTAACTTCCTCTTTGCTTAAGCAGGTAGGAGATGGATTTTCTGCCAGTTGTAAGAGAATTATTAGGCAAACAGGTGCCTCCTGGCCTTTAGAGTTGGTGATGCCCCAACGGCTTGGCCTGCAAATGCATGCCACCATTGTCACAAGAGTAGCCTCAAAGCTGACATGGTGCTCCATACCTGTAATCCTAGTACTCCAGAGGCTGAGGCAGGAGGACAGAGTACTTGAGGCTGGCCCATGTTACATAGTGATAGCCTATCTCAAATAAAGCAAAGCGAGATAAAATCCCTAAAAAGACTAAAAGTACTATAAACAAACAAACAAGCAGACAACAACAACAGCAAAAACCCAACCCAACCAGGTAAGACCATCGCAAAACAGAACAGTGGGAAAAGAGAGCAAGTCACAAAGGCTGTTTTAATGCTCTAACCTTAGAAAACTAGTGATGCCTCTATATGACTGTAGGGATTGTCAGCTGTGTGACTGTAGAGATTCCCAGCTCTGTGACTGTAGGGATTCCCAGATGTGTGACTTTGTAGGGATTCATAGAATGTGTCATCCCTGTATCTGACTGTATCAACAATACCACTTCCTCAAAACAACCCAAAAGAAATTCAAGTAACACATGTGCAATATGTTCATATGTTTAGGCAGTGTGTCAGGGCAGGCGAGGAGGGCAGAAAGATGCTTTGGCATGCTTAGGAAGCAGCTGGCTTTAGTCACAGAAAAGGCTTACCTTTGCCAGGTCACATTGCTGTGACAGACTGAATCTTCCCACGGGGATGTGGGTAACTACCCCCCATTAAACCTCCCGGGAAGAAGTGCCACCAGCAGCCTAGTGAGCATGTAGGGCTCCTCCAAAGAACTTCCCTTTGTTGCTGTGGATTTGTGTACAAGGTGGATGTTCACGATATAGGAAAATGCCCCATTTCCTCAGCCCACAGGTGCAGAGCATATTGGGTTCCTGTGTGCCTATACACTAGCAGAAGAAAGTTCTGGAAAGCATGGGGACACAGCAACAGCTCCGGGTGACAGTTCCTTCTTTCTCATTTGGGTAAGGAGTGACAGGGGACTACAAAGGGAGCAACTTTTCCAGGATTCCTGTTTGGAGCCTTCATAACACTAGCTCTTCAAGACAAGGATAGAGAGAAGCAAGGCAGAAGGGACTTATTCTGTAATAATTGTCAAGGTGCTGGTGGAAGCCAGCGATATTACTCCCGAATCCTTTCCCAATTCTAAGTAATAACCCAGGGAGGCCCGAGCGGGCGGATTTGTTTGTCCTGCTGTTGTCTCATTGTGTATTGTTATTGGTTATTTCCTCTTGGTCCCCGGTTGGTGGAGGGCACTTAGCTGCTGATGCTCTGGTTTAGGGTGATGCTATTGATTTCCTGCCAGGGATTCTAGTCAAATGGGGGTGAATAGAGCAAGAGGAAGCAGGTCACTAGTACCCGGTAGGGGCCAGGAGACAGAGCTCCAAGAGGCCACTCGTGTTTGGCCTCTCCACATACATACATGTCATTCCATTTAGCTGCTTTGGTGCTTCCCTGCTTCCCTGCTACTTCAGGATCTAGATCCAAGGTCTTAGCATGGCCTGTATGGTCCTGTGGGATCTGGTCCCATCTCTGTGGGTGAAAGGCTCTGTTCTGCTATGGCTACCTCGTCCCATGCTCCAGCCACTCAGATCTTGTTCTGGTTTCTCAATGCATCCGTGATTTCTGCTCCCAGTTATACAATTGTTATTTCTTTTGCGTGGACCACCCCCTGTGACTCTATCAGACTGGGATACTTTTTTCCATCGTCTGACTTCATGATATCTTACACTTGACCTATTGGTCTCAGCTTGGATTTCTTCTACAGCAAAACTAAGACCAGGATGTAATATGGTCACAGAGTGCTTGCTATGCGGAGGCAGAGAAAGAAGGAAAGAGTATATTAGTGAGTAAATCACTTGACAACTGGGACCAACCCTGGGGACCCTGTGAAATAATCTAGAACACGAGTCAGGGGCCACCCACCTTGTTTGTAAATAAATTACATTGGAACACATCCAAGCTCATTTGTTTATGTATCGTCTGGAGGAGAACAGTTGTGACAAAAGCCATATGCCCCGCAAACCTTCAAGTATTTATTGTCTACCTCTTTTCAAAAGACGGATGAACCCTGCTCTAACATGTGTCTCAGTTATTCTACCAAGAAGCAAAGGCGTGGGCTGTCTCTTCTCTCACAGGCCTCATGTCTAGGCACCTTTGGATGACTGATTGGTGAGGTATATGAGAAGTGGGGTGCCGAAGGGAGAAGGGTTCACGTCTTGGTTAGGTAACAGAGGCATTTGTGCACAGATATTTGGATACAAAGCGAAGCATTTTCTGAGTGTGGATGGTGAGAGATAACAACAAAGGCTCAGGAATCATGTTGGACAAGAGTCAAGCTCAGAATGTGACTTCCAGAAGAAATAAAGCCTCTACTGGTCCCCTTCCCCCGATCCCCTGCCCCGGGAGAATTGCCAGGAAAGACGGGACTCTAGAGGGAGGTGGCAGAAGCCACCACCGCACAGGAGGTGAACTAGACAGAGTGTTAGGAGGGCAGTCTGCCTAAAGCGGAAGAGGAGTGAGTGGAGGTTGGTGGGGGAGGTGGAGCTCAGCAGGGTGGGCCTCGCTTGGGGGACGGTCTTGCATCTTCCTCCAGAGAGGAAAGTGTTGTTCTAAGAGAGCACACACCCATCCAGCTTCTTTTTGCCAAAGATCTGAATTCTACCTTAACTTACCACTCAGATGACATTAGGGCAGGAGGGATGCCCTGGCAAGCTGATGCCTTACCCTAAAGTTCTGATTTCACTGTGGTCCTCTAAATGGCAGAATGAGTCCAAGAGGAGAGCAAGGCACAATTCAAGGAGTGCCTTACTGTTTTTGAGCTTTCATCCCATGATCTCATCCTCAACAGTTAACAATGACAACAATAATAGTGTGTAAGTACTATACAAATCAGACTTTACTCACCATAACCTCACAAAGCAGACCTTCTCTTCATGATTTTTACTGCAATTATAAGGTCACTGAGAGATTAGAAAGGTTGTCATAGGTGACAAGGCTTTTAAGTAGGAGAGTAGGGAGGTTAAGGGCAGAATCTATGAACCCGACCATGGGCCAACCAGCATGTTGTCTTGGTGTATGCGGAGGGGTGGGGTGGTGGGGGGGGGGGGGGGGGAGTAGAAATCATATCTGAGGCACTGGTTTGGGTTTCCTTTAAACCTCCAAATGTCTTACATCTATGACTAAATGGTACAAAAACTCTTGGTTTTCTTTAGGGAGCATTTTACTCCAAGAGTTTAGTTGAGAGCTAGCCTAAGATATAGGACCAACGTAATAGAGAGAATTATCCAAAGTCATTGATGTTACCAAAGGAGAATCATGAGTCAGCCCAACACTGTCCTTCCCCAGTCCCCAGTATTCCCAGGAAGATTTATTTATTCGCTCCAGGAGTGACTTTGAGCGGAAGATTCAAGTGCAAGTCATTCATTTGAGAGAGGGGCACAGGATATTACTTAGGAAGTGGAGATGTGAGTCAGGGAAGAGAAGGTGGCCAATAAAAGAGTATTAATAGCTCAGCGTGGACAGGGCAGTGGCTGGAGCTTAACAATCAGAAAGCAATGCTTTCCTTAGGGCAGTCCCCTCCCACGCCACTGCCCAGAGAGCTGGGATCTTTGCTCCAAAGCTCTCATGAGTCATCCAATAAGGCTCCTTGTGGGTTTATGAATTCCTCCAAACTTGTTGCCTGCTCATAGGGATAGGTGGCCTTCTGAAGGTTGGGAGAAGATCCTGTTGGAAGCCCCCATGGTTCTTATAGCTATGACTGAAGACAAGCTGTTTTGAGGTGGTTTGCAGGAAGCCCTCAGTTTTTTTTATCTAGGTTCCACCCCTGAAACACTTTGATTAGGATAGTTTACTTAGTTCCTCTAAATCTCAATTTCCTATTTCTGTTTCCCATGGAATAGAAATATTGACTTGTGGGGCTGTTGTGCACATTCAATAAGAACATTCACACGGAGGGCCGTGTGCTGAGCCTGACGGCAAGAAGACAGCTTTTTGCTGAGTTATCATTATTATCATTATTGTTGTGTTTAATATGATGAGTTCAAGTAGAAAGAGAAAGACTTTGGAAGGCAAGGCTGGTCTTGGTAGTGCTTAAGGCAACTCAACACAGGACAAGTAATTTAGAGCTGTCAAGAGAACTAACCCTGCATGAGGCTTCCACAAGCTTCTTCTGCTTTTCCTCCCCCAAAAGGTCAAACATATGTGGTGAGTGGGATATTGCCTTCAATCACTTTCAAAATAGCAATTTGCTGGAGCGTTTTTATTAACCTTGAAACTTGTCCAATCTGTTGAGGAATAACAGGCTACAGGGATATATGCACGATAAGAAAGTCTCAAGCAAGCCTGGCCAGCAAATGACATGGATGCTCTCATTGCACATAATTAAATGTGCATTTATTTGTTTGTTTGTTTGTTTATGCTGAATGTGATCCTGCAAACAGATCCTTCCAATAGGAGTATTCATCTGTGTGGACAACTGCCAGAAAGAGATGTAACTAGCATGCTGTAGTAAGTAGGTGATGGTAGAGCTGGGTGTGTATCTCAGGGGTGGAGTGCTTGCCTCACATTCTCCAGGCCTGAGTTTGGTCCCCAGGATGACAAACAACACACAAATAGCTAGAGGTGACGGTGACATTTTTTCCCTGAGGAACGGGTGACTCTTGGAAGCCATCGGGTATGTACCAGCAGGTGGCAGGCTGAGGAGGGAAGGATCAGGAGCTAAAGGTGCAGAAGAGAAGAGCCACCTGCAGGAAGGAGACAGTCCACAGGTGACTCAGGAAGGAGAGGGTGGCTCTCCTGGATTGGCTCCTCTGGGAATGTTCTTGGGGGACACTTGTATAGGACATTAAGGAACGAGGACAGAGGAAAGGGAGAGGCTGACCTCTGTAGGGTCATGACTAAGGCCTTATGGGGAGTGTTATGGGAGCTCTGAAAAGGCATCCTTCAAAGGTGCCCCAACTTGAGCAAGGCAACATGAGCTCATCTTTGAGAAGGAAGCCCTTCTTATATTATCATGAAGTCCATTCGTCAGTATAGGGGGCTAGAAAACTTTTATTTACCAGCCTTAGGCTTGATTTAAAGCCTGTACATCTATAGATAGATGGTAAGTGGTACTCTGTGTGGCCCCACCCGGGGAGGCCCTGACCCTGGCTACAGTATCAAGGGAGGTGTGGAGAGCCACAGCTCTGCTGGTGTCTGCATTTACCAGAAGTGGGCTCTGCTGTTAGGACCTCCTCTTTCCCAGGCTGATGAATGGGCTGAACCCAGAGCCTGCACATCCCAGGACTCCTGTCCAAGGCTGGCCAAGAACCTGGCCCATCCTGGTGATGGTGGCTGAAATTCTAAGAGAATTTACTTGATTTTAAATACTCTCTTTAGCCACATTTCTTTCTCTATTTTTCCTGTAACCTTGCAGATGCAAGCTTATATGCCCCGATAAAAACCAAAATCCCCACACGTGCATCTTATCCTTCTTCAGGGCTAGAATAAAAGTTTCCTGATACCAGGGAACTTGCCATATTCACTTCTCTCCCTTTATATCAATTTTCCTCTTGCTGCATAGTCATAAGTTCATCCAACTTAACACACAGCTTCATCACGGTTTGTGGGGCTCAAAGCCTTCACTCAAGATCCTCTTCTAAGATGACTGGCTATTGGCTGAATTTATTTCTTTGCATTTGAAGGCTCTGTGTCACATTATCCTGCTAGCTGCTGGCCAGGAAGGCAGCTGCTAGGCACTGCTTGTGGTCGCTGTCTTGTTAGCTCCCAGGGTAGTTTACAATGTTGATGTTTACTTGAATCTGTAGCTAGTTGGTGGTTGGGCATCTGTTTGACTTCGTGTTCAACAATCAGCAAGAGAATCTGATTTTAAAAGGCTCCTATGGGTAGCTAAGACTCGCAGGATAATCTCCCTTTGGCCATAAAATGTAATAGTCACAGGTGGAATAATTTTATCTACCCTTAACCAGGAAAGATTTTTTACAAGGGAAGGCTCTCATGAGTCATAGAATTCTCCTGCCTTGCATGAGAACCAGGAGCTTCACTTCTTGTACTGGCCTGCTATTCACCAGCCACATGATCTAGACCATTCACTTCTCCTTCTGGACCTGGTCCCCTTCTAGAATAAAGGGTTCAAAACCAGGTGTGTTGGCATATGCCTTTAATCCCATCACTCGGGAGGCAGAGGCGGGTGAATGATCAGCCATTGCTACATAATGAGACTCTGTTTCTTTTTCTTTCTTTCTTTTCTTTCTTTTTTTTTTTTTTTTTTTTTTTTTTTTTTTTTTTGGTTTTTCAAGACAGGGTTTCTCTGTGTAGCTTTGCACCTTTCCTGGAACTCACTTGGTAGTCCAGGCTGGCCTTGAACTTACAGAGATCCGCCTGGCTCTGCCTCCCCAGTGCTGGGATTAAAGGCGTGTGCTGCCACCACGGTCTGCCGGCGAGACTCTGTTTCAAAACATTAAAACAGAACCAAATAACTAAATAGAACAAAGGGTTCGGATGTGTGTGTCCTTTCTGTCCTGACTTTCTGTGACTATGTGAGTGAGACAGACCACCACACAGAAAGTCTCTGTCTTTTTGAATCGTGTTTTAGCATGTTACCGTGAGAGAATTGATCTCTCGTAACTGGTCGTTTATAGCAGGTTTTCCCAAGACCTGAACTATTGATACACTGGAGGTCCTGTCATTTCATTGTAGAATGGTTCACAGTGTCCCTGGACTCTATACACCAGGTACTTGCAATAATCTCCCAGTGATGATTACCAAACCCATCTCAGACATTGCCAAATACCCCCCAGTGAGCAAAATTGTCATGCCTGTGAGTCACTGATTCAGGGACCTTCTGTGTGGTATCTCTGCCATTGCTTCTAAGGGCATGATTCAACCCCACCAAACAGCGCTTTCAGATGGCAAGCTGCTTCCCATGCAGCGATGGAAGCTACACCAGGCCAGCAGACTGATTGATTGATTGATTCAGTAGTTCACTTACTGGTCATTTTCTGACCACGAACAGACTGAACTCCAGGCATACAATAGTGAAAAACAACTTTCAAGAACTCTGCTGCCCCACTGATTGATGTATCACTTCGTATGAAACATATTACTCTGTTCCTGATGCACCGACTTTATATTTTACCAATATTTATTGCATGTCTAGATTTATCAAGCACTGCTCTGTAAAGCAGAGGTATAACGAAGAAGGCAGATGCGTGACCTGCCCCTAAGAGGTCCCAGCATGCAGGGCATCATGTGACGTGCTGTCAGGCATTCAGTGGCTTTGATGAATGACTATGAATATGATGAATTGGATACTTCAAATAGGCTCCAATTTAGTGGGAACAATGAGATGAGGGACACACCTAATCAAGTCTGCTGGAAGACAAGAAGGGAGATGCTCCTGCCTGGGGAGAACTCATACCTTCATTATGAGTGTGTATGAATTGGATAAAGAAAATGTTTAATGGTACTTTGTGCCTAGTTTAGAGATGGGAAGACTTCAGGAGGCTAGAGAAATTGCTTGAGGTGTTTTTAGGTAGTGGAACGCAGTAGATGGAGAGGTGTGGGGAGAAGAGCTTAAGTCCAGGCATGCCTTCTTGGCCATAATAATACCTTGGACTTGTGTACTTTCCCAACCAGATTCTAAAAGGTATGGGAGGCAGTTTCTCAAAAAAAAGACAGAAGTTATGGAAATATGCAAGGACAATTGTGGTTAGCAATCTACAGGTATGCATCAGTGAGGATGCTGCATAGAGCATGTTATGATTTCAGGGTTTTAGACTCTGAAGAATCCAGGCAAAGTGAGGAAGAGGTGCCATAATTGACAGAGAGGGAGAAAGAGGGAGAGAGTGAGAGCGAGAGCGAGCAAGAGACAGAGACAGAGACAGAGAGAGACACACACAGAGAGAGCGAATATACTAATGTGAATATGGGGTCATGGCCAGATAGCTGAACACAATTTGAAAGAAAAATCCAGTGGTCAAAGCCAAGTGAACTACACGTATCGTGATGTTCTCTGATTTTAACTATTAGATGCTTTGAATCCTTGTAGGACTTGATATCAGAAAGTGGCTCCCTCCTCACAAAATGTTAAAGATACCTTTCACTCCTTTTTGCATTTAGTTCAGGTTTTCTATCACAATTTGCTTGCAAAATGTACATAAGCCTTAAAGACTTCACCCATTCCCCGAGGCAGAAACCTCTGTAGTGCGTGACTGGTCTCATGGCCAAGAGAAGCACATCGCAGAGCTGTTTACACACGGGGTAAGAAGAGGCGAACAGTGTTCGTACATGCTGTCCATAACCTCTGCCTGTGTTCCCACACCACACTTTCATCTCTCTTCACTGACCTCTCGCCCTGTGAGCTGTGATTTGCTCATAAATAATACACAATTTGAGAGCAATTTTATCTTGTTCCATCAAAAGAATTTTTGTGGGAGTGGGAATTTTTTTTTTTTTTTGCTAATGGTCTTTAACTATTTTGAAAGACTAGTTGTGTCTAGCCACAAATGCCTTAATGTTGAAAAAGATTACCCAAGAACCGCATTAGTGTGAGGGCCTTGAAAGTGTAATAAGGTGGAACTTTAGAGTGCATGCTATGGTTAGGGCATTATTACCTATCAATCTTTGAGAATTAAACCTTTGGGAAACAAGGTTTTTATCTTTATGGGCTCCAAGTCACCAGATTTCTCAAAGCAATTAATCCAAGTGTGAATGCCCATGCCAATGCTAGACCAGAGGCTTACTGAGGGGATCGTATCTCTCAACCCACCTGTGTGGTGACATACAGAAGTAGGTGTTAGTGCAGTGCTGTTGTGTAGCAGTTTATACGACTCACAGGGATTTGATAAACTGGCTGTAGGACCTTCCTTCAGGAGCTTAAAAATGGTCCTTGTAGGGATATTGATGAGACAGAAAAAGGTAGGTACCATAAGTTAGGGTTTTTGTGTGTGTTTGTTTATCAGGATGTGTTTATCTTGAGAAATGGCTAACCAGAACATGATGTCGCTTGACCCAGTACCGAGGAAATGTTCCTCATCTAGACATTAGAAGCCTCTACTTTTGAGAAACAACAAGAAGTCGTAAGTGAATATTTTATGATCAGTGGAGTTGGAGTCTTTTTTCTGAAATGCTGTATTCTATCTCTTCCTCCATAAATTTGTAATGTCTTCAAGAGACTAAGGTAGAAATTATTCCAATTTCCCAAGTCCAAAACAAGTTTATATTGTAGGTCATGTCCGTATTAAGGAAATATTTTTAACTTCACTGTGTCTTAAATCCTTTTTATCCACCCTCCCTCTTTAGTGTCAATACCCTCATATTTCTGCATTAGAATCAATTCTTTGATGTCCAGGTTACTAAGGATACTCACCGTGACTATGAGCTAGCTCGTGCAGTCTAACAGTCCTCTTACTAAAGGAGGATAGCACAGTGGATCTGGGCATGGCTATACTTTCTTGTTATGGTAAAATGTGGAGTCAGTGTGTATAGGAAGAAATAGGTTAGAGGCAAGATTACTCACTGTATTATGTCTGCCTTTCTCTTGCTGTGATAAATGCCATGACCCAAAGGGGAGGAAATGCTTTATTTCATCTTACAGTCCATCATGAAGGAAAGACAGGGCAGGACTTCAAAGCAGGGACCTGGAGACAAGAACCTAAGCAGAGGCTATGAGGTACTGTTACTTACTGGCTTGCTCTCATGGCTCTTTCACCTTGCTTTCTATACAACCAAGACCACCTGCCCAGGGGTGCCACCAACCCCACTGTTCTGGGCCTTCCTAGAGCAATCATTAATCAGAAAGATGCCCCACAGATTTGCCTACAGGCCACTGTAATGGATGCATCTTCTTAATTGAGGACCTCTCTTCCCAGGTGACGGTAGCTTCTGTCAAGGTGACACAAATCTAACCAGCACACTTATTTAGTAGCAACAGAATGGGGGTGGGACAAGGTAAGGTCAAGTAAGGTACAGACCTAGGTATATGTGCGTGGTAGGGAGTTGGGCCTGGGTAATTGTGGCAATGCAGAGTGGGCAGTGACGGTTTTGTAATGAAGTATGTGTATGCCAAGATAATTTTCCCAACTTTGGCGACTATGAGCAAGAATGTACTGAGGTTGCTGAAAGGAACCATTAAGGTTTCAGTATGAAATGTCTCCGACAGACTTGTGTCCCAAGTTGATGGCACTATTCTGAAAGGCTTTTGAAGATGTTGGAGGTGCGACCTTGTTGGGAGAACTAGGCACACGGGTGCCTGACTTTGAAGGAGGTATCGGGTCCCTGATTCCTGCTTCATTTTTTTTTTTTTTTTTTTTTTTTTTTTTTGAGAGGTTTTTGACTCTGAAGCTTTGTGCCTTTCCTGGAACTCACTTGGTAGCCCAGGCTGGCCTCGAACTCATGGAGATCCACCTGCCTCTGCCTCCTGAGTGCTGGGCCTGCTTCATTCTTTACATCACTGCTCATCATTGATTCTGGGGCACCGACATGATGACCTGCTTCACGGTGACCCAGAATCAATGCAGCTAGTGACTAGGGACCCACACCTCTCAAATGACGATCCCAAATCCATCTGGGATCGATTGAGCTGCCCTGGGAGCCACATAGCAGCAACCACAGGCAGTCCCTAGCAGCTGCAGTTCCTGGCCAACAATTAGCAGGATAATGTGACCTCAGACCTTCAAATGCAAGGAAATGAATCCAGCCAATGGCCAACCCTCTTAGAAGAAGATCCTGAGTGAAGGCTTGTGAGCACCAGAAACTGTGAGCTAGCTTTGTCTTAAGCTGAAATAAGCATAAGAATATATTATACACAAGAGAAATGTGTATTTTTTAATATGAAGGAATTAATATGAAGGAATAGAGGTGAATACGGCAAGTTCCATGGTATCAGAAAACATATTGTAGTCTGTAAGAAATAAGATCCACTTGTAACTGACATCAATCAATGCATTTAAGATTGTATCTGCAAATGGCACAAGTGAGATAGAAAAGGATGTATGGCTAGAAATTATTAAAATCCAGAATACTTTCTTAAGTGGGTGGTGGTGGCGCACACCTTTAATCCCAGCACACAGGAGGCAGAGGCAGGCAGATTTCTGAGTTTGAGGCCAGCCTGGTCTGCAGGTCGAGTTCCAGGACAGCCAGGGATACATGGAGAAACCCTGTCTCGGAAAAAAAAAAAAGAATTATCTTAGACTTTCTCTAATCATCTTCCTGTTTGTGTCTTGGATTGCGATATAGCAATGAGAGCAGTTATCTAACTCAGATAGTTTGGCAAGGATGCAGTCTTCAAGGAGCTGGAAGTTAGCTTGAGCAACTGTCAGGCCTGCAGGAGGTCAGTGCTGGGTCAGGGGCAGGAATGGAAGCTCCGCACTTCTCTGGCTGGAATGGTGGTGACAGATTGTCTTCAGGAACCAGGTAAGATTTTAGCTGCCACTTAAAAATACAGGGAGAAAGATACAGTCACTCTGGGCAGGTGAAATGGCTTGGATAAACATGGATGAAGAAAATGCTTACTATGATTTTAGCTGAAAAGGATATGTGGTCCCCATTGACCAGACCACAAAATGGCTGTACTTGGATAGGAATTTTGGTTACAGTGTCATTAAAACATTGATTTGTTCACTAAAAATTAAAATGCAATAATATTTCTTGTGTTGAAAGAACAAAAGAACCCCAAACATTTCAGAATGAATATGCATTAAACAAAACTTTATTTTTTTATTAGGTCTTTAAATTACTTACTCAATGGTGGCCATCACTCTTCTCTTCATTTGACAAATTTCTGAAGACCAAGACAGACCATGCCTGGCTTTTTCCTTCAAAGAGAAAGGGGGAGAGAAAACTAATATGTGTGACATGAGCCCAATGGAAATTGTACATGCTCTTAGGGCAGATGTGGACAGAGAGTCACAGGCATGATAGCAGGAATAAGGTGGATTTAGGGGGAAATGGGGAGATTTATAATGTCCTCACTACTTAAGAGTCATCTCCAAAACGTGAGCTTTCCTGTCACTTCAAGAGTAAAAGTGGACTTTTTCTTCCAGAGCATAGCAAAGATTTTTTAAAACTATGGTTTAAAATCAAGAGGAATGGAGCACTGACTGTCCTTGCAGCCTCCTAAGTCCATGTATGTTGGCTGACTTTATTCATTCATTCAAATTCCTGTACCCTGTGCCAGGAGTTGGGGATAAAGTGGTCACAAATAGCTCCTTGGTCCTCGTGGGGTATATGTTCAGTGGGTAGCAGATGTGGGTCACATAATCACACACATCTGCAGTAACAAACCACCAAGAGGGAAAAGACCTCTGAAAATGTAGTTATCTGTCTGGGTAGATAAAGAAATAAATAGGAATTTACTTAGTTAAAATAAAAAGGGACATCTGCTAAAGATTTAACACAATACTTGATGTAAAATTATGTTGTTTATTTTTTACCAAAATCTTGTTCCTACAAGATAAGGATGCTTTTTCACTTTTATTACACATTGTATTAGTTCTAGCCAGGACAAGCAGACAAAAAAAGGCATCTGTCCTGAGCAAAGCTATCTGATAGCAGATGAAGTTTGTCCTATACATAGAATTCCCGAAGAGCCACAAAAAAAGCTATTAGAAGAAATAACGGTGCTCACAACGTTTACAAGCTGTCGTGTGAAGACTGAAAAACCAGGGCCAATGAATGAGATGGCTCCAAGAGCAAAGCAGCTTGCCATACAGACCTGGGGACCTGAGTCTGACCCCTGGAAGGGAGAGAACTTCCCCATAAAGTTGTCCTCCAATCTCTACATGACTTCCACGGCATGGGCACCACTCCCAACACACACCATGCATACACACACACTCACATACATCCACTTTTTTTTTTTTTACTTTAAAAATTTAAAAAAGGATTGGAGTGATGGCTCAGCAGTTAAGAGCGTGTACTCCAGAAGACCTGAGTTCCATCCCCAGCAACCGCATCAGGCTGCTGGCAAAGTCCTTTAACTTCTACTTCAAAGCGATCCAACTCCTCTAGCCTCTGCACAACTGCACTCACATGCACATACCTACACACACACACACACACACACACACACACACACACACACACACAAATGAATAATAATAAAAACAAATGAACAATCTAAAAATGAAAATATAAAAACAACTCAAATTAATACAACTCAAAATAATGAACTACTAAAGAATAAAACCACAATCATTGTACCAAGGAAACTACAAATATTATTGAAAGAAATTAACAACTGAACCAACAGAAAGATATACCATGGTCATGGATTAGAAGATTTACTGTTACCAGACAATATTGTCCAAGACAGTTTTAGAGACTCAGTGAAATCTTACCAATATTCAGGTTACCTTTCATGAAAATCGACAAGATGATCCTGAAATTTATTTGGAAACCCAAGGAACCTAGAATAGCAAAAGTAATTCAGAGAAAAGAGAAGTTTGTAGATTCATGTTTCCACATTTCAAAACTTACTACAAAGTGACAAAAGACATCTTGGTAGAAGGGCAAACATGGAGAAGGGAGATGGAATTAGGAGTTAAGCCATGCTCATGCATTACGACAAATAAGCTTTGATGAGGGTGACAGGGTCATGCAATAGTTAAGGAATATTTTTTCAACAAATGATATCAAATTTTTAAAAATGTGTGATAGAGATAAATATGTATTTTCCTCCAAAAGATAAAAAATGGTCAATAAGTGCTGGGAAAAAAACAGAAATCAGCAACCCAATGAGGTGTCATTTCATGTCTATTACAATGGCCAAAATCTAGAAAGTCCAAAACTAAAGACTATTAGCAGGGATGTAGAGGAAGGAGATTTCTGGAGGTGGGATTGTAAAATGGTACAACTGTGTCAAATACCTTAGTTATTCGATACATTGGTAGCAGAATTACGTATGATTTGGTGAGGCTCTTTGTAGGTAACTTGTCAAGAGAGATGAATGTCTGTAAGTATGCGTCCGTATGGATGAGGTAGAAAGCTGTCATGGGACTCTCCGATCTCTGTCACCTGCCCCAGCATAGCTCAACTCCCTACTGTGGCCGAGCATCTGTAAGTAACAGTGGAGGGACTTCATGTTGGCAGCCTCTCTATCCTCCAGCACAGCCTTCACGGAGGAGATTCTAGAATGAAGCAGATATGATGGTGGAGGTAAGAGTGTGTTGGAGGGTTTCTAAGACCTATCTGCAATATAGTTGTTCCGTTTAAGGCATTTTGCTCGGTCACTCAGTGTTCGTATGGCTAGAGCCTAGTTAACGGTCTCCAGCCTTCAGTTGTAACCTCCTCTTTCCTTCAGATCTTCCTTTTACTCAGTTCAACTTGAATGTTAATGATATTCACTGAGCAAGGCTTTGCTTTTCTTTAAACCATGAGCACATTACAAATACTCTGCTGTGTAATTTTCATAGCAACCCACCATGTCAATATTGCTATTATCTTCCTTTCATAGATGAGTACACAGAGGCTCGGGGGTTTAACTTGCTACGATCTTTTAACCAGTTAAGTGATGAAGGTGGAATTTTCATCTGTCTGTTTGCTAAATGTAGGCTCTTAACTGTCACAGCTTTTCAGGATCATCTGTCAACAGTAAGTTTGTACTCGGTGCAAAATGAAAACAAGAGGCCCTTTGATAAAAATTATTAAGAATTTCAAAGAACAGAGAGCTGGTATCAAACAAAGAAAAGGGACGTGAGTTCAGGGCCCTGCTCCTTGCCCAGATCATCTACCTTTGCTCCAGCTCTTACTGGCAAGAACTCTCTTGGAGAAATGAATTCATTCCACAGATTCTCATGTGTCTCCTCTGCAGAGCCGGTACAGGGTTGGCGTGTGACCCTAGGGTGTGATTGTAACAGGTGTCCTTTGCCAGGCAAACTGGGGTGATTAATGTGCCCTGGTTGTTTTGGAAAGGCCTGCTGTGTGCTCAGCTCTGTGCTAGGCACTAAGTAAATGCATGCCTGGGATGAGGAGATGAGGGTTGAGAGCGCTGGGGGTGGGGTGGAGTTCAAGGCATGAGAGCCTTCCAAAGAGCCTCATCTTCAAATTTAGCCCCTCTGACACCTCCAAGACCAGGAACCCGGCGGCTCCTTTACTCCCCACCCCCACCCCCACCCCAAGTCAGCACTGCCTGTTTTTAAAGCACTGTGTAATGTATTCAAAGGAAGTCTGGCGAGTGAGAAGAGGTGGGAACTAGGCAGCAGGATTCTAATCCTGAATATTCAGGGAAGGCAGCACGTCCTATTCAGCAAGGCTGATCAATAGAGAGTGCATTCAGACTCTAAATGTGAGCATTATGTACAGATACAAAATATACAATGCCCCCAAAATGGGGAGAGACATTTCTGATTGAATTTTTTTGTTTGGGTTTATAAAAATAACTTGTGGTGCATCAATTACTCCCATTTCCATGGATACAGGCAATGCTTTATTATGTAACTCTACAGCTGTGCTGGGTTTTAATATAAAACCCAGATTTTTTCATCTATTTCTCTTTCATAGTTACTGAACTGAGATAATAGCATCTTTTACCTATGAATGTATTCAATTCCCTTTTTTTCCCCCTCACCATACTGGAAACTATTATTGATTAGAATTTCATTTTGTGGCTTTTGTAATAAAATCTCCAGTAAATGTTACCGTTGCAGGCAGCAGAGTAGTGGAATGGGAGAAGGTCATTCTTTATGTATATTGTGTGTAAATATGTATGTAAATATGTATGCATAAAGAAGAGAGAGAGAGAGAGAGAGAGAGAGAGAGAGAGAGAGAGAGAGAGAGAGAGAGAGAATGTGTGTGTGTATTCTCCAGGCTTAAACAAGTGAATGCCTGGGCATTGTGCTGACTTCCAATTTGCTCTAGGGCAGCTTTCAAATAGCTGTTTATTCCATTTGAAATATTTCTCTACCCAGTTTTGAAGAAGAGATGCCCTCCCCTTTTTAGAGCAGAACTATACCTCTGCAGCTTGACAATCTGCAATTCAACACCATTGTTTTTACCTTCCTCTTGATGCTCAAAGTTGGTTGAGATTATGTATCAACCAGCTCCCAGCTCTGTCTGAATAGAAATGGTCTCCTATCTTTTGAGCAGTGATTGCAGCAGAGAGTGTGATGAACAGAGAAGAGAGGATATGGCATGAAAATTTGAGACAGGCCTAAAGTGGCCACACTAGGAGAAATGGAGCTACATATGATTTGAGTTGCTTCAAGTAGGAGCTGTGCCTCTGCAAATGATCAGCTACTAGGAATTATCCCACTAACATGTGTAGGAGGCCGAAGAGATGGCTCAGTGGTTAAGAGCACCCGCATGGCATCTCACAAACCTCTAAAACTCCAGTTTCAGGGTTTCCCATTTCCCTCTTCTGGCCCCCTTGCACAGACATTTTTGAAATCAGAAATAAATAACTTAAAGCATCCTTTGTGTAGGCAGGCTAGTTAGTACTAGGGCCAGGAAAGGACTCAAGATCTAACAATTCCCTAAGACTCCAAGTGAAGAACTGCATGTATCTGTGGATGAGATTTTCTTTCCTTTTTGGAGGAGATCTGTTGGTCAGGAAGTCTTGGAAGACAGGAACCTGATTTATAGCAATATCTAGAGTGGTCACTGTAATTATTCCTAGCCACTTCTGGCATCACAAGACCATGCATGTACTGTCAGCAGTCAAGCAAAATGCTTAGTCATTCCAAGGCCTTCAATTCTAGTAATTTTTGCTCAGTGTGGTCACATAATGTATGCGCATGTGTGGCATAGCTACTTAAGCCCATATGCACATGCACGGATGACCTGTAAAGGCAGATTCCACCCATTCCCTGCCCACCTCTGCCTGTTCCTCTCCGGTAGGCCTGCTTACATCCACCTCTTTCCCTTCCTTAATAAAAACCCTTATAGCAGGTTCTTTCGTACCTCATGTTTTCTCACACCTGGTAAATAACGTCAGTAAATAAATAACAGTCACTGTCCTTCTGATGACAGAAACCAGCAAAGAGGGACTGTTTGGAGGTTTGCACCATTCATTACCATTGTGGTCACAATGGGTAAGTAATGGGCACCAAACCCAAGCTGGGCCAATGAGATTCCTTTCCTGGAAACCCTCTCTGGTGATGGTGTGAAGGTTCAGCCATGTCCCCTCCATGTACCACAACCCCCCTCTCCAGCAGGAGAGACTCGGGCTATCATCCAGACAAAATCTGAAGTGAGCTAGACATCTCAGCAAAGAGGCCACAGGAGAGTGCTGGCCACACATCACAGATGATACCACAGATACCATGCCCCTTGGGTCAGCTCTGCCTTCACCATGTTTGAATTTGAATATTCAAATCAACAGATGGTTCTTCTCAGAACAAGGTAATTCCGCTGGAAGCAAGGGTGTGGCACATGCTGCCACCTCTTGGGAGCATCCTTCTTGCCTTAGTCTGGATGACATCTTCCTGGCTCAACCTTAGAATCTTATTTAACACAAGCTCCTAGTAGCTTAGACCAGCATTGTCAAGTAAGCTGAGACCTGCTGTCAGCTGCTGATCTTGGTTCCTGAATGGATTGTGTTTGGGTCCCAGGATGGGGATCAAAGTCCTAAGCAATCAAGGAGAAGGATAATGATGTAATGGCATGTCGCTATGGGAGGGACAAATAGTGTGACAAAAACAAGAACTTATGACTCAGGAGAAGGCATTGCACTGGGCTGTTACTGTCTTTGTTGTCATTAAAAGCAGAGACAAGGTTAGAGAAGATCACTGATTAATTCTCCCCAAGCATCTCGGACTGGGAGGCTACAACAGGGAGCCTGAGCAGCCGATGCGGGCGGGGACACGGAGGACATCAGGCTTTGCTACGTTTTACTCCATGGAATTTAGGAAATTGAGAATTTATCAGCAACCTGGTGTCCAGGGAAGAATCACTAAGAAGCAAGAAACCAAACACCTCACACACCTGATTAGGACTAAGCGCAGCGGAGTCGTTGCAGGCGAGAGCGCCACCGCCGGCATCCCTAGCAGGATGCTTGCGCAGAAATGGGCAACCCTTGAAGAAAACTTGACTCCATCCGCAGCTGAGGACACCTCAGCCTAGCCCGAGAAACTCATGCAACTGCTTGGGGACTTGAGCGCTCTTCATCTTGCCAGCGGTCTCAAAGCCGGGACAGAGCTGGTCTCCTGACTTACTGTGGCTCTCAGGCCACTCAAAACTCTCCCCAAGACTCCACCCCCTCATCCCTCCTGGGTCTGCACTTCCGCTCAGTTGTGGCTGCCTGAGTCAGAGCTGGGCATCCCTAGGACTCTCTCCTCCAGAGTCTGCTGTTATGGCACCTGGGCGCCATCTTTTGCAGAGAGGTCAGTGCTCCAAGATACAGACATCAGGGCAAGGGAAGGTGGTGGATCTAACGGCAAGTGGGTTAAGTGGCCAGGATATAGTTAGGTGGCACAAGGAAATTAAAGGATGGCCACAGAACCACTCTGATGTCTTGGCTCAGAATAGAGCACAGGAAAGACGTGGAACTCCTCAAAGGTACCTGACATCCCTGGTTGCTGGGATGTCTTCCTTATTTCCACATAAAGCTACCCTACTGGGAGCAGGGCTTGTTCTAGCGGCAAGCGACTCGCTTTTCTGAAACATCCAGGATGAAGGCTTCAGGCAGAGAAGGATGGAGGTGGCTGACTATGTCATCAGGCAGTTCTCCCCTCTGCTCTCCTGCACCGGTCACTAGTCTCTAGGAGATGCTTTTTTAGGGAAAGGCATTGAGCTGCTGGTGGCTCCAGGCTTGCATTTATTGGCTGAGCAGCCCCAGAAAAACCCAGCATCACTTTCTTAGGAGTTCCGAGTGAAGTCCAAAGCTGAGTTTCACCATGCCGTCTTGGCTGAAGTATCTATTGCTAAGGACCAGGGGAGTCAAGTGGAATGCTCTAATTGCTCAGAGCTGGGTGCATGTACATTTGATGGAGCCAGGTCACGAAGTGGGGCAGAACAGTAAGTCTAATTTGAATGGAAAGGCAGTTTGTCTAGAGACAAATAAAGTTCTTTTCTCAAAAGAGGGGGTACGAGGCAGGTGAAATACTAGGTGTGTAAACTGTTGTTCTGGACCCTTCTATTCCCAACCTTGTGCCCATCTGCCTGCATTCATGACCAGCCACACTGACGCCAGGGCTCCATATATTGTCTTATTCATTCCTACATCCAAAGCAAAGTCCAGCTTTTTGGTGTCAACCTAATAAGCACCAGGGAGATGTTTGTGGAGTGGAATTAGATGTGAACAGTCACACTAGACATTTATTTCAAGGGGATAACTGGCATTTCCTACGATTGAGACTGCCACTGTATTTCTCTGCTTTCCCCGTGGTGGGCAGAGGGGACCGTCAGCAGTAGCTCTGCTCCAAACACAGTCCGCCCACACTCCCATATCTTTTCCCCTGCTGCCTGATCTCTTGGGGACCCTAGCCAAACCAGCTGAGAGCTCATATCCATTTGCTACAAATGAGAAAGCTGGCATTTCCCTTCAGTTGGCCCGAGGCACAGTCTTACCGATTTGAATTGCACATCAGCACCATTTCCTCCCGTTAGATGTTGGAGGACTGTGACTCTTCAGTGACTTCTCATCTTTTGGATTTACAAGAGAAAACACATCTGAGAGCCCCGTGTTGGAATTTGAGACCCTTCTAGAAAGTACCTTTAACATCATACTGTAAAATCCAGGTTTTTCAATTACTCCACACAAATTAACTTCAGACGCCATCTCTGCACAGGACCTCGGCAGCAGCCTGGGCTGCTTCAGTCTTGGCCTCTAAACCAGCCTCCTACTAGGCAGGACCATTATGGAGCCTGTTTATAACAGTGCCATTAAAAATGAGGAGCTGTCAAGAATCCCTTATAACGATGTTGGAAACTGTGTCCGCAAAGATTTTTTAATGACTGGATGGTTTTTAAAAAGGCAATGGAACACTTTTAATGAACTATAATGTAATAAATCAATCATACTCCCCTGCCTTGACTTCACTGTCTTCATATTTATTGCAGCTTATAGAAAACCACGGCTAATCCTTTCCTACTCCCACCCCCACGTCCCTGCAGAGTTCAAGGAGACATCTAGGTACAGCGAATCTATATTTTAAGAGATGCGTATTTCATCTCTTTTCAGTGTTTTCAGTGTTATTTACCAAACGCAGTCTTCAAAGTATCTATCGGAACATGGACTCTTTCAAATTTTATTTTCTGTTTGTTCCTTCAAGTTCGGCTAGTATTAGGATTTTTTTTTTGGTCACAGTCAAGTAAACCTAACTCTACCAACTGAAGAAGGAGAAATTTACCAGAAGGGTCTTAGAAGTTCACAGAATTGAGGAGTGCTTTTAATTTGGCCAGAAACAGGCAGGAAGCAGGATGGCTGTGGGGAGCCAGAAAATAGGAATTTAGCGAGTGTCCTGAAGCAGGGTAGTAGACAGACTGCTGCTGCTGCCTCTCTCTGATCCTGATACCTTTCCTCCTGTTTTCCTCCCCAGGACAGACAGCCTGCTTGCTCCAGCCCAAGTCATGTGCTTACTCCCTGGCTACATGGTGGGAGGAGGGGGAGGGGGAGACCAAACAGGGTCTGTGTTTCTCATGTTGGGAAAAGGGCGTGTGATTTGCTATCTAATATAGATGACACATAATGGGAGAGGTAATTTCCCAAAAGGAAGTCACTGAGCTGTTCAAAAGTGATCTTAATTAAGGGACTGTCGGCTGCTGTAACAGATAATATACCCAGCTCTCCTCATTGGCTTAACATGGGGAACATTTATTTTTCACTTACATAATAGTCCACTTTGGTTGATTCTCATTAAGAGGCTCATTTTAAGGACTCTGGAATTCAAGTTCTTTCCATTATAGCTCTATGTGTTAACACAGAACTCCCTAAACCCATTCTGTGGGTCTCATATCCCTGGGAGGTGTGGAACGTTTCCCCTGGCCTTTTTAGATGGGTATATTTTCTGCTCTCATTCCATTGGATGGAACTCAGTCACATGGACCCAGTGAATTGCCAAGGAGAATGGGAACTAGGACCTCAGACAGTTTCTCACTAACACTACAAGCCATGGAAGGAGGTGTGAACCTTTGGAGGTCAGACTAGCCTTTACCACAACAGAGAGAGAGCTGGCGATTGACCACTCCAACCTGTAAAGCTCTGCTGTGGAGTTGTAAGGCGATGATGTATCGTTCTATTGACCACAGATGTTTCCAGCAGAAACATTTCCAAATATATGACTCCTCAACAAATTCATTTCTGACCTAAAGTTACTGGTGAGATTGGAAAGACGTGGCTGGCCCAAATTTGCCCCTGGAAAATTTGTAGATTAGAGAGGACAGGGGATGGTATTTAGCTCTTCCAGTGTCTAAGAAAATGTACTTTATATGCCATAACAAAACAAGAAGTTCCACAGTGACAGTGGTGCCCGGGCAGATCTCCATTCTGTTGCTGAGCCTGCTTGCATTTGAAATACCTCTACTCTTTCTCACCCCCTCTCTACGCAGCCCCCCTTTGACTCAGCTCCCCAATTCAGCTCTCAGACTTGTCTCACAAGTTCATTCTCCCCACGATGAAAGTTCCCAACAACACCCCCAAGCATTTCAAAGATCTTAGTTGTTATGCAAACATAGTTTCATTTTCACAAAAGAGCATTTCACAAAAAGAAACACAAATGCATATTTCAAAATGTCATTTAAGAAATGGGAAACAAAACAAAACAATAAAAACAATGTGAACCTGCCAGGATAATGCCAAGTTGCCTAAAGAGTGATTTTTTCCAATGCCATCAAGGTAAGTGAAATAGAATGGCCTCTGACCAAGAACATTCTGACATTTTAAAAGCTGGGTGGTGTGTGTGTGTGTGTGTGTGTGTGTGTGTGTGTGTGTGTGTGTTCTTATACAGGGATACATAGAAAATATATACTACTTAAAGCATATTGTAGCATATATATATATATATATAATATTTAAAATGTATACTTTGGACCAATGCATAATGTTAGGGGATCTTTTGGTCAAGATGGGATGCCAGCAGCAGAGCAAACACAAGTTTATTGCTTCAATTCCTCGCTTCAGTGCTGTGGATCTTTAGCATTACATCCACATTAAGCACATTAAAGCCGACTAATAAGCTTGAACTATAATTCTGATGGTTGCCTCATCATTTCAGGGAGGGGTGGAGAAGGCCCCTGAGCCTGGGGCTGCCGGGAGGGGGTCTAGCTGCTACACCTGACTTTGGGTAGAGCTGGGTTCTAGTCTTAGCTGCACCTGTCCTGCAGGCATGGGTGTTTGTTTTTCTGGGACTCAATTTCCCCTACTATAAAAATGAAGAGGTTAGAGGAGATGATGCTGATGACTCCTTCCAGCTTTGGAATTGCTCTCTAATTCTGATTCTACAGTAAGCTGGAAAAGTGAGTGCATTTCCCCTCTCCTGAGTTGAGTTTGAATCTGCCACATAAACCTATTCCCTCATTTCCTGTTGCTCCTGATCACCACTTCAATTCACCAGACTGTGGACCTTTTTTTGTTTGTTTGTTTGTTTTTTTGTTTTTGTTTTTTGAGACAGGGTTTCTGTGTGTTGTTTTGGTGCCTGTCCTGGATCTCGCTCTGTAGACCAAGCTGGCTTTGAACTCACAGAGATGCACCTGGCTCTGCCTCCTGAGTGCTGGGATTAAAGGTGTGCGCCACCACCGCCCGGCTTTGTAGACCTTCATTGATACCATGACAGACACAGACTCATCCTGTTGGGTTTGCTTTGATCCTGCCTGCATAAGGAAACCACATTCTTCCAGCATAGCCTGCCCCGTCTCTCACACAGAGAGCAGCTGAGCCCACAGAACTGTAGCAGGCAGCAGGCTCTTCCACATTGGTAATTTCAGCCTGCCACTCAGCAAAGAAGGAAGTAGAGGCACTACCATCACCCACCACCACCACCACCATCACCACACAAACCACCACCACCATCACCACACCACCACCATCACCATCACCATCACCATCACCACCACCACCACCACCACCACCACCACCACCACCACCACCACCACATCTTTAAACTAGAACACCATTTAGCTTTCTTGGCCAAGAAATATAATTTCAGTAAGACCTTCATGGTACTTGCCTTGATAGATCCCATCCACCCCTAACCAACCTGTATCTGTGGACAGCACAAGCCAGAAGGGTGGAGAAATAAATCCAAACTCCATTGGCTGAGAAGAGACAAGGAAACATTGTCAGTGTCCTATCTTTCCTTCTTCACACAGACAGTCCCCTGGTCCCCCAGAGTTAGCCCACATGGCCAAGGAAATGGCCCGGTTTCTGGTGAGGCCATGGCCAGCTCAGTGGAGGGCTCCTTCCCTTGTGTTCCCATTTTCCCTCCTCCCAGCTCTTTTTCCTCATTTTGTTCTCCCTCCTGAAACCCAGCGTTGCGTACCCAGGTGAGCCCCGCCCCATGAGCTGTGTTATTTCCTATGCCAACAGCATCCAAGTACTAGTGGTTCCGCTAGTACTTTTTGATACAGTGTCTTGCTGTGTAGCTCACACTGGTCTAGAACTCACGATCCCCCTGCAGTAGTCCCTCAAGTGCTGGAATTACACGTTTGTGGCACCACACCTAGTTGGGAAATTCCACACCCACCGTAAACCATTGAACCTGAGTGTGAGACTTGAGGCGACTGCTTCCATATCAACCTGTTCTCCAGCTCTTTGATTGCTCATGTAGAAAGTTCCTGTTTGAACCATCTCCGTCTTAACTACATTCCCACTGCTTTTAATAAAATTCCCTCATCAAATGGACGGCAGCTCTCCGGCAAAGCCAGTGTTGGAATTCATGAACGTTGGGCAATCACCGTTTCATTTCCAGAGTGTTTGTTTTGTGTTCGGCCTCTCTGCGGTGACACTCATTTCCTAGTAGCAAGAGTAATATACATCTTCCCTTTAAATAAATTTAACTATAAAAATAAGTCAATTAAAATTTAATAAGGACCTTACATAACCACGGAACACTTAATTAACCTTGGTGAGTTACTGTTAACAGGAGTTTAGAGTGGATTCATGTGAGGTTCTACCACAGGGTAGAGAAAGGATGTGTGGAAATTCTCTGTACTATCTTCAAAACCTTCTGAAGGTTTAAGAGTGTCTCAGATAAAACATTTTTAAAAATACAGTGCCTGGGTGGTGCATGCCTTTATTCCCAGAACTTGGGAGGTGAAGGCAAACCCAGCCTGATCTATATAGTGAGTTCTGGGCCAGCCAGAGGTACTTGGTGAGACCCTGTCTCAACAACCATGCAGCAACAACACATAAAGAAACAAACAAGCAAAATGGACACATAGTAACTCGGCTGGCGGGATGGCTCAGCAGGTAAAGGCACCGATGGAAAAGCCTGACAGCCTGAGTCTAGTCCACAGAATCCACATGGTAGAAGAGAACCGATTCCCTCAAGTTATTCTCTTACGTCTCCATGGGTGTGTGCCTTGGTGTGTGCACACCAAATAAACTCAATAAAATCACAATGAGTCAAAGTGGACCTGTTATTTCTACGAAAGTTAAAATTTTTTTAATGAATAAAGAACCAGGCAAGGTGGCATATACCTGCAATCCTAGCACTCTGAGGCAAAATTGTGAGCCTGAGGCCAGCCTGGGCTACATACTGAGATCCTGTTTCAGAAATTAAAGAATTACAACAATAGTAGCAAGTAACACTGGGGTGTGATCAGGACACTGCAGAAATGTGCCTGTTGTCCATGGTTGTAGGGATCTGGCCTGTCCCAGAAGGGCAGACTGCAGTCTGCCTTAGAGCAAAGGCTGGACTTGGTGCTGGAAGGCAAAACAAAGAGCCTTCAGCTCAGTTTGCAAATCCTCTGTGCTCTTTGCCAGCCTGAATCTGACTTCCCACATGGCCTCTTTCCTCCTCAGGGCTTACTCTTCCAGCGGAGTTTTGCAGAATTTTACATAATACAGAAAGAGATCCCCCATTTGCTGCTGCTCAAAACTGTGGGTCCTGAAAAAAAAAAATACTCTGAGCACCTAGGTACAAATGAGCCTGTCCCCCTGAGCTTCCTCCTGGGAAGTTCCTCTGGTCTGGTTGCTGTTGTGGCCTCAATCTTGTCTTCTCTCAGTCCAACTCCAAGGCCTTCCGCAGCCTATCCTGAGCCTCCATTCCAGCTCCACATCTCCAGGGTCGTCCCCCCCCCAAGGGATGCCATTTATGCTTCCATAAGCTCCAGTGCTCCTACAGTGGTTTAAGATGGTGGCTGCTGGCCTTAGGCTTGTTTGTAATCTAGAAGAGCGTCTTCAGGCTCTCCTTCTTGGCAGCTTGCTTTCTCTAGACTCATGCATAAGTTTCTGTCATTTCCACAAGATCCTTCCCTCCTTCCTTTGTGGCTCTAGTCTTCCCTGGCAGCCCACCTTTTCCTTGATTTCCTTGTCTTCTGTCCTTCCTTTATTCTAGACTTGTATTTCTGTCTCTCGTATTCACCGGGAATTTTTCAGGTTACTTCAATCTCAGTGTTTAATTGTCATCTTCTGTAATTCACGGAGAGAGGTTTCTCTAGGCCTAGAAAATACAATCACAGAAGACTCCTCCTAAAACCCCTTTTCCTGGCACTCACATCTTCAACCATAGGCAGAGTTCCTCTTTGTGATTTTGGGTCTGTTTATGGGACAAAGAGCCTAGGAATAAAGGACTTTTGCCCTTCCATCCTTCAGGGGCACCACCCTGCACCAGTCCCAGGACTGTTCCTGGAGGGAGGCCAAGGCAGTCTCAGGACCATGGCTGGACCTCACCAGATTCCAGGCCCAGAGGACTAGCACAGAAAGAATCCCTGGATCTGTAGCGGGAATGACCCTCCCACCCCAGCCAGACTCATTCATTGGGAGAATATTGGGATATAGAATACCCAGTGCACGGTCCCAGACTCCTTCTTTCAAAAGGAAAGGAAAAGGAGCAGAAACAAAGGAGTGAAGGAAAGGAGAGAGAGGGAGAGGAGGCTGGAGACAGGGAGGAGGGGAGAGAACTCAGAGAATGCCTTCAGTCATTGTTCCTGAGGGGTGAATCTAGCCCCACCTGTGACCTTACAGAATCCTTTCCTTTGCTTCTAAACCTCCAAGGAGCAGAACCCACACCAAAGTCCACTCTACAACATCTGAGACAAAATAACCTTGGTTGCATGAGGCCTTGCTTAGGCCTCTGTGGAAGTTGGGACAAAACTTTGACCTCCAGGATTGAAGGCTCAGCTTTCTTGCCCTGGCAGTGAGGGCCATCCTTGCCCACATTCACATACCCAAGAGGCTAGAAAGGATGGAACCACATTTCCATCCTTTTGGTGCACCCTCAGCCTTACCATTTCCTGGATGCCATCTTGAAATACTGAGTTCACATTGTTTCCTCTTCTCAGGAAGAGGTCAACATCTGACCTCCGCATGCATCACCTGCCTCTTCCTGGCAGGAATATTGGTTGTTTGTTTGTTTGTTTTTCTGTCAGCATTTCGTCCAAAGTGCACATTGTTCATGCTAAGTAATGCCTGGTCCTCACTAAGGAGGACTATTTGGGGAAGGGAAAGGAAGTAGCAGAAGGTGGGGAGGGGATACAGAAGGTAATGAGTGCACTGGCTAGTTCCATATCAACTTGACACCAGGCAAGAGTCATTTTGGAAGAGGGAATCTCAATGAACTTGATAGCAAAGACTGGAGGAGGGGATATTTGTGTTTTCCTACAAGTCTTCAGGCTTCCCCCAGTATGGTGTCTGCAGCACTTCCTAGTAGGGTGCTGGGCACATGTCAATGCTCCTAAGGCTTTAGACTTGGCAGGAACCTTACATTTGGGTTTTGGATCCCTGGGGAAGGATGTGAAAGGAACTCAGTATAGGTGGGGCTTAAAAAAGGCAGATCAGCTTCTCTGGAAGTGTGGGTGTAGGGATGTGGATCACCATCATGTTCACTTGAGGAGGATGGGAAGAGGATCTTCCTTCCTTGGTTTCTCCGGGCGAGAGACACTATTCATCAGGATGGTTCATTATGAGCAGGCCCATTCTGTTTGTCTGCACTGTTTGCTGAGGCCACAGTCTGAATTCCCTCAGGGTGTCACAAGGGTTGGGTCCTGATGCAGACCACATGGCCCCACAGCCCTGCAGGGCTCCTGCAGATCTCTCAAGGCATTAGACCCCTCCCTGGACTCCAGGTTCTAGGGGGGAGGTTGGTTTTGGGGCTGCTGTGGTGAGGTTGATCACTGTCTTCATTTTTAAAAGAAAGGAGAAAATTTGGTTTCAGTCCGGAATGTGCTGGGTAAGAAACCCAGAGGTCATTTTCTCTTTCTTTGGAGCACTCTCTCACTCACTTAAATAAAGAGAAAGGCTATATTTTTCCATGGATTAAGTCCAACACAGAGAAAACTGCCAGTGTGAAAACAATAGAATTTATCTCCACTGATATAGCTTGACACAGGGACAAGTGCCTGAATTGTTGCCATAGCAATAAATGTGTCGGACTTATGCATGCGTTTTCTGCTATAGGATTTTGATTAATGGCATTGACTGGGGAGAAGGTGTGAAGGGGAGTGGAGACCAGAAGGCTGGAGGAGAGAGAGCCGGCTGCCCAGGGCTCGCTGTGGCCCGAGATGGAGGGTGATGACTGGGGTGGGCGAGAAACCAGTTAGAGCCAGATAGACTCTTTTCATGCAGCTGCATCTTCATGCTGGCAGCAAGGCCTTCAGCTCCTTGAGGTGGTTTAGGCTGTAAGATCCTGAGGCCAGAGCTTATCTGGGGCCACGCCCAGCGAAAGCTCACCTTTGCTGGGTTCTTTCTAAGCACAGACACTGATCTAAGGATTTTATGTGCCTCACTTCATTTAATGCTTAGGCAGAGTTGACTATTACTATTCTTCTGATAAGGGAACAGAGAAGGTAATTAATCTGCAAAATATCCCACAGCTAGTGGGCAATGGGAGCAGCACTTAGAACCAGGCTGTCTGGTTCCAGAATCTGCATTTATCTACTCATGTTGGCTAGTTTTATGCCAATTTGACCCAAGCTAGAGTCATTTGAAAAGAGAACCTCAATTAAGAAAATGCCTCCATAAGATCTGACTATAGAGCATACTCTTAATTAGTGATTGATGGATGAGGGCAGCCCATTACCTTGTGGTCCTGGGTTTTATAATAAAGCAGGCTGAGCAAGCCATGATGAGATTCAGTAAGCAGCCCCCCTCTGCAGCCTGCATTGGCTCCTGCCTCCAGGTTCCAGTCCTGATTGTGTGGACTACAATGTGGAAGTGAAAGCCAAATAAACCCTGTCCTCCCCAACTTGCTTTGGTCACGGTGTTTCATCACAGCAATAGTAACCCTAGCTAGGACACCACTGCGCTGTGTTTGCGCTGTGAACAAGGCCTGACCTCCTAGCCTTGCCCATCAAGGCATCAATGAGTGTTGGCGGTGCTGTGGGTAGGAGAGGCATGGAGTGGTGAAAAACAATGGGGAGCTCTCTGAGCTCTCTGTCAGGAGAGGCACAAACTTGGCAGTGGGTGTTAGCCCTTCACGTGTACCAGGAGGCAGGGCAGGGAGACTGCTGGCAGGTCAGGCCTGGGTGCTGGGAAGTCCTGACGAGGCTCAGGGTTCTTGGTGTGACCCTGGGCTGCCCACTTAACCTCTCTAGACTCCCATTTCCTGACCCGTGAAAGGGTATAGCACCAGAACCCCCTTGCCTGAGGCTGGAGATATCGAGTACCCAGTCACCACTAACAGGACGAAGCACACACTGAGTCCTCAAATGAAGATTGGTTTGGTTTGTCAGGCGTGGTGGCGCACGCCTTTAATCCCAGCACTCATAAGGCAGAGACAGGGGGATCTCTGAGTTGGAGGCCAGCCTTGGCTACAGAGAGAGTTCCAGGACAGCCGGGGCTGCACAGAGAAACCCTGTCTGGAAAAACCAAACACAAACACAAACAAGAAAAAATCCCCAAAAGATGGAGTTGGTTCTTCCCCTCCCTCCCCCTCTCAATGCTGGGCATGGGATCCAGGACCTGACACGTGACCTAAAAGCTCCACTTGCACCCTAGCCCAAGCTAATTTTTCAAAACATTATTGTTCGTTTGCCTGGTGTTCAGAAAATCCTCCGGTTCGTACACAAGGCTGGGTTAGCTCAGATTGGCTGTCCTTTGACTTTCTGCTTCTGCTTCTGCTTCTTCTAGTTCCCATTCTGTGACTTCTTTGGATGTATCAGCTGATCTCTCGGGTACCCCTGCAGTCATTTCTCTTTCCTCTTCCCATTTCCCTACTCTGCATCCTCCTTTAAGATGAGCTTGACTTTGTCCTTTATCTTCTTCACTTACTTGGTAGTTTCCTTCATTGTGCATTCTATTGCTCACTCCCCTGAAATGACACCTAATTTTAGTTTATTTCTTTATGACTAGCCTGATTTCGTAGATCCACTGCTGTGTTGTTTTTAAAATCACCCACACGGAAGTTTTTTCAACTTTTCTTTTTTCACTTTTAGCACAAGAAAGGCTAGTTTTCCTTTGTGTCCCTGTCTTATGGATGATGGGGTCACTGATCTGAATCCACTCGCTCACTCACTCAGTCGCTCACTCAGACCCTCAGTCACTGTTATTCTTCATTTACGGGGTGTCTGTTACTATCATTGATGGTTGCAGATGGCCATGAGTGATCTAAAGAAAAACATAGCTAAGGGACAGCAGAGCTTCACCAAGTGATCAGATCACATTGACCTCTTTGCCAAGGCAATGTTTGAGCAGAGGCCTGAAGAAAATCAGGGATGGGAGATAGGGCAGGGGAGGTGGGGAGAGAGAGGCTGGCACACCTTCTCAGCAGAAAACAGCCAGTGCAAAGGCCCTGCACGATTTTCAGTAGTAAACCTGTCACTGTGGAGAACAGCTTAAGTTTCGAACCCTACGGAGATGGCTGTCATCTGGGAATATCTTTCATCCTCAGGACCTGATTTTGTTAGAATTTGATCTAATTCCTAGAAAGACCATGATTTCTTGGATGATCCATGATAGGCTCCTGTTGGCACTGTAACAGAAATTCTTTGAGTTTGGGCATTTGGATGCCCTTGGTGTGGTTTGGAGATGCTGCAGTATGCTGGTGGTATGATTTGGCTGTCTCACTGTAGCTGGCTTCTGGAGACCAGCCATGACAAAGACAAAGCATGGAATCCAGTCCTGTGGCATTCAGTGCTCTCTCATCAGGGTGCTCTGTCCTGAGCAGCCTAGACAGGACCCCAGTGTTCTCTGTGTTCCCCTACAGTTAAGTTACAGTGGCACCCACGTCAAACCTTCTGACAGTCCTTGGTGATGATTCCTGATAATGTGCATATAAGTTGATATTAAATAATACATGTGTGTATGCATATATAATATTAGGTTGAACTACTTGAGGCTATATATAACTACTACAGGCAAGCTTTTAACCTAAAATATGGCAATTTGACATAGCTCAGTACAGTACTTTGAATTAAATAAAGCACAGTGCAGTACACCTCCACTGGGAAGCCTTTTGCTTTGGCAATATTTTTTGGGGTTGTCTATGAACATATAAACCCTAGCATACCCTCAACTTTTTGTGTATTAGATCTCTTAAAGTGAAACCTACTTGCCCACATCAGTGGGCTGAAGCGTGTATTGTGGCACAGTCTCCAGCCCTTGAAGGGACCACGAGGTAGCTGATGTAGGCAGAGGACACAGCAGGGAGGCACAGCATCTCCTCTGCTCTGCACAGTAGCCACTGTACTCACTGCTCCTTGTCCTCCTCAGAAGGCGTATCCTTCCCCAAGCTGTTTTGGACTCACAGTGCCTCCATAAGGGTGATGCACATACCCCCAAGCCCTGATATCAGGCTTGGTCATGTGACATGCTTAACCTAGTGCAATGTCATCTTTGAAACCCGGGACAGATGCTTGAAAAGTCCCCAGTTTTCTCTCTCATATGCAGATCCTAACCTTGAATTTTTAATTCTGTGTGTCCAACTTGGAGTGCCTGTTGAAGCCAGGAATTTAGAAAAGAATCACTGATGGAAGATGTTTAAGGGGGAGGGAATTGTAGAGCATTAGAAAAAGTAAAAGGAAGAGGAGTATACTATGGGGAGAGGGAGGTGGGGAAATGGGAGTACCTGGAAAGTAATTGCTTAAGATACCATGTATTTTGGTCATGGGATATAGAGAAAGTCAGTCTTCAGCTAACCAGGAAACTTGCTCCTGGCTGTCTAGCTTCCACGGGACCAGAGGGGGCTATGAAGGTTGTTAGGAGGAAAAGACACCAATCATGTTACCTAGCACTAGAACCTGCCTGCTACAGTATGAACCTACTGGGCAAGGTGTACCCAGTGACGCAATAGTGGCATGATGAGTATGGGGTAACCAGCTGCTTTCTAATCGGATGTAAGGCCTGTTTCACAGGAGTGATTTCATGTCTGGTGCTGTAAACTTGATCAAAAGCCTCTAACTGGGAGATCATAGGACTAAGGGGGGAGCCTACCACTGCTGTTTTGCTAAATGGTCACATTGTCAAACTCCACTCTAAATATTGATGTTTATACCCATAGATTTGTGTTGTTCCCAATATTAGTCAGAGAAGCTGTTTTATGCAGTGGGGTGATGAAAACAAGTGGTCATGAGGGCTCATGTTTAAATGGGGTATCTGCATCAAGCTCCTCCCCTCTCCAGGGCTCAGAGAGCAACACAAAAAATGGGTCAGAAAGAACATAAGAGCTGGAGGATGGAAAGGGGTGCCGAGAAACACCGTCTTTTGTATGTGCCATGGCTATTACACTCATGGGTAAACTGTGCTGTGGTTACCTGTACTAGATGAGTCTACTCAGAATTCCACCCGGGGTGGGGGAGGGGCTCACGAGGCCCCACCTCTAGCTGAGAACTATTGGCAGGTGGTGGCTGCCAAGGAAAGGAGAGTAACATTTCTGTGAGTGTGTGTGTGTGGGGAGCCATTGATAGGCTGCCCATGCTCTAGTGAATGGCCCCACATACGTGCACGGGCATCAGTAATTGCATTCAGTGGGTTATTAAAGAAAAACATGAAATGGATTTGAGAAAGGTATATATTGCTGGGGTCTGAAGGAGCTTGGAATGGGAAAACAGGGTGTGTATCATCAAAATAAACTGTATACTTGTTATAAAAAAAAAAAGTTACTGCTCATTAATAGGGCTGTGTTCCCTGTGAGACCTGGACCCGAGATTGAGGAGTCCTGAGGAGGAGAAGTACAGAGCCTCAGCTTTGCTGTTGAGAGATACAAAATGGGTGAGAAATAGTTTCAGAAATCCAAGTGTCAGGACTGTTTGTTACTGTAGCTTTTTCGAGCTAAAGCTGACTGCTGTATCTTGTCCACATTAGATACTGTGTTGGAAAATAACTTTCTCAGATACTTTCCTGGGTGAGCATTACTTAATGCTAGCACTCCATGGAGGGGGTTTTGGTTAAAATAATTGATGTAATGGGGCTGGTCTTCTAGAAATAACATGACCTTCAGGAGAATGTGCCCAAACCATAGATGCTTTGTGAAGACAAAAACAAAAACCAGAGAGGTTTAGAGTTCAAATAAGCCTAAGAACAGTTGGTTAGGTGCAGCTGGGCAGGTTTCTTACCAGGAAGGCTCTAAGGGCCTTTAATACACCTAGGTACCTTAACTACAGCAGAGTGTGTCCATTTTCCTGAGGACACTCCCACCCCACCCCATTCTCTCCTGTGGAGCTAGGTATTGTACCTAGAGTCTCCAACATACCAGGCAAGTGTTCCACCATGGAGCAGCACCTTGGGCCCCGGCTAAAGCCAAGCAGACTTTCAGAACATTTTGTGGGCTCAGTGTTTGGGGGAGACAGCCAAACTTACCTCTAGGTCAGCATCATTCTGCTTGTTTCTCCTGTGCTCCTGTCTCTTCCAGCCCTCTACCTTCCCAGCGTTTGTCTGCCTTTCTCTTCTCTGTTCTTCTGCCCTTTGGCTCTGCCTTTCACTTCCCTCTCTCCCAATCTAGCTGCCTTTCCCCCTCTCCCCTTCCTTTCTCTTCCTGCTCTCCTCGCCATCCCTCCCTCTTTCCCCCAGCCCCCTGCTCAAGCTCTAGGCTTCTTCTATTGCTTTCTTTTTTTTTATTGTATTTTATTTTTTTAAAAGGAAACCAGTCAGTTTCCTTAGACCATGTGACCCAAGGGGTCATCCTACTTGATTATCAAGTACTGTCCCGGAATGGGGAAGTCAGCGATGATGCTGCCGGCCCCTCCCAGGTGTGGTGTTCATTCGAAAGTGATGGGCTTTAACATGGCATCAGCCTCCTTAAGGAGAGCTCCTTTGTTCTAGACTCAGACAAAGCAACACAGTCGGCCTTAAAAGAAAAAAAAAAAGCTGTTTCATTTTATATTGGAAAAATACAATGTGACATCTGGCGAATAAATTGTTCAGTCAGCCAGAAATACGCCTTGTAAAAATTGCTTAGGTTTCTGTAACAAGATTATTTACTGAGAGTGTTCACCTATAATACAGCACACTTTTGAAATGGACCTTTTATGAAACACATCAAGAACTGCAGAATGTATTCAGTGCGTTAATCTGCAGCTCTGCACACTTTACCACACTCAGAACAGATTTCAAAACTCAGACCATCTAATGAGATAGAAAAAGTTGCTCATGGTCTGTATCTATTCTAGTCATGTTCTGTACTGAGCCCTTGGGATATTTAACATAATGCAGTGGGTTTTTCAACTCTCTCTCTCTCTCTCTCTCTCTCTCTCTCTCTCTCTCTCTCTCTCTTTCTCTCTCTCTCATGTTATGGCACACTCTAACAAACAGAATATATGACTCTTTGGATGTATGCTCCATTTACAATTCACTAGGCCTCTATTTCAACTGCTTATGCACAGGGCAGCATCTCACTATTTTAGATACCAGAACTTTATAAATATTTAAAGACTTTGATTTAATCCGAATGAGAGCTCTCTCAGGTGCTGTCAGTTACATGACTCCTCTTCTGATCATGGGGTGACAGTTTGGATCGCCATCTCCTAGCAATTGGAGGGAGTGCCTCGGTGGGAAGCTGGCAGCTGGGCCTGGGCCTGAGGTGGCTAAAGCAGGTGGATCGTGGAGAAGTGGGTCTGGTGGGGGAGGCAGGAAAACATGCTTTCTTCTCTGACCTGGACTTTCCTGTGATGGGTCCTAGCAGCTGAACACCTCAGCACAGGTGGTCACACCCGGCTACCTCAGGAACAGATTCATTGGTTCAATGGATGACATGTTCTGGAAGAGTTAGAAGCCCTGAGGAGTGACCAGAAGGTCCAGACTCCACTCACATTTTACTTTGGTCCAGTGATGTTAGTTTCTGGGAAAGCCAAGAACATGATAGAAGCCAATATGGAGTTCCACAAAGAGGAATAAGACCCACCTTCAAATTCCCTTCTCAGCACCAAAGGTCAGCTTGTTTCTTAGTCTCTACTTGCCATTCAGGAGCACTAATCATCAAGGTTGCTGTGGGACCTCCCCAGAGATGGCAGTGCTCCCCTGGCCTGTGTCAGTGGCTCAGCACCGGGAGCTGTGTGTCCTTCTGAGGGTCTCTTTTGACTGGACTTTAGCGTTTTTCTATTTCCTGTCTCTGTCTCGCTCTCTGGGAAGCTTCCACCCTCCTTCAGAAAGCGCCTTACCTTGGCTTCCATTCCTTTCTCCCCACTGCCGCCTTCACTCTTCATGGTCCAAACCCGGACACTTGCCCTCCAGGAAGCCCACTCTGGACCTCTGCCTCGCACTGCTGTTTCCTTCTCGAGGCTCTCATGTAATTTATTGGACTGTGGGACTCAATACTCATGGGATATGACCTTGACTTGTTTCTTCCCAGGTGGCCCCCGCACTGTGTGGAGCGGGGGCCACCTGGGAAGTGGAGGTTCAAGGGATAGGAAGAGCAGAGTGCTGAGCATAATCACACCAGGATTCTAGTCCCCTTCCTCCATCATTTCCTATGATGATGGCAAGCGTCATTTTGAGCATCTATTTCCCTGCTTGACAAATGGACCTGTTACTCACATTGCTTGTCTCCTAAGACAGTTCTTGTTGGCACTAAATGAAACGATCTTATAAACTGAAAATTCTGGCATATCTAGAGTATTTTAAAACATCATTTTTCTTGCTTTATATTTACTCTATGTTCCCACGGTGGCTACGAAGGAGCTGAGCATATATATAGCAGACAACCAACAAGTGTGGTTATTGAATATGGAGTCCATCATTCTTCTTGCCTGGGAGTTTCCCTCTCCGGTCTCAGCTTCCGGAAGGACTACTATGCAAGCACAGAGCAAGCCCCCGTAATGATAAAGATCCAGCCCTGCCTAGTCTTTCCCTGAGCACTTGGGAGCTGGGTTTGCTTTTCATTACAATTTTCTAAAAGCCTTATCTGAAGGATTTGTTATGGAGGATTCTCTGGGAAGATTCTGGATGAAGTGTTTTAGTAAAAATCATGAGGTGACCTCACCACCACCCTATACTTCTTTCTTTCAGGAATAGAGTATACTTATTAATGAGAAGCACTGTTTGATAAGCCAGAGGTCATGGAGTTTCTTCCTGTAAAAGTTCCCTGTCAATGCGGAAGAGAAAGTGAGGAACTTCCAAGATTTTGAGGGGAGTCCATTTGGTTAGGAAATCAATTGGCTTGCCTCCTCAGTTTTCGCATTTTTCTCCATCCAAAACATTTCACGTTTATTCTGAAGAAGGCAATGATTCCTGGGGACAGAAGTTCCCTCTTTCCTTTGTTTCACTGGTGGAGAGAGAGAATGTGGTTAAAGGTCTTTATTCTGGCCCTGAGGCTCAGGGCCACTTTGATGCTTGAAAATCCACCTTTAGGCAGAGGCTGAACTGCATGCTATTTCTGGATGGGGCTGACTATTGAGGCCAACAGGCAGTCAGGCACGCTGCTGCATGTCTGCAATGCCAGCACTTGGGAGACAGAGGCAGGAAGATCCTGAGTTTGTGGGTAGCCTGGGTTGAATGGTAAAGACCCTATCTTAATAAAGGGGGGGGGGATGAGAAGCAAACAAACAGCACATGGATTCTTTTCTTCATTCTTTCCTGAGAGCTTGGAAATCTCTATCTCACTGAATTCATTGTAATACAGTATGGACCAATCTGGAATGAAAAATAGTGTCAAGACTGACAGTCCTGAAGACATCGTGGGGTCTGTACCAGGGCTGAAGTGATTCTGTCTCTTTCCCATTGTTCTAATGAAATGGCACAGATCTAAGTTCTACACTGTGTTGGCAGAAGCTTCAGTCTTGAGGACCACACATGGGTTTTATCTGATTCCCGTAAAGTGCATGTGGAAGAAGGGGGTAACATGGATCTCATTCATCAGTCAAATGCCTCTTTAAAGGCATTTGAAAGATAGTCACGTGATATGAAAATAAAAGGGAGTATTGGGGGTTGGAGGGTTTAGGCAGGGCTGGTGCTGGGAGGTGAGGGCAAGCAGGGGGTGAAGGAAGAGTCAACCAAAACCTACCAGGTAGGAAACATGCTGCTTTGGGTCAGAACTAACTAACTAAATAATAAAAATAAATACATAAATAAATAAGCTGAAAAAGAGATGCCCTTGACAAAGCTTTGCAAATCAGTGAAGAAGAAACAGAAAAAGGGTGACGTCCCTTTCTCAGGTGACACTGCTTTCGAGGAAAGATGGGGGTACAGATCCAGTGGCCGCCGTGGACTTGCAAGATCAATTGTCTTTCTTAGTAATAAAAAATATGGAGCCAGATATGGGGGTAAAAATGGAGAGATCAGAGGAATAGAACAAGCCATAGCCAACCTCACCTCGCCAACTCCTCAGATGGTTTTGTTTCCTCAGACTGAAAGCCTCTGAATCCTCACTCGAATGCATCTCAGCTGAGCTGTTGCTAAAAAGCCTCTAGTTCCTGATCCTCAGCCTCAAGAGCACGGGTTCCTGTTTCCTCATGCCTTATACACCTCTCTGTGTCCTGCCATGTTACTCCCTGGGATTAAAGGTGTGTGTCTTTCCCAAGCAAAGATATGAAATTTCAGTGCTGGGATTAAAGGTGTGTGTCACCATGCCTGGCTCTGTTGCCAGTGTGGCCTTGAACTCACAGAGATCCAGATGGATCTTTGCCTCCTGAGTGATAGGATTAAAGACGTGTATGCTACCACTGCCTGACCTCTATGTTTAATTTAGTGGCTGTTCTGTTCTCTGATCCCCAGATAAGCTTTATTTGTTAGAACACAATAAAATATCACCACATGGACTGATGGCTATGCTTCCACAAACATGTAAGAGCAGTTCATTACAGACCAAGAGAGAAGGGATCTGTGTGGGACGAGGGATTAATAAAGCTTCTTGAAGGATAAAATAATCTAATGAGGACTCTCCATTGTGATTAAACCAAATCTTTAGCCACTACACTTTAGCCATAACTTCAGCACTGGTTTGACCAAAGAGGCCTTGGTTAGGTATTGGACACCCCCTATTAGAGAAAATGTCTTCAGACTGCTCAGGTGTAAGGATGTGATTTGGCTATGTTAGCACCTGATTTTTTTTCTCTGATATCTTATCTTCTTGGTCTTCTTTCTCTTAGCAGTCACTGTCTTGGGGGTAGGTTCTGATACTGTTTAAAAATATGTGATTTTCAAGAGATTGAAACTCAAGAGAATCAAGAAAAAAAAAAAAGCGGGAGGCTTAAGAAAGATGCAAATATCTCATAGAACCCAAGGAGAGGAATCATATGGGATGGGGCCTGAAGCGATTTCTTCGTCCATGCTGGTGTGTCAACTGGTACTGTCATTGTGTAGGTGTTTTTTAATGCCACCATATTCTTGAGATTTCATGGGCATAGATTCCGTGACATAAATATAAGCCACTATATCACAGAATGTCCTGGCCTCCTGGTTCTTATTACCTTCCTTCCCGCTCTTCTTCAATGTTCCCTATGCCTTAGGTATATGGGTTGTGCTGCAGATGTATCAGCTGAGGCTGGGCACTCCGTGATCACTTTTTCTACCAATTGTGGGTCTCTGTCATGATCTCCACCCTCTGCAAAAAGAAGCCTCTTTGATGAGGGGGTGAAAACTCCATTTATCTGCAGATTTCACATTTCTGGCAAGGAGAATCTGTTTAGCTTATGTCATATATCTCCTTTGTTTTTGTCAGGTTTGTCTGTAATACACAAAGAGTAAAAAACATGCCTGCCAACATGGCCCATTCCTTGTGGGCCAAAAGGAAGCTCTTGAAGCAGGAGACAGGGCAGATCTCACATGTGTACACTCATTCCACCTCTCAAGAAGAGATGCTGTTTCCCTTCTTAAGCATCTACAGGTGAATTCTAAATGACTAATTTGGAAAAGGCTAAGCTATAGAAACAAATAAACATGAACAAAGGATTACTGGTCTATGGATGACAAACCAACCAACCAAGACAGCTGCTTGAACTTCCATGGACTCCAGCTCTGGCCACTCCAAGGTTTCTATATGTTCCACTGTACACACAAGTCTGTTTGCTTGATTTCCATGACTTCATTTTCCTCCAGGCTTATTATTCTGCCTTAGAGACATAGATTGGATACATAGATGTTCTCAGGGGCTCTCTACCTGATAATCCAAAGTCTGACATTAAACATGGATCTGGCAATCCCTGACTTCTGGCTACTACCTACTAATCTGTATTCTTAACCATCTTCATTCCTTAATTGGGACTTCATGTCACAGGCATTTAGAACTACTTCTAGTCCCTGAAATAGTGTCTGGTGTTTGTGGCTCTGTGCTGTTGAATACCCTGTTCTCTTCTTCCAGAGAAAGTACATCTGATCTCCAGTCCACACTGCGGTCTGCTCACCTGTGAAAGTCTGGCTCGTGTATAGCCCTATCCAGGAAGCATTCCTTGAGGACAACATGTCCTTATATGCACCCACGTGTGTACACATTCACACCCTTCTAGAACGGTTCAAAGAAGTGACCTAACTCAACACACACAAGCTGAGGCTTGATGCCATATGAATAGGATTAGTTGTTTGTTTTTATTCATTTATAAATTATCCTCATTACTAGACAAGAAAAAGTCCTCTTAAGGTGATTGCTATTTTATGTATTTTATTCTTCTAAAGCACATATCGTTGCATTAAAAAAATGGCATAGCTTGGAAATTAAGCACAAGAACTCTGCTGTTGGATAGACTGCCCAGGATTCAAATACCAGTCCTTTCCATTCTCCACTCTGAGTCTGAGCAAGCCATCTGCTCCTAAGTCTCAATGTTCATACCTATCAAATCATGATGACCAGCTAGAGTTGGAATGCATTGGCTTTACAAGGTTATATATGTAATGTAATAAGTCTTAACGAATATTGGTGATTACTGTTATTGAAACCTTCTGATAATTTGTAAGACTATGCTATTCCAGTAACCAAAAACCTCTCACACACTTTATGGGGTCTTTATGAACCAAAGTGTTGGTGGAGAGGAAGATTGTGGTTAATGAATTAAATTTCAGGGTTTTTTTTTTTTTTTTGAAGATTTTATTAGGTTTTCTTGCTTAGTGAAGATGAGAATACCTCAAGAAGATGAGTCTTGACTTCACATCCAGGAATTCCCTTGGAGAGCCATGAAACTGTTTGGAAGGAATGTCCTGTCCTGCCAGCGTGTAGCATGCTTCTCTCTGCTTGCTGCTCAGGCTTGCTGTCCACTCACCCTGGAGATTGTTCATCTCAGTCTCGTATCCACGAGATACTTCATGGAGTTCTAGGACACCAACACTCTCAAGCAGAGCTTCAGAATAATCTCCAGTCTGAAAGAATGGTTTAGGAAGATACCCCCGACACACACACACACACAAGTGCACATGCTCCTTTTCTTTCTCCTTCTCCATCTCTCCCTCTTCCTTCTCTCCTCCTCCTGGTGAACTACTGGACTTTTAGATTAGTAAGAAGATTAGCTAATTTTGCCAAGTCTGCTGTGACAGCACTCCAGATCTTATCAGGGGCTGTTTTCCAAGCGCATCCATCCCCTAAAGGACCAAAGCCTAGAGCCTCCCATACCGAAACTTCTCTCCTGTTCCTCTGTACATTTGTCCATTGTTCCTTCAATTCTTGTGCTTCTCTATTTCCCCAACCCCCACAGGTTTTTCCCATTGGAAGAGTTCCTCTCGGTCATATTCTGTCCTCAGCTCCAGGTGGCAGATACATTCCAGTTTCATCATCCTAGCCCCCAGGGTTGTGTTCCTCATGCATGATCACTGCTGTGTGGGCAAGCACATGCCCAGAGGGGATTCTGGCCTCAGAACACAGCGCCTCTTCCTTCACGCTGTAGAATTTGGATAGTGTTGTGCCATCCAGAGAAGCTTGCTTTGCAGAGCCAGTGCTTGTGGGCCCAGCCAAGAGACTCATGGAGCCCTTCGTTCTGAAATCATGACTGAGATTCTATCATAGTCTGTCTCCAAGAAGAAAGATTAAAAACCACAACCAGAAGAAAATAAAAAGAAATGGCCTCATCGCCATGTCATGATTGGCTGTTCTGAGAGCACAATGGAATGCTGGTATGATCAAATGACTGAAAACTGTGGTCACTTCTTCAAATATTAGCATTAGGATTAATCAGAGGATGTCTCCTGCTAGTTGTAAGACCAAAGGGACCTGACTGTGACATTCATTAGGATAATTAAACATACATATATTTCAATATGGAGAAAATGAGAGAATATATGTATGTAATCTATCTTTATCTGTATCTATCTATTTATCTATATCTACACACACATATATGTATATATATGTAATCTATCTTTATCTATATCTATATTTACACACACATATATATGTTATGTATGAGAGAGAGAGAGGAGGGGGCTGGGCCTGAGCCTGAAGCCAGTCACATCAGAGACATTACCCAGGAGAATGTCAAACCTTTGGTGGAGTCAATTTAGTTACAAGATCAGAATCTTTTGACTCATAGGAGACAGTGTTAAAAGGTTGGGAACAGCCACAGCGCTGTTAAAATCATGCTCTTACAGCAAAATCAGATTCTAAACTGCCTTACAGGCTCTCAGTTTGTTAAGTCCTTTCCAGGCTGACAGTTTTGGGTCCCAGGCAGTAGTGTTTAGGAAGCCATTGATCCAAGGCATTGACTTCACTCAACCCTGCTCCCCTACCTTCATCCCAGTCCTTGGCCCCAACTTAGGTCAAGACCAGCTGTTTGGAAGACAGGAGGAAAAAATTAAGTTTCACACTGGGTAGGCTTTATGTGCCTTTACTATGCTACACTGCAGGATGGAAAAGTCACTGCCTGATGCACTCTAGCTAATGTCATTAGCAAAGAAATCAGCCAAGAACAACTACTGAGCCCTTACTATACGATAGGCATGTGTTAAATATTAATGGACAGGAATTGGTCAACTATGGCTCCTAGACCAAGTCCATTGCATTATCTCTTTCCATATAGCCTATAAGCTTGGAGTGATTTTCACATTTAAGATTTATTTTTCTGTTTTAAAAATGGGAGAAGGCAAGGGAACATGTCACAATTCATAAGGTTATACGAAAATCAAGTCATAATGTCCATGAGTAAGGTTCTATTGTAATGGATCCATCTCCATTCATTCATTCATTCATTCATTTGGCCTTGGTGTAGTTCTGTCCACATATATTTATGGGCTATTACAGTGTACTTAAGTAAGTGCATGAGAAATCACCTGACCCATAAAACTTAAAATCTTTACTGTCTAACCCTTCCCAGGAAAAGTTCGACAACATCTTTTCAGATGTATGTCTTCCTTGGGAAGCAGCTTTCCAGGGTAGGAGTTGTGGTACCCACATTGTTGCAGATGAAGAGGAAGTGGGAGTGCAGAGACATTACTGTGTTTCAAGCATCTTGTTGAATTTCCTGCTTGAAAAGTCAGTTTTAATGAGACTGTTTCAAGATGAGGCATATCTTTAGGTGCTGGAGAATAATAAGTAATACACTGATGGTTATTGAAGTTTTGTTTAAGACAGAAGCTGCTCATGCCTGACCACCCCTATCTGCTTCACTGAACCATGTTGCCTTCTTGCTCTTTGTAGATAAGCCATCTGACCTTTCAAGTTCTTGAACATAAAGTTCTCTCTGCCTGAGACACTTTCCTATTGTCTTCATATTCTCCTATTTCATTTCAAAGGTGAGATAGTCTTAGGGAGGAAAGGCTCTGCTTTCTCATAGATGCCCAAACAGCAATGGTTCTTAGTCTGTCACTGAATGAATGAATAGTTAAAGATTCATATGCAGCTTCACATCATGAACTACTTGTCTTCTTAAATTTAGCTTTTGTCTTGAGAAGATAAACAACCTTCCCTTTTTCCTCAAAGGCCATGAAATAGGATTTAATCAGATGACCATACCTAGCTGCAAGGGAGTCTTGAAGAGATAGGCTTGTTGGTAAATATTTTGGTCTCAGCTAAAAAGTGTAGAATTCTGAGGATGAGTGAGAAGAGGGAGAATGTGTTGGGAGGCAGCTACCTTAGAACCTTATACTTTCCCTATTTTATGTATTTTATAATTAGATAATATATGTTTGCGTTTATATGTGTGTTAAATATCTTCATCACTGGACCCAAATTAAGACATCTGACCTATTTCATCACTTAGCTGAGAGCTAGGCACATGATAGCTTATCAATTTATTTTTGAATGAGACTTATATTATCCATGGGTTTCTAGAAGATGGTATGTAGAAAAAAGAATGAGGGAGGAAGGCAGAGAGGGAAGGAAGGAGGGAGGGAGAGAAAGAGAGATAGATAGGTAGACAGAGAGAGAAAGGGAGAGAGAGAGATAGGTAGACAGAGAGAGGAAGGGAGAGAGAGTGAGAGAGAGAGAGACTCATTTTATCTAGTTCTTCAGTGAGTTGAATGGTTCTTTTCATCTACATTCAATGTGTTCAGATCTTCTTCACTCCATCCACTAATTCAAAGGCCTGTTTCTTTCAGAAATACCCAGAGACAAGGATTCATCAGTTTGGTGAAACTAATCCCTGACACTACCTATTACAATGTAAACACTAGATGTCAAACACTTAGTCTGTTTTCTACACCAAGACACAAAGGTTACCTTGCCTTGGTTTAGCTGTAAGATAAGAAAATACCAAGCAGATGATATTAAAAAAAAAGATGTGCCCCTTTCTCCTAAACCCCTGGAAGAAGCCATTTTGCATGATTAGGAATTGATCCTTGGGCATCAGACTCAATCAGTATGAGTCTGATATATACATGGGTCACCAATGGTGACTTTATTCAACAGGAAGAGTATTGATTTCCTGTGTATCAAGTTTTGTCCATTTGAGGCACTTCATCCAAGAGGGACTACAACCATAAGTTTATGGTCGGAACATATTCCACACCAACCCTTCAACTTTCCTGTCAGACCTTTGCTAGATTCTGTCAAAGTAACTGCTTCCTCATAGAAGAGAGTCTTTAAACTTCATTGCAGATGCTAAATAGAGCTATCATTTACCTATTCTAACAATCTATCTAGAATGCTTGGTCCCTGACCATTCTTGATCTCAATCTAAGCCCATGCCAGAATAAGCAGTATCTCTATTGGAAGAAACAAGATTTTGTGTTTACCCAGCCATTCCTTTTGTCCCCTGGGTTTATGGGAATATTACATTTAATTTTTATATCATCTTTGATGGGAGAGTGATAGTGTATATGTCCAAATATAATCACTGGAATGTGGGTGGGAGTGACATATACTGCTTCCAAGCCTGGAAGCTTCCTTTTCTCCTTCTCTCCTATGGTGACCATGCATGAAGATGTTGAAGCTCACTTATGGATGAAGTATCTTAAATGTACCCTGTAGACTCTTAAGGTCTCATTTATACAGGATTCCAGTGGTTACCAGCTCTCTACAAGTTCAACCAAGCAACTCTTATGTACACAGGTAGATAACTCTGTTTGTGGTAGGGTGTGAAAGTCTCATGGGAACAGACTTTGGATTTGTGAGGATGTTAGGCAGTGGATAAATTCTTGCTTTGATGCCATAAGACATTCAGTTGTGAGTTTTCTCAGTCTTTGGACCACATGTATACATAGGCAGTGGCAGAAAACGTCAAAGCATCCTTCAATCAACTCTTCCTTATTTCTGCTTCACTTTCTGCCATGGTTCATCTTCACTGTCATCTTAACTGGATTTTGAATCACTTAGGAGACTGATGAGGCACAGGCTTTGGGTGTGTCAGTGAGGATAACTACAGAGATCATTAACTGAAGGGGAGAAGTTGGTAGTACCACCCTATAGGGTCAAGTCCCCTATGGGGAAGATAGTGGAGAAAAAGAAAAAAAAAACTGGCTGAGTATCAGCATTGCTTTCCTCTGCTTTTGGTCCATCGTGAAGAAGGTCCTTTCCCACCACCATGATGCTATGCTGTTATGCACAGGGCCTGGTAGCTACAGAGAGAGTCCTCTGAAACCATGAGCTGAAACAAATATTCCTCCCTTCAGCTAAGTCAAGCATCTGTTAGAGTGATGGGAAACTGTTCTCAGGCACTGCTCAATATCATATCCCTGAACAAAACATTCACCTGAGCCTGGGACTTAGGTTCATCAAAGTGAGGACCTCAGGTTAAGACATATTGCTGGATACAGAGCTGACCGGTACAGATGTCCAACTGGGAACATCAATACTGAATTTTGTGTGAGTGAGAAATCAGTTTTGATTATACTAAGCTATTGAAACCTGGGGATATAGTAGCTAATATTCAGCACCCAACTGGACAGTACTTTCCTTTTGTGGATGAGGGAATGAAGTTTAAGGTTGAGATAACTGTCTCATGGTCGCAGACTGTGTTGGGGCTAGGCTTTGGACTATGTTCTAGCTAACTTGCTATAATTCCTAGGAAGTTTGCAATTTCCATGATACATTTAGAGTTGCACAAAAATGGCAATTGCTTAGAGGATTGTTTCTTCATGTTTTTTCCCCTTTTAAATTATTTTGCCCAGAGGTTAATAGGGTTTTAAAACAACGAAGGCCACATTTAGCTTCTGGACTAAGCACAAAAAGCACTATTGTAAGTAGCATTCTTGTTTCAACCCATTAACATCTGTTGGTCTATTTGGCTGGTTTGGGGTTGGATGGAGAAGGAAAATCTTTCTCTGAGGGCAATGGAAGTTAATAGATAAGACTTTGATGGTATTTTATTTACTCAATCTATTTGAGTTCTTAGGATCATTGAGTCAAACAATTATTATTTATTATATTATTTTATTTTGACACATTCAATAAAAATAATAACAAAGAAAGAAAGAAATCACCTATAACATCAATAGTTAAATGATTGTATAAAGTAAGATTGAGAAAAATTCATTAGTCATCCACACTCTCCAATTAAGGAAGGGCAAATGCATTACTTTGTCTGTCTATCTATCTATCTATCTATCTATCTATCTACCTATCTATCATCTATCAGTCATCTAGCCATATAATCAACGTATCATCAATGTATCCATCTATTCATTTGTCTATTCAGATACATAGCTTTCATCTATTTGTTCACATACACACATACTAAAGCAAAAATTGAATGCCATTCAAAACAACAAAAACATTGTCTTCTATCATGACAATATTTTGCTTAGCATACACTAATTATTTTTTTTCAACAAGTACTCAGCGATCACCAGCTTTGTACCAGATGCTATGGTAGGGTTTGTGAACACACAATAAGGAACAAAATAAAGTACTTGCTAGATTTAGAATCACTTAGGAGACTGATGAGGCACACCTGTGGGTATGTTTGTGAGGTTATTTCCAGAGATGACTAACTGAGGGGTGGTTTGAACAGCAGCATCCTATGGGGTCAAGCCCATATGGAATAAAATGAGCAAAAGGAGAAATGGGTCATATAATAAAGCTTTATCTTTGTAATGCACCATTCCATCAAATAGAAGTACAAATCTTATTTAACTAATTCCCCATGGAAGGGTATTACAGGTTGCTTCAATTTCATATGTTGTGACAAAAAAATACTGTACTGAATACCCTTGAATATGTATCGTTACCTTTTAGTGCTCTTATTTCTCTGCAGAATACTAGAGAATGCCAGTCAGATCATGTTTAGCATCTGAATAGACATTGATAAATTCCCTCTCAAAATATGGGCACAATTCTTACTCTCTTTGCTGTCCTCACACTCAAATATCACCAATGTCTATTAGTAGTGCTCTTCATCTATACTTGCAGTGGGAATAATAATACCCACAGTTCAGTGCATTTCATCCATAGTTGGGAACACCAGCAAAAAGAAGGAGCTGGATAGCTTCTGTGGAGTGCTTAACAATTTGGGGCCAGCCAGCAAGAGAGGCTTACTGGCAACAAAAATGCTTAGCAGTCAGAGAAATTACCCACAGAGAGGCAGAATAGGGGCCAAAGCAAGCATGACGACACTTTGGAGCCCCTAATTTGCATTTATTGTTTACATATCACAAACATAGTTGCATAGATCCACTGAGTGCATAGGTCAGGTGGTATTAAGAATATAATAATAATTGATACTTAATAATATTAATAATGGAGGTAAAAATTAGCATAGCCAAATATTTAGGATAGTCTAGAATCCAGATAGTCCTATGAGTAGAATTTATATGTATTCTTTCATTTAATTCATGCACATTTTTTGATACTAGATAGGGAGGGTATTTTTGGACTTGTATAGCAAGCATTCTTAATCATTAGCAAGTTTATCTTTCTTCCCTGCTTCTCTTTGGATCACTCTAAAACCTAGGCATTCAGTATGTTTCTAGCACACCACTGCTATGCCACTGACATTTTATTCCAAGTTTCCAATTCTTCTGGAATAGAAAGAGAATGACACCTGACACCAAGAGACCGCTTTCTGCTGAGTTATAAGTGTTCTTTTTTTAAAGCATATAAGGACAAAGTATCATTTACTGCTCATTCCTGCCACATTACAGATGACTGGGAGTCTCCTTTGTCAAGGACCTCAGCTTTCGAAAGTTCAGCACAGCCTGCACTTCACTTCCACAATCTCTGCAGCAGAGAGAAAATGCAACACTGGGATGCAGTCTGCTACTCTCATTGGCTGCGGCAAGTCACATGTTTACAGCCCTGTGGTCAGAGTCATTTATGAACTGCTGTATCTCATCTCCTGGTCAACAAACACCAGGAAGTAATGAGGATGGTGAAATTAAGGCTCAAAAAAGTGGAGTTGTCAGCCACAGATCACCTGGCTAGAGAGTCGTTGCAACCCAAGGAATCAGTCTCACACTCCAGTCAGCCCTCTGTAGCTTACATGGTCATCACGGGAAGGCAGGTTGGAGGAGAGTGTGAAGTATGCACCTCCAGGGGTGCCTGAGCTTTGCAGGGACTACACACTTGACTACCCTATGTGCTGGTGTCAGGGAGTGCTCAGGTGAGTGAACTAATTTGACTCAAGTTTGTACCAGGCTTTTTCTTTGAGGTTACCAACTGGCTCCCAAATCATGATATGGAGACTTATTATTAGTTATGAATGCTTGGTGTTAGCTTAGGCTCGTTTCTTGCTAGTTCTTATGACTTAACCTGTTTCTCTTCATCTACATTTCACCTCAGGGCTTTTTACCTTTCTTTTTTTTCTTCTGTATATCCTACTTTTACTACTTCTTGTGTCTGTCTGTCTGTCTAGCAGCCTGGCTTCTGCCCCTGGGTATGTCCTTCTCTTTCTCCTTCATTCTCTCCTCCCTCTTCTCTCATTTCTCTTCTCTCTCATTCTCCTCCTGAGCCTAGAGTCATCCTCCCACTTATTCTCTCTGCCTGCCAACCTGCCTATTCCTCTCCTGCCTAGCTATTGGCCATTCAGCTTTTCATTAGACCAATCAGGTGCCTTAGGTAGGCAAGGTGAAACAAATGCAACACATCTTTACATAATTAACAAATGAAGCACAAATAAATGTAACATAAATTTACATCATTAACAAAGGCAGCAGAAACAAATGTAACACACCTTCACATAGTTAAAGTAATATTCTGCAGTATAAAATAATGTAACACATTTTTGCCTAGTTAAAATGATATTCCACAACACAGGTCTTTCCTGTGGCCTCTTCCTCCAAACCCAGCCACAAAGACAAGTCTCTCAGGAGATGCCTTTCACTGACATCAGTGATTCCCATAGAAACAACCCAGCCATGATCCTTTTCTGGTCTAGTTTCCATTAACCTAAAGATATTAGGTGAGCACAATGATAGAATGAATCTGTGTGTCACTAAAGGGCCAGCTCTGTGAATAAGTCATGTAGCACAATGTAAAGTGGGGAAACACATTGTAAATTAATGTTGTTAGAATGAATACTTGATAACAATCCCAAGGAAGGCAATTTACCTCAGCACTTGAAGCGACAGGAGCTACGTGGAAGCCAAAGCAATTTGCATTGCGTGGAGATGGTCGGCTTTGCTCCTGCTGATGAATTATCAAATGTGTTGGCTGCTCTCTGTGTGCAGTGGTATTTAATGTTTACTAAACAGCAACGGGGAAGTAGGTGCTCTGTACGTCTTGGGATGGATGAGTGGCAGAGGGCAGGGATGATTCTTAGAGCAAAGCAAGGGGAAAGTATTTTATTGCCACACCCCTCAAGGGGCAACACACCAGGCTTTTATTCTCTCTTGAATTTTGGATAGACTATTCTACCCTGGAGCATCATAAAGACATCAGCCCTTATCTGCTCTTGCATCCTAAGCCCACTTTCCTGCCCTGGTCCTCTGTGGACAGGGTTCCATTATTTTCAGGTGTTATAGTTGCTATTTGCCTAGTCACCTAGGAATTAGTATATGTCAGGATCTGAAATGCTGGAAGGCCCTAGAGCTTGCATAACATTCTCTGCTGCTGAATGCAAGGTTTCAGGTTTAAAGACGTAACATTTCCTTGGAGCATGGTCCTGGGCTCCACACCAACTTCTTCCTCAGGAGTGAGACTCCAGGATCTACATTTGTTCTAGTGTAGGAGGACGAACTTGCTGGGTTGAGCCAAGGGAGCTTCTGATGCTGGGATTTGGAGAACAATGACCTGCCTTCTCATCTGAAGAGAGCTAAGGAGAACTCAGTATCACATCAACATTCTGGAAGCCCATTCTTTACATTTTAGCTTTTGGCAGATTGCACATCTTTCAAGAGTTGTACCAGGAAGGAAAATGATGCCTTCCCATGGTGCTCTGCCTTCCCACCTACTCCACCCAATCCCTGAGTCATGCAGTCTAGAGGAGCCCCACTCGTACTCCTGAGGCTTGGGTCATGTGATTGAGAGCAGAATTCCCCAAACTTGAGTAATGTATAGACTCTTGAGAGGGGGAAAAATTATCATGGACCCTAATGAGGTTCTGAAAGATTTTTATTAAGATGGTGATAAACATAAACATGAAAGAAATTAAAAAGTAAGTGTGCTGATGAGATGAAAACAAAGAAAAAAATTAAATGTAAACATCAAGAAAACTGGTATGAATACTATTAAATAAACACACTTGTGTTTGTTACTGTGGTGAAAGTAGTGATTGGTTTGGGAACTTTTAAGAACTAGAGCCTAGTGGAAGTTTCATAGTGGGAGCACTATTCTCTGTTGGGATTGTGGGATCTGAGCCTCTCTCTTTCTTTTCTGTTTGAGATGTGACCACTGGCTTTGACTTGTGTTTCTACCATGGTGTTCTGCCATCTGCCACCCTCCCCAAAGCCAAACCAGTAGGGTTGCCTGATCTTGGACTCTGAACCTCAAAAATATGAGTTAAGGGAATGCTGAGATGACTCAGCCTGGCCTGAGTCCAATCCTCAGGACCCACATAGTGGGAGGGAGACCTAATTTTTAAGAGCTGTCCTCTGGCTTCTACATGTATGCCTAGGCATACTAGGCATACATGCAGGCATGTGCATGAGTCCACAAACACCCAAACACACACACAAATAAATAAACAAATAAATGCAAAAATTAAATATGAAACTATGAGTTGAGTGTGTCGAGTATTTCATTACAGCAATGAAAAGCTATTGTTCTTGGAAGTGGGATCTCCTCTCTAGATGGGACTAGGTTCTTTGGCTTGGATGCAGGCTCTCTTGGAGTAAGGACCAAGGTACCAGCATGGCTTCCATCTTTCTACAGTATTTCCCATCACTTGTCGTAAAATTATCATACCTTATGAATCTATACAATGGGATTTTCAGCCTTTTCTGGAGAAAACCTAGGAAGCAGTGTTGGCTGCCTGCAGGGTAGGGGTGGAAAGCGCAGAGGCCGTTCTGAGTTGGTGTGGCTGAGCTCATTAGAAGGTGCTCATCCAAACGATTCCATGTGTGTCTATTGATTACAGTTCATTTGTTGTTGAAATGTGTAATGTGACTGTAAGATTTTCTTTCAGAGAGTACATTGTGTGTAGACCCAACTGATCTCTCAAGAGCTTAGATATAATGTTCTGAGTGTATTTTTCTAAGAACTTTTCCATCCCCCTCAAGTTTTCTCCCTTCATCCTGGGCATCACCAGAGTGTGGTTCATTTGAAAGACAGCCAGGAAGATTCGGGCTCGAATGCTGGTCGCAGGCCTTTCTCCTCCAGGGCCAAGGATGGAACCCAAGCTCCAAACACGACAGACTGAGCTCCATCCACAGTTACATTCCACTGAGTTACATCCACAGTTACATTCCACTGAGTTACGTCCACAGTTCTTGCTATTTTTTTTTTTTAAATAAAGGTCTCATCATCGAGCAACCTGGCCTTGAACTTGCTATGTAGCCCAGGTTGACCTAATACTGGAAGCTCTCCTGCCTCAGCCTCCTGAGTGCTAAGACTACAGGTTTGTGCCACCTCATTAAGCTGGCTTTTGTTGTAGCTGGCTTTCTGATTCTGGCCACATCACCTTCCCTTCTGCATCCCACCTAGAAAGGGTCCCAGATGGCCAGGGTCCCACCTTCCGTTCTTGGTCCTTGCTCTCATCCATGATCCCCAGCCCCCGTAGAAGGCAGCCTTGCACTACAGTTAATCTCATTAGCTCCCTTTCATTGATTGTGGTTTCATCTCTATTTATGACAAAATCCATGCTCTTCCAGCCTCTCCACCCCTCTGTTCTACCCTGACTTTGCTTTCTCCTGTTCCCCATGAGAAGCTCCGGGATTTTATTTTGTTTCTTCCAACTGTCCCAGCTCTTCCCCAATAAGGTTCTACTCGGCACATATTGCCATTTTCACAAGTTAGCTTTTCTTCTGGAGACTTCTGCTGTCCACCCCCCTCTTCCTCTTCCTCTTCCTCCTCCTCCACTCTCTTCTGTGTCTTTGTTTTCTTATAGTCATTCCCATCTAGTATGTCATATCAGCTTTCTGATGTCCTGGCTCAATCAGATTTCCCTGGTCACACTATTCTCCGCCTCCACTTTCTGTTGAACTTCCATCTCAGTAGTGTGATGCAGACACGCTTTCCCTTCTGATCCCATCTCTAGAATGCTGTCTCCCCGAGGGCAGAGCACTGCCTGTTGCCTTCACCATGGCGTCCCTGACTCTCGGACAGCTCTGCTGTGGAATAGATTGTTAATTATTTAAATATATTTGTAAAAGAATGAAGACCTCCCATTGGTCACATACCTCTGCCTTCCTTCGCCGTAAAGCAGAGGTAATAAAACCTGCCATACTTGACCTCATCATTTCCCATGGAAAGGACATGGTAATGGGATTTGCAGTCAGGGACAGTGCCAGAGACAAGGAGGCAAAGTGTGTTCAGATAAGTTCAGAGGGTCTTGAAGAACCTGGGGTGCTGGGAGTCAGTCAGCTATTATCTCCCAGGCAGAAGGTGTGGGAAGAGATACCTGGCTGCCTGAGGAGCTCACCCCTCAGGCACTGCCAACTCAGTGTTCCAGGAGCTCCTGCACCTTGCTCCTGGAGCCAGCCTGCCTTTGGTCTAGAATGGAGTGTACTTGCCATGTGCTTGTTGAGTGATCACAGGCAGCTGAGTAAGTCTGACGCTTTCTGTTACTGTCCCATTTTGTCTCTTACGTTTCCCAAGTCTTCCCGATTTCCCTCTGGAGTCCTGACGGAGACAACCAGCTCGGATAAGCACCTACAGTGAACCAAGCAGCACTTCTAAATTGTTGGGGATTTTGTTCAGTGAAGCTCGGCCCCCAGCCTCGGTGTGCTGGTTGCTTTTATTGAAATGACTAAGGCGTGGAGAAATCCAGAGCGGAACTTGGGGTTCTTGCTGTTGTACTATGTTCTGTCTCAATGGTGTGACATCACAGGGGTTTCTTTGGCTCTCAGTGGCTTTCTAACATGTAGCACCACCAACACCTTGCTCTCTGAGTTCCTATCAGACATGAGAAAGGTAGCTTAGAGGAACTAGAGACCAAAACAAAGACACAGTTATGACCACAGAGGGCCATGCGGGGTAAAAGTTTGGGAAGCAGTGTTGAGTAGAGAGGTTGTACCTTGACTTGACTGGATGCAGAATGGTTAACTCCTAAACTCTCACCCCAAGCCCCACAGTTTCCAGAGGACCCAGGAAGAAGCTCTGACAGGTTTTTTTTTTTTTTACAAACGGCAGCTACTAGGTCCTGGGGTCATTTCCAGACCAGATCTGGGTGACATTTAAGGGCAATGTTTTTACCGCTCCAGGGTATCTCAAACAACCAAGCATTGTGCTCCATTGCAGTGATTCAGTCTGCCCCAACATAGATATTTCCATGTGTTTGTGGGTTGATTTGGGGAAAGTCCTGGCCCCAGGGACAGGTGGGATTCACTCAGGTCAGAACCCCACTCTTCGAAACATTAGATCTATTGTTCTTTCTTACTCCAGTTGGAGGTGACCCTGAGTAGCCACAGATCCATTGGCAATCTAGGGAAAGTATCTTGAAAAATCAATTCCATTTTTCAGACCATCAAGTTGCTCTATGTCCCCCTTGTGGACTGACATTGTCCTGGTTCTGGGAGTGCCTTCCCCTGCAGAGCCCCACCATGTCAACAGCTGCTTTCTGCAGTCTGAGGAGAGTGTCTCCTCTCCTTAGATGGGACCTAACAGGGTCAAGCCTGCATCCAGAGAGACAGCAGCGATCCTATAGCAGTGGATACCCCCAATACCCAGACCTCATCTGAGCTGCTTCTCCCTCAGGGCTGTGGATGGCTCCCACAAACTCTAGTTCGTCTCTGTCTCCAAGCTAACAGAGTTAAATCAGCTGGTCAATTTCAACAGGAGCAGAACCTGCAAGACGTTACTGTATTCTGAGACGGTGCTAATAAACTTTAATAGATTTCAGCTAACAATTTGATATAAATTAGACATCGGGCTGCTGCTGAAGTAATAACTTTTGGCACTAAATAACAGGAAATCAAGCACTGTGAAGAGCTTCAAAACTACCTTCATCGAGCCTCAGAGATTCAGGCAGATTTCACTATTGATCACTGCTTACTCTTCCCCAGGTTTTAAGAAAACAACAAATTGCTTCAGAATGCACCCCCAAAGGAGCCTAGACATCTCCCCTGCAACACTGACTCAGTAGCTTGTTCATATAAAACGGCTCCTGGATTCAGAATGGGGATATCTCAGTGTGGAGGGTGCAGAGATTCTAGAATATTCAAGAGTATTCATCACAGAATGTCACTGCGGTTCAATTCTATTTAACAATTATTTAAATGCAAGCGCTTTAATTAGTCTGGGTTTAGCCTTGGTGTCAATTGGAGAACTTGTTTGGATCCTGGCTATGATACTAATTACCTTGGTCAAGGCAGTTAACTTCACTGAACTCCTGGTCCCTCACTGCCTTCATTAAAGCACCCCAAAAGAGGAGAGTAAGGCAAGGATCTCCCTTGAAAGTGCATCCAAACAAAAGCTGGGAAACTCAGTGGACCGCATGACCATTGAGTGCTCTGGCTTCTGCTGTGGTTCTGAAGTTCATGGGTTGGTACTTGAGCCTTGGAAATGGTCACAAGGTTCTCTGATACAGACAGGTTGGCCTGACCTATCCCTCACCCCTCCTTCCACTCTGTGTGCACAAGGGACCTAACAGTCTTAGGGACTAGTCTGAGATCAGCGCTGGAACTTCTGTGTTGGTCTTCACGAGGGCTGGGAGATTTTTTTATAGATCAGAATTATATGTAAGGTCATTATTACTCAAATATTTGCCATTTCCCACCATCTCTAAGGCACCTTTTTTTTTTTTTTTTTTTTTTTTTTTTTTTTTTTTTTTTTTTTAAGTTTAACATCTCTGAGGCTGGGTAGTGGCTTTCTACCATTGTTAGTCAGAGCTAATTAGCAGAATCTGTCTTAATGTCACACACAGTCATAGTGCATCCTATGAATGAGGTCATCGCAGATTTCATGACATACAGAATTATGTGCCTATTATAAACGGTGTAGTCTTCTGGGTGGGGCCCAGAACAACACATTTCTCACTAGAGATATTAACATCTCACCAGGGCAAGAATTTTAGAGCATCTCAAACATAGCTTGGACACTTTGTCTACTGAGGACAAAAGCCAAGAGCTCATGCTAAATGGCTTGTTTTCTTGTGTCTTTGTTGGCTACAGTGAAGTTTTGATGTTAAAGTGGAAGCTTGATCTTGATAAAAGTATGTAACATTATCAACACATTTATATTAAATCAGTCAATGTGACGGCCAGTAGCCTGCCTTTGAAGAATGTGAGTGGCAGCCAACAGAAGAGTTTCCAGTAACTTAGCAACCAGAGGCATTGATAGTTGTGATGGCTGATATTTTTATTTTAATATTCAATGTGTGTGTGTGTGTGTGTGTGTGTGTGTGTGTGTGTGTGTGTGGTGTGTGTACAAGTGCACACTCACAAGCAAGTGCATACATGCACACAGAGGACACCAGATCCCCTGGAGCTGGAATTACAGATGGTTAAATCACCTAATGATGTTGATGACCTCACTATGGTCCTCTGACAGAGCCACAAGTCTTCTTAGCCACTGGACCATCTCTCCAGCTTTGGGGGTGGTTAATCTGGATTTAGAATCACCTAGAAAACACCCTTGGGAGTATCTGTGAGGGTATCTGAGATGTTTCAGGCCCATCCTGGATGTGCGCACCAACATCCTAGGAGCTGGAAGCCCAGGTGAGTAAAATGGGAGAAATGGACTGAGCACCCCATTCCACTCATATGCATGTCATGTGACCAGCTGCCTCATATTCCTGCTGGTGCATATCATCCACCATGCTGGAACTATGTTCCTTCTCAGAGTGTAAGTCAAAACAAGCCCTTCTCCCTAGTTTCTTCTTCTAGGTATTTGGCCACAACACCAAGGGAAATAATACTATTGATATTAAAAGAAGGATTCTGTCCTTTGTGCGTTCCCTTTACTCTCTGCTACCCCGCTTGAAAGCCATCACCAAACAACAAAAACCAAGGGATCAAGTGCCTACCATGCACTAGGTATTACATTACATAGCTTAAATTTATTCTGAGCCCATTCAGCCCTCCCAGTAACTCCATTACTATTTATTATCCTCCATTTATTTTATGGGAAAATGACGGTTAGGAGAGGTTTCTTGCCTTGTGTATGGGTCACAAAGCTGGTGGCTGATGAAGATGAGATTCCAGTCCGGTAGACCCAGTTCTAAGATGACTCAGCTCATGTCAACAGGGAGTATTACTTCAGGAAGAGAAAATAGAGTTCTAGATACATCATCCAGGAGATTCTAGAATGAAGAAAGGGACTCCCTTGTTTACTCAAGGCTTTCTCAACATTCACAGTCCTTTGAAGTTTCTCAGCGTGGCAGCTGACCTTGAACTCCAACCCTAGCTCTAAGAGTCCAAGGTCTTGTTGGTAAAGGTTCTGGGAACCCTGGACCATCCAAGTCGATTCATCATGGTCACACACAGAAGTATCTATACTTGTAAAATTGTTTTCATGGACTGAGGTCATTGCTGCTGAGCTTGTCTGCTCTGATCCAGTGGATGGAAAAATACTAACTAGGAAAATAAAAAGGAGAGAGCTGTGAGGCTGGTAGGGAACAGAGAGTTGTCAGAAGTCTGAGGAGGAAAATGGGGGGCAGATATGATCAAAATACATTATATACGAGTATGAAATCTCAGTGGATATGTAAATAAAATACATTTGAAAGTACTAATGAGCCAGTCACTTTTCTGGTATCCAAAGTGTAGATTCTGAAATTGATCAGTTGAACTCCTGAACTACATCCTCTCAAAGCTATTGGATTCTCCCCCAAATTCTGAGACAGGGTATTGCTGTCTCAGTGTGGGAGAGCAACTATGTGGATGGGGTTGGATGAAGAGATGTCCCAGATATATGCTTTCATAGTTTACGTATTGATTCCCTATAAATACACCACCTATTGAAAAGTTACGAAACCTGGCCTTGGGTTCATAGGGAAATATTAAATGTGTGGCATTCAGTGAACAGTGACTACCATGGGCATAAGAGAAGGTAACTTTAGGCTGACATTGGTTACTTCAGGACACTTGTCCTGACATTCCTAATTTATATCTCATGAAAATGGAGCTGGTTATTTCCAGGGAAATGACCTCAGGCCAGTGGTCATTCTTTAAATATTTCATTTCTTCCCACAAAGCTCATCATGGCTCTATGATTGTCACAAAGTAGGTTTTCACAACTTTTCATCTGTGAGAGTAGCGACATATTGATAGGTTCACGGGGGCTCTGCTTCGTGTCAAGCCCCCTTCCTTCCTCCTGCCTTTGCTGGGAACAGGCAGCAGCAGCTCCTGTTGCTCCTCAGATGTCTCCTGTGCATCTCAAGCTCACTCTTTCCGCCCACAGGAGGTAGGTATCCCCTGTGGTCTCTGTACTGGGGACCACAGTCCCACAGGGCGTCAAGCACAGAGAAAAACAGGTGTGGAGACTCCAGGCGAGGCCACTTTGATGTTCTTACCTGGGAAAGCTGCCCTCAACAAACACATTTGTTGCTCATACGTTATCTGTTGGCTATCTACTCGGGTGTCCATCTGTCAGTATGGCACCATGCCCAGTCCATTAAACCTAGCTGCCAATCACTAACAAGCTGCGTCAGCAAACTGCACCTTCTAGAGACCCTTCTCTCCACCTCTCTTTGAGTAGGCTGAGGCCACTAACACCTCCACCTTCCTATCCCTTAGAGGATCCCCAGTGTGGGATGAGGAAGGCTTATCCTTGGAGTCCAATCATAGCTGAGACTCAATATTTGGAGAAAGGGACAGATGGTGAAATTGAGGTCTACATTTGAATTGGGTGTGATCCTGCCTGACTGCACAGGGGTAGAAGGGACATGTATAGGGTCATTGGTGCCACATCCCCCCACAACCGTAACAGTGTAGTGGGGTAGGGAAAGGAGACAACAGAGTCACCTGCAGCATTGGTGATAATGAAATGTTTTTATTTCCCTCTGCTATTTAAATCTGAGAGGCCACCACAGGTTCTGGTCTGATCATTTGATCTCCAGCTGGGGACACCTTTTCAGGAGGCTACGGAATCTTTTGGAGGTTAAGTTTAGAAGTCCCATGTAGGTCACTAGGGGCAGGCCTCACTCTACTTCCTGGCTGTACTGATGGAACAGCCTTGCCACACACTCCTGGCGCCGTAATTTAAGCTTCTCCATCTGCCCCCCGCCCCACATTAGACTGAATCCTTCTGAGACCAGGCACCAAGAGAAATCTTTCCTCCCCAACATATTGCTGTCGGATCCTCTGGTAACAGCCCTCTTTGGTTCCATGCAGGATTTGCAGGAGCTCTGGAATTCCACGTGTCATTGAAACTTGCTATCAAGGGCACATTCTCATCTCTTATGATATTTCAGGCCTCCGAAGGTGCTGGGCTGAGCGAAGTTGGAAGATGCTCTAGAATTTTGGAGTGTTGTGGAGCCAGGTACGTGGTAGAGTGTGGAGCAGTACTCAGATAAATCATAGCAATTTCCTCATAGAACAGTTCTTTAAAGGAACTATGATGTGTTTGGTTACAGCATCTTTTTGGTCACTTTTATGTGCCAGGCATCATTCTAAGCTATTAAGAGGTAATGCCAAGGAAGATGGGCAGACTCTCTACTCTCATAGAATTTTCTTCTATTAGGGACCAGGGGAAAAGCCCAAATGAGTATGTGGTGAGACCTACAGAGATCAACCTTTTCTACCTTCTCTTGATCCTATAGAAAATAACAAATAGAGGAAACTTGCAAACATGTGTTAGATGAGACTATTTCATCTGAATTTGCTGGGTGGTTTCCAAACAGCCCTCTAACACACACACACACACACACACACACACACACACACACACACACACACCATACTCACATGTACATATGCCATCCTCTTGCACATGGGATGCCCTTAAACTATACATTTATTTTCTTGCAAAACCTGCAAGAAATAGACTAGTGGGCTCTAATGATAAACATGGTGATCATAAACATGGTGATCTCCTTGTTTTGCTTTTCTGCTGCTGTGATAAAACACTGACCAAAACCAACTTAGGGAGAAAAAAGGTTTATTTAGCTTATATGTCTATGTCACAGTCCATAACTAAAGAAAGTCAGAACAGGAACACGAGCAGGAACCTGGAGGCAGGAACTGAAGCTAAGACCATGAAGGAATGGTGTTTATTTGCTTGCTTCCTGTGGCCTGCTCATCTGTTGTTTTTCTCCCAGGACTACCTGCCTCAGTGAACACATAATCAAGGTGAAAAAAAAAAAAAAAAAAAAAAAGACCCACAGAACACCCATAGGCCAATCTAATAGAGGAAATTCCTCAACTGAGGTTTCCTCTTCTCAGGTGACTTTGTGTCAAGTTAATGAAAATTAACCAGCCCACTGGTCTTGTAAAAGGTCCAGAGACACCCCAGTTTGTATAGGGTGCTTATCAGGCTCTTGTACCACAAAGAAAGGCATCTGAGCATTTTGTTGTTGACTCTTTCTGCATCTGAGAAAGAGTTGTAGCTTCTGGTCCAGTCCCCTATGTATCTACTGTGGAGCATCTCAACAAGGGAGAATGACTACTCAGAGTCAGGACATGTGAAAAGTGAACTAGAGGAAGAAGAGGACTACACTCCACTTCCTCTAAAACTCCATCTACCTTAAAGATTGCACAATTCATGGAACATTCCAGAATACAAGGAACTGCACTCAGGTGTAGATGTAACAATCTTACTAAATAAGAAACACAGAGCCAAACACAGAGTTAAAAGCCCAAGAGGTCAGAGCAGTAGCTAAGAGCTGATACTAAAACCCCTTTCTTACCCTTCACTGCCACTGCTGTCCTTCCTCTCAGAAAGAGACCTACTTGCTGTGTATCTGTCTTTTTATTGACTTTCTGTTCTGCCTTCTCATTGGTTGTAAACCCAACCACATGACCTCCTTGTCACTGCCTGTCTATACAGACCTCCAGGTCTTCTGTGGTTGGTATTGTGATTAAAAGCGTGTGTCTCCATGCTGGCTATATCCTTGAACACACAGAGATCTGCCTGTCATTTGATCAGGATTAAAGGTGTGTACCACCACCACCCGGCTTCTGCTATGGCTTGCTATTAGCTCTGACCCCCAGGCAACTTTATTTATTAACATACAAATAAAATCACATTTCAGTACAAATAAAATATCACCATACTCAGGAACAACCTTCTATGGGATATTTGGCTAAGCTTCTTCTCTGGTAAGTGAGGACCACTCTGATATGGCTTATCATCAAATTATTTACCAGAAGCGCATTGTGGTAGTCAGTGGGTCATATAGATAGCTTCTCATCAAGGCCAAGAAGGAAAATGAAAGAAATGTCCGGAAAGTTCTGCACAGGTGGTAAGCACCTGGGGGAAAAGTAGGTAAGGCCTGGAATGGAAGCTGCTTTTAATATGCTGAGATGGGAGAGGACTGTGGGCCCAAGGCGGGTTGTAGTGTGGATGGTGTCAGGAACTTTCTGTTTCCTTAGAGATAAGCATCTTGTCAGTCCCACCCATCAGTATATCACTTACATCCAAGTGTGCACTCAATAAAAGTGGGTGCTCATTTATGCACTGAATACATGGACAAAGGTTGCAATTTCCTCTGCCCAAATGAAGTAAATGTTGGCATTGCTATCCCTATGGCAAAGGAAAGGGTAGTGCTCAGAATGGTAATGGGCAGAGGGGAGTTATTTGATTCATGAGTCTAGACCTGGTTGCAAAACCCCAGCATGAATCGAATTGCCAATGACACAAAACAAAGTTTACCTGTGTTTGAGAATATCAATGAAGAGGAAATGCCCTGAAAGATCTGAAAAGCTTAATTTTATACCACCTGTCAGAAGACACCTATTGATCATAAGCATCAAAGATTTAAATAAGTGCATTCATTAGCAAGGTCCAGCTAAACTAGGACTTCAACATTTTCTTCAGCATTTTATTCTAAGGGAAAAGCTGGGATGGGCACTAACACATTAACACACAGACATGTGTGAAAATAGCTTCCACATCCCACAATATTGGCTAGCAAAGTAAATTGTAGTCCTTTTGTACCCTGGAATACCATGCAGCCATTGAAATGTCACTATAGATAGATATTTGTTAACATTGACATTTGTGCATTTAGTAGCAGTAGGCTAGTCGACATGTCACAGAAAAAGAAAACTGTCATATGCTGTTGTGTGGGTGTGCGTGCATGCGTGCATGCGTGCTTGTGTACGTGCGCGTGTGTGTGTGTGTGTGTGTGTGTGTGTGTGCGCGCGCGCGCACGCGTGTGCACTCAATCTAGAATATTGCATTGATCTGAAGAACTACATTCAGGAAAACAACCTTCTATGGGGTGACATGGTCTTTGGAGGTTACTGGGTTATGAAAACTGCCTCTTTCGGGGCTCCACGGCTAGGTCAATGCCATTTTCATGGGAGTGTGTACCTTATAAAAGAGTGAGGTTGGCCCCTTTGTCTTTCACATTTACCTCCTTTTACCCTTCGGGCTTCTGCCATGGCTGACTCAGAAATAAGACCCTCATCAGATGCTGGACTTAGAACTCTGACCCTGGACTTGCCAGCCTCCAGGTTGTCTGGAACAGACTTACGTTGACTGTAAATGATCTGTCCTGTGGCATTTTTGTCATAGTGGCACAAGATGGATGAAACTAGCATCTCTCTTCTGTGAATCTGACCTATCATCAAACTAGTCCTTCTAGAATGGAGTTTCCAGATTCCTTTTCTGTGAGAAGTACAGAATCCTTGGCACTGGGGAGCCATAAAGAGCTGAGCGCATGAGACACTACAATCCCTTGTTCCTGCTTCAAAGAGTTCCCTGGGTCTCCACCAAGTTCAGAGTTGTTATAGTTAGGGTGGCATGTGAACTCTCAGGCAGTGAGTTGAGGGCTCCATACAAGGCATGAGTATGGGACTCTAGAAGACCATGGCTTTTACTTGGTGATTTCAGTTCCATTCCAGAAACACACACAACACACACACACACACACACACACACACACACACACGCATGCATGTGCACGCATGTACACACGCACATGCACAATACCACAAAGAGTAAACAAGAAACTTAATGAAGAGGATGAGTCAGGTTTATTTTAGAATCTCCCAGGATATCTCCATGTGTAACCATGTTGTGTGAACCCAGAAATGTTTGTAAAATTTTTCTTTACAAGCCCTTATTTACAGCCCCCTATGAAAGTGAGGCAGCCTTTGCTCATTACTATAGACCCCAAAACAAGAACACATCGCCAGTCTTACAGGAATTCACAATTCAGTAACATTAGGTAGGTGAACTTCACTTTAGTTCCAACTTCACAAGGCCATGGCCCCAAGCCAAAGTGACTAACAGTAAGAGTTGGCTGTGATTACTTCAGGAAGGAGTTCTGGGAAACTGGTGGAGTATGAGCATCAGAGGATCCCACAGGACTGAAGTTGGTAGGGGAAATAGTGTCAGGCAGCAGAGTCCCAACTCACTAGATGGGAGAGAGGTAGACAAAGAATTCTCCTGAGGGAGACCAGAGCGGTTGGTCAGTGTATGTATTTAAAAGGCAACTCTCTCTTTGCTGGTTTTAAAATAGAACCCTTAGATTTTCATTTCCACTAGAAGTGTTTAAAGCTAAAACAGAAGTTAATCACAAGAGTGATTTATTATATTAGGGACTTTTAGGTCACAAGAAGCAGCCGCTAACTTGAGTGAACTATTTTATAAGGGAAACTTTTAAGAAGAACCAGAGGTGACCTGTAACCCCTGAAGTAAGAAACATGGATCAGGAGACTAGGGACAGGAAAGTCGTCAGTCTCATGAACTTAAGTGACCAGTCCTTTGATTGCTGACAGGACAATGGGTTTCTTGTAGCTCTGCAAAATGTACTCTCTGCGTCCACATTATCCAATAGTCTTAACACACAATGATTCTGTATCTTCACACTGATAAGTCTAGAAAACAGAACAAAACAGAATATGGTTGACCCACCTCAGGTGCTTATCACTGTCTGAACAGCTGTGACTGAATGACTAGGCCATGTTGGAGTTTGAGACTAGAGAGAATCTCTGGGAAAATAAAAAAGGCACATTTCACAAGAGGGAATGAGGAGTGGAGAGACATGATTAGCAGTGTCTCTAATATATTCACCAAACAGGAGAAGCTGAAGTATTCAACTCAAAGGCTAGGTGGCAGATTCCAGGAAGAACAGGAGTCTGTGTGCTCCCACCCTTTCCATGACTTCTCTATTTATTTCTTCACTAGTTTTCTAATTACTAACAGCAGAGCAATCAATATAAGGTTATCAACAATAGGGACAAGTTAATTAAGATGAGCAAATTAATCAGGTAATTAAGTGGCCTTCTCCCAAAAGGTGAGCCTGCCAAGGTGTTTGTGACATCAGGTCACATCAACTTGCCTCTACGAAAGACAGCGAAACCATGGCAACTGTGGATCATGCCTGCCTGAACCAAAAGTGACACCAGTCTCATTAGTGGGCACTTGGTTTCTTTGGCAAGTAGTAAGTAAGTCCATATTCCAGTTTACATTCCTAGAGCTTCATTCTCACTCTCACCACACCTTTGTTCCAATGGCAGACTTGGACATTAATAACCCATTCTTTCCTTTTACTCAAGAAAGAAAACCCCAATCTGCCATTGGTATTCCAAGTTTGAGACTTTGTGTCCCAGCCTCCCTTGCAGCTAGAAAATGGCAATGTGGTTAAATGGAAACCATTGAATTGTCTTTCCATGGTTCTTTGAAGAAGCTGACCCTGCCTGAGGACATGTCCTTTCTATTTCTATTATGTATTTTACAACTTCCATTTGGTTCTTTTTTTAAAAAAATCTTCTATTTTCTTGCTGAGAGTTTCTGTTCCTCCTTATTTGTTTCAAGAGAATTTGTAAGTGATTGTTGAAGTATTTTTATGATGACTGCTTTAAAATCCTTCTCTGACAATTCCAACATCTGATTCAGCCTTAGGTCTGTTGATTATCTTTGCTCATTCAAGTTGTGATTTTCCTGGTTTTCGATATGATGAGTTTTGATTGTGTCCTGGACGTCTTGGTTATTATGTTAGGAGACTCTTGGTCCCACTTTAATCTTTTATTTTCCCAGCCATCCGCTCTGTTTAGGTTCAGCTCAGAGGTCCTGCTTACTGTTGTGCTCTATGGTTCCAGTGACAAGTTAATTTTCAGAGTGAGCACAGTGTTGTTTCGTCTACTGTGCTTCTGGTGTTGCTGGGCTTCCACTAAACACTGGGGAGCTGAAAGAGAGGAGGAAGGGCATTCCAGCCTGTAGGGGGGAAACTTGTAGTGGAGGAAGACAGTCCCAAGTCTGTGAAGAAGGGAAGCGTGTTTCCTGGCTGCTTATTTTTTTATATATTTTTAAAAAATTAGTTCACATAATTGTGCCTATGTAGAAAGCATGCAGTCTGATATTTCAGTATAAGGACACAAAATGCAGTGATCAGTTCAAAGTAATTAGTATATCTGCCACCTTAAACATCTGTCATCTCTGTATGGAAACATTTAAAATCCTCCCTACTAGCTCCTTTGTAGTATACAATTAATTGTTGTCAACCGTCATTACTCTACTGTGCTGTAGAACATTAGAAGCGGGGGAGGGGAGGGAGTCCAGAAGGAAAGAACATAGAAATGGACGGGAGGTAATTATTTAAGAAATCGTGCATGAAAATTTCCAAGAACTGCAGGACATTAATCATCAGAATGAAAGACCCTGAACAAGTGCTAGCATAGTAAGTGAAAAGAACACACACACACACACACACACACACACACTCAGCCTTATTCTGAGATTTTAAAAACTGAAGTGGACTAAGGATATAGCTCAGTGGTAGAGCATCTGCCTAATGTGCAGGGCTGTGGGTCTGATGCCCATTACTGACCAAAGCAAATCCTTTAAAAATAGAACGTAAAGAGTCATTCCTTTTATCCAGCTGCACTCCCATTCCCATTAACCATCCTCTTTCTATCCTGTTGTCCCTTCCCAGGCTCTGGTAACTGCTGTTCTAATCCCCACCTCTATGAAATCAATATTTTATGCTACATTTAAGTGAGAGCAGGTTGTCTTTGTCTTATTCCTTCTAACTTATTTAATTTGGCACAATAAACTCTCTATAATTTTTCTTTTCCTTCCTTCCTTCCTCCCCCCTCTCTTTTCTCCCTCCCTCTCTTCCTTCCTTCTTCCTTCATTCTGTGGCTGTCCTGGAACTCATTCGTAGACCAGGCTGGCCTTGAACTCAAAGATCTGCCTGCCTCTTCCTCCCAAGTTCTGGGATTAAAGGCATGCACCACCACTGCCCAGCTCTATTACTATCTATGTTGGCATGAATGACTTTTATGTCTGAGTAATATTCCATTGTGTATATGTACCACATTTTCTCTACAAATTTATCTGTCAGTGAACACTTCAATTGGATTCTACATCCTGACACTGTTAAAAGTGCTCTGGCAATTATTTTTGGCAGCTGAAGACCACAAAAACCTGCTCTCATGGACTAGAACCCACATTGTACCAGCTTTGAGAAAAATGTCACTGTAGTTCTTGTCTCAGAGAAAAAATTCTATCTTGTTCCAGCCAATGATATTTGTATTTTCTGACCTATTTGACTGAAGCTAGTACTACCTGAGATTGGAAGGAAGTGGGGAGGAAGGAAGGAGGGAAGGAGAAAGGAAGGAAAGAAAGAGGGGAAGGAGGGAGCGAGGGAGCGAGGGAGGACAGTATTAACTGTAGTCTCCAGAGCTGTTTGGTCCCTGTCTCCAGCTGAGCAGCCTGCTTCCTGCTATGTAAATGACCTGTACACCCTCCTTGGCTTCCTGCATCCTCTCCTCTCAGTTAGAGACTTTCCAATGGAAATCATGGAGTGTGGGAAGGGGCAGAATTACTAGGCTTACAGCACTTTGATTCTAGTAAGCTCAAGTCTGAATCCCAGCTGCATCATCTGCTAACTTCATGACCTCATGTGTGTTATTGCAATTACAACCAAAAAAAAAAAAAAAAAAAAAAAAGGTAGTAGGGGCTGAAAGGTGACTCAGAAGCTAAGAGTACTTGGTGTTCTTCAAGAGGACCTGAATTCAGCTTCTAGCACTCATATTGGGTGGCTCACAACCACTGTAACTCCAGATCAAGGGAATCCAACACCATCTTCTGGATTCCAAAGACATCTATCCATACACAAGCACTCATATGCACATAGATTCAAATGATAAATAAATAAAACAGTATATTAATAGTAAATCAACATTATCATGAAGATTCAAAACTATGTAGCACACAGGGCCTCGAATCTGAGAGTTATGGTATCATCATCTTCTACCCATTTCAACATTACAAGTTGACCTACAAGTAACGAGCCATACCAAACACAGCATAGAAACAATCAGAGATCTGTATGCAGAGTGCTTGCTATGATCTAGACATGACTGGACCTCATGTGTTGGCTCATTTAACCCACAAGAACCAGTGAGGTGACTGTTATCATTCCCCTTTAGAGCCAGAAAAATCCATCTGTCCATTGATGATACTACCCAGAAGGCATCCATTGGGCTCTTACTCTACTCTGGGTGTGTTCTCCACTAGGTACCTCTCATGGCTAATCTTGGTCGTCAGTTTGACTACATTTGGAATTAACTAAAGCTGCTGAGCACTCTTGTGAAGGATTTTCTTGGTCAGACTATTTGAAGAAGGAGAAACCGCTCTAAATCTAGACCTCACCTGTGGATGCCTACACAAAAAAGAACATGATTTTTTCTGTTTGCCCTCATTCTTGCTGCAAATCTGTCAACTTTGGTGCTGTGGTCAGTATTCAATCCAGCATCTTTGGGATTCCCACATAGACTGAAAACCAGCAGCTCTCTAGGAATCCTTATGACTCCAATGCCAGATTAGTATGTAGACTAAATGGCTACTCGATTCTCAGCCAGTCTGTTATGAGACAGCCATTGGTGGACTACCAAGACTATAAGCCCCTCTAATAAATCCCATATATACATATTACTTCTATCAATTCTGTTTCTCCTGAGAACCCTGACTAACACAATGCTATTTACACAAAGGTATACAAAACATGGCCCTGCCATGAAGGGCAGCTAGTGTAAGTGTAAGAGGTCCATGTGTGAAATGGTCCCTCAGCATGCAAAGGCACAGTGGACATATGTGTATGAAGTCAGCTTTGGGGTACACCAGGAAACAGCTCATTCCAGAGGAAAGGAAGCCTACACCCACAACCCAGAAGGCTCATTCTGCAACATTTGCCTCCAAAGTTGATTTTTTTTTTTTAAATAGAATTTCCTTGTTCTTATGTGGCAAAGAAGCATGGCTTCACATACCCCAGATAGAGTCCCCTCTGTATCCATGAAGGGTTGGTTTCTAGACCCCATGAGGATACCACATCCTAGAATTCACAAATTCCTCATTTAAAATGTCGTAACACTTACCTGTCACCTAGGCATGCACTTCTGGAGACTTTACATTGTGTCTAAGGTACTTGTCACACCTGATACAACCTGAGAGTTCTGTCAAAGCTTGTTTATAATGACAAGATAATGTTGGAGCATGCTCAGTACCGATATTGTCATGGCAGCTACACAGGGCTAACTAAAACATGTCAGCAATGACTTGACATTTTGCTCCTATCATGGCTAGGTTAGGATTGGCCCCAGATGTTCAGCACGACCAAGTTCAAAGGACGAAACAGAAGCAAACATGCTGAGATGACTACTCTCTCTCTAAATCACCTGATCCCATGTCAACTTCCGAATATTGGTCTCTGCACTAGGTAGATACCCATCAAAGGGAGTTTCTAAACCAAGTCCTTATTTCAATTACAGCCATGGCTATTGCATAGGAAGAATACTTTTCTGCTCAACAATCACAGTCCAATTTCAGGTAGTTACCTCCTATGGGACATGAACTCCTCATACTAAAGGGAAAAGAGCTCTTATGGGGCCAGCATTCTCTTGTCCATGTGCTCTTCACAATCTGTCCAGTTTTTTATTCGGTTATCGAGCTTTGTTATGAGGAGTTGTTGACAACAATAAGACACATCCTGATAATCAGACTTACTACTGTTTCTAGCGCCCCTCCCCTAAAATACAGGACATCTAGACCAAGCAAACCTTCCTCACCTGCAATCAGAAGCAAACAAAGTAGGTGCAGGTGGAGGGTGGAGCCTTCTTTTTGATAATATTCCGTGCCTAAAATGCTTCCCCGCTCCCCGAGTTTTGCTTTGTGTTTTGTGGCAGAGAAGAAGATGCATTCATCTTTCCTTCTGAAAGAAGAAGATGCATTCATCTTTCCTTCTGAAAGAAGAGCCAGGCTCTCGAATGCTCAGTGAAGATGGAGCCGACAGGGCTGGTGACTGAGCATGTCTAGTACTGCCAACATGAAAATGAATGAGGTCAGAGCCACCCCAGGGACATGAACATATATATTTATGTAAGAGGCAGTGAAATTTGTCTGCAATTAAGTTTTTCGAAACTCTCAAATCTGTTGTTTAGTAGCTTGAAGCAGATGTTGAAAGGTTCATCTTGGAGTCTGTCTTTATTGATAGGCTGTCTTTTGATCTGCCGCCAAAGAAGAAATCTGGATGTTATTTGGGATTTGGAAATTTTCTTTAAATAAACATATTAGTTAAGTATGTAAATCTGCTTAGTATCACTTCGAGCATATTGCCTGTGCTGGAAACATCTGGGGCCCAGTGTCAGCCGACTTATTAATTCACACTTAGTCCCTGCTTCACCCGGGTTACTGCTGAATATTGTTCTCTTGATTGCCTAAGTCAGCGGTGTCTTGACAACAGCTTCAAGTTTTGAGGTTTAAATGTTGACTAGTGAGAAATTCGCCAAGCAAGGCCTGTCTGGGTCTTTCAGGATGGAGTTTGGAAATTAATTGTTAACATTTGGGATTAGGAGTGGTGGAGATCTGTGTTATTTATCTGAACTGGCCAGCATGTAATTCTGGGAAGGGATTATATGCAGTGCTACTGATAAGCACTGAAGTGAGGTCATTAATACAATGTTGGGTCATAAAGCTCTCCACTCTATGGAGGAGTCTTTTCCCGTGGTTGAAATGATGCTCAGTTGACTTCATCCTTTAAGTGGAGAGCACATCATTTTGGTGGGCTGTGGTGTAGTGAGTGAAGGCAGCCACATATTCTCAGGAATAAAGGTGACATGGCACAAAAACCCAAGAGTCTTCTGTTTCTCACACACTTAACCCAGACAGCATGGATTGAGTACGTTTGGAGAGCCCCGTCATGAATGAGGATTGTGGTCAAGGGTGAAAATGGTCAGCACAGTCTTTGAAAAGCAGCATGAACTAAGTGCCAGGACCCAGGAAGCATAGCATGTAGCTATGCACAAGGTCCCTGTGAATCCTTACAAATCATCTAAAAGGCTTGTTGTCAAGGGAAGTGGGAATATGGAGGGAGGGACCCAGGACTGGTGGTAGCACACAATGCGGATTTTTGCTGTGACTAGGACATGCTACCAGGGTTGGAACATGAGTGACCATAGGTCAGAAACAAGGTGACAGGTTCCCAGTTCATTGCTTTAATGCACTGATGGTCACTGTGTCGAGTGTGGAAAGATCTGCAATAGACATGAGAAACAAATATTGTTAATATTGGAGTCCCTTGCCATCTCGCGGACTCATAATGCTGACAGTCTAGCTCATGTCCTCTTGGTGACTCACCCCACCTGTATCTTTGCCCACAGGGTTCTGTGGAGGTGGGATACCCTGCACCCTGGGTTAGCCTGGCTCTTGGAAATTAATAGAGCTGCCTGCGCTTCAGAGTTATGGGCAAGGGAAGTGATACCTGCCTGGGGCAAAGGAGGTTGGAGTCATTGGACAAACTACCAAGGCGCTTCAGTGGCCTGACATGCAGATCCCCAGCAGCCGGAGTGGGGATTCTCATTGTTATCCCCTTCTGCATGTGTTTGAAGAAGTGCTGGCTGGCATGGGGCTGGCCCTTTGGGTGCCTTTAGGACACCTGCTCTCACAGAGAATGCATCCAAAACACAGATGAATCCAGCACCCTGTGAACATGAAGGGAAGGACGGAACAGTCCACCCAGGGTGTAGGAATGAGAGGCGTAGAGTTTGTGGAGAGTCAAAAACTACCCATAGTGCTTGCACTGGCTCCTCGTCTCATCACTGTGACAGAATAACTGATGGGAGCCTCCTAGGGACAAAACGACTTACCTTGGCTTAGAGTTCCAGGTGATACAGCCCGTCATGGCGGAGAAGTCACAGCAGCAGGAGCTTTAGACGGCTGCTTTCACTGTGTCTGCAGTTTAACTCCTGTTGTGATCTGAGGAGGCTCGGGTATTTAAGGTGTGGTTCCCAGTTAGTGGTGATACTTGGGAGAACATCGTGGGACCTGTAGGAGGTGCAGCCTTGTTGGAGGAAGCATTTCTGTGCTAGCCGGCTTTGAGAGTTCACAGCCCCACCCCACTTCCAGTCCGATCCTTGCCTGTCTGTGGTTGAGGATGTGAGCTCCCAGCTTCCTTCTCCAGCCACCTGCTGCCACGCCTCCCCTGCCATTGTGGACTCTCCCCATGGAACAATAAACCCAAATAACCCTTCTTCCTTCTCTAGGTTGTCTTGTCTTGGCCATGGTCATCACAGCAACAGAAAAGTGACTTGGGCAGCTTCTGTCTCCTTTGCACTCTCCTGGGCCCCAGACCATGGAACGCTACCATCAACACTTAGGCTGGGTTTTCCCACCTCAGTCCAACCTAGATTATCTCTAACAGACAGGTCTGGAGATTTGTTTCCATGGTGATTCTAAATCCCCATCAAATTAACAATCGAGATTAACCATCACAGGGGTTTTTTATTTTATATCTATATCTCAGCAATCCCAAAGCATAAAACTAAGGACATAATTGTTATAAGGATAATTAATATTTTATTTTAAGAAACAAATTGATAGCTAATAAAATAAGTTAACATTTCATTAAATTAGCAGTTTAACAGCTGTTGTCTTCCCAAATATGCTTTTTGTTCCATTTATTTCCATTAAGAAAGTCCTGGATTTCTACATGTACCGAGCAGGTGTCAGGAGGGGTAGCAGGTACCCCACCGTATAGAAGAGAGACAATGGCAGTGTTACTTGTAGTCTGCGGTGGGCCCTTGGTCTTGCCAGATTCTTAGCTTCTCAAATAAAGAATTAAAGGCTCGCTCGTATTGGCAAAAGTATCCAGGAAACTTCATCTCAAGCACAGCAATAGAAAAGATCAGCTCGCTCCTGTAAGAGGGCAGTGGTCCACACAAGTGAAGCTACCCAAGGCTCCTGATTATTGTTTGGGGCCTCCTTTTATGGGGCTCAAGAGGAGTTGTCATGAGAATGTTTCTGTTTTGATTGACAGAATATTGCGTCCATCAAACTTTTATTTGTTCTAAGCTTGCCACATGTCAGCCTCATTCTCACAGTGCAAGAGATATTCTGTGTTATTTTTTTAATATGTTTTTTTCTATTGTTGTACCAAACATCTGCCCGCATGAATTCTTGTTATTTCCAACTGATTGAACACAAAGATTATAAAAGCGTTAACGAATCTGTTTACATAGAGATTTCTCATTACAGTTCCATTAGAAGTTCATTGGGGAACATGAATTTTGTCTTATTCCACATGTATCCAAAACTAGTTTTGGCTGGATCGGCTTTCCCACCCTGTACCAAGGTGAATTGGAAATACTTTTGAATGGAAGCTGAGTATGGTTGACATCATGTTCAGAGAGGATGTACATGTCACCTTACGAAGGTGTGGGCCTTAGGTTGCTAACAGGTTGCTAGGTGCATTGTTCAGAGAGGGATGAGCGTACATAGGACGTGCAGGGCGAGAAAGTAAGCTGTAAGATGCATGGGTAGCACTGGGGTGCGTTCTGTCTACCAAGGATATTTATTAATCCTTTTAGACTTCAGCAGGAGTTTCTGACCTTCATCTGCAGAGGTGAGGAGGGGGTATTTGAGAACTTAAATTATAAGCTAACCGCTAGAGACAGCTTGGATACCCTCTAAGAATAAAAATAATTGCAAGGACCCCTCCCCCTTCCCACACATAAATACACAATTTGTCAGCAGTTGGTGAGAACTGGTTTCTGGCTTCCACTGTGATACAGAAAATGGGTCAGGTGGGGCATGACCCCTGTGGGTACCTGGCTTCAGGCCTTTTAAAAAATAAATAAGAATATAATTATAGGAATAATGCTGTATGTTACAGCAGTAAATAGCTAGTATTTGGGAGAGAAGAGGGCAGATAGACCTGGGCTTCTTGCCTGCCTGTTTTTAGAAAGAAAAAAAAAGACTATTCCTAATTTCAGGTTTCTGTAGCTGAGGCCTGGAGTTTTCTGGATTCCCTTCAGGGAGATGGCTGAGTGTTCTCCCTTGAATCTGGATCTCAGAGGTGCCTGTTTTCAGCCATTGTGTTTGTTAGAGAGGTGAGCCGCATCTCTTCAGCTTGTTTAGGAGTGCGATGGCTTGCATCTGGCTTGTCCTCTCCCACCCCAAGTCTTGTGCTGGAGATGAAGCCCCCAGTGTCACGATGCTGAGAGGTGGTAGGCCCTGGAAGAGGAGGGACGCTCACAAGAATATCACCCTCATACTGGGCTAGTGTCGTTCTCCAGAGACCGGCACAGTTCTCTTGAGACTGGATTAGTTCTGGTAGGCATGGGAGAGTTCTCACAATGGCAAGTTGCTAAAAAGCAAGTCCAATGCCTTTCTCACATTCATGTCCCTTTCAAATGTGGTAAATTCCTCTGTCCGCATCTCCACTGCAGTACAGTGGAGGTTAAGACATCACAAAAAGCCAAACAGACTAGCGGGCTCTAGTCCTGGTCCTCTAGAACTGTGAGCTAAAACACTTTTTTTCCTTTGTAAGTTATCCTTCCATGGGCATTTTGTTACAGTAACAGAAAATGGGACAATGAGCTAAGCTGTATAAACCAGGTTCTTCAAGAGGTAATTTTAGAGACTCCAGTAATTATATCCCTTGCTCTTCAAAATGTGACCTGTATCTCTACCAATATTATATAGTTGCCTAGTGTTTATTGATACGTCACTTATTTTGGGATACAGACAAAATAAGACACCCGACAGTGTTGCCTGATTGGGGAATGAAGGCACATATTTTTTCAATTCAAATGACAGAACTCCAATTCTTACTAAAAACAAAGGGTACATTATTGGCTCATAGACATAAAAAAGCCAGGGCTGGGGCAGATTTCAGTTAGTGGCTAATGATCATGGAATAGTTTAAAATGGCCATTTTTCCCCTCAAAGTCTATAAATTAGCACTTTAAGCTGGGCTCACCTAGACATCTCTGCTGGGCCCTTTTTATCCCCCAACAGGAGCCATGGGTGAGCTGGGCAGTCCAATTCTGGCAGCATGCTGTGGGTAAGCTGGGCATCCCTGCTTCTGGCAGCTTGCTGGCTGTTTCCTGGCCTCATTTAGGTCTTTTCCACACTGTCTTGTGCTCCCTCGAGTTAGTCCAGGCTTTTCTGTGTGGTGGTAGGATTCTGAGAAACACTGAAAATATATATCACCAATTCACTACATTGGCCAAAAGGAGTTTCTGCTCCTATTTAAGGGGCAGGGAACAGTTTCCCTCTCTCAATGCTCTTCATAAAGAATCTGAAAAGATGCATTACCAAGGGTTAATAGTTGGAAAGCATGAAAAGGTATCTGTTTATTTACCTCTCTCCCATCAGCGTCTTCAAGGCTGGCTTCAGTCAAGGCTGTCTTTGGAGCTTAGTTTCATCATCCTACTCTGTTGACTTGTGCTTCAGACTCCTGTGTTACTGCAATGGCTAAAACAGCTCCAGCCCCCACAATCAAGATTAGTAGGGAATGAAAGTCCATCTGCTCACTTTCCTAGAAAACCTTTTGCTCGTAACTAGATCATATGCCTATATGATCAAACCAATCTCTATGGCCAAGGGACACAGTCCAAGAATTGGCTTGGATTTGACCTCATGTACACAAATGGGGCCTCACAGAAGTATCAAAGCTTTGAGTGTAGGCATGACGGAGTCTCCAGGGAAAACTGGGAGCTCTCACTGGAAGGAGGAACAGTTACTTTGGCTAGTCATATGTGTGGAAAGACCACAGACGCCCCCCCCGCCCCGACAGACATAGAGGAGTGCACAACACTGGCTGGAATTCCATTTGCCAAGTACATATGATAACATGTTAGGTTGTGGGAGGGGCTATGAATCCAGATTGGAAAACAGATCTTCAGATGCCTCGGACCTGAACCATTTTCCTCAATACAGAGCATAATTTAATGTGATATAAGAAACATGTGATCCTTCTTATGGAGACTTTTACTTTGTGATAGAAATATCACATTAACCGATGGCAGCTCTGGCTTCTCACAATCATCTCCGAGTTGTGGAATCAATACACTTTCAAACCCTTGCCCATTCACCAAGGCATTATCTCCCCAAACTTCTTTGTCCCTGCTTATATTTGTCAACTTTACAATCCTTTTATTAGCAGCAAAAGCCTGGGGAAGCTACAAATAAAAGCAGGGATTACAAAAGAATTCTTATTAAAGCATGCCTTCTTTGAGGCACAGAGTACAATGCCCTCCGTCTCCCCTTGTGAAAAGATGTGTTTTCTTGTTTAATTAGAATAGACTTCTGTTCCTTCAGAAGACAACAAACAGGCCAGCAGGATGGCAGAGGCTACAGGCTCCAAGAAAGGAGGTTGCTTAGCTCACCTCTGGTCCACTCTGTGACTGTGTTGTGGCTGGCGAGATGTCCTATCATATTTGGGAACAGATAACTGCGTGATAAGCACCGTGTCCCCATCACACAGTAATTGGTTGCAGTCTGTTTTCCTTGTTTTTGTTATTGTTGTTACTTTGCATTTAAAGCCTGTGTTGGAGAAATGCAAAGCCAAGTGCATCAATTAAGTCCTAGCAAGAACCAGATGGCACATTCAATGTGGGTAATTTGAGGGGAGTTTAGTAAAGGGACTTTTTGTGAGGATGTGTACAGAGTTACAGGAAACCGGGATGATGCCGTGCCCCAGAGTCAGCAACCGCGTCTCCCTTAGAATGAGGGTTGGCAAGCTGCAGGCCATGCATGGGATCAGGTCTGCCACTTGTCTATGAAAATAAAGCTTTATTGCAACACAGTCATGCATATTCCAGAGTCAGTGTTGAATATAGCAACAGAGATCACATGACTTATGAAGCTTAAACACTCACTGTGTAGCCTTTACAAAAGATGTACGATTCAAGACCAGGAGAAAGGTATGGAAACGAGGTGCTTGTGGTGCAAAACTTAAAGAACCGCCTCTCAGTCTGGCCCTTCACAGCCCTGAGGATGAGCATCGCTTGTAATCCTGCTGGCTCACTTGCTCCCTCCAGCATGGGCCTAGTTTACTGGCTCTGCTAGAGTAGGCTAGACACCAACACAGGGTGACTCGGCAGATATGGAGACAGGGGTGGGGCTGGGGTGGGGGATGAAGACTGTAGCCTCAGTCGCTTGCCTCCTAAAGAGCCCTCACCTCTTCCACTTTAAGTCACAGGGAGAGGAAGTGTATGGAGTCTATGGCATGGACAGACTGGGGTGGGGAAATAAGAGAAGAGCATCTCCAAAGCAGAAGAAAGGAGGACATGAAGAGAAGAGGGTCACTGAGAGAACACTCTCCAAATTCTGAGGTGCTCCAGCCACTCAAGGAATTACGGTCCCGGCTACTAAGGATGAGAGTGACCATTTAGCCCACGGAAACTTTGGGCAACATTGGATACAAGGGAGGGAGAGTGGAGCTCACTGGTTCAGAAGTAGGAAATAATCCAAGATCTGAGTTACAGAGAGAAAGAGTTGGTCCTAGCCTTCCACAACACATCACAACCTTAATCGATTAAGGATTCTGTGACTACTTAAGGTTCTATAAGGCTCTAGAGTTTCTTGGATCCCTCCTTAGCACCCAGCCCAACACTTGGCACAGGTAGTTAATGCATAAATGCTTATTGAACCAGCTAATTGAATAAAGACTGTATGGATGTCTACACCTAAAACTGTGCCATGTGTCTGTGTGACGAGGGGGGTGCCGGCAACTAAGGTAGGAACATAAAAATCCTCATCAAAGCAGCTAAACAAGGATGGTTGGAAGTAGAAATGATACATACTGGAGCTGGGGAGATGGCTCACCAGGTAATGTGCCTGCTGCACACACGTGAGTTCTGGATCCCCAGCACCCACGCAAAATGCTGGACGTGGTATCAATGCCTGTGATTCCAGCACTGGGGAGGTAGAAACAGGTGGATCCTGGGGCTCATCACTGTAGCCTCTGATCTAGCTAATCAGTAAGCTCAAGGTTCAGCAGAGGGACAGAAGATGCCCAGAATGAAGAGAGAACAGAGGAAGTCCTGAGTGAATGTGAGCCATTGACATGAGCACAGCCATGTCAAGGACCTGGATGCCTCAGACGCATGGGTGTGGCAAAGTATGGATGAGGCTCTTAGGGATCACAAAGACTTTTTGGTCTGAGAATGCTGATGTTATACAGAAGATGCCAATCACAGCATCCTCCTCTGGGATGATTGCAGCCTGAGATTTCATCCCTACAGACACAGCCTACCAAGATGAGCTAAACCTCCCCTCCCTGTTCAACTGTGTACTGTCAACCCATCTCCTTGTTCAGCTGTGGACAATAAACATGTCTCCTCGATTCAGACTTACAAAATAGACTCTCCAAGTTTCTGGGCTACTATCGTTGCTGGCACATCTTCATCAGAGCTTGCATGACCCACCCAATCCCAGCTTTTCTATTCTGTGTCTGTGTGTCTGTCTTTTCTTCAATCCTTTTTCATCCGTGTCAGGACAATCTCCAAGTAGTGCATAGTGCAGAAAGTGGGGAACCCTGCCCTTTCCCCCAAGTAAGATGGAGAATCCGAGAGGAAGACACCTGATATCAAGGTCTGGCCTCCAAAATGCATGACTAGGTCAACACAAATATACATCTGTCTACACACACACACACACACACACACACACACACACACACACACACAGAGAGAGAGAGAGAGAGAGAGAGAGAGAGAGAGAGAGACAGAGAGAGAGAGACAGAGAGAGAGACAGAGAGAGAGAAACAGAGAGAGAGAGAGAGAGAGAGAGAGAGAGAGAGAGAGAGAGAGAGAGAGAGAGAGACTAGCATTTTTTATTTTACTACCAAGTATGCATTTCTTGATGAAGGCTTCTGACTTTCTTCTTCAATTAATATTACATTATACTGGGGAGACCTGTAGCTTCTCTATCTTGTGTAAATTGCATCACAACGCCCCACCTGAAGGTTGTGCTTCTTTAAAGTAAGATGTGCAACCTTGAGAGACTGAAGGACTATTCTAGGGCACTTTGCACATAAGTCGTCACCATTTCCCCCTGTTTTACAGATTTTTGCAGCATTGTTTTTAGAGTTTCCTTTATGGACTCTTTCCAATGCGCTCTCATTTTCACAGAAACAGCTCCGTTTCCTTTCCCACTCACGTTAATGTACGTGATTATACTAATGAACGCAACTGAGGCAGACAGATTGGGAATAAATCCTAACGGACTCTTAGGAACACTAGCGCCCAAAGAATTCACGAGCCTGGCTGAGGGCATGCTGCACTGCAAAGGTACCCACTCATCAGGAGTTCGCAGCCTGGGTGGGGTGCAGTAGGGGTGTGTTTTAGAGGAAGAAGGGAGAGCTTCAGTTAGTTTACTGAACTGGTTAAGTGAATATTACTGGAGAGAGGGCCTCCTGTGGACAAATTACCACTCTCTTCTGTGTGTGAATATGTGTGTGTGTTAGTGTGTGTCTGTCTGTCTCTCTTTCTGTGTATCTGTATGTGTGTCTGTCTGTCCCAGTGTGTTTGTGTGTGTATCTCTCCCTGTATGTGTGTCTCTGTGTGTATGTCTCTATATATACATCTATCTGTCTGTCTGTCTCTCTCTCTCTCTGCATCTCTGCACACACACACACACACACACACACACACACACACACACACACACACACACACGCACGATAACTTGTGTTCCTCCAGAGAGGTGAGGGGAAAGAAACCTAGGTACAAAGCTAAATCCAGTAACTTGGGGCATCCTTGGACTGCAGGGAGGGGACAGGCTCCAGACCTCTCTTGGTGAAGGAGTTCTATCCTGTGCTCCAAACCCAACCCTGACACTTAGAAGCTTTGTGATTGTGGGTAGGGGGAACACTTTACTCTATGCCTTTATTAAATTACCTGAAAAATAGATAGTAAATATTCAGTACAAAACAAATGCTACCCACCCCATCTTCCTCCTATAGGAATGCTGTCTCTAGTAAAAGGAGTAGTGTCTGTAGAGTCAGGATAGGCTCTGTTGTGCTTCAGTGACAAACAGCCTTTAACCTGAGTGGCTTGGAAAACCAAAGTTTATTTTTTTCATTTGCATCACGCCTGTCATTAATTGACATGGGACCCTTGGACAGGACACCCATTCACTGTGAAACACAGGCTGATCTCACAGACAGCATGTTGTGTGCTGTTGATCTCTCCAGCAGGAAGGCGAGAGACAGCCCTGTACAGTGTCCACAAGCAATTAAGTACTTGATCTAAAAATGAAACCTACTGCCATTTTATTGGTCAAAGCTATTCATGTCGTCTCACCTGGTGCCAAGGAGGGAAGAGGTACAATCCTCAAGGTGCTTAAAAGAGTATGAAATACTCCAGGTAATTGGCCAACATCCCTAGAGACTTCCACAGCATTTTTTAATTTTTACCTTGGTCTCTCCTCCTCCTCCCCCTCTTCCTCCTCTTCCTCCTCCACTTCCTTTTTCCTCCTCCTCCTTCTAATCCCTCTCCTCCTCCTCTCTCTTCCTCTTTTTCTCTCCTCCCATCCTTCTCCCTCTCTCCCCCACCTCCTTTCAGCATTGAGAAAGTGCTGGCATTGAAATCAAGCATATTTTTGTTACCAGCTGGGTAGACACATTCAGACACTTAAAGCTCTTGGAGTAACCTTGCCTAAAAAACGAGTGCTTTGAAGACTAAATTAGATAATACAGGGGGAATCTTTAAAAACCTGACAAGGGTTGGCTTGCTAATCTGTCAAGGCATCTTCTCTCCTTTGTGATTTCACAAGTTCTTCTTGAAAGGAAGGATGAAGGTTTTAGAACCAGGTGTTGGGCTTGACAGAGAAAATACTCTTGTTTTTATGATTGTATAATATGATATGCAAGGGAAGCCAGAGTCAGACCTAACTTCCTGGGGTTGTCTCTAGGTTTTAAAACATGTTGCCAGAAAATCCTTAGCCAGGCAGTATGGCGCTCCAAAGAATCGTGTCCCTGAGGACATCCCCAAGTTGCTCTCCTTCATTAGAAACTGTGTGGCTGGCTCCTGGCAGGGCAGTGCTGCTCAGACCTTAACATACACAGGAGTCACCAGGGGAGCTGGAGCCCAGGTTCTGATGCCGCAGGAACCATGGGGCGAGATTCTGAGCTGCTCGCGGTTGACCCCAGACCTATCATTCAGCAGATGGCGCTTTGAGCTTCTAAAGGAAGTCTACGAGAGCATAGATAGGGACTACAGATGTGACTCCGAGTCCAGGAGCTACTACTTGTCATATGAGGCTTGGGCAAAACACTTCTTCACTCCAAGATAGTGTTTTCTCATCTGTCAATCAGACCGCCTCACAAAGTGGCTTAATGAGATGTGAGGCAAAACAGACTGTCCACTGGTAAGCACTGCAGGCCTGAAGCGTGGGCCCTCCCTACCCTGGAAGTGCCCCCCCCTTCTTTTTTTTTTTTTTTTAATGTCTTAGGCAATGGGTGGTAGAAGGTGCCTCTCTCTTATCTGCTGTGCTAACCATATCACAACGTCCAGAGGATATACCTTGCACGACTGAAAAGTGTCAGAGGCACATAAGAGAGAAGCCGAAATCTAGACAATATACCTGAACATGTGGACAGGGGCATGATGGGAGGGGAAGGGAGGGGTGAGCCCTGAAGGTAAGGAAAGTTGATATAAATGGCAGCCAGGAAAAATCTTAACCAAATAGAATCTTTAAAGCAGGCCACGCGCGGTGAGACCCTACTTTTTCTTATGGGATGTGGTGATAAAGAAATTACATAGTTATTTGAGAGGAACATAAATAAAGATTAATAGGTTAATGAGTTATTTTCCTTTCATTACTACACTATTGTACTTTATTATAATTGCTTTGCACTCATTTAATTAAATTTGAACTGGGGCCAACACAAGATAATTTGTTTTCCCTGTACTGAACAATGAGTATGCAGATTGGATGTACTGAAGCAGTAATCAGGCCTCTGTTTGTAACACTTTTCTACTCTGAGTAGACATTATAATTGATAATTTGATTGTTGTAGCACTCTGTGCAATATATTTTAAAGCAACATTAACATAATGGAAATTATGTTGTGGGCTTAATCTCGGCTTTTCACTGAGAAGCTATCTGGCCCTCCGTGGGCACCAGCGAGCGTCAGAGAGCAGCAGGGCTGTCTCCGTCTCTCTCCTTCTTCCTTTCTTACCTGTCTGCTTCTTTCCTCCCTCTTCCTTCCCTTTCTCCTTCATTCTCCTCTCACACCGTCTGGCTCCCTCCCTGCTCTCCCTCTCCCTCTCCCTCTCTCCTTTTCCTTTTTCCTCCTACTCGCTCCCACCTTCCTTCCATAACACACTCACGGGCTTTTCTTGTTAGGTTTTCTAGCCCCGTGGGAGAAAGCACCACGGTGAAATAGAGACTGTTGACAGCAAGCACTGTTCCTATGTGGAGACCCGTTCACGTCTGGAACATTCAGGAAAAGCAAGCAAGAGCCTTTCCCGCAAATGACTGAGTGGGAGATGATTCAAGGTGGGCCATGTGTCCCCCAGCAGCAGCCAGTGTGCTGTCTGTCGGTGACCACAGTGGGTTGATTCACGGTGGGGCCACAAGCTCTCTTGAGGCTTCTCTGCACACATCGGCAGATGAGGAAATGCCACCAGCATTATCTTTGTCTCTTCCTTGGGACTGCAAACACTTTCTTGAAAAGATGTGGTCTTTCTTTTCATGTATGTGCTCTGGGAACTAATCCCCTTTGGGTGCAAGGGTTTCCTGGCCTGCAATGGAAACTAGGTGTGACATTCTGTTTAATAATCCCAGGCCAGAGATCTCCAGCCCAGGCAAGGAAACCTTGTGCCCAGGTGACTTCTGTTGACTTTTCAGAGCTCTGTAAATATTTGTTTCTGTGTTTGTTTTGGGAGCAGAAACATCTGTGTGTGGTTGGAAACCACCATGTGTGTTTTGGAGGGGCTGAAAGAGGGGAGTTGGGAGTTGTTCTTTATGTGCGTGACCTGTCCAGATTCTGAAGTTTTGCAGAAGCCCAATTTCCTGGGAGAGAAGCCCAGTCTTTCCTCTCTCACCCTTCCCCAGGCCTGCATACACATGGTGCTTACTGTTGCATTTTCAAATCATGTCGGCACGATGCCACAAGGAGTATGCTCTTTACTAGAGGGTCAACATGTTGGAGTAGGCAGGTTGGTCTTTGGCATAGTAATTTTTTTCCAGTGAGTACTTGAGAGCCATAGCTGACAGCTAGTATCTTGTCTCCCCTCTCTTCCCTTCCTCCATTTTCACTTTTTATAGAATATTAGGCTAGAACTTGACTCATACCAATTACCCAGTTCAAAGCAGCCCTTCTGAGGTTGATTTTTTTCCCTACTGTTTTCCTTATTTGTCTGGAGAGTGTTTTCGTTTCTCTCATTATTGTGAGATGAACTCCTCTCAGTTGGACCTACTGTTCTAATTATTATTATTAGCACAGATGAAGGGCCCAGAGTTAAATGTTCTTACAACTCCCCCACACCCCCGTTAAAAAAGGAAACAGAAAGATAGCCCCAGTCGGCCTGAATGGAGTATGCTTCCTCTTGCTCACAGATGTTATATTTAAATTAAGAAGCCCACAGCTGGGATGTGGTCATAGCCTAGAGACACAACTTCAGATTCTTGCATCAGCCCACCCATGGCTCCTGGCCTCCAGGGGCATCTCCAAGGAAGCTGGCTTGCAAACAAGGACTCAATGCAGATTCACGGAACACAGGGAAAAGAGGACTGTGGTCCCTTCCCCTGGTGCTGACAAAAAAATTCCATGGTCTTGGAGACATCATTGTACATGGTGGGGAGGGGGTCAGCTGGGCTCGTCAGAGTGTGTCCATCTGCTACAGGTTCATGGGCTTGAACATGTGGTGCCCTGTAATGGTGCTGGTTTGGGAGGTTGTGGAACCTTTTGGACATGGGACCAAAAGCTGGCAGATAGGGCTGTAAGAATAGGACTAGAAGATTTCTAGCCAGCCAGATTTTAGCCAAGTTCTCTCCTTCCTGTTATGGGCCATGCACGTAACATGTAGTTGCCCTATCTCTGCTCAAGACACCAATGGAGTCACCTGCTGCCATGTCTCCATTGTACACTGCATCCCCTTAAACTGGAAGCCTCCCTGTCTTCAGTTGCTTTTGTTGGGTGTTTGCTCACAGCAACTAGGAAGGTAACTCACATGACCTCCCAGTATGTCTCTCTGCAAGTGGAAGTTAAGGATGTGAATGCACTGAAAATCATGATCCCAGGTGAAGAGTAAGAGTTAAGACAAGGCAAGTAGGCCAATGGATGGTGCGTTATCAAGCCCTGGGTATCTGGTCTCAAGCCTGCTAGGGACCACTAAGTACAGTGAAGAACACCCAGCTCAGAGTCCCCTCACTTGGGTGAAGGGCAACAAGGTGTTTACAAGAGCAGCTCCACCAGCTGTTGGTAGAGAGTTGCTCCTGCATGAACATTAACCCACCTGATTCCACTCCGGTGAACACAGAGCTGGCTAAAGCTGCCAGAGAGGTGAAGTGTGGAGACACCAGCAACAGATGTTGAGTCAACCCAGTCACCTATGCTAGCAGCCTCCTGGAATCAACTAGTTAGCTGCTGTGGTGAGGAGGCCTGGGATGATATGGGTGGACACAACTTTGTCATACAAGACATTATGGACATCGAGTCTTCTTTGCCATGCTATAAGGTCCCCAAGGACAAGACTGAGCTAACATCAGCCTGTATTCATAATTACCACCTGATCAACTCCATTATCACATGGATGGCCTGGCACATGGCCCAAGTGTGGGGCTAAGTACATGGTAAGAGTTATGTCTCAGTTTGCTCAGCACCCCATGAGAAAGACCCCACCACAATCCCCACCATGCATCTTAACTTGCTAGAGTGAAGAACAAGGATTTTCTAAACCAGGCAGCTTGGCTCCAGAGCCCTGACTGTCTCACACAGATCTCTGTTTAGAATCTGACTGTGGAAGCGTTAGATGTTAGAGATGTTCTCCCTTGTTAGAACAACCCTTTCTTGAATACTCCCTGGGTGTTTTACCTGGGGCAGGTACTTTACATTCAGTTACTTAGAGTTTTGCATCATTACTACTTTGGTGCTAAAGGCAACAAGAATCAGAGAGGATAAACCACACAGCTCATAAGCAGCTCTGTCCAAACCCTGACCTTTCCTGACACTAGTCACTGAGACTGGCTACAGGGTGCTCTCCTTTCTAACCAGGCCTCTGAAGCAGGGAATAGGCAAGGGATGAAAGAAATGAGGAAAGTGTATTCTTAACTCATGGCAGAGAAAAAAGGCGGAGCAAGGGTCAGTCAAGAGTTGAGGATCATTTGGAATGTCAAGACCCATGCCTCCAGCCCCTGATCACATGCCTGGCACAATCAGCTGGGGTGGTTGGTGGCTGTGTGATCTTGATAATATCCAAAGTACTTTACAATCTACTTCCCCCTCATCTGGCACAATAGCAGGGACACGGGAATGGAGCCAACCCCATTGACCTTTTACAGGCCATTCCTTCAAGTCTCTTTTAAAAACATCCCATCAAGTCCAAGACCAACATGATGGTACCAGTGTCCTGCAAGTTGGATTCTGGAGATCAATGGTTACATGGGGCAATAGCGAATCCAAGGGTGTGCTAGAGCAGGTGGGAAAGAGGGGGCCACCTGTGCTCTTCTGAATGGCACTCTGGGAGCTCACTAGGTGGCGCAGATAGGAACCTGTCTCGTCTTTCCTTCACTGCCTTCCTTTCCCCCTTTCTCTTGCCAATGACTTCTTCTGTTTCCTTTGTAGGAAGGAATCACAGAGTGACAGAACTAACGCTGTCTAGGGACTCTGGCCACCTGACTGTGGCCAGCAAAGAAGAACAAAGGCTGCATCTGACAACGATGGGCCCCACTCCAGGTGGGGGATCAACCAAGCAGCCTTCACTACTAACTGGTTTTCAGCCCCCAACAAAGGGCAACTGTGCTGTGGGGTCTTTCTGTATGCTATGAATATGTGTTGCTCTGATTGGTTGATTATAAAGGTGCATTGGCCTATGGCAGGGCAGGATAAGGTTAGGCAGTGCATTTGAGCTGAAGATGAGACAAAGAAAGGTGGAGTTGGGGGAGGTACCAGCCCGACACCCAAGGAGCAACAAGATGCCAGCATATGGGTAATGCCACAGCCACGTGGCAATATATAGATTAATAGAAATGGGTTGAGTTAAGTTATAAGAGCTAGTTAACAAGAAGCCTGACCCATAGGCCATACATCTTGTAAGTAATATAAGCCTCTGTGTGTTTACTGTGCAAGGACTGTGCAGCTGCTGGCTGCAAGTGGGAGAGATCCGTCTAGACTATGGAGCCAGGCAGGATTGGAGAAACTTTCAGCTACACAACTGTACCAGATTATGCGAGCATTTGTCCTCCATAGTGTTTACAATTACTTAGCATGTACTTTTTTTTTTAACAGCAGATTTTGTATTTGAAGAACTTGGGAGCAATGGAAATCTTTGAAAATCAGATGTGGACACCTGAACCCATTCTATTTCATAGCCATTATCTACTGGCACTGGGTTCCAGCTGCTCCTACTAGGACAGGTTTGCATTATCAACTCAATGTTGATAATGTTTGGTTTGTCCTACACTCAGCTTGCTTTGAGGTTTGCTCCTGCTTTCTTTCTGTTGCTGTAATAAAACACTCTGACCAAAAGCAACTTAATGGAAGAACAGATTTATTTGACTTACACTTCCAGGTCACAGTTCATTACTGAGGGAATTCAGAAACTCTAACAGGAACTTGAAACAGAAACCATGGAGGAATGCTGCCTGCTGACTCACTTGCAGACCTATAATTAGCTAGCTTTCTTAAACAACCCAGGACCACCTTGTCCAGGGAATGGTGCCACCCATGATGGGCTGGAACTTCCTATATCAATTAACAGTCAAGACAATCTCCCACTGACATGCTCCTAAAAATGCAGATGGCTAAAGAATTTACATGCCTGTGATTTTACCACATGAGAAAGACAGGCACATTTATGAAAGATCAGACCTTGGCAGATGACAGAAGTGATGTGTCCTGTGCATGGAATCTGCAAGATGTCTTCACAAAGGGATCTCCCTGGGTTCTCTACTCCAGGGATAACCAGTGGAAGTCTCTTCCAGTTCAGATTTGCTCCTCTTAGCCAGGGGCTCCTTCTCTGTTAGGGAGTCTCTTCACCTTGAGGTGACACTGCTCATGTCTCCCAACCACCTCTGCATTATGCTCCTCTACCAACCTGGATGTCAGAGCAGCTATTGCTAAATACCCAGTCCAATGGATGCGAAGGCTGAGGCGGTGAGGTCATTGACGTACGTAGGCAGTCTTCTCTGTGGTTTAATTAAGTGGAAATGGGAGAGATCTCTCCGTGTCTCCACCTATCTCTCTCAGGTCTGGTATGAGGTCATTTGAACATGCTCCCTCTTTTGTAAGGGGGAAAGATCAGATATCAAAGAACACCAAACACTAATCTTACTTTGCAAATTTGGAAACATCTGTCTTGGAATCACTTCTCTCTCTCTCCTGTCCTTCATTCTTCCTTTCTACTAAGTAAACAGAGAACGACTTCATGGTGTTCTAGATCTTCAAAATGCTCCCCAGGCTTCTCTGTGATTCTCATCTGAACACATGAAAAGACAACAGAGTGGAATGAGGCGTTCCACTGCACAAGCTTGGAGCCTGGACTCGGTAGTAGAGCTAACAAGACTGGTTTCACCCTGTGGCTTAGAAGGCTGACCATGATGCCCAGATCTCTGATATGCCAGTGGGACCTGAGCTGCCTCCACGTGCAATGGATGTTTTGGTTTGGGGAATACCTACAGTGTTCCAAGTCTCTACAGAGTATTTTATATACAAACTATTGTAATTCCATAAATACTTCCCCGTGCATATCATTCTCTTCATTTCACCAGGGAGGAGGCTGAGGTGCTCCAAGCATGTCCAGAATTCTGATGAGGTCACTCCACAGGCTTGGGGCTCAAAGCTTACATTCTCTCCACCATACTGAAAAGTGTGTGTGTGGGAATCTTGTATTTTCCTCTGCTCAAGCTCCTACTGTGTTCCAATAATCCCATCTACAAGAGTTCTTGAATCTATTTATTCCCCATGAAGCTCCCTGGTCTACTTGACAGTTTCCCACATGTTGTCTGGGATCCCCAGAGGATTGGAAGGTTGTTGGGCCATTTTACCATTTAAGAGGCCTCCAACTACAGAAAAGGAAAGGCCACTGGCTGCCCACTCCTGGACTGTGCCCTGCAGTCAGCGTTTGGTTCTTCATAAGCTCCTGGTTGCCGCTTTCAATGTCCTTTGGGAACTTGGCTTAAACTGAGTAACAAACATTCAGGAAGTGAAAGGCTCACACCACACCCTTGACATGATGTACTAGGGAGAAGGGAGTAAATATTAACCAGAAGGTAAATACGGAAGCATCATCGAGAAGCAGTATGCAGAACAAGATGTGAGTGAAGCTGGAAGGCAGCCAAGGCTTGGGTTCAGTCCCCCCTAACGTATACTGATGGTGTTATTGTACATATATAACTTAGCCTTCCTTAATCTTAACTTTCTCTGAAAATCTAAGATGGTCATATATTCCTATGAGACTTGGCAAACCGAACAAGTGACCTCACATATAGGACATGTTGAGGAGCTTGATCAGCACTGTTATGGAGTCAGTAAACTATAATACTTATTTATGCATGCACCTATGCACAGTTAAACAATAACAAACTTACTATAGTCTTATCTCAAATTCCTTTGCTATGCTCATATTTCAGAAGAAAATTCACATCAGGATTCTTATGATACTATTCTTTCTAAACATCCAGAGCATATGCACTCTAAGTTCAAGCCAAACCATGCTTGATGTAAGAATGAGGCCAGAAGTCAGAATGCTACTTTATGATGGCAGATAAGACTTGCAGTCCCTGAAGAACGACTGTGTTGTGCCATGGACTGTCCTGATGCAGGAAGGGTGTGTGTATGTGTGTGTGTGTGTGTGTGTGTGTGTGTGTGTGTGTGTGTGTGTCCAGATGGTGTTTAGAAATACATTCAGAACAGGCTTCCTAGTCCTTGGGGGGCATCCTGGTGAACTCACATCCCACAAAAATGGGAACTAGCAAAGATTGGAAAATAACAGCCACAAGAGCGGGGAAAATAGGATCTTAGGAGGCAGAGTAGAAATGGAAACTGTTCCTTCATAAAAGGAGAAGGGTAGGGGAAACCAGGGGACTGTAGAATTTTGTGGTATCCATGATAAATGTGGTGACTGGCTGGATACGAAAGTTCATGTGCCATTTTGGAATCCTCGTTATAAGGACAGTACACCATTGGTGAGGCCAAAACAAGGCGGCCACAGTGATAAGGGCACAAAGTCCATGGTTACTTTAAAAGAGAAGTGAAAGGAGGTTGGTGTCCTCCTGGGAAGGAGAGATGACGAGAAGGACACTCCCCAGTGACACAGCATTCTGAAGTGAAAACAGAGAGGCTGAAAAGGCCGTTTGAGGTCGTCATCTTTCTGTCCTTCTCCTCCCGTTCTTCTGCTTCCATGGTTATAGAGTCATAGGACTTTTCAGTATGTGGGCATTTATTTGAAGGAAAGATTTTCAAATTCACCTGGAGACGGAATGAGAATGTGAGAAACAGAATGGCACACTCCACGCTCAAGATGAGGAATGCCTTTGGGAACCACTGAGAGGGTTCTGAAAGCATCAGATGACTGGAGAGAGGGCACCTGACAAGTATGGAGTGATTGACCTGCGCTGGAAGTGACTTTGAACTCTGACATCTATAATCGGGTCTGGCACATAGCCATTATTGGCGTTGGTCAAGCATCCCTGGGAAAGCCTCAGGTTTTCACGTGAGCAAACCAAAGCACACGGGCACTAGGTGTTGGAATTGGGGTGTGACCTCTCAATTATTTAGTGTGCTCACACTCCATCCTACCTTACAGCAGGTAATAAAAGGGGAAATAAAAGCCTAGACAATAGCCATGCTTAACTCACAGCGCCTTTACTCAGACATGTTGCCCTGGAAACCTAAATACTCAGTATGTGTTGATAGGATTCCTACACTTCTGTGTCCTCAGCGTCACTGGAGACCAAACTCTCCTGGACGTCCCAGAGAGAAGAACAGCTTCAGAAACAAGATGAGGGGAACTGGGACCTGCGCACTTTACGGTAGCTTCAGGATGGCAGTAGGCCAATGTTGAGGAGAGGGTCAGTGACTGTGCTCGTGCTGTGGAGCTTCTGCACACTTGTGATGCCTCTGTGTGTCTGGACATAGGCCCGCCCTTAGCAAGCGGACTGCCCCATAGGGCAGCTTGGTAAATGGCTGTTATGGTCACTGATTAGCAAAGATGAATGTATAGGGAGTGAGTGAAGCCCTGAGTGAACGTGTGCTGTTGACATGGGCATGGATGGCCATGCCAAGAACCCCAATGCCTGAGACCTATGGAAGTGGCAAAGCCTTCTCTAGGTGCCATTCAGAGGATGGTAAAACTTCCTCTGGTCCATGTGTGGATGCTGATAGTGTGTGCAGAAAGCCACCACCACAGTAGCTTTCTCCCCCAACTGTTCCCCTACAGAGTCTGCGTCTATGGAGATTAACTAAATATGCCTCCTTGATTCAACTACCAGCAATCCTGCCTCCTTGCTCAGGTGTGCATCACAAACATGCTCAACTTCTGTATCATCTCCACCAGATAGCCTATTCCACCTAATTCCAGCTTTTCTGTGAGTCCCTTTGTCTTTCTGTCCTTTCTTCATTACCTTGGTACCCCAGTCAGATCCAATCCCGGAGCTGTGCAGGGATGAAATGTGGACACATTTTTCTTTCTTGTTCACAGTTTAGAGCCTGGATTCTCTTCAGCACAGTCTAGCACCAACAATGGCTCACACTTGACCTACGGCAATCTTAGCAATCCATTCCCTTTTGCAAGTGACAGGCCAGGGGTGTGGGCATGGACACCAGTATCAACCAGTCAGGTGCAAGGAACTGTCTGCAGGAAACTTGTATTCTCTGATTCTGATGAGAGAGACATCATGAAGAATGCTTGTCTGCTTGTTGGTGTAAAAGTGGGATGCTCAGAGCTTTTGCAGCTGTCTATCACCTATGGGGAGAGATACTGCCAACTCATAGAGAAGGGCAGGAAAGAGTGACAGAGTTCACTAAACTGCAGTGCTAACCCCCAAACCACTCAATTCCATATGCCCTGCTATGTGAGATAACCAAATGCCTTTACTGCTGAAGGTAATTTTGCTTGAAGTTTCTATCAGACCAATAATGTGAGACTATCATGAAATGGGATCGGAGAATGTATATGCTAAATGTTCCCAGGTCATCCTTTCCGTGATATGAACACACTAAGTACCATGAGGTTTGTTAGGACTACACATATGAGGAAGGGAGACTTCTTTCTGGGTGGAACATGAACAGCTTTTGGGTTTGTTTTGTATTGGGGCCTGGGTCTGTGAGGGTGGAATGGTACATCTGAGCACAGTCCTGCAAAGCAGAGTATGTGGATAGAGAAAGGCAGCTTGTGCCCTGGAGAGGACTATAGAATGGGAAGGGTAAGATATGAATCTGGAATGATGGCTTGAGCTAGATGGATGTTTGGTGATGCTTTCATGCTGTATTACAGACTTGGTGGCTGCCACAGAGCTAACACTATGTGAGAGGCAAGAGAAGCTGATGGCCCAGTCTGCAGCACCTATGCCTTCAGGGCCGTTAGGAGGACAGAAACCCTTCTGGAAACTGTCAGGGATACCAAATAGCTATATCTTTTTAGGACCTCCAAGAAATGGCCCAGAGAGAATCAGGATGGCATAATCAGGGGAGAAGGTCATGGGATGGGACCGTGGTGTGTTAGAGGTGCCCAGTGCAGGATCAACTTTCTAAATTGTAGTGGGTTTGCATCTCTGCTTCTTCTAGGAATGAACTGATGGATTCTATTCTACTTCTGGGACATGAATTTCCATCCTTGGGCATCTCTAACAACCATTCAGTAGTTCACTGCCCTATATCCAAACCTGCCTTCCTGTAGCTTCTGACCACGGACTCTAGTTTTACCTTATTAATTTCAACAGGGTAAATGAAATCATTGGTTCCAGTCTATTGTGATAGGAATGTGTGCAACTTCCTTCTGGTGGTCTCAGAGTGGACACTGTATAGTTCCCTGCCTCTTGACTTTGGATAGCTCAATCTTGGTCCATATGAAGCCTGCAGAGGGTTTTAAAGGGCTTATCTCTTGTGTTTCTTACATTACCACGAGAAAACTATTCCCAGAGGTACATTGATTCCAAAAAGAGAAGAAGAAGAGGAGGAGGAAGAGGAGGAGGAGGAGGAGGAGGAGGAAGAGGAGGAGGAGGAGGAGGAGGAGGAGGAGGAGGAGGAGGAAGAAGAAGAAGAAGAAGAAGAAGAAGAAGAAGAAGAAGAAGAAGAAGAAGAAGAAGAAATACACAGAGCACATCTGAAATTCAAACTACTACCTGAGTCTGAGGTCAGCTCCCTCCATCAGGCCAGAAAAATCAGCTCACCTGTAGATGCACACAAGATAAACAGGTGCTGCTATAGCCTGCACAGCATTAATGTGGCCATAGCTGACTAAAAGGCAGAGTAAGGAGGCTATATTGACTCCCTTTTGCACCCGAGCGCTCGTCAGATAGATGGAGGCCACTATTATTCCTATAAAATGTTATCATTTTGTTCTCATTCATCCCTGGCGCTGATAACCATTCCTTGTGCGACATGCGTTTGAAATCCCGCCTGCATCTAATTGCTTACTCTTTCACCCAGAACTGAACATACACCGCTCCAGCTGTAGTGGCCGCACAGAATCTATTAAGATCATCACCGCCTTTCTGCTGAAAATAAGACCTATTGCTGCAGCCTAAAATTGCTTTTAAAAATAAGTATTCTGCTGGTAGATCTTGCTGAGTCTTAGGTTAATTAAAACCCTCAGGTTTTCTGACTTATTGGCCATCAATCCAGCTCCCAAACACTGGCCAGACATGGTTGACTCTTATTTGTATTGTTGAATACAGATTCTACTATTTTGAACTATTATGCAACCTGGGGTTACCTAATGTCACGGCCTGTCAATACAAGTTGAGCCCCAACTCTGCCATCCAACACCACTGGTCCACATTACTTACATTATATGAGAATCTGGTGAACATGGCAGCTCTCTCTTCCTTCACATGATCAAAGAAAATATATTGGGTAACACATGAGCAGAAACAAGAGTTCTGGAGATGTGAGCACTGTCTGTTGAAAAGAACCACAAATCCACTTTTAACTGTGTTGCTGGGCTACTGTGTTTTCATCTATTGTTGAAAGAACATTATCAGCAATGTGGTTGGAAAGATGCCTTGCTTAGGTCAAACTTTGTAACTGCAATAATTTTATCAAGAGTCAACATTTGGTACATGATATTCTGGGGAACTGGACTCAGGCATTAGCAATCTCCTTTTTCTTTTCTGTGTGTTCATTAACATTCTTTAATATCCTCAGCTTTAAAATGATCAGGAAGCAATATTGAGATAACGACTCCAGCCTCGAGAGAGTCGACCTGTAGAAGTGTTTTGTGAACCTTCTTGTTGGTGAAGCTCTGTGATGTGATCCATTGCATTTCATGACATGAATCATCAGGATACCCCACCTGGTTTTGTCTTAGTCTCGTTGCTTTCTGGACCAGATTTGATTTGTGTACCACCTCAAGATCCATCCTGGTGCTGGATGTCAATATTCATCTTCCTCCTGGGAATCCTGGAGATTTCAGCTTCTGCAGGTGGTGGGAGAGATGGAAGGACTTGCTGAGGTAGCAGCTCTCGGACTCCCAGGTTTACTAGGCATCTCCTCTCTTTAGCCCTGTATCACGGGCCTCTCACTCACTAACCAGTCCCGGACTTATCTGTTATCAGTGTGACTAAGGACTGGGAAATTCTTCTTCCTCCTCTCACAGGCATGATAGGATGATCAGGTAACTTCCCACGTTCTCCATCTTCTACTAAGAGTAAGCAGTCATCCCAGCCAGTATGGGGCACAGTCCTCTCTGGCTCCCTCTTCTTCCTCACCCCATTAGCACATGAGCTTTGGCCAAAGGCTTTGCTTTACAGGTAAGGAAACACTAGCACCCTGTCCGTAGCTCTCAGAACTCAAACTTCTGCCCTACTTTCTCTGTCTCACAGTCTTTAAGTGAGGCTCACTAGAAATCCTACAGAACTGATAAGTTGCCGGGTGGTGGTGGTTCACACCTTTAATCCCAGCACTTGGGAGTCAGAGGCAGGTGGATCTCTGTGAATTTGAGGCCAGCCTGGTCTACAAAGTGAGTTCCACGAAAAGCGCAAAGCTACCAGAGAAACCCTGTCTCAAAAAAAAAAAAAAAAAAAAAAAAGAACTGATATGTCCAGAGGCAGAAGACAAATATCTCAGATTTTTTTTTCCTTCTTTAGGTGGGAAAACTCCAAAGAATGTTCTACACTATTCTGCAGAGGTCCCTGGTGGGACTGGGACCCAGTGCTAGGACTTACTCTTCATCGGCTTTCTTTCTTCCTCTTTCCCCTTCTCAACTTTAGAGATCCTCCTACTTCATTCTCTTCCCTGCTAGGATTACACTAAGTGTCCTCATGCTCAGCTTGCCTTGTTTATTTATTTACTAATTATTATTATTATTATTATTATTATTATTAATGTGTAGAGATATTCTGTTTGAATCTGTGCCAGTGTACCACATGTATGCCTGGTGCCTGAGGAGGTCAGAAGAGGGCATTGAATACCTTGGAACTGGAGTTACAGATGGTTGTCAGCACCACATGGGTGCTGAGAAACAAATCCAGATTCTCCAAAAGAGTAGCCTGTTAACTACTAAGCCATCTTTCCAACACCCTTTTCAGATAATTTTACTTCTTTGGGATAATCTAAATCCCAAAGTAACATAACAACAACTGTCTTATTTACTCACGATTTTTAAATCTTTGTGCATGATTTAGGCCTGGGTCCATCTGGGACACTGGGTACCCTGGACTCTGACCCTCTCTGGCTCCATGTGGTCTCAAAATCTTCGTATTTCTTTGTGACCTCTCTGTATGGCCTCTCCAGCAGGGTAGCAGCAGGCAGGGAAGCCACCAGCTCTTCTTCATCTCTGATGCATCAGACCTTGGGCTGGACCAAGAGCTAAGTGGGTAGACCCATCAAAGGGCATGGGCACAGGAAAGTACAGTTTGCTGGGAGTCACGGAGTCAATGTTCTGCTAGAGGGACTTTCAAGGAGGTCAGAACATGGTCCCCAACAGAAGGGCATTCTCCTTCACCTGTTTTATTTGTAGTATTTGGTTTGTAAGGATCATTGCATTTTTAAAACAATGGTTGAAAGCTGCTGTTTTCAGCACAGGGTTGTAAAAGGAGTTACAGAGACCACAGAAACCCCTCCTCTCCATCTGTCCCATGTGGGATCTAGAAGTCTAAAAGGTAATTGCTCAAAAGAATCACAACTTCCCTCTGACTTGTGGTCCCAGAGTCACCACCCTCAGTTTCATGTCTTCCTCCCAGCCCTCCCCCACTGCTCACTGATTTCCCATCTGTGGCCTTCAGTCCACACAGTTCCTGGGTAAACAGCCATTTGCAGGGCACCTGCTGTGCTCCAGGCACTGGTCCAGAAGGTCCCAGTTCCACTAATTTAGTAATTCCAGCCTTACACACAGCAGTGGCGAGCTGGTGCCGGCTTTACCAGCTCACAAGATGGCTCTCCCAGCTCTATGCTTAGGCACAGCATGCTGGAATCTGACTCCTACCAAGGTAGGAGTCTTTTAGTTTAGTGAAGTCAGCACGCCCTACAAATATAGACTTTCTCTCTGAGGAGTTGGTTGTTGAACATTCACTAGCACACTCTGGACTTGATTTTATGTCACTCTTCCTCCAGGCTGAGATCAGTCCTTGTCCACTGGCCAGGCTCTACTGGCCTCTAACTCCCAATCCTTCATTCTCAATCAGCCACTTTATTATTTACACCACATTTTAAGGTCCAGTCTTGCTGACAGCCCTTCACTGAGCACAGAAGGAAAACCAGCTCTTCAAATGTGACCTTTCTAGAACTTCCTCAGAACCATCCTGTGGTCTGACACCACAAACAAAGGTCTAGATGTGGCTGGCCCCCCAGAGGCTCATATACTGGAGGCTTGATCCTCAAGCCAGAATCATTAACAGGTAGGGTCCACAGAAAGCAATCTGCACACAGGGTTTCCATCCTCAGGAGTGAATTAATGCTGTTTTGGGTAGGTGATTCAGATCTAGTTAGGAGTAGGTAAGTTCCCAAGAAAAAAATTGCCCTACAAAGAGCAGACTGCCACCTCCATGGTCTCTTGCTTCCTTGTCTGTGCCCATTTCCTTTTCTGCTCTCTTCTGTGATAGACACTCTAGACACTAAAGTCATTAGCCAAAACTTTTTTTTCTTTTTAAGTTATCCAGTGTCAGGTACTTTGTATAGCCACATAAAATGGAACAAGACAAATACCCCCATCCTCTCTCCTTCCTGATGGCTTTGTCAGTTTTCTCCAAACCCATTTCCATCCACTTGGGTCTCTCCCACTAAACCTCGTTCATGTTTATCCCCATTTTAGTATGGCTCTTGGAGGACCAAAACTAACAGGAACATCTAGTCTGCTGAGGAATTTGTATGTTCAATCATTTGACACACTCTTAGACTAGACTCTGAGGGCAGAGATCATACCTGGGGGTGTTTTTTACTTCGACTGCCATTGAGTTCCATTAGGTGCTCATGAGCACTTTCAGATCTAACAGAGAAAAGGAGCCTTGGAAAATACAACATGTTATGCAAACAGATAAGTGGCCAAATGGAATATGTGCATTTGCCTTAACTATAGGCAGTAATAATTTCAGCATGGGAAGTAAGATTAGCAGGTGTCGCCTGGAAAGGAAGGCAGACAGACTTAAGACTCAGTCAGCAATCCAAAGGGTCCTCATGGTAACTTAGGGAATTATATTGTATTAAATTTTGGTGTACTTACCGGAGTGAACTCATGGTCTTTGCTCAACCATGAGAGTCTGGTAAAGGAAGATTAAGAAGAATCAATGCAAATGCTTCCCAGATTGACAAACTGAGAGGCAGGGGCATTGAATACAGTTGACAAGGGAGCTAGGACACCTGATTGACAAACTGAGAGGCGGGGCATTGAATACAGTTGACAAGGGAGCTAGGACACCCGACTTGCTTGAATCTACAACCACCTTGATCTCGGGAAAGTTTCTTTGCCTCTTCAACTTATTTTGGTATTCCCACATACTGTTGGGTAGTCTGAGGACTCAGGCTCTGGTAACTTGGACAGCCCTGGATTCTAAGTGGAGGGGAGAGATCAGGTAAGGGGTGGCCACTTTCTTGTCCTTACATTATTTCCAGTACTCCCCGCCCCCTCCATCCTGTCCTTGGGAGGCACCCAAGATGTCTTGCTTGAACCAACGAATGAAATCAAGAGGAGGACGCCTCCTCTTTTTTGTGGGTACACAGTGTCAGGGCCCCAATCTGTGCCAGCTGAGAAGGCAGGAAGCAGCTGTTTGCTTTTCAGGGAGCGGCTGGGTGATCTGCCTGTGTAAATAGCCATTCACCCAGGTGTCAAGAGGAGCCACTGAGGGGACGCACACTTCCTCCTATGCCTCCAGTAATGGTGCAGAGAGCCCAGCTGTTACCCTGCATTTTTCCAGGCACCCTTGGAGTGGGACGCTGATTTCTTTCTGACCCAGCCTCAAGCAATATGCCTGGCCTTGCACGTCTACTCTTTGCTCAAAACATTGGTCCTTCAATCACCTTCCTGGAGAAATACCAGCTTGTTATTGAGGAGGTTTGGTCTCCATGTTTTCTGTGTTCTTCGGCCACGCTGTAAATGTTTGTTTGCAGTTTGGTGCCCTATCTCTACAACTGGAAAAGTGTCTGTGTCCGGTGTCGCTGTTCAATAATGAATGCTGACTGATGGACACATGTGGCTTTCTCCAAGCCTGGCATATAGCCCCTAGCCTACAGTTCCATAGCTAACTCCACATCACTGGCTTAAGTGAGCATGCTGTCCTCCATCATGATGTACCCTCATACAGTCTTTTTCATATCTCTTACTCTTACATACTCTTTCTTTAGTTCACTTCTATTTACTTCACATAAATGTGAAAATTATAATTGTAGGTTCTGATCATAACAGAAATCAAAAACATTCTCCATAGAATAAAAAGTAGTCACAAGAGGAGGCCTAATAATGGTCACAGACCTCAGAACAAAGGGAATAGTGGGTAGAATTCTAGCTCATTATATTTTTCCTTTTTTGTCTTTGGCATTTATTTTTTTGATAAAAGATTCTGGTTATACTAGATGCCCAAGAAGCCCATGTCATCTTCTTAAACAACCTCAGAATAGAGAAACCATTGACATCTCTCTATCCAATGGGCCAAGCTGGAGGCCCCTGGTTTCCTTCTTAAAAGAGAAAATCTAGTCATGTTAGGGTAGTATGGGAGACAGTTGGCATTAAGCTGAAACTTTCTCCATGACATAATCATCAGCACTAAATGTTCACAGAAGAGTGAATGACTTTCTCTGTGTAATCTAGTGCCTGTGGACCACATTAAATCATTTTTGTTTATGGTAGGATCTCTAGAAATCTCACTTAAAGTACACATTAAAGTATTTAGGGTTAAATTGTCACTATTCCAGTGACATTCTTTCGGATTCGTTTACTAGTACACATCACAAAATATTTCCTGGGGAAACACTGAGCAAAGGCTATGTACTAAATGCAGAGAGCTCACAACTTATGGCAGTTGGGGTTAACTTTTTTTTCTATCTGTTCATGCTACAAAAGCAATATGTACATGGACTTTTGAATTTGAATCCTCTCCCAGGCTAGCCACATGTACCATGACATTCCTTATGATGCTGGGCAACGGCAAGCCACATATCCCATCCAGCTGTGGAATCACCAGGATAAACAAGAAGGTGCTCTTCAAGGTACTATATTGCCAATATTTGGAGAATATGGACATTTAATAAAATACATAAGATAGCAAGCACTTTATTATGAAACAAGTGTTGAACTAGATGATTTTGCCTGGCTGTGGGCTAATCTCTGTGTTTTTGAGTTTGTTCTAGACAGGTAGGCTAAGCTCAGATGCTTGGTAAGACTAAGTGTACTGAAGTTCAAATTGCAGTGTCTTTTACTTACAATGGATTTATCCTACAATGAGTCATAACCTCATTGTAGCTGAGGAGCATCTGTGTTTCCAGAGAAATGGTCGGGCTATTGAATTCTGGTAACATCATAGCTTTTAAAAGTTCATGTGTAATAACTTCAACCTTTGGACACACTTTAGGTATGTCCCAAACATCTGTATCTCCAGTCACATGGTCCTATCTCCATATATGACTGGCAGTGTGTGTGTGTGTGGGTGGATTTCAGGTGTAAATAAAAACAAAATCAGGCTGGGCAATGGTGGTGCATGCCTTTGATCTCAGCACTCAGGAGGCAGAAGCAGACAGACCTCTGTGAGTTTGAGGCCAGCCTGGTCTATAGATAGAGTAAGTTTCAGCCAAACAACAAAACCAAAACCAAATAAAATTGAGATAATTTGGGAGTCTGAGTATTTTTGTAAAGATTTTTCTCTCCCCTTCCTACCTCCCCACCTCTCGACCCTACCCAGTAAGCCATGTAGAGTTGGATCACTAATTGAGGATTGAGGTTGCTCAGATCTGGACTTTGCTTTTCTTGGAACTGGTCTATTCCTAGTTTACTCCTCCTTCTGAGGCATAGCCCTTATGGATGGCAACTGAAAACCTAGGATGCTTGGCATGGTGTCTTTTCCTTGGTGGGTTTGACTATAGTCCATCTTGTGCAGCAACAACAGAAAGCTGCAGACTGGAGACCTCATAAAGAATGAGACATGTTGCTTAGCATCCTAGAAGCTGGGAAACCCAATACAAAGATGCTGGCATCTTGTAAGGGTTTCTGTGCTATGGTCTCCCCTGGTGGAAGACAAGGGCAAAAAACAGAGTAAGAGGAAGGCTGACTTCTGCCTTAAAACATTTCATTATTTTGATATCTAACCTGTTCCAGCAATGAAGAGATTAATTCATTCACGAGGTGATAGCCCTTATAATTAATCACCTCTCATTAGGCCACACTTCCCAACACTGTACCCTAGAGGATCCCTTCCCAATACATATACAAACCACAGCAGGTTCTGAATTGCCATTTCCTCCTTGGTATTGTTCCATAGTTCCTAATCTTTTGAATACCAGTGATGAATCTAATCAAGGACCTAGGGGAGAAGCAGTTTGAGAGTCGAACTCCCCAGTCTGTACTTGTACTTCTTAGAGATCTTAGCCCTCACCTCCTTGAGACCTTTGGGGACTCTACATTGTCTTCAAACAAAATCAACCAAATGTGTCATCCTGCTTTTCTAGCTGATAGGTTTGTCTATGACAAACAAATCTACCATTACATACAGAAGGGAATATTGTTACATTGGAAAAGCAAGTGGTAAGACCACGTATAGCATGGTCTTCCGCTGACTTTGCCCTGGATTGTAGTAACTCCAAAGAAGACTCATCTAGCTACTGACGTTGATTACTTATTATATAGTGTTTCATTTTCTGTACTTTTATTCTCTCTCTCTCTCTCTCTCTCTCTCTCTCTCTCTCTCTCTCTCTCTTTTACAATGTTTGGGCTTTAGTTCTGAATAAGGAGCTATTTCTTATCTATTCAGGTAAGAAGAATGTAATATAGTTATTTTGAAGAAGCAAAGTCATAAAAAGAGCATAACAAAATGGCCCCAATGGATACAACATTTATTTATTTATTTATTTATTTATTTACTTTAACTTTGAGGAGAAATGTGCTCAGGGATATTCACCTGTATAGGACAAGATAGGGTGTCTCACATGCCATGTCCTACAGTAGCTGCATCACACTAAGCTAGAGTAGGAAGGGGGCCTTTCCTCAGGGGTTTTCCAGGTTGTTGGATTACCCAAAGGGACACAAATTATTTTCTCATTATATGCCTGATATTAAATAAAAGGGAAATCATAATTACAGAAATATTTTTATTCTAAGACATTTATTCAGCCAAATTTATACTAACACACAACAAATTAAAAAGGGCTTCTGTCTCAGAAAGAAAGACATATCTCCATGGAGGTCTGTAATTTACAGAAAGGCTTAATTTAATCTCCACAGCATTATTCTGCCATCCAATACTGCCAATACTTCCAAATTTGGAAGTTAATATTAATTTCAGTCAATTTTCATTAATTTTGATTCTACCTAGATTTCTAGACCTTTAAGATGATTTTGAGTTTTGTTTCCAACCACATTAACTTACTCCTCCGTCATTTTATCAATTAAGAGTTGTAGAAACATACCTTTTATTTCCCAATCTACTTATTAAAATATTACATTTTTTTTCAAGACAGAGCTTCTCTGTGTAGTTTTAGTGCCTGTCCCGGATCTCATTCTGTAGACCAGGCTAGCCTTGAACTCACAGAGATCCACTTGGCTCTGCCTCCCAAGTGCTAGGATTAAAGGTGTGCACCACTGCCGCCTGGCAAAATATTACAATTTTAAAAGATAATTCAGAACTAAGGGCAGAATAAAGTGCAGCTTCACTAAAGACTTCTATCCATCTTTTTTTGTTACTTTTTTTTTTTTACTTCCATCCATCTTATTAATACGAAACTGACAACTTTGTATGGCATTGTTTAATTTGCTTTAAGTACCCTTAACTACAACATAAATGTATGTACATACCACTGGAATTGCCAAAAACCCTTATTGCCATTCAAATCTTCTTGGTGAATGAACAGTCATTGACTGTAAATTGAGACCAAAATGGGAGAAGATGATGGGGACAGGAGAGGTCCCCTGGTACCTCGGTTCCTAGGACCTCTGACTTTGTAACTGCCATAGCAAGGTTTTTGGGTCAACTTTACACAAACCTAGACACCTTGGAAAAGAAACTCTCAACTGAGGTATTGCCTCCATCAGACTGGCCTGTGGCCATGCCTATAGGGTATTTTCTTGTTCAATGGGGGCGGGGGCTGCCCACTGTGGACAGTGCCATTCCTGGACAGGTGGTCCTGGGCTGTGTGAGAAAGGCAGCTGAGCAAGCCGGGGGAAACAAGGCAGTCAGCTTCATTCCTCCGTGGTCTCTGCTTCCGTTCTGGCCATCAGGTTCTGCCCTGAGTTTCTGCTTTGGCGTCATCGAGTGCTGGACTAGAACCTATAAGTTGAACAAGTCTTTCCCTTCCCAAATTACTCTCAGTCAGTGTTTCATCCCAGTAACAGGAAGGCAAACTAGAATAAGAGCCTTTGATTCTATAAGGGTTCTCTGTAGTTCAAAACTAACCAAAGGTTGGGCATAAACAAATATTATGAGCTGGACACATCTTTCCCAAATTCATATGCTGAAGTCATCATCCCCTGTACCTTAGAAAGTGACTGCTGTAGATAGAGCCCTTAAAGATATGGTTACCTTAAAATGAGGCCTTTGGGGTGGACTGTAAAACAATTTGACCAGTATCCTATTAAAAGGGGGGGGGGCATGAGAACAGAGAGACATCGAGAACGAACGTGTGTACTCAGAAAAGGCGGTTTGAAAAAGCAGTGAGAAGGCAGCCATCCACAAGCCAAGAAGAGGTGCCAAGAGGAAAAGTAAGACAGGGGCTATAGCATCTCTGGCTGACTAAAGAGCGAGTTTAAGTGGGATTCGTTGCCTTCAGTTGTGTGTAACAGAAAATACAGTCAATCATATCGAAAGCTGAGTCATGTGGTATTTCACATAACTAGCAATCAGGACAAAAAGAGGCCACTGCTTTGTCCGTCAGTAACTCAGAGCATCGCCAAGCACCTCCTTTCTTTGCATGTTTCTGTTAATTAGCACAATGGCTCTGAGCTCAGAAGGGATCAAGTCAGGCTGACACAATATACATGGAATTTTAAGGTATGGCATTGGCACTGTCTGGAGAAGAAATTATTGTTTCTTGATTTCCTATAAAAGCAAAGGAATCCTTGTTATACACCCTTTGCACTCTTTTATACAGGTCTTATGGGCTGGAAATGCATCACGGCCAGTGGCTGTGTTAGTCACAATTTCCCACTGTAAGGGCACACCCAGGAAACAAGTTGCGAGAGTAGGATTTATTTTGCTCACAGTTACAGAGGTTTCACAGTGGGGAGGGGATGGTGGAGTGGAGCACCCTGTTCTCCAGCCAGGGAACAGTGGGAGAAAATTCTCATGCTCTCTAGCTTTCTCCCTTTTCCTCCTTCCAGTCTGTCTGGATCCCTAGTCTATGACATGGTGCTGCCCACACTCAAAGTGCGTCTTCCCTCTTCCTTCATCCTCTGTGGACACGCCCTCCCAGGCACAGCCAGGGATGTGCTTTATTGCCACCCTGTTTGCTTTCTAGTCCTATCAAGTTCTCAATCAAGGTTAACCACCATGGTGAACTGATAACCCCTGGCAATGAAAACCAAGGCTATGGTGAAAGATGGACTCTGGGAAGATGCTGCTGCCTAAAAAGGAGAACCCAGATGCAGCAGAAGTAAGATGAAGAGAACAGGGAAGTCACTTGGAGGAAGTGCTCAACAGCGTCTCCTCATACCGCGGTGCATGGACAAGATCAGCAAGAGAAGTTTCAGCAATGTGTTACGGAACAGATATCTTTTTAAACATCACCCCTGTCATTTATCCATCATGTTAATGTAGCCTCACAAAACTAACCACAAAATTGGTATGGATTTTCATCTTCCCGAATAATTAAAAAAATTATATGTGTTATCTCATTTGCTGCAGATAATTAGACAGAATGTGGAACTCATTCATGAGGAGCTCAGAGACACTTGAAACAACTTCCTCAAGACCACAGTATTTGCTTCCTGGGACAGGGAAAAAAATAAAACCTTAACCTTAGAGGTAATAGGATGAAACGATATATCAGGAAGATGTGTCAATCACTGGTTTCCAAAGATAATCATGGGTGGCTTAAGTGTATAGCATACAGAGATGAGACTGAACTTGAGAAATGTTCATTTTATCCCAACTATATGTTAGGATATAGTATGAAAGACCCTATCTTTATATTTAACATTGAGAATGAGTGTCTGAGAAGGACAAATATGGTAATTTCTTATATTACATAAGGTCAGAAGGATGTTTGCTAGCAAGGATGGGCTGGAAGAACTAGGCTGCTATAACAAACCACCTGAGATGCCTCAAAGCTGAATGTCATCAAGATATATGATTTTGCTCATGTACAGTCTGAGATATACATGACATCTTGCATCTTATACCTGTGTCATTTGGAATACCTAATATCATCCAAGGATACCACCATAGGACAAGGAAGAGGTTTATGAGCTATCAGTTGTCTTGTCATATGCTATTTCATATTTCACAGCCCATTGTCCAGGACTGCTCACATGAGCCTCAGTGACAGTAAGAAAAGCTGGGCAGTGTATGGCAGGGGCTCTTAGAACACTGCTCATTTCTGCCACAGGATTTTCTAGTTAACAGCTCCTAGAACAATGTGTTGTTTTCTAGTCGCTTATGACATTGTACTGTGCAAGGAGTGTTCATAAAAACCTTAATGACAAATTCTGCTTGAGGTTGTGTATAGTTCGTTTTTTGGCTCTTTTGGGGGGCCCACCACCCAGCTCACAAATAAATCACACATGGAGGCTTAGTCTTAATTATGAATGTCTGGCCTTAGCTTGGCTTAGTTTCTAGCTAGCTTTCCTTAACTTATCCTGTCTACCTTTTGCCTCTGGGCTTTTCCCATTCTCTTACTTCTGTAAAGCTTACTCTTACTCCTATTTGTGGCTTGTTATGTAGCTGGGTGGCTGAACCCTGGAGTCCTCCTCCTTCTCTGGCTCCTTTTTTCTTCGATATATTCTCTCTGCCTGCCAGCCCTGCCTATCCTTTCTCCTGCCTTGCTATTGGCCAGTTCTTTATTAAACCATCAGGTGTTTTAGACAGGCACAGTAACACAGCTTCACAGAGTTAAACAAATGCAACATAAACAAAAGTAACACATCTTAAAATAATATTCTCAATCGGAAGTTTTCCTGTGTCCTGCTGGGTCCCACAGCTGCTCATTCCAAGTAAACACACAGAGGCTTATATTACTTACAAACTGTATGGCCTATGGGTCAGGCTTCTTTCTAGCTAGTTCTTATAACTTAAATTAACCCATTTCTATTAATCTATGTTTTGCCATGTGTTCTGTAGCTTTACTGGTCTGCGGGCATGTTGCTCCTTGGGTGGCAGACTGGCATCTCCTCTGCCTCTCCTTTCTTCTTCCTGTCTCTTTTGGATTTCCTACCTGGCTATAACCTGACTCGCATTAGGCCAGAGCAGCTTCTTTATTAACCATTCATAGCAACACATATTCACAGCATAGAGAAAGTCATCCCATAGCACTTCTCATTTTCTATTGAATCAAAAAGGAGGGTTTCAGCTTTAATATAGTAAAATTATATATAACAAACAGTTACCAAGCAAGAATTATAGTTACAATATCCAGTCTATTTGTATTTGGAAGAATTCAAGAAAATTTTCTATCTCTCCTATATTTGTGAGTCTAAAGTTTCATATCTAACTTGTCTTTTATCATAACCAAGGAAAATTATAACTATTTAGTCTTCGACTATATCAAAAACCCCAGAAGGATTTAATGCTACCTAAGTAAATAGGAAGAGCATTGTGAGCAACTTTCAAAAATCTAGAATGACAGAGACAGCTGGCTGCCTGGACAGTCACCTAAAGTTCCTTTGCAGCATTGGGGCATCCATCTGCAGCCTACAGGCATAGAAATTCTCAGTTGCTTCTTCCTGTGTCCTGCAGAATGTCTGGCAGTCTCCTCTGTGAAGCAGGAAACTGAAGGACCATCTCACCTTGATTTGGCAAAATTCAGTGGTCATTTTCCTATGGGTCCTACATGTTTAGTCGATAGAACATTTTGTTAAGCAGTCCAGGCAAGAATGGTTTCTTGCCCAAATGGCTAACTTTTGCCATAAGGAAAGCAAACTCCATTAATGGGTTTCTTTAATGCCCATCATCCTCGTTGAAGTAATTGGTGCTGCCAGGAGCAGATGTGTATCATTTTCCAGAAAGTCTAAGTTTTTAAAACATTTTAAATTCCATATTCTGTAGTTCTCTGAAGTGTTTGAAGATTACCTACCTAATTTAAATATATCTATGTATACCTAGAACACTTAACTAACACGACTATAAGTTTATCATAAATGACTAATTATTAATCTGTATTTCTTAATTATACAATATAATTTTAAATGGGTTGCATAAACATAATACCTTAAGCAAGAGTAGAAATATAGATAGTATAACAAAATTAACTTTAAATTTGCATCAAAAAACTAAAATCCATAGCAATGTAAAACATTTTAAACAAGTTGCTGCTCTTTAAAAGTAGGTTCAATAATCTACCCTTTCAGCCTACCATATCTATATCAATATTCTACTACAGTTGTGCAGAGTGACTTATCCCTTTGCTTTCAGACTGTGGATGTGAGAGGATAAGGAAGTCTCTACTGAAGAGAAGAGGCATGTTTGTAATCGGAAGAAAATACCTGACTTTTTACCTCTGCTTGTCCTAGTTAGGGTTACTATTGCTGTGATGAAACGCCACCACCAAAGAAACTGGGGGCGGGGCGGGGATGGCTCTGTTAGGCTTATGCTTTCTCATCACTGCTCATCACCAAAGGAAGTCAGGACATGCTGCAGGCCGCAGGAATATATCATAAGAACTCAACTGGTTATGGCAAAGTCACTACCTGGAGGAATCTGGGAATTCCTCCAGAGGAAGCCAAATTCCAAGGAGTTTTTGATGTTACTTGGCTTGTTATATATCAGCTGTATTCTGTTATGAAAATCATGTGTGCCTTCATAGTTTTCCCAATTGACTTTTCCCTAAGAAGGCCTAACAGTGTGGACTGATCACTCTCTGGACGTACACATTCCAGGTATTTAGAAAACAGCCTCGGGAAAGGCTTTCTCTAGAATCATATCTCCCTTAGCTACTTTCAAGGACTACAGGAAACACCACCCAGGTGGGCGCCCAACTTCTGAGGATAACAATGATAACAGCCCACATGCAAGCTCCTGACTTAAATTCCACAAGAAGACACCACCCAGGTGGGCGCCCAACTTCCGAGGACTAACAATGATAGCAGCCCACATGTAAGTCTCCTGACTTAAGGTAAATCCCACAAGGAGACACTGCCTAGGAGAGGTGGACGTTAATAATAGCTTTGCACAATTTAGCTCGGACCCTCCCTTTATATACTGGGGCTTCCAGGGCACAGGACTGAGAAGAGAAAAGAGAATGGAAGAACTAGATGGGTAAGAACTTGAGAGGAACAAACTGAGATGAGGAAGAACTAGATTGAAGGGCTAGAAGAGAGGACTAGAAGAACAAGATGGAAGATGAGGAAGAGCCAGATGGGGAAGAACAAGATGAGGAAGAGCCAGATGAGAAAGGAGATGGGAGAGGAGATAATAGGGGAAAGAACTAGATGGATGAGAACCTAGAAGGGACAGAACTAGATGAAGGAATTAAGATAGAACCTAGAGGGGACAGTAGATAAATATAGAGAGAAATCAGGCAAGAATGGAGCTAGACATGAGAGCAGAATAGAATCTGTATATAGAGAGAACTATCACAGAATAATAAAGTGTATGAACTAAGGAGTTTTGTGTACATAGATTCATTTCTTTTCATCAAAGATTAATTATCAGTTGGTTGTAGATTCTTCCTGGACCCTGGGAGGGGACTATCGAGGGGCTGGACCCCTACAGTCCCCAATAAGGACAGGAACTCAAACAGAGCAGGAACCAGGAGGCAGGAGCTGATGCAGAGGCCATGGAGGAGTACTGCTTACTGGCCTGCTCCTCATGGTTTGTTTAGGCTGCTTTTTTTAAAAAAATTCATCTATGTATTTTACATCCAGACCACAGCCCCGTCCCCAATCTTCCCTTCAACCCCTCAATCTCCTCCTTTTCTGTCTCCATGCAGGAAAGGGTAGGTCTCTTATGAGTATCAATAAAACATGGTATATCAAGTTGCAGTAAGACCAAGCATCTCCCCATGGACCCAGTATGAGAAGTAGGGTCCCAAAAGCCAGTAAAAGAGTCAGAGACAGCCCCTGTTCCTGCTGTTAGGAGTCCCATAAGAGGAGCAAGCTGCACAACTGTAACATATATGCAGAGTGCCTAGGTCAGTCTCATGCAGGCTCCCTGGTTGTCGGTTCAGTCTCTGTGAGCCCCTGTGAGCACAGGTGAGTTGATTGTGTGAGCCTTCCCATGGTGTCCTTGACCCCTCTGGCTCCTACACTCCTTTCTCCTCCTCCTCCTCCTCCTCCTCCTCCTCCTCCTCCTCCTCCTCCTCCTCCTCCTCAGGATTCTGGAACTCCGGCTAATGTTTGACTGAGTGTTTCTACATCTGCCTCCATCAGTTGTTGGATGATGTCACTCTGATGACAATTGGGCTACAGCCTGCTTTCTTATAGAACCAAGGACCACCAGCCCAGGGATGGCACCACCCACAACGGGCTAGGCAATCTCCCACCAATCATTGATTAAGAAAATGTCCTACAGACTTGCCTACAGCCCCATCCTGGGAGAGCATTTTCTCAACTGAGATTCCTTCCTTGAAGATGACTTAGCTTGTGTCCAGCTGGCATAAAACTAGCTAGCGCACCATCCCATTTTTTTTTTTTTTTTTGTCCTTAAGCAAGACATCTCATTCCTGTGACATCCTTTCCTCAACATGAAAGAATGGAGTAGTATTTATCTACCTGGAGAGATGTCATGAAGATACACCTAAAAGACATGTATACATGTGGTTGTCTACATAGTGCACAGCTGTCATGCAGTCTGAATTTATTCAGTGTTAAGTGGGTCGTTAAGTGGGTCTGTTGTATATGGGTCAGATTTTAGAGTATAATTCTGTTGTGATTTTATGTGATCCATTATGCAGCCTCTTGTTTCAAGCATAACTTGTTTGCCATGGCTTCCAGATTCTGTTAGGTTTTGCTCTCCCACCCTATTCCTCTTCCTTGTACTTCGTTCCCAACATCTAATCCTGCCAAGTGCTTTCTCCTTCAGTACTCACTATTCAAGCCCAACCTCTATTGGTCTGAGAATTTTGAGAAGTATCTTTAAAACTTAGTGTCATTGCTGTGGGACCTGCATGGGACCAGACTAGGCCCTTTGCATACAGGAGACAGTTGTGTAGCTTGGTCTGCTTAAGGGGCCCCTGGCAGTGGGATCAGGATCTATCCCGGGTACATGAGCTGGCTTTCTGGAGCCCATAGCCTATGGTGGGATGCCTTGCTCAGCCTTAATGCAGCAGGGAGGGGCTTGGACCTACCTCAGCTGAATGTACCAGGCTTTGCTGACTCCCCATGGGAGACCTTACCCTTTTGGAGGAGGGAATGGGAGGGTGTCAGGGGGGAAGGCATGGGGGACAGAGCAGGAGGAGGGATGAGAGGATCTGTGGTTGGTATGTAAAATGAATAAAAAAATTCTTTAAAAAAAGAAACTCATGTCATTGGTTGAATTATCGTATTGGGGGTCCCCTGAACAGGTCAGTCCTTCTGGAAAAGTTACACTTTCTACTTCATTGACATCAGATGTGGCTGTCTGACCTGCTTTGATCAACAAAAGGTGAGTTGAAGTGATGTGTGCAGACACTTTGAGCACCACAGCATCCTTCTGTGACACCAATTTTTATTTTACTCTAAGACCAACAGAACCCATTTAAATGTCTCTGTTGTGTAGCAGTCCCTCTTAGTCCCCTCCCCACAAGATTAAAATGCTCCATCCTTTAGACAGAAAGTAGACAACTCAAAATAGCTTCAGGAAGTCCCTGAAACTGATCAGATTCGCTAGGCCTCTTCCTCCCAAAAGTAAACAATAAAGACTACTGAACATCACTTTCAGAAAACCCAAGCTGCCAAGAAAACACTGAGACCACCCAAGCTGCCTGGAAAAAGTAGAAACCAGCAGAGCTGCCTAGGAGAAGGTCTGGATCAACTGAGCTAACTGAAAAGAACACTTTCCAACCTATTAAGCTGTCTTCTGTTGGCTCTAGGTTCCCACCTTTGGTGAACTGGCACTGCACTGGTATGGACTTTGGTGATGCAGCTGTCTTTAAGTCACTTCTGCTACTGTAGGTAACTCCTCACCCATATTCCTGTAAGTGATCCCAATAAAACTCATTGTTGCACCGAGTTGGACTTTGGTGGCATCCATACTTTAATCTATTACTTTAACCTCTCTGAGGTGGGTAGCCACATGCGTATCCTTAGGAAATATCTGTCCCACAACACCATCTCTTCTGTTTGGGTTCTGAAATAAATGCATATAAAAGTAAGAGCTGAGGGTGGCAGATCAGTAGATAGGAATGTATATGGGACACTGTTCTTTTTAGTTGTCACCCCCTATACTAAAGCATCATCTACCCAAGAGATGGCTAATGGAACCTCAGGTCTCCACCACACAAATAACTGCTTTGTAACTATTTTAAAACTTCCTAATTTAGGACTTCTTTCTTCTCTGTTGCCTCCTGGAAATGCTATCTTGTAATGTGTTCATGACAGTCTTCGCTTTCTTGTTTCCAGGATCCTAGATGACCTCTCTTTTCTCTAAGCAACCACAACATGTTATCTATAACGGTTTCTGCAAACATGTTTGTTGACTTCTTGGTGAAAGCATGTTTCTCCAGTGATGGTGATTGTATCATTTCACCCTTATAATATTCTCTTGTCTCCTCCATCTTTAGTATAGACAAGGGTTGTGTGTTTTCCTCTTATGGAACATTAGAACCATGTACTTGGAAGAGCACAGTGAAAGCATGTTAAAAAACTCATTTGCATGGGTTCCGGTTCTGGCAAGATGAAATGCTCCCCTCTCTGTCCTGTTACTTACACTGAAACACAGCTATGGAAAGAACTTGGTGCTTAGAGAACACAGTGAGACCCAACAGATGTTTTCAGGTTAAGAGGGCTTAACTGGGAGGTGAGGGAAGAAATATCTTCCAGGAGGAGTGTTAGTAGAATATAGGTGATATGAAGGAGGAAGGGGGTTGGGGGTAAAGGGAAAGATAACTGAACTATATGAAAAGCCACATGGAAATCTATTGTTTTGTAAGTTTATTTGTAAGCTCTCTCTGCTTCATTCATAGACATATGTGAATATATATAGGGGGAGGGTTGAGATGGAATCACTCTACATGGAGGATAATATTCCTTCTAGAAAACATTGGTTGTCAAACAAAAAAGCCCCTGTTTCTGGGGCAAGATTACCTCCCTTTAGGTTGTTGATCAGCAGGGGTGCCAGAGATTTGCCCAAAACAATACAAGCTATTGTCATTGCTCAATTTCCCACCAGTACTTGACATAAGACCCCATTGCTGCAGATATCACATACACTGGTCTTAACACTTGAAGAATTCAAGCTAATACTGACCTGGAAGCATCCTCCCTGCTGGCTAGTATTATAATCCTAGAAGGTATTACACCAGTTGCCTGGGAGGGGGTGGTTTAAATAAGAATGCCCCTCCGTGTGACACACACACAGGCATTTGAATACTTGGTCCTCAGTTGATGGTGCTGTTTGGGGGAGGTTTAGGAGATATGGCCCTGCTGGGGGAAGGGTGTCACTAGGGGTGGGCCTTGAGAGTTTAAATCCTCAAATCATTTCCAATATGTTCACACTGTTTCATACTTGTGGTTCAAGATGTGAGTTCTTAGTTTCCTGTTTCTACCACCATCCCTGTAACCTGTTGCCCAGCTGTCTCTGCCATTATGACCTCCAGTCATCTGGAACCATAAGTCCAAAGAAACATTCTTCTGCAAGTTGCCTTGATTATACTGTTTTACCACAGTAACCGGGAAGTAGCTAATACAGGCAGAAAAGCCATCACCAGTCTTAATTACCCGTGAACCTGTGACCTACAATAACAACTGGCCTGGCAAGATATGCCCGTGGCTATGAATGTGACATGAATATTGTGGTGATAACCATTGGCTTTCTGATTGGACTTGGGCTCAGTCCACAAGAGAGAACACATGCTATAAATATGGCCAAGAGCTCACAGAACTTCCAGGAGAACCTAAGACTATTATTTCACTAAAAGGACGTAGTATCAAACTGCTTCTTAAGCGATTATGCCCATAGATTAGTGCAGCTCCCAGTCCTCATCAGAGAAGCTTCATTTTTCAGTAGACATTGATAATACATGACTGGTCACAGTGCAGGGAACAAGTGTCTGTGGAATATTCAGCCATAACTGGGACATTAGTATTACACTACCTTCCCCCATTGCTCAAAGAATGTGAACAAGGGACAGAAAGATTGTAAGAGCCAGAGTTCAGGGAAGGCAGGAATGAAACAGTGTCTTCTGGCCATGAAATGGCCATTGCACTCATTTGTATGGTGCATGGTTGTATTATACGTGTGCATCGTATGATTGCCCATGCACGACTTTAAACACACACGTAGAATTCCACTATGGACTGGGGAGGAGCTCACTAGACCCCATTCCTAGCTGAGGAACTATTGGAAGTCGATGGCTTCTGGGGGAGGGAGAGTCAGTCTTCTTCAAGAGTATTGTCCCTGGTTGGTTGCCCAAGTGCCCGTGGTTGGTTCTACATCATTGTTCATATGGAACAGCAGTAATCAGATTCAGTTGTTTAAAAGAAAGGAAGAAAAAAAAGAAGAGGACATGAAGTTGGGAAGGGGTGTGTGTGTAGGGTGGACTAGACAGAATCCTGAAGTAGTTGGAATGGGAAAGAGGGGAAATACAGTCCAATTACACAGTGTGTGTGTGTGTGTGTGTGTGTGTGTGTGTGTGTGTGTGTGTGCGTGCGTGCAAATGCAGTTATGAAAGAATAAATGAAAATAGATCAGACTTTCTGACAAACTATAATTGATATGTTGTCTTGGTCTGCCCAGTGGGTTTCTTTAGGTTGGTTAAATTCAAAAGCTTCCAGTACTTCTTTTCTTGGCACTTAAGAATTGGCTAGTCCCAAAGAGCTTCACCAGGAGGTTGAATCTTTCACCATATAATTTACCTTTTTTTTTCTTGCTCTAGATGCTGATGTAGGACCACAGCATCTGTGAAGGGCCGTGCACCATGGCAGCTTTTCCATGTTGTAACTCGTTTATACCCAAGACTTTTTTATTTGACCTGCTTATAGAGGTCTAGTAAATGGACATACAAGTCAAACATTTGTTGATAATAAATTATAAAAGACAGGTATTTGCTGGTCACATAATTTTCTCATTTACTACAGATGAAAGCAAAACACAGTGAGTTGGGTTCACGTGATTTTTTTTTATGTAGAAAATTCAATCTTGGCTGAATACTTGATACTGCAATGCCAACACTTTTCGGTGTTAACCGGGGAAGGGCCCAAAAAGGAGGCAAGGAAGGCGACAGGTAGGGACACTGGCAAGTCTGAGATTCCTCGCCTGAGGTGCAGCGTTGTCTCTTTTTCTGAACCACCATGTATCAAGACATCGGCACTGAAAGTCCGTTAGGTCCTTCCCTGAGCGTGCCATTTTCTTCCTGTTGAGAGCTTGTAGGGTGTGTGGTTGGATTCACTGTGGAGAAAACATGGCAGTGCTATTTCATCACACAACTCCAGGGGCAGCATCCACACTGTGTTTATCTAAAGAAGGAAGCTGTGTCTTCCTTGCCCAGCAGTAGCCTCAACAGGAAGGAAACAGAGTGTTTCCCCGGGACCACAATGATCATTCTTCTGTTTGGTTTCTATTATATACTTAACTCTCTTCAATTCCCAGGGTCCTCATTTGAAATTTTTTAATATTTCCCTTTTCTTCAACATGTTGACACAGGACAGAGTAAGTAGATAAAGCTAAATGATTTTACTTGCTGTCTTTAAAGGGAAAAGCTCTTGGGCTAACTGGCCTCACTCCTTTAAACATGCTTTTTAAAATGAGTGCAAATCCTCTAATCTAACTTGTAAAACATTTAATATTTTGGATATACGGTTTTAATGACCATCCAAAAGTCACAGTGGCTGGACAATGGGAGCTGCCAGGCTATTGTGTGCTGGCCACAAAGCCATGAGGTGGCCCTTTCTCTCAGGTCATGAGGTCAAGCTCTGCAGCATTAATTTTGCTGAGTTTCTTTGTTATAAATAACAAACAAGGTCATTTATTTTCATTCTCTTGTTTCTAATTGCATGCATGGACTCCACAGTATGAACTCCACAAACAGGTGGCTGGAATGCTGGGGAAAAAAACTTGAAACTGTTCCAGGAAAGAGGGCATGTCCCACTCTGGTGAAACAGTTTGATGAGGTAGAGATTTAGACCCTGCAGGAGACGCACCTGCACTATTACTGGAAAAGCAAACACTAGTCTGTTTGGCATGCACAGATCTATGTAAATTAAGGGAGATGATTCTGTAGTTAGGCCTCGGCTGTTCTCTGATCAAATGCAATTGTTTCTCCTTTCTCAAGAAGCACACTCGTTATTAGATTCAAATCCTTCTCGGTTATTTGTTTATTATTATTTTACAAGTGTATTGTTCTCTGGTTCTTAAAGAGAATGTTCCATATAAATGGAGACTAGGAATGTGGGTGCTTTTCCAAGAAAGGATGTCATGGAGATGCATTTACATGCAGTGCTGTTTAGATCTGCCATGAGAAGGTTTAATGTCCATACATCTGTCTAAGGATTTTCTCTCCTTCATGCCCCTATCGCTGTCCCTTAGTGAAAAACAAAATCTGGACTGACCCCCACCTATTTGTAAAGAAAGTCCTGGGTCTGTGGCCCTCATTGTTCAGCTGGGCTTTGTGGGCAGCCCTGTCGGGGCCTCCTGCTGTAAACTGGCTGGGCTTCCTCATTTCCACCCCTGTAGAAGCCTCCTCGCCAGCCTGCAGTACCTTTGTCTCTTTGAGGGGGAAAAAAAAAACAGCCTTTTTCACTTGAGCAAAATAAAAACTACCTAGGATTTGTTTCTGGAGTGTAATTATAAACTTCATTGTGCATTCTTCCTGCCTTTGATGCTTATCTTGAAGAGTTCAGTGAAAATAAATTGTTTTTATGAAAACAGAGAAACCATTTGATAAACATGCTGTCTCTGGAAATTGTTCCTGCAAAAGAGGTCACTCTTTCACTTTAGAAGAAATAGAATATGTTTCAGAAAACAGGCAGGATGGCAGGATGGCGTTTTTTTTTTGTTTTTTTTTTTTTTTTTTTTTTTTTTTTTGGTTTTTTTTTTGTTTTTTTTTTTTTTAGGTAGAGACACTGGAATGCCGATTGCATGGAGTCTATTGGTTTGTAAAATAACTTCATTCATTGAAGAAGTACTTAGGCTACAACCAAATACTTGATGCAGTTCCTGTTTCCAGGAATTAATTCTCTGCTTAGTGCTTTTCCCTACTAGGTTTTTGGGGTTACTACACTCTGTCAGAACCTACTAGTGATGCTATTTTTAGTAAAAGTGATGGTCGGTGGGAGAAGGGGCCAGTTTCGGTGGGCTCTTACTATATCTCCTGGTACAGAGACCAAAATGAACAAAATTGTCTTAGTAATGAAAGTAGTAGCCTCGTGTACACAACTGAATATATATATTCATTGTGAAGGAAAGGTTTACTTTTTTTCCATCTGCCCATGTTTCTGTATTTTTTTTTAAAGATTTATTTATTTATTATGTACACAGAAGAGGGAGCCAGATCTCATTACAGATGGTTGTGAGCCACCATGTGGGTGCTGGGAATTGAACTCAGGACCTCTGGAATAACAGTCGGTGCTCTTAATCTCTGAGCCATCTCTCCAGCCCCATGTTTCTGTATTTTTAATTGAAGTAAAGATATAAAAATAATTTATATTTCTAGACTAGAAGTTTGGAATTATTAAAAACTGAAACAAAAATGCCCTGGGCCTGGAGGTTTCTTTCAGGTTGTAATTCCTGGTGAAAGAAACCCTTGAGGGTCAACTAAGTTTCTCTTGGGTGTTGTGCAAATGTCTTGTAACTTGGATCTTCCCGAAACCTCTGTACATGTTATCCATTGTGAGAATGTTGGCCAGTTGATTTTATTTGAATGTGATTCCAACTATGAATGTGAAATACCTATTCTCTGACAGGAAACCTAAATTTTGTGGCAATGGGTTTTACATACAGATTAAGAATCCAGTTTGGCTAGAGACCCTGTACTTTATGACGCGAAGCCAAGTTCAGATACAAAACCAACCACCAGGCATTTACACTCATAATACATTAGCTGTTACTATGGGAATAGAGGAGGGACCAGAGAAACTCTGGCCTTGTTAATTTCCATTTGGAGCTGCTGTTAATTTGGCTACATTACATACTGCAAACAAGGATCATAATATTTGGATGGGGCTTTTCACCACCCAAATGCAGGAGAACTAAGCCATATATAATGTCTAGTAGTATCTGTTTCATCTGGCTTACATGACTGTCAGAAATTCCTAAAAGTCAGATTTCTGGTTACAAAATCCAGCAGGTTTGGGTTAATACAGTCCTCTCTGGTCCTTGCTTAATTTGAGGCCGCAGAAAGTAGGGGAAATTTTCAGAGTTCTGTTAAGATTTAAGGTTGCTTTTACCCTTCATAACATTTGCTTATTTTTTTTTTTCATTAAAAAAAATATTCTTGGGTGAATAGAGACAGCAAGCTAATCAAACTAACAGTAATGACCCAAATCGTAGACAACCCCTGAAGGGATTTATGTTCAGAAGTTATATTTTGGCTTCACAAGGACTCTTTTACTGTCGCTAATTTTTTTCAAGGTGTGTGTATTTGCTCACATATGTGTATTTTCATGTGTGTTGGTGTGTCTGTGGGGGAGCACAAGAGCATCTGTGTGAAAATGAGACCTTGGGAGTCTCAGAACGGCCATCTACCTTTTTTTTTTTTTTTTGTGACAGGGTGTCTCATTGAACTGAGGCTCCCCAGTTAGGTTAGACTGGCTGCTTACCTCTACCTTCCCAGCCTTGGGATGATATGCTTTGCTACCATGCCCAACTTTTTCACGTAGGCTCTGGGGACTGAACTCAGGTCCTGCTTGCAAGGCAAATATTTTGTCAACTGAACCTCTCCTGCTGCAGCCCTCTGCTGCCTTTCTTAATAAGTGTTAGCACTCCTCAACAGAAATTCAAATCACATTGAAGAGGCATTTTTTTTTTTTTTTTTTTTTTTTCCGAGACAGGGTTTCTTTGTGTAGCTTTGCGCCTTTCCTGGATCTCGCTCTGTAGACCAGGCTGGCCTTGAATTCACAAAGATCCGCCTGCCTCTGCCTCCCGAGTGCTGGGATTAAAGGCGTGTGCTACCACCGCCCGGCATAAGAGGCATTTTTGAAGAAGCTTCTTCAGGTTCAAGGCTAACCTGGTAGTAGGAAGCCTTTGATATGGGATTCAGAAGAGGAAATTGTAGACAGACTGGAAAAAGGGACATCCTATAAAAATAGATCACGTCACAATTGCTGTTAATACTTTAGAGTCCATTCTAAGGTTTCCAGTGGACAGGCCTTATCTCCTGGAACTTCTAAAACAAGGTGTCCCTATCAACGCAATGAAGAGTTTAATCAAATCAGTTCTAAATGAAACAGTATAACTTTAGTGCTTATGTACACAAGAGCTCTAAGGAATCAGGGTACCTTAGAGTCCCCTCAATGGAGATTACTGAAGTCAGTGGTCCTGTGCAGTCTTACATTCCACCCTAGCCAGACTGTCTATGGAGACTGTTCCACCATTAAAGTGTTTATTCTTCTTTCCCTTCTCCCATCCTTCTCCCTTCTCCCTTTCCTCATAAGCTTACTCTTATTCACAGCACAGTGTGTACCAGGCATGGTCTGCTGTGCTCGAGATGCCGAGCGAGCTCTTGCTATGTGCACCACCTCATCCCTTGAGTCTCCTTTTAAAATACCCTGGAGACCTAGACCCTGGCACCCTCCCGGCTCTACATGAATTTGTCAGATCACTTCACTCAATAGCTGCAGTAGCTGTAACATGACAGGATCTCCAGGTGGTTGGATGAGACAAGACGTGTGTGTGTGTGTGTGTGTGTGTGTGTGTGTGTGTGTGTGTGTGTGCCTATCTGTGATACAACACATAGTCCCTTCTAAAAGCTTTCTCTTATGAATCTTGTCTCAATTTGTTCTTACTCACAATGGCTGGCATGTACTAGGTGCTCAAAGGCAGCTGCTGAATGCGTGGAGACAGACTGGAAAGATCAACTACGCAGACTTCCCAAAATACCAGTGACTCTTATTCTGATGTCTCAAGCACATCCCAGGCCTCATGGTCCCATTTGCCACCCCACCCCCATTTTTGTTTACCTCTCTCCCTAAACTATGAAAAAATATGCAGACTTGTGGGTCTTGCCTCCTCTCAGGGGCTTCTACATGACAGGGAGAGGCTTCATAGGAAAAATTTCTAAAATAGTGGCCAAGAGTGGTATGGGCTGTAAGCAGGCGTTCCTAATTCCTAGAGCCTCTGGGGCAAGGTTCTCAGTTTCTAGGAGAGCAACACACTAGCACGTGTAATTCCAGCTCCTGCAGCTAGTGGGATTTCTACTGCAGAGTATTTGTGTGCCTGATCCTGGAGGTCTGATTACAACTTCAGGTTTCCTGTCTCTCTGCAACTTTGATTATACTTTCCTTCATCCTCCATAATCAAGCTCAGATTGCTCCCGACGCATGGCAGTAAGGTGAGGGATGTGAGTGTGCAGAGAAAAGCCCATCTTCCCGCCCTTCCAGGCTTTCTTCCTTTAAGGCTTATGTGATGGGAAAATTCTTTTCTGGTTCTGTGGATCAGCAGTCTGCTTTTCTCCCTTGGTCAGATCCTGCACTAGCCGCCATTGTTAAATACTCGTCGTGAAACTTAAAAGATGTTCTCTTTCGGGACAACAGGTGGCCACTGCAACCTCCAGCTCTGATTGGTGGAAAGGCCACAGGCGCCCAGTGGCCCAGAGAAAGGGCCTCTACTTCTGAGTTTCAAGAACTTACTCAATGGGGTGTTGTCCTGATAATATCTCAGCACACTGCCAATTTGTGCAACCCGCTGGGCCATTAGGGAGCGCCGCTGGGTTGTCAGCGTTAAATGGAGACTCAGGAGAGGAGACCAAAGCTTTTTCAGGAGGGGGGAAATCAGAGTCAACCCAGTGACAATGTGAGGAGTTGTTCCTTTCCTGAATACACATGGCTTTCTCAGTCCCGACAGGTTTCTGCTAAGAGCACGAGCGCGCACGCACGCGCGCGCGCGCGCGCACACACACACACACACACACACACACACTCACATACACACACACTTTCACGTAATTGAAGTTTATTTTTCCCTGCTTGATTCCTTAAGTATTGAGTGAAGGTACACACACAGGTGTCACAAGCTAGAGTGTCTACTTTGGAGAACATACAGAAACCCATGTATGTTTGGAAAAGTTCAGGCCCGGGCCAGCGAAGCGATCAGGGACTACACCGTTAGAGACTGTCAGTCGAAATATTTCAACATCGTTCCCTTCGAGTTCAAAGTAGTTCGCAGATAACTGAACCGGGAAAGGGAGAAGATCTCATAGCTCCACCACCGTTTTCTACCGCCAAGGCTGAAGGCCAAACTTTCAAATTAACTCAGAGCAATAAAGCCGAGGGTGGTGATGGTGGGGGGTGGGGGTGGGGGTGGGAGTGAGGGGAGGAAGAAAGAGAAAGAAATAAAGAGGGGTAGGTGGGTGGGTGCAGCGTGGGCAAGTTAATCACCCAGAACCTTTTAGGAAAAGAGGGACATTTTCTCTTGGAGAGCAGCGAGTGATCCGCCTAGATCCAGTTACTCAAATGCCTTTCAAAAACAAACAAGGGTAAAGAAAATACAAAGAGACCCGACACGAGGCTTAACCGGGGAAGCTTCAAGTCCGCCTACCTGTGAAAGGTCAGGCCCTAACATCCCTTTTGGAAAATATCACAGGTGTACATGGGGTTCCCGGTCCTGGCTACCAGGAGCTACTTGAGCAGGTTAGTTTCTGGGCTGAGTCTACACCGGGAACACCCGGGCATAAGGACAGGGTAGAGGGGCTGGGAGACAGGTCCCCACCAGCAGGGATTGGGACAGGAAGGTAGAGACGGAAGAGAGGGCCGGGTCGGGAGTGGAGGTTTGGGGATGCTAGGGCAGGGGAAAGCGAGGGTCGCACAGGAGGAGAGCGGGACGCGAGGAGGGACAGTGCTGGAAGCGGCGGGGCGGCCGAGGGAGGCCGGGGAGCGAGGAGAGCGGTGAGGCCGTGGGGACAAAGAGGACCGGAGAGGGAAGGGGTGGGACGGAGAGAGGCCGGGAGAGGAGCGCGCGGTGGCCGGGGCTGCACGGGGCGCGGGGCGGGGCGCGAGCCCGGAGGCGGTCGGCGGCCGAGCGCACCGGCGGGGCGGGCGGCGCGCCAGCTGCCCGGGGTGGGAGGGGCGGAGCGGCGGCGGCGCGGGGAGGGGACCGGCGGCGGCAGGAGGGGAGCGGCAGGGGAGGGGCCGGGCCCCTTGTCTCCGCGGCTCCTCGGCTCAGTCCGCCCGGGGAGGAGGAGCGGGGCCAGCCGCCGCCACCGCCGCCGTCCCAGCCTCGCCGCGCACCTGAGCTCGCCGGCCGCCCCGGGTCTCCGCGCTGCGCCCCGCGCCCCGGGCGCCCGGCCCGTGCGCAGCCAGCCTCGGTGTCCCGGTGGGGCGCGTCCCCCGGGCCGCCTCCCGCTCTCCCGCGGCTCGCGTGGCCGCGCCTTTGTGTACGGCGGCCGCAGCTCCCGGGCTCGTCGGCGGCCCCCGCGCGACGCCCCTCTAGCTCTACGGCCCGTGCGCTGTCCCCGGGCGCCCCCGGCCGGGCTTCCCCGACGGTGGATCGCGCGGCCGCAAGGAGGCGGGTAGCGGCCCCGGCGAGCTCCAGCCCCGGCCCCCGGCCCCCGGCCCCGGCCCCGGCATGGATGTGAGGTTCTACCCCGCGGCGGCCGGGGACCCCGCCGGCCTGGACTTCGCGCAGTGCCTGGGGTACTACGGCTACAGCAAGGTGACCGGGCCGGGGGCGGGGGCCACCTCTCCATCCTGGGCGCGTCCCGCGTCCCGCCTTGCCCGCTGCACTTTCTTTTCTATCTTTCCTCTCTACACGCTGGTTTCTCGGTGCGCCTTCGTCTCTGACCAACTCTCCTCGTCTTCTCTTTCTGTCCCCTTCCCACCCACCTTTTTGTCCCTCTGCTGGCGCTCCCTCTGCCCTCCTGGTCCCCTCCCCCGCTCCCCCAAAGCTGTGCGAAGAGCGCCCGGGACTGAGCTGAGACTCGCGCGTGATTCTTTGTAGATGTTATTAGTAAACACGATTGCAGCACCCCTACTATGTGTATGTGTATAGGGGCACGTAGGGATCCCGGATCTCGTGGTTCAGAGATCTCCTCCTTCTCCCCGCAGCTCATCTCAATTCACCCATTCGGTCAGGAGCTTGTCCCGGGCTCTCAGGAAGAGAGGAACAAACTTCAGAAGAGTGCCCGGGTCTGGGTCTGGGAAGCCTGAAGTTGTAGGACCCTAGCAGGTGCCCTTTACTTCCTTCTCTTTAGGGTGCTCTGGACTACCAAACGAAGGTGCTCACCTCTCCCGAGTTAGCTCAAGTGGCTTCTCGTATATTAATTTTTTGCGAGGGCGGGTTAAGTTTTTTTTGGGAAGGGACATCAGAGTTGCAGCTTCACACTACGCCCCGGGGTCACCCTATCTTTCGCACCTCTCCTTGCGTTAACTTCAGGAGCGAGCGACTCAGATGACCATAGGTAGACCTTGGACCTAGTCAAGGGGCTTCGAGGACCGGGCTTGTCCACGTTCCCTAAAAAGCTCCCACCACAGAGCTTTGAGACATAACCCCGAGGGCGAGATTCAGAGAAAGAGCCCTGCGCCTTTTGAATGTGTTTTTCTTTTCCCTTCCCCCTGCTCCTCCCTCCCCTCCGACTTTTCTTTCAGATCCTAGTTTGTTTATGATTGCTTGGATAACGGAGGAGGAAATAGGGAGGCAGCTGAAAGAAAGGTGCAATACAAAACTAATGAATAGATAGCAGGAAGAGGAGGGATTGTATCTAGACTCCGGACAGTTGGCTGAGCCCCTGGCTGATGAAAATCCTGTTCTTTATTGTTTATATTCCCTTCCCAGCTCCAGGGCTAAACTTTGCAAAAGACCATCAGAGTCTCACTGGCTTGCTTCCGTGGCCTGGTGGGTACCCCTGAGCCAGGCACTCAGGGTCCTTCCAGTGACTATAGGGTAAAGGGACTTTATTCAGTGTTTTTAGTCCAGTGATGGTGGTGCCCATTCATAGGCTTCCAAAATCTGAGAAGAACGCCTTAAGCATCGAAAGCAAGGCAAGAAAAGGCCGAAGGCTGTAGCCAGAGTAAAGGATCGGTTTCTGTCGTCTGATTTTGGATTTACTCAGGTTATTAAATGCTTTAAAAAGTCCCCCATGTATGCTCAGTCAGGGACTTAGGCAGCCTAATTAAGTATGTAGTGTTTCTGAGAATCCGCCTAATTGTTCCAGTGGGGTATTACTTATCTCCTCAGAGCTCAGCCTGTGTATGCAATCCTCCTGTAAACTGGGCATGCTCTTATTTTTGGAAGCCATTACCTTGTCTAATGTAACTACTTCTTTCTCTGATTTAAGATCAGCAACACTCGAATGACATCCAAATAGAAACCTATTGTATTAAGCCAGTCACTGCCATGCATGGCAAATCTCTGTTCACTGGGATCCCAAGGGTTTCAAGGGACTGAGGAAATTGTGGGTGTTTTGTGTGTATCTCCTTTTATTTTCTGAGAAGGGTTATTTTGAGTCAATTTAAACTGAGAAGCTTATTTCAGGGCGGGTATATAAAGCTTGAAATCAGACAGTATTTGTCTAGCTGCCGGGTCAACTTTAGCAGTGGGGAAGCAGGCTCATTTGGTGCTCCTTTCTGAATCCTGCACCGGCCCTGAAATAACTTGCTCTTAGTAATTCAGCAATCTGATGGTAGGAAGGATGGCGGGGACCCAACTTATAAAAGTTGGAATCAGCTTTGGGAGGGGTCAAATTGAACTTCTTCTAAAGGTGTGTTTGCCTTTACACCTTTACTTGTTTACAGGTAAAAATGTAAGTACCTTTAGGCTGAGCCACAGGTCAAATATAGTATTCCTGTAGTCTTAATTTCTGGAGTGGAGAAAAACAATTTTATTCCCCATAATTTATCTTTGTACAGAGAATGTAACAGAAGAGGAAGTATTAACTTTATGAGTACAGAACAGCAAGAGCTAATTAAAGGTTTACAGCATTTGCTTCACAGCTAACTTGCATCTGAAGTGGTGTTTGCCGTTCAGAGTAGATTTATTGAAGACGTGAAAGAGCATACAAAGACACGCGTTTATTCCATCCGAAAGTACCTGGAATTAGTAATCTTTCTTAAGGCTTGACTTTCGAAGACTTGTATTATCTTTCTGAATGAGAAATGATGGATTACAAAAAAGTATGTTTCTGCCTTTTCTTGTTTTAATGACCATCTGGGAAACTTCAGAAGAAACCGACTATCGGTGCCAGGGCTTCCCAAGTGAAATGCTAGCGCTTATCTTTACATTTATTTACAAACCGTGAATAATAGGGTTCCATTCATTTCTGCTTTTAACAAATGACCAGAGTCCTTTGTATAAATTATATGTGAGTGTATTATCTTTTCATCCTGTCAGTATATGGGTCCCTTTTAAATGTCAGCACTCATGAAAGTATACTGCCTATGGAAAATGGATGGAAGGGTTTGGAGGGTTCAAAAGTCATTGCAAATAGGAGAATAACTTCAAATAAAATATAGCCAGGATCATTAAAATCAGTTAATAATTCATGAATCAGCCACTAATGTATAAACTTAAAGCCATGTGTTTTCTAAGGATTAATTGCCATTTTAATTTCAATCCACTGTTTGAACATTTACTTATTTTTTTATGATATGACTAGCAAATTGAACTAAAATCTATATTTTAAGAAGGAAGAAAGTCATTATGTTATTCAAGTGAGTTGGTGACCCACTGACTAATCTGGAGTTTTCCCTTGGGTTCAGTTAATTTTATTTTACCAGCAAGACAATAATACATAAAATACCAATTAAAATGAAGTTGTTGTAAGCCTGCCATCCCTAAATAAGACCGTGTATCTAACGTGGGTATGAGGTAAAATAGTACAACAGGTTAAGGGTGAACTCCGACTGACCTTTCCTTGATTTGCTTAATACTTCTGGCTTCTTGTTTTCTTTTCAAAATATGGCTTCTTGCACTTATGCAGATGAAGGCCTTAGCCCTAAGTCTTACTCTGTCCATTTTATGTGTGTTTTTATTGATCACCCTTACTTAATTAAGACACACTCTCGATTCTCCTTTGATTCCATCTCATTGGGTCTCTACTCTGGCTCGCTTGAAGGGTAAGAGAGGCTGAAGGCGAATTTGTTCCTTGCCCCTCTTCTTGGGGACCACGTTTGCGGAACTGAAAACGTGTTGAGAAGGGATTTTGATGGATATTTCCTAGATCAGTATCTTACCCTGTCATGAGGTTAGTTACTTCATTTCTAGGATCTGGAGTATGAGGCTGTTGAATTTTGAAAACGCATTGAGATATCCTTATCCATATCCTTCCATGACAGGTCTTAAAATGAGATATTGAAGCCACATTATAGAAGAGAAATAGCTTTTTTAAAGAGTTCCTAGCAGGGGTCATACACTCGGATATCCATAGGGACAGACAGTGAACCTGCGTGAGGACAGGGTTTGTGGCCAAGCTGAAAACACCACCCATTTAAAGTCATAGACTCACTCAGTGTTAGCTAGACTATCACCATGACAACATTTGGGCCCTGTGCATCCATATTTTACAGTTCTCTTTTGAAGAGAATGATATTCTGGATTTTTATGTAAAATAACCATAGTTTTAAAACTATATCCACAGTTTTGAAAGCTGACAGGAAATTGAGTAATTAAAATAATGGTGCCAGACCATCACAATCTACTTTTGTGTTGCTTTGCAGCTTTGGTCTCAGTGTGGTGCTGGAGTGGACATGTGGACAAAGACCTGGGTGTTGTGGTAGTTGTAAAGTTGACTAGACTTTGGGCAGAATGCAAGTTAGTACATGCACAAATGGTCTGGGCAGCCCTCTACGTCATATCAGACATTAACATGAACCATGCCCCCAATTCCATGTTATATGATATGATAGTGCAGCTGGGTTGATGTTGATCAGTTGTAGTACGTATGCATTTTGTAGACATTTAATTATGTACTTTTAAAATTTTATTGCTAGCTTAATTCCGCCCCCTCGCCTCAGCTTTAACTGTTTTTACAGGCTATTGGAAAACTTACAGTCCAATTTGGCTTAGAGTGACTAAGGGGTAAAGTAGCCCAGTGGTCACAAAGTAGATGCCTACGTGCTCTCCATTTGGTCACCCCAAACAGTGGAGTGCTAAACTGAACCCTGTGCTCAGTAGGGACAAGCATAGAGTTAAGCAAAGAAAATTAATCTTAGGGATTTTAGATTAAGCCGATGCATGTATGTGGTCACAGTGTTCAAAGAGTGTCGCTATTTCTGTGCCATCCTCCTCCAGGGCACAAACTCAGCTGGAAGCCGAAGCCACTTGAGGAGTTACTTTATTTAATCACCACGGTGTTTAAAAGAAATAAAACACCCTCAATTAGTTGTCTGTTTCTCAATAATCTTTGCATATAAATGTAGCTTTCAGTTGTGTGTGTGTGTGTGTGTTAGAAATAGTCACAAATTTGGTAGCACTCAGTCTGTGACCAGGCATCTTCTGGAAGCACTTCTGAGGGGCACACAACACAGTTTGGTTGGCCCTCCATATTCCTCTCAGGTACTGCGAGGCTTGGTGTTTGAAGGCTTTCAATGTGAGGAGATCCCGTTAAACAAGAGAGACATGCTGCAGAAACCAAGTGAAGGAAGGTTACTTACCATCACTGGAGAAATCACAGAGCCAGTGTGTCTCTTGGTTAGTCATGTGGTGGAGGAGATTGTAGAAGGGGTGGTGTGACCATTCTGTGGGGCAGTTGTCCTCTATCTTCCCCAACACAAGAGTCATCGGGGGAACTTGTTAGGATGCAGGCCTTTGGACTTCCCTCCCAGAGACTGACCACAGGCTAGCTGATATGGGATATTACGGTGAAATACTCCCACCCACATAGGTCCTGGGATTTCAGAAAGAGTTCGGAGTGGGGAAACAAAGCTGGAGTCTTCCTCTTTATGCAAAAAGTGAAGGAAATGGATTCTATTTCTTTGAAAGCCAGGAGGTAGGAGATGGGATGTACTTGAGGGCTGGTAAGCTGCTTTAACACAGCCCTTCACTTAGTGAGGCTGTCCTTGAGGAAGTACTGTGTGAAGTATGCTCATTTGAAAGCCTTGCCAAACTCATGATTTAAAAAAGGTACTTTTTTGTGTGTGTGTGTGTGTATGTGTGTGTGTCCATGCTGTGCACATGGAAGTTCCGAGGACAACTTGTGGGAGTTGATCCTCTCCCTCAACCGTGTGAGTCCTAAGTAATGAACTTAGGTCATCAAGCTTGTGTGACAGGCACCTTTGCCCAATGAGCCAGTTCTTTATTATAATCAGTGTGGGGGAAACCAGGGTACTTAGAGCTTTGTGTCAGCTTGATGACACATCATTATACTTTTGATAGTTATTTGGTAGGAAACACCTTTAAGTAGTTATTATTAATTAGAGATGATGTAAAGTTTGCAATAATTTAAAACACTATCAGCCATTTATGAAGGAAAACATTTCATTTTCTTATGACTGTACTTTTACAGTGGATTTCTGTGAGATACAAATGGTGTTTTTAAGTGTCTTAGAGAATCTCTTTCAAATGGTTGCTAAAGAGATAGCATTTTTTTTTTGCTAAGTGTGCTTATAAATTATAATTATATATAATTATATTATGGTCACTTAGAAAAGGAACAAAAATTGTGTTTAAAAATAAGTTGTGGAGGCTTTTATTCAAGGTGTCTCTGAGCTTCTGGTATTTTTTTAATCTTCTCCTGGGGTGGTAGATCATTTCGTAGCCTGTCTTTCTTCGGTTTGAATCTTTAATCTCTTCCTCGGGGAGGCCATACATAGTCTCTTAAAGTGTATTCCATGATTATGCAAGACATACAAGCTACTGGAAAATGCTCCTTAATCTTAATTTAATTTTACTTTCCTTATTAAAGAATAATTTGAATGTTCTGATAATCCAGAAATTAAACCTATAGGCCAATACCAAGACACATTGGGGTTCCACATACTTAAGTAATGTGAGACTTATGCTTCTAGAGGTGCCAGATCTTCAACCCGGCCATTGTAGTCCAAATATGGTTATTTTAATGTGGCTTCATCTTTATGAACTCAGTTGTTTATAGAGAATAATTGTACTAAAGATGATGATGGGGGTGAGTTTTCAAACTGATTTAAAACTGGCGTAGGATAAATAACTGCATTAGAATGTGAGATTTCCCCTCCTGATTCCTGCAGCCAATTTGTAAATGGGCAAAGGATTTACTCTAGAGTGATGAAGCTCCTACAGTTTCTCTAAAACTGTTGTAGGAAGTAATAACAAGAATCCAAAACGCTGGCCTGACTTGCAGACCTTTACAATACATGCCTGCTTTGTTAGAAGTTGGTTTCCTTGTAGAAAGGGTTGGGAGTAAATCTGGAAATATTGACCCATTAAAAAAATCTGCCCAGCAGATCTCTCTGCTACTACTGCCCCTTCACGCCTGCTTTCTTAATGAAGAACTTGCAGTTTTTGCTTGGCTTATTAAAAAAACTTCTAGTGAGAGTGTTTAATAGAGACACGGTTAAAAGGATTATATTATTTAAAAATGCTTTGGGTTGCAAGTGAGAAAGTCACCCAGCTGAGTTAAGGCAGCTGGGATTGTCAGTTATGTTTCAGGTATAGCTAGATCCAGAGTCTCAAAGGACACCAGAGGATTTTCTTATCATTTCTGCTTTCATGTGTTTGGCTTTTCAAATCAGCTATTCTGATTGCAGGGAATGTGAAGATGTCCATCAGTGGCCCCTGGATCAAGTCTCATTGAATAGACTCTGGCCCCAGGCCCAGAGTCAGGTGGCATCTCAGGAGGGGATTCACGTATCATTTCCCTTGAGAGCATGTGGTAACCTACATGGTTGAAGAGTGGGGAGTCTTCTTGATTCCTGTGAGAAAAAGCAAAGTGCTGCTATCACAAGACTGGAATTGGATATAGGGTGGAAATAAATGTTTGTTGTGGATGCCAACTCAGGTGGCGCTTGGTGAAGTTGAAGATTTGCATTCCCCTGTTGATGATTATTTTTTCTGGAAATCAGAGTGAGCCTGTGCTTAATAATGCACTGTGTGTGTGTGTGTGTGTGTGTGTGTGTGTGTATGCACATATATATACATATATGTCTTGGCTATTTGTATATATATTAAATATATTGGATATATTATATATATTTGTGCATATGTCTATGCTATTTGTATTAGGTATAAACTTCTTGTTATGGACTGAGAATAGATGTGGCTTGCCTTCAAGAGGTCTCTAGTTCGGCTGGGGGCAGGTGTTCATGAAGTGTATGTGTGTGAATTTGTATTTGTAAGACAGAGGTTCTCTAGGCTGATGGTGTGAGTAAAAGTGCCCCGTGAGCACTTTAACGAAGAAGGTTCTACAGGCATGGTGCAGCCAGGTGGAAGGACTCATGGGGGCTCTCAGGCTCCCAGTGGACAAGTGAGTAAAATGTGATTTGAGGAAGATGAGGGAATGAGAGAATTCCAGGTAGAATTTGCTGCATGAACGTAAACACAGGCAAAGGTCCGTTTAGAGGCTTGCATAGGTTGGCCCCACAGTATAAATATGGAGATGAATTCTCATATTCCTGATGAGGGAGATGTGTTTCATTTAGACCAGGTTATGGAGGCACTAGAATGTCTGGTGAAAGTCCATGCTTTCATTTAGTAGGTACTAACTGAAGTATGTATGCATGCATGCATGTATTTATGTATGCATGTGTTTGAGAACATTCACATGTGTATATGCATAAATGTTTATAGACATGCATGTAGGCAGAGAATGAGTCTTGAAGGGAGCCCTACTGAGAAGATACATTCAAGGCAGCATCTGAGAATGTCTGAGGAAAGGTGGAGGAGAATGTGAGCCTGAAAGAGTGCTGGGCAACATCTGAGAATGTCTGAGGAAAGGTGGAGGAGAATGTGAGCCTGAAAGAGTGCTGTTGAGTGAAGGGCAGTGGGTCAGTGTGGAGGTCAAAGGTGAGCTTTGCTAACCGTTTGGAAGAAAAGGAAGACAGCAGGATGTAAGCAGCATATTTGCACATATAGTTGAGGAGAAAAGATGATAGGGAAGGAGGAAGAGATACCCAAAGACAATACAGAATGGATATTGATGTTTTTGAGTGCTGATTGACAAACCCAGGATCTATCTTTGCCTAATTCTGTTTTTCTTCTTCCTCTAACTCTCCATCTTGCTTTGTGTGTCCTGGACCACACCAGCCTTCATCTCATCTTGCTGTGTCTAGAACCATCTCTCCACAGACCTTCACCTCCTGGACCCCTTGATGTCCGAGTGTCATCTTTCAGTATGGCCTAACCATCTGCAATGCCCTAGTATCTAAATACACTATCCCCTTCCTTCCAGTTAGGACCTTAGTGATTCTATGTAATTTATTCCTAATGTATAACTTAATTGCTTGCAGTATTGTTTATTCTTTTTTTTTAAATTTTCATTGGAATTTGGACCCCTTAAGGTTGAGGAGGGGTGTCTGTGACCAGTACTTGGCATGCTAAGGAAAATGTGATAAGGCATGAAAAAGATATGAATAAAAATACTATTGAACAGAACTGGTTGTAGTTTAATCTTTGAATTTACATGTATTGGACCTACCACATGCTAGAAACATCTAGGCAATGGAACTGTAGATGAGAACACCCACTTGTCCCGTTTTGAAGGAGATGGCCTGCAATGGTCATGATTCACTTCAAAGCTTTTAAATTCAAGTCTCATTTATAATTTTCTACATTAGTATGTTATGTGTTCGTGGCAAGAACAGAGCGATGGACATGAAGATGGCTTTGATGGTGGATTTTGCTGAAGTAGCAACAATAGAAGAACAGGAATGGAAGGAACTGACCTTAAATGAAGTTGACTGAGAAATGACCAAGCAAAAGGTAGCCTCAGTGCATGCCCAGGGGAATGTAGTCAGGTTTCAGCTTACATGTTACAGAAAAACCAATGAACAGAGGTGAAATTTGTATATACTTCCCTTCACCTTAGTAGTCTAGAAATAAGTAGTTCATGGATGCTATAAGGGCTTCATAGATGCCTAGGAACCAGGGTGCTCTATCTCACATGAGTCTTGTCTAGTTTAGGGTTGAGTTACCAGTAAGTAGTCAGGCCAGCAGGAAGGAGGTGGCCAAAGGTAAAGGAAGGTTCCAGAAGCTGCTGTACAAATATTTTGCTTATATTTCACTGGCCAGACTGAGTCAGTTGTCCATCTGTGATGACTAGATTCCCAGGAAATGCAGTCTGTACTGCTGCTGGCCATGTGATCAAGCTGAACACCCCATTGCTGTGGAAGAAGTAAGTAGATGAGAAAACATGGAGATTAGCAGGTATGTGGGAATGAGTTCCAGCTGAGGTCCTAGACCCACTCTTTGGGTGTTTCCATGAGATTGCGTGCAGTGGTCCAGTTTTCTACCCGTTTTTGTTGCCATTTGCTTCTTGGAAAGCCCTTGGTGAGAGGTGCATTGTGTCAAGATGGATGGCTCTTCAGTCCTTTCTTCTGTTTGGGCATTTTATTTTGGGCCTGCTTAAAATACCCAGTAATTTATGTTTTTCTTTGCAGAAACTGCAAATCATCATGTCCTAATTTTAATTGATTACCTATATTTCAGGCCCACATTTCTCTTCTTTTCAAAATATATCTTCAAGTTTTATAGTGCTATTTCTCAAGTCCCAGGATAGGCGACAAAGCTTTGAGCCGTAATCCTTCTCCACTCAACGTTTTTGAAGCCTGAGTTTCTTTCTGGAACTCATTGTAGAGTGACCTCGAACTCACAGGATGCTGGCCTCCGATGCTGGAAAAGGGTGTGTGCCACCGCTGTCTGGAACATTTTGATCAAACCCAGTTTGCTGCTGACTCTTGTACCCACATATCTACCCAAATCCCCTGTCTGGAGAAACCCACAGACCTGAATGTCCCTTCACCTCACTGAACCCACTGGTCCTTTCCTTCCATCTTGACCCTGTGACCTTGACTGCCAGACTTGTTGGCTCTCCTGGTTTCTAGCCAGCCACCTCTGTGACTCCCTTCTGAATATCTTTTCTCTGAATAATTGCTCAAACAAGTAATCTTTACTAGGGTCCCACCCAGAGCCCCTTATCCCATGCCCTTCCTCCCCCACCCCTGACCGCTTCTCTTCTTGTACTTACTGGGACTAGCACAGTCTCCTTCGGTGAGCTCTCAATGCCGAGTCAAACTTCCTTATTCCTGTGAGAGCATGGAATGCCATCCTCAGGGAACGTACTATTCTAAGCCCCAGAGTTCTGCTTTATAACTTAGACCCTCCTGTGTCCACTCTTGGCCCTCTGTGTCCCCTTCTCCCTACGTTCCTAGATCCTGATGTAGGACATCTGGATGCATCCGGTGGCTGCTTCCCTGTCACTTGTCTCCTGTGTTTCCTGGTCTTCCCAGAGACTGGGACTCTTCTTCTCAAGCTTGGCATTGTTTTCATTCGCCTCGGTATTACAAAATGAAACAAACAAACAACAGCATCAAAATGTTGTAGGGATCTCTGTGCCTTTCTTTGGCCCCTTTCTGGTATTTGTATCGGTTACCTGGGGCTGTGTAACAAACCATTGCTAAGCATACCCTGACTTATGATTCTGTAGGTTGGCCATCTTGGCTCAGCTCAGCAGGGCAGGCGTTCTTTTCCTCTGAGCTTTCTTGTGTAGTCACTGTAGGATTGCCAGGATACTTCGTTTTTGGAGGGCAGCTGGCTATCGGCTGGGGACCATGTTTTTCTGGCATGCCATCCCCTGCCACAGTGTGAGGCTTGTTCTCATGGTGGCTTCCTGAGAGAGCATGGAATGCATAAGAGGGCCGGGCCCTGGCTGAGAACTATCACACACCACCACCTATCATATTCCATGGGCCAGAGTGAGTCACTGGGCTAGCCCAGATTCCAGAGGAGAGGAAATAGAGTCCATTTATGATTGACAAAGAAAGAAAAGTACCTTATGCAAGAACCTGTCTGCAAAAGGGTACTATGACCCTTCTGTAATCTACCTCCGTCTGTATCTCCAATTTAGCCTCAGATTTCTTTCTGCTTCTTTACACTGAATCCCTCCCTCCCTCCCTCCTCCCTCCCTCCTCCCTCCCTCCCTCCCTCCCTCCCTCCGTTTACCTCCAACTAAACCTGTGTTCTACTTGTCACCTAGCCTCTCAAGGATAGTCTAGGCTGTCATTGTTCTAGAAATACTTGAAGTGCCACATTTGTTCACAGCAATGCTTCCTCTAATTCGCAGCCTCTTGGATCTCCTTTCAGTGGTATTTCTTCAACACCGTTCCACATTGATTTCCGTTACACCTTGTTGCATATGGCAACTGGACATTGCTGTGATGTGTAACAGTTTTGTAGTACATTTATAACTACCACATTTTAAAGCATTTATTTATGTATTGCTTTTGTTAATCCAGTGTACATAGTAGCTACAGGGAGCATTGGTTAACACAGTAACCTGCTGTGTCTTCAACTTGTCATTGGAGAGGTTTCATGTTTAATATGAAACTTATCACAGTAAGCCAGTCTCAACTTCCTTAGCAAGTAGCTGGTGAATTTTCTCACCTGTCTGAGCCCTTCAAGTCACCACAAGCCGTGGGATTACCTGCTTTTATAATTTTCCACCTTGCTCATACATGCTAATTTTTTTTGAAAACATTAATTTGAAATAGCTATTGTCCTTCTGCCTACGAGCCCAACTGTTTACAGAAAGTAATTTTCTTGGTGGCAAAATATACTTGCTCCGTCTGTGTCGGTGATTTTCACATGTCTTCTCCATTCTTGGCTTTGACTTAAGTTTCTGATTGTGAGTGGGGCAACTCACGTACCAGAAGCTGCTGACTTCTATGACTTATCAATCACAGATTTGTAGAAAACACTGTGGTCATGACAGCCTTGCTTTGGACACCTGGCTTCTCTTCTTCAGGGACCGTGACAATGCTAGAGCTTCCAGGACATGTGAAGCGGCAGGTGACCGTCAGCCTTCCCTGTGCTACATGTGCTCAAGCCTGCATGTCTGTGAGGGTGGGGCTGAGGAAGTTCAAGGTTCCTCAAGTCAAGAGGAAGAAAATCTGTTGGGTTAATGAAAGAAAGTGATGGATGATAAAGATCTAGAAAAGGACAAAGAGTGACATCCAGTTGTTGAGAGGAAATTTGGAAGGCTTTGTCTGTTAAAATGAGTTTAGTTCAACAGTGTTAAATACATTTGATGACAAATGAGATTTCATTGGTGGACTACAGCCGCCAACCAGAATTTCCAATCCACTAGAATTCATTGTTCTGAGAACTTTTTTCTGATGATGAATTTTGCCATCATGTAATTATTGCCACAGAATTTTTATTCTTCAGTTTCTTATCAGAAATGATTATCTTGACATCTCTACTGCCCAGACCACATTTTTAAAAAGTCTGCTTTAAGAAATAGCAGTGGTGTGAAGAAGGTCCATTGTATCCACTTATCCAGATAACAGAATTCAACGAGGGGCCTCCGCCAGGCTCCAGAACTGACCCTGCCAATGGTGGGCCATGCACTGGGCTCCTTTACTATAGTGCGCTGGTTAGGGTTTGCTTTGCTTTAAGGGAACGCATGGGTAGCAGGTTCTTGAACATCCTTCATTGTTTGGCTTTGACTATGTCTCACTGTATCTCTGTGAGTCCCGAGGATGACTCAACAGACTCAGAGAACTTGAATCGGAGGATCTGAAGAAAAGTCACTTCCTTTTGTTTTGGGGTGTATCGGCCTTGTCATTTTCACTTCTGTCTACATTGGCTGCCAAACAGTTGGAGTCAAACAGAAGACCCACGTAGTAGCTGTTCAGGATGCTAGGAGACACTTTCCTATGGGCTGGCAGTCTAGGTTTTATTAGTTTCTTTTTTAAAAATTTAACTTATATTTTATGTATATAAGTGTTCTGCCTGAATGTCATATGTGTACCATGTGTGTACCTGGTGCCCACAGAGGTCAGAAGATGGATTCAGACCCCCTGGAACTGGAGCTAGGGATGGTTGTAAGCCACTGTGTGTGTGCTGGGAACCAAACTCAGATCCTCTGCAAGAACAAGAGCTCTTACCACTGAGCCATCTCTCCACCACATTTTATTAGAGTCCTACTTTACTTTTCTTTGCCTTGATTCTTAAAAGTACCACCCCTCTTTCAAAAATCAAACATGCAGGTAAATAGTTGAAGCACCTACAAGTTCAGCAGATACATGTTTGTTTAATGTCAAGGATACTTACATCTTTCTAAAATCAAGTTTCCCCATCAGAGAAGGAACTAAAGCCTCCCATTCTGATGCTGTAAAATAAGGAGCACAGTCTATTCATTCCTCTTTTGGTGTCTTTATTACTATAATATAATTCTCTGTGTGACATTTGTCAGAAGTTTGTTATTGGGTATTTCCTTCAGAATTCTAAGCCTCCACTGGCACAATCAAATGTACAATTTGGTGTCTCTTCACTGAGTTTTCAGTGTTTGAACCTTCACATCACCCAGGAGATATTAATCCCTGAGAGTAGACCTTACTGCATAATTGGTACCTATCTGAATTCAACCTAAAGATGGTGCTGAGATGGGCCTGGCATTGAGGTTCTATTATCAAGTGTGGACAGATCTACACATGCATCCCATGATCTAAGAATTGGCTCCTGAGGGTCCAGAGTTTCCTTTGGAGAAAGGGCTGCCTTGGGTTTCAGGTACATTGCCTGGTGCCAGGTGTTAATTGAAGAGAAAGAGTTGACCTGTTCTGGAGCCAGCCACCCTCTTAGATAGCTTTCAAGTGACTCATGGTAATGCAAATGTACTTGACCATTATTGGAAGGCAGGGGGTCACTGTTTTGTTTAATCAGCTTTCTGAAAATTGGAAAACTTAACTTCAGTAACATTGGAGAGCAGCCTGACTCCCTCCTTATCAGAGGAGACCTGAGTTCTCTAATGGGTTTCAGTGGCTTCAGATAGATAGCATGGGATGATGTCAAGGTGTGAGCCTGGCTGGAGAACTAGATAGGCTGCCAGCTGGATCCAGGATTCAGCCATTACTGGTGATTCTAGCATGTTCCCGAGCCTTTCAGAGATTTTACTTTGTTTTGTCCAAACAGTGGTGAGCAAAATAGATTCTATCCTGCCCCACAACACTTAACTTCCTAGGAACAACTGCTTCGTGGAGTACCCTGTGATCAGCCCCATCACATCTAGAGACAACCACTAGTACTTACAGCACAGGATCATTGGGATATTGATTGTAACTCTTATGAAGCATTCCATTGATGATAATACTACAATTATTACTCCAAGACATCCAAGATAATGTTAACTACTGTCATCAATATTTCATGTCGTGACTAACATCAGCTTAGTGTCTTCACATGTAGATAAGAGCTAGCACAGACTATTGGAGATAGATTGCCTCACAGTATCCAAAGATTTTGGGGAATTATTTGGAGAATTTTCATCTTGAGTACTGACAGATGAACCCTGTGGTCTTGTTTAATGTTTCACTTGGGCAAGGTTTCTCAACCTGAACAGTTTTGATATTTAGAGCAGACAGTTCTTTGAGGATATAGTAGGGTGTTTGATCGCATTCCTGGCCTCTACCCACTGGAGGCCAATCCTCTCTTCCTCCATTGTGACAGTCAAGAATGTCTCCAGACTCTGCCAAACGTCTGCTGGTTGGGAAACCCTGTTTTGTTTTTAAGATTTTTTTTTTTGGGGGGGGGGAACTTTCCAGTAGTGTCTTTTAGGAAACACTAGCTGGGATGTATTATTCTATTGTTACAAAGGGAATTTATCAAAATATGGGGCAGATATCTTTTTAGGGTCTAAAGGAGAAAAAAGAGGCTCCATCACTGTGTGTTCCCCAGAATAGCCAAGAAAGCCACTGCTCATTCTGATGAGATGGTCACCAGGGAAGGAGGCTACTGGATTGGCTAAAATAATCTACATTTGTCTTGACATTTGCCAAATGTTACCCTTTTTCTTCTTTCTCTCTGGGTTAATAAAAATATCTCTTGGGCTTACAAAGCTGTGCAAATAGAGTGGACCAAGAAAGAGAAAGTCTATGTTCACTAAAGGAAATGTAATTTGCCTATCCACAGGGAGTTGGCTCAGTTAGGGTCCACCTATATTTTGGGGGGCCTAAACTAAGTCACAAAGCTATTTTGGATGAATAATCTGTGCACAGATTATAGTTGACTAGTAAGTAGGAGTGACGAAGCATGGATTGTAATTTCCTGTCCATTTCTTTTAACATCAGCACACAAGTTGATTACTTGCATGCTTGGTTTCCAATATGTCTATTAATTATTGTTACTAACTTTCTTATTTTAAGAACCACACACACCTGGAAGATCAGGAATCTTGGTTTACTTGATTCATTCTTCTTTTATTCTTCAGAAATTCACAGAATGGTCACTGTGTTTGGCATGGAGAGCACTGAAATTGGGGAGGCAATGTATAGACCCTTTCATTTGTGAATTTCCAGGACCATTGACCACATGGACTTTGTTTTCCACCTGGTGCACTGTGCCCAGCATGCAGGAGAATCTTAGCATATAACTAGGTGTAAAGTTTTACACTAACATTTAGGATTCTTTACTTACTGGGTTTATTAGCTACTTGGACATTTTTGGCAACATTTGACATGGTGTCTTAAGCCCGAAGCAATGCGTCTAAAAGAACAAATTCCAAGAAGTAGTGGTCCAGAGTCTCCCAAGAAGTGAGTTGCCTAAGCATACCTGTTAGATCCTTCTCCAGCCCTTGTCTCTGTGACACTGTGACCCTCCCCTCTCTACTATGCCTGGAATTTGCAGAGGAAAGGGGAGTGTTGGAGACAACAATGTCCCCTCTCTGGCTCTGATCAGGGTTTTATTGTCAGGAAATCCCCTCTTTCAGGGACTTCTTTGTCAGCATCCTCTAACCAGCCCTCAGCCCCACACCCCGGCCCCCTGCCAGAGGACGATTTCAAGGCTTTATGGAAATGAAAAGTTGCTCTTCTTCACAAAAAAAGATTGGGGGAGATAAAGTGATTAACACTTATTTTGTTCAGGAATCCATCTGAGCTAGCATCCTTGAGCACTCATTTGCCTTGTTGGGAGGGTAATCTCTTTCAGAAACATTGGGCAGAATTGACCAATTCATTATGTATGTAAGTCTGCTTAAGAATGTTTAATTCAGTGTGCCCTCATCTCCTGGCTTCCTAATCTGCCTTGGCTATTCCATTCTCTTTGAGTTTCTGCAGCTCATTTTCCCCCTGATTATTGAAGCTTTCCCTAGACATTCCAGGCTTGGTGGAATCTTGATGAATAGATTTATGGGGAGGGGGGTACCCTCCTCTTTTACTTGGTTGTTGAGACCAGATTGTTCTGGGGTAATTAAACTTGGGAAACTACAGGCTTAGGTATAAAAATATGAGACCACTTAAGCCAGTGAGAATGTTGGAGAATGACTTACAAGCAGTGGGAAATTCCTATAAACAGTAACTGCTTTAGGACAACATGAATAGTCCCACAGAATCATGAGATATATAGATTAAAGCAAGAACATAAAAATATTGGAAACTACTGAAAGAACATGAACATTTACATATGATCTACAGGACATATGTGGACTTCCAAGTGCTACAGAGCAGCAGAGCCATGGGAAAGGCTTTCCCCTTAGTTATTACCTTCATATCACATGCTCCTACCATCTCTGATAGCAAAGATTTGCTGAGATCCACGCGTAAATCCTTGATAGTAGTCATTGCTAGAAATTAGTATTTCCCTTTGTGTGTGGTCAGTGAAGTTACTGACGTCTAAAGACAGCCAGTGTATTGCTCTTTCAGCAAGTGTTCAGGGGCCTAGAGTGGATTGTGATTATATCATTTTGTTTGTCCTCTTTGACCTCAATAGTTTTGGTAGGTATTCTGGACTCCAGATGAGTTCTCTATTTTCTTGACAGATTTCAGAGAAAAGGATAAAAGAGAAAGAAGAAAATGAGCACCCCCCGCCACACACACAAATTAAGCATGTCTTTACTTCAAGAGTGTATGTGGACAGCTGCCTCCAGAACAGTCACCAGGTTTTACACCCGTTCAAAAGACCCTTGGTTCATTTTATCTACCGACGCTGATAAAACGTAGTGTGGTCGGGCACCACAGTGTCAGGATTCCTGCATTTATCTTGCTTTGTTTTTTAAGATTTTGAAATAAGAATAAAACAAGTAGGACTTTTTCTTTCGTGATTATTAATCCAGCTCTGGAGACTTCCTGGGAGGTTTTTTACCATAGCATGAGAGTAAAATTGGGGTGAATATGCTAAAACAACATCATGTGAAGGTCAAAAGGCTGGCAGTGGGGTTCAGAGAGGAGAACTACAGAAGGTGGCTGAGGTCTTGAAAGGCTGTGCCGTGGTATAAAGATCGGCCCCACCCCCTTCTCTTCCTCCTCTCTTTCAGGTTCCTTTTTTGTTAGTTTGTTTGTTTGTTTCTTTGACAGTCATGCTGTGTAGCCCAGGCTGATCTGGAAAACCAACTTTCCTGCGTCAGCCTCTCAAGTACTTGAGATTATAGGCATATGGCCAGGGTAAGGCTTTACCTTCTATAACAAGAGAAAACACCCTATGACTCAAGTGTTTCGCTCAGATGTCTGTTCGGAAAGGTAGCTGGAATTGGAATCGGAGTGAGAGAGGGGCTGTTTGAGGAAGAAAAGGAGTGACTATGCTTTTATAAGAACTGTCCTGTTTTACTTTCTGTGGGGAAGGGATGGCATGCAAGTGTGTGTTTTCCTTAGTCCTGTTCAGGGAGTGCCAGGATCTGCTCAGTCCTCATTAAGAGACTCTGTCACCATGCACACGTACAGTGGTGATTGGAAGTCATTTGCATTTACTGCTTCACCCATGTAAATCATAGTAATTTTAGGAAGAAAGAATTGCAAACATCTAAAAAATTCATTTGAATGCATTCCTCAAATTCCATTTTAATATATCCATTTCTTTCAGGCAGTCGAATGTCTTATCAGAATTATTTTTTAAAACTGAAATAGACCATTTTTAGGCCCTATTGGATTCTGCGAGTTATTAAATTTCATATCTTGCAGGGCTTATTTTTTTCTGATGCCCATAGTTCAAGATAATGTTTTTTTAATACTACATGCAGAATTCCAGAGATTCATAATCGCTTATGACATCTTAATGTCCACAGTGACATTCCACTGGTCATATCCAACTGTGATAAACAGCTCTCTACTCTATAAAAGACGACAGTCACTAAGTAAATGCAGGAAAATGCAAACAGTCCCTCAGTCTTATGAATAATGTCACAGATCCTGAATGTTAATTTTAAAGAAAACACATGCTTAAATTTAAAGTTTATGCCTTCAGCGCATAGTCCTTTTATTCTTCCAGGGGAAAAAAAATTCAAACAGCTATACTTTAAATGAATTTAATGAACTGCAAAGACTGACATTTTCACTATAAAAGTCACACTTCATTTAATGAGTAGTTAAATATTGATGCTATATTAAAATACAGGCAGAATAAAAATGGCACAATGGATTTCAAAATAGGAATGCAGAGTTCTTTTATGTTGAAAATTTCATGAACTAAAAAAGAAAGTATCATTCATTACAATGTCTTCATAAATACAAATATTCTAGTGAAATAGAATATTAGCCTGCAGTCCATAAATTCCTTTAGATAAACTGAGGTAAGTCAGTCTTTTCACTGTTTGATTTAGTGTCTGTCTCAGCTGGCCAAGGCCTCTAGTGACATGGTTGAAATTATGGAGGGAGGAGATTCTAGTTGCCTTGTGTTCACGGACTTGAAAACAACTAAGGGTAGGTATCTAGTCTCTAGAACACAAGAGTCTGGCACACTCCCTCCTGCTCGGGCTCTTCTGTGGCTCCCTCAAAGCCCAAGGCGTGTCCTTAATTTGATGTCTGCCTTTTCTGGCTTTGGACACATACTCACTTTGTTGCCATCACTTGGAAATGTTCCACTCACCTCCAGGCTTTGGCTTATTACCCTCTCTCTCTAACCCTGTTTTTCAAGATGTTCTTCGGATCTTTTCTTCAGTGTCCTTTTCTCAGGGACCAGCCGGTCAAAGATAGAATCCTTTCCCATTGCTTGGTACATTTCAACCATCTCCCTGCTTCACTCTGCTCTGTGGTAATGTAGTGTTTTATTTATTTGTTTGTTGGACTCCTCAAGGCTTCAGGTAACATCTATAATAGAGTCTTGCCTCCTTTGGTCCTTAGTTAATCCCCAGAGCCAAGGGCTGTCTTCTCTCACGGAGGCATTCCAGATGTACCTGCAGTGCATACATGAACGACAGTGCTTTGAAGCACACTTGGGATTTGTAAGACAGTATATTCTCTGTGGTAGTTGGAAACAGAGGCCAGACTTTGTTCTTGGGGAGATATGGACAAATGTCTACTCACTCCAGATAGGCAAGCAATTACAGACCAAGAGACAGCACCAAAGTCAGACTTTGTGAAGCAGTGAGTTTTAATAGGTTACTTACAGGAATTTGGGTGAGGGGGTACTTACAGGAGAATAGTGACTCAAAGACAGTTGCATCACCAGAAGCCTACCTCAGCATGTGTGAGAGCTCATGAATGTTGGAAACCTTAATTGTACTGTACAACTTGCAGGCAGCTCAACAGGCTGGAGATGATCCTTTCCAGGTGGCTCAGCCTACCTCAGCCTCTTCCAGGTAGCTCAGATCTTTGCTTCTTGAAGATGGTATTGCCTGGTCTGAACCTCTTCTAGGCAGCTCAGCTTGCCCGAGAGTGTCTTTCAGCAGTTCTTACTGCTTATGTATACTTGGAGAGGGAGAGCCTAGTGAATCTGGTCAGTTTCAAGGACTTCCTGAAGCCTTTGAGTTGCTCACTTCCTGAGGTATTGAGCTTCTCTACAATGGGAACCAGACATTTTTATTTCTATTATATTTTTCATATTTAATTTCTGTTTCTATTTTTTGAGACAGGATCTCCTGTGCCCAGTCTGGCTTTGAACTCAATGTGTAGTGGATTCTGGCTCTAACTCCTGATCCTCTTTCCTCCATATCACTATATGCTTGGATTACAGGTATATACTACCTTGCCCAGATAATTTTTAAAAAATCGTTGGCTCTAACTGGAAACTGTAAGGATTGCATATGACTTGTGGCCCATTTGCCTACACGGGCTGAAGTAGACACAAGATTCTAACTCATTAGGAGATAAAGCCTAAATGATAAGCACTAAATAAGGAAGGTAAAGGCTTTAGTTATGCTACGTGAAATGCTATTAATATTTGTAAGATGTCTCTAGGAATTCCTGTAAGTACTTTGTGTGTATTAGTAAGTTTAATCCTCAACAACTATGAATGTCCCAGTTAAAAAATGACAAAATAGAGGCATGACTGTGTTTTATCTGAGGACCCCCAAATCATGGAGTAGGTCGGGGCTTTAAAGCCAGCAGGCTGGTTCCACAGGGTGTGCCTGTGATATGCCTCTTACCCAGGCTTTTCTTTAGAACCTTCCGGAGGCTCAGAGCGGTTGCTAAGCCTAGTTGACTCTGGGGCACATAGAGTTTCTGATTCTGTAGATCTGGGTGGAGGTCAAGAGTTGACATTTCTGATAAGTTCCCAGGTGCTGCTGGTGCTGCCATCCTGTATCACAGTTCGAGTCTTAGTGTCCTGAACCATCCCAAGACATCTGAAGGGACCAGGGTTCCTCCAGGAACCTGTTGTATCCACTGGAACTTACGTAGGCAGCTGACCTCTACATTCACACACTCCAGCGATAATGGTGATGTCAGCACGCAAAGCCGTAGACGAGACAAGAGTTCGTGGGCCTTGCCTTAGCTGGTTTCCTGTTCTTACTATAGAACATCCAAGACTAATGTAGAAACATGCTTTGTCTTGAGCTAGACTGAGCAAAGATGGAGCAGTTGCTCCCAGGGAAGGCTGTGTGCTGCTGCAGCTCCTATCAGAGAATGGAAGGGAAGTGAGTATGTGAAAAAAAAAAAAAATGAGCACTTGTGACAAGGAGGCCTTGCTGAGAATGAACGCTGTCTTGCAGGAACTAATGACATCTGTAGGAAGGAATCCAATCTGTAGAGAACTAACCTAGTCTCACAAGAAAGATAGTAACCCACTCAAGGGCTTAGACCCCCTATGACCTGATCACCTTTCAATGGCCTTTCCTACCAACACGTTACTCTGACAGCATACTTTAACTTATGTTAAAGGACTAACTACATCCAAACCGTAAATAGACTACAGATACAATGAAGCATGTCCTGGAGCCTCGTGGTCTTACACCATTGATACTTCTTCCTCCAGCTGAACACGAATGGTGTCTGTGTGCTTCCAAATATCTAGCAGAGAAGCTGGGGCTCTGATATGCAGTGTAGAACTGGAAGACGCCAGGCAGTACTAGGTTTCTACTGTCAGGAGGGCCTGGCTTGGATTTTTAATGCAGTGTGTTTTTCAATCACACTGAGCCACACAGAAAACTTTTCATTTCCCTTTTCAGCCTCTTATTGCACCAGTGAGAAGATCTGTTTGGTGCTAACATGTCTTTAACACCTACCAACTCGCTAATCTCCCTTTTTAACAGAGTGCTTTTGCTACAGGGTGAGGGGGTGGGGAGCACAGGCAGGTCTCAGCTACAGTCACCGCTGCAGCCGGTAGTTTGCTAGAATGAAATAAACGACTTTGCCTTGGCCATGTTGGTTTTCCACTTCATATTATGAACTTTCCTTCTCTGAATAAAAATACACATTTATTTTTATTCACGTGGCTGAGTTAAAGAGAAGTAAAGGTCCTCACAAAAATTATCTATAATCTTAACATTATAAATACTTTGAAGCAAAAAGTTCATAACATCACGTTTGCGGCAAAAAAAATAAATTTAAAAACAAACCCGATCATTTGTCTATTAGTATTGTGTATGTATATAATGCATGTGTGGGTGGAGTGCACATGCCATGCTGTGCATGTAGAGGTCAGAAGACAACTTTGTGGAGACTGTTTTCTCCATCTGCCTCTGTGTGCACCCACGGAATCGAACTCAAGTCATCGGGCTTGTGTGGCAGATTTTTTTACCCACTGAGCCATCTCCGCCAGCCTGTGAGACTATTTTTGTTTTTGCGTGTGAGCGTTTAGACATTTTGCTGCAAAAGCATCAACTAGCGAGATTATATAAGGTTGTCTCGTACTGCATTATCACTTCTTTGAATCTTAAAGTCTCTCGAGGGCCAAACATATCTGGCCCCAAGTTTTTGTAGAAAGAGTAGTGTGGACGTGCTTTCAGTGGCCAGATCCATGCAGGTGGCCTATCAATCACTGAAACTGACAGGCACTGGTGTTGAAGGAAGAGCCACATATAACAGGAACAGAGCAAACATGACTCGGAACAGTGCTTCTCCACTCTTGCTCACTGTAAACAGCCTGTAGTGGTTACAGCGCTGTGTGAGAGGCATCATTCTTTGTCCTGCACAAGATAAGGAGCAACCCTGCGGCCAAGCATCTCTTTAAAATAGTTTCTCAGAACAATGACAGCACAATAAAGCCCACAATTTCATTGTAAAATCAAAGCGATTCAATCAAGAGCTAGTTGGCTAAAAGTATGTTTAGAAATTGTATCAGGAACTTTCACTTGTACTAATTACTCTCCTGGCTCTGCAGTCAGTGTTCATGTTTTGTTTACCAGGGTTTTGCTTATCAGTCCTTCATAGAATTGGGCAGCCTGGACATAATGTGTCTTCATCTGTGTTGCAGATACAGATGCCTTTCATTATTGGTACATTGCTTCTGTCCACCACTGTACCACTTCTTCCCTGTAAGAACCATTGTCTGTTTACTCTTAAGCCTATCTTCTCGGCGTGAGAGACCCCACCATCTCATCTCCCTCATCTTTTGTGCAGCTATAATTTACTTTCCCTCGTCCGCATCCAGCAGATGGAGGGAAGACAGGAAAGACTCAGACATACATAGAAGATCCAGTGAGTTGTGGTTGGGGCCTGCCTAGCTCAGGGAGCTGAGCACACTGGTGAGAGTCCTCATTAGCAGATAGCCACCTATCTGATAGTAGGGCCTAATCCTTTGGTAAGCTGGTTAATGCATCCCGGTGGGCCACCTGACAGTGTCTTTTATCGGTTTGTTTGATGAATGGACTAGCCATTATGCCTCTAGTTTAAAGAAGATGAAAGTAGTTGGGAAAAACTAGTTGTAGATTTGAATGTGACATCACAGACTAATGTAGGTCTGACAGGCTTTAAATAACTTGTGGTCTCCAAATATTTGCAGATAAGAGAGGACAGTTTAGTCCCATCTGTCTGCCCAGTATAGCTAAAGCTTGAAGAGGTTGTTTTTATATGCTTTGGCTGAGACAAGCCTCTTTGATCTTCTTGGTGTAATAGCTGCCCCATAATTCATCCTCTCTATGAGGAAGGATTTCCTGGTGACTGACATCATGCCCTTCTGTACCTTCCCTCAGCTTCTAAATCCAGGCTAATTAGTCACTGTCCTTTGTGTTCACACTCAAGTGTAAATTTTGGGAGAGAAAAATAGAAAGAATTTGCCTAACCATAGGCCGTGAATTTAGATCATTGATGTTATATTCAAATCAGAAATGTCTTCTTGCCAGAGAAGAGAGTGTTTGGAGGAAGCAGTTCATTGTTGTGGGAGAAATAAATCAAGAAAAGTATTTATTTAGTCTTAATATTTGTCTTGTTCAAGTGGACATTAACCCCCCCACTGCAGACTAGCTCTGAGGTGATCTTCCTCCTCCACCTTCCATGTGGTACTGCATTTTGCCAAAGTTAATGTAGACATTTAAGATATGTTGCCGACAATTCTAGTAAATATTGGAATTCTGTATAAGAATAATACTGATATTGTGGCTTTGTTAGGACAGATGCCATTAGCAGCAATATAGAGAAAATGTTTTATTAAATACTAATTTCATATGTTATTTAACAAGTAGCTGGCTTTGAACACATTAATCTCTCTTTTTAATTCAAGGTTGATGGTCTGGGTCTTACATATTGTAACCCTGAATAGGCCATTCAATAACTATGCAAAATATCTATTTCTCCCATGGGTATTTGCGCTTTGATATATTCTGATCCTTATTAAATTTAAACAGGATCAAATTTATACAGCTCTGGCAGAGATTTATTAAAATACACTGAATGGACAGCTTGTGGGAGCGCAGCGTACTGTAATAACATATGCCTTTTACCAGAGAGCAGTAATTATTGAGAATCAAATAAATCTGTAGGAGGTTAAGTATATATGGAAAAGATATCAATTGCAGTTCTTCAAAACTAGCCTGGAATGTTTGAAGATGTGTTACTGTGCAAAATAATGAATGTCATCTTTTTAGACTCCAAATATTTAGCAGTGTTTGAAAATGCAGGTTTTAGGGAATGTTTGAAATTCCAAAAAAGGGGGTGGTTCAACATTATCAGAAGTGTTACATGTGTTTAGCACACTCCATCTGCGCAGGCACCTGCTTTTTTCTACTTTGCCCTACTTTTTATTAAACCAAATTGAAAGCACGTGTATTATTCTGTGTGCAAGGTTTTTTTTTTTTTTTTTTTTTTTTTTTTTCTTAAAAGCAGAAATCCATGTGTATTTTGGTTAGGGGTTTGGGAGAAAGGTTCTCGATGGCCTAAATAAGAATGTTTTTGATACTCCTAAACACATTTCTATTTTTAAACTATCATTTTGTTCTTACTCTTGTGTTTTGCTTCATCCTTTCACAGTGGCCTTGGTGTGTTGAGTGTGATCAGGTCACAGTGGTTTCAATTTATTATATGACTTATAGGATGGTGCATCCGAGGACAGTTAGGATTTAATACTGAGCTTAAAGGTAAGAGACATCTAATTCCCTACACATGTAGTACACATAAACTCATGGAGCCTCACGTATATACACAAATAAAAAGAATAAAAATATGAAAAAGAGGCACACGGTCTGTTTTTTTGAAGTGTATAACATTGATAGTTTCTTCTTCATAATTTAAAAATTCTGTTAACAGTAGCCAATATGAGTCCTTTTCCTTGCTCTCTTTAAAGGTTGGGGTAAGCTGGCCACCACCAAGGAGGGTGAAAGAGGAAACGTGTCCTGACATAACACATCCTGCACTTCCTCTGGACCTGACTTCTTTGCCTGTTTCTGCTGTAGAGACAGAGGCATGGGTAGGGGAGGCCACCTTTCCTTTTTTGTTAAAATAATATGAAGGCCAAGCTGGATCAAGGCAAGGTGGCTGGGAACCAAGGGCATGTTTGGGAGGTGGTGTCTAGAGGTGATGAACTAAGATAGTCCTGGAAGTCTACCCCAGTGCCAGTGTGAGTAAGATGGAGAATTGGTAACTGTAAGTGCAGCGGGGTGGCAGATCTGCTTTCTGTTCTATATGATGGTGTCAGACTGAATTCTTTTTTAAATTATTATTTTATGTGTATGGATGTTGTGCTTGAATGTATGTATGTGAACCACATGATTCCTGGTGCCTGAGAAGGCCAGAAGAAGGCACTGGATTTCATGTAACTGGAGTTACATGTGGTTTTGAGCTGTCACATGGGTGCTGGGAATAGAATCCAGGTCCTCTGGAAGAGCCATCAGTGCTCTTAACTGCTAAGCCATCTCTCCAGCCCCAGACTGAAATAGTGTACTTATTGTCCCTAACACTTTTTGTATGTGTATTTTTTAAGAGTTAGTATTTATTTTTATTTTCTGTGCATGAGTGTTTGGGTGCTTGTATGAATTTGTACCATGTATGTGCCCTTTGTCAGCCGAGAGCATCAGATCCCCTGGAACTGGATTTACAGACAGTTGTTAGCTGCTATGTGGGTTCTGGGAACAGAGCCAGGTCCTCTGAAAGAGTAGCCAGTGTTCTTAACAACTGAGCCATTCCCCCCGCCCCCCCCCCCCCATGGTGTGTGGCTTTTAGGGGCATTGCTTTGGGAACACTTCATGGTATGCTGGGTTTTGATGCTTTCTGAGAGGTCATGACCTCAGGAGGTGCTCCGTAGCAGTTACTCTGAGGAGTCAGTGCGTTAGAGTCTGTGGTGGGAGGAGGAGCCTGATACATTGGTCATAATTGACCTACATTACAATTGGCCAGTTTGGAGTGCACAGTTTGGGTAAGTCATTTCCATCACCACCATTTCCTTGTGTCCTCTTGCTGTTCGTTCCTGATAAGCCTTTCTCACAAGTCAACCAAACTAAATCCATTACTATGGAAGTGTGGTGTAGGCCATTAAGCCTTTAGTGGGTAGCATATGTGTTTTGCTTTCAAATATTTTACTATATTTGGTACAGTTATCGGTAAGATGAGGAGGTGTCAGGGATTTGGGCTTGAATAAGACTTTGCATCATTTGTAGTGGAAAAGATTTGTTTGATTCTCCTTCATTGTTTTCATTGCATGAAGCAGATCTTTCTAAGTACATCGGAGTCATCAATCCACTTCCTGTCACTTGTAGTTAATTAAGGGTTTGCATTTGTGTCTGTGTGTGGTTGAGGAAACACTGTGAATTCTCTTCCACAGCTCGCTGGAGTTCTACAGTGACGAGGGCCTGCTTCCATGTCCATTTAGTTAAGCTACAGTAGTTAGTAGACAGACACAGCTCCTCGAACCTGACAGTTGGTTAAAAACATTAAATAAAATGGCTTAAAATCTAAGTGTCTTAATGTTAATTTTTGGCTGGCTGACATTCATCCTTATGAAATTCAAAAAATATGACCTTTGAATCAAGACTTTAGACCAGATGAACTTACCCTTTCAGATCCAAAATTTGTAATCAATTCTTTGAGAGTTCTTTTATTCTGAATGTATGTGTTTGAATTATATGTAAAGCAGGTGTGTGTTTAATCAATCATACAAGTTTTTAAGTGCAAAATTTTAATGCAGATTTTAAATGGTAAATGCTATTAGTGAACCTCTACTAGAAGTTAACTATTGGTTGAGAAGTTTGACTGTGGCTATAAGAAAGATATTCATAATTTATAAGACATTACTGCCACTCCATGCCAATGGAAACGGAATAAAAGCTAGTATGCGTTGCTATGGGTCCCCTTAGTACCAACAGAAAGGAAGTCAGAAGGGTGATGGAAACACCTTCAAGCTCTTCTCCTGGCCTGCCTGTTTCAGACAGAGGAGCAGGGTCACTTAGCTCCATAGATTCCTTAGGGCTGTCAGAAAACTCTCTCGAATCTGGTGCTGTATTTGAGTGCTGATTAAATCAGTAATAATGACTATTACCTTCCAACTGAAATATATCATCAGGGAGGACAAGAAACACCAAAAACCTTAATTCGTGGAGAGAGAGAAAGGGGAAAATATTTGTGTGAAGCATGATTTAAAAAAAAAAAATCATGGAAACGGCCATGCAGTTAGCTATCTACACTCAGAAAAAAATCTCACAGACTGCTCCTCCGTTCCATGCTAACAAAAACACACCAGACACTCAAAGCAGGGCATAATGCTGGAAAGTTCAAATCAAGAAAATCTCAGAGAATGTGGGCCTCACAAGCTATCTATCCAAGTGCAATCTTCAGGACCAAGGACAAGGCACAGGCAGGCCTCTTCTCATTTAAACTTGACTTGCGTGGCACTATCAGCCTGAGGTCCATGGTGAGGTTAATAGATGAAGAGCACGTGAAAACACGTGTAAATTCTTGCTTTTTTTTTTCTGTTGTGGTGAATTATGTTTACTGAGACAGATTTATTTTTTCCCCTTCAGATGTTTAGGTTGTCAGTTTCACATCTTCGTCAGTGGATTCCTATTGAGGAACGTGTGGGCAAAGGCTCGAGAGTGGGATTCCTGTCGAGTTTGAAACCTCTTGCTGAGGAGTGGCATATGGATTAAGAATCATGAATGTATAGCTTTAAGAATTTCCACAATTGCTTACATTTTGTAAGGAGTCAAAAAGCCTCCTCGTATTTTAAAGTCTACATTTTAGATGCTCACACTGCAGATTGGACATTCCATCCTCTAACTGTAGCCAGTGGGATAGCGTGAAATTGTAGTTTCAGAGAAGTCCCCAGATGTCATTCCACGTTTCCGGTTGGAACTAACCTTGACTGGGGGGCAGGCAGGTTCTGGGTTGTGAAACCTTTTTGGCACTATCCCACTGTGACTATAATAAGCCTTGGGTTTCCGTGCGTTTTTCAGCTTCCATTCCCTCTGTATTTTTGTATCTTCTAACACTTGGCACTGCTCTTGCAAACACGGCAGTTGTTTGACTGTTTGGGAAGTATGGGGAAGGCCGTAGGGATGCCTGGATATTGAGTATACACAAGTGGTCACCCCACCACTGCAGCTGAGCCATGCAGCACCCGCTGTCCTCACAAAACATCCCCAGAACATAGGGAATTATTGATCACTCGTTTATCATCATCAGTTTCATGGAGGACAGTGCTGCTCTTAGCTGTCCTGGCCAATGACAGGAAGGAAAGGGGCTCACCTAGCTCACACCATGTTCTTCAGGCCCTTCCATCCTTCCCCAGTCTTCTTAAACGTTCTCAGGTATTCACCTTGGAGAAGCCGTCTTAGCTTGCTTGCTTGCATCCTTCATCCATCCCCTCCCTCCACCTACCTCTCCATCCCTATACCTTTTTTTTTTTCTTTAAGAAGACAGCATAGTCCTGCCTTAAACTTAACCACTTGTTCTTTCTTTCTTCTGGCAGTAATGTTCTTTGTGGCCTCTTCTTTGTAAGGCTAGCATTCTGTTTTCTATGTCTCAGTTCAAAGGTACAACTTCCCCTGGGAAGTCTTGTCAAGAGTGACTTACCCACCAAGTCACCTTTATAGCCACATAATCTTTTTTTTTTTTTTTTTTTTTGGTTTTTCGAGACAGGGTTTCTCTGTGTAGCTTTGCGCCTTTCCTGGAACTCACTTGGTAGCCCAGGCTGGCATCGAACTCACAGAGATCCGCCTGGCTCTGCCTCCCGAGTGCTGGGATTAAAGGCATGCGCCACCACTGCCCGGCTTAGCCACACAATCTTAATTCCTTTCCCTGAACTTTTCTGTTCTACCTTCAACTGTTCTGACTCATCAAGGCATGGATTGAAGTTTTTTGGGTGCATGCAGGCACATACAGGGGTACCCAGAATGCGCTTATACAGTTGGCATTTGTGCTGTGAATGGATGTGTTGAGCAGTAACAATGTGTGTGTAAGTTAGAGACAGAGGCTCGGGTTGGTGGGATAGCTTTGAAGTTCTGTATTTGGGTTGCAATCCTTGTAAGCCTGGTGAATATTCAATTCAGCAGCATCCTGCTTTTCTCTATAGAAACCTCCTGGCACTTTAGTAACTGTTTCTGGGGAAATTTTTTTTTTTTAATCACTTTTATTCGACTCAAACAAAATCACCTTGAGTCATTTATGTGTCTTCTCTAGAATGTGCCCTGATCTCTGGAATGTGGTTGTAAGAAGCCTCTTGCTCTTTTTGTGGACAGATACACGTTTTGTGGTTCAAGATGAATTACGAAACACAGTCAAACAAATACAAGCCACAGACCATTTATCATACTACCCCGGGAGGGAGAGAGAACAACCAGAGCTATCATTGTTTAAGATTAGGGACTAGGCAGAGTGGTGCTGCAACCTGGAACATCTAATTGGGAGTTCACTTTTTCACTATGGACTCACCTCTCAGGATATCCAAGTTCATCCTGTCATCTGTCAATCACCTGTCAGCTCTTTTGGTGTGAATTCAGAATTCCCTGAAATTATTAGGACAGAAATGCTTTAACACGAAAGTAGTATGTTTTCAAACACACCAAACTTTAAATGATTATAGTCATCAAACTTCCCGAGGCCAGAGGGCCGTGCTTCACATCTTCTTACTTCACTGGACCTGTTTGGGTTAGAATTCCCTGTTTATTCTTTCTACACACACAGTGACAGCAGTGCAAACCTGTTCTTTGTAAAGAAGCACAGGAGATCTAGAACGCCCAAATCTGAACACCTTCACTCTGCTAACGTGTGCCTTTGAGTGTCCTCTTTACTCTCGCTCTTCTTTTCTATCATGGATGCTTTTGCAGAAAACATACCGTACTGTTGCTCTCTTTGCATTTGGCCCCCAGCCTTTCATAGGCTGTGCTTGTTCGTGTAGATTATAATTGGTACTCTTCTCGGAATGCTTAGTCCCAGTACAGCCCATGTGTGTGGGTCTTGAGTCATTTTCTTTGCTGTTCTTAGGGTGCTCCAGCCATTCCTTACAGCATATTTGTTTTCTGAGAATCACATACATTCCTTCAGATCTTGCTTTTTTTCCTTCCCATCTCTACACACATAATCAGCAGTTGTCCCAGGAATTCTAATTCCTTTTACTAGAATTAAAGTTAAACAGAACAAAACAGTTGACTGCTAGGAGTCCTATTCAAAGACTCAGAGGTGAAAGAAATGACTTCCTGTCAAGCTATCTCTGGTAAAGAATTAGAAAAGGGATATATGTATCATTAGACATATTTAGATACTAGGTCATGAATTCAAATAGCTATTTTACATTAAGTCTAGCAACCCCAAATCTGTGTTTATTTTGTTATAATACACATGTGTGTATTTCTTCATGAGCTCTGGCTCCCTAAGGCCATAAACATTACGTTGATTCCTCTTCATTGATCTTTACATGTTGTCCATTCCTTTACTGTAATCACTTCATTGATGTAAATATTTTGAGGTTGCCCATGCTTGTCATAAGAGGGAGAGGAAAAAAACAACAAAACACTTTGACTTTTATTATCTAAGTACTATCATTCATGCAAAAGCTTCCATCTTTCCTTGATAATGCAACCAGATTTTTTAGGGAACAAGGGATGGTCATGTCCCCAGGAATTGAAAGAATATGGTGATCTTGTATTTAGAAAATACAACCACTCTTGCTATTACAAGTAGAAATATCTCTGTTTGTGGAAGGGTAGTCCCAAGGGATTTTAGACTCATCACTTGAATACCATGGTGCTGGTCATTATTGCCCTGGCTTGGGGACATTGCTGTGGATCTTAGACTCATAGTTAATGTCATTAGTAGGTGTGTTTAATATATTTAAGTTGGTGTGCTGAAAGTTTGTTTCAACCAGTGCCTTGCAGCTAATGTGATTATATGCATTTAAGCATTGTGTGTGCACACTCACACACACACATTCATCCACATTAGGCCACATCATCTGGAGGAACTGTGTGTGGGCGTGTGTGATTGGCAAGTGTGAAATTGAATTTAGTATGAGATTCTCTGTCTTAGGTAAAATATTTGAAAGAACGTTGATAGAAAAAAGATGTCTAGCCTTGGAGAAACTGGAACAAGAGGTCTGAATGTTAAAATTTCATTTAAATGGCAAAACACTTAGAACTACGCTGGAAAATTTAGTTTTAGTGGGAAAACTTTAATTTGCCTATAACATGAGGTACAAGTTATTAATTGCACCAAAGATAACATGCTAATTAGAAGGTTCGTGTATAGTTGTCAGAGGTTAACAGTGCACACTGACAGACTTGGAATAGAAACTAATTATATTATGTTCTCTAGAAGGAGTATTTTTACCCACGAATGGAAGATACCTTATTATAGCCCTGTTTTTTCTTAGCTTGAAGAAAGTCTTTTAGCCGTTCTTTGTAATAAAGCTGCAGCAATGAGTCTTCACACCAGCGATGGAGGCATAGAAATAGCTTGGCTTGCAGCCTTCGCTTCGAGCATGCTCACAGAGGCCGTTCACAGAAACGCTATGTATATTTGACGCTTAGATGAAAGACACACAGAGAGGAACCTTCAGGTTTATCCTGGGTTAAGAGAACATCACAATGATAAAGATTTCTGGAAATACTCCAGTATTCCATTTTTGAAATACCTGATTGATAACAGTCTTCTTTTGCTGATGAGTTGGGCTTGCATCCTCTTATAGTGTTTCATACCCCACTCTGTGTGTGTGTCTGTGTGTGTGTATATGTGTGTGTGTTTGCGTGTGTGGTGTGTGTTGGCTCATGGTTTCAGAGAGCTCAGTCCACAGTTGATTTGCCCTGTTGCTTTGTTGAAGCATGTGAGAGAGGAAAGCTGCCTTCTTCGTGGGAGCTGAGAGGAAGATAAGGGACTAAACTCTCCATATCCCCTCAAAGGCCTGATGCCTTTGACCTTACTTCTTCCCACTTGGCCCTACCTCTTCTTAAAGATTCCACCATTGCCCAGTAATGCCATAGATTGGGGACCACACCTTTAACACATGACTTTTTATTTTTTATTTATTGTATTTTTCTTTATTAAGAAATTTTCTACTCACTCCTCATGCTATCCACAGACCCCCTCCTCCCTCCTCCCACCCCCTTCAGCCCTCTTTCCCAAGCCACCCCACATCCCCACATCCCCCAAATCGAGGTCTCCCATGGGGAGTCAGCAGAGCCCAGCACACTGAGCCTAGGCAGGTCCAAGCCCCTTCCCACTGCACCAAGGCTATAGCACATGAACTTTTGGGTGACATTGAGTATCCAAACTATAGTAGCATGAATTTAAATTATGCAGCTTTTAGGTACAACAGTTTACCCAGTGAGGCTATTTAAACAACAGTACAGTGACACCTATTTCCCCACACTCAGCTTCAATAAAAATTGTCAGTAATTGTGAATCCCTGTCTGTGCCCTTTGACTTGTGACTTGAATCTTTCCACACCTTAGAAAGGGTCACTTTCTTAACTTTCAGATTTATTATTCTCTTATTTTCTTTATCATTTGACCTCATGTATTTGTTCCTCAACAATGTTTTTTGATTCTTTATGGATCAGATCTCTGTTGGGGTGGAGCCATCCTGTGTGTATGTTTTGTTTTCTTTCCTCCTTCACCATTATTTCTGCCTTATTCTTGTCTAAGCCTACCCTCTTGCCTAAACCTCTTGTTTTTTTACTTGGTAGTGTATTATCCTCTCCGCCTGCTTCCCTTGCTGGTTTTTTTTTTTTTTTTTTTTTTTTTGTGACAGTGTAGTCCTAGTTGGCCTGGAACTCACAGAGATCCTCCTGCCTCTGCCTCCTATTGGTGAAATTATTAAGGCCACTCCTCGTAGTTAAAAGGGAGGTTTATTTAGTGGCATAACTTACAAATGAAGGGATAGGTAGGTTGCAGGGTCTGGGAAAGACGTAGCCAGTCCAGAGGTGTTCTCTGGAGAACTCTGCTCGGTCAACCTCCAGCGTCCAGGGTCCAGGAACCAAGAGAGCTGGCACATCTAGATCTGGAGTCTTCAGGGTCCTCTCTTGGCCCCGCCTTATAGGTGTGACAGTTACTGAAGCCTCAACGGGGGGTTGGAACTTCCAGATCAAACTGGAATGGCTACCCACTACAGCCTCTCCAGCGCTGGGATGAAAGCCGTGGGCCTCTGCTCAGCTGGGTTGTGTTCTCTTGATCACTTCTGTCAGTGAACTTTTGCTTATCCTTGTTAGTATTCGTTCAGAAATTTCTATTTTCTCTTTATTTAGGAGTGAGCATGTGAGTGTTAGAGGAAGTACTTCACTCAGGAATACTGAATTGTTTTCTGGAGTGGTTATACTAATCTGGATTTCTGAATTGAATCTTTCTGTGTTACATATTTTCTCCAAGTTGGATTTCATGATAATATCTCCAAATATTTGTATGATTAATCAACTAGAATTATATTACCAGGAACATGCAATGGAAACTTACAGGAATTCTGTGATTGCATAGTCTTTGCTTCATCAAAAATGCCCAGTCTCAGGAGTTTGAGCAAGTACTAAGCACAGTCATTAATAAACTTTGAGCTCATTCACAATGTTACAGTTAGCGTCACAGCTTAATTGGAAGGTTGCTCAGCCAACAGATTCACTTTCCTCTCTTCCTGGACCTTCTTTTGCCATTGACCAAGATTTGAAGACATTATTCATTTTCAAATAATCTAATTTGGAAATAACAAAAAATAAAAATAAAAAAGTATTAGCCTCAGTAAAATGTAGTTAAGATCATGGACAAACGTAAAAATTTCTCAACACTTTATCTTCAGTGTATGGCTCTTGGACTGACCAGAGATTTGAGTAGTGATATTCCTTTGTTCCACTGATCTGCAAATAATAAGTATATTTAATTTTATTCAAATCAAAGGTTTGAAGTCATATCTCTTCACTGAATTATTTTGCTTACTAAAATGTGCAGTTAAGAGAATTATTGAATTGGAGATGTCTATGACTCTGTGTCTGCTGTGAAAGTTCTGGCACTTCTCTTATTTTCTATGAGTAAAATTCATGAGCTAGAAAGCTATCAAGTTCACGCCACAATTTTGGAAAGTTTTTTTTTTTTTTCATATAGGACATGTATATGTGTGACCCCATTTCAAATAAGGAAGTGTCATGCATTTTAACATTAAATAATGTGAACTGGATGGTTTCTTTAGTCTGGGAGTTAAGAGCTACTTCGTTGGATGTTTTGGTCTGTTGGATTAGAACTTACATCTCTGAAAGACTCTAACCAACGTTTCCAGCTACTTAAACTCATTAGCCCGTGACTTCTGGAAAGTCAACACCAACAGAACTACCTGCTAAAAACTAGGACTTCTAGCTTTGGTGGCATGGGAGGCAGAGGCAGGCAGATCTCTGTGAGTTCCAGGACAGCTAAGGCTACACAGAGAAACCCTGTTTCAAAAAACCAAACCAACCAACCAACCAAACAAACAAACAAACAAACAAACAAAACCCAAAACAACCCAACAAACAGAAAACTCTAGAACGTCTTAGCTGAAGTGCATTTAGAAAAACATTCTAAGGAGAGTGTGATTTCCAAAGACCACTCGTGTGTTTAGTCGTCTTTTCTAATGTTTGGGATGCCGACAGGTAACTGGTTGTTACTGGAGTCCTCTGATAATCTCAATAAGTCCCAGCCCAGAGTGAGAATCTTCTCACCTGTGCCTAATTTACAGCCTATGTGGAGTTTGGATTATGGACATGACCAATGTGCTTGTGATGATGAATCCTTTATGGTAAGGGCTAGCTCCTCTGGTTCTATGAATATATCACTGTTCAGGAACTCTCTTTTATTAAAGGAATAGCTCTGCATCCTTGAGGCCTTTGCTAGTTCTTTAAAATGCTTCCAGGCCGGCCATAGTCCGTCACAGCCTACCACGTGCAGGGTGTGGGTGGAGGTGAAGCCTCTTGTAGAATATATATCATCACACATGTGTTTGCACTTGTGTTTTTACTTCTCACCTGTGAGGCTTCCGTTGACTTTCGTTTGTGAGACAGTGTTTCACGTTGCAGCCCAGGCTGGCGTCTGACTCAGGACAGTCCTTTGGCCTCAGCCTGTGGAGAGTGAGGTTGTAGGTGCGAGCCACTGCACCTTACCTTTTTGTTATTTTCTCTTTACCGCCTTGGACTTGATCCTACGTGTTGGGACAGTTCTTTTTTACCTCCTTTATTTATTTTTGTCTTTTCGCCGTCTATTAGTTAACTTTTCCTATTCCTATGATTGGCTAGCCAATGATTCTCATTTATTATAAAACCTGAGAGTTCAGCTCATGGCTCCTTGAGCAGGGCATCATGGTGTAAGGATGTGTGGTGGAGGGAAAATTTTTGCCTGATCTTAGACAGGAAGTAGAGAGAAAGGCCATACAGGAAAGAGAGAAAATGAGATCTAGCCCCAAGAATCTGTCCCCACTCACCTACTTCCTCTAGGCCCCGCCCTCCCGCCTTTCGCCACCTCCCAATAATGTCATCATGTTATGAACGCATCAAGGAATTAATCTACTGACTACATTACAGCTTTCATGATCTAATTGTTCTGGAAACATCACAGATACACCCAGAGGTGTGCTCCACTAATCCCCTGCGTGGTTTTTAATCTAATCAAGTTGACAGTCAGAATTAACACTCACAGGTAGCTGGACCTTTATATGCCCAGGCAATGACGGATCAGGAACTTTGCTGGGTTTTAGACATCATACTGTGGAGAACTTGATACCAAAAGGAGCTTTATGCATTGAAAACAAATTTTAATTGCTGCTTCCAAAATTTTTGGTTGTATGTAAAGGAGCTTCAGAGTTTAATATGTAGGCTCTTCTCTGGTAGTGACTGGAATTCTGAAGCATCAATTAAAGGCTAAGTTAGAACTCATCACCCAGGATACAGATATGCTGAAAGAAAGGTTGAGATTGTCCTAGGGGTTTTGAGTTCTTAGCTGTATATCAAATTATTAACTGGTTTGATACAGTTTTGATTATTCCATACTCTCCACAAAGAAGAGTTTATTGGATGGAAACTAAAGCAGTTAGTAGTGGGTTTTTTGTTTGTTTGTTTTGGTTTTTGGTTTTGGTGGCAAAATCTAGCCATCAGCTCTATGAAATCCAATCTGGTCATGTGGTCTACCATAATCTGAATTACCCTTGGGCTTCAAGATTGCCAGTGACTGTATTTAACGCTTAGCTTGGAGTCTGGCATCCAGAAGTTGTAGCTCCAGAAAGAAGCACAGCAGTAAACATGTCACCCCTCCCAGGACAGGGTCAGCCAGGGGATTCTCACTGCAAGTGTGGCTGGAACAAATCACCCAGGGCTTGATTCCATTTGGTTGCTTTGCTTCCTACCTGTATTGCCACTGAGAGGAGGACAGGGAAATGGGGAGTGGCAGGGATCCCCTAGTCATACCTGCCCTACCCAACCTGGTTCTCCTTTAATTAGTCTTCCTGCCTTCCTTTTTTAAAAGCTGTTTGCCTTTGGGTGCATTTTAGGCATGATTATGTAGGAATGATTACTTCGGGCCACTTCCCTGGGTCGATCCCTTTGCCTTACCCTTCCATCCCTCACTGATCCTTGACTTGTCCGGCCAATTGGTCTCTGAGAGCCTCTTGTATCCACAGTCATCAGCGATGTGAAACAAAGCATTCTTTCAGCCTATAGACCTCATCTTGGCTTTGACATGTCACATGAACAGAAAAAGTGTAGAGATGGCTTTGCTCCCAGCTGGCGGTGTGAAGATCCGTTTGTGTATGGCCATTTCCCATTTCTCCTTATTTTCAAGTGTGAGCTTCGAAGAGGAACAAACGGAGCATCCTCATCTTCTCCAAGCAACAAACACTTGCACAACCAGGCATAGCTGGCATATGCTGCCCTCATGTTCAGTTTTTCTAAAAGAAGTGTCTTAATCTTGGATGATCATGACCTATTATTTATTAACTGTCTCACGCGGTAATGAATGTGGAGGTGATGGTTCTGTGAGAGAACAGATGCCAGATTAGGACTCCTTGATTGGAAAAACAGCACAAAAGCAGAGCTCAGAGTGATGTCTGTGTTATGTGATGTGTTTGTTAAATGTATTTATTTAAATTACCTGCCGTGATGAACTTATTTGAATTCTATGACACACTTGTTTTTGGAGTATTGAATTACAGTACCAGAACTGGCTAATTTATTTATAGTGTGTGTGTTGTTGCCGTAGTCTTTTTTGTTGGTTCAAATAATGTTAATACCTCTTTTAAAAATTTTTAAGTTTTTAAATTAAAATGCAACTACACCATTTTCCCTTCCCCTTCTGCCTTTCAATTCCTCCCATAACTCCCCTCCCTCACTACCTCTGAAATTCATGGCCTCTTTTTCTTTAATTAGTATTGTTATACACGCATACTAACACACACACACACACACACACACACACACACACACACACACACACAGAGCACATACTGGGTCCATTTAGTGTTGCATGTATGGCCATGATTTCAGGGATGATGACTTGGTATTGGATAACTGTTAAAGGGCTCATCAGTGTGGATGACACATTTCCTCCCTCCGTTGTCTTTAGTTTCCTATAGTTGTTTTGTTCAGGTCTTCTTTAGGCAGCCGTGTTGTTGAGGTATCATGCATAGCCTCTATCAGTTCTAGAAGACCCAATTTTACAGCAGACTTCTTGGTCCTCCAGCTCTTACAGTCTTTCTGCCCCCTTTACAGTGTTTCCTGAGCCATGATGTACGTGTATCCACTGGGATGGACACCCCATGATCGGTTGGTCTCTGCATTTTGACCAGTCATGGTTTCTGTAATGGTCTCTGCATTCTAAATAGTTATACTTAGACCCACAGAGAAGAGTCGCTCTCAGCTCTCATCAAATAGCTCTTTTTTATTCGCTTGTCACTTGTTATTCTTTGGGAGTTGTGGGGTGGAGATTATATAGACTTTTCTCTAGAGAACCCATGAATGCAGTTCAAACACGAATTATTCCTCCCTGCTGTCCTTTTCTTTTGTAAAGCATTATATTTGAATCTGGAAAGTAAGGCCACATTTTTGCCATCTCCCTCACTCCTTCACCGAGGTGAACACCTGTCAGGCTGGCGTTGTGCTGGGTATTTGGTAAGATCCCTGGTTATCATGCTTGCCAGTTTTCTTTAATGAGCAAACAGAATTGTTGTGATAGACTACAATCAATACCATCTTTAGAAAAATAGATATTTTAAACCAACACCAGCAAACTTGCTCAGGGATGGTTGCCTGTTTTTATGAATACAGTTTTATTAGAACATAGCTGCACTCAGTTATGTATTGTCTGTCTTCTTTGTTACTTTCTTAAAGGCTTGATGGTCCACAGAACATGGAGAAGTCATTGTCTCATCTTTAAGGCAAAGTTTGTTAACCTCTGGTTTAAAGTAGTACTTGAAAGCCAGGTGTGATGGGGCCTGACTGTGATCCCAACACTTGTGAATCTGATGCAGGAAGTTCAAGAGTTTGAGACCAGCCTGGGTTACCTGAAACCTTGTTATCAGTAAGCCAGAATTACATTTATGGCAAAAAGTGATATTATTTGACAGTGTCTTTAAAAGTTTCGCAGACACTGAGGATTTTTTCATTGTTATTTTGAGACAGGGCTTTACTCTGTAGCCCTGGTTAATCTGGTATTTACTGTATAGCCTAAAGGGTCCTCAAACTCATGGTAATTCTCCTGCCTCAACTTCACGAGTGCTGAGATTACAGGCGTGAACCATCACATCTGGCTTCCAGATGTTGAGTTCTGAGGGTCAGTCCTTATCAGCATAATATCAAATTCATGTTTGTAGTAAAAGGAATTTATAACATTTATAAATACTCTGTCTTGTTTTGTTAGAAGTTGTATTTGAAACAAATTTCTAGAATTGTTCATTCTGACCAATTAATTCGGTTCAATTTAAAGATTTTCTGAAAAAAACTTTTCTGCTTTTTATTAGATGTTGTAGCCAGGTCAACCAATGGTAATTTTCTTTAGCTCTTGAGGTATTTTCTCAATCTGTGCTTTTGGTGAAAATAGGCTTTGCTGTTTTGACAGGAATTTATTTTCTCCTTGAGGACTCACTTTCAGAGGTGTGACCTGCATCATTCATATTGCTGGTTGTCTTGCTACAGCTGGATTTCCCGTCATATGAAAGGAAAAGACACTTAGAGACGGAGGTGAAACTTGACAATGGAAAGACAAGGGCTTTCCCACACAGCTTACGTTTTTCCTGCTTGTTCTAGTTAGGGTTCTGTTGCTGTGGTAACATCATGAACAAATACCATGAACAGGTTTATTTCAGCTTACAGTGTATAGTCCATCAATGAGGGGACTCATGGCAGGAACTTAGAGGCAGGAGATGAAGCAGAATCCATGGAGGAGTGCCTCATACTGGCTTGTTCCCCAGAGCTTGCTCTGCCTGCTTTGGTGTACAGTCTGGGACCACCTCCCCAGAGGCAGCACCGTCCAATCTAATGGAGGCATTTTCTTAATTGATATTCTTTCTTCTCAGATGACCTGTTTGTGTCAAGGTGACCATCAACTAACCAGGACAGGGTTTTACGTTGAAATGTCAATGTTCCTGGGTGGTTGCAGTTGTGTGTGTGTGTGTGTGTGTTCCTGGTCAGAACTGGGTGCTCAGGACATGCTTATTTGTCTGGTGGGCTTGGAGGTATCTTTTAGTAAGGAACAGACATGCAGGATGTGAGAAGTTGTGTGTTGCCAAGCCGCTCGGCAGTATGCATGTTTTCTCCCATATTGATGTCAGTCCAGTATGCTGGCTGTTTGGATGACAGGAAGCTTTCATGCCCTCCTATCCTCTTCTCTTGCCCCTTTACCTCAGGGAGTGGCCAGCAGCAAGTGTCACAAAGGCTTCCTTAGGAAGGTATGACAGGGAACCTTAGTTGCTTACCTAGTTGTCCTGCAAAGATCATCTTAGGTAGGAAGGTTGTTAAAAGGAGCCTGTTGAACTCAGTGGCTTGAGGCAATTCTTTTCCCAGTTTGGTCCACACAGCTCTAGAAGTTTTCATCAGACTGGAGCAGAATATGTTAATGATTGGCTGTTTCTGTAATCCTTTTTCTGTTACCATCTTTTGGTATGTTTTGACCTATGCATAACAAATTGGAATGGTGTAGATTGTGTTTATCTTTTTATCAGTAGGCAAGTAGAACTGGTGGAGACTCCCAGTTCTAGAACGACAGTGCAGTAGCTCAATGTGGTCCGAAGAGCCTGTTGTCTGCATCACCATATGGCCTTGGCCAATGTCCCCTCTTCGCTCCTCTATTCACTGGGCATAGTGGGTGCCCTGGCTCCCTGGCTGTTGGGAGGCATTAGTGAGTATGGAAAGTACGTTGACCTCTGCTGGCACATGTAAATATGCAGGCATTAATCACTTAGTTGAGATAATTTAATTGTCTTAGTTAGGGTTTCTGTTGCTGTGAAGAGACACCAGGACTACAGCAAGTGTTATAAAGGAAAACATTTAATTGGGACTGGCTTACAGTCTCAGAGGTTTAGTCCATTATCGTCATGATGAGAAGCAAGGCAACGTGCAGGCTGATGTGGTGCTGGAGAAGGGGCTGAGAGTTCTACATCTTGATTCTTCAGCAACAGAAACACTGGGCATAGCTTGAGCATATATGAGACCCCAAAGCCAACCCCACAATGACACACTTCCTCCAATAAGGCCACACCTCCTAATAGTGCCACTCCATGTGGACCAAGCATTCAAACTCATGAGTCTGAAGAGGTCATACTTATTCAAACCACCACAGAGTGAAAATTACTAAAGACTACTTGGTTAAGTTTAAGACTTCAGTATCGTTCTTAATTTGGGTGCAGACTCTCTCATTCATAACTAGATCAGTTAGTTACTTAAGCTGTCTGGCCTTTTATTCCATAGGTTCAGCTGGGCCTGGTAAAAATAGTACTGTATTTTATTTACCTGGGCATGTGTTTTTTTTGTAGTTTAACATGTCTGAAGTTAAATTCTGTCTTATGATCCAGGGGGTCATAGATTTTATGAAATACCATAGTTCCTACTTCATAAGGGTCTTCTCAAGGATAAAAAGGGGTGATTAACGGGAAATGATTAGTATAATACCTATCACCTAGAGGCTACTTAATAAATATTATGTTATCATCATCATCATTATATTATGGGCTTTTGCATTATTCTGAAAGGAAAGAGAGAAGGCAAAGCACAGCAGTGGTTGGAGGGTTTTGTAGAAGAACCCTGGCATAACTAGCATTACAGATGTTCAAGGCCTTTAGAAGAACCCCTGTGGTACCCAACTTGAGAAAGAGGGCAGAGTTTTGAAACACTTCAAACATCTCTGGGAAGCATCACAGTGTGGTGCTTTTGGTTAATAGGAAGGAGCGTTGATGAAGTGGCACCAGTAATTGTCAATCAGAAGAGTACTGGTTATTGTAAGTCTGTGCCAGGAGTCAACATCTGTGCTGAGGTGATGTGGACAGGACAAAACTGCCTCATTCATATACTCTGCCATTTCTCTTTGGCTTACGGTACCACCTCCTCCAATAATGAGAATGCATGCATACAAAAAAGAAATGTATATACAAAAGGTAAAGTGTGATGTTGTCTGACTTCTCTTGCCCAGGAAACACTAATAAGTTTGTTTTTGAACTCTGTAAAATTTGACATAATCTCTTTTGTTTGGAAAAGACAGCCCGATCAGCCATCCACTGGCCAGTACTAGAGGCTCTCTCTTTGCAGAGGTGGACAGCTTCAAGTCAACATGAGTGTCCTTCTTGCCTCATTGTGCAGGAAGCAGACCTTCACAGTTGTCACTTGGTGCCTGTGGCCCTTGTGTTCAAGGCTAGCGATGGTTGCTTGTCATGGTTCCTTCCTTATTTCAGATCGGTCACTCTCAGAACTTGATGGGGGACAGCCTTGGGAAAAGCCTTTGGAAAAGGCAGTGCATCTTTGCCAGTATCTGAGGTGGCAGTGCACTTACCAGCTTCTACACTCACCCTCTACTTGTTGGGACAGGGATGTGTTTGAAACCCCGGGGAAAGCATGCGTTCTTGTGGATATAAGCACAGAGTCCAGGTGTGCACTGTTCTGGCAGCTGAGAACACCCTGAGGTGGGTCATGGATCCTGCAGACACCTGGGGAGGAGATTAATCACATGGAGACTTAGCATCCTTGTTATTTGAGATGAGGGATGTGAAACTCTTTCCTCCCAAATCCTTAGGCATTTTATTTCTCATTTTGTTTGTTGATCTGTAGAATCCGTCTGGTCCTTAACAATTGGATTCTTCATACCCTCCCCACCATCAGCTCATTTATGGTTTTGTTTTGAAATCAGTAAATCTTACGCTAATGCTACACTTCAACAATGCTTTACTTAACATTGTGGGTACCTGGAAACATATCTTGAAGGGATGTCTCTCTAGTAATTCACAAGGTCTGGGTTTTGCAGGTCATTTTCAAGTAAATGCTGCCTGGCTTCGTGCGAGCAGCTGTCTGAATGGCCGGGACTCTGGTGTGGAACACCTAATTCCCTTCTGTTGTTTACTGGCTTTCCAATTTTACCCCTGTGATCGTAGTTGTGAAACCTAATTTCCAAGGGGTCTTGTGAATCCTATTAGTAGCTTTGTGTTATAATAGCAATTTTATATTGCATGGGTATTCATTTTCACTATTATGGAATAATCAAATCAGCACCTCTCTTATTATGCCGTCGAAATAGAAAATAATGGGACTGTAATGTAAAACTGCTAATGTGATGAAACTCGCTCATTGTGTTGGGGGAAGAATGTCCTCCTTTCTTGTTCCAGCTCACTTGAAACTGTGATTGAGGAAGGAAATGGAAGGCATTTCTACATCTGTGATAAGGCCCCGCGAACATCCTTCGTTTGAATACGTAATTATCTTTTGATGGCTTTGGGTACTCGTGTGCACACCTGGAGACTTTCTCCTGCCACAGTGGCCAATGCGCTGGCAGCAGGGTTGCTCTGTGGACCGGTTTTGTGCTGTGGTTTCTCTTTTAATCATGAGGAACACGGATGTCTCTTTGCTTGCAGAGGAACTATGCTTTCTCCCTTGCTCATCAAGGCCTTCATCTACTTTGTTTTGTTGGGTTGTTGGGTTTTTTTTAATCATGAAGAGCATATTTAGGCTACATCATTAGAGGCTACCACAACCCCCCGAAGGTTCTGATTTGACAGGGATGTTGGGAGGCAGGTCAAGTGACTGCCTAATGAAGATGAATGAAGAAAATTGTCAGGACCAGGATCATGCAGGGGCTCCCAGCCCAGGTTGTTGGAAGTGTGATGGAATCTTATCGCTTCATTTATCAGTGTCATATTTGGGCTAAAAGTGAGCAGTATTGTTCTCATTTTCCCAGATGGATAGGTCAACTTTAATATTTACTGCTTGTGTAGAACATTTGTTTGATGTATTTCCATTAGCTAGGCAATAATAGAAAAGCAGTGGAGAGAGACATGAAACAGCTCCCTTCCTACTTGGTTGAAATACAGCACACACCAGTGTGTAACTACTGCCTGAAGTGCCATTGGTCGTCCGTCTCCCCCCCCCCCCCCCCCCCCCCCCCCCGTTTGGCTGATGACGCGATTGTATATATTAAAGAGTCCCATGGAAATAATGGAAGCAGCATGAATATAATACATATTGAGAGCAGCTGGCAGGGTATAAATTGTGTTGTCTTTTGAATTTCATGATTTGGTCATATAATTGGTGAATTTCTCTTGACTGTATATTCAATTCTTACTCTAATATCATATTTTAGAATGGGAGTAATGTACAGTAGATTGCTCCATCCTCTGGGATCTACAGTGAATCTCAAGAAAGCTAAAATTTTCGAGAGAGAGAGAGAGAGAGAGAGAGAGAGAGAGAGAGAGAGAGAGAGAGAGCGCAAATTGTTTTCAATAGCTGAATAATGTTGATTATTTTCTATGTATCTTGGTGGGAATGAATACCTTGTTACAAAAAGTATTTTCCCATATGTTTAGAATATATGAAAGATAAAACCCTCAATATTGAAAAAGATAGCCTCAGTGAGAACACCTAGTTCCCCATTTATCAGCCGATGTTCACATTTTGCAGTAATCTGGATGTTAGGGTATTATTTTATACCCTGGAACAAACCTAGCTCTTTGTGAAGTAGGTGTTGTCTTAAGTGCAAAGCAAACATCTTAGCCATATGTTTCTATAATTTAAATTAATTTGGTACAGTCATACTGTTAATCTTCAGTGACTTGTTGATTGGCATTTTGCAGACATATTTCTGGAAGGCTCCCAATGCCGTTTTCTGCAGCCTTTCTGGCAGTAGCAAAGAGCAACATTTCCACAAATTGGAATCTTGTACAGCACTGGGAAGCGAGCCAAGATTTAAATTAGACAATAACCCCTGCTCTCTCTATAGCTCCCATTCTTCAGCTGTAGGCAGAGTGATTTGTTTAATACAGTCAGTCCTGTACCATATAATAGACTGATGTATGAGTCACTCCTTGGCAATGTGTGTTTCTTAAATTTATATAGATTGAACAACTGGTTGGTAATGTACTTAGTTACAGTGCTACAAACAATAACTATTAGCAGAGCTGAAACAGCCTGCAAGGGCCATGCTGGGGAGGTGTCTGTGAGGATCCTGAAGGATTGTGATTTTTAGAATGATTCTCCTTTTGAGGCTAAGAGACTCTATTTCATAAACACGAGTATGCTTCTTTTATTATTTTTTTTAAGCGAAGTAGCCATAAAAGTTTTATGTTATAGTTTTCTGTTTCTCATTTTCCATTTGTTTAAAATTGAATTGGGGAACCTAATTTGCTTCAAAAATTAAAGTAAACATCAGTCTGCATTTGGGGCAAGACCATTTGGTTGTGGCTTTGCATGTGTGCACGTACGTGTCTAAACCTTAGCTGTTTCTTTAAAGGGACATCAGTGTAGATGTGTATTTCGCCGTGTTTTCCAGGTTGGACTGTGTTCCTGGCCCTAGCTGTTCACATGATGAAAGAGACCTTTCTGAACAAAGATCTTTTCTTGAGAGAAGAGCTTGTGGTCCAAGTTCAGTTCATGTTTATTTAAAAGATTAAAATCATTAGACCAGATCTCACTTTTTTTTTGTCCAAAAGAAAATTGATTTTGCGTTCCATGAAAGTGGGGTCTGAAAGAGGATATTCAGGGACACACAAACGGAAGCCATGCAGAAGTCTGTGTGTGCGGCTGAACAAAGCAATTCTGTTCTTACCACCGAGCATTCACTGAGGCTGGGTGTGAAATTTTCTGAACAGAATTGTCACCTGTCTGATGAAAGCAATTCTTTTTAAGGCAAAGGGATCATTTTAATCTGAAATACTTTAATGCTTTTTTTGTTTTGTTTTTGGTGGGGGGGGCTTTTTTTTTAACCTCTGCCAACTGGAGCATTTATAAAATAACATATTCTGTAAATATTGAACAATACAAAGACATCTTTCATAACAGTTTATAGTATGCTGCCTGTGCTCAGTGAGAGCCAAGCAGTAGTTAGTGGCAAATGATATGCCAATCAAAACTTATTATTGCGAGTGTAACCTGGTGTAATGCAGCGTCTTATCTGGAAGTGTCAACTTGATAGAAGCCAACTCTTTGTCTTTTAGAGTTAAGCTCTTGTTTGCCCTCAGTTCATTCTGTCTCCCAAAGGCTCATTTGAATTGCATGAAGGATAATCTGCTTGACAGTTTTATACATTTAAACAATCTTGATTATATGGTATTTTACATGTTTTTTAAGCTCCCAGTTACTATTTTACGTAGGCTTTTAAAGAAGTCTTTAGTCAGAAAAGAATGAGCGAAATCGATAGGTAGAATCCGATACCCCATGAGCAGCATTCAGTGGAACTGGATAGGGGCTCTTCTCCAGGATGATCATGTTTGATCATTGATGGGGGGTGGCAATATGCTCAGAATTGCTTCTACTAAAACTCTAATGAATAAATGAAAGAAAACACAGTATCAGAGTTTCAGTGCACCGGATGGAGGTTGGAGGCAATCTTCTGCCCCTCATGACTTAAATTGGATAATTTCTAGATGAGTTTTGGTTCAGGATCAAGTACCCTGCTGCAAGAATTTGGAGATTATCTGTCTGTTAGCTGTCCTCTGGAAGGGCATGGGTGTGCACTCATGCTGTGGGTCGTTAAGAGCTAACCATCTGGTACCAGGCACACTGGCTTCAAATCCTGGACCTACCACAGGTTCATGTGCTAGGTGAGTTTTGAACAAGATACTCCCCAGCCTCTCTGAGACTCTGCACCTGTACACTGGAGGGAAGGTGATACTTTTCCTCGAGAGTCACCATCAAGGTGAGATAAACTGCGAGGTCCATATGCTGCTGTTGCTGGGGTGTGTCTTTCCAACTCTAGTCTGGGCCTAGTGAGACCCGGAAAAGGGGCCCAGAGACACAACTTTGCTGCCTTCTTGTCTTTCATGGGCAAACTGCTAGGTGGTCATTATTGGGAAATCACATGGCTGTTCTTAACCCCTGAAGGAAAGGAATTTGAAGAAACAGCATCAAGGAATTGCACATTGAGGTATTAAGGAGCTGGTAGGTGGGATCTGAACCCTTGTCCTTGAACTTGCAACCCAGAGGGCAGTAGGAACTTAGTAGGAGTCTATTTCTTGTTCACTTACAAGAATGACATCTTCACAGAAGACCAGTTCACTTCCACTCCAGTAGGGTGCTGAGGAGAGTGTAATAAGTGAGTTAATTAACAGACAAAGCTGTTTCGCCTCTCCCCACTAGCACAGGACTGAGGTGGATGGCTTGTCTCAAGATAACATGCAAAGTGAAAACCACTGTCCCCCAGTATCCCCCATTCAGGCTGCTGAAGTAACTGCCTGGTGCTAGAGTGCTGAATAAATATTGATTGGTGGAGACAGAGCAAGTGATGTAACCAATGCAAGTGAGTGCAGCTTACCGTGGGCAGCATGTAAGTGCTGAGAGGAGGCTTGGAGAGGGGGTTTTAATTAGAGAAATGGACTTGATGGGAAATTTGAAGGGCAAGGAACACAAAGGATGACCTAAGATGTATAGAACTCTTGAGATGACTACAGAAATAGAGGTAGGGAAGAGTAAAGAGAGGACAGTGGTTCAGATCCACCACTGGTGATGGATAGACACACAGGGTATGGCCAGTGAATGTAACAGAAGCATGCTTTTTGTCTGCTCAGAGGCATGGGTGTTGCTCTGGTTATCTGTGAGGAGGCACAAAGGCTACTAGTTCCTCTGGGATCTTAATTTTTTTTTTTTTTTAGATTATAATATAAACATGTTGTTTCTTCCCTTTCCTCCCTCAACTCCCCCCGTCCTGTGTGCCTCCCATTTGTGCTCTTTCCAATTCATTGCTGCTTTTTTCTTTAATTGGTGTGTGGGTGTGGGTGCAACCTGTTCAGTCCATATAATGTTATTTGTATGTGTATGTTTTCATGGCTGACCACTGGATAGTAAATAACCCTCTATCCTGGGGAAGACTTTTTCTGAGGCCTCATGAGATTTCCCCCTTCCCTCCTAGCATCATGTCTGCTGGCCTCATTCTTGTCCAGGTCATATTTAGGCAGTCATGCTGATGAGACTTCCTGGGTATTACTTTTGAAATTTCTAGGAGACACAATCGCACAGTAAACTCCCTGTTCTTCGTGCTCTTAAATCTCCCCTCCCCCTTCCTGCAGTGATTCCTGAGCCTTATTGCAGGAGCTCTCATGTAGATGTATGGGTTGACCCGGGCTCTACATTTCTGCATTTAGATGGATTGTGGTTTTCTGTAATGGTCTTCATCTGTTGCAAAGAGAAGTTCCTTGATGAAGAGTGATGATTACAGTTAGAGACAGGTTCTCACTATATAGCCCTGGAACTCACTATATATATGGGGCTGACCTCAAATTCATAGAGAGGTGCCTGCCCCTGACTCCCAAGTGCTGGCATTAAATCTGTGAGCATTTGTTAAGTGTCCACACCCCGCTTGAGTAGAAGAAGGAATGGAAGTCAGAGAGGTCACACCTGCTTCTCAGCTTCTTAGGACCCAAAGTGAGATTCATCTTTCTCTCACTTTGCGCTCGGCAGGAACTAGTTTTGTGGCCTGGTTCAGACGCAAAGGGCCTGGAGACAGGACAGACCCAGCACCCTAGAAAGAGGAGTGACCTTCCAGAAAAGAACAAGCCATACCTGCCACAAATAACAAGCACGTTTGTCAGAATTAAAGAGTTCTTCAGGGAACTGGAAGAAGCGAAGTCAAAATTATTCTTAGAGTTGTGGGTGAATGGATCTTAGTTAGTTAGAAAACTTTTGTTTTTCTAATATATGAAACTCAGGGCATTCATTGTTGGTGAAGATGAATGTTTAACCAGCAGGTGTTCACAGGGAGAATTACAGTGAGGAAGTGTCTGCTGTATTAACATTAAACATCAAGGGTGGGGTGGGGACTGAGGAGCTGCCTGGCTAATTGTGTGCTGGCCAGGGTTTGAGATGTGATTACCGCTTTTCTTCAAGAGAGATCGGGAAAGTTTGCAGGAAGAAAGGTTTGGTGTCCAGAGGTGGAGACAAAGGCTTCCTGGATAAGAAGGCCTTTCCTGTAAATATGGCAGGTTTGGGAAAGATGAGATATCCAGGACATTTTCTTAGGAGAAGGGGTTTTAGGAGGACAGACGTGAGTGTTCAGGTTTGTCAAATATTTATAGCCAGTTGTCTCTCTCCGTTCCTGCCAGTAGGTAATGCTTCTTGGCTGATACTTGGTATAAAATGGGCTCTGTTGCTTTTCATCAGCAGTGTGTTTACCCATTTATATTTTAAACTCTCCTGGGAATTCACCATGACTACTTTCATTTTACAGTTCAGTGTATGGATATGCTGAATTCGAATAAAACTTGTAGCTCTTCCCCCAAAGAGCTAGATTTTGGAAAGGAAGTAGGTGTGTGTGTGTGTGTGTGTGTGTGTGTGTGTGTGTGTGTGTGTGTCACAGTGTCTCTGTGTGAGTATGGGGTGTGGTCCTGCATGCATATGCATAAGGGTCCAAAGTTACATTTCTAGACAGTCTCATCTCTCTCTCACTTTATTCCTTTGCTTTGTTGCTCTGAGACAGGACCCCATGATGTGACTTGGGCTGCCCTGGAACTCAGCAGTCCTCTAGCCGCCATGATTGTGTACAAGTTGTCCCGCAATGTCTGCTCCCAGGTATCTTTGTCTTAGTTTGAAGTCATTGGTTTCAGGTACCTACTGGAGTGGGTCTCATACCTGAGTGCTGAGTGGGCAAAGAGAAGCTGAGTTCAGTCTACTCGGTGTCCTGCTTGCTGTACTTGTGAATATAAAGGTGGGACCCCACCTGTGACTGCCAAGGAGACGACCCACCTGTTCTGCCTTCCGGAAAAGTTGTTTTGATCTGACTGTTCACAGAAAATGAGCTGGGTGATCTTTTTTTGTTCTCCCCTCCCCCAAGTCTATCTCATGACTCATGAAAAGAAATTGGAAGTTGAGAGAGTCTTGTGTTGAGGGGCAAAAATAAAGATGCTTTCATCATCCCACAAATCAGAAATAGAGACAAGGCCTTGTGTTATCTGCTTACGTGGAGCCCAGTCTGGCTGAACAGAAAGGGAAGACAATGCCTTTTGATTGGCTGTTGGCCGTAGGCTCTAGAATTGGTAGGAAAATTTAGTTTCTACACGAAAAGTTAAGGGATACATTCATTTGTAGTTCCAAGGATCACAACGGTACCATCGAGAATTTCCCCAAATGTTGCACAGTAATTTGATACTGAGACTCATTGTGCATATTTGTTTTGAGAGATTTGATTTAGTAGACCAGGAACAACTTCAGAGTCAGGTTGCAAGGATCAGCCCTTCAGATTGGAGTCCTCATGGACCAGCTGCTTGCTTCTGCTCCCGGTTGCATGGTGCATCGCTCTGAACACTGCTTGGCACATGGTCATGGGTTCCTTCTTTCATGACAAGCTAGAAACCTTCAGAAAAATTATAGCAAGATATTGAAACCTGTCATGTCCTAGTCTTTGATGTGAAACGCCAACCAAAGTATCTCTGTTCTGCTCGGCATCCCCAGGGATGGGCATACACTGTTAGTCAGCTTTTCATTGTGCAGGAAATACTTCTTTAGCACTTCCACACTTTTTACACAGTATGTCTAATGCTGAAAATAAAAGACTAAACAAAAAGAGACACACTCCTTTGTGACGTTTATCATTTATAATCGACGGGTGAGGCAAACAGATCAGGCAACAGTGCCTCAAATACATATACATCACACCCCTGGAAGAGAAAACAAGGCTGTGTCCGCTGACAACCAGCTCTTCTTCATAAATGTGAGCTCTTGTTAGAAATAGCACACAGCAAGTCCTTTTCTGACTACATAGCTAAATTAAAAAAAAAAAACAAAAACTCATTCCTTGAGCACAGATTTGAGAGCATGACCCACCTAGGGGACATTTTTTAAAAAAAGTCGCTTACGTTCCAGTGTGGAGAAGCCTGGATGTGGGAAAGAGAGCTGGCTGTTAGATAGCCACACGGAAGGCACAGGACCGAGCAGTGAAGGGCCTTGGAAGCAGAGGTGATGAGGTTGATAATAAATGGGAGGAACCGGGGCTGGGAGGGAATGGTGGTGTCCTCGGCGAAGAGATGCTCATCCCAATGAGGAAGGGAGTTGGTAGTCAGTAGGCTGCTGCGCATTACAGTTGCAGGGACGGGCGTGACCAGCGCTCCAGTTTGCAAGGCTGCCTGCAATAGCAGACTAAGTTGTTCTGTAGCCGTGTCACGGATGTCTAGAAGGCCCTGCTGAGGAGAACGGTTGTGAAATACCTTAAAAATACATCCTGCTCACACTTTCATCCCAGGTTTGCTCTAAGAGTATAAACATTTTAAGGTCTGGAGATTATAAACACCTTTAAGGTTATTTATATTGCAGAGAGGGGGCAAGAGAGAAGGCTGGGGGAGAGGATGAGGAGAAAGAGAGAGCAGGGTGGGGAAGGCATGCATACAGGTGGGAAGGCTAATGTCAAAATACTGAGTGGTCACATTTGGGATGAAAAGGATTTTATGTTCCCCCTCTTCAGTACTACCCATTTCTTACGGCATAATGGAATGTTGTTTAGATGACAGCCGGAAAGACAGCTTCGCTTGCGGTGGATCAGAAGAAGATAAACAGATCCGAAGGTGAGTTAGGATTGTCAGGTCCGTTACAAAGGAATGAAGGACCTAGGGATGTGGCACACACTCATAATTTCAGTGCCCAGGAGGCTGAGGCAAGAGAGTTAGGAATTCAAGGCCAGTCTAGGTTATATAGTGAGACTCTGTCTCAACGAACCAAACCAACCAACCAACCGACACCTAGGACTAAAGTCTGTTTGTATCATCGGCAAAATGGAATGACTTTATGTCCAGGAGTGAGAGGAGAAGGTTGCTTGCGGTTTGGATGAGATATTTAAAAGGTAGTAATGGGTTTCTTGAGAGGAACATGCCCCAAATTGGAAAGAATCAGCTCTGTGTGGGCTGAGTGGGTGTGAGGTGTCGAAGGTTGCAACCTAGTGTATTGAAAGTTTTGTAGACTGGCTGAGTATGGCTGGCAAATGAGACACAGTGGAGTGAATTACCAGAGTGTGTTAAGAGCAAAGGGCAGCCGGGCGGTGGTGGCACACGCCTTTAATTCCAGCATTCAGGAGGCAGAGGCAGGTGGATCTCTCTGAGTTCAAGGCCAACCTGGGCTACAGAATGTGTTCCAGGAAAGGCACAAAGCTACACAGAGAAACCCTGTTTCTAAAAACAAAACAAAACAAAACAAACAAACAAAAAAAGAGCAAAGGGGACTTTTCAAGAACACTGAGTGTCCACTTCCAAATGAAAACATTTCTTCTAAATAGAGATGATTGAAAGTGTCAGAGGAGGAAGGGTCGTTAGTGAGATGGAGATGCAGGGGGAAGAGGTGTCTATGCAATTTTCTAAGGAGTGGTTAACAGTGAATTTAAGGATAACCTATCATTACATAGAGGAACACAGATAAGAGGAACAAGAGGAGAGAAGAGAAGTCGGGTTGTAGAGATATAGGGAAAGGAGTAGTCAGGCTGGGAGAAGGAACTCATGAGATGAACTCGAGAGAGTCTCTGCCATTTTTATTCCCCTACACCTTTCTGTTGTTTTGAGACAGCATCTTAACATTATTAGCACAGGCTAATTTGAAACTTGGTGTAAAGCCTAAGTTGTCTTTGAACTCATGGGAACCCTCTTGCCTCAGCCTTCTGAGTGCTGGGATCGCAAGACAAGCCACCATGCCACACACTTGCTCTAACTTAAGATGGAATGGAATCGGGATATTTTGATACATCAGAGGGAATTAAATGAGACATTGAGAAGTGAGTTGGTGGGGCTGACTATAGACCCTGTGGGGTGATCGAAGCAGAAGGGGGCATTTCCCCTGGTGAAGGAAGAAAAGACAGTTGAAGACTTTATGTATGATGGCATGTGTGATCTGGGTAGGAGGAGCTGAGATTTCGGTAACGAGGTGGGTAGGAATTGGAGCCAAGAACCTTTGTGAAGGACAGAGGCCATTGGAAACTGAAGAAGTGGTACAGTTACAAGGGGTTGTTAGGTGTGGAGGAGGCGGCTCTGCTGAGATCAGAAACCTCATGATAGGAAACAGAGCCTTCAGCAGGCGGGACACAATTTTTAGATACTGATCTCTTAGGATCAGTAAGTGTGTGTGTGGGGGGGGGTGGGGGGGTGGGTGGATATTTATTCACATGTATGCTATTTCATGAGAAGCCATTTCCCATTTGCTTAATAATACAGTCAGCTGTCGATTTTAAACCGTTTGATTTTTATCTCTTTCTGGAACCAGGTAATATCATGCCAGCTTGAGTGCCCTTTTTCTGTGTTTTGCTTTCCTGGGTGTGGTCTTTGTTTTTGTTTGTTTGTATGTTTTGTTGGTTTTTTTCCCCTAAAGTCGGCATTTTCTCTCCCAGTAAATTTTTTTTTCAAGTTCATGAAGGAATGAAAGTTGAAATCCAGATACTTATACTGTCGCCACAGTTAAAGTCATTACATGCTGTCAGTTCTGAGGCGCGTCCTTGGGGCCGTGATGATCCTTGCTCTTAGCTTCTAGTTAGGGGATGTAGTAATGGAGAAAGTTACCTATTAACATGGTCTGGCATGATGAAAGAGAGAGGAAGAAAGATTTGAAGATTCTAAAGAAAGGTGAATAACTGCCTATTTGAGCTGATGGAAGAGTTGGCTAGTGCTGGACTAAGACGGTTGTTTGGCCCTCCAGAGGAGGCCACTGGTGGGGAAACAGATGTGTGTTGGATGTGGGAAGAGGAAGAGGATCAGACCATGGACGTGACTGAAGTTGAGGAGCTATGAGATGTATTCAAGAGCTGAAATAAATGCAAGCATACGTAACAGGATAAGTTCATATGCAGAAAGGACCACAGTGAGTTCCATCTGAAACTTGTCTACTAGAAGCTTTACCTTTTGTTTATTTTTTTCCAGGAATAGGAAAAGATTTGATGTGGGTGAATTTTGTTCTTTTCCAACTTTCAGAATGGAGAGACTTTCACTAGCAGTCATTCATTATTTGCTTCCAAACATCATAGACTTGTAGGAGTTCTCATTGCTCCACAGATAAAACTGGTCATTTAAAAGTGACCAAACATTGCTAATCAAAACCCATTGCTTTGTGAGAAATGCTTCCAAATTTTGTTTGAAGTCCCCTCAAATTTCTCGTTAACATTTTTATGTATTAACTTTCACTGTAAAATCCAGTCTGGGACCAGGGGTGTTTTTTGCTTGGTGCACATGCTTTTAATTTCAAACTATTCTTATGTGAGGTGGCATGGATCCACATTGCCTTGTGAAATGCTGTGTTTCCTAGCTGTGAAAGGCACCAGGAAGCTTGTGCTCACACATCATGATGGAGTAGACCTCCTTTCCTTCCTGTGTATGGGTCCTGTTTGTTTTTTATTCTGTGACTCAGCTGCTCTGGTAGCCACTGAGCTATTTATTGGTGAGGGACAAGATGTGGAATAGAGGAGCCGACTTGGAGTCCCACTCTGCAGTTGACCCCCGAAACCAACAATTCGTAGGCTGTATAACCGCTGTCATGTCTCATTGGTGGTCCAGCCCTCTCACTAATCCCAGATGATAGATCTTCTGCTGAAATGTGAGAAAATCAATTTGCCCATTTGGTCTTGGGGATTTTCCTTTGTAAAATTTTGACTCTACTGAGTGTTCTCTACTGAGGCACAATTTATATGCTAAGGGCATAATGTTTATAATATGTTATCAGAATCAGGGCTCTGTGGTAGAAGTTCATATTTTCTTTATACCCAAACTTCTTTTTCCACAAGAGACCCTCTTGCTGTCCCAACAAAACTAGAACTGAGTATTTGCGTGGTTTCTTGTGGGTCTGGTTTTGTGTGGATATCTGTCTTGTTCTACAGTTCCCTGAAGGCAGTGGTCGCAGGTGCTTCCTTATGTTTCTGCTCCTTGCTTCTGAGATAGGACAGTGACCTCGGCATCATGGTGTCTGGCAGGCGTGTGTCGGTGTCCTTGTTCTTGGGACTTTGCAGCCCTTAGCATTGCTGCTCATTCCTGGTGTCCCTCTTCGTGGCAGGGACACCACCTTCCTAGGCTTTCCTTCTACATGTCTAGTCACTCTTCCCCCAGCTCCTCAACACTGGAGGTCACAGAGGATCTGCTGGGGCTTCTGGGAAATCCCAGTTCTCAGCCCCACTTGTGTGTGAGGCTTCACAGAAGGCCCTGTTCCTGTGGGTCTTGTAAGAGTCTCACATGGAAAAGTGCATCTAGAACTTTCCTATGACCTGTAAACATCTCTCAGCGCCTCAGTTCTGATGAGTTTAAAAGTCTGTCTTTGAGACCACGCCCCAGCTTCCTGTTTTCTTGAGTGGCTTTGCCACACCGCAGCTTTTGGAGCCCTAACCCTAGAAGTCTGGCTGGCAGTCCCTTCTCCACCCCCCCACCCCCAAGCTGGGTCCCAGGCGACTGCCCGAGGCAATCTCTGTGGTTCTTTCCCTTCTGTCTCCATTTCACCCACCCACCCCGTCATCCTCTGAACCCAGGCTTCATCATGGAACCTTCTGTTCCCTGCTCTCGGCCGGTTTACTTCACCCTCCATCCTGACATCATGGCACACTTTACAGGTGAAGTTACTCATTCATTCCTGCCCGATTGCACTGTACTGACTGGGGTGGAACTCTTGCAAGTCAGCAGCCATCTTTTGGAGACTCCTCTTTGTGTTGTCACTGGAGTGAGCTTCTTAGACTCTATGTGTTGTTGTAAGAAGGAAATGAAGGGACAGTAAAATCTGGGTTGCTTTTGTCTTCAGGATTGGTGTTTACTTCCTTGCTTCCGGCCGGTGGAGATTAAGCATATCCTTTCTGGGAAGACCCACTGTAGACACATATTTTTCTGGTGATAGATAAGTGTTAATTTTAGAAAGCAAAAAACAGAAAAGCAAAAGAGGGAGGAAATATATTATCACTTATGGCTTTGAATCTGGCTCTCGATTACATCATGACTGTTTTCTTCAGTCCTTCAGACCCTTTCGGAATGATTCAAAATAAAATCAACATACAGAAGACAGACATTTTTAGAGTGCTTGCTTAACTTTGATGGGAGATAACTCTTAAGAAAGAACTCTTCTAAGAGAGACTTCTTATGGGATCAGAGTCTGCAAGGCTTGATGAACCTGAGGTTTTACTTAAAATGTATTACATTTGGTTTAGTGTCAAAAGCCGTTTTCTGCTTCAATAACTGGCTGCTTTCTGAACCTCCATGTTATTATCTGGACCTCCCATCATCTTTCTTGAGGCTACTTTGTGGATTTCATGATCAGTTTTTGTCATAAATGCCACACTGTATATAGTTCCACATGACCACATAAAACACAGACCTTGGGTTCCCTCACTAGGAACTAAATCTCATCTCTTTGGTGAAAGATAACAATCTTGTATTTAAGAAATAGTTCGTGGGCTGGAGACAAAGCTCAGCAGTGAAGGGCCTTGCTGTTCTTCCAGGGGACCTAAGTTCGAGTCCCAGCACCCACTTTAGGCAGCTCACAGTCACCTGTAATTCTGTTTCCAGTGGATCTAATACCTTCCCTTGTCTTTGTACACACACACACACACACACACACACACACACACACACACACTCCAGACAAAACAAAAACCAGCTCTGTCTGATTTTTAACATCATTTAGCATCTTGCCTAACAATGAGGACATTGGATCCTGAAGGTTTCATTATTACTCTTGTTCTCAAAAGCAGGGAGGTGCCAGCTGAGCTGGAGGGAGGCAACCTCAGCTCTTGGTACCTTCCTCAAGAGGCAACCTCAGCTCTTGGTACCTTCCTCAAGTCTGGTGAAGACCTTTGATTTCTGTTTTTCCTCTTACCCTAAGAGGGGTCCTCACCTGTGGAGAACCCCAACACCTTCTGTGGAGAACTTCCCAGTCACGCACCTGTGTGGTGTAGTGTTTCAGTCGTGTGTTTTGATAGCCTCAGCTCTTTGTAATCTCGATACAGTCATCAAAACGTACAAGTGAAATGCCGTGGGCAGTCAGCATTATCCCCAGGGCATGGTTGATCAGCAAGGGTGTATTTTTGGAGTGGCATGTGTGGTAGAGTAGAAGGGAACAGCTTGTGGCCAGTGCCAGATGGACATCCCTCATGGAATCTGTTACAAATCCCAGGGGCCCCATTAGACAGGGTTTACTTTCAATATTAATCTTGATATGAAGGCAGCTGCTGTTCTTAAAAATATCATACCTCTAACTTATTTTTATTATGGTCAAAGAATCATATAGTTTGGCTTTATAGATGATTTCAACTTTTCCCTCAGTTATTAACCAGCATCATGGAATGTGCAATAACTTTTCTTATGTGCCGTGTGTGTGTGTGTGTGTGTGTGTGTGTGTGTGTGTGTGTGTGTGTGTGTATTCTTCCACTAGTCACAACAAGAAGAAATAATTTCTTTTGTTAGGAATGAGTGGTCACTGCACACGTTACAGAGGAGTCGTTCTAAACAAGGAACAAACCTTTTATTTAAGAGCCAAGGAACTTGCCTGTGTTTCCGGGCAGGAATTTCCTCCCAGACATGTTTCTATGTAGCTGTAATATAATAGAGACAGTATTACAGCATTTTAAAGGTGATGTTCATAGTCTTGAGCTCAAATGCAGCATCACCCATAGCCTCCTGTGATTGCTTTATGCTTTTCCTGTGTTTTTCCTCCTTTGGACACGTCTGCACCGACAGCTTCCTCCAGGTTCCCCATCCAGTCCAATCACTCTTCTGGAAGAGAATCGAGTTTTTGCTGAAGTGAGTAAATTTGATAGGTGGCTTGGGAAGAGCTGCTCACAGATTGCTGGGTAATCACATCCTTTGGATTCATGGAAAGAAATGTGAAGGTAATCTTGACTGTATTAGTGTGCAGTGCCCAGGACCCCGAGAAGAAAAAGCCTTTTATTTAGGAATACTTAATTTCATGGTTGTTTATACAAAATGCCGAAATAAATTTGAGCTGTGTACCAGATTAACACTGTACAACTTGGCCGAATTTCATTTTTTTTGTCTTCAAGATGAAAGCAAGTGGCCCTGCTTTGAAGAGATTTTATTTTTACAGTTATGTTTAAGAAATGATTAGCCTCATACTCAAACTACTTTTCAAAAAGTTCGCCTTTAAAAATAAATATGAGATATAAAATCTTAACGCATACATTTGGGAATGGTTGATTGAGGGGATTGCGATTGCCCACATTGGCCCTAAGACCACATCCGAAGTGGATTTATTGTCTCATGTGAGCCCTCCCTACCCAAAGGTTTTAGACAAACAAACATCTGTGGTCAGGCAGAGGTAGTGATAATGAGAGGGCAGTGCCATCAGCCATCTGGTAAAAAAAAAAAAAAAAAAAAAAAAAAGTTGCTCTTCTAGGATTTGAGTCATAAAACTACAGGAAGATGTACAGAACCGAGGCATTCTTGTGTGTGCAAAGGAAGGAGGTTTCTCAACTGTGCAGTGAAACCCTGGTCTGATAGCTTTCTGACCAGAGTGGTACCTGCACTTGCCCAGATTCTGAAAATTTGTGATCCAAGTATCCGAGCCTTGCTCTCAGAAGTCATGGCCTTGAATTATAGACATTCTTGGACCTGGTGTAGTCCTGCTGGGCTTAAATGATTAGACATCGTTCTATATTATATATGCTCGTGAGCTTGTCATTGATGTTTTTTCAGTTAAGGAAGCCTTAGATCTTTGGTTTATCAGATGTGATTAAGTCTGGAGAATAAACACACTGAGTCACTTAAAATATTTCATGAAGGATTTATGGGCTTATTGATCTTCTGGGGAAAATGTTAGTCTTAGAAGAAGATGTTAACTATTTCTATTTCTGGACTTATTCTCATCAGGAAGAAAATAAAAGCCAGTGGCTACTCACACACATAAAGCTCACAGCTGACAACCCACTGATCACTACATATTTGAAACACATTCACCTTGATTGTAGTCAATAATCTTATGAACGGAGATATTCAGAATCAGCCTGGTCCCCACCCCGAGGAAGAACACTGGTGCTCTGATGGTGTCCAAGCGATAGTATTTATCTTTTTAATACTTTACCTTTCGTCTTTTATTTATGCTTGCTGGGTGGAGGGGTCTCGGTCTGGGTTTTTCAGCCACTCTTTATCTGGACATGATGGTCCTTCTGAAGCTCTTCTGAGCATCCCTGTCCCCCACCCTCTTAAGTAAACAGCAGACACTGTCACACTTTCTGGGGGACATAATTGCTCTTGGTTGAGAGTCGCTAATCTATATATTTGTGTACATAATTTTATCTGTATGTTATCTATACCTTTGTCTATAGTTTAGATGGCTGAACAGACGAGGGCTATGAACATCAACTCTTAGACTTTAGAAGTCAATGACTGGAGACCATGTAGGAAGCCATTGATGCTTTTCTGGCACTCACACTAAATCATAATTAGATGCTTCCCATTAGTTAGCAGAGTTGGGTCACCGAACTGAAGACATTTGTAACTAGTCAAAGGTTCTTCGTTTAAAAATACAGAGATTCATTTTACTGAGTTTATTTCTTTTTTTATAATTTGAAATTTTATATTCTATAGGAAATAATGACCAGGATACTTGCTAAGGGTCCTCGGTATAAGTCTTCCTTTAGAGACCTTTGTTTCTTTTCAGAAAATGTCTCTTTTTAATAAAAAAAAGTTTATTTATTTATTTTGGTTTTCGGATTTTGGCTTTATAAGACAGGGTTTCTCTGTAACAGCTCTGCTCTGTAGACCAGGCTGGCCTCGAACTCACTGAGATCTGCCTGCCTCCCGACTGCTGGAGCTCCTTAATCATTTGATTTCAGGAGAAACTGCCAAGTCTGACAGTAGAAGGAAAATATCCTGGATTTTTATCTCCTTTGACTTTTCATTTTTACTTTGTTTTAAGGCTTTGTTAAATCACAATAGCAGTGGTTCATCTGACTTTGATGTGGACTGACTCATACTTGGCATTTGATGGAAAGGGAAAATAATAAGTGTCTTAGTAACATCCCTAACCACTCCTAGGCTGGGGCATTATCATTTGAGGACTTCCTGTGGGCCTGGCTCTGATGGGCTCAGCTCCTGCCCTCAAGGAGTTCCACAGAGAGACAGGCACTGCAATAGAATGCTTTAGCACAGTGTAGAGTGATGCACAGGTTGCCTTGGAGCTTAGAGAAGAATCCAGTCCAGTCAGGGGTGGGAGGGTACCATGACAGATAGTGCTTCTAAGGAGGTGTTTTCTGGGCATCTTTAAAGATGATATGTGTGCACACAGTGGAACAGTTTATTGAAAACTAATTTACACTAAGTGCCCATGGTAGATGAGAACTAGTTTTTCCTATCAGCGATGCCAGTGTTTATCATAGGTCCCACAGCCCTTTCTTTCTCAGTCCAAGAATTCTGCTGGTTTTAGAAGTTTGGATGTAAACTTCACATCTCTAGGACAAACAGATGGGGACCTTCCTAGTTCTTGTAGCAGTGTCAGACCCAGCACTCCCTTCCCCTTCAGGACTAATGGCAGCTTTTGCTGTAATTTCTGCGAGCCTCACAAAATGCAAATCAGATCATATGTGTTTCTTCTTTACTGTCACTGTGAGAGGCCCCTTCATTTGCAGATACTGTGGAAGAGGCACGGAATAGATACTATGGCTGTGTGTGTGTTTGTTTGAGATAGGATCTTGCTACATAGCCCAGGCTGGGTTTGAACTAGCAGTCCCTCCTGCCTCAGCCTCCTGAATATTCCTAACATCTGGAAGTAACAGTCTGCATTTTCTCTTCTGTTGTGGGCAGATTTTTCTTTCCATGTTCAGTCTTTCTGCACCTACAGACATGCACATGGCTCCCGTTATCCCTGTTGATGTGGAGGCTCAGCCTTCCCATTAGTACACAGGCACAGGCTGCTGTACCAGGGCTGCTCCTGCCATGAATGCTGTGTTCCCATCTCTTGACCTTGTGACCTGCCCCGTCTACACTGGGCTTCTCCAGTATCCTCTTACTTCCCAGGCAAGTTCCTACAGGTCCCTCAAGACTTCACTCATATGATTCTTATCATAACCCCCCCCCCCCCCCGGGCTTTCCAGGGAGAGCTCTTTCATACATACCCAATGATGTTATTCCCAACATGGAGAAGTGTATCTTGTTTTCCCATTAGCAGAGTCTTGGGCAGAAATCAGAACTTATTTTTAGCATAGTATCTATTGCACTCTCTTATATAATGGGCTGCTAATAAATATTACATAAAGTAGCTCAACGAGACCTCATTTTACTCAGGTTATTGAGTTCCTTCATCCCCAGGCTTCTCCCCCTCGGCAGCTCTTTCTGCATGAGGTCCTTGGCTGGCGGTTTGGTATTGCCCTGATTCCCCTGGCACAGTCCGTTCCCACAAACTTCTGTCCTTTCCTCCCTACAAACGAGGAAATCATAAAGATAACAGGACAGGGCTCACCTGATGGCGCCCAGCTTGAAAATGGCAGAGTTGGGATTTGAACTGAGGTCTCTTTAGTCCACCTATTTGTTCATCTATTCAACACATACACTGAGCACCTGTTGTGGGCCAGACGTTACCCCATGGTGAAAAGAAACATCACTGTCACCACAGACCTCCATCGGAGTTAACAGAAGTCAAGTGCAGAAGAGTCAGTTTATGATGAGTGACCCTTGACCCCAACAAGACAGAAGGTGGAATCATGGAAAGGGTAGTGAAGGTGGGTGTGCAGGATGCAGGGGATTTCAGTAGAGAGGGGCCTCGCTGAGGAGTGAATATAGGGTAGGAGCTTACATAAAGGAAAAGGGGAGAGTGATCAAGGCCAGCAGCAGTGGGTACCCTGGTTCAGGGAAGGGACCAGGGCACATCCGAGGCAATGTGCTTGGAGCCTGGTGGCAGAGCAGCCCTCTAAGAAGGAGTTAAGAAGGCTTCAGCAGCTAGAGTGTGCAGCAGCTTGTTACTCTGGAAAGGAATTTGCATTTTGTTCTGGATATCACAGGGAAGTCATGTTTATTTTTTGTAATGTTTTGTTGTTTTTGCATAAGTTATGTGTATGTGTGTGTGTGTGCGCGCGCGCGTGCTAGCATATGTGTGGAGGCCTGAAGTTGATGTTGGGTTTCTTCCCTGAGTTACTCTGGGACAGGGTCTCTTGCTGAAGCTGGAGCTTGCCATTCCGGCTAGCCTGGCTAGTTAGCTTGCTCCAGGCACCCCTTGTCTCAACTTCCTGCATGCTGGGGTGACAGGTGGCTTTCTTTGCCATCCCCACTGCTGTGATTACTCAGGACTCAGATCCATGGTGCTTGAGCCCAGGTGGCAAGGACTTTCCTGATGAGCCATCTCCCCAGTCTTGCCTTGGAGTTTTTAAGTAATGAACTCTCTTAGACGTCACAGGGGCCACGGGAGTCAGTCTTGATTGTTTTGGGCTTTTCCACTGACTACTAGCATGGTTAAGAAAGATGGCATTTTATACATTAGCCCATTCAATTCTCAATGCCTCACAAGGCTGTTGACCTCTTATCTCGGTATTATAGGTTGAAAAACAGAAGTACATGGAGTGTACAGGTACCTAGTTGCCCGTAGCTCAGCTAGGATCGTGAACTTATCCCTCAGCTAGTTTGGTGGGACTGGGATCCAGACAGTCGGTGGTCAAGTATTTCCTGTTTCATTCTCCCTGCCACCTGTCTATGTGCACTGTGGGCACGTGCACCCTCATGCCAGCCTTGGAGATTTCCTGTGTTGTTTTTGTTTTTCTTTGTCGTGCTGAGAATAGAATCTAGGCCTTTGCACGTGAAGGACGATACCTCCCATTGAGCCACGTCCCCAGCCTCGTGGTCTCTTTCCATATGACTTTTGTGTGCCCCAGATTATTGATGTAAATATGCAAGTGTGCATTTAGAGAGATATCTTCCCCTCCCAGCAGAATGGTTCGCAGACCTGCCCTTTTGAAACCGTTTAAGAATACTAACGTTGGCCTTCATTGCCCCTACCAACCTGCACTCTCCCTGCTCACTTGACTGCTGTGAGTTTTAAACAAGCCCTGTGTGTGGTTAGGTCCACAGCTTTGCCCACCTCACTCACCTACCCCCTTGCCTAGGGCTCTTTGTCTTCCTGCCCACTTCCTGAGTTCAAGACTTGTCCTCTTAAGTGGCCATTTCCTTCTGACTCTTTCTTTCCTGAGTTTGATGACGATTTGTTGCTGGTTTGGTCCTCACATTGATGCCTTATTTTCTTGCCCATCAACTCAGCCACACTGTCATCCCAAGCAACAGTCATATCTCTTTCTCATCCTCTACACAGAGAGAATATGTTCCCCACATGAGTCCTAGTAACTGGCATCTCCTGAGTACTCAGCTGTGGGGGAGGAAAGGGAGGCGCATAGATGGACCATGCAAAAAACCTGCTCACAGTGTCGAGTTACTGTTGACACTTTCGCTGTAGTGTGTTTAAGGGCACTGATCTCCCAGTTTTCTGTTCTGGAAATATGGGTGAGGGTGTGTTGGCCAGCCCAATGATTACTCGACTTTGGCTGAAAACTCCCCTGATTCTGAAACCTTCATCTCTTTGCTCACATATGTGTGTGTATATGTATGTATATATTTGATATTAAACAAGTGTCTTCCCCCCATCACTGTTAACTTGTCCAGATGGTTGTGCGATCCAATCCACAAACTCAAATGCGTCCAGATCCTGGGACTCCAAAGGGCTCGCTCTGTGTTTGAGTCGCGTCCATATGTTTGGGTTTTGTTGTCACTTGTGTGGCCACACCACTTGCTGAAACTCCGACAGCAGAACAACTTGCTTTGCCTTCTTGATAGAGCTCCGGATGTTTCTGGCTGTCCTGGTGGGGAGGGTAAGAGAGTTAGGCGGGTGTCCACCTCACAAACGGTGACCCCTTTCCTGTAAGTGGGACAGGTGAGAGATGGCAGCCTCCTGTGTCGCTGTGAATCACAACAAAACAACATGCCACCGGCGTCTCCCTTAGCTCATTCTAGAGCTGAGAAAATCTTCTTTAAAGTCAGCATGGTGAGACACACTTGTTAGCCCAGGATTCAGGAGTCTAAGGCAGGAGAGTGGCCGACTTGGGGCCAGCCTAGACTACACATTGGCATCCCATCTCAAAACAAACAAAGGAACAAAAAAAAATGTAGGGAGGGAGAGGAAAAAAGGAGATTTCATTCTTTTTTTTTTTTTAATTCAAAATGTTAGTCTAAAGTGAACTAGGCAAATACTGACATGCTGTACAGTTCCTGAGGGGCGGGAGGGACACACATAACATTAAATGAGAGCCCCATGGCCTTAAGATCTGATATAGTCGGTCCATGGTGGGGTCAGGTAATTTGCATGCTTGAGCAGGCATTAGATTAGTCTCTGGTCCTTGGCCACACCCTTTGAATCGCACTGATTTAGACCAAAGAACACTTCTTCAGAAGAAAGTATTTCAAATTAGAAAAAAAAATCAGCCATTAAGTTGAATACCTGACGCCCTTCCTCTTTGGCATCAGGTGGTTGCCCTTCTCTAGGCATTCTGCCTGCCTGAGAGCATCGATCATGGTCGTCTGCACTTTTCCACCAGTGGTTCCATCCCCAACAGCCCTCCCTCCCCTCCTAAACCTCTGAGTCTTTCCTTTCTTTAAATATATGGATCTTTTCTTTGGAGTGGACACGATAATTGTCCTGCACTCACAGGCACAGTGACATTTCAGTCCACCCTGTAACGGTCAGGTCCGGGATGCGTCGGACTGCACTTTTGTCCCATCAGGCATGCGTCATTTCTTTGCATTTTGAGCATTCTAAATACTCCCTGCTGCTGCTTGGTAATGCACCGAGTTGTTGCTAAGCATGGCTACAGATCAGCCCCATAGTGCCTTTCCAGGACCAGTGTTTCTCCAGATGGGTGTCTCTAGAGTTTGGAGCATCTCTTTCTGCTTTTTTGTTCATAGATATTGTGTGGGGACAGCAGTGGTGGTGGGTCCTCCTTGTCATTTTAATTTCATTTAATTTCAGGCCCAAGGGGCTTGGAGAATACTGTGGCTTCTCACCCAGGAGTTCATTGGCTCATTCAGAACAGATCTCTTGAGCATCTACTGTTCACCATTCTTCTTGGCAATAGGACTGTTGTGTAGCAAACAACAGACACCATGTTCCCCTCACTGGACTTATATTCTAGTAGCAGGAGGGAAATGATGACTGCACTGTGTGATGTTGGAAGTGTTCATGGAAAAGGTGGAGTAGGGAAAGAAGGACCAAGAGTGGTGGAGGTAGAGGCTGTACAGAAATGCCTCCAGAGAAGACTCAGAAGGAGGGAATGAATAAGCCATGGGGACATTTGGGGGGACAATGATCTGAGTGAAAGGACCAGCCAGTGCAAAGGCCCTGAGGTAGGCATAGGTCTGGGGTGTTGCTAGGACATCAAGGAGGCCATCGTGAGCAGTGAGAATATTGGCATGGTGCCAGGAAAGAAGCAAAGGCTGTTACAAGCCTATGTCCTCTTCCCTGAGCCAATGGGAAGGCACTGAGAAGTTTGAACAGGGATGACAAAGGCCTCTGTGGCAGTGTTATGTGTAGTCTGTTGAAAGTTTGGTGGAATAGGAATAACCTGCTAGGAGGCTCCTGCAGCCAAAAGACAATGGCCTTAGGCAGGGCTGGGTCTCACAGAGGTGGACACAGGTGGTCTGCCATGGAGGTGGCACAGGAGGTGGACACAGGTGGTCTGCCATGGAGGTGGACATAGGAGGTGGACACAGGTGGTCTGCCATGGAGGTGGACATAGGAGGTGGACACAGGTGGTCTGCCATGGAGGTGGACACAGGTGGTCTGCCATGGAGGTGGACATAGGAGGTGGACACAGGTGGTCTGCCATGGAGGTGGACATAGGAGGTGGACACAGGTGGTCTGCCATGGAGGTGGCACAGGAGGTGGACACAGGTGGTCTGCCATGGAGGTGGACATAGGAGGTGGACACAGGTGGTCTGCTTGAGTTTAACTAGAAAAATGTGTCAGCAGGATCTTCTGATAATTTGGATGGAGAAAGGAGAAAAAGCATAGATTCAAGAATGACTTGGCCTGAGGCAGGTCTCTAGTGAAGGAGATGGAAAAGACTGTAAAAGTCAGGCTTGGGGAAGCAAATGGGTTCAGCATTGGATATATTCCTGAAATGCCTGCTGACATCCAAGTCGAGGCATTGAATATATGAGTCCTTACACTTTCTGGTGTTCAGCAGAAGATATCTGGGCAATTTTAGCTTGTCAAAAGGCACATGTATATGTGTGTATGTAGAATTATGCATATGTGTGTGATTCTCTGCATATATGCACATATACTTGTATATACTTAGGAACATTGTGTGTGTATATATGTATAGGTAGTTATATGTACTTTGCTGATAAATCTTACATTGAAAAATATCATAGGTCAAAGACATCACAATATGGATATTCTAAATTGAAAATGTCCTAAGATGAAAATGCAATTAAGACACCAAGCCTACCAAACATCCCAGCTTAGTCAGGATACTGCAGATGTTTTTATGTTGAATAGGAAGTATTGCCCACGGGCTCATGTTTTACATGCTTGGTACCCCGTTGTGTGCTGTGTACTAGGAACTCTAGGAAGTGGGGCCTAGCAGGAGGAAGTAGGACACTGAGGGCAGGCCCTTGTTAGCTACTTCCTGTATCTCCTGTATCTCAGTGTTTCTGGACCATGATGATGTATTCTGCTCTGCTTCTCTACATCTTCCCTTCACAGTCTGAAACCAGGAGCCAAAATCAGTTTCTCCTCCCTCAAGCTATTCTGTCAGGGAACTTAGTCACAGTGACAGGAATGCTTATAAGCCTAGCCTGGAACCAGAATTCAAAAGCTAAGGGGGGTGGGGTGGGTGCACAGTGTCTATGCCATGCACATCACTTCTGCATTGTGGCTAAGTCTTTTTCCACATTCCCGTTGGGCCCCCAACCTTTGGGGACACTGTAGATGGTCTTTGCGCTCTCGTTGTTCTTGGTTTCTTGGTAGGGTGCTCTGGATCCGCCCATGGTGGTCATCCGCACTGCCACTGCTTCTCATGTCAGCCTTGCTTCCCTGTGAGCTTCTGACCTTCAGTGGGATTGCAGCTTGACATCGTCAGACCTACCCCAGAGTGTAGTTACCAGAACCACCAGAGGGAGTGGGCTTCACCTGCTGCCCCCTCCATCGCATGGCCAGGCCCGGCACACGGGGTCCATAACTACAGTTTGTTTGTGTAAGTAACTCGACCGATGTCTGGGTGAGGCATCAAATCAGATGGTGTTGCCTGCTAACAAGTTTAATGAGGAAAGAGGAGAATTTGAAGGATTATCTCTTTTGTTTAGCTATTAAAATATTTTCAAACTATTTATCTATTGGTGCCGTTTAGCTGTTTGAGATCCCATTGTTAATGCTGCTTTATTAGAAGTCTATACAATTCTTCACAAGGGCGTCAACATAATTTCAGTGGAGATGATGCTGTGGACTGGCCAAGCCCAAGGATCTGCCTTGTGCTTACAGATGGGGTTTTGTCTCTGCTGTTCTCTTTCGTCCCAAGCTTGTGGCTAGCTGAGCCAGACTTTGCAATCTGCATTAATTTACTGTGGCACTTGACACAGTCACATGGGCCACGAGCATGATGTTCTTTGATGCATTTCTACAAAATCTCACACCGCTCCTTTTTAATTGATGTCCTTCATAAATTGTGTTTGCCGAAGCCGTAATTCCTCATCATGTGGCAAAAGTAAACCCACCTCTGAGTACAGTGGGGATGCTCTTTTCTGAACCTGTTAAGAGACAGGACCTCCACGTGCAGTCATTTCCGTTCTCCTTTGCAATGACATACATATTTGGGGATGATGTCTTTGGGATAGCATCTGTTGGAATTTGTCAATGTCGATAAGGAACTGTTACTCCTTGTGAAGGTTAAAAGTCCCACACATGTGCTCTCGTTACAACATCAGGAATGAGATGTTTTCTTGGGTGATGTTTTCATGTGTCCGTCACAGTAATTAAGTGCCTCCCCTCATTCATCTTATTTGTTCAGAATATTTTGCTTTAGTCTTGAGAAGGCATCAAGACCTTTATATGACTGAGTAGGGGGCCTTTGGAGGAATGTCAGTGGAGGCTATAAGCTCAAAAATTTGGAGCTAGACCAAGTTAAGGTGACCTAGGATGGGAAAGTTAGAAACTTGTAGTTGATTTTTAAATGTGTAGAATTTGCTACAGTGTAAATTTAGGATTAGCTTTCCTATGAGTGATGGGGGTGGGGTGTAGAAAAGCATTGTCAATGTCTCTGCGGTAAGGCTTCCTGAAGAGCTTGGTTATTGTGAGGTAAACAAAAGGAGAGAACGATGGGTTAGTGGTCTTCTTTTTGATGATGTGGACTGGAGTGTAGGGAAGGTATCTATGGCCTCCATTAAAAACAATAGTAGTCCATGGGAAGCTCATTTGTGTCACCATTGTGTCCCGGGCCTAACACAGTGCCTTAAACAGGAGGCAGATAGTTATTTGTAGATTGAGCAAACCAAGAGTTCACAGAGCCCTTAGATTCATAGAAGGCATCAAGGCGCATCAAAAACAAAAACAAACAAACAAACAAACAAAAAAAACAAAATAAAAAAAAAAAACTTTCTCAAATACATTGGTCTGTGGAACCCTTTCCTTGAGGAACATTGTAATAGACTTGGGAACACTAGAATACCCTCCGGGAGATTCCAGCTTAGAATAATAGATTTGATAAAGTTTAAAATTTGAATTGATTACCAAGTGAAAGAGTAAAGTGTATATGGGTTCTGGCATGGGAGGGATGCAGAGAATGAGGCTGGGGGATGCCAGCTATGCATGCTCAAATCCTCTGGGGCAGGTAACTTGACCCCTGGAATCCTTGGTCGGCTGACCTAGGACAAATAAGTATGATGATAACTCTTGTCTTTCTGGCTGTTAGGGGAAATGGATTGCATTTAGTCCCACTTTGGAAAATGAAATGAAAAAATATGCACAGAAGGCTTCCACGGGTATCACTCATTATTAATTACCATTAAAATATTTGACAGATGACCTTGGGTAGCAGGGGTGATTATGGGTCACCTAGGTTTGATGGGATCAGCTTTTTATCCTTTCAACAAATACTAGAGTGCTTCTAATATGCCAGGCATGGTTAGTCTTGTGTATGGCAGTGGGGAGCCCAGGTAAGGCCTTTTTCCCCTGGACCTGGAGGGTGTGTGTATATAATGTTTTTCCCATTGTCACTGCCTTCTAGAACATAAACTAAATTTAATTGTACACAACTCCAAGTTAATTGTTCTTAGGTCAGTCTGTCAGTGCTCTGCCCCAAAGGCTCACTTTCCCTCTCAGAATCCGATCTGTTCTCACACCAAAGAGAGAAGCAGGACTCATAGACCACACTTTAACATGAACAGATAAACAGAAGGACATGGGGCACACTCCTGGAGGCTGAGCACTCAAGAGGCGGAGACAGGATGATTAGGAACTGTCCGAGGGCAGCCTGGACTCTATAGCAAGCCTGTGTCTCAAGCAAATAAGCAAACAAAAACAAAATTCCTAAGTACTACTCTTTCCTTCTGGCTACTAGAATGGCTGGATGTAGCCGGTAAAGAATACACAGCACTCCGTGAAATGGGGATGTCAGATAAAGAATGGGTTTGTAGCTGGTGGCGGTGGTGTAACTACATCCCCACAGCTCTATGTGCAGAAGACGACCCATCTCCTGCCACCAGCCACCATCTGAAGGCACCTTTTAAACAGGACATATTCTACCCCAGGTCGAAGAGAAACCCTTGCTTCTACTTGAAATGATTTATAACTGTTCCCTCGAAGTCACCAAGTGCTTCCAAATTAAAAGCCATTAATTAAGGCCTTATGCAGATACCAGAGATAGGCAAGGCGCAAACCGTCCGCGCCCACTCCCCCCTCCAGGTGAGAGCTTTTCAAATTACGTGGACCGCTGGAGCCACCTGCTTGACTAAACGCAGCAGCTCGGCCGCGTGCAGCTCATCAGCACTGCGGTGGTACCAGTGTTGTTACTGATTTTTCTCATTTCTCCAGGGCAAATACTAATTAATGGATACAATTCACAGCTGATTAGCTGTAGTTTCTTCAGTAATTACATTCGCATACTAACTGTTCTGAAGAGGATTTCTAACCCAGTTCTTATTTCACTCTGAGCTTAATTTGTTTTTCGGGTTTTTTTTTTGAATTGTTTAGGCCTTTAGTTTAATGGCCATTTTATTTCCCTTTGTTGTTTTAGGTGCTATTAGATAATAAGTGAGTTTAATCTTAAAAAAAATACTCTCTGATAATGAGCTCTTTGCCTTAAATGGATTTCTAATTCCCCAACAAAGCCAACATTTAAATAATGTTAAAGTTGTGATACTCGCTGTCAGGCAGGTGGGGGAGGGGCAGAATTGGAACATGGACCATATAGATGCAGATATGGGTCACATTTGATTATAGGCCTGAGCATTTCATGAAAAAAAAAATGTACCACAGAAGCCTATGGGGTTTTCTTCTGACATATTTTTCACACTGTAGGAAAGTGGAGAAATGTGTGTGTTCATCTGCGCACCCATGTGTATGTTTTTGAAACCACATGCCTTCAGACAAGCCAGATGAAGGTCTTCTTTAAGGGCTGATGAGTACATCTTTCAGAAATTCTTAAAGACATTCACCCAAATGAACTGGAGTGCTAGAGGAGAGCATGTCTGATAGCTCACTGTGTGTGTGTTCAAGTGTTGTGTGGTGGTTGATGTTGCCTCTGTAGACCTTCACAGCACTCTGGAGCCCTTAGAGGTTTCCCTGGAAATCTTGCTTAGTTCCTGGTTCCCTGGTGTGATAAAATGCAGCAGGTCAATCCTGCTTCCTACAGGTTCAGAATCGGACTGAGAGCCTCTCTGAAATGAGCAGTGTTGAGAGGAGGATTACATGTGTTTTCCATATATGCGTGTCTCTTTTCTACTCGTTCCTTCTATTAATCTACATATTTATCTGAGTATCTATGTATCTATTTCTAACACTGTCCATCTGTTCACCCATCCAACCACCCATTCATCCAACCATCCCTTGATCTACCTGTTTATCTCCTGGGAAAATTATGCTTTTTACTTAAATGTAATTGTTAGGTTTAATATATATTAGAAAATAACTATATACACATCACCCCTTGGAGACCACACCTGTGCTTCTTTTGATGCATTAAATGAAATGGATAAAATACTTTATACAAGGATGTTCCCTTACCATTTAAACATCATGGAAATAACACAGCTCCAGATAATTATGCCCACAGAGCTTTCACATATTGCCAGACTGATAGCACAATGTTGAAAGCAACGAAATACGCCTACCTAGACCATTTGAACCTAAAAATACATTTCTGCTCAAATCCAAGTTTTACATTTTGATAACAGGTCCCTGGAAGTAGAGAGCTTAGGTCTGAAATGCTGATACAGTCTTGTTTGTGATGATATGAACGGGCCATTGTGTTAGGGAATGAAGTCAAAATTGCTGTGTTCATAGGATCCTGCTTATTTTCTAAACCTCTTTGTAACTTAATGTTACATGGAGAGATTAAATAACACAGCTTTCAGTAGCTCTGATAGAGCTAGATATGGGCAGTTAAGCCCCACTTGGAGATTTTAGAAATATTCCTTAGTTTTATTTATTTACATCCCTACCACACCCCATTCACATAGAATTTGAGTCTCAGAAATTGAATTGTATCCCTTTAATTCACATTTTTAATCTGTCCACACTTGTGACACCTGTTCTGGGAAAGTGACGTATGAAACCCCAGCATGCTTTAAGACGTGTCCAAGTGGTTTTCTTGGGAACTACTTTGCTTCCCATCTCTGAAAAATGCCAGTTTAATAAACAGCACACTAGTGACCAGACAGCTAAATGGTTGTAATTGTCTCCTTTCACTATCAGTCTTTGGGAGAAACCTAACTATTTTCTAGAATTATCGACAGCATAGCTCCGTACTCTAGTGGCAATAGGAACTGATTGACAGTAGGTACAGTTTCACATTTCTAGTTTGGCCCATGAACCCCATTATACTGGCCTTTCCAAATCACTTCTAAGTATTAAATAAACAACTACAGGTTTTACTTTGCTTCCATTAACATGAACTAATGTTTTGTTTTTTTCAGTTTGGAAATAATAACTACATGAACATGGCTGAGGCAAACAATGCCTTCTTCGCTGCCAGTGAGGTGGGTGTCTGTTCATGTTTTATGTGTTGTATGGATAATTTAATAGGCTTGAAGGGAAAAGCAAGGTATCGAGTTTCTCTCTTTCTCTCCTGGGGCGCAAAGTAACAACTTTGGAGGAAAATGAGAAAAGCCTATTGGAAAAGAAAATAACTCGACAAGGCTTTATCACTGTCCACAGACTGTTGTTAACATTTGGAACTTAAGTGAGTCTCTTGATGGAAAAAAGACATGCACAAACAATAATAAATATGTAATAAAAAGCACGTGCATGCACAAACACACACACACACACACACACACACATCTGAATGTCTAAGCAGATAATTAATTAGTTTGGAAACTTGAATAGAAAGTATTTTGCTTCATAGTCTTCTAAGGATAACTTCCTTGATTGTCATGGCTCAGGAAACTATGGCAGACAGGGTTATGGTTTCTAAAGTGATGTGCAATGAGTATTTTGTTGTTAGAATCCCACCTCTTAGTACAGTGCCCACAATAGTGGGTGTTCAATGAGCAATTATTGAGTGTCTGAGTCAATGAATAGACATGGTCCAATATATGATTGTCGCTGGGTGTAGCTGGAATTCTGGGTGATGGGCTCTCCATACAGCACCATATTAACTCCTGCTTTGTGCTAGTTTGTGGTTATACATGGGATAGCATCATCTTCTTGCTATTTTTACTAGGTTTCCACCTTTGTCTGGCCTCATTGGCATGCCTTCCAAACAAACAAAACCAAAAAAAACACCTCAGGGTACTTGATTAAAAAAAAAAAAAAGAAAAAGAAAAAGAAAACCTTTTCCTACAAGGGTAGATTGTGTGAGATTTAACATTTCAAACAAGAACAAACAGAAGTATGAAATCGATCCAAATGGAACAGTTCCTCTGTGGCTCGGGCAATAAAAAGTCTTCATTTTCCAAATACATTCAAATATAGGAGTATGAACTAGCTTGACCCCAGAGGACTGAAAATAATAATGGCTTTGCAAATGATCCTGGTACAGGGGAGAAAGTGATATGGAAGAAATTAATGTCTAAAAATTATTAGCGTATGTGGAGACTCGAGAAGTAAGGGTCTTTGTAGATTAATCATTTTCCGGTGACCATCATCTTTCCAACCAGAAGACAGCTTAGAGACAGGAATACTGTTTGCTTGGCACGGGCTGCTGTGCTGTTTGGGATAATGAACACAAACCCCATCTGTAAGGACAACATGATGTTTCATTCTGTGGGATTTTTTTTCCTCTACATTTGAATCAAACATTGATGAAAGCTGTGCTGCCAGCAGCTGTTCAGAAACAATTTAATTCCAGCTGTGATAATTCACCGTGTCAGACGTCGGCTGTTATATGTTGATACAACAGTTCTCCAGATTTGCATTCTTATCAAAAGGAACAAATGTTTTGAACATTTCAGTACAGATGGTATTTAACCATGCACATACTACTTTAACATGTTCAAGGTAAACACTGGAAAGTCAATATCTGTAAAAATTGATCCCATAAACGCTAAATGATTAATTTGATCAAAAATCCATGTCCTTCATTGTTGATGGGATTTGTGGTGACTTATATTCTTTCAGAAAACAATGTTTGGGATTTGCAATACTTAATATTAAATTTGATGTCTTATCTCTCTTTTCTCTGTGGAAGACTCCATATGTAATATTTTACCTCTCTTTAAAGGTAGTTAAGATTTTAGCATCTCCTTGGTTACATATTATAATAATATTTCATTGCATTGTTTTATTAGGTCAATGTAGACGTGTATAGCTTCTAACTTAAAATTAATGTGTCTTTAAAAAATTTTGTACGAGGACATATTATATATAACATGTCTATATATTCCTTAACAAAAATAAAAATTGAAAAGCTCTTTAATTTTAACTGCCTGGCCTGAGGTATGCTTTATACTGGAGTTTAAGATCTTATGTAATGGTTGCACTGCATCTTTCCATGATCAAAAAATAAAGCGGAGTAAATGCTAATGTGCCACATTATAGCTCTCATCTAATTTCCCAATCACTGCATTAAAAGTAAATTTATCTGTATTTTTTTTTTTTTTACATTTTAATGAGTGCAAACTAATTCTGGAAGACTTTAGGTTGGCATGCTGTAAAGCCTAAATCGTGCCTGAAACCAGTTTCCTTCACATGGACAATGTCCTGCAAATAACACTATGGGGACCAAGGTGCTCTAAGTGTGAAATTCACACATTAGCTTCATGTTTTCTCTCTGTGTCATGATTACTCTGACCATTTTTAAAGTACTTTAAATATTTATTGAAATAATATTTCAAGTGTTAATTACAGTGGTAATGAAAACAGCCAAATGCCACATATCAAGAATGAGTGTTTATCCGTATTGTTAATGTGATATGTTAGATTTCATTAAGCAGTAATGGGGTAGCAAATGAGTCACAAATTACAGTTGCATCTGTTACTAGACCACATTAGTGCCAAAATAACAGCGAACGCAGCCATAGGGTTACGTTCATTAGCCAACCGCGTTTGTGGCCAATTCATCCCTTTGTTGCTAAGAACTCAGGGTACCACAGTAAGAAGCTGACATGGGGGCGGGGTATCATTGCAGAATGCCCATGTCAGAATATCAACTGCTGCATTCTGGTTCTCTATGAGCTTGTGGTGTTTTTACATTATTGCGTCAGCCAAGGTCCTCAAGGTGGCCACTTGCCATGCTATCGATTCCCTCAGTTCATGAGCTCTTTCCTTCTGGTGAGTTGCAAATAATGCTTGTAAGGTTCTGTGTGCAAAAAATGCTTTTCTTTGAACCCCACCCCTATATTGAGTTTGTTTCTCTTTCCTTTCAGGTAGTTATTATATAGCATAGTCATTAAGAGTTTGAAGAATGATGATTTTTCAGCTCTTAATTAGGTCTCTTTATCAATAATAGCAGACTCCAATTACCCCATGCCAGTTCAGTCTTTCAAATACTATTAATAATAAATGAACTACATCTGTGACCCTCTTAGCTAGGATAAAAAAAGATATCTGAGTGGCCCCCAAATCCCGTGCCTCACAAAAATGTGTGTGTGTGTGGATATAATATATAATATATCTATTATTATTGTTATTATATATATAACAAATATATATATATAAAATAACAACAATAATAGTCTTGGATATTGGTTCTCTTCTCTCCCACATGACCCATTGTGGTACAGGAAAGATGGTTACTGTAGTTCAAATGCAAAGTGACCCTGATATTCTCCCAAGACCTCACTTTAAAACACAGCCGGTAAGAACATCAGCACCATTCATGAAAAACAACACACTAAGATCTACATAGGTCCTAAGACATAACCTTGGCTAAGTGAACAGACAGCACCCATGCCATAGACTTAGTACAGCTACCTCAGTATGGTTTGCACTCTCTAGGTAGTCTTTAGAAGCTGAAGCCTAGTAGACAGGGTTCTGATAAATGCATATGGAAATGTTCATGTAGAAGAAAACAATTCTCCTTATAGTCTCAATAAAAGCACCAGCATCTTTTAACATAAGCCACAATAGTCCTTACAGAAAATGTTGCATGACATAGTAACAATCTCCATACAAGCATTTATTACACTTGGGAATATGCCAATAAAGAAAAATTTAAAAACCAAACCACAAATTTTAATATTACTTGTTTTATAGGTTGTGGCAGAAAGTAAACACGTGTAATGTTCACTCCTAGGTTAATGTTGTGTGTGTGTGTGTGCATGCCACAAAATCGTCAGCATTTTATGAAGCATGTGGATCGCGTAAGCGATTTGAGCTGTTTCACTAACATATCAATAAAGTGGCAATTTGTTATATAGCCAAATCTAATGTCGCTGATGCTCCAACTAACAACAAAGACAGATGTTGCTAATTAAGTACGCATTAAAAAACTGTTAATACTGATACTCCATTAAAACCATATGATAATGAGACTTAAATCTTTAATCAGAATGATCAGCAAAACTTTATATATGGAAATCTGTGTTTAAAATGTTTTCATCTGAGAAATAAATATTTGGCCTAGATATGTAATGTCTTCGTGGAAAGTCTCTCTTCTTCCCTCGAAGGAGGGATAAAATACAGGAACTGAATGTGAGGGTGTCTGCATTTTGTTTCCTTTTAGCAGACATTCCACACACCAAGCCTTGGGGATGAAGAGTTTGAAATTCCACCAATCACGCCTCCTCCAGAGTCGGACCCCACCCTGGGCATGCCCGATGTACTGCTACCCTTTCAGGCTCTCAGCGATCCGTTGCCTTCCCAGGGAAATGAATTCACACCCCAGTTTCCCCCTCAAAGCCTGGATCTTCCTTCCATTACAATCTCAAGAAACCTGGTGGAGCAAGATGGCGTACTTCATAGCAACGGGCTGCATATGGTAAGCAACCCACTCGTGATGTTACCTGTGACTACTCTTGGTTATTTGTTCCCACGTGGTATGGAGCTGAGGGGCTGTTTCACAAATATGCCTGTCTGCTGATGGGCACTTATATACTCTGTTGCCCTTTTAACATAGGTAATGCTAGATTGCTATCTGGTATTGGGTGATTGACAGCCATGGAGGATGGCCCACTCGAGTCTTCTCTTTAGAACTTGAGGGAGACTGCTCACTGCTTTGGAGATAGCTGGTCTTCCCTTGCCTTTGTTTCAGTGTAGAGGCGTGCTTGCAGTAAGAGCTGACTCAGGCAAGCCTTGAAATATGGAAGCCCGTCTCAGGTGCCCAGGTTTTTTGAACTTGTTTAATTAGAGCATAATGTGTATGATACATGGTTTGTTCTGTTGAATCAAATATCAGACTGTGATACAGAGGAAAGGGGAAAATCTGCTTGTAACCAGCAGAGGAAAATACGGCCTGAGTTACTGTGTGAAATACACCTAATTGTGTTATTTATTGTCACAAACATTGAATAAGGCACTCTAGAGAGCAAAGATTACTAACGGGATAATTTTATTTCTATTTTTCTTAGTGTGCAATTATAGTCAGCAATCGCCGGAGTAAATCTGCTTAAGTATTTTAAACTCTTCTGCTGGGATTGTGTCTTTTTATTTCAGCACAGTATATAATGCATTTGTGTCTGTGGAGGTAAGGTACTAACCAGTTGTCTTAAAACAAGATTAACAGTTTATAGGGCTCTCCCCCCCCCAAACCCTGATAAAACGAGACAGATGTGTTGGTATAACAAAAACAAATCCTATTGCTTGTTTACATATTTCTCTGTGCATTAGGACCATGCCAGTGATGTTTATCGGTTTCATTTTTAATTCCCCAGATAACAGCGTATGATTGCAAAATATGTAGTGGATTAACAGTGCAAAGATTCAATGTGCTTTCTGAAATGCGAGATTACCTTCCCAAATAGGATTTCAGCAACATAATTTTCTTTGCCTCTGATCTTTTGTGTTTGAGCTGAACACGAAGGTTTTCATGTTTACTTTTTTTTTTTTTTTTTGGTCAGAGAAGAATGCAGTGAGCAGGCAGGAAATAGTCATTAAGTATTCATTAATGTTCCCTGACATCACAAATAATTGTTTCCTGTGGACTTTCTTACATTTTTGTTCCTTTGACACTGTAATGGAGGATTCTATCTTTCTCTACGGTCTAGCTTGTAATGTACTTGAAAAATAATAAAGATAAAAAGGGTGTTTAGTCACTAAGGGAGTTTACTATGGCTGGCCATATTTATAGATGCTCAGCCAGGCTCATTCAAGTTGCAGAAATACTTAAAAGGCCATATAATATATGCTAAAATGTGTACTTTATTAAATTGGTAAATATTTATTAGTAATATAAGAATCTGCCTTTAAATTAAACATCTGATGAATTACCTTGCCTCAAAGCTATAAAACTGTTATTGCTGCTATAAAAAAGTGTAAAGGAGGCATTTTGACTATGAAATTTCATTTCATGGTCAATTGAATTTACTATATTGGAAAGAACTAAAGATGGAATCATAAAATAATTATGATATTCACATACACTTAAAGACAATGCTTTCCCGGGCTGGCATTGGAATCGAGGACTCAATTTTTAATGCTTTCTCTGTAATGTATGGCTAATCACTAAAGCAGTTCAATTATTCCATCGATTCTTTTTTTTTTTTTTAAGTATAAGTACTTTAAGTGCAGGCTCTTGTGTTTACACGGACCTCATCACGGCTATGGTTACTGGTTTGAAGTTCCGCTCAACCCGAATGCTATTTATTTTGGCTTGAAGCAAACTAATCTTGTTGGAAATTCTAGTAGAATTTCACCTTGAAAAATGTCATGGGATTTTAAATCACAAATGTTGGGAAAAATAAAATGTACCAGGACAGAATTATGATGAATACAGTGTGTCGTTGGCTTTGTTCTGTGGACTCCTGACATGTTCACCTGTAAACTTGAATTCAGAATCGCCAGAGGCATGGTTAAAAATAGGTTATGCCAAGGTTCCTCTCTATCTCCCTCCGGGTACTGAGTTGCTGGCTACATCATAATACTCCACAGAAGCCTCCTCTGAGATTTTCTGTAGGAAGGTCAATACAGAAATAATAAATAATACTGTATCCGTCATACATTCAGCGTCCAAGTGCACGTGGGATATTTCATACCTTGTGCAAGTAACAAGTTTTATTATCCAAATGAATATGGCTGTCTGTGAAGGATTGCTCTGGTGAATTAAGCCTATCATATAAGAAGAAAAGCCAGTTTGTTTATGTCATATCGGACCAGCTTTTCCTCAGAGCTCCGTCGGCTTTGCTGTAGAAAGACGGACAGTTTGTCACAGTGCTGATTAGCTGCATTATTGCTGGCAACAAGCACAACATGTTTATCTTCCTTAAATTTATGCCATTATATTTAAAAACAGAAAGCTGACTCGAAAAGGAGGAAAGTCAAAAGAGTCCGATGATGAGCATGCGCATTTCAGCGTATGCAAATACCCCTCTGGTATTCAAAAGAGAACTGCTGAAAAATCGAATGTCCGTGCATTTGGAGCTTCAAAGAACAACCTTGATTTGCTTGTGGTGGGCACGGAGGTCTTAAAACAGGATGTAGTTGGGCAGGTTGGAAGCAACAGTAGATTTTACTTAAAAATTTGTTACCTTTAAGCATTATTGTCCGTTTAGCTGATCATCTGGAAGTTATTTTAATCTACAAAAGATTGCAATTCTGAAAACCGACAATGAAGCTCCAAAGGTTGTTTTTTTTTTTTTTTTAACACCTCTCCATAATCTGCCCAGCCTGCTGAGTAGCACCGACATCAGTAGTACATCAATTTCAGAAAGTGGATTATTTTTACTAGACAGCTATTGTGACATATTGGGTCAGTCATAAATGAAAGATATTCATGCAAGCATGCAATACTTGTAATGAAGTCTCACTCTGACCTTCTGTATGATTGATTCTGTAATTTAGTTTTCTCAGGCAGTGCCTGAAATGAAATGAAATCATGTTGAACAAGTTTTGAATACCCACAGTGCACCAGGAGAAGAAAAATCTGCAGCCCCAGAGGCTTGAGAGAGAGAGCAGATGAACGATTTATCTCTATGCTATTATAGCCTTTGCCAGCATTCAACATTTCTTTTTCTTTTTTTTTTTTTTCCTATTTTTTTTCTTATTTGGCTTAAGTACTTAATTCTGCAGGTAGCTGTAAATGGGAAAATAAAATGCTGTTCAGATTTAAAATGACAGGACAGGAGTATGTGCAGGGGGCTGATAAAATATCTTGAATAGAACTGACCTTTCATGTAGCTGAAAGTTACTGGGGGATTCATTCTCATAATTACCATATAGATTATTTTTATTTCTTTCCTGCAATGAAACATTTCGGAGAGCAGTACTGCTGATTGAATGAAAATTGAACTTGTTAACATTCCTTTCAGCTCAGCCTGTTGTACATAACAGAAGGTTAGCTTTGATGAATTTCAAAATTCCCTTTGATATCTGAGAAACAGACAGTGAAGTAATTGTCTCTAGTTTGATATTTTGTATGCCCCCCCAAAGAGAATTTATAAAACACACTGATAATTCACACACATTTTCTGCCTGCATTATAGTTCCTGTGTAGAGGGCCTGTGTGTTGTGTTTGATGTTGCTTTGGATTTGTTTGTGATAGTGAGCGTGTGTGTGTGTGTGTGTGTGTGTGTGTGTGTGTGTGTGTGTGTGTGTAGAAAATGCTGTGTAGGTACTGTAGGGCATCAAAGATAGTGGTCGAAAATTGAAATGGGGGGAGGTGAAGGAAACACATTTGAGTGTGAAGTGTCTAAATCTGTTCAAGTGAGAGAGAAAGGCTGTGGGAAGACTCAGGCCGGGAAGTCTGAGCACTTCACATGCTAATAACATGCTTAACTCGAAACCCAGGTAGATAGCATTTATGATCGGAAAAGTGGGGGTGCATTGCAATGGTATGTCTAAAATTACTGAGCTTATTTTACCAGTTTTTCTTTCTTCACACAGTCAGCATGGTTCTAACTTTGATTAAGTTATTTTTGTCTTTATGAAATGATTTCCCTGCTATCTTATACTTTCAAAGGAAAAAAAAAAACTTACATTCAAAGAAATAGCCCACTACCAATTAATACATTGTTTTTAGTAATGTCGCTTAATGTGTTACAGATAAAACAGTTATTTCATGGGTCATTAATGGGTTTAATGTGTGGAACGTTCTATTAAAACAAGCCCTTATTATTATTATGAACATGTTCATTGCCATTGTCAACAGAGGCTGGGCTGCTGAATTCCATAGGATGGTTACCGCTCAGCCATCGGGGACTGGCGAGTTCTCATACAGATTGAATGATTGCTGTGCCTGTGTATTTTAAGTGGAACTGCTGTCAAAACCATTTTCCTTGTTAGTTAACAATGAAAAAGAAGCAAATCCCTCACTTTTAGTGGACAAGGCCTCAACTATACAAAGTCTGAATTATGAAATCAAAGCACATTAACCAGTAGCAAAAACTTATGGAGCACCTACTAAGCTCTATGGATTATTAATAACCAGAAATGGATTATACTGCTTATAACATTTTTTTTTTTAAATAATCAGTGCCTCCTCACCATAATATCAAAACTCACAGTCTGAATGCTTAAAGGTGGCTATCACAAAAGACACCTTTTAGCATGTAGCTGTTACTCCATGTTGGACCAGCTGCCAAATATACCAGACACACATGCACTACTGTTGCCCCTCCCAGTGAAGCAGACAGCTTCGAACCATCATCCAGTGCTTAAAACGTTCTTTCTTTTTGGCCTGTAAATACCACTGACCCTCATCGTATGGGTGCTAATGCTGCCTTTAAGGTCAGAGGTAGGGTTATCTGTAAAAGTAGGCATTTGCTCAGAACTAATCATTGCAGTCGGCTCTTGTGCAGTGTCAGGCATGGCAGTTGACTTGATTGGTAAGTTTTAGAGGGAGCTGTTCTTCAACAGTGACATGGTCAACTTTTTCCCACGTCTCTTCTTTGTAGCTTGTATCACCCACCGTTGAGTGTTGCCAGACTTTATCAGTGCTGGGGGACGGCAGAGGCACCATTTTATAAAGTTCAGATTCCAGGATCAGCCTGAATGATGACGCAGTATGTGTTAGAGGAAAAATCACTCTGGTTATCTCAGATCCTCACTGTCACAGCACTTGCCATCTTGTGGTAGGTGGCCTTTGCCGGATTTCCACCACCCCACCCCTCCAGGCTGGCAGGAACCTGCTGCATCTGTGGGCTGGCCTTGGGTCTGGAGCTATTCCATCTCTTCAGTATCTGAAGGAATGAAAGTGTATTTATTCATTATAAGGTTTGGCTTATAATATTCATTATATTACTTGACTGCTGCACTAAACTGAAGGGAAGGAAACTTAGAGTGTAAACAGTTGGAAAGCTAGGATTCCTCCTTTAAAATGTAATATAGGATTAAAGGAAATAAGCCTGGCACTGACTCAACTAACACAGAGAAGCATCACGGCGACCAGAGTCGGTACGGCGACGTACCATCCAGTGCTTGATAACAAACTGGAAATTTTTATTTTTGCAAAGTAACGGTTGATTAAAATGAGACTGTTTTGCATAGAACCATTGTAGGTAAATTGTAAACCTGAGATCATGTATGAGATCATAAACCTGAGAGAAGTGATTAAGTACAATTGAACAGTGTGGCTATGGAAAGTTGGTGGAATGGGGGCTGGAGAGATGACTCGGCCCTGAAGAGCTCATAGTGCTCTTGCAGAAGATCCGGGTTTGCCCCTGCTATCCCTGTGGCCACATTGGATGGCTCACAACCACCTCTAATTCCAGTTCCAGGGGATTGGCAGCCTCTGGCTTCCACAGGCACCTGCCCTCATGTGCCTATACTCCCTGCCCCCCACATAACTGAACATAGAAAAAAATAAATCTTAAAAATAAAGTTAGTCAAATAGGAGTCTGTGATTCTCATTGGCTTGCTTAGTGGCATTTGCTTCATGGTCTGTGGGGTTAGAAATATAACTGGCTGAGCATAACTGTTTGCTTGATTGTTGTTAATTTATAAATAAAATTTTAACATTGGTATAGGACATGACTAAATAATTGAGCATAAAATTGTTGGCCTATATTTCATATTTGTAGTTACTCTGGTATTTTTAATACAATGTAATATTTATTACAGATAATTGTTTAATTATTCCAGTTCTCAGGAAATATTGATTAAAAACTGGCTCAGTGGAAATCTATTTAGTCACACTCTCTCATATTTGGGTTATTTGCTTCTTAATTGGATGCTGTCCTCCAGTGTGAAAACTCGATGTTGAGCTGTTACAGAGAATATTTACTCAACACTGCAGATAGAAGACACATAAATATATTTGCATATGAAATTTAAAATGCCTTCTGTGATGAAATGGGAGGAAGCACTATTTAATAAGTAGGTAAGATAGAAAAATAATATATAATATTTAAAGGAAAAAATAAATGTAAAAGTCTATAGGTTGCATTTGGGAAAAATAAATACTAGGGGAATTATTTCTTTTTGTACCAAGATAAATTGCTGCTCAATACTGATGTGAAAAAGATTTAAATGTGAAGGGATGTGAGTTTTCCGGGCTCAGGAAGTGAGAACACACTGTATCCACCTGGCCCCTCCCCTTGGCCACCCTAGTCTTGTGTGTGATTTGCAATCACGGTTGTGTAGTGAGGATTTACATAGCCAGGAAGGTTCTCTTGCTTGTCTCTTAGTGTTGGTTAGTCAAGGAGAAAAATCTATTGGGAGATAATGCTTCTTTCACACCTTTCTTTTGTCTGTACCTAAGTGAAAACAAACCTTGGGCCATAAATTTAGGCAGGCCCCAGGGTTTACAGATCCTACATTATGACTTCTTCCTCTTGATGGTCATCTGGTGTTTGGCTCAGCACCTGTGGGCTGAGTCTTTTATTATTTTAGTGATGAGACATCTCTTTACTAATACAAAATTATCCACATTTGAACAGTTTGGTTTGGTGTCAGGAGAGATGGCTCAGTAGTTAAGATTGTCTACTGCTCTTGCAAAGGACTGGAGTTGATTCTCAGCTCCCACACTGGGTGGCTCACAAAAGCCTGTAACTCTGGCTCCAGGGGATCCAGTGCCCTCTTCTGGCCTGCCCAGGTATCTGCACTCATGTGTGCATACCTAAACACACACACATACACACATCACACACACACACACACACACACACACACACACACACACACACACACATGAACGCACGCACAGTTTAAATAATAAAAATAAAATCTTAAAAAAAACAATTAACTTAAAAGTTTAATATTTAATAATAGGCAGGGTTTCGGACAAAATGAGAAAACATGAGACTGCTGACAAAATGGCCATTGGTTAGCCTCTTGGTTACAAAATGAAGAGACCCTTTGACCAGGTACAGGCAGGAGCACCCCTCAGAGCAGCGACCCTTTTGTTGGGAGCCATATAGATGTATGGTACTTCAGGCCCATAGATGGCCAGCAGTGCTTTCCTGTGAGGGACCCAAGTATCCCTAGTGACCTTCTACAGTTGGATATTCATCCTTGAGTTCTCTTCAGAACACAGATTGAGGTGGTTACCTGAACATTTATACAGAACGCCTCAAGTTAATGGAGTTGGACTGCCCATGAGGAGTGGTCAGTTCACGTTTATTGGAATGAATAATTCCACGAGGTAGGAGACATACTATTGAACGTCCAGTGCCATCCTTGTACACTGCCATCCAGATGTCCTGAGCCAGTCTGTCAGATCTGTCATTTTCTAGCCAATATCCAGGCGGCAGCCTAAGGGCCCTGCTGTTTCTGGCTGTGTGTTAGCAGCCTCTGCTCTGCTGTGCACCACTGCATCCTGCTCTGAGCCCTGCACCTCCACACATCACCTCTGTTGGGGGTGCTCTGCTCCTCTCCCTCATTGTTGATTTCTGCCTCCCTTTGTACCTTAGCTCTTAGGGCTCTTCGTCAAGGAGGAATCCTGCCATCCTCCTGCCTCATCTCCCCTGGCCCGTTGCCATCTGTCTGCTCCTGGCCGGTGTCTCCTCTCCTGATTAATTCTGCCTCCAGCATTCGTGAGCACACTCTGTGCTGTCGCCCTCAGTGTGCGCAAGAAGTTCCCTCGACCTGGAACAAGAGTTTTTCTCAAGGGCTGTGTGAACATATGGCCTGGTGCTAGGGCCCTTGCCTAAACTGAGTAAGATCCTAGGTTTGAACCCGGAACCACAACATAAAACTAAATGAACAGACAGATAGATAGATAGATAGATAGATAGATAGATAGATAGATACATACATACATACATACATACATACATACATACATACATATATACATGTTGTGAAGGTTGTTGGCATTCAAATCATGTTCCTAACAGAGGTCTCTTACAATCCAGTACTTATTTTGCTCATATAAGTTGACCACTGGTAAGTCTTTTCAAGGCCTAGTTTTATAGGGAGGAAATGATTTATAAAACCAGGTTATGTTTCTTTGGGCTTTGTGTGTGGTTATGCATTTCCTTGTTATGTTTTTCTTCCTGGGCAAAGCTGTGAGCTCTTTTGGAGAAGTGCATACCAATTCTTCTGTCCGGAGCTTGGTGACAGTAAGTAGGATGCACCAGCCTCATTTCTGGTGAACGTTTACAAGAATCACATTTGATTTTTTAGTTTTTAGTTTTAACGGGCACCAGAATGGTGCCAGAGTGAACTTTTAAAAGGAACTGACTTTTTTTTTTTAAATCAGGAGTCCTAAGAACTCTTTTGTTTCTTTGTTTTGTGGTAGATAAGCACTCTAGTACTGAGCTACATCCCCAGCCTAAATATCTTTAAAAGTACTTTTTTAATAGAAAATGATGGGGCTTGATGAGGCTCCAAGTCTTCTGAGCAGTTGTTACTTATTAGCGGCCCTACAGAAGCTTGACCCTCTACACTGTAGTCTATAGGCACTAGGACCACTAATCTTATATGATAATCCTCCAACATAGGAAGCTGTGATAGGGTGGTTGTGAGCCATGAGGAACCTTGGCACATTCTGATGAGTATTCTGTGAATTGGAGTTTCCTTGAATACATTCCAGAGGGTTCTTGGTATCTTGTGCTGTGGGAGATACGAAGGATGGGTCAACAACTTCTTGGGTTTGAAGACTTATGTTTTGGCAAAGCCTTGGCCTTGCCACCAATATTCTTCATAATAATTCCCCAACTGCAGAAGAACACTGTCTTTTTAAATGAAATACAATTAGAGAACTCAGTTTAGAAAACAAATGGATGGTGGTGGTGGAGAGCCCAGGGCCCATTCTCTTTTCTTTTTGCTGGCACCATCCAGTCTTAGGGCAGCATAGCTCATTAGAGCACCATTTTTCACAAGAGTCACTAGCCGGTGACTATTGGCCCGGGATCTCACCCATGTCTGTGTAAGGATTGGTACCGTAATAACGCCCAGTCCCAGGGGTTAAATTAGGAAACAAGACATGCTGAGTTTAGCCCAGATTCTAGCACCCAGGAAACACCCATGGAGGGCTCCTTGCCAGTCCCCCAGCTGGAGAGCCCCAGCAGCCAGCTCCGCAGTAAAGGTATGAGTGGCCGGGAGCCTCTGTCAGGAGCGCCTGGTTCTTGGCTGCCATTTTGCTGATGAGAATCCATCCAAATGCTGGTTTTGGTGGCCAATCAGTAAGCATCTGTCTGGGCTGATTTTCACAGGCATTGGAACAGTGAAAGGCAGGTGACTCCTCTTTGGAGGATGAAGCTTCATAATCAGACTTAGTTAACGTGGCCATGCCAGTTAACTGACATATTATTACTCAGTCGAAATTAAATGTATTCAAGTATACTCTTAAAGTTACTTGAAACCAACTTTAAAACTTCCAGGCGTAAGTTTGCTGAAAAGATTAAGAAAGCATCCCATAAGACATGGGCAGGGCAGTTAAAATAGCATGAATCAATTACCTATTACTGAGACTAGAAGTAAGGGAACAATGGTGGTGCCTCAAAAGAACACGAAGAACAGGGTTTCTGAAGGGAGAAATGCCCAGTAATCCCAACTGAGTCAAGAATTAGACATCCAGGGCTAGCCTTGGCTACATAGTGATTTTGGAGGTTAGCCTGGACTGCATGAGACCCTGTTTCAAGTAAAATGAAACAAAATCAGGAGTTCAGAGCCAGCCTTGGCTACATTTAAAGACAGCCTGGGCTGCATGAGATCTTGTTTCAAACAAAACAAAAAAACTATTAAACTCCAGTGTTACTGTGATTTAACCCTCTGTTTGGTTTTGCCTGAGTGGTGTTCCAGTTTTCACTTGTTTTGTTTGTCTGTTTGTTGCGTTTTATATTTATATACTTATTTTATATTCATGTGAAGAAGTTAAGAACCCTTCTTGTTGCTCTAATCCAATCTTCTATAATGTGACCGTTATTAACAGTAAAGGTCACTTTTTAAGAAATAAAAAGGGACTTTTTCCCACAGTTACCCCCCAGTTTATCTTTTCCCATCCCAGATGTCACTCTAGCTCAGTAGTCACCACACGGAAGTGATGTTGTACTCCAAAAGCATTAAGGGAGGCTGCTTAGTTCTAGTGGGTGGAGGCTTAGGATGCTGCAGAGGTTCCACAGAACCCAGAGGCCACAGACCACGCCTCCAGTTATCTGGTCCAACATGTCAGTAGAGCCACAATTGAGAAATCCAGCCTTAGGTCAGCACACACCAGTCTAACCCGCTGCTTTAAAAGCTTCCCAATGCCTTGTAGCATGGTGAGGTCATCGTTTATACAGCCAGTTTTCTATGCCATGGCTGCTTGCTTAGTGGCAGGAAGACTATGTAATTGAGAAAGCTCAATGTCGCTATTGACAGTTCTGCGTATTTTAAAAGAACAAAAAGGACCTTAACAGGAAGACTCCAAAAAGGGACAGTGAGGAATCCTTAACTTGGTCTATAAAATGAGATTCCAGCTCACCTGGAATCAAGAGAATTAGGTTTTAGTCAAATCACAGACTCCCTACAAATGACAAGTCTGAAAGAAGTGGCTGGGAAGGCTTGTCTTTATTTTGCCTTCTTTGGTATTAAAAAGGAAGGAAAGAGAAGGAGGCAGTAATAGCCTTAATGGCTTTATATAACTCCCCAAACAAGGCAGGCTACTTCTGAAGTCAGGGAAATCATTTTCACAGAAAACTAATGCTGACGGGGAAGTCCCCACCTGCTATTATTAAATATTTTTAGAAGTATTATGACATTAAATCATGGTGGGTTCAGCAAAAGAAAACAAAAACAAAGTGGGTTTAAATGAAAGCACCGGTGTGGGAGCCAAGACACTGAACGACTTCCAGATGCCCTTGGCCGTGTCCTTCAGAATCAGGATGACCCTGGTTAGCGCACGGCTGCATGGAAAGGATTGGTGAACCCCTAAAGGGTTGGTCTCCTTTGGAAGATTGTGTTTTAAGAAAAGTGATCCAAGAACCATCCTACAGCAAGACAGCTGGGTTGCATCTTTGCATTTTGTGTTTCTGGCCTTTCATCTTCGTGGTGTGCATCTAAATGTCTTGTCAGAGCTGCAAAGGCTCTGTCTGACCCACCTACAGAGTCACGGACCCTGCAAGTTCATTGTTATTTGGGGAAACTCAACTTCTTTTCCCTCCACTCTTATCATTGTAGGATCAGAGCCACACTCAAGTGTCACAGTACCGCCAGGATCCCTCCTTGATCATGAGGTCAATTGTCCATATGTCCGATGCTGCTCGCTCTGGGATCATGCCTCCTGCCCAGCTGACCACCATCAACCAGTCTCAGCTCAGTGCACAGTTGGGCTTGAATCTGGGAGGGGCCAGTGTGCCCCACACATCCCCTTCACCTCCAGCAAGCAAGTCAGCTACTCCCTCCCCTTCCAGCTCCATCAACGAAGAGGATGCTGATGAGGCAAACAGGGTAAGTTGGAGGTGACCTAGTATGGAGCCTAGCAGACAGCTGGGCCAGTACCTGCTCATGTTATGGATCACATTCATGGCATCACCTCCTTTTTTCTTCATGGATTTGGAGAAACCTTCCAGTTGATGGTGGTTTAAATTTTTTTTTCTTCACACACAATTTTTGGTGAAAGGGTGCTAAAGTGGAAGTTGGGAGATCAGGTCTCCAAGAGCTGTAAGACGTTAGGCAAATCCCTTAAGTCTTTTGAGGCTTAACTGTCCCGGTCTGCAAATGGAAAGGCCTATACTAGGTTTCCAAATATTCTAGACACTTCAGAAATTCGAAAGCTCGGGTTCTGTTGCTGACATGAGCACATTTCCTCCCTCTGTTGGCTGGCCGCATTTTCAGAAGTGCTCTTTCTCAGTGATGGACACTTGGTTGGGTTTGAATTATTATATGCCTTTGCTTTTGTCCTGGAGAATGCACTTCTGAATACACATAGATTGCAGATGTGGCTTTTCTGAATGCCCAGATGGGTAACTTTAATGAAAATGAGCAGCACTGTGATGTACACATTATGTGTGATTACTCATTATGCTTTTACTGATGGTGTGTTCTGGACCTATTCTGTGCTTGTCAGTTCTCTTGGGTTTAGTGGGACAAAGGTTTCTAAGAAGCCAGGGTGGTGAATACCAATGTTAAGACCAGTTCCAGGTGTGATCAGTGACATAATTGATGTCACTAGTATGCAAAGATTACAGTCCCTTCTGCTCGGGAGAGTGGATTAAGGAAGACTTTATTGAGAAGGTTGTATTTGAATTAGGTCTGAGAGGATGCATAAAAGTTTGTGAGGTGGAAGAGAGGGGCCAGCGTTCTAGTTCAGGGAAGAATGAGGAGCAGTGAGAAGTGTGTCTCCATTTATGAGTGTCATGAAGTTTGATTGGTGGGGGGGGGGCAGAAGTAGAAGAAATGGCTTGGGTGTGTGGTGTGGTCTTCTGTTGGTAACTGAGGACTGATCATTTGTATGCAGGGATAACGTCATCAGACTGATGCTTTAGAAGAAGCCCTTTGGCCTTCATAGAAAAGAGTACACAGGGAGGGTCAAGAGAGAAGGAGATGGATTAGAAGAGACTGCCATGATGGCTTGTTTATTTTTATCTGAGGAAAGAAGGGCATGGAATACCAGGTTAATGAGGGGTGCTGAGGAGGGTGTATCACTAAGATATGGTGGTACAGTGGAAAGGATAAAGTGGATTTTGGCTTGAGAGCCAGCATGGATGGGTTTGGCCTGCAGTGGGGGGAGTTTGAGGTGCTGGCATTTGAGACTGGACCTCAAGCCCTTTGGAACTGGAACTTTGGTATCTGGGACCATGTGTAAGACGATGTAAGGAATGAGTCATAGTCATGGCCAGAACTCTGCACATCATTATCTTAGCTAGCAAAGGGAAGAAGAGATGAGAGATGAGGAAAAGAGAGAGGCTGGAATGATGTTGCAGAAGGCAAGGGGATTTAAAGCGGAGTGTTTGGTTGTACGGTGTCTGGTCAGCACCCAGCTGGCACAGAGCTGACCAATGTGGAGTTAGTGATAGCCTTTCTCATGGAGACTTGCCTGTGGTGAAGGAAGAGAGGCCCAGGCTGTTGCTGCGTAGCTAGCTATGACTTTTCATATCTGACTGGAATCCTTCTCTCCACTTGACTGCACTCGGGTCCTGTGTCAAACAGAAATTGTCCGTAAGACCCCTCCTCCCTGCCTTACTCCACTTTAAGTGAGAGTCTAGGTTTATGTGAAGACCAAGAATCCAGTTTGTTACATTTTAAGCCAATTATCTGAGAACGGAGGATTAAAATAATCATTATATAACTATTTTTGTTGAAGATATTTTTCTAGCATTCTCAACCTTTTGAAGTCAGCTACTAAAAGTGTTAACGTTTTTTTTTTTTGTTTGTTTTGTTTGTTTTGTTTTTCAAGAGCCTGTATCCTGATCCGTTGTTTAAACTGTGGAATTCTTCGTTTCTAGTTTAGTCTGAAAAAGTAATGGTGGTTAGGACAAACTGTACTTTGCCAAGAGCGGCCTCAGAACTTGCTGACTTTTTAATATGGCTTTACAGAGGACATGATCCAGCTCTCCTTACTGAAGAAGAGCTGCATGGGAAATAAGCATACTGTTAGCACCAGCACTGCCAGACTTGGACTCCACTTGAAGCTGTATTGCTTTATCCTTGTTGCATTGAGAGAGAACCTGGCTTCCATAAAATGTAACTGAAAGGTGTCTGGTTCCCCATCAAGCCTTAGGTCATTGGGTAGAATTAAACAAGTCTTGCTTATTCCGAAAACTTAGAAAAAAGACTGTGGTGTCTACAGAATTATCAAATTAACTGCGGAAGTTATGAAGACTGGTCTTTTAGTAGGAAAGGAAGTGAGTCCATTTGTATGCTTTGTAGATGTGGCTGTCACTTAAAAATAGTGCGATCTGGAAGGCAGCCAGTGGTTCCCAAAGGTTCAAATATTCAGTGTTCTCAAGAAAAGTTACTGCTTATTATGTTCCTCCCTAAGAATTTTTTAGTAATTGGATTAAATTCCAAATGACCCCCATTTAGAAAGTTTTAAAACTCTAGCAATATTTGAATTAAGATTCAAGATCATTAAAATCTAATCTGTTAGTAAATCTAATTTGTTAGTCAATTATTGTTCATTGGGCCTAAGTCTGGCTTTTAAACAGATTTTGCCAAATGCTTGAGGATTCTTGATGAAAATAAAACCACAGACAAATATCTTCAGTGTGCTTGTACTGTAATCTAGGCCAGAGAAAGCTGAGGTTGGTGAGTCATTTGCCTTCCTTCTCTGATAGGAATCCCTATGATGACAATGTGGCCAATCAAAAGCAGGTGATAGAGCCAGCAGAAAAGGCTTGGTGGTCAAGAGCACTGGCCGCTCTTGCAGAGGACCCAGGTTCGGTTCTCAGCACCCACATGACTACTCACAACCTTCTGTAACTCCAGTTCCAGGGATCTGGTGCCCTCTTCTGGCCACCATGTGCAGTGTATGCATGTAGTGTATAAGCATACACGCCTGCACAACACCCATACACATAAACTAAAAATAAACAAACTAGTAAATAAGCATCAAGTGGCAGCAGCAAGTGAATAGGAAGTGTGGCTGTGTCAATTTGGATGTCTGCCCGGATCATATGTAGGGAAGTTCTGACTTAGAGTCTATACTGGGACCATGTCTCTCTGCAGAGCTGTTGCATTCAGAATTACTTACCCTGTGTAATGAATAGCTTTCTTGTAGTTTTCCCCTTAGTCTTGGTGACTTTAAGTATCAGCTGGTGTTCTTTTACAGGCTGTTAATGTTACGATGAGCATTTATTTCTTTTCTGTCTCCAGTTAAAGTGGTTTTGACATTTTTATATTTCTCGGTATCTTGTCCTTTAGAAAGTTATTATTTTAGGAAATAAAGGTGACCTTTCCTTTCTTGTGCAAGTGTAGTGATTACAGCTAATTTCTGTTTGCACTTCCAGAGGCTCATTAGCACAGCAACCTTCTTGTAAAAAAAAAAAAAAATCAGCCATACAAAAATCAATTCTGACCACTCATACAGATGGCGTGTAACTGCAGCGGGGGACCTTGTTTAAAATACCGGAATATGATCCCCATCCAAAATGTTATTAGGTTTTCCTTCTAAACCCTCTGCCTCTGAACTGCTGGGCTCATGTGTGCGTGTGCAGCATTGTATATAGATAGCGTAGCCTGGTGTAGTGTTCTGGCTTTCATTACTCATAATTGCCATGGAAAGCATATGTTGCGAATATACCAAAGCTACTTCCGGGTCTCATTAATCAGTGTTCTAAATGCTAATCTCTGCTGTCCAGTTAACTCTAAGCAAGTTTGCCCCTCCCCCGCTTTTGGTGGTGATTCATCTGTTGATGATCCTTAACAAAACCTTCAAAGAGGGACTGTGGCTTGGGGGAAGCCTTGCTGCATTCTCTGCAAGTTCATTCTAGGCGGTGAATTTTCTTCCTGCTTTGCAGGCCATTGGAGAGAAAAGAACGGCCCCAGATTCTGGCAAGAAGCCCAAGACTCCAAAGAAAAAGAAAAAGAAAGATCCCAATGAGCCTCAGAAGCCAGTGTCAGCATATGCCCTGTTTTTCAGAGACACACAGGCTGCAATTAAAGGTCAAAACCCCAATGCAACCTTTGGAGAGGTCTCCAAAATTGTAGCATCTATGTGGGACAGTCTTGGAGAGGAGCAAAAGCAGGTAAGACAAGCATCTATCTTAGACAAGTATTTAAAAAGCTACCAGAATATTCTTACATCTAATATGATTGCTTCTTAAGAAAGCCCGTTCGTCTAAGCTATGGAATTAAAACATACGTAAATAAACCCGAACAACTCGTATTGATTTCTAGTCAACTTATGGGTACATGTTCAAAATTGGTTCACAGGAGACTTGGAAGAAATCTGGGCAGTAGCCTGCAAGCATAAACTTTTGATGATAATCTTTTCATTTTAAATAATGTGGAATTTTCCCCTTTGTTCAGAAAGGGCCCTACAAAGGGATTAGATCCATCCTGCGTGCTTTTCCATTGATCATCTTTCTGAACCCTTGTGCTATCCTGGTGTGTCTCCAAACTTTGAAGCTGCCTCTGCATGTCTCATTATTGTCACTGGGCATTTGAAATTTTATTCCAAGTTCATTTTAAAACTAGGTAGTGTGAGAGGTATTCCGAGATTAACCATGCTGGTGGGAGATATTTCCTCGGGGGCCCGCTCTCAACTCCTTAGCACAAATGAAGGGAAGAACGGGCTCCTTTAGAGTTGGTCCTCCCCTGCTTGCATAAAACTCCAATTACCTTTAATAGTTTTATATATCTGTGGAAGAACAGACCCTATCAGTGCTAAAACAGAATGATTGCTTCAGAAGGGAGGACTGGAGAGATGCACATCAGGAACTCATTCTGGAAGCTTGTTCACTGGGATGGCGGTGCAGCTGTTGAATGCGCCTGTTGGCTTGCCATGAGCGTCTTACCATACACAGCACACCGATTTCTGTGTCAAAATGCAGTTCTACGGAACTTAGGAAACTGTACCCCAAACTTAACATATTCTGGAAAGAGGGTTTTACTTTGTTCTAACAGCCAGCCATCAGACTGTTTAAGAAAAATGAAGCCCAAATCTTGTGCAATGCACCAGTGCTTAGGTTCTTCCCTTATCTTCATATGCCAATCTCCCATCTCTTATTATTTATGACTTCCACTTCTCCTTTTTTCTCCAAAAGAAGCCTAGGATTGAAATCGCTCCATATTTTCTCTTTTGTCTAATTGTGCACGTGTGTGTGTGTGTGTGTGTGTGTGTGTGTGTGTGTGTATGTGTGTGTGTGAAACATTTAAAAAACCAAAGCCAGGGGGACCAGGTTTTTAGGTGAGTTCTGTTTATGTGACCTAATTTGTGCAGCAGTTTTATAGTGAAGAATTTATAGCCTGAGGGTGGTGCTAATTGTGGTCTTATTTTAATAGGTATATAAAAGGAAAACAGAAGCTGCCAAGAAAGAATACTTGAAGGCCCTGGCTGCCTACCGGGCCAGCCTCGTTTCTAAGGTAAGCCTGCTGCAGCGTGGGAGCCATCCTCGGGTGCTGGGAACTTCCGTGCGGCTCCCTAAGAGCACTCCATCAGACACTACTCACCTGATAGTGTGGACAGTAGGGGCTTCTGTAAGCTGCCGAGGCTGAACTACTGCTAACGGACTTGCTGTTCTATTTGCGTTTGTAGCCATATAGATATATTTTAAATAGCCCCTTGTTCTTTGCGCATGTCAGGAGTTGGATCTGGGTTAATGTCTTCAGTTTGAGGCTAGAGGTGTGCTTGTCAGGCATTTCTGAACATACCGTAAGTTCTCTGGTGGTTACATTATTGTAATCAGCAGTGGTGCATTTTTGACCAGTTGTTTCACATCATATAAATAAATAAGTCTCATGATTATTTAAAATAAATCCTGTTCCAAGTACTAAGACACAAAGCATATGCATTATACATAGAATATACAGTGATGTATTTTAAAAGGCATTAATATTCCAGCGCAGCTCTTCTCTAGGTCATTATTCCCTTGATCCAAAAGGAATGGGTACTCTATCCATCCATCTCGATGGCGTCCTAGTGACTGAACCCGGAGCCTCACACACGCCAAGCAAGCACTCCACTGCCGAGCCCCACCACCAGAGCTAAGCTCCTATATTACTTTACCAATTAGTTACTGGGGTGTTTTGCCTTTCTAGAATTTAGATGGGCTCTGGGGTGAATAATTCGGACTAGTAGGTTTTTGCAGCGGACTCCTCTCTTCTGAGAAGCCCATGCCATTTCATCGGTATTGTTATCTCGAGTCCACACGGCCTCAAAGCCACACTGAAAGGGCTTCGTCCCTTTCTTCTCTTGTTCTCCTGAGTTGTTTTCTTCTTCGTATGACGATCCACCCCTGGCAGCTCTGCTGAATCTGATCAGCAGAGGGCCTCCTGCCTTTATTGACAGCTCTCGGGACACTTCCCACTTCATTAGAGGAAACACTTATCAGGGCAGGAGCAGAACCCATTTTCCGAGATTCGGGAAGATGCACCCTGGCAGATACACTGAGTGAATGGAAAGTAGGTTCTGTGGGCTATGGGCATTGTATACACAACCACATAGAGGTGTTGTTGATGACTAGGTGGGAGCCTTGGGGAGAGCAGCAGTGTGTGCTTCTCAAGTGGACCAGTCTGCCTTTGGGGTACCCAGAGGCAAGGATAGGTGACCCTGGGGAGTGAGAGTGTCAGCAAGTGACCATGTATGAATTTAAACCAAGAACCACTATCTGAAAGGGACATGGCAGCACAGCTAGGATCCTGCAGTCTGTGACCGACCTACAAGGGATAACTTACTTACACTGTTGGGACTAGAATCAGGATTCCCAACTCTTTCCAAATATGCTCTAATGACCCTTCACCTAAAAGACAGAATTTCAAAAGGACCCATTAAAAAAAAACTGTTTACTGTCTTAAATTTGGTACATGATGTTCACAGGGACCTAGAATTTATATTTAGGTAGTTGGAAAAGAACTAAAGTAATAGTTGAGGTATGAGTTTAGAAGAATTTCAACCTGGACCCGAAGAGTGGAGTAGTCAGTGATACAGTGACCTCCCACGAGGCAGCATCCAGTGGTACAGGGTGGCTGCTATACCATGCTTCTGAGGAACTGGATCTGTTTAGGGTTCCAAAAGTTAAGAAGATGATCAGTTGAAGACTCTCAGACTTGCCTTCATGGTGAGGATGGATATAAACCAAATCCTGTTAGAGTAATTAAGAGAATCTGGTTCATGAGAATTTGGAGGTGTGAGATCTTAGCTTTGAATATAAGGGCCACAGTGAAAGAGACTGGCAATAGGCCTGCATCATATTCCCATACAATGTGTGCCTCTCTGCAGAGCCCAGGACTTCCATCCACCCCAATCTGTAACTCCACTGTCTACTGAATTTAAATCTTCAGAGAAGTTAATAGAAGCATACCATTAGGTTTTCAGCACATCAATCTGGCAGGCACCTCCACAGTGGCTAGTCCAGCTTCATTTACCACTGAAGTGCCACCTTAGGACTCTGATGCCACTGACCAGGGTCAGCAGACAGCTGCCATCTAGTTTCCTCCTTAAAACTAGCCTGGTGGTTTTTAAATATTAGAGTACATGAGCGTTGTATTACGGAACTGTGAGTCCTCTAATAAAGTCTGAAGATACTTTTGCATATCTATAGCATTGTCTCCCCTAAGCCTTTAGACTAGGACCCTCCAGTGACAGTTACATTGGGTTTTTAGACAAGAGAACATTGCCCATGGAAGTGTGTTGCTTCGCAATGGTGGGTTGAACCAGAGCCATCCGATACACCCGGTGGCTCTGCATGAAGCCTTTTTCAGGTTTCTTCAGTAGCAGAATTTTATAATTCTGAGTCATAAAAATGCAGAAGTAAATATTTAGAATCATTAAAGATATCTCATGATACTTGATCGCACCGTAGTGGCCTCTGCTACCCCTCCCCCACCTCTAAGAACCAAACCCAAAGCTTGGAGAGAGAGCTCAGTGGTGGTGTACTTGCCTAGCACATAGGAGGCCCTTGGTTCCACTAACACCACCAAAAACAGTCAAGCAAACAAAGTAGAAAAATAGCGATTTTATGAAAAGTGAAGGGTGAGACTGTCTCTAAGGTGAAACATTCCAACCGCTTTTGCATGTGTAAAAGAAATTTCTGCAGAATTGTGTGTTTTGGTCACAAAATGGAATTGCTCTGCCGACATTGTTTAATGGGTTGTTGCATTGTATGAAGTTTTAATGCTCTCTCTTCATCTGTGGCTTCATCAGTGAATTCTGGGGGGTCTTTGAAAATAGTTGTTAAACCGGAAACACTTCTAAGGTCATGAGTGGCTTCCATCCAGTGTCTTTGAAGAATGTAGTTATGTTTTCCTTATGTTTGAGTGGCTACTCTGGTAAACAGTTATGCAAACAGGGTTTTGACGTTTTCCAGCAATTCAGTGTTGGGTGGGATTTGTTACTGGATACAGTTCTGAATGAATGGTGCATGAGTTAACTCTCACATCAGAGCGTCTATACAAGTTCAGTGGCGTGTGATGCCATGTTGTAGAAGCGGAACTGAGAACTCCCTGAGTGACTGCACATGCTCGGAGGTCTGGAGATGTGCATTGGTAGAGCTGTAATCCACTGTCTTCCACAATGTTGCTTCAGAAGGGAGGCTAGCATGTTCAAAATGATGAAGTACTGTTGCTTTTAAAATGCATGTCAGTTATCCTTTACCCCAGTTAATGCTGTGTAACAACCAGTCACAAACCCTGGTGACATACAAAGATAAGCTTTATCAGAGAAAGCCAGGTAGCTGACTGGTCCTTCCGATAGAGCCCTGCTCTTCCGTCTGACTGAAGGAGTAGCATATACCTGCAGTTGGTATGCAGCTGGCTCCTGAGTGAGGCAGGGCCCCAGATCTGTCTTTCTGGGATGGCTCTAGGTATAGAGAGTGAGTGGGAGGCTGGGCCATCCCTTAAGGCACCACACCAGCCCAGACTCACTGTGGAGTGGAGCAGATTTGACTCTGCCTTCAGGAAGTGCTTAAACAGTCGCATGATGAAGGCCGTGGAGACGGGGCAGCATGAATGGTGGTGGCTGTTTTCTGAGGCAGTGTATAGAGTATATATTTGTAGATTATAACACTCCGGAACTTTATTCCTCTCTGTGCAGGCTGCTGCTGAATCAGCAGAAGCCCAGACCATCCGTTCTGTCCAGCAGACTCTGGCATCAACCAATCTGACATCGTCCCTCCTTCTGAACACACCACTGTCTCAACATGGGACAGTCCCAGCCTCACCTCAGACTCTCCCACAGTCGCTCCCTAGGTCCATCGCTCCCAAGCCCTTAACCATGAGACTACCCATGAGCCAGATTGTCACATCAGTCACCATCGCAGCCAACATGCCCTCGAACATTGGGGCTCCACTGATAAGCTCCATGGGGACGGCCATGGTTGGCTCAGCAGCCTCCACCCAGGTGAGCCCTTCGGTGCAAACCCAGCAGCATCAGCTGCAGCTGCAGCAACAGCAACAGCAGCAGCAGCAACAGCAGCAGATGCAGCAGATGCAGCAGCAGCAGTTGCAGCAGCACCAAATGCATCAGCAAATTCAGCAGCAGATGCAACAGCAGCATTTCCAGCACCACATGCAGCAGCACCTGCAGCAGCAGCAACAGCAGCATCTCCAGCAACAGATCAACCAACAGCAGCTGCAGCAGCAGCTGCAGCAGCATCTTCAGCTGCAGCAACTGCAGCACATGCAGCACCAGTCTCAGCCTTCTCCCCGGCAGCACTCCCCAGTCACCTCCCAGATCACATCCCCCATTCCTGCCATCGGCAGCCCTCAGCCAGCCTCTCAGCAGCACCAGCCTCAAATCCAGTCTCAGACACAGACTCAAGTATTACCGCAGGTCAGTATTTTCTAAGGTGCATGAGGCACTCGGATTGGAGTGCACCAAGGAGAGAGGCGTAGGAGGGAAGGTGTGCAGACTGGAACTTGTAAGTTGGCTCTCGTTATGCAGCAGTGTGTAACAGATCAAAACGGTCCTCTCAAGTGTCTATTAGATAGGCAATAAGAACTGCAGTGTAGCTGGGAAGCGTCTTTTAGCTGACTATACATCACTTTGTTTTTAAACAAGGAAGCTGCGCTCTGTCATGTGCTGCCTTTTTTATTTATTCAGGCTATACCTACAATATGTGAATCAAACCGTGTAATGAATCCTGGGACATATGGATGACTGTAAACTGGCCTTTCCGAGTCATAGAAAAAAAAATGGCCTTATTTCTCCAGAAGTGAGTGAACCACACTCCCAGGCTGTTTGAACTTCTGAAGCCCTAAAATAAACACTAAGTACAAAGCACAGTTGTAACTACCTGAAATATGAAGATCCAGTTTCATACAAACATTTGTATGATGTGAATAGTTGATGGCATTTTTTGTCATGAAAAAAATTAATGTAAATCACAGACTTTTGCCAAAGCTCTTATTTTTTTTCTAAATCTCTCCAGAAAAAAAGAAAGAAAAAGCAAGTGATTAGATTCAATTATTGACTTATTTGCTTACTTCTACTTTGTATCCATGACTTCTGAATCAAACCACAGTATATGTTGTGACAATATCTATGGCCACTGTTAGCCCATTATGTTCATTCCAATTAGAAGAGTTGTGAATACTATATTACGTGTTTTGAGTGACAAGTTTCGAAAAATAAAAACACTGTATTTTTAAAAGGGAAATGCACTTAAATGAAACAGTTATTACGAAAGTTAAGATTTAAAAAGAAAAAGCAAGAGTTTTTATTATGATGTAATACCGGTAGAATATTGAATATTTAAAAGGCACACTACATCCGAAATAATCAATGTAAATATTTTCTTTCCAAGTTGTAAGTTTCATATCATGTGTTGTAAAGTTTTCCTAAACCAGGCTTTAACGTAAACACTGGTGACATAAACCATCCATTGCCTCATTGCTTATTGTGTTTTTATGCTGTTTTATACTTTTTTATGAGTTATGATAGCAGCAATTAAGTTGTTTGTATTTTGCTTAACTAAAACAAAAATGCTTTTATCTTGCTATAGAATAAACACATTTCAGTAAAATCTGTGGACTGTATTTTGATGCAAGGGCAAGGACACTGTTCACTTTTCAAATAAAATGGAATGTCAAATTTTACCTTTGGTCCCTTGACTACATTGAGATGGGGAACATGGCCCTGGCCAGGCCTGCTTGAGCTGAGCATCGTCCTCCCTTTTCAACCGGGAACACAATATTCATGACCGAGAACTTGGATTTTACAGCCAGATAGCAGGGCCCTGAAAAGAGATGGGAAATGTTTGGGGTTTTTGTTTGTTTGTTTTGTAATTATCTATTTGTTAAGATACAAATGTGACACAAGTTACTTACAAATAAAATACAGGTAAGATACAAATATATTTATGTAAGGCAAAAAGCAATTGTCTTTGACTCAGGGCTAGACTGGCTGCCATTGGGTTATTATTTCGATTAAAATAAATGGTGGGTCCTAATTTTGAGGCCAAAGTAAGAATTTCAGTGCCCATTCCACCCCCCCCCCTTTTCTGCTCTGTGGTGGCTTCCCTTTGAGAGCTGTGTGACCATGATCCCCGGTTGTCTTGCATGATTAATTACAGCATCTGTCCTGTCAGGAGCTGTAATGAAGAGGTCTTGATAAAAATTGCAAATTACCACTGGCAACAGTCTTAAACTGCTTATGATAAAATGAAAATTAAAAACAGCAAGTGTCAACCCTGACTAGAATCCTAATCTGAAAGGAGTGAGGGTGTGCATGTCAGCGTCCCTTACTACTGCATGCAAGACACTCAAAAAAAAAAAAAAAATAGAATATGGATTCCTTAAAGTTGTTGTACTTCAAAGAATATTTACTGTATGTTGTGGGTTATGAATAATGAATTTTGCTTTCAATATTTCATAATCCTCTCATACTCTGTATTATGTACAAATATTGAACAGCGAGAGATTCTGATTATAAATTTATAGGCTTCTTGCTGTAGAAAAATTTATGTCTAAATTGGAGCTTTTCATAAGATGTATTAGTTGACAGGTATCAGTGTTCAAACAGTCTTAGAAAGATGCCTAACCACATCTACAAGGGGCCAACTGTGTTCCGCAAAGCAGTGAGCTGCCTGCCGCAGACCCGTCAGGAGCCAGCCAGTGCTCGCTCCGAGGGCCTCTGTGAATGGAAACGAACGTTACATGGCAATAAGAACCATTTGATACTCTGTGGTGGGACCTTTAGACAAATGTCTTCAAAATTAATTGCTAAACTCCATGTGACAGTAATTGTGTCTTAGTTCTATAATTGTCATTTTGAAAACCCATGAAGTATTGCTGGGGAAGAAAATGTCACTAGTGATGAGGCTTAATTGCAAGTGAGGTCTGTTTGCAACTGTTTGCCGTTAGAGGCAGGTGTTGTCGCAGCTATTCCATGACTTGGTGTTTAATATGTAAATCTTAGCGTTTTATCACATTCATCAAATTATGTAAAGCTACTGATGGTCAGTTCCAGGGGAAGAAAAAGATGATTTAATTACAATTAAAAAATTAATCACCAGGCAAAACTATATATTCAAAACATCAAAAGACCTGAATCATGTGACAAGTCCCCCACTCTTGTTACCAACTTGTTTTAATCAGCGTTCACTGCTTTACACTTCAATTGACTGAGTGACTGGTTTCTGTCCCTGCCTCTAAATAAGGGTTTGGTATTCTTTCTTTAGTAGGTCAGAAATAAATCCGGGTGATGAAAATCAGTATGAGAAGCATGGTACCCTATTGGGTAGATCCTTAAGTGTTCTAGGGATGTCAAGAGTCTTCTCCCTCCCCAAACCCTATCTCCATTACACACACACACACCTCATCCCTCCCCTGTTGTGGAGATATTATTTTTTTTACTGTAGCTAACTGTGTTCCCTTTCTGTGTTCACCTGTATGGCCGTCTGATGAAAGAGCATAAGGACTTTTCATTTTCAGCTGACATGGGGTCGTTAGTTCCTGACTCAAAGAATAGAAACTTAAATGCCTTCGTGCAGCATAATTTCTGCAATATATTACCACCTGACGGCGGTCTGAAGGCTTTCAAGGCAGATGGATTAATATCTCAAGTTGAGGTAGGAGTCCTCTGCTGTCCACTCAGCGGGCTCCAGACATCTGAACGGTCTCTTCTCCGCTCTCACTTCACAGAGCATTTTCAGCGCTGGACTTCAAGCTAACCTTTCCTCCCCCTCACCCACCCCCTTTGTTTGGCTTTTGTTTTGCAACAGCTGTTATTATCGTTTTTGGTCAGCTGTGATTGCTGGAGGCAAAATAGGACCAGATGGTGTTTTGCTATGCATGAATGGAGCCTTAGAGGAGTCGGGAGTGAATAGGCCAGCTTTGAATGGTGTCTATGCACCACCTGCCTGCCTTAGCTGCGGTGTACACATCACAGTAGCATGATCCATCCCAGACCTACGAGAGTCGGATGGGAAAGTGGAGGGCTGGGGTGGATTTCCCTCATACGTATTGATCTTCTGCGCACTAACAGAATAATGTACTGTACAGTCCATTTGAGTTAATTGCATATGACACGGCATGGAGATGTAATCCATCACTCTAGAAGTCGGGCTCACTTTAAGGGTTTTATTGCTCCTTAGCACACAAACATGTATGTACATACACATGCACACACATGAGTGGGAAGAGACAGTGTGAAAACTAATGGGTAGGTAGGCACAAGTTTAAAAGAATATTCTAAAATAACAGACTTAAGAATCTGTGGCTGGAGGGGGGCGCGGATACTAGAAGACAGTTGAAAAGTGATTTTTGTCAGCAGTAAACAGGTAGTGAAAAAAAACCTACACTTTTGATCCAGCAGAAGTTCTGAGAAATGTAGGTTGTCCCTCAAAGGCAGTATGGGTGTTATCCAACCAGACTTGGATTTTCTTAAAAAAATATTCTTAACCATGTGAGTTTTGCTCTATATCCTTCAAACTAACCTCAAAGGTGCACGTGTTCCCTGAATCCTAAAGCTGGTGGATGGGTTTCATCTGTGTAGACTGCAAGCCTACAGGTGTGTGGTGGTGTGTGTTACTGAGAAAACACTAAGTCACCTGGGAGATGTGGAATCAGATATGCAGGCAGACAGCTCCATTTGCCTTGGGCCCTAATTACTTAAATTTACTTCTACAGCATGCAGAACCCTGTGATGGGTCCCAGAGGAAAGGCAGAGATAAATAGCACCTTCTGTTTACTCGGTCTATGTTTGAAATTTTCCCTAATAAAGATTTAAAAAAATCGTAACAGGCCATCCTTCAGTGGAGTTTTCGTTTTCCCCCTTTTGAGGCAGAGAAGGTACCACCACACAGAATGATTAGGTGTGCCAACGAGACACATCAAACAAATGTGTGTGGTTTTCTCTTTAATCTGAGAAAATGAAAATTCTCATCAGGACAGGGAGACATTGTGATTGGCTAGGGTATTGGAGGAAGCTGCATGAAATTTGTGATGTTTAGGAGGTGCCTTTGGGGTTTGCGGAGGCTGTCAGGAGCCAAGATTGAAGTCTTGACCTAGAAGAGGGGGCATCTCCAATCTGGAAGTGGGGTGGAGGTGAGGGAGAAGACTCAGGTTGGAAGTCCAGGCACTGCAAAGCAGGGGATGTGGACGTGCAGTGTTCTTGGGAAGGTGAGCCAGGAGAAAGTACTGGAAAGGGAGTTTGGGGTGACGTTAGTTGACGATCTGCTGAGGAATTGTGTTGAACTTGGGCTCTGAAGGTGTTCAAGTGAGAAAGGTGGGATTGAACACTAAAAGGGTGCGATTCACTTGGCATTAAAACCTGACAGAACAATTGATCAGGATCCCCATTGGGAAGTGTTCCTCAATATCTGGTTCTTCGCATCGCTCCGTGCTCCCTCCCGTCCTCTTCTCTGAGGTGTGCCACTGCCACCACCACCACCACGAAAGTCAAATCAAGGCATTTTTTTTTTTTTTTTTTTTTTTGGTGGCCACAGTAGAATAGGCCTTAACTTTATGTTAGCATCAAGAGAGATCATTTTTTGAGTGTGCTGTGAAAAGAAAGCTATTTTCACTACTGGTAAAGTCCCTACTGCTTGAACTCCAACATGACGAAGGATGAAAAGAAACCCTGGCTTTGTTGCTAAGTCAAACCTCAGGCGGCTCTAGGGTTTGTGGGGGGGCTGGTTATGGTCTCAATTTAATTTCAAAGAAGAACCTTCGCAGATAGAGGATGGCGTGTGGATGCACACCCCTCTTAGCAAACGAATAATGCTCTTTTGTAAAATGCCTCATTATCCCCAGCACTTGTATAGCAGGCTGTACTTTCCAAAGCAATTTACCATGAATGACTCCTTCCATCTCTCAGCCAGGTGAGATGGGAGTGTTAACACATAACAAATTAGGAAACCAAGGCACAGAGAGGAACTGTGACTTGTTCCCATGTCTGTTGACGAAAGTCCTAGTCAGAACTAGACTGGAAATTCACCCTAGTGTCCTGTTAATTTCATTTGCTGTCAAATGCTTGACTATCCGTGGCATCTGTATGTGTGTTTATGTATTAGGGTGTAGGATGTGTAACGTATGCTTGTGGGTGTAGATGGGTGACAGAAATCCATCACAACACTAAACAGAGTAATTAATCCATGTTTTCCCCATGGCTAGGCAAGCAGCAAGCCAGAGCAAGCGCCACCTAACCCATGTTCTCAATGGGGCACTGTGCCACATGGCACTTTATTTTGGTGTGAATACATTCCAGTCTGATTGTTTTTGCTACCACAGTGTCTTTCTGTTGTTAGCTTGTATTCTGGCAAACGGCTTCACCTTGTATTCAAGTATTAGAACACTAGGTGCGGTGCCAATACCAAGGCAGAGTATGTATTGCTTCCCAGGTATAAGATGGCAAAGGGGGAGAGTCAAGTGGGTATGCATTGTTATGCGTGATTTAAGGAGCCCAGGGAATTGATCCACTTAATGTGGGAGAGTAGGGGGAATAGGTGTCCCTGGGAACAGTGAACATCCGCCCTGCACCACCCTTCATGTGGTTCCTCTCCGTCTCTGAGAAATCCATGCCCTTGCTGGGTATGGTGAATTTGGCCCAGCTACTTGTCAAAGGCAATATGTCTCTTGTCAACAGATTTTATTACTGTCTTGATTTTAAATAAAGCACTAAAACTACCTTGCAACTGGTTACTTGCCAAGATTGAGTAGACTTGAATTCTAAACATACCTCCACGCAATGCCAATCCTGAGCATTCTGTGAGCAAATACTCGGGGCATTCACTCACACAGTCTTTGAGTGACTTTCTAGACTCAACACCGTAATGGTTATTTTGAGATCTGGGTCTTGGGTTTATTTTCAGATTTCTGCCCTACATTTTCTTTCCAGTCAGTTTGCCTTGCATCCAAGGATATATTGTTCCCAAGAAGGATGCTTTGTGATAGCCTTCCTTGCTATGTGTCACTTCCCTCTGACGTGCAGAGCGCCTTCGTTTGCAGTTTGTCACAATGAGCGAAAATGATGCCGTGTCCTAAACCTGCCTTAATTGGTAATTTGCAAATTTGACACAAGATCTTAGTCCAAATTACTCAGGCCTGCTGTGCTACGCCTCACCCTCTCTCCCCCGTTCTTAATCCTCTCCTCTGTAATTGGTATTGAGCACGTGGAGCCCCCAGGGACAAATAACAGCATCTGAGGAAATTACCTACCTACAGTCTGACCTCTTGTGTGCTTTTGGATGCCAAATTAAGACATCCATCTTTGAATGTTGGGACAGTTACCTGGAAGAAACGGCACCATTTTGTCCATAATAACATTTTCATAAACCATGCCCAAGCGCTGGCATACCTACCTGGCAACTTCTTAATGATGTTCAGAATATTCTGGCCAATAAACATGAGTCCAACCACAGCTCTTTCCAAAGCAGAACCTAATTTCATGCTTTGGTACAGTATCCTCACACAGCAAATAAAACCAGCTTTGCCTTAGCTCTACCATCTCTCTACCCGGCCCCCAACCCCCCAGCAAAAGAAACAAAAGAGCTACTTAGCTTAACTCCCAAGAATCGTGATTGGCAGGGAGATCAGGACTTCTGTCAACAAAATGTTACAAAATTTAAATATGCTAAATCTTGATGATCCCTATTTGCTTCTAGATCATTAAAAAAGCCCAGAAATAATAGCCTGGGTTCCACAAGCTGCGAGACACAAGCAGCCAATCCAAACACAATGCCTTTTGAGAATGGGCACAAATGATCTTTGGTGGATTCAGCTGACTTACTTCCTGCTAAGATGTTTCTGTTTATTTGTAGATTGTGCCTACATCTGTATTCTGTACGCTGCTGGGAAACGATGCTCAGTTCTTCTCTGGATCAGCCTCTTGAATGAAGTTCCTAGTTATCTTGGACAAGAACTTTTCAGAATTTTGTTTTAGATGCTACCCTCTTTTTAAAAAATAAAATTGCGTGGTGAGGAGCAAACTGCATCTGAGGACTTCTAGAGGTACACAGCCTTGCCAGCACTCTGAAAAGGACACTGAGGATGCACCACTGTTGGGTAGCTTTACCCTTATCTCCCCTGCTCCTCCCTCACTCCCCAAACTCTGCAGAGCAAAATTCATTCAAGGCAAAAAAAAAAAAAAAAAAAAAAAAAAAAAAGAAAAGAAAAGAAAAACAACAACAACTGCAAATGTGGGCCAGTGTTCTGGGCACCTGGGTCATGGTGCCTGCAATGAGTCTTGCTACCCTGGCACCCAAGCGTAAGCCAAAGACAGAATGCACACAGCATGGAAGATCATCTGGGTGAGGTGGTTGGTTGAGACTCAAACATCAGCCATGAAAATGGCTACAGAATTAATAAGCTACATTTGGTATGCCCGTGTTCTTAGAACAGCTAAGGATTTTATGTTTCATACAGATGGTGTTTATGTAGTTTGTGAGCTCACTGTGAGAAGCAGTTGTAAAACAGACTGGGGTTTGGTACAGTTAGGCACAATTACTATTGTATAATTGAATGCCATAGCTATTATATAAAAATATTTTAAGAAGTAGGCTCTGCTCATACTTCCACAGTAGTCCTTAATAATAAGCGATGTGATGTAAACATGGTAACATTTTATGATGATGTTTACAAACTCATTCAAGGTTTGGCAGAATTACAAACCTTGTCTGGGTTCTATTTCTCGCATTCTTGGTGAAAGCCAGTTCCCCTTAGGTTCGGTAGCACGCTCTGTAGTCACCCGTGAGTCCTCAAAAGCCAATCTCATTAGGCCACCCACATGAATGGGGAGACATGGATAGCAATACTTATCATTTACAAAAGACGGAAAGCACAGGCCACTCTGGGTAGTGATTGGTTTCTCCAAACCAGGAAAGGACACTTAGACTGGCCCAAATTGTGACAGATGTCACATCAGCACATGTTCACTGTCATCTTTCTCGGTAGAACTGATGAATTTAGAAGATGTGATCATTGGATACTATTCTTCCTAGTGGGAAAAGGGGGTTAATGTATGTCCCTCACGGTCCACCAAGCTACAAAGCAGCCCCCAAGAAAACTCACCTTTTAAGTTTTGAAAAGTTTCTTTTAATTGTATTCACAAAACAGCTCTTTGTTCTTGATCACAGCAGGGGACAGTAGAGCATTGGAACAAATGGCTTCAGTGGTGGCCTTTTCAATTTGTATGTGCTGTGTGTGTGTGTGTGTGTGTGTTTATTTAGGTCAGAGATCCAAGTCATGTCTTCTTCAATCACTTCTTCAATTATTTCTTTTTGAGATAAGGACTCTGATCCTGGAACTTACAAACTGGGCAAGACTCGTTGTCCACAAAGCCACAATGCTCCTGCTACCTCTAGAGCCCAGCAGGAGTCTACAGGCATAGGCACTGTGCTTGGTCTTCTGGGTGGGTGCTGGGCATCCAGACTCAGCTTACTTTACCCCTAAGCCATCTCCCCCGTGCCTGGTCTTTTTCTCTAAAATCACGTGGATGGGCACAGGAATCCTTGTTGCCACTTGGTCCCTCTTCCTGAGCTGAACTCTTTGCTTGAGACATAGGACAATCGGTAGGCTTTGACAACTAGAGGCTTTATCTAGTCATGGCTTCCATTCTGATTTTCACTATCAGGACTGTGAGGAGCAAAGTGTATTTACTGTCGGAACATTGCTCCTGTTCCTATGATTTCTGATGCAGAGGAATGCATGACCACCTGGAGAACATTACCAGTCCAAGTCCATCTCTCAGTATCCTAGGGACAATGCCCTTGGCCAGGCCACAACAGGCAGGACATCTTGTGCCTTAGATGTGAGGGAGTGACAATAAGCTCCCTCTTTATGTTAGAGACTGGTGCTTAGTGTTACCAGCCCTGATGGAAATAACCTGTTTTAGATAGGCGTCTGGAAGGCAATGCTTCCATGTGGCCTTCTGGCTCTGGAGGAGGAAAGTAGTGAAGTGTGGCTTTAGTACCTTTATGCCTGACTGTAGATCTGGCCTTTCAGAGATTCTCAGCTGTCTCACTGTTTCCTGGGCTTGGAAAACGGCCAACAATGCTCCTGATTTGACGAGAATAGCAACTCGTACAATGAACTCCAGAATCAGCTCCCCCTGAGGAGGGGAATGGGATGGCTTAGTGAGCAAGGATGCTTAGGGTTTTGCTCATTTAGGCTTCACTCCGAGGCTCTGACATTTTTTTTCCTTGCTAGCACACACAAACATATGCATATGTATTTAGGAACTGCTGTGATCGGCCTATGCACTGCAACTGTTTGATTATAACTGTGCGTCCTACCAACCTGACTTCATTCCATGCTACAAGCAGCCCAAGGGACTGCTAATAAAAGGCAACAGTTGTCCTCTCTGATGTAACCGCAGTATTTAGGGATTTCTTTCAAGCACTACAGCTTCCACCATGAGTTCACTGTGAATGTCTTACCTATTAATATTCTCATCTTTTCATGCTTCTTAATATTGTGGCTTCTGTGTAGGCTCTATGAAATAGATTATTTATCTGACTTCTCCCCCTTTATCTCCATCATTTCATTAGCTCCTATATAGGCATAATATCACCCAATTGAGTCATTCACTCCTACATCCACTCAGCAAATATTTACATGGCTCCCTTTCTTACAGTGTTATATTCTGATAGGGCATGTAGTTTCATTAATTCTGTATTTGAGGACTCAGTGAAATGTTAGAAATAGAAATAAGCAGGGATCTAGGGAGGGCAGAGGAGTAATGCAGAGCGGAGAGCAAGTTTGATGGTGTCGTCAGTGAAGGGTTCCCTGAAACAGCGGCATGGAAGAGGTCGCCTGCTGGGAGTAGAACGCCCCAGGCAACAAGGACTGGCTCGAGGGCTTCCTGGTGTCCAGTTCGAGACCCTGCAAGGCAGCCCGGGTGGCTGGAGAAAAAAGGTGGGAACAAAAGTAGACAAGATCCACGTGGGAGGCTGAAAGGAATACTGTGGAGGGTGGGGCTGCGTGGCGGCTCACAGCAGCTGCTCACTCTTTTCTTTAGGGGCACTCTCATTATAATGTGACTAAAAAGGGAGCCATCAATTTTTTGTTTCTCTCTCTCTTTCTCTCCCCCCCTACTACCTGTGTGTGTGTGTGTGTGTGTGTGTGTGTGTGTGTGTGTGTGTACACTCCCATGTGTTGTGTAGTTCTCTCAGGTTCATTTTATTATTTTAAATTTATGTTTACATTTTTCCATCCTAAACCTTTATGGAGGAAATGAGGTGAGATCTGGAACTTGATGCCTAATGACACAACACAGCACAAGCGGGTGGACTCGAGGAGAAGAGGATGGGCTATGGCTGAGAGATGTGGGCTTATGTGTCCACAGAGCTTAACACGTCATTTTTTTTTTCTGTTTTTTGTATCTTCAAATTTCTCCATGATAATGCCATACAAAGGAATCATTTGGAAATCTTTAAAAAAAAGGAAAAAAGACAGCTCCAAGCACAGATGCAACTGGTTTTTAGTGCCACTTAGACATGGTATGTTTTAAGCCTCTATACATTCTGTTCATGTCCTGCTCGTGTGTGAACCTTTGGTATAGACTCTGCTAGCCCACTGTCAGGATATAGGATTTACTCTGAGAGAGAAATGGTAACACTGGAAAATGGTGACTGCCAGGGTCTGATCTGTGCTTGAAGGAGATCATTCTGAATGCTGGAGGTGCAGCAGACTGTATGCAACAAACACCAAAGCAGGTGACTCGGCAAATCACAGGTAAAGTAATTACCAAAGAGCCTGATGAAGATTAGAAAAGGGGCTGAGCACCCAGAAAGGGCAGCTAAATATGCACTGGACCACTGACTGGGTAAAGAAGGATATTCAAAAATACGCTCTGATGATGCAGTGTGTAAAGGTCAGGTCTTTGGGAGAATATAGTGACAGCATGATATGCTCAGGAAACCTCCTGCAGCATGAGAAAGTCACATGGAAATCTTTTATTTCCATCACCTGACACAATGAATGGTGCAGCTAGTTACTTAGTCTTTGCTTTAATTTATGATTTCCCAGATAACCAATGTGTGTGTGTGTGTGTGTGTGTGTGTGTGTGTGTGTGTGTGTGTGTGAGATGGGTATTGATGGCTGTGCATGTGTGCATACGAACAAGTGGCAGTTGGGGGACAGCTTTCAGGGGGTGGGTTCTTTCAGTGTGAGTTCTGGAAATCAAACTCAGGTCATTAGGCTTGCTTGGTGTGGTGGTTTGAAGGAGAGTGGCCTCAGCTGTTGGACAAATTATTTTGGGAAGAATTAGGAGGTGTGGTCTTATTGAAAGAGGCATGTCACTGGAGGCAGGCTTTGGGGTTTCAAAAGATTCATGCAATTCCCTGCACTCACTTGTAGATCAAGATGTGAGCTGTTCCTTTGCTCTGCCATCATGGACTCTACCTCTCTGAAACTGTAAGCCCAACCAAACATTTCTTCTAGAAGTTGCCTTGATCATGGTGTTTTATCATAGCAGTAAAAAAGTCATGAAGACGCGTGGCAAATGCTTTTGTCTGCTGAGTCATCTTGCTGTCCCAACTTCTGAACAGGGAAGCCTAAGAAAGTTAGCAAAAATTGCTTTTAGTTCAATATACAGAACCTTAGCATCTCATCTTTCAATGCCTTGCGAACATCTGGAAAGTTATGGAAATCTAGCCCACCCAATCACTTCACAGCTTCCAAAGGTAGACCTAGTAGTTCCCTCAGATGACCAAATCTTCCAAGTGTAAGAAGTGGAGCCTTCCTCATCCTCCTGGGCTGCATCTCCCAAAATAATCGCTAGGTGCCTTCTTTAGTAAATTCTCTTTAATCTATAACTCTATATCAAGTGGACATTTCATCTGGCCTCATGCTGACCTAATGAGGAACAGTTTGTTCAGGATGCAAACACTTTTAGGGTTCATGCCCTCTGATCTCCTTTCTTCTTGAGCCAGTCCTTGTATGTCAATGAATTCACAAATAAGCATTTGATGGCCATCTAATTTCTTATGCTAGTCTGTGCACACTTCAAATCCATGGAATACAGTGTCCAGTTCTCATATTTGTGTCCCTTCAATGCACAAGGTGTGTCACAACAAATGCTCTTACGATTTATGGGTTCTTTTTATGTGACATCAGTAATACAACATGTAGCTTCAGAGTCAGGCATTTCTTACCAGCTTCTGTAGAGGCTTAGAACAGTGACTGCAGCTGCTCTGACCTAGCCTCAGAAGCAGCCAGTTAGTTCCCCAAACCCAACCAGATGCAAAGAAAATGAGAAAGGGGAGTTGAAATGTTTATATTTCCCATTTCCCAATGGCCCCCTGAATGGCCACAATATTGGCCAAGACTTTTGAGGATGTCTTGAACTTAAACATTTAGGCCCAGATCCATCTTGCTCAGCGAGAAGAAATGCCAAACCTATTACCCCTGACCCAGCTTACCTTACCCTCAAGAAAACCCAGCCCCAACCCCCACAATTATCTTTCTCTGTTCATCATTTCAGCCCCTTTGGAATATCATATGAGAATCAAATGTCTCTTTTTGCTCTAAGTCGAAGTGGTTCTGAACCTTGTTGCTCCTAAGTCTTCAGTGATTTGGAAGGACAATGCTTTCTAATTCTTTAGAAGCCCACAGCAGGTGCTCAGTAGATGGTTTTTAAAGAAAACAAAATTAACAAAACACATTATTCTGTCCATTCCTGTTTTAATTAGGAGTCTCAATTGCCAGAGATAAAAAACTCCCATCAAATTGGCTTAGAGAAAATAAGGGAATTTATTTGCTTGTGTAACTGAAGAGTCCAGGGACAAGACTAGCTTCAGGCACAGCTGTGCCAACATCACAAACAAGTGATCAGGACTCATTTTCTGTCCCTGTCTTTGCTCTGACTTCTCCAATGTTATTTTCATCCTTGGATCCCATTCAATGCCTCCCACAATACCCTTATTGCGAGCATTCCCAGCCTAAAAGAGAATAAAAGAGAACTGTCTTTTATTTTACCATCTTAGTGATAACCCCACGACTTTGCATTGATTCTGATGAGGTCTTAATGTAATGTACTGACATGATTGTGTAGACGCAAGTCACCTGTTCATCCCTAGAATTGGTGATTTACTCAAGGCCACCACAGGTGCATGGACTGAGTTTGAGGAGAGCTTGTTCTCTATGGAAAAGCAAAACATTGTTGCCAGAAGAAGTAGTAGATGCCAGTGGTGGGAACCATACACGTGACCCATTTTCTGTAGAAATCCTTTACAGGTTAATGACTGATATAAAGCAACTAGTAGGAACCTGGGAAAGGGGGAAATTTGTTTTAGGTGTGTGCCAAAATAGTCTGTTTTATGGCTTTGGCAATGCATTCTCCCCTACTTTCAGCCTGTCTTTCATGGCGCCTGCAGGCATCTCCCAAAGTTGGTCTGCAAAGCGAGGCTGTATGACCAGCCTGTTGTTCAGATTCCTGTCTTTGGTTTTCTGCATAAAATAAGAAGGTAAATTCTTCTCCACAAAATGCACCAAACACTGCTGCTGCACTTGCCTCCTCTCGTTAGCTTCCCTGTGTGGCTGCTGAATAAATGATTGAACATGGGACAGTGTTTAATCTTCCTAACAATAGCGCTCCAAACATCCAACACTGTCAGATGCTTTCCTGGCATTTGAAAATATGCCTGCAGCAAAAACCATCTATTGAATTTTTACTGTGACTAAGACCTTGTGGACAAAGAAGACTATCTGTTAAGCTGCCATCATTTGGCAAAAATCAATCCTCCTGGGGCCTCCTGGGGGGATAGTAGAGCACATAGAAGGTAACCCCCAAAGGCCAGCCTGGAGTGGGTGGATGCTAGGGCTTCCCCAGGCTTGTGGCTTGATGCTTTTCAAAGAGCACAGGGAGTGGGGAGGGGGAAACTGAAAGTTTGGGACATTTCAGGGTACAATCTGTGACTGGGAGAAAGAGTAACCCTTGGCAGCTGAGGAGTGCATGCAGCATTTGTCTCCTGGAGGCAGTTGGCTACTTTACACTTGTTCTATGCAAACTCCAGATCCAGGTTGGATCTGTTGCTGGGGAACTTCCTCCAGTTTTGCAGAAAAGCCATGTTTCCTAATTTTTAAAAAATGATTGATGCGGTATTTCTGAACTTCAAATGAGTTTTAAGGACTGGACAATGAAATCTCTATCGTTTTGGCTTGTTTTTATTACTAATAGACAGCAGTACACAGCAGTGGACTTTGGCACTGCCTGCTTTTCTCTCCCTAGTACTGGTCCTGATGCATGGACAGTATTCTTCAATGTAACTCTCCCAACTAAAACTAATGGTCTCAGAACAGACACCTGTCCCTGAGTGAGCCAATCAGTTTAGCCCACACCAGGGATTGCCAGTTGAGGCAGAGACTAACTGCCAGCAGAATAAAATTAATGCCATTACTGTCTTTAGTGGTTCTGATTTTTCCAATTAAGTATACAAATTCCAGGTTTCTCCTCCCAAAACTCAGGTTCAGTGGGTGTGGGTTGGACCCAGAAATCAATGTTTTAACAAGCATCCCTAGATGACTTCTGCCACCATGTTGATTGATTCTGAAAACACTTATTAGAGATGGCCTGGGCATTTCAAGCATGGCATCTTTGTAGCAGACTTAGTTCTCCCTTCTCAAGCCCATTTTGGTAGACAGTTCGTCCTTCCCTATAGTCCTACTGAATTCCCTTCAGCTTTCCTGGAGTTGGCAGGGAAGTGGGAGAGCATTTACCTAGCATCTTCCAGGCCCTGAGTTCAGTTCCCAGAACTGAAAAACAAAAGCTTTCCTAAACTTGCTAGAGTCAGTTTCTGTCTCTTACAGTAAAAGACTAACTTTAGAAACATTGTTGAGTCTCTGACCAAAGTATTACATACTGAAATCAGAGACTAGAAGAACCTGTGTAGAAACACGGCAAAGCATAGACAAGGTAACTGAATGGAGCCACTGGCGGGCCGGCGGGCCGGAACAAAGCCAGCTACCTTGAGTCTCATATTCATTTGCATGGGGGAGGAGAAGCCTGGCATCAGTGTGGGGACCCGACCCTTAGCAAAAGTTAACCAATGGGAGCCATCACTTTTGCAGACTTCTGTGACCTGTTATATGTCTGGTGTCCCTTGTTTTCTATCAGTCTATTTTCTGGGATTAGCTGATGCCCTGGGCTGTTTTGCTTTGTGCATAAATGTCAACCTTGGGATGTAAGGCTGTTTTGTAAGGGCAGCATGTGTATAAACTGGAAAAGCACCATGGTTCCCTGTTTGACAAGTGGGTCAAGAAAGTCTAGCAGGTTACATCACACATTTTTTTCCCCTTGAACACAAACTTGGCCTGTTTTTATTCATAGTCTCTTAATGCCTAGGCCCTAGCTGGTAGCTTCTGCCTCCTGCAGTCGGGCAAGGTTTCTGAACATGCACAGATGCTCCAGTGAAGGGTGAAGCTATAGCAGTCCTGTCTCTTGGATGGTCCTTTATCACCTCAGTGTCTAGCACTTGAAGCTTTGCAACTCACTGGTCTCCAAATTGATGAGAAATGTGGCAAGCAGAGGATTCCAAACAAACATTTTGTGCTCATGCAGCTTTTAGAGCCCCAGAGTAGAGGCTGTGTGCAAACTGTTGTCTCATTCTTGGATTTCTGCAGCTCTGATATGCCTTCTCTTTGCTCTTTCCCAAGTTCCCAACTTTTAGTATGCAATGACATTCTGAGTCACTCCAGATTTTCTTAAAAATAGCCATTTGTACTTGGCTGACAGTGACTCCAGGCAGCCCAAGATAATCTGATTCAGAGTACCAGTGTCCACTGGAAGGTATCAGACCTTTGTAATCCTTCATCCAGAAACTGCCTTTTGTTCCATCTTATATTGACATCCTGCTATCCAGCAGGGGGAATGCAGCCTGGGTATTTGTCAGGTAATTAGCTAGTTATAAATCAGTAAGAGTGAATCTTTTTATTAGGCATGCTCACCTCTCGATAGAAGCCCCTCGCCAGGGCTTACCAGCATTGTGACAGCCTGTAGTTTATTAACCTCATGCCAATTCTTCCAAGTAATGAGGAATTGAGGGAGATCTGAAATAGGGCCCAGTTATGTATCAGTTTTCCTTTGGGTCTCGATATCAGTTATAGCTGTATGAAGCTACTATCAGAGCATGCTACCTCTTGTCTGTTTTTAATGCCTAGTCTTTTCCTCATGAAAGTGTCATCAAATTTGCCCCCTGTAGTAGGACAGGCCCATAGGTTTGAGGAAATTGGCTCAAACCAGTTGCCAAGGCGTGCATATAATATACTTCTTTATGAACCAACCTGGAGTCTGCCTGAGGGCCTAGCAACAGGCACTGTCAGAGTTCCTGACCGCTGTAGTTGGGTGAAATGTTTATTTTTAAAGGGGGTTGATTTTTAAATACAGTCTCTTTCTAAAAAAGAAAAGGGGATAGCATAGATAGGATAAGATAAGAGGGTAGATTATTGAATCTACTTATACTGGTTTAATACAATGCTGATTGGCCAGTAGCCAGGAAGGAAGTATAGGTGGGTACAGCAGACTAGAAGAATGCTGGGAAGAGGAAGGGCAGAGTCAGGAGTCACCAGCTAGACACAGAGGAAGCAAGATGACAAGGCAGAACTGAGAAATGGTACTAAGCCATGTGGCTAAACATAGATAAGAATTGTGGGTTAATTTAAGTGTAAGAACTAGTCAGTAAAAAGCTTGAGCTAATGACTAAGCAGTTATAATTAATATAAGCCTCTGAATGATCATTTTATAAGTGGTTGTGGTACCATGGGGCTGGGCAGGACCAGAAAAACCTTCTGACTACAGACTGCTGTCAGAGTTCCTGATTGTGCCCAGCCAATGAGGGATGACCATGTAATGCCACCAGATTTGGACACAGCCTGGGTGCTAGGAGGAAGGTAATATAAGGCCTTCCCCATTATTGAATAAATGAGTCTGTTGTTTATCTTCAACTGGCTCCTGGTGTCTGTGTCATTGACCCTGTGCCTTTTCATCCCCCGCCCTGGGGGAGCCATTAGGATCAAGCAACAGCCCACAAAACACCAGTGAGTATTTCAGCCTATGAATTGGTTTTGAACACTGAGGATTAACTCCTGAGCCTCTGCATGCCAGGCAAGTTTATCTATCCCTGAGCTATATCCTCAGCGCTCTTTTAACCTGAAATAGGGTCTCACCAAGTTGCCTAAGCTGCCCTTGAGCTTGTGATCCTCGTGATTCAGCCTCTGAGTGGCAAACATCACAAGACCATGCTGCTAGGTCCACCTACTCCTGAGACTTGTGAAAAATGTCAAACCCTCCTGATGTTTCTACCACTGTGGTGAAATTACCCTTAAATCTGCCTCCAATCAGAGATGGTTGATGTACATCTTAGTGCTAGCAAAACAAGGCATTTCTATGTTTTGTGTGCTATGTAACAGCTTCACCTTTGAATTAAGCTAACCTGAATGTTGAGGTCTTCAGCCTTAGTCTCAGGCTTAGTTTTGTAAAAATTAAACCTTCAAATTTGATATCCACAGTGAAGTAGACTCTTTAGTTTTTGTTTGTTTGTTTTGGGTTTTTTGTTTGTTTGTTGTTTGTTTTGCCTTTTTCTTTTATCAGCTTTCCCTCACAATAAAAAACTACATCTGGAAATTAATGTCTAGAGAGTAAAAGCTTATCTTGACTCTTGGTTCTGGAAGGTCCAGTCCAACCTTTCAAGGCCACATAAGAGTACCAGATAACAGTGGCACTGTAGAGACCACTTACATAATGAGCCAAGAAGCAGAGTGAGAGACTAGAGTCTCGTTCCCAAAGACCTAAGGACCTTCCCCTATGGCCCACTCTCAGAGGTTTTGCCACTTTCTGCTAGAGCACCTAACCTTTAACATGTAGGCTTAGGGGAACACTTAGCCATCTGTAGCCTTTATCTAGTAGCCATTCTTTTTGAAACGGCATCCTGGTGTCTTCTTACCTTGGTGGTAAGGGATATTGATGACTCTACTTTTGGCCCATGAATAGACAGATGAGCAAGAACATCAGAATATCTTACAGAACACAGGAAAAGACTCAGAAAAAGGACATGTGACTCAGTCAGTCTAGGGGACTGAATTCTTAAGGTTCAGCTCCTCTCCTTGAAAAAAGAAAATTTACCCCCTCCTCCCATTTTTTTTTCTTTACAGCTTGGAAGTTGAAATAACATCCAGTTGAGGAAACTTGAGTCAAGAGGTGGAGAGGGAGCCTGAGTGTGGTGACAGATGTAGGTCCTTGAAGAAAAAATTATATTTCTCAATTATTCAAGTCAACAAATCCCGCTTCACATATGCCATTTGGTTGGATTTTTGCTGCTTGTAGACAGTAGCTGTGACTGGTACCCATCCTCCCTCCCTCCCTCTCTTCCTCCCTTCCTCCCTCCCTTTCTCCCTCCCTCCCTTCTTCAGTCTGACTTCCTTTCTGTCCCACTCCATTTTGCTCACTTCTATTAAGTGTCCTCATCATCTAAGATTGAATGCATGTGCCTCTGTTCCCAGAAGTATCTTTCCCAAGTGCCTCTAGTAACATGGAACGCCATTCTTCCTAAAAGTCTCTATTGTGGTTTTTCACACCCATAGTTCCATTTGTAAGCTTTCTGGTGGATCTCTGACTTGGGAACTATGCACATTTTTAAAATTTCCTAAATCAAAATGGATGCTTTTGGAGATAGGAGCACTTCCAACTTCTTAGGAAATAGTGAAGTTATCCATGTGTCTCCAAAGCAGCGTTTCCTAAGTGGGGCAGTAGGATATTGTTGTACTTTTGTAATGGGCATTCAACTATGAAAAATGGCTTGTGGTCAAAGAAACCTTTGTGAGCTCTTAATTAAAATTGAATTTCTGATTCTTAGAGCCTTGCTTCAGAAGAAACTGCATGATGCTCCAGGTAGAACAGGGGCATGGGAATGTAAAATGATATGAGCACCAGTCATATCAAGCCGGGCATGGCAGCACATCTCTGTAATCCCAGCACATGGGAAGCTGAGGTGGGAGGACCAGGAGTTCAAGGTCATCCTTGGCTACCTAGTAAGTTCATGGCCAACCAGGATTACAGGAGACCCTGTCTCAAAAACAAACATATAGCCAAAAAGACTGCATGTACTTTAGAATGCTTTCAATTATCAATTTGCTTGCTTTGGAGTTGCCTGTCTTCCCCTAGCAGACATCAATTTCCAATAGTTCCTCAGCTAAAGTTGGCACCTCAGAAGCTTCCCCCTGCATCCATGCTGGAATATTGACTAAACTGATCTTCTGTAGGTCATCTGCAGCCAAACCCAGCTGCTGTGAGTTCCTGAGTATGAGACCCTGTCATGTCCAGAAGACGCTATTTTGAATCTGTCTGCCCAACCTCTCTGGCTCCTACAATAATTCAGATACCATTTCCATGTTCTTCCCTAAGCTTTGGGGAGAGAAAGTGTGATATAAAGTATCTTGGTTGGGGTTTCTATTGTTGTGAAGAGACACCATGACAGTGGCAACTCTTATAAAGGAAAATATTTAATTTGGGTGGCTCACTTACAGTTCAGAGATTTAGTTTGTTATCATCATTGTGGGACACAAGGCAGCATGCAGGCAGACATGGTGCTAGAGAAAGAGCTGAGAGTTATTACATCTTGACTCACAGGCATCATGAAGTGGTCTGAGACACTGAGTGTGTTTTGAACATATATGAGAACTCAAAGCCCACCTCCACAGTGACACACTTCCTCCAAGGCCATACCTAGTCCAATAAAGCCATATCTCCTAATAGTGCCACTACCTTTGGGGGCCATTTTCTTTCAAACCACCACATAAAGTATCAGGGTTTGAAATAAAATAGTCCCCATGGGCTCTTGTATTTGAATTCTTGATCCCCAGTGGTAGAACTGTTTGGGAAGGATTAGGAAGTATGGCCCTGTTGGAGGAGGTGTGTCACTGGAAGTGGACTTTGAGGCTTCAAATGCCTTGCCATTTCTCAGATAGCTCCCTCTGCCTATTACTTGTGGATGGGGATGTAAGCTCTCAACTACTGCTCCAGTACCATGCCTATCTGCCTGTCACCCTGCTCCCCAACATGATGGTCATGGACTCATTCTCTGAAACTGTAAGTTCCAATAAACTCTTCCTTTTATAAGTTGCCTTGGTCATGGCATCTTCACAGAAATTTAAAAGTCATTATGACAAAAGTCTTTACATTTGTGTTTAACTTGAAATACTAGGAGAAGCCAGAAAACTGAAATGGGGCATTGGTTGAGGGAGAGATTATGAGAATGGGGTGGTAGAACACAGGTTGATATAAGAGGAGAGAAAAGAATGATGAGAGGAGGTTTAAAATGATGGTAGGGCAGAGGAGTGGTGTAGCGATCTACAGAGGTTTCCTAGTGAGAACTTACTCAGGGTCTGAGAATCTGAACTTGCTTTACCCGGGAGAGCTGCAGAAGGGGATGATTTGACCATGGGCATGGTTACCAGATGTTTGGAAGGGTCTACATTTGGATGTGTGGTATGCTTTGATCTAGCATGGGTAAAGTCTTTGGCCCACCACTTGGCATTGCTATAAAAAGCCATTTGAAGAGGCAGAAGGGGCCCTTGGGTTTTGATCCAGGTCCTCCCAAAGCTATTCTGTCTTTCTCCATTTTTCTATCTTTCTGAAAGTTTCTTATGCCTCTCTCCTCCTCATAGGAACCCTTTTAAAAGGTGGGAACTGGCCTCCCACAGAGTGGTAATTAACTCTATATTTTAAAAATTCATATGGAAACATATTTTAGGAGCTTTCTAAAAATATGTATACATTTAGGTAATTTAAATGAAGTTACTCCAACTAGGGGATAATGATCCTCCCAAAAGCCATAGTTTGTCAAAAAAACAAAACAAAACAAAACAAACAAAACAACAACAACAACAACAAAACCAGTGCCAGGTTTGAGATATCTCCCTTTGAATTGTTTGTCAGAGGAGTTCCAGAGAACCCAAAAATAAATCAGGGTGTTTTCATTGCTTTCAGTTGCCCACAAAATTTTTTTGTTAAGATCCTGTCTATAAGACACCATATACTCTGATCATCAAGCTGATACTTATTTGAAAAATTCCCATATACTCACTAGCTTTTATAATGCTAGGAAATGCTAAGGAGGCTACTAGGGAAGAAAAGTCAGCTATGAATTCTGTGAGCTACAATTATGACCAGCCTGGCAAGATATACTATGGGAGCAATAATGGCATGAAAGTTAAGAATGTAACCAATCTCTTTCTAAAATTGAATTTAAGGCCTGCTCCCCTGAAGAAACTCATGCCTAGTACTATAAATCTGGCCAAGACCCAATGGCTGGAGAGCTCATAGTCTCTAGGAGAGAACTTGCTATTACTATTTTGCTAAATGGACATAGTATCAAAATGCCTTCTAAGTATGTAGCTCTATACCCATAAATTAGTGCAGTTCTCAATCTTCATCAGAGAACCTCCTTTTTACAGTAGATAGCAGTTGTTATAGAAACTTGCAACTGGTTAAAGTATAGAGATGAAATCTCTGCAGAGTGTTTACCATAAATGAGACATTTATGTCACATTTCTTCTTGTCTCTAAAAGAACTCATCTATCACCTATCTATCTATCTATCTATCTATCTATCTATCTATCTATCTATCTATCTAGAGGGATGGGCACATCAGGCAAAATGCATGTGTGGAGGTCAGAGGACAACTTGCAGAAACTGGTTCTCTCCTTCCATTATATGAGTCCCAGGGCTTGAACTAAGGTCATTTAGGTTGGCAGACAGCTCTTCTTCCTACTGTTTTAAACAACATGACTGAAGATATCTCAGTTTTTCACTAAAATATAAGTTATAATATACAGAGTTTGGAGATGACTAATAGATAAAACAGAGAATCCAGGAGACATGAAGACAAAAAAGCATCAAAGAAGAAAGTCTTCTAACTTCCTCCCCGAAACTGTGTAACTGATTTCCAGTGTTTACCTCAGGCTCCCTTTTCAGCATTCTTATTTTTCACTCGATCATCAATCACTGTCAATTTGAAAAAGTACAATTCCTAGGGTCATTTATCTAGACCTATTGGAGTCTAAAATTATGCAGCTCAGTCAAATATATGTGAATAAAGACTGTCATTTCTGATTAATGACATGTGACTTGAATGTCTTAAAAAATCATTTGTGTCATCCAAGCTTTACAGAAAGGTTATTATGTAAGGTCTCCCCTAATGCTTCTGCTTTTCCCTCTAAGAACCCTAGAGGATCCAATTTCTTCATAGGAGAAAATGTGAGTGTTTAATGATTTCAATTGTAATTGTTACTCGGGTCCTTGGTTTGCTGAACCAAGAGTGTTTTTCAAGTTGAAAATTCTCTTCCACTGGATGGTTAGGTAAGCTTATGATGTTGCTGTTTTGCAATTTTTGTTGCCAACACAGCCTTCCCTTTTATTGAAAAAATAATCCATGTAAGACACTAATCTTATTCAGTTGATGCAGAAAAAAGAAAAGTGAAAAACATGCCGATTCTCTGTCAATTACGCTTTCCATGATTCATCAACTCTCTTCTTGAAGCATAAAATTCCACTTCAGCATAGTCCCCAAAATATAAAAAATGAAAGATTTGGAAAGAAAACTTTGAAGGAGAAAAGGCTAAGACTAAAATAATGGCAGAAATGTGTCCTATGAAATAGCAGCATGTTCGTTTCTCTTGAATAATATCACCCAGCCTCTTAGACCAGCTCCATGCAATTTCTGGGAATCTTTTTTTGTTGTAGTACTCTAAGAAGTAACAGGCTTCCAAGACAAAACTCAATTGAGTGGCTGGGAATGTGTGTTGAGGCTTCTTCCGAAGGCCTTGGTGTTTCTGTTGAAGCAGAGGGAACACCTCAGGTGTGCTGCTTAAAATCTCCCCCTTTCTGTCTGTTGATTGGGGAAGTAGAATAACATTTGGCTAAATATGAAGGGAACTTACTCAATGTAGTTCTATCTACAGTCCTCTTGGGAATGAGATATTCATAAGAAGCATAATTCCTGTGCCTGTTGCCTTTTACTCCAAAAGGGAAGCTTTTTTGGTTCAGCATAGCCAAGACTAGACAATTAAGTCTTCCGGGTCTGGGGTTGTGTTTGTGGGTTCACATGAGTATAATTCCAATGGATATTCCACTCTGACTTCCATTAATTCAATGAGTAATATTTTGACCTTCATCTTGTTTCTTGAATATGTATGTGTAGAGTTTGGCTGAGATTTAGGGTATCTAATTTTGGGAATCTACTTCAGAGACCTAAACAGGTAGATCATAGCAGATAGGTGAGAAAAACTCACTTTATGTTTGAAAAGCAAAAGCATTAGCCCCATCCCTTGGACCTTATGCAAGTTCATTTCCTAAGGAATTATAAACAACAAATCAAGAAGTTCTTGGCTTTGAAATGAATAGAAGACACCCATGAAACATAACCTCTAACCGAAAAACTGTTCTTAGGGTTGAAAACTTAAAAAATTAAATAGTTTACAAACTGATGAATTTGTACACAAGAGATGGGTTATGGTGAGGAGGGAAGAACAGAGAATGGGGAAGAGGGAGGGAGAATTGAGGGTAATGCAAAAGACTTCTTGAAGAACACATGACCTGAACTGGGCCATCGAGTTTGCATGAATTTAGAATCATGAAGGAGCCAGTCCAATCATGGTTGTCTTAGTTGTAAGTGATAGAATATACTTCAAGCTGGCTTAAGTGAGAAAGGAAACACCTGAGCTCACAGCTAAGATGTCCAGAAGTAGCACTGGGTTTGTGCATAATGGGATCTGGGATATCAGGGTTTTCCTCAGAGCTGCATCTCACTTTCTCCCTATCTCAGTTTATATTTGATTGCCAATGCTTTCTTTCCAGGCTGGCTATCTCTTTGGTGGTCAAATGGCTGCTGGGATTTTCAGATTTAAATCTCACAACCAACATGTACAGAAGTGGAATTATTCTTCCCTGATAATTCTGAAAGCCCTAGAATTCAGCCTCATGGACTGTGATTGGGTTATTTGTCCATCTCAGAAGCAGCCACCATTGCTGTTTGGTCCCAATGCTCTGTTGACATTACAGATGTATGTAATGACTTCATCCATGTTTATCTATGGAAATTTCGGTTGAAGCTGCAAGATCCATGGGAAATAAATGTTGGGTAGGCAAATGTAAAGCATGTATAAGCTTAACATGCAAATATAGAGGGGAATGCTGTGTACAGAGCACTTAAATATAGGGAATCTAGGGGTTGGATATGGGGACAAGTTGGAGTAAAGGTTTCTCAGGGGAGAATATGCCATGTTCATGGGACAGGGTAACACAGAACAGTTAGGATACAAAATTATCTTGAAAATGGTGAATAATTAAGACTAGAAGAGTAAAGTACTTCAAAACACCGAGGAGCTAGGAGTTAAGCTGATGCTAGATAGATTGTTGGGGAATATTAAATAAGCTGTGTTACTTTTGTTTATGTTGTATTTGTTTAATTCTGTGAAGCTGTGTTACTGTGCCTGTCTAAACCACCTGATGGTTTAATAAAGAACTGAATAACCAATAACAAGGCAGGAGAAAGGATAGGCGAGGCTGGCAGGCACAGAGAATATATAGTAGGTGAAACCTGGAAAGAAGGAAGAAGAAGACACAAGAGAAGAAGGAGGAGGACTCCAGGGGCCAGCCACTCAGCTACACAGCAAGTCATGGAGTAAGAAACAAAGAAAGGTATGCAGGAATAGAAAATGAAAAGCTCAGAGGCAAAAAGTAGACAGGATAATTTTAAGTTAAGAAAAGCTGGCAAGAAACAAGCCAAGCTAAGGCCGGGCATTTATTAGTAAGAATAAGCCTCTGTGTATGATTTATTTGGGAGCTGGGTGGTGGGCCCCCAAAAGAGCAACAGCAATAGATTATGTGCATATGCAAAAGCCATTAGCCACAGAGAGAGAGACTAGTTGCCTTGCCAATATACTAATATGACCTCTGTTATAGTTTTGGTTTCTAGAGGAAAAGTCAGTTGAGCGGCCAGTACACTTTCCTCTGAGGAGCTCAAGCATGTCCCCCTGACCTGTGATGGGTCAGAGAAGACATCATTTAATCCAGCTCATGAAAGGCATGAGGAAATCTGTGGGAGAATTTCTTCAAGTTTCTCTTTTCCAAGAGTTTAGATGAGGGGACTGTTCTATGGGAAGCTGGCCTTGATACCTAGAGCTGTTGGGTTTTTTAACTTGGCAATCTGAGGTGGTAGCTCATGCCAGGAAGATGTAAGAAACTGGTGTACCCTGGTGGATCCTGAGGTCTGCTCTGCTTTGGATGGCTTTCTATTATATAAAATTACAAATATCTCCATTAGATTTGAATTTTCTGTTATTTGGTTATTTGCAGGCAAAACTAACTTGAGAGATACACTTCTATACTGATAGCACAGACATAGAAACATCTTTTTTGGAGGGTAGGGATTTTTTTTTTTTTTTTGAGACAGTTTCTTTGTGTAGTCCTGGCTGTCCTTGAACTTGCTCCGTAGACCAAGCTGACCTCAAACTCAGAGATCCACCTGGCTCTGCCTTTTGAATGCTGGAATTAGAGGTATGTGCCACCACTGCCTGACTAAAAATCTTAATTAAAATATAAACTAAAAGAAAAATACTCTTATTCTAAAAAGTAAGGCACAGAAGCAACTAAATGCACATGCATGTGTGTGTGTGTTTGTGTATGCATATGTGTGCACTTGTGTGTATGTACATGTGTGTGTGAGAGTGTATATGGATGTATGTGCATGTGCATATGCCTGTGTGTGCACATGTGCATGTGTGTTGGTGTACATGTGTTTATGTGTGTGTTTGTATACCTGTGTGTGTACATGTACATGTGTGTATATGTACATGTGTGTATATGTGTACAAGTTTGTGGTGATATATTGTGTCCCCCAATATATTGTGCATCCTAATAAACTTATCTGGGCTCAGAGGACAGAACAGCCACTAGATACAGAAGCCAGAAAATGGTGGCATACACATGCCTTTAATCCTACCACTTGGGAGGTAGAGATTTACCTGGATCTCTGTGAGTTCAAGGCCACACTGGAAACAGCCAGGTGTGGTAACAAGAGCCTTTAATCCCAGGAAGTGATGGCAGGAGCAGAAAGGTATATAAGGTGTGAGGACCAGGAACTAAAGCTGGTTAAGCTTTCAGGCTTTTGAGCAGCAGCTCAGCTGAGATCCATTTGGATGAGGACTCAGAGGCTTCCAATCTGAGGAAACAGGATCAGAAGAGGAATTGGCAAGGTGAGGTAGCTGTGGCTTGTTCTGCTTCTCTGATTTTCCAGAGTTCACCCCAATACCTGGCTCTGGGTTTGTTTTTATTAACAAGACCTTCTAACAATTCATGCTACATATGTTGTATGTGTGTATGCATGTATGTATATGTGTGTGTGATAATTACATGAAGAACAACTGGAAAGCTAAAGACTGAATTGTGACAGCCTAAACAGTTCTTTTAAAGGACAGAACTATGGATGATGTGATATTTTTCTCCTTTCTACTTTTTTTTTCCTTTCAAAGGTTTTATTGGAAAATCTGATTGCTTTTCTAAAAGTTAGAAAACCTAAGTTCTCTTTTCAAAAACCAACCCAAATTCAATTACCCTGAATTTTGAAGAATGGGCTATTTTTGACATTTTAATTATCTGGGTAATTCAGAACCCTTTCTCATTTCAAATGTTGTGATGAGAAATTGTTCCAAAATGCATGACTCACTCGTCTATGTTAGTAAATTGTGTAGTAACCATAATGGAATTTTTCTTTACTGATGGCAAATGTCTCAGGCTGTAGGTCATCTTTCTGAAGGTCAAGGCATGGAGAAGAAGGCTGAGCCAGGGCTGGAAATCAGGCTTGATGCACACTGACTGAGTCCTGGCCTTGACTGAGTTCCCGAGAGCCGTCTGTAATCTGTTATTTGAGTGATTTATTAAATATTTCTTTTTAAATTGGCTTATTCTTCTCTGAGAAAAAATTAATTAAAAGAAAAATTTATATCACCATCATATAATGAAAACTGGTGCCACTTGACATAAATAAAAGCACGCTATAAGCATAACCCAAATACAAGTTTAATTATATGAATCATATTCTGACTTGATATTGTTGAGTGCTACAGATTGTGAGCCTGGTACTGCTTGCTGTGTCTTTTGAAGAGGGAGATTAATGAACGCCGGAAAGATGTTAGAGAAACTGTTAGCACTGAACTCGGACTACTTGAACAGTGAGGAGAGAAAGGAGCCCTTTTCTTGCTAATAGAGTCAATATTATTTAACGTGACATTTTAGGGCCATTTAAACTCATTTTGAAGACCGTGCAAAGTGACCCATCTACCACATAACATACGTGCGTCATGCGGGGGAACCTACTGCAGTCACATCTTAGAAAATGAAGAATCAGCCAACTGCATCAGTAGCTGTCAACTCTGTCTCAACAGTGAAAGCATCTGTATCTGGAGGATGCATACACACACACAGACACACAGACACACAGACACACACACACACACACACACACACACACACACACACACACACACACACACAGCTCAAATGGAATCATGTACCAAAAAAGCTTCTTGAAGCATATTTCCTGATTAGTTTGGCAAAGCACCTCACATTTGCATTTCTAACAAGATCCCATACTGACACTGCTGCTCAAACACACACTTTAAGACCAAGCCTACTAAACAGTCCAGAAGCCTGTGGGTAACTTGCTTCCAAAAGATGCCGCCTTCTTGTTTTGTTGCTGACAATACATGTTGTAGTTTACATACTGTGAGCAGAAGATCAGAGCCGAGCTGTAGTCCAGATGAATTAAGATGCACATGCTTCTTAACCTTTACTCCTGCTCTGAGTACATCAGCTCCTACGAGTTGAACTACATTAGAAAGTAAATAGATGCGCTCTGGGAAAGGTCAGTACACATGTTCTGCTACAATCTAATTTCAGTCTATTGCCCTGTGTCCTACTGCTCACTCTGCGGCAAGAGATACAATGGTGAAAAGCTTGAATTTAATTGTCTCTGCTATACTAAAAGCTTCTCAGCATATAGAATATTCATGAGAGCTAAAGAGAACTGCTAAGGAAGGCAGGCTCAGGCAGACATGTTATCCCATACGTCCTTTCACCTCCATGTCAAAATGATGTGTTTGGGAAAGGCCTCCTTCTGCACCCAGACTGGGTTTCCTGCCTCTTCCCTTGGTGTGTGTCGTTACCAAGGCAGACACCAGGAATTATTCAGAAAGCAGCCTTGAGTATTCTCCGTCTGTGGTGTGCTAGCAGTGTGCCAGCCCTTCGGCCTATCGTGGAATTGCATTTAGTCTCTATGACTTAATAATTACTTTAATTTCACTCCGTACTGTGCTGAAGAACTCCTTCTGAATGAAGGGCACTTACCGCATTCCTAGTGTTTTCCTGGAACAGACACAGCTAATCAGAATGTGTAGAATTAAATAAAAGAGTAATTATGGGAGGCTGTGATGTGTTATAACAGATGAACCAAACAAGGCTTCCTCAAGAAGTCGCTCACTGCTCAGAGAGAAATAATTTAGTAAGACTGTTCAGCAAGGGTCTTACAAGTGCAAGCAGAGGCATTTGACAGGGGAGAAGAGGGGGATCTAAAGCTTTAGAAGCATGGAAGAATTAAGAAAGAAAGGCCCTGATTAGTTACTCTGTGTGCTAGGTCCCATTCTGGTACACGCCCCCCCCCCCAAGTGCTTAATATTAGTTTTAAATTTCTGTCCACAGGTAACGGACCTTTTTTGAGTTTCAAATGTACAAGGCTCAGACCACTAGGATGGAGAAGTCACCGAGTGCTGTTACAAAGAACCTGAACCCTGAGGACTGAGGACGCTTTCCATTCAGCTAGGCTGCTCATTGGTCCCTTGCTTCTAAATTGGCCCGTGGTGTGCTGGGCAGAAAGGCAGAAGGAAGAGTGAATGAAAATCTGCTCCTGACGGGAGGCTGATTTGATGGGGTCCTGGTTCCCACGCCGTCCAGTCCTCTGTCCAGTTCCACGCTATGCTATGATCTTAGGGAAGGGAACGTTTCCCCCAAACAGTGTGTGGTTAAAGCATCTGTGTACGTAGGGTTCATTAGCTAACAGACTGGTTTTAATATCAGTCTTGTATTCAGATTTTGCTGAGGATACAAACTTTTGATGGGCAAGAAGTGGGTGGGGACAAAAAGGAGGAGAACAAAGTTTCTGCCCTGGTGAGCAAATCATGGCAGAGGAAACCTGTGCAGTTATGAATTTGAGAAGGTTTCACAGAACATCCTGAATTAACTGCTTAAAAATGACATCTAACTGTCCACAAATGGCTTAAAGGGTAGGGTTTGCAATGGCCCAGGGGGATGCCTGTCTTGACCCCTCTTAGAGAAAACCCTGAATTGGAACAAACTGGCCAGAAAGGCTGTTAAGAAATGTTCTCTTAGATGCCATTTTCCCACTGATTCCCATAACTGCACAAATTATGTAGAATTCTAGAACAGGCAGTATAGGACCACTTTTTTCTTTATTTTAACTTAAGCAAGCTCTTTTGTCTGTCTGTCTGTCTGTCTGTCTGTCTGTCTCCCTCTATCTTCTATGTATGTATGTATGTATGTATGAATGTATGTATGTATGCATGTGTTTGTGTGTGCATGTGTGTGTCTGTCTATTCATCTATGTAAATTTTAATAAACGTCCTTTCTGACATTTTCTTTGTGTTCATAACTAGACATCTAGATTTTGAGGATAAAGGAACATTCTTTATTCATTTATGTGTATTCCTGGAGTTTCTAAGGCAGTTTGGGGGTTTTCAATTTGTTTTCTTTTCCAATAGATCCAGGAAGTGTGTAAGTTGATTTAGTCAGTCACAAATAGTACAAATCACAGGCAGAAAAATGAGTTAAATAATTCTTTCATTTATTTCGTTTTTAAATAATAGAATGGTGAAAGATTAGGTGAGAGGGTATGTGATCCATGTGTTTTAAGTGTAAGTTGAGTCAAGGCTCAAATAAAACTACCAGGATAAACACATTCTTCCACTAGAATGGCCAGGCTCACAACCCCACATGCATTCGACAATAGCCCTGCTGGCGCTCTGAGGCACTCAGGTTACCAGGGACCCCACCAGCAAACTGGGAGCACTCACAGTAGGAGGACTATGTGATCAATATAAAGTGAAGGCCTTCTAGTCCTGTGTAAATAAATAGAAATTGTTGTTTATAGTAATGAAACGGAGAGCAGAGAGCACACATTGGGACCAACATAAACCAGTTTGATCAAGTCCAGACAGTTTGGCAGTTTCAATAAATCTTGTGGCTTTATGAAGTTTCTACTGTTTACTTGAAAAAATCATAATATTTCCTGAAAACAAAACAAAACAAATACATGCCTCTTTAATTTGGGCTGCCTTGTAGAGTGCGGGATACAGATGGCTACCAAATGGGCTGGGGGATTAGTGAGAGGCAGGCAGGTCAATCACCCTTCTCATCAGTTTGGCTATCTCGGTTGCAAGAAAGCAAAGCTGTCCTGTGCTCACCCAGTGCATGGGTTTGCCTGCCGAACCCCACCGGTATGCAGGGTCTGCGGCCTGATCTCAGATCTCTTCCCTGATCCCGACCCATCCCCAATGAGAACTTGAAAAATGGTAGACCTAGCTGCTGCTGCTTACAGACCCATGTGTTGAGTTTGGCCTTTGCACCATCCCTTTCTAGTAAGGATGCTGCCTTATTTTCCTCCTCCTTACTTGCCATTTCAGTCCATGTGAATCTGGAGGGACTGACCCTACTCAAGCTCCACAAAAAGTCATATGACCCAAATCTGGCCAACCAGAGAGCAGGCATCCCTTTATACTTGTGGAACACTGGTTTCTGAACCCCCAATAGATACCCTGATATCCACAGATGCTCAACTCTCTTATGTCACATGGGCATAGTACTTGCATAAGACCTCTGCTAATTCTCTTATATACTTTAAATAATCTCTAGGTTTCTTAGAATACCTAATATACTACAAATGCTTCATTATTTAAGTAACAGTGACAATAAAACAACAACAAATCTTTCTCCTTATTGTTGGTTGAGTTCACAGAGGCAGAACCCATAGACAGAAAGTGCCAATTGTATATTATTATCCTGAGTAAGCAACTGGCTCGGGTGGTTACATGACCCAAGTCAAATCACCTGGGGCTGTCTTAGTTATTTTTCTATTGCTGTGAAGAGACACCATGACCCAGGCAACTTATAGAAGAAACAATTGACTGTTTCAGAGGGTAAGTTTATGACTATCATGTCAGAAAGCATGGCAGCAGGCAGGCAGCATGGCACTAGAGCAGTAGCTGAGCGCTTACATCTGATCTACAAATAAGAAGCAGAGAGAGAGAGAGAGAGAGAGAGAGAGAGAGAGAGAGAGAGAGAGAAGAAGAAGAAGAAGAAGAAGAGAAGAGAAGAAGAAGAAGAAGAGAAGAAGAAGAGAAGAGAAGAGAAGAGAAGAGAAGAGATCACTAACTGGAAATGGTGTGGGCTTTTGAAATCTCAAAAGTTACATAGCTTCCAATCCTTCCTAAACAGTTCCACCAGCTGAGGACCAAGCATTCAAATACATGAGCCGATTTGGGCCATTCTCATTTAAATCACCACAAAGGTCAAGGGAATCAGTTCTAGGACTTGTATGTAAATTGTGAGGAGAGTCTTTCTTTGGATCATAGATGGACACTAGAGTGGAGTTCTTCTTAACCATCCTCCTTACTCATGGGAGAAGGAAAGTAAGAATACTGACCATGCTGAGAAAAGCAGAGAGAAAAATGAGACCTCCCTGGCTGCATCTTTTCAACATCCAGATCTAATGATCCATCAAGAATTCCTTCTTTGGAGAGCATGATGGGAGTGGGAGAAATATGGATTCCACAGAGGCACTTTGAGCAAAATAAACTAGAGGGCATTGTTATGAAGAATTGGCACATTCATATCAGTCTGTGTCTTGCCCTTTTAAAAGCCAAAGCTCTTCCAGCAAGATTCTCCTTTCCTACAACCCATCCTGCACTAAGGAGCCACTTGGTGCTTACTATTTGCTAAGTTCTAACTCTTGAGCACACTGACTTGTCCTTGGGGGCAGCTTCTATTAAGACCTGGTTTATTCTTGCATGGCATCAAACAAAGCTGTCTAGAGCACAGATTCTCACAATACCTTATGCTTGGAATGCTGGGAAATGAGAATGTCTGACCCACTATAGTCATACAAGATGGTGTTTCTGCCTGTGGCCAAAGTGAATGGGCTGTGAGGGTTGTCTCCCTTAGAAGTCTCAGCAGTCACAGTAAAGAGACTGTGAGCCTTCCAGGGCATCCTTAGATTGGGCTGGGGGAGTTATTTGTACTCAAGTCGTTTTTATTCCTCTAACTCTGTTGACTGAACAAGTCCTTCATCACTCCTGTGCTTCATAAAATGTAACCACATCAGGTTGCCAATGCTGCACTATGTATACAGAATTGCTCAGAAAGGCTAAGGGACCCTCAGTAGTATTTCTGTCCAGACCCTGGGTCACTCTAAGCTGTAGCTGTTTTAGTTTCTACATATCCTTGTTTCCATGGGATGCTTACATCGTTCAGGAAGACAAGGGACCAGAGACCTGTCATCATTCTGTTGTCAAAGCCTTTTCTGCTCTTCCCATAGGCTCTGTCACCAGAATCGCTTTCTCTTTTAAAAAGATTTCTTCTTTGAAACTTTCATACCTGACCATGTGGAGAACAGCATCACTGCCTCACTGCCATGCTAAAATATTTGGGAAGAAGCAACTTAAGATAGAAAGGTTTTATTTTAGCTCCAAGTTTGAGGGTGCGGTCCAGTGTGGGGCTGAGAAGGCAGGAGTATTAGGCATTATCACATTGCATCCAGAGTCCAGAAGAGCAGAGAGAGAGAGAGAGAGAGAGAGAGAGAGAGAGAGAGAGAGAGAGAGAGAGAGAGAGGAATGTCTGTGCCCAATTCTTCTTTTTCTTCAGATTTAGGTTAAGCCTCCAGTTTATGGGATGGTACTGCTCACATTTAGGGTGAACTTCTTACCCTGAGTTCTCTTGAGCAAAACAGCCTTATGAACACACCCAGTGGTGTGCATCTACAGCTCTTCTACATCCAGTCCTGTTAAGAGGGAAGATTAACCATCATGGGGAACTATGATCAGAATTTGTCAGGGCTAGGGCCATCCTTGGAAGAAGTGTTACCAGATTTTTGATTTTGAAATCAATTTTCTTTCCATAATATAAACTACTGTGTCAGAAGATTAAGAACAAGTCCAACCTCCCTTCTTCCCATCGTATAGTTTTCTTCTGTAGTTTCTTTTGGCATATAGAGAGCTCTGTTGTTGACCTAGCTGTGGAACTTTGACCCCATAGAGATCAAATTGAACATATTTTCTTCCAGGCACAGGAACAGAACCCCTGGCAGGTCTCACAGTACTGACCAGCCCTGAGAGTTCAGTGGGCTCAAGGAGACACTGTGCTCGGCATGGCACCCTGGGCCCTTGAAGTAGAGTCCCTCCCTCAGCAGATAAGTTGTGATTATTATGAATGATAAAGAGGTTCGGTGCTTTATTGCGCTTACTTTTAAAAATTCTGTAGCGAATGTTTCTCTCTGCCCTGTAACTGATCATTTTAATTTCTTTGCTTTTGCTATAATAAAAATTGACGTTAAAGGATGCCTGAGGCAGTGTAATGAGAAAATGAAATTAGTTTTTCAGTTGACTGATCAAAAGCATTTTATATGTGATAATAAACAGTTTATTTTACTCTTTTGCTTATGACATAATTAATGACAAAAATATTTTCCTGAAATTCACATTGTCTGCTGAACTCTTTTTCCAAGTTCTGGGAAAATGATAGTTTTGTAATTCACCAAACTAGGCAAATAAATAAACTTTATCATCCCCTGCTGAAGCGAGGATGCAGTCTTTGCTTAACCCTTCGTGATCTGTGGATCAGTGAGGTCACTGAAAGTGCTTTCTCCTAGGGACAGCAGTATCTCTGCATGGAAACCCCTCCTTCTTTTAAGTGGTCTCTCTTGCTAGAACTTAAAAAAAGAAAGCCAGACAAGCTCGTTTGTCGTTGACATTAAGGAGCATGGAGTAGGAAAAATATATACAGGCTAGATGTAATCCCCAAACCTGAATTTGAACTTCTTTGATTTTTTACTTTGGAAAAAAAAAAAAAAAAGTGCTCCCTTTTCTCCATTAATAAGATAAAAAAGATAATGGCTTTCATGACTTAAATCACAACTTGAAGGTCTGGTTACTAATTCCAAAGAGCTCCTTTCCCATCTCAAACTTTAATATTTCAGTTTAATTTAGCTGGCGCTCGGTTTCCCCGTACAACTTCCTAGTTTACCTTAATGATAATTAGGCCAATCATAAGAGGCTTGCTGCCAGGCAGGTGCACAAAGTCATTTTCTAAAGTCCTGTGGTGAGACTAGAATCCTGTCATCCACATGGCTGCCTGCCTTAGTTTGTCCTGCTTAAGAATGACTTCATGTAGTGGCTTAAACCATAACCACTTCAGTTAGCCCAGCCTCCCTGAGTTGGCCAGGGTTTCTTTCCCTCTGACAGAGTTTGGCTGATCTGTCTGGCTCTCTCACATCTGAAGTCAGTAGTGTTTGGGCTTCTAGCTTCACGATCTAGGAGAGCCTTCTTTGTGTGTCTAGTGATTGAACAGCTGTATGATGCAGAGGAACTCCAGCTGGGCTTGCTCCTCTTTGCACCCACCTCCGTCTCTCATGTGCTAGTGGACTAACCTGAGACTGCTTAAAAGGTGGTCCCCAAATCCCAGCTGCAGCAAGAGGGCGAGATAATGCCATTGTACAGCAATGGTCTCTTTTGTACCAACAACCACTATTATACAATGGGCCAAATCAAGTTACTTGACTTAGTCCAGAGTCCTGGAGCATCCATGTCAGATTTATGGAGACCATGCAGAGCCCCTGACATCTATGCAGGCTTCATGTAGTACAGGTAAACTTCATACAAACTAGACATACTCAGGAATAGGGAACCTCAGCTTAGGAACTGCCTCCATCAGATGGTTGTTGGGCACATTTTTTTTCTGATTGGTTGTAGATAGACCCAACTCATAGTGAATGGTGCCATCTCTAGGTAGGTGGCCATGGGTGGTAAGAAAGACAGCTAACTGTGAGCCTGGGAGTAAGCCAGAAGGCCACATTCCTCTGGTTTCTGCTTCAAGCTCCTGCCCTGAGTTCCTGCCATGGCTGCCTTTGATGACGGACTGTAACTTGTAAGCCAATACCATCCCTACTCCCACGACTGCCAATTTGCTTTGGGCCATTGTTTTGCCATAGCCACAGAGATGCTAACTAGGATACAGCAAATGAAAATCAGACTATCTAAGAGACAGGAATTTTTGCAGCCTCTTTGGTAGACAATTTACCACATAACCTAAGAAACCATCAATACGAAGAGTAGTGGGTTCAATTAGAGCTCATGCTTTCTGTTTATATAAACTCCCTGTAAAATGCCCCTTTCTCATCTGTTTTAGAGTTTTTATTTTTCCAGCTCAAGAAGTCTTTCCTCGGTCTTTGACTGGGCCAAATTTGATTTTCAAATCTGTGGCCTTGTGACTCTTACCTGTAATCCTTTCTATATTTGCAATATCACATCCATTTGCATGGTTATCTGAGGAACAGCAGTTACCTACTCACTGCAAGCTCTGTTTTTATTTATCCTTGTCTTAGTCTTAGTAGCTGAATGGTCTATGACAGAACAGTGCTTATTGAGAAATTGCTTTCAGGGCTGGAGAGATGGCCCAGCAGTTAAGAACACTGGCTACTCTTCCAAGGGACCCAAGTTTGGTTCCCAGCACCCACATGGTGGCACCCAACCATCTGTAACTCCAGTTATAGGGTGATCTGAAGCCTTCTGGCCTCTGTGGGCACCAGGCACTTGTGTGGTACACAGATGTACATTCGGGCAAGCATCTATATACCTTAAAAGAAAAATCTAGAAAAAAGAAGTTGGTTTTAGATTATTTCTTATTTCTTTCAATATTACACAGTTTTCATTATGAAAGTTTTACCTTTCATTCCATTTTCCCTAAGTGTTTGATATCTCCAGTAATTGTTAAATTAATTTTGTGTCTTTATGGCTGACATATGTTAATACAACTGAATTTGTGCACTTTATATATCCTAGCAATTTTTGCTCAATTTAATAATTTAATAATCTTTGGGAAAGAGTCTTAATATGTAGCCCTGGCTGGCCTGGAACTCACTCTGTGGATCAGGCTGGTCTTAACTCATGAAGGTAAGGCCACCTCTGCTTCCTGAGTGCTGGGGTTAAAAATGTGCACTACCACATCTTGATCTCAATTCACTATCTAACTGTAACATTTTGTAGATACCTTTGAATTTTTCTTACATGAAGTCATGTCATGCATGAATAATATCTTTTATGTTTTCCTTTAGTCCTTGTACCTCTTATTATCTTCTCTTAGACCTTCATCACAATGCCAAATACAAGTAATAACATTAGGAACCTCCATGTTATTTATGAACTCAGAAAAGGGGCGAGGTAACTCCCACTAAGTATGAAGCCTGCTGATGGTTCTTTGAAACTTAACTTTGGGGGCTGAGGAGAAGGACCAGTAGGTAAATCTCTGGTTGCATTAGCAGGAGAACCTGAGGTTGGGTGCTGTAACCCACGGAAAGCTGAATGTGGGACCACACAGCCAGAGGCAGGAAAGTCCATCTGAAGCTTGATGGCCATCCTGCCTGGAGTAGGTGGGAGAGAACATCAGGAGGGCACAGTCTCAAACTTGACAGGAGAGAATGGGTGATGTGGGAGGGCGTCCTCTGACCTCCACACATTCATGGCGGCATGTGCTCATCCCCACAAAAAAAGATACATTTCACTTTTACAGAAAGGTTCTGATATGCTTTAAAGTCAAAAGAATAGTACTTTAAGCTCCATGTATCTACTACTAGGCTTTATAACAGCCAGGATTCTGCTGTTCTCACTAATCTATGTGAAATAAGTAAGAATACTTTGAATTCATAAATTAAGGAATTCCATGGAATTCTGTTTGGCTATTATATGTGAAGCATATCAACTTGTATTAAAATGGGAATCTGTGTGTCATGTGGAAATTGAACACACACATTTTGTATTTTTGTCTTAAAATTATGTATGTATTGGAATATATTTCTACATACAGTCATAGCATAAACAAGGGAAGGATACCCATTAAGCTTCTTTCAGGGGTGACATATGGGGAGTGGGAAAGGAAAGGAAGGTTAGATTTCTTGGTTAAAAAATGTTCTTGTGTTCTTATGGCTTTTTCTTTTAATCTTTGAGAGTTTAGAATTTCATATCTTAAAAAAAATCAAAATATTTAAAAATATGTATTTATTTTTTTATGGGTATGTATGCATGTGTGTGCCTGAGTGCATGAGTATTGCTATATGTATTTGCAGGACCTTGTGGAAGTCAGAGGGTGGTGCCCAATGTGAGTGGCTGCCTGGGTGCTGGGAACTGAACCCAGGTCCTCTTGCATAAGCACTGAGTGCTCTCAACCTCTGAACCATCTCTAGCCCATAGACCTTCTTTCAGTGAGCATGCATTGCTTGAATAATTAAAGAAAACCAACGAAAGGAAAACAGAATATTAAATAGCTTGTTAGCATTAAATGCAGTGATCCAGGAGCTAACAAGCTATAGAGTGAATCAATGCCATTTTGTTCTTTCTTCAAAATGTAATCCCTAGAAAGATAGTTAGACTGGTCTATCTTAACATGCTTTGGCCTGGTTCAGCTGGCACTCTTCTGGACTAGTTGGGAACCTCTAGGCCGATAAGTGCTTTTCATCATTGACATTTGTTGAGAGTTTGCCATATGCCTGACATCTTCCAAGGTGAACATGAACTAAACAAGACAGACAAGTTTTCAGTCCCCAAAGATCTGTTCAGGAGTGCAAAGAAGTGGACTTCATGCTCAAATGAACCATTCTATGTAATTGTGTCATTCCCTCCAATGGAAGAAAATTCAAGTGAAGGAGGGGTTGATACATATGAGTTGGCTACTGGATAGTCCAGGAAAGCTTCTAAAGGAAAGATCGTTAAAGCTGAGACCTGAACGCTAAGGTAAGCCAGGCAGAATCAGAATAGGAATGAATATAGAGGGCCTGGCTGACAGAAAAGCCAGAAAGAAAAAGTAAGCTTGGGGGGGGGGGGGAGGTTGAGCGATGGCATAGAAATTAAAAGGGTTGGAGGGTACAGGGCACGGGAAGAGGTGAAGTCAGAGGGAGTCTAGACTGGGTAGGGTAAAGGTGTGGATTTTAATATCATTGTAGATGTGAAGCCACAGAAGGGTTTTCACCCAGGAGCTGGCATTGTGTTAGCTTCCTTTGTCACCATTGGCTGCTGTGTTGAGTAGAGACCCACCCAGCCAACACATAGGCAATCAATAAGGCTTCTTTTTCTATGAAAGATGTCAGCCTGGACCCTTTGGCAGCAAGGTCCAGGAAAGAAGTGTGTAAATTTGTGGCATCTTTAAGGGTAACTCTCCATGACAAACTTAGGATGGATTGAATTAGATTACCAAAAGAGAGAACAACGATAATGCCTAGCTTTTTTTTTCCATTAAGGAAATTGTGGAAATAATTTTTATTGACCTGGAGAAGAAATGAGGAGGAAACTTCTGGGTGTATTAAGATGGAGGTATTTTTAAAATTCTCAAGTGGAAATACCAAATAAACAGCTTGATAAACTAATGTAGTGTCTCCAAAATTTGAAAGATAGGCCTAGGACTTGAGTACTCTCTTAAAAATATCTTTCTCTAAAAGGTGTGGATAAGCTATTTGTGATGCCATCCAGAATTCTGCCATAGGACTATCCTGCCCTAAATACTTAATAACCTGACCAAAAAAAAAAAAAAATCAACATGCTGTTGTAGTTTAAATGAAAATATCCTCCATAGACTGAGATATGAGATATTTGAATACTTGGTCCTGGTTGCTGGTGCTGTTTGGGGAGAATTAAGGGTTGTGGCTTTGTTGGAGGAAGTATGTCACTGGAGGCTGGCTTTGAGAGTTTAAAGACCTGTACCACTTCCTGTTTACTCTCTCCTCTTCCTGCTTGAGCTGGACGATGTGGACTCTCAACTTCCCTCTCTGGCGGCTATACCTGCCTGCTGCCATGCCTCCCTTACAGGACAGAATTTTGTCCCTCAAGAATCATATGTCAAGTTTTTCTTCTGTCAGTTGCCTCGGTCATGGTATTTTATCATAGCAACAGAACACTAACTAATACACATGCTTTCATCATTTTTATTTGTGATAGCCAGCATCCCACATGAAAGACAGCACAGTATTGTGCTTGAGCATGAAGCGCTTATGCGAGCTGCTGCTGGAAACTAAGGGAAAGGGATAATCATTATACTTGCTCAGGACCCACAGATCTCAATGTGGCATTGACTGAAGCTGCAAGTCCTTCATGCAAAAAGTTAGGTTGCCTATGGGTTTAAAGGAACACATGCCATGCTGCCGAAGTCGTGACTGCTGACTAAGATTGGGTCCAGTCAGACATAAGCATGTGGAGATGAATTAGGAAGATCTTTCTGAGGTGTGATTTCTGGGTAGAGACCTACAGCAGACTAAGAGGGAACCATATGACTATCTAGAGGATTTCTAGATGCCAAGAGCAGCAAGTGCCAAGCCCTTTGGGTGAATGCTTGTCTGACAATTAAAGGAATAGAAAAGAAGTGATGTAGCTCCAGTGCTGTAAACAGAAGGGCAAAACCAGAGAATGAGAGGTAGGAATGATGGCAGGGAGCAAATCATGCAGAGAGCCTGGAGGACCTTTGGTACTTATACTAATGGAAGGAGATGCTCTTCAAGTTATGAGCAAAGCCTGACTGAGTCTAGTCCAGAACCTCTTACAGCTTGTGGTGCTTGTCAAGGCTGCACCAGCCCTTTGAAATTTCATGTATATGGGTATTTTGTCTGCATGTGTGTCTGCACCACATAAAGTTATGGTGTCTACAGAAGCCAGAAAAAGGTTTAGATATTCTGGAACTAGTTACAGATGGTTGTGAGCCACCATGTAGGTGCTGGGAATCAAACCTGGGTCCTCTGGAAGAGCAGTCAGTGCTCTTAACCACTGAGCCACCTCTCCAGCCCCTTTGTATACTGTGATGCTTACATCTTTCACTTCCTAGGGTTTATTTTTCTCTTTTCTTTTTAAATATTATATTTTTAAGTATGTGTGTGTTTCTGTGTGTAGACATGTGCTGGTGCGTTTGGGTACTCTCTGGGGACAGACAGGTGTCAGGTTCCTGGGAACTGGAGTTAGAGTAAGCTGTGATCTTTCAGACAGGAGTGCTGGGAACTCAACTCTGATCCTATTAACTGATGAAATCTCTCTGGCCCTATGAGGGTCCACTTTTCACCCTTGACTCATACTTTCTACCAGCTCTCCAGACATTTTCTTCTGGGTTCACCTTTAAGAAGACCCACGGACCACAGAAAGCATCCTTCCCATGCTCAGGTACCCTTCACCACAAATCCTGTTCATGGCCTTCATAACAATTATTACTATCTACATTTTCTTGTTTCATTCTTTAGGCAGCTTCTAACATCTCTCGTATAAGAACCAAGCTCTGTGAGAGCAGATACCATGTCATTCTTAATTAATGCTACATGTCCAGTGTCTAGACAGTGCCAGGCACATAACAAATGCCATATTGTTTTCCACCACTGTGACAAATACCTAGGAGTGACAGTTTAAAGGAAGGAGGATTTATCTTGGCTCATGGTCTCAGTCTGTGATTGGTTGACCCTGTCGCACTTTGGGACACAATGAGATGGCAGAAACATTGGATCATGGTTGAAGGGGGTTGCTCAGTTCATGGTAGCCAGGAAGGAAAGGGGTAGGGAGGAGGTATAACCCCAAATGACACACCCTCCATTACCTACTTCTCCGAACTGGACCCTACTCCCCCTATAGTTTTTAACCACCTTCCAGGATAGTGCCATTAGCTGGGAACAAAGCTTCACTATGTGCCTTTGAGAGATATTTAATAACACATGCTTAATATGTTTTTGCATGAGAAAATAGGCGCACTGTAAGCAAAAATGTAGCTCATTCACAATCTTCATTCTCTCAAGGTTTTGCTTCACTCTTTGTAAACTTGGATTCTCTGAGCATCCTACCTAGGCACTGTCAGTCCAAAAGACACTGATTGCTCAACTGTGGATGGGACAGTGCTGACCAGAGTCCTGAAGGAAGCAAGCAGACAATCCTGAAGGTATGGTCTGAAATCTCCTGTCTTTGTGTTCCTGGGGAACACGTGTGAAATTGACTAGTACAGTGTAGTTGGAGTATATACCAGCTGCTCAAAAAGTATGTATTCTATCCAAATCTTTTGTAGAAAAAGAAAGGATGGTGAGTAATTAGATTCTATTAAAGAATAGAAGTTAAGGGTAAATGTATTGAATAGTAAATCCTGTTTCTCTCCATACATATTCATAGAGTGGTTATTATGTACATGGAGTTTGACTAAAGGAAAAGAAAGAACGGAGATGTATTGAGTGTTTCGCATTGTACTAGGAATTATAACAGATGTCTTACATTTCACTTAATCTTAGAAACAATCATAGGAGGTGGGTAATAGTCCTTATTGTCAATTGTGAAAATATTCCCATTCAGAGAATCTGGGTAATTTGCTCAAGGACACAATTCTGTGTTTATTGGTAGCATCAGCAGCTGGCTAATTCTGCATACTTTTAATTTCTGATTTAAATAAGGACAATTTGAAAAATCTCTTTGCTTTTCAATTTTTATATTTGAAAAAGTTTTCTAAGGAGTATGAGTTACTTCTACACCTTATCAAATGTAGGAGCCCTCATATCCATGTGCCCTTTAGAGATGAGTCTCATGGGGCTGTTCTGTGTTCACATAGTGAGATCTTCAGAAAGCCTTTAGATCCACAATTTTCACTCAGTAAAGCTTACTTATGAGAAACAAAAATGAGGTGAGGCATGGTGGCACATGTCTATAATCCTAGCACCTAGGAGGCTGAGGCAGGAGGATCATGCATTCAAGGCCAATTGGGCTACATTGTGAGATTCTGATTTTAACTAATGGATGGGTGCAAGGAAGGAAAAAAGGAAAGAAGAGAGTGGGAAAAGAGAATATAAATAGCAGATAAAAATTTACCCATAGGTATCTATAGGACTTGGGATGCCACACAGGGGCAAAATGCTCATTTAGTATGTACAAGGCTCTGCGTTTTATCCCCAGCATCATAATAAATAGATGTGGTGGTTTGTCTAGATATGGCCCCCATAGACTCATGTGTTTGAATGCTTGGTTCATAGGGATTGGCACTATTAGGAGATGTGGCCTTGTTGGAGCTGGTATGGCCTTGTTAGAAGAAGTGTGTCACTGTGAGGGTGGGTGGGCTTTGAGGTGCTATTATCATCAAGTGATGCCCAGTGTGGTACACAGTTTCCTTCTGCTGCCTGTGGATCAAGATGTAGAACTCTCACTTCCTTCTCCAGCACCATGTCTGCCAGTATAATGCCATACTTCCAACCATGACGATAATGGACTAAACCCCTGATCTGCAAGTCACCCCCAATTAAATGTTTTCTTTTATAAGAGTTGCCATGGTCATGGTGTCTCTTCACAGCAATAGAAGCCATAAGATAACAGATAAATAAATAATAAACAAAACAAACCAAAAGAAAAAGGGAGTGATCTAGATACCAGCTCTTCTGTGTTTCACATTCTGTTCCCAGTAATCAAGAGCCAGAGATAGCCTGTCTCTATCAGCTTATGAATTAATAGGGAAAATGGATACAAGGCCAGGTATGGGAACATATGTTTGTGCTCCTAGCACTTGGGACATTGAGGCAGGGGTTTGTGCTAACCTTTCTCAGAAAAGAAAAAGAAGGAGAAGACGAAGATGAAGACGAAGACGAAGACGAAGACGAAGAAGAAGAAGGAGAAGGAGAAGAAGAAGAAGAAGAAAGAATGAAAGATGAGAAGGAACGGAAATCAAGAGAAAGAGGAAAGGAAGGAGGAAAAGGAGAAGGAAGGGAGGAGAAGAATGCTGCATATATATGATGCGATACTATGATGCCACCATAAAAAGAATAAAATTCTGATTAGAGGTCATTGTGCTCAGTGAAATAAGCCAGAGGAAGAAAGATCAGTACCACACGATATCATTCACATGTAGAATGTGAAAGATTTCATTTCACAGAAGTGGAAAATTGAATGGTTGCTTGCAAAAGCTTAAGATGGTAGTGGTGGGGGATGAGGAAAGGGTGGCCAGCAGCTCTGGGTGTGTTAGGTGAGAGGGAAGAGTGCTGTGCGTGGCAGTGTCCGGAACATACGGCACATCTCAGCAAGGCAGAGGGATTTTTCCCACAAAAAAGTGAAGAGACAGGTATTTTTAACTCGATGTAAACCTTATATAGTATACACATACATCACCTCACATTGTGTCTCACTACTGACTACAGTTTTCATGTTTTTAACTGTCAATTTAACAATAAATTTAAATAGTAAATAAGTTTCATCAGCAAGATACTAGATAGCTCTATTAGCATGAAGAATAAGAAATTCTGTTGACCATCACCATTGACATTCAGTATTGGGGAGCCTTCCTGGCCAAACAAGGCAAGGAAAAAACATGAGGTATAAATATTGGGGAGACTATGGTCATCACTTTATGTATGACTGCCTTCATTAAAAAGTCCAAAAATAAAGCAGTGAAAAGGTGTTAATACCAATTGCAGAGCAATAAAAATATCAGCTTAGTATGAACATCATCTTGTTTTCAAAATGGCACAAGTAATTGAAATGACCAACATTAGAAGAGATAATAAGCACCTAGAAATGAATAAATATGCAAGATGTTTGCAAGAAAACCATAAAGGAGCAGGAGAGATGGCTCAGCACCTGCTGAGCCTGATGCTGCTCAGACCTGCTGCTCTTGCTGAGGTCCAGAGTGCAGTTTCCCACACTCACAAGGAGCAGTTACAACCACTTTTAACTCTAGCTGCTGAGCGTCCGACACCCTCTTCTGGCCTCCATGGGCAGTACATGCACCAAGTACACATATATACATTCAGGTTACCAGTCATATACATAGAGTAAAAGAAAATACATTTCTTCTTGTGACTGGAGAGATGGCTCAGTGGTTAGGAGCACTTGTTGCTCTTGCAGAGGATTGGGGCTCTGTTCTCAGCACCCACAAGGAGGTTCACTACCATTTGTAACTCCAGTTCCACAGACCCAGTATTTCCTTCTGAAATTTGTGGGTACCAGGCACATATGTGGTACACATGCATACATGCAGGCAAAGCATTCACACAAATTAAAATAAACATGTTTTTTTTAAAATTATTAAAAGAAAACCATAACATTTTCTACTATAGCAACTTTCTGGTTTTAAAAAGATTTCAATAAAATATGGGCATCATACATCACTCTTTTTTTTTATGACAGGAAAAGTCTTGTGAGGTAGCCCAGGCTAGCCTTGCATTCCCACTCTCCTTCCTCTAGTGCTGGGATTAGCACTCCTGGCTTCATGTTAGACTTGCTGGTGGAGAGATCATAACTGAAACTCACGATGAAGAGAGGGTGTCAGGGAGACTTGGTCCTTGTAAAAGCTCTCAGCAGAGGTTGCCTTTGCTGTGTCTGGAGAAACAACCTATCAGGATAAACACGGGGACGCGGTGGCTGTTGACTGTTGTCGCCCCTGCGTAGCTATGGACCAGGAATGACAACAGCCAGCCCACACGGGGAGAAGAAATGCGCTCCACAGCTTGCTCTGGCAGGATTGCGGTCGGTCGTGCCTCCCTGTACCTGCTGGTTTGTTGTTAGGGGAGCAGCCCTCCTGCTCATCCTTCTTCGTGGGCCCGTGGGTCAGGATTTGTGGGGTGTCTGCTGTCTTTTCCGTTTCATCCAATCTCTTAGCACAGCAGGGTAGAAGTGTATGCAATTCTTTGCTGGCAGGCGCTCATCCCCCACCACACACCCCAGAGTGCTGGCGATTCGAACCATAGCACTTGGTTATTCTTCATCCTTTCAAAATGAATTAACACACTCCCTAAGAAATGGCTTCCGTCACCAGGCTACTGACGACTTCCGCTCTAACTCCCGCATCTATAAATTCTTGGTCCTTCATACAGGTGGAGCCAGGTGGCATGCCCTATGGGGACTTGATGATTTTCTTAGCAAAAAAAAGTCCTCAAGGTTCATCTGAGTTGTAATAAATGTCCTAATTTCCTTGGTTTTAAGGGCTGAATAATTTCCATTGTATGTGCTCATTATATTTGGCTTGTCTATTTATGTGTGTATGCATACTCAAGTGTGATTCATTTTGATTTATTTTTCAAAACTACACAGAACAGAAAAGGACCAGTTGTGATGTTGAACCAGTTTTTCTCTGCTAAATGGGTGCCATCAGTTTGTAGGCAAGGATGTTGTTTGGTGAAATATACTAAAACAGTTTGGGGCAGAATTCTCTAACATTACACTTCTCGGTCATGCAGAAATTTAAGTGGATTTGTCCATTATCAACAAGGGACGTTATGAAGGAGAGGACACAGCTGTGTCACTCTCAAGGGCCCTCCCAGGTCTGTGATTCTAGATGCAACAGAAGTGGACACCGGGATCCCAAGCTTGCCATGTGACCTTCCGCTGCTGCCGCTGTCCTTCCTCTAAGCTTTCTCGTTATCGCCTGAGACTCAGACCTGCCTGGGAGTGATCAGTGTGTTAGGTTAATGATGCTAGACTTCATTCAGTGAGTGATTTTTGAGGACCGGGAGGAGCAGCATGGGGCACCCGACCTCAGGGAGCCCCAGGGCACAGGGGTGGTGTACCTATTGTGGGCTCTACTGCTGTGGCCCACTCCTCACCCTTCAGAGACCACACTGCTCAGCTCCTGAAAGCACAACTAATTTTTTCTCACTTCCTCATCGGTCATTGAGTCCACTACACCACTTTGATGGGCTGCAGAAGCTCTGGGGAGGTCAAAGGTCCCTGTCAGGTTACAACTTCTGCTTGGGGGCAAAGACAAAGTGATTTGAAATTCCCATAGGAGCAAAGAAAATGGATGGGAACTAGTGGTCAGGAAAGAGAGATTGGAATTTAAAATCCGTTGGAAATGTCAACGGATCCATTAAAATCTCCTCAGCTCAGGGCTCTCTGAGACACACCTGGAGGGAATCAATTCCAAAATATCAGTGATCACTAGGTGCTTAACGCAGACAAATATAGGTTAATGAGGTACACTTAGTTAGAGAATGCTCTAAGTACAGCTATGTGGATTTATCAATGGGAGAAAAAAGGCACCGTCTGCCGAGGGTGAGAATTCTTCTTGTTGTGCATGTCTAAGCTCTCCCTGGTAGTTTGGAAAAGAAAATCTGATGAAATGCAACATTACTCCATTTAGTCTGAATATCTCATGTAATGCATATTAATATTTGTCTTTTTTTCTCTACTTAAGTGTTTCAATCATTAAATTTTCAATCACATAACCCCTGGATATGCAAGATACAAACCACAGGCAATTAAATGATAGCTAAATAGTGGGACTAGCTTGATTAAGCTAGTGTGCCATGAAGATTACAAACACAGCTTCTCCAGCCACTGAGTGCAGTGTTCTCTCTGGCTGATGTCCCTCAACCTGCCATTCCCAAGAGAAAGAAGTGCCTTGGATGCTGGCAGACAGCCATGTTCCTGGAAAGGTCTTTGAGGGACATCTTCAGATTCCTATGTTCCATCCGATGTGCACTTCTTTGGAACCTACAGCAGTAACTTTTCTCATTGCTGTAAGAAAATAGCTGATGAAAGCACCTTCAGGAAGGAAGGGTCTGTTTCGGCTCTCATTTTGGCACACGACCCTTCATGACATGGAATATATGATGGCCCGGGGCTGGAGAGTTGGCTCAGCAGTTAAAAGCACGTGCTGCTCTTACAGAGGACCCAAGTTGGTTCCCAGCACCTATGTTGAGTGGCTCACCACTGTCTGTAACAGTGTCTTATACCCTCTGCTGGCCTTTGCAGGCACCTGCACTCATATGCACATATCTACACAGATACATAGACACATAAGAAAAAAAACTTATAAAAATAAAGTAAGAAAGGAAAGGAAAGCCAGATACAAGACAAGTAGAATGTGGGGCAGCTAGGCACCCTGTGAATGTGGTAAAGACTCAGAAAGTGGGCATCTGCTTGTTTATTATTTTCATTGAGTCCAGGATCCTGTGGAATGTGCCTTCTATATTCATGGCAGGGCTTCCCACTCAATTCTGCCTGCCTAGAAACACTCTCAGATGTACCCAGGGATATGTCCACAGGTGATTTAACATTCTGTCAGGCTGCCAATCAAGATTAACCACTGCATCTCCTAAACATTGGTTTTCTTGGATGAACTGATTCAAACACAAATCTGTTCTGAGGAAAAGAAGAGGAGCACAGACACCCTTGTGGTGTTATTGTGTAATCTAATAAATTTATCTGGGGTCAGAGAACAGACAGCCACTAGATACAAAGGCTAGAAAATGGTGGCACTCACACTTTAATCTAGCATTCCAGAGATAGAAATCCTCTGATTCTGGAGTTCAAGGCACATGGAAATAGGAGCATGTGACACGCTTTAATCCAGAAAGCAGCTTTAATCCAGGAGTGGTAGAAAGAAAATAATAAGCGTGAGGCCAGAAACTAGAGCATTTGGCTGGTTAAGCATTTGGCTGGTTAAGCATGTGGTGGTTAAGCTTCAGGCTTCGAGCAGCAGTTCAGCTGAGACCATTCGGATGAGACTCAGAGCTCAGTCTGGGAGACAAGACCAGCTAAGGAATTGCAAGGTGAGATAGCTGGTTATTCTGTCTCTCTGATCTACCAGCATGGACCCCAATAACTGGCCTCGGGTTTGACTTTATTAATAAGAACTTTTAAGATTCCTGCTACATCTGGCGCCCAACGTTCGTGTTACGAATTCATGAAAAAGCTGTTTGCCTGTGGCCTTGTGAGCCCCAGCTCAGGCCCAAGATACACTCAGGCAGTTGTGGTGGTGCACACCGGTTGGATTTGCTGAAGGAGACAGAGGCAGGAGGATCCCGAGTTTGAGCCAGCCTAGGAGGCTTGGGAGAAGCTTTGGCCCGGACTGAGCCACAAACAGTGGTGGACCATGGAAGCAGTGGCTACTGCTCCACGTTGCCATCTCCTTCTCATCATATTGGTGACTGCGGTGATGCTGCTACCTGGGATGAAGAATTTACTGCTGCTGGTTCAGAGAAGAATTGCCAGGACCATCGTGTTGCAAGAAAGCTTCGGCAAAGGTCAGTTTGGAAAAGTTTGGCAAGACAAATGGTGGGGAGAAATTGTTGTGAAGATTTTCTGTTCTAGGGAAGAATGTTCATGGTTCCGAGAGACAGACATTTATCAGACTGTGATTGCTCCAAACCACAGAGGAGGCACAAAAAAAAAAAAAAAAAAGAAAAAGAAAAAGAAAAAAAAAATCTGCAGGAAACCATGACCATGCCTAACAGTGACTTTGAAATCTTCAAAAAGATGACAGGATCCTACAATGATGATTCCACATGGACTATGATAAAGCCATTAAGCCGATTAACACCATGGAAAAATCGACTTTGGACTACAAACTGGTCAGGACAATTTCGAGAGGACTAGCTGAAATGATACAGCCTGACAGACTACTCGAACAAGGACTTGAAACAAGCCCTGAACTTTCCTTTTATGCAGAGAATGGACAAATGATACAGGACTTGACGATTAACCCAAAAATTTTCTTTTCAAGATTCCCTAAAGATATCTTCACCCCAGGAAAGCAAAAAGAAAAAGAGAATATAGATATGAGATAGATCATCGAATCTACTCTGAGGAAAAAGATAAAGAAATAATAGGATAAATAGGTAGATCACTGAATCTACACTGAAGAAAAAGGGGAAGATATAAAAATGACAAAAGGGAGACTACTGAATCTATTATGAAAAGAAAAAAGAGAAAATATGGATATGATAAGATAGAAAGGGAGATTATGGAATCTACTTTTAAAAAGGAACTACTTGTTTTAAATAAGATAAGTAATGAAAATTTTTTGGTCTGAGTTTATCAGATGTTACTGGACTGGACATTGTTAATTTATATAACGGAGTTTTTATCTGAATCGGTCAAATGTTAATGGACCAGACATCGGTAATGTAATTTTTGTCTGTATATATTGTATATTATTAGATAGTTCTTCTTGTATTAGTTATAAGCTTTTTTAATTTTAGACAAAAAGAGAGGAAATGTGGTGTTATTGTGTATTCTAATAAATTTATCTGGGGTCAGAGAACAGACAGCCACTAGATACAAAGGCTAGAAAATGGTGGCACTCAATTTATCTAGCATTCAGATAGAAATTTGATCTCTTGATTCAACACATTGAAAAAAAAAAAAAAAAAAAAAAAAAAAAAAAAAAAAAAAAAATGTTAACATGTTTAACATTCAAAAAAAAAATAAAAAAAAAAAAATTAAAAAAAAAAAAAGCTGTTTTCTTTTTTTTTTTTTTTTTTTTTTTTTTTTTTTTTTTTTTTTTTTTTTGCTTTGTTTTAATTTTCCTGCCTTCCCAGGACCCCCTTTTCATTTTCTTCCAAGATTCTCTTTCTTCTAAGCCTTGACTACAGACACCCAAAACTGTACTCTCAACTCTCCCTTCTTGCTTGGCAGAGAGATTGACATCAAGTTTTACTTGGAAAGTACATACAGTACCAATTGGCCAAAGTGAAGGAGTCAGGAAGGGTGATTGGTTATAATGGAGCTGGGAGAGCCTCAAAGTCAACAGCGGATGTTTAGGCAACCTAGGAAGTAGAAACAACAGGAAAATACCAGCATTGCTGGGGCTGGAGGAAGCGAGAGCAGGTAGCAGTGCCCAAGACTGAGCTGGAGTGGTCCATGGGCACAAAGCTACACAGGGACAGATGACCACTGATAGAGATGTCACTGTAACTGAAACGGTGGAGCTCATGATGCCTATCACCACAAACACCAGTAAGCAAGGACAGGAAGTGAACCTGGAAGTTGTGCTTCATTGAGAGACCTGTCAATCTGAGAAGGCTGTAAGCCCACAGCTTAGAAAACAGCTTGTCACCTTGTTCCTAGCCAATAGGCTACATACGTGGCAGGGAAACAAAGGCAGCCAGTCATTCCAGATCTCAGCCCTGTCCTCTTGTCAGGTGACCCCTTTGTCCCTGAAGTTCACGGTATTGGTGTCTCTCTCTTCATCATCTCTCACATGTCTTCCTTATTATTGTTTCTCTAGACAGCTAGGTTTGGATACTCCTGGTGACACTGGCCTTGGCTAGTGTCTGCCTCTAAGTGTCTACCAGTATCACTCCTATCTTGCTCCAGGTTACTATCTGGTCTAGGAAGTTAGTTCAGAAAAATCAAAATGTCAACTGTGTGTATGGGCTGAGATGTTTACAATATGTGTGTGTAGATTTCTTTCTAAAAGATGGAGTCTAAATGTATCTTAATAATGTAGAACCTAAAAGACCTCATCTGTCCATCTTGTCCCCCATCATCTTTTGCAAACAGGAAAATGACAGTTTTGTTTTGAGTAAAATGTCTTCTTTCATTCAGGTGAGATACTATGTCTGCCCCAGGGCCCTCCATGCACTGTGCTATTGATTATTCTGGTGAGGTCAGTAAGGGCAGTAAATGTGTTAGAATACTTGGACCAAAAACAACTCAAGGAAGAAAGGATTGGTTTTGGCTTAGAGTTCTAAAGGATCAAGTCTACCATGCCAGGGAAGGCATGGCAGTTGGAGCAGGAAGCTGAGAGATCACACATGGGAAAGCACAGCAAGAGAAAACAGGAAGTGGGTGCCAGGCTGTGAAACCTCAAAGCCTACACCCAGAAATGTTCTTCCTCTCGCAAGACTGGACCTTCTAAATGTTCCATAACCTTCCCAAACAGTGCCACCAGCTGAAGAGCAAGTTTTAAAATACTGGAGCCTATGGGAGACAGTTATCACTCAAACTACCACATTCGATGACAAGATCATTGACCCTGTTTTCTAGATAAGTAAGTAGAAACTTAGAGATCAGAAGTTGCTCAACAGTTTTTCAATTGGCTAAAGGGGAGCAAGAGAGGAGTCCAGATCTTTTGGATGGGGGTGATAGCATGAGGGCCAGATGTGGAAGAGGGCTCAGAAGTAGAAAATGGGATAATGTATGTATCTATTATTTGGCTAAAATTTTTGTAAGAAGGTGAGGAAAGGCAATAAGCAAAGAAGAACACTCATTTAGGGGAACATTCTATTGTGTGTGTGTTTCTTATAAACGAATTCTCCTTTGTTTCTTTTATAGTTTTGTAATAGAAATTTGGACATTTGGGTCACTCTGGTTTTATTGCAACATCAGGATTATTGTGAGGACTAGGAAAGCTCTAGAGAGCATCCCAAACCTTAGGACTGACCCACTTGCTTTCCTAACATGGAGATAATGACCTAGTGCAAAGCATATTACACTAACAAGGCTTGTGGATATCTCTTACAGATGTCAATACACACACACACACACACACACACACACACACACACACACACATGCACTCGCATCAATCACATCTAAACATAATACTAACCATTCTAAAATCCATAGTTCGGTGTTATTAAGTACGTTGGCCACATTATGGAACCGTTTGTTTCCAGAGCTATTTGCATCATATAAAGCTAAAACTCCATATTCTTTAGAAAATACCTTCCCATTTCCCCATCCCTCCAGTCCCTGGTAACCTCATTCTGCTTTCTGTGTCCATAAACTTGACTACTTTAATTTTTCAATATAAGTGGAATCATATGGGATTTGTCTTTGCAACAGGCTTACTTTAATCCACACCATAGCCTTACATTTGTCATGTTTCTGAATTCTTTTTCTTTTAAAAGAAGACTATTCTGTTGTCATTGTAGACTGCATTTTGCTTGTCTGTTTATCTGTCTTGGTTGCTCCTTTGTTTTAGCTATTGTAAATAAAGCTACTATGAACCTTGGTGCATAGTATTTCCTCAAAACCCTGTTTTCAATTCTCTGGGACATGTTACCCAGGAACGTAACTGCTGCATCTTAGGTAAGACTGTTTTGAGGAACTGGTGGCTGGTGGTACCACCTTACAAAACTCCTCAATGGTAGCCATGGTTCCAAGTTCGCCATTTTGCATCAGCACATTATTCTCTGGGTGTTTTAAAGAGAGTGGCCATCCTAATGGCTTTGGGATAATACCCCATTGTACTCAACTAGATGTTTGTCTAGTTGTTAGTGATGTCATGCATCTTTGCATGCGTCTGTTGGCCATTTGTGTATTTTTTTTTTTTTTTTTGGAGAAATGTCTATTCAAGTCCTTTGCCCATTTTTTCTGCATTGGTTCATTTTGTTGTTAAAGGTTATTACTTCTTATCTGCTTGGAGTTTTCAGCATGTGTGTTTATGCCTTTTCATTGGGCATGGCTATGTGTGCCTTTAGAGGTGAGCAGACTCCTGAGAAAGAAGGTCCCTCTTATCAATGTAATCTCTATCCAGGGGCCTTTTATACACAATCATAACTTCTGGGAGATGAAAGGACACAATGGACACATGAATATGAGGGACACAAGTTTGAAAGATCTCTGTTTTCAAGACTCTGTCCTGTCAAAGTCACACTTTTCTGTAATGTCTTCAAGTCTGAGTTGGCATATGAAGATTATAAAGACAGGGGGACACATGATTGTGTTTTGAATATTTTAGTACTTGGGTAAAATGGGCTAACAGTCTATTCCAGAATCAATAAAAGGAAAAGGTAGTTTGGAAAAGGGAGAAAAAGGTTGTGGGGTTGCAGGAGGAAGGAACTCAAGATTCTTGTGGCTTTGTGCTTGGGAGAGAGAGCCCATGAGAACGCTAAGAATGTGATTGCAGTACTGCTTAGGGCTAGCCTCCTGAAGGGGTGGCCAGCCCTCCAAGGCAGTGACCGTGCCTCTTAAGGAGCAAGGAGGGAGTGCACAGGCATTGCACAACTTACCCAGACCTCTCCCTCGGAGTAGAAGTTGGAAGATACCAGATTCTAAGAAACAAATGGGAAACAACATAGTGGGCAGAGTCAGTCTGAATTGCCATATAGTTCCCGAAAAGATGGAAGGGATTTCCCACCAACCTCACACAACAGAGACTTAAGGGAAAAATCATACGCTGGTGAATTAAACACAAAACAATATGCAGCATTGTGGTGGGCATTGCTTGTCTGTTTCACAACCAAGATTCAAGGCCCTGATGTGCACACAGGTGCTCTTCAGTTTATAATGGGCATACTATAATGCTACCATCAGTGGGGAATTCTGAGTCCATTTAAATATGCATAACCTGTCACCTTAAAGCATGCTCAGAGCATCAGATCAGCTCAAGAGCAGGCACAATCAGGAAGTGTTGACACTGTTTTGAAACTACACAGCATTATCCTTATGTGAGTATCATCATGTGGGATCATGAAGTCAGAAGCCCTCATGTTGAAGCATCATAAGTGATGAACTGTCTGCATTGAATGGGACCACTGTTGAGAAAGGGCCATAGCCTCTGGTCACGTGATCAGCCATGAGTCTATGTGCTCAACCATGAGTCTCTAGCTCTGACGCTTTGAATGACACTGTTTCTTAATTAAAAAGAAGTCTGTCCAGGAATTCAGGCATGCCCTATTGGAGGATCCCCAGGAGAAAGGTAACCTGGGAACCTTGAGATCCTCACTCAGGCAGCCTGCACTGCAGACCGTCTCTGTCAGGAGTGACAAAACCACCATCTCATTTAACGGGTAATGTGCACAGGGATAGGTTCGATGGCCTCCATTATTCAAGGAGTTACATGTGCCTGGTAGCAACAATTACCAAGTCACATAAATACAACAAAGTTAATTAAAATGTTAGCTGATATAAATAACCTAAGGTTATTGAACATTGTTCCATTTTAAATTAATAAATACGCAAAGGTAATGTTTATAATTAAAGCTATAATTTATCTTCATGCTCTGTTTGTTTAATAGCAGTGGTAACATAACACTACATGCAGAAATGCAGTAATAGATTTGTTTAGCACTGACATTATAAACAAATGTCTCAGTCTATTTATTCTAAGTTATGATACAGATTCCTTTCACATGCATCTGATGGCCTTTAAACCATTTAAAATGAACTGCATTAACGTAATCTAATCTTGATACTGAACATAACATTTCAGTTTGAATTATCCTGAATCCATGATCCATTTTATTACTCACAAAGCACTTTACACATTTATGATAATGGCAAACCTTGCTCTGTTATTTAAATCCCATTTCAAAAGGGATGTTATTTAAAAAAAATAAAAATAAATAAACCCCACACATTTGGGGTAGTAAAGTACAAATAAGGAAAAGTCAATGCCCAGCAAGCCCTTTAACAAAGCAAACAATTCAGATTTTTATGACATTAGCAAATAATAAAGGGAAGAACTGACATTTACAGTTGATGAAATTTTACGTTATAACAGATGATGGAAATGGAATGAAAATCACATGGAAAACTTGACTGTGAGGCTCGGCCACCCTGAGGAGAGCTCTACCTTAGACTGTCTTTGGGGACCTCTCTCTCACTTCAACCTTTATTCAACCTCTGCAAAGGTCCCAGGTCTTGGCTGGGTGTGAGGTTTGCTGGGATGGCCAGCTTGTGGGGCACCTTCCCAGCCTCCTGGGCTCTGTCTGCATTCCTCTCTGCACTCCCTCCTCCCTCCCACCCACCGCCTCCTGGGCTTAGGAGAACATGTGTTCTCCACCCTCTAATTTATATTCTAATAAGCAGGCAGCCTTGTGGTGGGGTTAGGGAAATTGGAGGAAAGTCCTCGCGGCTTTCTTGTGGATCTCAGGTTGTTTCTCTTTGGTGTAGTATCTCCTCTCCTCCCTCAATCCCCTTTTGAATAAATGATTCTTCTGGGTTTATTTGCAGTCATTGGAAGATGTTGTGCTTTGTTTCAGAAAGACTGTCCCACTGCGTGGCTTAGAAACAATTGCCCCTTTAGTCAAATAAACAACACGAATAGTACATTAAGACAGACATTTCCTTCTTTTTAGAGGAAAGTTAATGTATAAGTGGGCCTATTTTGGGAGGAAGAATGGGTTGGAGAGTGTGGAGAAGGTGGGAATATGGCCGGTTTTAAACTGTCTGGGTACGTTATTCTGTTATAGTTTTTTTTTAAATCTGAATTGAAAAAAATCCTAAAAGGATTTTAATACTGGAACCTCTGAAATTCAGAAGGATTATATGCTATCCTGCTGCAAAACTCTCCTGTGATGAAGTGCCCTGCCTTAGGAGGCAGAGTCTTTGTGGCTGCCTCTCAGCCTGCCTCTGTCCCTGATGTGTGCCATGTTAAGGAAGCAGTTGTACGGGGCTGAGGAGAATGTTCCAGAACCAAGTCTGAGGGGCTGGCCTGCTGTGAAAGGTCCCAAGGGGCCAGGGAAGTAGAAATGGCTCCAGCACCAGGAGATGGAAGCTACCAGTCCAGAGGCAAAGAGGGTGCAGAGAGGAGGCTGTGTGGAACAGGGAGAACCAATCTTCAGTTCTTCCCCTTACTGACGCTTACTGACCCCTGGAAATAGGGCTTTCTAAAGTCCCCTAATCTGGTGCTCTCTCTGTGGGGCCTCTTGGGGACTCCTGGGGACTATGGAACTACAGGTGAGGTGAAGGAAAAATGGGTCAAATTCCTGCCCTCCTCAAGTCTCACTTCCAGTGGCCATTGAAGTATTTTTGTTCATGAAGTTACTCTACAAGGGAGATTTCTTTAAACTGTTAGGAATAGAAGAGTTCACTGGGGTCTAAAAAACTTAATTATGATAATAACAAGTATGTGTGTTTGTATATTATATATTTACATGTATGCATATTTATGTACATACATACATGTTCATATATATATGGGGGGATGTGGGTGTGTGGGTGTGTGATGTGCATACACACATCTGTTTGATTTTAAAACATTGTTTTGGGTGGAGAAGAAATCCAATCCATAATACCACACTACCCATAACACATAATGGCAGTGTGTAGAAGCCTGGGGGAAAAATCCCTTCAGCCTGCTTTAGTATCTTGGGAACAGCCTGAAATCCCTCAGTACTGGTTCCTCTGCTAGGTGCTGAGATACAGCTATCAAACTCTGGATAGCCACTGAACAGAATAGTGGTTCTCAACCTGTGGGTTGAGACCTCTTTGGCTGGGGGTAGGGGGTGGGGGTGGGGCGTCAAACAACCCTTTCACAGGCGTCACCTAAGATCATCTATGTATCAGATATTACAACTCCGACCAGTAACAAAATTACAGTTATAAAGCACAACAAAATATTTTTATGGTTGTGGGGGAGTCACCACAATATGATGAACTGTATTAAAGGGTTGCAGAATAAGAAAGGTTGAGGACCACTGAGTTAAAAGACCTCTGGTCTAGCCTTTACTTTTTCTGCTGTTTTCTATAGAGTGTTAAGTTCAACCAAGAAACATTCTGTGTCAGGACATAGGGTTGTTCAATGCAATCTGTCTGGTGGCAGACCTGGGCTGCAAACCCATCCATCCCAATGTTGAGTTCAGACATCTTTCTTCAAGACAGTCATCCATCCAGAAATGTACAGTTTACTCTAGGCAAGTGACAATTTCAAGTTGGGCCTAAACATAGACTGATCAGTCCAGGAACCCCAGTTTAGAAGCAGTCCAGGCCTGATTGGACAAAAGGAGAGTGCAGCTTTGCATTGGCTCTCAGGAGAGGAAAGTTATCTACATGCTGAAATCATGAGGTGAGTGGGTAGGGGAGTGATATGGGGTCTAGACTTAGGGAAGCCAGGGTGGGACTCGGCCCATGTTCAAAACTCTAGAGTGAGCTTGCCCCTGAGGCTGGACCCCATATGGATGTGTTGTGAGTTATTGATCATTTTATAACCTTACAATGCTTTGGAGAGTGTCTCTCAACAGGGGTCACTGTGACCGACCCCCCCCCAGGGGAGAGTGGACAATATCTGAAAGCATGCTTGGATGTTGATAAACAATCTACAGTGAACAAGAGCTTCCCCAACAAAAATTTATCTGAATTACCAAATGTCAGATAATGCCAGTGCCCACCTGGAAACAACACCCTTCAGAATTTATCAATAGAGCTCAGACATGTGGTCTCATAATGACCCAGCTCGGTTGCTTCCTCCCTCCCATTTTTCAAAATAATCCAAAGGCAGCGCTAAGAGCAAACATGTTGAATGTTCGGAATGTTGTCCCATTCTGATGGGGGTGGTAGGTAAACTGGGTGGCGCAGGGGACTGCCATACAGACAGAGGAGGAGCAGATGGGGCATTTAAGCCTCTGCTTCTTACCTTTGGAGTGGTGGCACACGAGTAGTGTGCATGTCATATTTCACTGTGATTTTTTTGCTAGGGACAAGCACTTAATCATTTATCTATGACAGAGGTGTGGAGGCAAAATGGAGGGGAACAGGGTAGTTACTTTGAAACAGCATGGAACTGGGGTAGTAAAACCCATGGACAAGATGGGGGGGGGGAGGGAGCTCAGATGCCAGAGATGGAGGAAGTAAAAAACTAGGGCCAGTTAGGTACAGCCTCTCCTTGAGAAAGAGCAGATTCAAATGTGGGAACTCAAGAACTCCAAACAGCCCACACCTTGGATCCTCTTTTCTAAAAGCACTGCCCATTGCCTTGAAAAAGGAGCTGTCTCCTCTGCCAGCCCAGGAGACAAAGAGCACTGCTTTGCAAAATCCATAAAACAAAAGACTCCAACAGTGTCAAGCCTCTTTAAACAATCATCCGCGCTGTGAGGCAAAACAAGGGAGAGACATCCGCATAAGGCTGTGGTGGTATTTTTCATGTTGATTGCAATAACACCATCAAAGCCATGCACATTCTGTGTAAAATCAATGTCTGCTTGTTGGAAGGGGAGGGAGAGGGGGAGAGGCCTGGGGATTTTATCTTGTAAGTCAGCTTTGCAGATAATCGCATGCCTCGGGCCTGGAAAAAATTGATGGCAGATCAATGGTCAGGAACATGAGCGGTACTCCTTTTTGACTAGGCGGTACCCATGTTGGCTCTGAGTCTCAGGACTGGGGAAGAGACTTCTTAGTGGGCAGGCGGAGCTCTGGAATTATCTACAAGGTAACTAGTACTACTCAGGGAGGATCTGAATAGTAGGATGGAGAACTGGAGTGGGGAGACATGTTCACATTCGAAAGCTATTCCTATTTAGTGAAAAAAACATGTGTGGAAGACATGGAAGGGAGAGGGTGGCCACTTTCCTCTTTTGCTATTTCCAGTGAGGTTCCTCCAGATGTCGACACCCCTACCCATAAGCACTGAACTGCTCTCCATGCCCTGTCATTTCCAGGTGGATCTCTGTGAGGATCGGATGCATTGTCCCATGGAAAACATTGGCTCCCGTCAACGAAACTCCAGCTGCTGTCTTGTTACCACACTGGCTGCAGACGCCTCAAAGGTGTTGAACCCACCAGATGGCCAGACAGCCCCTTACCTGTTGATATGTGTGATGATAAAAATCCAAACCACAATCAAAGTGGCATGGTGCAGGGGACAGGGAGTGTAGAAGAGGCCTTCTGGCCATCCCTGTGACAGCCAGGCTGGTAGTGTGAGAGGCCACAGCAGCCTCTTTACCTGGGCCTTGTACCCATGCATCCTCTGGTTACCTCTCTCTTCTCTCTTTAGTTTTTGCATTCTTTTAGCCCCTTCTCTTTTCTAGAATCCCCTTTCCCAGTTTACTGTTTTTTTCATGCTATAAACCAACTTTCCTTCAGTCTAGCTCTCTTCCAGCCTCTTGAGTCCATGCTTCAACTTCAGGAATGTGTGGTTGGGGACATTTTCAGAAAAGAGGTAAAGTGACTCTATGCTCTGGGCATACAGTTGCCTTTTTTCTCAATGAATCTGAGGAAGGAGTATACCACATCTCTGACTACCTATTGTCCTACCTGTGACTATGTGCAGTCTACTGCATACACTGAAAACATTGGCCTCCTAACATATTTAGTGCCTTTGTGGCCTTTGGATGGACAACAAAGTGATCTTGAATTAATTTGATTCTAGAAGACTCTGTGAGAAAATGCAGAGACACCTGTACCAGAGAAGTCCGAACTCCTTCCTATTACATCAGAGCTACTGGTGGCTTAATTGTGTTGTAAGCGAGCATAGGAATCTTGTGGACACCTACTTACATCTAGGTTCTTATGTCCCAAAACAAGGAGTTGGACAAAGACATTTTTGGGCAGAAGCAGAAACAGGGATAGTTTGTTGTGAGCGAAAAGCACTGGAGTGTAAGTGGGCCAGAGCTGAGGGAGGTTGAGGGGTCAGGGGCTCCTGTTCTCAGCAGGCTGGGACCTTTAGAGCTCATTTGTATAGGACACTTCGTTGTTGCACAAATGCTGTCACGTGACAGCCCTGCTGGCCTGGGTTTTCAATAACTCGCCCACAGGAATCTTTTATACTAAATTTTGACCTCACCTTGATTTCACTCTCCTGCAACAACTGAATACCTTCTCTTCCATAGTTTTTTCTTTCTTCTCCCTCCCTCCCTCCCTCCCTCCCTCCCTCCCTCCCTCCCTCCCTCCCTCTCCTCCAGACTTCTACTCTCTCTCTCTAAATATTTTATTTTATTATTTTGCCTATAGGCATTTTGGGTACATTCACCACATGTATGTAGTGCCCTGGAGGCCAGAAGAGGGCATTGGATCCCCTGGAACCAGGGTTACCGATGGTTGTGAGCCACCATATGAGTGCTGGGAATTATGCCTGGGTCTTCTGCAAGAACAGCAAGTGCTCTTATCCCTGCACCACCTCTCCAGCCCCAGGCCTCTTGGTGTTTTGCTTCCTTATTTCCCAGTACCCTGGGCCTCATGAACCCTGAACAAGGGTTCTACCACTACACAATGCCCTCCATTGATGTTCCTGTTCCTCTCCAAGATGGTGGCATCCTCTTTACATGCTGTCCTGCACCATGGCTATGAACTCCTTGAGGACAGTGGCCCTGCTCCCCCTCCCCCCATGTCTCATGGTTTCCACAGAGTTTGAGCATGGCAGGCTGCTGTGTAAGCTACAGTTTCCCTTTACAATTTTTGAGGATGCTCATGGGTGCTTCTACCTGGTTAAACCCCTTTTCTTTCTTGATGCCTAAGATCCCATAGAAGCTTTTCTGCACAGTCCTGCCACCCTTAGCTCCATTCCTCTTTGCTTGCTTTAACTTAATTATTGCAACATCTTGCTTTAAAGCTCTTGCTTTACAAACGAGACTTTTATTTTATTTATGAGAGTAGGCTTCTCTTGTACTGTCCAAAGTTAGATTCTCTTTATTTTAAAAGAATAATCATCACTATGTATGTCAAAGATAAATTATAAATTAGCATACACTAATTTACACACACACACACACACACACACACACACAGAGAGAGAGAGAGAGAGAGAGAGAGAGAGAGAGAGAGAGAGAGGAAGAGAGAGGAAGAGAGAGAGAGAGATCATAAAATACCAGGGAATGGTGCAAGGTACAAGATACTTGATCCGATCCAGATCCCAAATTAGAGGAATTCTCTGCATTGCAGTAGTCTTCAACGGAAGGTTCCTTTTGGTTCCTATTTGAATGAAAATGTCAGAAAGTAGGAGTCTGGGTTTGGATCCCAGATACATTGGGACTTAGCGTCAAAAATTAGCAGTTTATGTATACCAGGACTTTTCGTCACCAGAGCAGGAGTCTATCAGTCATCACTGGCTTATCAGATCTCTGGCGGGCTCCCCTCTGACAAGAGCTTTGATTAATAACACATCACAAAGACACAAGATCAGTTTCTGCTTCATCCCCCAATATGGTTGGCACAACATTGTTATTGGTCCTAAGAATTTGACCCCTAAAGTATAAGTGGAAATGACTGCTTTAATCCATCCTCCATCTAGAGTCTTAGTCCTCTCCAAAGCACACCAGTGTCTGGCCTCTGCCCACACAGTTCAGGGCTGGGATCTTCTTGAGGTAGAAGAGCTGTGAGACCATCCTTTGAGTATTTCGTTTCCTGGAGTCTTAACTTTGTCCTGGATAAGCTGGTTCCCACATGGATGGGTTTCTGTTAGTCAGCTCTTCAATGGCTGAGACAAGATGCCCCAGAAGAGTAATTTAAAGGAGGAAAGAGTTCTTTTACCCTCTTGCCTCAGGGTTTCCTCTCCCTGGTTCTTTGACTCTGTGCTTCTGAGCCTGTGGTGAGACAGGACATTGCTGGAGAGCAAAGCTGCTCATCTTATAGCAGCCAGGAGGCAGAGATGGATCCTCTTCAAAGACATGCCTCCAGTCACTTATGCTCTCACTGGCTAGTAGCCCGGTCAGCCGTGAACTCATCAGTGGGTTCACCCACTGGTGAGTTCCGTGCCCTCAGGATTCAGTCACCTCTCTACAGTGTCAGAGTAGGGGACCAAGCCTCCAATGCACCCATCTTTTGGTGGGATCTTTCCTATCCAAGCTACGGCAGAGTCAAGGCTACTGGGCTGGATGCTGATATCACTCTACAGGCAGAGCCTGAGGCTTAGCCACTCTGTCAGACCCTGAGGAGGAGACGCAATCGGGCTTGGCATTTCCACTTTTGCAAAGCTTGGAAGCCTGTTTGGAGGAGCCGAGTCTTCAAAAGGATGCAGCATGCAATTTTTCCCCTCTGAAATCCCTTAGTGATGTACCTAAACAGTCATATATGGGTAATTATGAACTGAAGCTAGTGTGAGTTATGATCCCCAATGATAGCTCCTCATGATTTGTTGCGATGTAAATAACAGTGATTTATTGTGGCTCTGCTGACTGCTTGCTCTGTGATGGATCATAATAGTAGATCATGATAATTATGAAGTCAGCACAGAGCTGTTTTTCCCTCCTCTAACTCAGTTGTAACATGGCCGCCCAGGCTGCCGAACATCACAGCCTGGCTGCTGGCTGCTGTTCAAGAGGGGCATTTTGGTCAGTCACGATCGTCACAGCAGTTCGTCTCTAATAATTGTCCAGGTGGCTCTACTAATCCAGGTTGATGGCATTTTACTTGCAGATTTTTATTTTAGATGCAAATTAAGTTCTCTGGTTTGTCATTCCTAGGCAAGAGGAACCAGCAGAGAAGTGGGGAAGGAAGGTCTGGGGAACCCGACCAAATGACATAGCCCAGATCTTTCTGGCCCCCCTCCCCTGGCTCAGGCCTGGGCTGCATCAGGCACTCTGTCTCACTGTGTTTATCACTTTCCCTGACTTACGCAGAGAACTTTTTCTCCAAGGAACATCAGATACCTGCCACTTGGACTCTGTTTTAAGTAACTCTAATCTCAAAAATCTCCTTCATTTAGAACAATCATTTCTCAAAAGGAACGCACAAACGCTAGCTCCAGCCACTCTGGGAATGAACAGAGTATACTTGGGGTCAACTAGCTTTGGAAGAGTCCGGATTAATAAAAGTGAAACAGAGAAAATAAATGAAGTGTCTTTTGAAAGTTAAGGAAAATAATGTCCTTCCTGTAGGGCTTTCTCAAGACTTTACTTTGCTAACGACCATGGCTAATTCCTAAAAGAAAAATGTAGAACACAGTTGCTCCTTGGCTAGTCACCTAGTCAAGTGGTTGGCAAGATGATCATTGCTCAGATTTCCAGAAATCTGTAGAATCAAGGCTTCAACCGTTGAAGCTGAATTGGCCTTTTGACTTCTGATCAGTAGAATGTAGCATGAATGACGTTGCATGACATTAGTGACCCCTTAGCCAGGGTAGTAGGTCAAGGCAGGAACCTGGAGACAGGAACTGAAGCAGTTACTGTGGAGGTTACTGTTTACTAGCTTGCTCCCCATGGCTTTCTCAGACAACCCAAGGACTGCCTGCACAGGGGTGGCTTCACCCACAAAGAGCTGGGCCCTCCCATATCAATCATCAATGAAGAAAAATGCTTGACAGACTTGCCAACTGATCAGTCTCATGGAGGCGTTTCTTCAGCTGAGGTTCCCTCTTTCCAGATACCTCTAGTTTGTATCAAACTAACAAAAACCTGACAAAGCTCTTACGGGACTCTTCTGGTTTTAGGGGCCTCTTAGGTGTGGGTCAGCTTCAGATGTGAGCCATGTTATTTCCTTTGCTCTTTCTAGCTTCTTGCCAGGCCAAGTGGCCCTCTGGACAAGGAATGCACTGCTTGGAGAGAGATGTGAGGGGGCAGATTCATGGATGCCCTGCCAAATTGGACTGATGTACCTTCTCAGCTCCAGGCAAGGGTGACATGTCAGAGAAGGGGCATCACATTAAAGAATTAAGGCTCAGATTTGCCACCTACTGACTTTGGGACCTGAGACTGCTGCATCATGTCTATGAGTGTTGTCTCTAAAATGGGAGTTCTAAGACTAGATGGCTCAGTGAGTAAAGACACATGTCACCAAACCCAGATGACCAGAGTTTGATTCCCAAGACCCACATGGTAGAAAGATAGAATCAACTCTGGCAAGTTGTCCTTTGACCTCCACATATATGCTCTGGCATGTGTGCAACTCCCCCTCACCCCCTGTAGACACAGATGAATGAATGAATGAATAGATAAATAGATGGATGGATGAATAGATTCACAGTGGGTTTTAGCACTCATACATCATGAGCTGACTGTGAGCTTCAAGGAAGATGATGGGCAGAGAATAACTTTGTGACTAAAGCATGCCATCACCATGGGCATGGATATTGGTTAAATGTGTTAATAGAAACTCAGAAAATGTATCACTATGTTACTCTTCTCTTTCTTTTTCAACAGGTTATCTAATATTAGCTATAAAACTGAGGAAGACCTTGAACTTTTGATTTTCCTGCCTCCATGTTTTGAGATATTTAATCACCCTGTGAACCTGGAGTTTGCATTAATTACATAAAACCTTGGGTCAGGAGGCAGAGCTTGCAACTAGTTGGCAAGAAGTAGCCATAGAGAGTTAGAGGGAATCCAGAAAATGGATAGAGGGATGCACAGGAAGTAGTGGGGGGGGGATAACTCTGGTTTGGTGTTTTTGTTTGTTTTTGTTTGGGACAGCAGAAGAACTCTCTCTCTCTCTCTCTCTCTCTCTCTCTCTCTCTCTCTCTCTCTCTCTCTCTCGTTGGGTTGCTGGCTAGGGAGGAAGGTCTGCTGGTTGCTTCTCGGCCTCTGTGAGCTAGCAGGTTTTCACCCCAGTGTCTGACTCCTGGGTCTTTATTGGTGAAATAGGGTGATAGAGACTTAGTTAAAAGCCACATTTGGCTGCAGAGGCAGAGGTGGCCTTGGCCTGAGCAGTGGGGCAGTGACTGAGGAGCCGCAGTCAGCAGCTGAAACAGCACTAGATTCAGGTGCAGCTGTTGTGTCAATGATCAAACCACATCTCCACTTCCCTAGTGATGAGATTTCAGTTGTGTGTCACCACACCCAGTTTATGCTGTGCTGGGGACCAAACCCAGGGCTTCCAGCATCGGAAGCAAGCATTGTAATAAGTGTAGAAACTATTTTTAGCCCTCTTGACAATTTGTCACTTCCAAATTGGATAGAATAAGTTAATCTGAGGAGCAGACTCACCATGAGAGTATGGGGTCCATGTCCAAAAGTAAGAATGGGTGTGACCTTCAGAACCACTTGAGTTCTCTGCAGCCCCAGGTCAGAGCTTATGCTTCAGCAGTGTCTGGTCTAGCCTGAGGCAAAATGCCAATGAAGTCAGCATGTAAATCTAACTGTTGGAGAGGGTTCTGGACTCCTCTAAAGAAGTTAACATGGATCTTGGTTTCTCAATTCCAAGGGAGATGGTTGAAGTCAGGGAATTCACTCATACTGGTTGGATATTGGGTTCTAAAAAGTGTGAGAGAAGGCTGAGCTATTGGAGGAAGACATGCTTGTTGGGATGCTGAATGGATGCAGCTTAAGGAAAGGGATGTCTCCAGTAGCACAAGGTGAGCTGGCTTCCGTTGAATGTGGGAGTGACGCTGAGTGGTGTATGCCTGCCATCAAAGACAACACAGTGCCCTCCACACTTGCTTCTTTCTTGTTAATCTCACCTGAATTCTTCAGCTTGCTCTTATAGCCAGCTTGTCACCATCAGCAAAGTGCAGGACTGCCTTTGTGGTTCATAGGTGTGTGTGTGGTGGGGTGTCAACCATCAATCTGAGATGTCTTCAGTAGCCCCTCCGTTGTGAGACACGGCCTCTCACTGAATCTGTAGCTTGTCCATTCAGCTATGCCAGCTGGCTAGCAAGCCTTCCTGTCTCTGTCTCTCCAGGGCTGGAATTATAGGTGTATACTGCCATGCCTGGCTTGGCACACATGGGTGTTAGGGAGATCCAAACTTAGGCTTTCATGCTTGGGTGGCAAGTGCTTTGCGCACTGAGCCATCACCCTAGAGGAAGGACCGTGGTTGGTCTATTGACAGAGACTTGGGTGGTTCCATGTGCACCCAGATCTGCAGCAGCATTGAAGTTGTCAAAGCTGGAAGACCTTAGAGGCCCCGAGCCACTTCCCTCATTCGGTGAATAGGAGACTAAAGACCAGAGAAGGAAAACTACTCACTCAGGTCCCACAGCAATTAAACGGCAAGCAAGCATTCAGAAGCAGGTGGCCAGACCCTGCCCTTCCTCTTGGCATGTCTCACCGTTGACTCTTTGACCCTGCAGGAACTGTCCCGGATGGCCCTTCATCTTGCTAGTCCTTGGAGCTTGTACCTGTCTTCAAGCATTTGGTGGCTTCCTGGACAGTCAGAGAGGCAGACAGTTTTGCTCAAGGAGAAATTAACATATGGGGTTTACTTATTTATTTATTTTTGTTTGCTTTAGTTTTTTTTTTTCCCATCAACTTGTATTTATTGATTATTTCCTTGTTCTGTTACAAAGTAATCATTTAGCAATATCAGAATTTATAATTTGTAAACATATTTCCATGACAACTTTCTCCTCTGTAGTAAGATGGTTTTATTCATATTCAGTACAGTTACCTTTTCCCTCTTGTAGACTACATGTTATCCTTGATTCTATCAACTTCCTAAATGTGTTTTTCTCAAATTTAAGTGTTATTTATGTTACAATTGCCCAAAAATTAAAAAATAAAAATGTGTACTGTGTATACCCCTCATCCTCTTTGGAATTATTTTGGTCTTTTGTTTCATTTCCTCTATTAAGGTTTTTTTTTTTTTTTTTTAAAATAAATTTATTTTACAACATCATTTAGTTCAACATAATAGCCACAGATTCCCCTGTTCTCCCACTCTCGCCCCCCTCCCCCTCCCCCATCCCACCCCCCATTCCACCTCCTCCAGATCAAGGTCTCCCCGAGGACCGGGATCGACCTGGTATGTTTGCTTTAGTTTTTAATCTACAACTTTCTCCATCGTATTGATCTGGCCCCGTTTCTGGTTAGGAATGGGAGACAGTTTGTATGAGGTGGGAATATCCAAACAACTACATGGCTAGCCTTCTTTCTTCTCCTAGAGAGTATCTGCTTTTAGTGCCTTAGATGGTTGTGTTGAGAGGCATTCAGAAGCCTCAAGACTGTGTTCCACAGCTGCTGTCTGCCACCAGCATGGTATGGAGAGGCAGAGGCCTGGAGTGTTTCTGGTCCTGCCTTCCTCTTTGATGACAGTATCAGCTCTAGGGTGCTCCTAAGACTCTTAGAGACACAAAAGTGGGCATTTGAAGACTTGCATGGCTATTGTAAGACATACTGCATTTGTAAGGAACTTCTTTTCTTTCTTCCTTCCTTCCTTCCTTCCTTCCTTCCTTCCTTCCTTCCTTCCTTCCTTCCTTCCTTCCTCCCCCCCCCCCTTTTCAGACAAATTCTTATGTTCCCAAGAATGATCTTAAACTTCTGATCCCCCTGCCTCCACCTCTCCAGGGCTGGGATTACAGGCAGGCATTACCACTTCCAGTTTACGGCAGTTGCCGGGGATGGCACCTGGGCCTCAAGTGCGCTAAACAGGGCTCCTCGAGCTCCATATCCAGCCCCAGGAATCGCGTTAATCACACCCAGGCATGCAGTGAGAAGGCTGTGTTCCTTTACTTCCTTCTGTCCCCAGGAGAGCAGCTGATGCACTCCAAGGCCTCCAAGATCCTGAATAATCATCACTCCTCCATACAGAATTTCAAGGAAACTTAGCTGCATAAAAACCCAGCAACAGAAGCAGGAAACAAAAGAGCTGTCATGAAGAATCTCATAGAACCCTGAAGTTGTGCTTTCATAACTGAATAAATAACTCCTTGAGCAATAATGTGTTTGCGAGCTGTTAATTAGCAGCATAATTAATTTCTGTAGATCATAAATAACAGCACAAAGTGGCATTCCCAGGAGAGCCAATGAAAAATTACCTAGACCATTTTAAGAACCTGAAATACTCCGCAGCGTAACAGATTTAAATGGCCTCCTGAATGGGAGTGGGTTGTTTCCCTTTGTCTCCTATGGGTTTAAAAGGAATAAGCTTGTATCTAAAGTCAAAACTTTATTGGTGAGAAGCAGCAGTTTCATTAATCGCCCTGTTCTCACTTATGCCTGACATGTTGAAAAGGAAAAAAAAAATCTGTTTATCCCTGCTTCAAACAAACAGCCGAGTAAGTAGATTATTCCCAACAGAAGCTCTTCCGCACACTAAGCTCAGAGCAATCATTCACTGCTCTAAATGAGCAGTTACTTAAAATGTTAAGAAGGGATGCTAATTAGCTCAAGGAAGAGCCTGCCAAGTATTTAATTTTCAGAAAATGAAATGAAGACAGGCGAGTACTGTCACCTCTGTAACCTGAGAACCATTGCTTTGTACCCAGTCCCTGGGGCCTCCAGTGTCCCCAGCCAGGTTGGCCACTGCAGCTGCACTGAGAACAAGGGATCATCTCTTGGTTCAGAGTAAGCAGGCATGCCTTTAGAGGTTGGGGGTGGGGCCAGAGGAGAGTCTTAATTTTATTTGTAACCTGGAGTTTTTTTCTTTCTCAAAGAACTTGAGTGACTTATCAAAAAATTAATTACTTTTTTTTAAAAAGTAATTTTAGATAAAAGAGAAAAAGAACCAAAGTCAGTCCAAGGTCTGTAGAGTGAAAGGGAAGCTGATTCAAGGAAATGGGACAGCTATCCTTGTAACAGTTAATAGATGCTGTGGCTTGGTACTACTGGTACTGAGCTTCCTGGTAGCCAAGGGGAGAATGACACAGATTTAAAGTGCTCATGTCTGAGTCAGGAACAGTGAGAGGCTGCGCACAGTGCTATGTGGTTAAACAAGCGGATGGACAAGGTTTCAGGTTGATGTCTCTATGTTCAAAACTTGTGATCCAGATGAGCTGCTCAACCCATCAAATCAACCAACACAGAACTTCGTTGTGATAATTGTGATATAGCTTAAGATTCACTGGAAATTGTCAGTCTGAGTATGATGTATGTCTATCATGCTAGCGCTAAGGGAGGCTGAAGAAGGATTGGGAGTTCAAGGTCAGTTCAGGCTATATGGCAAGATCTTAATTCGACATGCCTTCCCCTCCAAAAGTGGTTGTCAGAACTAGGTTTCCACCCGGCTTTCCCTAGCAATGATATCTTGCACACAATAATGCGTCATTACCATTAGAAACTGACACAGGACCACATTACCCAGAAAACTGTGAGCCGAGTTCAGATTTCAGTAGTCACTGTTGTGGCCTTTTAGACTACACACATATGGACTACTACTAACAGCCCTAGAGTTTGGGGACCACATAACATAGTGCAGATGACCCACTTCATATCCTATTAGCAGTGACCAAGTCATATGCATTCAATAAAATGGCGGCCATCACCATCTTCTTTAGTATATGAACCAATGAGGAGAGAGTTCCTAACTACAGAAGAGCCACAGTGCTTCCTAGACAGGAGTCCAGGCATATCTTTGATGATCCGCCCAGCCTCCCAGTGAGAAGAGTATTGGGCAGGTATGGTGGGGCTGGAGTAGAATAAAGGGTCTATTGAAAAAAGAAAAGTCTCGGGCTGGTCATTTAACAGTAATTCACATGATAAAATGGAGACTTGAAGTGTCTTCGTTTCTGTTTCAGACAGTGGTTTCTTTCTTGCATCCCCAGGCACTCAGCAAGTGAAGCTCCTTTCTCATCCTCTGTTGGAAAAAGAACAAAAGCCTAACTATATACACGATGCTTCTCTCAGGTCCCAGCCAAGGCTGCAGAGGAGCGGGCTGTGACTTCGCAGTTATATTGTTTCCTCTTGTCCACATTTGAACATTGCAGCCGCCAGCCGTATCACTGTGCTGAATTCAGCTCCCCACAGCTAAGCTCTTGTCATGTGTGGCATCTCATGATGCTTGTATGGCACCACAGGAGGCACAACACTTTAAAAGAGGCAGCTCTTACCCCCAAGCAGCTTACAGTCTAGTGAAGCCTCAGTGAGGTCATACATTCTAATATTAATATCCATCAAATTCAACCTTGGAGTAATCACTGTCGTAGGCACAGTAAAGAAACTATGAATGAATGTCTACTCTAGAATTTATTGTCCTGAATCTTCTGATATTACCAGAGGAAAGGGGAAACACTATTCACTCAGCAAACATTTATTGAGCACTTCTTTGCTAAGTACTCTTTTATGTCCTGTGGGTAAAGCATTGAATTAAGATAGGTAGATTCTTCTTGGAATGGAGTTTTCCTACCAGTAGGAGAGGGACATGGAAAAATGAGTAAATGATGAAGAAATAGATGAGTAAGCAGCTGGTGGGAGAGAGGATGCAACTGGAAGTGCCTAATTGAGGAAGATGGCTCTGCAGGTGCAGTGCTGGGTCCTGACCTCTGTGAGGGAAAAGCATCTGATTCTGCACAGTTATGGGGAAAGCAGGAATGCTAAGGGGAACTAAGAGACACAAGGCTCCAATGCGAATCTCATGTGACAAGAAGAAAGTATGCTAGGAAAAGCAAGCATAATGTAAGCATGTCATATATATATGGGGACCGGAAGGGATGGATGCCCCGGTGCATGTGACAGGAAGTCCAGGACAGATGACTCCAAGTGAGGAGAAAGGACTTCCTGGAAGAGGAGTTTTATGTGGCTTGATGGACAAAATCTCTCAGATAAGTAAATAGGAAAGTTTTCCCCTGAGAACTGAAATGGATTTAAAGCTTCCCTGACGGGTGCTTTGTGGGGACACATGTGAAGAAAGGGGTGGAAAGGTAGTGAGGCTCACTAATGAGGCTAAGGAAGATGTGTGAACATCTATTAGCAGAGGCCTGAATGATATTATCCCTATCTGTTACTTATAGCTCTTAGTATTATAATATTTAATAATGAGCATTTATTAAGAGCTTGCCACATGTCAAGCAAGTTAAATAGTTTATAGTTAATAGTTAAACAGCTTCTCATTATTGTCTGGAGTTTATTCTACAGCCGAAGAAACCTGGGCTCAAAGATCTTCAGTAATTTGTTTAAGGTGACATAATTAAGTGGCTGAGCCAGGAAACGAACTTGCATCTGGTCTATCTGACCTTCATGTCCATAGGGTGTTACATGAAGCTCTCTCAGGGACAAGCTGTTGAGTTTGCATCCTCAAGCCTTTGTCTCTGATAGCCCAGAGCATATGGCAGAGGCTGATTAAAGTGCCTGGAACAGGGAAGAAACATCACATGCATTAGGTAAGTTTCATGTCCTCATCAGCAACAAGGATACCTCTACCATCATCTCGCTGAGTATCAACCATAGTGATGCTGGGTCTAGAGTATGCCAGAGAAGCGGCCTCTACTTGGACATGGGCATACTAAGCGGCTAGTATTTTGGCAGTCAAGAATGTTACTGAACACTCCTCCCTGCTGAACATCAGGATTTAGCCACACAGCCCGATAGCATGTTGCATCTCTTGTACCCTTTGTGATCTCATAGCTTCCTGGGAGCCCTGGCTCACTGCCACCACCCAGTGTCATGAATGCCCTGGAAGATCCAAGTTCAAACATTTGAAGTCTGGTTTCTATCTGCCATGCATTGCACCATGAAAAGTTGAAAAATTCCAAATCAGATCATGGGTGTCATGGGATATCACCTGTATGCACTCCCCCACCCCGCCACCTCAGCTCATGGTCCTGGAGCAAGCTTTCTTGGGTTACAGAAAACAGGTTCCCAAACATACTAATCACATGACAAAGAACATCATCAGATAAGACACGGCAGCTGCCCTCATAACTATCATTGTTTCTGTTCTTAAGTGGAAGCGACTGATGAGAATTTAAAGGTAAGGAGAATAGGACTGTGGCTTTCATCACGAGGGCCACAGTGCCTACTTGGCATCACTCAGACTCCAGCCCCAGCTGGAGCTGTGATATTGGCTTTCTATCTTGTACACCAGTGCAATTGTTCATAAAGCAAACTGGCCAAGGGAATTCAGCTGCAGCACACTCAGGAGATCTGGGTTCTGTTCTGAGACAGCGATGTGGAAAGCAGAAGGCACAGCACCTCGGGTAACATGGTACCTCAGTTAACATTTACTGCTGCACTCAATCAACTGAATGTCCTGGACTCTGCTGCTGCCTTCTTTTGTATTAGACAGCCTAGCTCTGCCTCCAGGATTCATCTTTTTCATCTGTAGATGAAGTCACTTACAGAGTTATATTGCATTCATCTCAATTATTAGCTTGAATTTGTCTTTACAAGGCAATTAATGTTGGAAAATTAGAAGTTGTACCCAGGCTCCAAATCAAAGATTTCTGTGATTGATTGGTGATGTCTGCCAGGGATGGAAGATGAACGAGCATGCACACACATGTGTAACAATCATGTTGTTTTCTAGTAAGTTTTGGCTGTACCAAATGTCCTCTTATTATGTATCATCAACCCATTATATATGCAAGAATCAGGCTGAAGCATTTCTTTAGTGTGTACATCAGTATGGTGATCATTATATTTAAGAATAGCATGTTGTTATGGCAACGGAACAATACAAGACATACTGACAATAGCCACTGCTTGGCTGCTGAGGCAGGGAGTGGGCCAAGCTCTAAATCAGTTCGTCTGTGTCTCTGGTCTTCTTGCCCATTGTACAGACTGCAAAGGCATTGTATCTCCCAGCGATTAAAGACCAGACCTCTGCATGGTACAGGCGATGAGAAGCCTACATCATGGCTAAAAGCCATGACTAGCATGGAAGCACAGAAAAGGAGGGTGGTGATAACCTTCATCAGGCAGACTCACTCCGACATCACTATTATTTAAAGGCATAGGCTTCTTTTTCCCATGCTATTATGTTTGAAATGAACAACACTTTATCTTCTCTGGTGGTTTTCCCCATTTTCCCTTTCTTTCCTTTTCGTTTCTGAGGGGGACAATTCTTTTCATATATGCTATGTATGGAGGGAGAGGTTACAAATTTCTAAATTAGTTAATTTTTTATTGTTATTAGCAAATATCCAACAAGTTAAGGCAAGAAGCGTTTGTTTGAACTTCCAGTTTAAGGGGATGGTCCATCATGCAGGAGAAGTCACAGCAGCAGAGCTTGGAGCAGCTGGTCATACTGCATCCTCAGTTAGGGAGCAGAGATGAATGAATTCTGGTGCTTTGCTCCCTTTCTTTTTATTCACTCCGAGACCCTAGTGTAGGAGTGGTACCAGCTACACCAGGTCTTCCTGTGGGTCTTACCCGTTCAGACAAACATTTCTGCAAATACTGCCATAGACACCCATGTCGTATTTCCATGGTGATTTTAAATCTAGTCAAACTCACAATCAATATCCACCATCACATTTTCTAGCAAACTGACAGGCTCTCTACTTTTTGCAATGCCACGTTCTATTGTTTGAGGGCAAAAGTTTGCAGACACAAATCCTTCCTATTCTATTACAGAAATTGACTACTTATCACACACATGCACAGTTATTGCAGATTTTCCTAAAATAAAATTTACCATGTGGTTTTTGATTGCGAAGTGCATATGATCAAATTAATAATAAAAATACAGTGGTGCCATAGAAAAGAATGTATGTAATCCTGTTTGGTGAAGAAGACTCTGAATGGCCAAGAAGTATATGAAAAAATGCTCAACATCAGTGCTCGTCAGGAGCACTTCCAACTCAAGACCAAAAGCAAACTCGTGAGTACATTAGCACTCAGCACTGGTAACATGCCAAGAGTGAGGAAGGAGGCTCACACACTGCTGAAAAAAATCATTTCAGCCTTTGAAAGGCAATGTGGTAACACTCATTTTGAGTGAAACGTGGATGTTTTGATCCCTAAATTTATTTCTTGGCAATCTGACTGATTAAGAAAAAAATGCAACAGCATCCAATAATGCCTTTATTCTAACATGATTGGTATTGAAGAGAATTAGAAAAGAATAAGCAAAGAAACAAATCCAACTGAATATCAAGTAATGAAGGAATATCTAGATGAGACCTGATGGATCCATCCATCCCTCAGGTTTTTCAGTCAGTGAAAGTCATGAATTAAATTTTTATCATTTCTCTGTAGAAGATGCTACAATGTTCATGGCTACAATGTTGTGAGAAAGGCTGCACCCTGGGGGAGATATGCCGTGTGACTCTGTTTCTATAACAGTGCCAATTGAAATGTAACTCTAAGTAGTATGTTGCTGGCTGTAGATATTTGTTTGATCATGAAGAACTAGAGAGAAAGAGAAACATTCAATCCTTAATTTTTCCTTCTAGTGTGTGTAGTGGAGAAATAAAAAGTGGGGAGAGAAAGAGAGGCAAAGAGGAATGTTAATAAGATGCAATCATAGAAAACTAAGAAAATGTTCATAATAAAAAAAGTATACATTATTCTACTTAGGGAAAACTGTCCATGTGTGCACTCAAAAAAGAACATACATGAAAACATGCTGACATGAAGACCAAGATCACCTGCACATGGTGTGACTTTAGGTGATGTCACATTTGCTGTGTTGATTTGTTTTTTCATGGTGTGCACAGATAGTGTTGTCAAAACTGTTCAACTTTTCTCTGTCTCTGGACTCTGTCTGTCTTCAGCTGGTCTCATTCTCAGTTAACTGTTCCTCAGGTGACACTGGAAAAGGCAAGCTATCCCAGACTTATATTCTGTCACGTCTGCAAAGAAAGTGCGAGAACACCATGTCCGTGATGATTTTAAACTAAAAGTCCCCAAATGTTCTCATTGCCCAACTTTGTATCACAACTCACTCTTCATTTAATTACTCCTGCCCTTGCTATGGAATTTGCCCATTAGCCAGGCTTGAGTCACATGCTCAAACTTCTTGGACTGAGAGCAAGAGAGAGCAGTTTTCCAAAAGAAAAACCATAAGCACATTATAGGAGGCTCCACTGGAATGTTCTAGCAGAAGAGGAGGAAATAGTTGATCAAGAACATTAAATATTATGATGACAAAAATGATAAAGTTTGAGGACTAAACATCGGGTGAACGAACCAGAGAGCAGGAAGGGATTACCAAAGGTATTACAGCCGAGATCAAAGTTCCTATTTGAGTGTTTGCCCTTCTCCACCCACAGAGGAGCGCTTTAGCAGCTGACAATGAATCCACTCTGATACAGTATATGACACGATGTTTAGTTAACATCTACAAGATCTGGAAAACCAAATACAGATGCTTCACAAGAGGAGAAATGTCCGATGGCTTCATTTTTTTTTTTTTTCCAGCTGGAAATCATCTTCTGTCACTGGTTTTATCTCAGTACCCTTGGAGCTAGGGAACAAACAAGACAAAGGTTGCTAAAACTACCACAAAAGAGAGCCATGCCTACCCCATGCTTGCCAGGAGAGCCATGGAATGCTTGCTAATTCTTCAAATTCAATTTAATGCAGATGGATGTATGGATTTCCTTAATGGAATAAGATTACTTGTAGGATCATAAGAGCTGCAGAGTGTGAGGAATGTTCCCCTAGCTTTGTGATTCTACTATAAGGAAGGAATTGAACAGTAGAGAGTGAGCCATTCTGCATTTGTGTGGTATGTGTGTGTGCGCGTGTATGACATTCTACCCTGTCAATTACACAACGCCATCCCTATTTCTGGTGTTTTACTTAAACCCAGAAAATATGAAGGGCATTAATAATATGATCTTGCATAATAAAATAGAACCTGCTTCTTAAAAAGCTAAAAATGAGTCCAAGAGAGGGCTCAGCATGTGAAGACACTTGCTGCCAGGCCTGGGGACTTGAGTTCATTCAATCCTTAGAAACTATATGGTGAAAGGAGAGAACCAACTCTGGAAAATTGTCCTCTGAGTTCCACAAGTGCACTATAGCACATTTCCTTTCTACACCCCAATAAATACATGCATATAAAAAGTAAATAAACATAGAACAAGCTAACAGTTCTAGCTGGCTAGCCCTCACATCCAAATAGAAGGTTCAAATTTCTATAGTCATTATATCCACCTCCAAAATATATTTATGTAGTTTTAATTTTATTTTGATATCTACCTTCTATAGTGCAATTGTATAAATATGAGTGTGTGTGTGTGTGTGTATATATATACACTAGAGATTGATTCCACGGCTTTGTACACTAGACATGCACTCTACATTGAACTCCATTCCCAGACCCCTATAGCATAATTGTAAAGGAAATTACCATGAACTTTGGACAGGCAATAGATGATATAGAAAAAGAAAATCAAGTTAGTTGACATAAATAGACATCTACATACCCGAGTAAGAAGATAGTATAGGTAGCATCTTTAGTCTTTGCTTCAGTGACATTTTCTTCCACATCTCAGAGTATAGTCTCCTGCCTCCATCAGAAACCAGCTCATTGGGCCCATGTGATGGTCTTTCACTTCTACACATTTCTGCTTTGTTGATATCACCAGTTTAGGTTTCTGTCATTTTCCATTTTTTTTTTATCATTGGTAAAAGACTAAAGACTTCCTTCTCTTTTAAGTTGCAAAAGAAAGTCTCACCTAGTATTCAATGGATTGATTGTGTCCTTTGTAGATGAATACATTCCTCTCTTGTGTATCAAGGTTCCTCAGCCAGCAAAGTCCAAAATATCAGAATTATGGAGGAAAGGCTTTTAGGTTACTAGTTGTGATGTCCATTTTACCCTAGCTCACTTGCAATCTGCCCTTGAGAGAAATGGTATCACCATATTGGTCTCTGGTGTGTTCAGAATAGGAAATTACCTACTCTTTCAAGATGCTTCTTCTGACAGCTGATACTCTGGTAGGCCACTCCATTGTTTTACAAGATGAACAACTTCTAGGTTATTGGGTAGGTAGAATAATAAGGTATTATCATGAGCAATGGATCCTACCGTTTCTACTTTTGCTATTTAATGAACGGCAGTGTTGTGTGTGATGCTGTGACAGGAGGCAAGACATTTGGGCACTCTGATGCCTACTGGGACTGGAGAGTATTGTGAATAAATAATGGAAAAGCATGTAGAGGATAAGTACTTTTTAGTGCAAATATCTGCCCCTCATGAAGGAACAGGTCCAGTGTAGTTCATTGCCACCACTTAGTGTCTGGTCTTCAGAAAATGATGCAGTTTTCTGGGCTCTTGTACACTCAGAATAACATTGTTATTGAACCTCTACATCACTCCTGTCTTTGCTACCATGACCTCACATGAGAAAGGATGATGGACATTCACAGATACGATTTGCACATGACTCTGAGAGTTTTCTGGATGATGGGGCCTTTGTTGAACATTCCCAAGGGTCATAAACACCTTCATATTCTTGATCCTCTTTGTTACTAATCCTCTAATCTTGGTTCTTAAATTCCAGAACTTGTATAATGAGAATGAAGGCTTAGAATCTTACACAGTGAACAACTCTCTTTTTACCCATTGTCTTTGCAGGCTATCTTTGAATGAGGCTGCAATAGTAGAGCAATCCATTTTACGCTGAAGCAGTATGTCAGCCTTGAATTTCCTGGTACTGCAATGTACTGGTCTCCATGCTGGAAGTGTGGGGCTCCTGCCAATAACCAATGTGTAAAGGATCTCCTTGAGTCCAATTCTATACATACTTCATCCATGTAATGAGATGTTGTTGCAGGGCTTTTGGATGCTGTATTGGTGGGTCCAACACCTCACACTCACGTGCTTTGTGAATGAGCTGTTGCTTAAAGGGAGATGAACTTCTGAGGAGAGCATGGCTTTGTTACTAATCCTTAGGGATTGGAACTGTGACTCCCCGGATTTCCTCTTGCCTCAATCCTCATGTAGTACTCTGATCAACTACAATCAAACACTACCAAGCATCACAGGCTCAAAGGGATCAAAAAGTTCAACTGACTGAGCTGGGCCAGCTGAAGAGACTCCTCTTGCTTTGGGTATCCTCCTAAGCTGGCAGGTTTATGGGTTACTTAGACATTTCTCCTTGTGTTTTTAGATGATTGCAATGAAGCAAAATGCATTAGATAAATCAATATCTGTACATTAGGGGCCAGGGTCTGTATTGATTCATCCCACCGAAGAGAGCAGTTCTTACTCTAGTGTGCTGTAACGTACATACCCAAGAACCAGTCGCTTCCACAGCAAACACTTATTAATCAGAGTCCTAGAGGTTGAGAAATCCAAGGTCAGGGGCTCTCAGATTCAGTGTCTGGCGAAAGCTTCATTTCTGGCTTGCAGACATTCACCTCCTCACTGTTCATCTCCAGATATGAGGTCTGCTCACATGGCTCAGAGTACACATCCAAATTGTTTTCTTTTCCCATAAGGGCACAAATCTTACTGTGTGAGCTGCCTCATGGCATCATCTAAACTCAACTACCTTCTAAGACTCCACATCATAATGCTGATTAATCTACCTGAAGTCACATTTTATATGAATTTGTTGGAAGAAAAGGAAAAAAGACAAGTAATTTACAACATTTTACTACTGGTCTTTCAGTGTTCAGTCTTTATTACATAAAAAAAAATATCCATTTTATATACCCAACACTCCCCAGTAGATAATCTGCTCTGGCACTGCATCTGGATGTTAAGTCCAGAATCCCATCTGGATGCTATATTACTCAAGCACAGCTGAGATCGGAACACCATTTACCGTCAGGCAAATGCCTCTCCAACTGGGAGCTTGTAAAAGCAAAGAAACCTGATGCTTCTAAGATGTAGTTATTGACCAGCAGCATAACAAATACTCTCAACCAAAGGAAAGAAGTATGAAAGGGGAAAGGGGGAGATGCGTCCCAAGTAAGTCTAAACGTTCCCAAGGCACATCCCATTCGTTATACCTTAAAGAGGGAGACTAATTCTGTTTGGTCAATACCGAACCCATAGGGACACTGACAACACCCCTGAGACTTTGTTGGATAGGGTTACATGTCTGTAGCTCTGCTGGATTTCAGATTGTGATCCCAAGGCTCAGAGCGGCCAGCAACCAGCATCCCCTTAGGAACTGAGGTGATTACACAGGACTCTGTTAGGTCCACCCGAGTTAGGCTTGTGGTGATAGGGCCAGCCCTAAGGGTCTCTGAAATGCCTTCACAATTATTCTCTGGTTTAGAAGCAGAATCCACATTTGCACCCAGCCAAGTATCTACAGCTCAGTTCTATAGGATTTAAGAAACTCAATAGCCTTCCTTCCTTCATCTTGCATTCTCTGTGCCATTTAGGTCAAATGGGCAGTGTTTGCTCATAGCATCCTTTCTTTAGTCCTTCTCTGTTGTGTTGGCTGGTAAAAGGCATGTCACAGCTGTGATCTTAAAGCTTCTCTCTCTCTCTCTCTCTCTCTCTCTCTCTCTCTCTCTCTCTCTCTCTCTCTCTCTCTCTTTCTCTCTCTCTCTCCAAAATTGGCAAGCTGAGAGCTTCACAGATTTAACCCCTGTTTGCTCACTAGTCCATCTTTGATTTTTCTCCTTGAATCTCGCTATGGTCTTGGGGAAGCAAGCTGCCCTGTTAGCCCTTTTCATGGAAATCTCCTCAGCTAAATATTGAATTTCCCTCCATTCCACAACATACCAGGACACAAACACAGTTTTTCATATTCTTTTCCACTTTATAACAACTGTCTTTCACCCACTGTCTAATAACATTCCCCATTTCCATCGGAGACTCCAAACAAACAGTCTTTACTGCCCATATTTCTACCACCATTATGTACAAGACCATTCATGCATTCTCCGAGGGGAGAGAAACTTTCTCCTTTCCTTGATCCTCACCAGAATCATCTCTTAAAAACCTTCTGATGACACTGTCAGTTTTTTTCTAGTGTGTACCCCCAAAACTTTGAAGTCCTTACATTACCAGGTTGCACTGATACTTCCATATTTTGGGGGTATTTCTAATTGTGGCTTTCTACTCTTAGTGTCAATATTTATAAAATTGTGGTTCTCTAGAGAAACAGGACCACAGAAGCAATAAGAAATTATCTATGGGTACATACAAATAGACAGCATCATTTGTTCATATGTATAAGGCATTGTATTCTATGTCACATACATAATAGTCTATGTATATTATATATATGCATATATACATACATGTATACAATAAAGCACTAACCTGCCTTTGCATTGAATTGTTGCTGAGGAAGTATCAGGACCTGTCCTCTGTAGACTAGGAACCCACAAAGGTCAATTGTATATATAGCATGAAGGCCTGTGAACTAGATGGAAAGTGACACCACGTTCAATCTGAAGGCCCGAGGACCAAGAGCACCAAAGACAGGAGGAAACTGGTACCCCAGCTCAAGGAGGCACGTAGGGAATCTTCCCCACTTTTACCTTTTTTTCTACTCAGACTCTCAGCAGATTGCGATGCCCTGCCCTCTGGAGGATAATATGTTCTACTCAATATACCGAGTCCAATGTTAGGTTCTTTTGGAAACACTCAGCCCCACTCAGAAGCAATGCTTAGCTATGCGGACATCATGTGGTGCAATCAAGATGACATGTAAAGTTAACTTAGTCCACTTCTTGTCAACTTGGCATTTCCACGTATCTCTTAAAACAGCACTTGGTCAACACATACAAACAGCAAGGTCATAATCCCCATATGTTGTGGGGCAGTTCCTCTGAACTGAAGCATTTCCTTCAGGAGGGAGGGCAAGGCTCAGGAGGCGAACAGATTACATGTCAGGGAGAACAGATACTTGGAAGAGTCTCAGAGGCCCCTTCCTGGCTTTAGACAAAGGAGAGAATGACTGTCAGGGTATAGGAAATTCTGGAGAGCCACGCTGCAAAGGAGAGTGTTTCGATACTGCCTCTCAGCCTGCAAACTGTGCGAAGAGCTCCAGGGTTGGTGTTTTCCTGAGCTATCACCAGTGTTCAGGTGGGCTTTTTAATGCAGCTGCTTTTGAGTCATTTCTGCTTCCTATGAGAAATCCTCTACTCATAGTCCTGCTCTACCCCAGTAAAAACTCACGGGTTCACCAAGGCAGACATGGGCAATCATCACTTTGAAAACTCATGGGTTCACCAAACCAGACATGGGCACAATCGTCACTTTGGTCTGGTGTGAGTTCCTTTAGTGGAGTGAACAGACATGTGTCTGCTGTGTCTCCCCAGGAGAAGTCTGTTACTCAAAAGCAACTTTATTCAACTAACATGTGTACTGCTTTAAACACTTCCATCTCTTCTGCATCAGGGAAATGAAGTTGTTGAGTGACGTGTACTCTTCTTGGTTAATGCCTTACAGCTTAGATATTGTGATGCAGCAGTTACAACATCTATTGTGTTTGTTTTTCTGGAGAAGACTTACTGATACAGACTATATCTGGAATGGTAGCTATAATTGAAATCAACACCTGATTATGCTTAGAACACTCACTGTAACTCTGAGACGCGAATCCAACCATCTCGTGCACAGATTAGCCTGCCAATGCAAATGGGACTATGATAGAGTTATCTAAAATTTAGCCAGTAACATCTTGATTTGTTCAGGGGTTAGTACTGTCTGGCGTTTGCTAAGTTGTTTGTGTGTTTGTTTTGATATGTTGTTTCTGCATGGACGAGAGCTATAGGAATTTTTTCTTAGGTATTTCTCCTGTAAGCCTCTCACTTAGAGATATTTGGAGAGTATGTCTTCTATCATGAACTTGGGAAGTAGGAAAATAACCCAGTTGGAGGTCTGCACCTACATGGCTCATGCTGTATCTCATTTATTAGCCCCATCTAACAGTGGGTTCACAATTGTGTTATCATCTCCCAGAAACTGTGATAATTCTGAGTCATTTAGTACAACGACACCCCTGAAGTCTACATATCTTTTTTCCCCCAGTGCACAGTTACCACACATGGGGTTATAATTTTCGTTGGAGAAGAATAGGAAGAAAGAACTGAGCAGTAACTCTTATGTAATTGCAGGCTCTTTTTTTTTTTTTTTAAACAATCTGAGTTTCAGTTAGTCAAGGGATTCTATTATGTGAACCAAATAGAGTCTTAGAATTGGATCAGAATTGTGATTTGTCACACTGACACAAATTAAGCTTCTATTTATAAATCTTGAGCTTGTTTTGATGCAGGCCAGGTTGGAGCTTGGGAACTACCTTAGGGACCTATGATCTATTAGTCATTACTAGATTCCTGTGGATCAGACAACCATAGTGCCTGTGACTGTACTCATGCCACCGTCGCTTGGATTCTTCTGCCACCACGGCAGCATCTTGCATGATTATGCTTAGCTTATAGAGTGCAGTGAATGAGATGCTTTTTAAGCTTTCGTGCTTCTCTCATCAAAGTATTTCTCAGTGTTTTGGTGAAGAGGGTATCATAGGGCATAATCAACTTGCTCAGACACTGTTTATCTCTGCAGTGGTTCATCTTGATGGTCAACCTCATTGGACTGGAAGACATTCCCATGACTCAGAGATCAGAGAAACACTCCTGAGTGTATGAACGGCATTTTTAGATGGTGAAAGATATGGTCTGAATGAGGTGGACACCATCTAGTAGGTGACCGAGAGAGTACCTCTGACGAAGGTGTCTTTCCTTAGTCCCTTGCTCTTAGTCTTCCCACTCCCTCTGCTTCCTGGCCACCACAAGGTAAGAAACTTGGTCCCGACATGCCGTTCTACCATAACAGTGAAGTTAGCCATCAAGTGAATCCTCTTAAAGTGTGAGTCAAAAATCTTCTTTCCACCTTTCAAATAATTTTCCTTAGTGTTTGTCATACTGATGACAATTCTAGTGGAATCCCTCCATCTTTGAGTCTTCTTTCTATGTTGTGAGAGGAAATTGTATCACCACCAAATGTATTTACAATAGCACCCTACTGAGTCCAGGTTTTATTGCTCTTCTAGAACTGGTCTCAGCTTCTTAAGTGAACTTATCCATGTTAGAATCTTTGGGGAATATCTCTAAATTCACTTTCATTTAAAGTTGTATTACTTCCCCCTTGAGCCACGATTTTTCTCAAATATTTTCCCTAGTTTCATTGACTTGATTTAGTGAACACTTTCACTCTTTTAGTGTGTTCCTGTTTTTCAGATTCTCTACAGCTACGCCCTGTAGCATGCTGAGTCCTCACTCTGATTTTGTACCTAGAACCTTGTAAGATCGATGCATAGAGGGAGGGACCACTCTTGTGGAGGTAACTGCCTTAGAATTGTATTGTTTATTGCAAAGGACAGGGTCTGTTCATCAGACAGGCAAGGGGAGACTGCTGCTGTTCATCAAAGACCAGATTTGGAAGACTAGGGGTGTCTTAGTCAATATTCTATTGCTGTGAGGAGACACCCTGACCAAAGCAACTCTTATAAAAAAAGAAAGCACTTAGTTGGGGTCTATAAGCTTCAGAGGTTTAGTCCATTATCAGCATGGTGGAAATCATGATGGCAGACATGGTGGCATGCACACAGACGTGGTGCTGGAGAGGTAGTTGAGAGTTCCACATCTGGAGCCACAGGAGAGACACTGGGACTGGTTTGGGCCTTTGAAACTTCAGAGCTCACCCCCAGTGACACACTTTCTCCATCGAGGCCATACTTACCCCAACAAGGCCACTCCTATTCCAGCAAAGCCACACCTTCTAATAGTGTCCCTCCCTAATGACCAAATATTCAAGTATATGAGCTATGGGGGCCATTCTTTTTTTAAACATACTTGCTTATTGATTCTTAGGGAATTTCACATCTTGCACCCCAATCCCACTTATTTCCCAGTCCCTCTATATTCCCCCTTTTACCCTTATAGTGTCTCCCCAAAAGGAAATCTAAAAAAAAAAATAAAAATAAGAAAGAAAAAATACAAATAAGAATATTAATTAACAAACAAACAAACAGCAACAAAAACACTTTGCTCCTCTGTTTCTCCCACTTCTCCAACACCTCTTCATTTGTCTAAATGGCACTGGAAGCTGCTGTATGTCATGCAGTAGACCCTTTTGTCCAAGCAGCTTTACTTGCAAATATTCATTGTGTGATGTGCTGTTCAGGTTCAAGATCTCTGGCTTCTGGTACACCATCAGTACTGAACTCCTACCAAAACTCCTGTTGGATATCCTGCAGTTGCCTTGAGTCACAGAGATCCTGTGGCTATGGTTCTTCAGGACCAGTCCCTTCATATTCTCCAGCACGTTATAGATGGGGTAGATGTTGCAGAGTTCAAAGTCAAAGCCCTGGATGTGTGCCTGGGTGGTAGCTGAAGTGGTCAGTCTGGGCCACTGGGACCACCCTCCTCAAGCAAGAGGTGGTGCCAGCTTTCCCATGCCAGGGTCATTGGTTATCCCAAGGCCAGCAAGGGGCAGAGTCAGCTCTCTGGGTTGGGGGAGGGGGATGTGAGGGGAGGGGGCAGCACAGCATGATCTTTGTACTTCAACACATGGTTCAACACATGGTTTGCATGGGCTCCTGTGGTAGCATGGGCGACAGACATCAATACCAACCCCAGCTGTGGCCAGACCATGGACCCTGATGGTGAGTAGAGCCCATGGAGGCCATTCTTACTCAAGCCACCACAAGGGGTTCTTACAATTATTCAGATCCTCTCAAATGCCACAGTTCTTATTCTTAATGACTTGCTGGGTCCTAGAAACCTGACTGAGCAGTGAAGATTAAGACAGACAGAAGTAACCTAAAACAGTGCTTGGCTGAGCTGTGAACTCAGGTGGAGATGCACCAGCAGACCAGGTACTCAGAAATTTATTATATACAACACGAAGGAAGGGGTGGGTGAGCTAATCTCAGCGGGGAGTCTCTGCAGAGGAGCAGTCTCAGGGGGGTGGGTATTGCAGTCATTGGGGACTAGGAAGCTGTGCTCTGTACTTTTTGCACATCTTGTTTTTAGCTGAAGACCAACAGTTCATCAGCATCCATACTTGACCCGGGGAAGGTCTTGTCATTCTCCTGAGTCTGAGGCATTAACATCCTTGACATGGGTTCCTGGAGTGGTATACTCACTTCCCATAATTCTCAACATCCTATTTCTTCCTGCTCCATTCTCAAACTGGTATTCAAGAGATATTGAAGAGATCTGACCAGGTTATTCATTCAACCTATGCTGAATTTTGAGCAAACCACACGGTTAGACTGAGGATCTTATTTTTATAACCATATTCTTTTAGAATGATCACAAAAAAATCTCTTTGATGTTTCTGACTATACCTTGAAAAGGAAAAAGTTTTAATTGACCTTGTGTGAATTTTATTGTTTATTTATTTGTTTTTGCTTTATATAGGGTTTTTCCATGTAGCTCAGGCTGCTCAGAACTCATGGTCTTCCTGCCTTAGCCTCATGAATGCTAGGGTACCAGCCACCTTGCCCACATCTTAGCATGTTAGTTCTTAAGCTAGCCACTGCAGTTATTGGTCCATTGTTGTAGTTATGTATCACTATGTAAAAAATACAGTGACTTAAAACAGTAACAATTACCATCACACAAATGTATATTGACAAGATTTATTGGCCATCACTGGGACTACAATTATCTAAGGATAGCAGGGCCTAGGCTATTCAAGATAGATGAAAAAAATGGCTGGTAGTTACTCTGGGTATTGTTTAAATATTCAAGTGTGACTGTCAGATAAGAACACTATGATTATCTTGGTGGCCAGGTTGACTAAACTGGAGTCAACTAAAACCCAAGTAGCTGAGAATGCCTGCAAGCAATTTTCTTAATTGGATTATTTGAGGTAGGAAGACCCACCCTCAATCTGGGCCACACGTTCTGGTGGCAGCTCACATAAAAGACATGGAATAAGGAATCTTCTGCGTGTCTTCATGCCCTTCCTGTTGTGGGCAAGTTTACCTATCCTCTTAATGAGACATTTCTTCACTGGTATTATGAACTATTTCTTCAGGATCCCAATACAGACTAAAAACCAGTGGGTCTCTAGGAATCCTTCAGAACTCCAGCACCAGATTTGGACTGCTGGGACACCCAGTCCTGGGGACTGAAAAACTATCAGATTGTGACTTCCTTTCCCTCCCTCAGGAAACAACCATTGTTGGACCATCTAGACAAAAAACTATAAGTCAGTCTAATAGATTCCCTTTGTGTGTGTGTGTGTGTGTGTGTGTGTGTGTGTGTGTGTGTGTGTAAATATAAAAAAGTCATTCTATTAGATATGTTCCTTTAGAGAACCCAGAGTAATACTAATATCTTGATTGACCTCCTGAATGTAGTTTCTTGGGTTTCCTCACACCATGGTGCCCACCTACCAAAAGGAAGCATTCCAAGAGGCAAATTTGGACACTCTAGGTCCCAATCTTAGGTTCCAATTTCTGAAGTTATATAGGATTAGTTGTACTACATTTCTATTTCTTGAGTAAGAACAGAAGAAAAACCCAGGTTCAGTTTTACATATGTGGGTGTGGGGGAGTAGGTGGATGAGTGGCAAGTAATGTGGGGCCACCTTTAATCCACCATGCCTAACCATTTCACATCTTTTAATTCTTTATCCTTCCTGATGCTCAAAGTGATATAGCCAGTTTATCTTCAAAAACCATCTAAGGATTCTAGCTCCTCATATTCAGTGGTCTCCTCTGACTTCAAACTTACAAATCTCACAGTCTCATTTTCTTGAAGATTGATTCTCTTCAAATAACTACTGAATTATGTTGACATTTTGATTTAGACAATACAGATTAACTAGTTGGATCAGGAAAAAAGATGAGTTACTATGGGGAATTAAGTCACTTGCAAAAATGTCTATATAAGGCACAGAAAGAAGCTGGAGGAGAGGGACAAAGGGGGGATGACGTCATGTGCAGAGTGAAAACGGCCAGTAGGAACTGAAGAGCTGTCTAGCACTTGATACCAGGAAGGTAGGCATGAACACTAGAACCAGATTCACCCCCTTAGAAGAGAACTGAACCCCTCTGCTTATGCATTTACAAGAGAATTTACAACCAAGGCTGCGTGAACCTCACTTCTGATTTCCTATGAACTACAAATAGAACTCCATTTTGTACCCCTTAAGAAAAGGCTCCCAATGTCAAGTCTATAGATATTTTAGACCAGATTCTTCATTGCTGGGGATGGGGAGGCTCCTGTGTGTTGCATTATATCGCAATGATCCATTATCTGCACTTTAAGATGTCAATATTGGCCCTGCTGCAGGTTGTGACAACCAGAAATGTTACTAGTCAGTCATTGCAAAATATCTGTTTGGAGGCATATAAGTCTTACATTTGCTAAGTACTCTTCTAAGGGAAAGAGGGGCATAATGGGATGGAATAGGAACAAGACTAAGCTGCCACACTCAACAAAATAATCAGTGTTAAAGTAAGAGAAAAAGAAGTTCCTTGACATCCGAATTATCATTGACATAAATACAAACACCATTTAGATGTGTTAATTTCTGTAACCAATGTGGAATGAAACAGCATAACAAGACAGTCAGATAGAGGGGGTACAGGGCCATTGTTTCCAGTGACATTGACAATTTTACAATAAGAGATCTTTAAACATGGTTTCTGCCTATAAACTTTCACAGAGTCTCTCTGCTTAGTTCTGACAACCTGGCAGGGGTAGGTTTTATTGCGTATGTGAATACATGATGCCATTAATCTGTCAGCATTTCTTTCCATAACTACTTTAAAACCCTTCCTGTGAGTGCTTAAGTGCAGTACTGATACTAGTATCAATAATTCCTTACATCTTTTGCTCCTCAAGTCCAGGTTCCACTGGGATCATTTTTTTAAAGTGTCAGTAGGAGACTGGTTTGGAAGAAGGAAAGGCACTGAGCATCATTGAGAGCCAAGGTTTTATTCTGTGTATGAAGGACCTCAGTCCCATAGGAAAGCATGCTTGATACAGCGTTGAGCCCAACCATTCACACTCAAGGCTGCTGAGACTGAACAAGGTAGCATGAACAGAAGCCAGTTACCATTTCACTTCTACTTCCCCCAACTGCTGCCAGTGGGGTTCAGAGGAGAGGTGAACCCACATTCTCAGTTAAGGGAAGAAGACTGAATAAGGCGATGTGAAGCAGAGCTAGTCAGCCCTTGAGTTTCTGATCCTTTCTGTTGGTCTCTATTACCAGTTCACATCAACAAGCTGGATGGGCGACACACAGAGGAACTAGCTGGTAGATCAGTCTTCATGGCTCCCCAGAGAGGCAAGCAGGTAGATAAGCATTTAGCCTTACTCAGCTATTACAAAGTAATGTGAGCTCTCTGCCTCTACCCTCTTCTTGACCCCATAAGGATCTGAGTTTATACTTGAACTTACAGACTGAGTTGCAGCCTACCTTTTCTAGAAAGATCAAGCTCTGGGCAGACTGAAATTTTGCTGTGCCCATCTGTAATGAGGTAGTGGAAGTCACTGCTCCAACCTATCTGGGATGATGTCAGAGATATCTAAGAGGAAGTCAAACAGATACACTCAGCCAGCTCTTGCCCTATACCACAACAAAGGGGTGCCTGACTTTTAAAAAGATAATAAAATATGGGCTAGTAGGATGGCTCAGAGGGTAACCCTGACCACCTGAGTTTAATTCTCAGGACCTACGTAGTGGGGAGAGAGAACTGAGCTCTAAAAGTTGTCCTCCGACCTCCACATGCACAATGTAGCATGTATCTCCAATTTAAAAAAAGATGATAAAATAGGTTCCTGAGCTTCATAGCATCATATAAAAATGTCTGCAATACAAGAAATGAATCAATCACCATGATACAGAAATTTAGAGGTTGAGTTAAAAAGACTATCAATGGATGGCAGTACCACAATGAGTGGAATGTTGGTTTTATAGCAGACATCTTAGAAATGTTTTAGCATATAATTATGACTTTCCATGAAACAAAGGAAAAAGTAATAGAGCTCATTAAAATGAGGTTATAAAAGAATAAAATGGAAATTATAGAATCAGAATATAATAACTGATATTATATAAACCCTCTTTAGGTTTAATATTAGAGTAGATTGGATGACATATACTTGAGGATTCATTGATCAGTTTAAGCAATGGAGTCTATGCAGACTTAAAAAATGATAACCTGTGTAATAATAACAAAACAGCAGACACTCAAATCCTTGGTGTACCAGAAGGGAAGGTGGGACTGAAGGAGCTTTTGAAAAAAAAATGTTTGAAAACCTTCCACATTTGGTAAAAATTGGAAGTCAAAATATTCCAGAAGCTAAACTAATTATAAACAGGATGACTACTGCATTGGTGGTTTAGTGTCGAGCATGTCTGCCTTCTAAATGGAATAAAAACAAAGAAGTCCACAGAAAGGCACATCAGAGTTAATGTTTGAAAACTCATAGTTGAGGAAAACCTTGAAAGCAGCCACAGAGATGCAAGGCATTCTTCAGACAGTTGGCCAATTTGAAAAACAGTGGATTTCCCTTTGAGCCGGTGGAGGCCAGCGTGATGACACCTGTCTCACATACAGAAATAAAAGAAATATCACCTATAAATTCCATATGCAGCAAGCTACATGGCCTGGGGGCCAGGAGCTATGTACAGGACATACTGCTCACAGGAGGAGGGCAGCTACTGGATGATGAGATGTGTCCTTGTAGAATGTAAGGGGTAGAACCATTAAAACAGCTTGATTTTTTTTATTTCTTTTCTTATTATGACTGTTGTGCTATTTTTTTAGAATGAATTTTGGATGCCTTCCATCACTGACAAATCTCACATCATTTAACAATGCATGCTCCACTTGTCAGCATGGTACGTGGCCTTCTCTGTCCCTACTGGGGTATAGATTCGGATCTAGGCTCAATAAGCAGGAGATAGGAATGACAAGGTTGAGCTTTTCTTTGGGGCACCAGAGAAGGCATCTTGGGAGGTATGTGTGGTGATAAATTGTGTACTCCAATAAAGTTTACCTGGGGATCAGAGGACAGAGCCAGCCACTAAATTAGACATAGATGTCAGGCAGTGGTGGCATATACCTTTAATTCTGTCACTCAGGAGGCCGAGATCTGTCTGGATCTCTGTGAGTTCAAGGTCACATTGGGCTACATGAGAGAAACAGAACCAGGCAGTGGTGACACCCACCTTTAATACCAGGAAGTAATATGGCAGGACACAGAAAGGTATATAAGGCGTGAGGAAACAGGAACTCATTCTCTTTAGACTGAGGATTTCGTAGAGGTAAGAACTTGTGGCTGGCTGGCCTTGTCCTCTGATTCCTAGGTAAGCTTTATGGGAATACACAATATATCACCACAGGTATGAAGTCCTTGCACTTTCTTTGGGATTGCAACAGGAAGTCTAGATTCTCTGAAAGATTGACTTGAATTGAGTTGGGTTAAATTTTCATAATCAGGATACCAAAGTGTTGCTGGAGGGCTTCTCTCCAGGTTCCACCAAGCCCCGCAGTCCCACAATCCATGTGTAAAATAATCACTCAGATGCTTATATCACTTATAAACTGTATGGCTATGGCAGGCTTCTTGCTAACTGTTTTTATATCTTAAATTAACCCATTTCTATAAATCTATACCTTGCCACGTGGCTGGTGGCTTACCGGCGTCTTTACATGCTGCTTATCCTGGCCGTGGCTGCAGTGTCTCTCCTTCCTTCTTCCTGTTTCCCCAATTTTCCTCTCTCCTTGTCCCGCCTATACTTCTTGTCTGGTCACTGGCCATCAGTGTTTTATTTATATAGAACGATATCCACAGCACTTCCCCTTTTCTTCTTTTTTTAAAAAGGAAGCTTTTAACTTTAACATGGTAAAATTACATATAACAAAACAATTATCGAGCAAGAATTACAGTTACAATATTAAAGAAGATGTCCTATCTATCTTATATTTGTGAGTTTAAGGTTTTATGTCTAACTTATCTTTTATCATAGCTGAGGAAATTACAACTATCTAGTCTTCAACCACATCAAAGACCTGAGAAGGAACATAATGGTACCTGAGAAATGGTAGATGGATACAAGCAACTTTTGGGAATCTTGTAAGAGTAGACCAAGACAGCTGGCAGCCTGGACAGTCACCCAATGTTTCTCAGCATTGTTGGTGCATTCAAATTGGCTACAGGCCTAGAGTATCTGACAGACCATTTTCAGAAGCAGGAATTCTGAAAGACCATCTTACCCTGTCTTGGCAGAGTACAGTGGTCGCTTTCCTTGTGTCCCACTTGTCCAGAAAGCATTGCATTCATACTGTCAGCCATCAAGGCAAGGGCAGTTCTTTGCCCAGTAGGCCATTTTGTGCCAAGAAGACAAACTTCTAAATGGAAATGTCTTAGAAGCCCAACATTCTCTCCAGATCAAATTGGTGCAGCCAGGAGCAATTGTGTCTCATGTCAACAGAATTTTAAGTTATTTAAATGCCAGACTAGCAGTTATAGTTACAACTTAGTATATATAATATCTTAGAAAGAACATATTAAGTATTAGATTCAGGTTCTTTAGCATAGGACACCTTTTGGAATGATCTTTATAACATGCCATTTACCTATGCTCTATACTTCTCTGGATTTTAGTATGTGTTTCTTGCATGATATTGTTTGCATTGGTTGTAGTTCCATCTTATCTAGGTCATTATCCCTCATTATTCCTGGACAATATTTGATAACCATTCCTTTGTATATAGTCTTGTACTAGTTTAGAACCTTCTTATTTAGACAAAAAGGGGGAAATGTAGTGGGTAGCCATTCCAGCTTGGATCTGGAAGTTCCAACCCCCATTGAGACTCTGGCAACTGTCACGCCTACGAGGCGGGGCCAAGGGAGGCGTCTGGAGACCCAAGACCTGGATGGGCGAGCGCGCTCTCTCTGTTTCTGGACCCTAGATGGTGGAGGTTGACTGAGCAGAGCTCCAGAGAACACCACTGGACTGTGATACACCTTCCCCAGACCCCCGCAATCTACCTATTCCTTCATTTGTAAGTCACCCACTAAATAAATGTTGCTTTTAACTACGTGGAGTAGCCTTAATAATTTCACCAATACCAAAGCCATATCAAGAGTAAACTTTCACCATTTAATGTGAGTAGATATTTGTTTACTGAACACACACACACACACATGTCAGAGAGAGAGAGAGAGAGAGAGAGAGAGAGAGACAGACAGACAGACAGACAGACAGATAGACTGTCAGACAGATAGGCGCAGAGATTGTTTCTTCTGAGCTCCACAATTCAAGAAAACTAACTGTGGGGCCCGGGAGGAGCCAGGGCCTCTGAAGACAGGTGAGGACAAAGGACAGAAGCCTTAACAGGTAGGGGCAGCAGGTGACTCTGCTACTGAACGTAAGTAGAAGGCTTCAATCAGGTGCCTGCATTCCATTCTGAGTACCATCCACATGTTTCATGATCTCTGTCTCTTTTTATGTTTCTTGCATTCCTTAAGCACATCAGCCACACAAGATCCCTCCTATTCCACAGATGGGAAAAATCACTTCATAATTTTACAGGACGTAGCTAACCAGCCTAGAGAACTTGACTTGGTCACATGGCCTCTAGGTTTCCCAATTCAAATGAGCATAAGTCACAGAAGTCTCTGCAGAGGTGACTCTGTTATTGTGATGAGGAATATACCTTAAAAAGTGCTCTTAGGGCTGAGAAGACAGTTCATGGACAAGAGTGTTTCCTGCCAAGCCTCACCACTACCCAAGTTCCATCCCTGGAAAAAAAAAAAAAAGACTCCCATGACATCCCCTGACCTCTGCATGTAGGACTGTGTTTCTCCTGACCGTCCCTAGACCTCGACTGTGGATTTAAATCTCCCTGAAACTTAATCTGCTCCCCAGTCTTGGTCCCTGTCCAGCAGAAGGACTCCAAATAGACTTTGTCACTCATGAAGGTAGTTCTGTCATGACTAAATGGATCTTGCAAAGAATCCCAGGAAAGAGATCCTTTTCACTTGGGAAAACACAGCTTGAAAGCTCAGAGCTGTGAGAGAACAGTGAGCTTTCCCCCCGGACTTCATCCAACCTGCCAGGCAAACTGGAAGTAATTATTTCATGTGGGATGCTTATTGCCATTACTGTGGCAGGGACTTGATCTCACCATTTAGCAGAACCATCTGTTCCTTCCTTGGCAGGCACTCTGATCGCATCTCACCTGGTGCCTTGGCATCCTTGGCCTTGAAGCAGAGCATGTCCAAAGCTAAGATGTGTGGTGTAGGGAGAGGAGAAGACATGTCTTCCACCCCCAGCATTGTTGGGCAGTTAGGGATAAGTACAAAATGATAAACTATACTGAAGTATATTAGTATTAAATACACCATTGTCCAGCACAGGGACTGGTCTTATTACTTGCTACCTCTGTGATCTTGAACACATTATATAGTCTCCCAATGTCTCAATTTTCTCCATTAAAAATGAGCACAATGGCACTTACCTCACTGAGACGTCAGTGCAGATTGCCTCACTTAGATAGTACCAATAATGACAAATGGTTCAGAGAAGAGAGTAAACTGTGGGACTAAGAAAGACCTTTGTGGACTGGCAACATTGCTTCTTTTCTGCTCCATGCTCACCTCAGTCTGCAACTGTTGATTGGCTGCCAATGCTGAGAGCTTAGCCAGTCATGATTCTCTCTCAGAAAGTGCAGAAGAGAGGAAGCCATCATAGCTTAAGGGTAGCTTGGGTGACAGATGAAATCTTGGCTCTTCATTTGGTAAACAAAGAGGCATTGGTGGAAGCTTCTGAGTAGGCAGATGAATTCCAAAAATCAGAGCCTTAGGCAAGACCAGATCCCTTCCTTCAACCTGGAGTCTGCTTCCTAGAAAACACTTCTTTTTAATGACAGAAAGTCAACTCTAAGTAGCTGCTACATGAAATTTGTATTCAGGGTTTAGTGGCATCAATCGTCTGTACAGTTTCTAGTGTGTTAGCAACATTTTTCTCTTTGTAGGTGATGAAAAACATTATCCTGATGTTTCTCAAAGGAGCACAAGAACAAAGTGATAGTAATTTGTCAAGGCACATTCTTGTTCAAAAAGGGTGAGCCAGAACCCAAACTGTGCTAGCAAGCATTCTCCTTTTGGCCAAAGTGGTCTCCGTCTTTTACCTATGATGTTTGTAGTAACTGTGTCTCATCCCATTGATGGGAGCTTGGCCTTATGGTTTAGTGTGATTGACTAATTTGCACAAAGGGGACGAGGAAAGTTCAGGAATTATGAATCCTTGTTGGGCTAACTACCATAGATAGAAGAAAAGCATTCCTCACACAAGGGAATGTCAACTGTCCATGTAAGTTTTCAGATTAGACAATTACCTCTTATTTTCTCATAGAGTGGTTGCCAACATTGTTTGTTTGTGTCAGGAACCACTTGATGTTTGGTACCACATGCACCAGAGAATGATGAACATGTGTAACCCATCACATAAGTCTCCATGGAAATGGTCATGCATTTACAAGTACCCTCAGGGTATATTAACTGGCTCAGCCTGTGAGGTCACTTGCCGCCAAGCCTGACAATGTGAGTTCAACCCCTGGGGTCCATATAGTGGAAAGAGAACCAGCTCCTATGTGTGTGCCACAGCATAAGCACACCCACATACATGCTCACAAAATAAATGTAACTTAGAAAAATATGAAGTACCTTATACATCTATAAGCAACAGATCAGCGACAAATGGCATGCCACTATCTTTCTGGAGCTTAAATTCATGGGCAGAAGAAAAGAGTTGAGTTGCGCTGGTTTTCCTGTGCTTGGTAGCCTGGATGTTGGGGCTTGTCTGGGTTTTGCCATTTCTCTACCTATGTTGTAGAAGAACGGCGGAAGGAGTAGAAGGCAGGAGGCTTGTCACTTCCCTCTCTGTGACTGAGCAGCTGAGCAAAGCAACTTGCAAAGAGAACGCTTCTTTAGGCTCAGGTTTTCCGAGCTTTATTGTTTGGCTCCATCGCTCTCAGCCCGAGACAAGGCTGAACATCACGGTGGAGACCATGGTGGGGCAGAGCTGCTTTCCCTGTGACTGGAGAACAAGACAATGAGAAATGGGCAAGGGGTAAAATATGCCCTCAAATGCTCAACGCTGGTGATGTGCTTCTCCTGACAGAGCCTGTACTCCTAGGAGGATCACCAGCAAGAACCAAGCCTTCACCACATGAGCCTTCAAGGATCATCACAGAATGTATCAGTAAGGTAGCACTGGGTAAATGATTAATCAGAAAACAGAATAAATAGTATTTTTAGTAATAGCTCTTGAGAATATTTTGCTTTTAAAATGTCCTTAAAAAGGGGATGCCGTTTCTTCTGAAGTCTTGGCATACTTGTCTTGAACAATTTATTTCTTTGTGTATGTGTGTGTGTGTGTGTGTGTGTGTGTGTGTGTGTGTGTATACATGCAAACACAGTTTGATGAGTTTTCACACATGCATAAGTTCTTATGATAATCACTCGTGTCTGGATTCCATGTATACAACATCTTCTGCTTACTCCGCCCCCATATTCACCCCCATCCCCATCAAGTCTCTTCCCCATCCACTCTCCTCACTCACAGTTCTTTTCGCAGACCCACAAGTGTTTGTTTTATTTCATTACCTCTTTAACCAGGGCCATCTGTGAGGCCATTGGGGTGGAACTACCCACTGGAGCCCGATGAGGTTATCACTGGATACAAAGCCGAAGGCAACGGTTCTCCCTCTCCCTGAACCTATCAGTAGCAACTACTTCAGTCTCGAGGGATAAAACTCCCTGAACACATCTTCAGTCATCTATGCCTGATAGTTCATGGGTCCCTCTTGTAGACTAAAGAAAGCACTTATAACTGAGGGGAGTTTGTAGTTGTAGTGGCTTCACCTTGCCCAGGAGATGACATTTCATTGTAGCCTTTTCTCTCTCTTCCAGCTTGTACATTCTTTCTGCCCCCTCTTCCACAATGTTCCCTGAGCCTTAAAGGGGGACATTCAACGATGAGAACCCATCTATCACTTATTATTAGAACTCTGTGCATCCACAGGTCTCTGATTCATTAGAAAGAGAATCTTTTCTGCTTAAAGCTGAAAGGAGAAATATTTAGAAGGCAGCTTGATACCACATCAGATTTCTAAACAACAGTGTTCAGACTCCCCTAATGTCTATGATCTCCTTGGTCAAGTGTTTTAAAATGGTTTTGTGACTGAGAGGCATAATTGTAAGAGCAGATTTTTGTAGGAAAAAAATGGTACCTGGTGACTGTCCCATGTGAGGATCAATATGTAGTCTTCACTCATAGCTTGAAGCTTGGGTTTGCTTGGACTGGATGACTTCTATGCTTAACTCCTCTTGGCTCCTAGGATGTGTCAGGATCTTGTCACAGATGACAGAAAGTTGGATTTCAGAAAGTAGGAATACAGTTAATAACATATCCCCTGTCTAATATTTTCCCATTCCTATGTGCACTTTGTTGGTTTAGGCAAATCATGTTTGTCTTGAAACCAACATGGAAAACTAAAGACAAGCTCTCTGAGTGGGAGGAGAGAAGGAAATGACCCACAAGAGAACCACAGATGGGAGGGGAGGCCCTATGATCAGTATTTCCTGGGTATAATCAGTGCTGAAATTGCCTTCCATGCATCCTTTCTTTGGTTTGGGTTGCTGGGGTTAAAAGGTTCTGTGTATATGCATGCATGTGTTTCTCACCTATCCCTCTGTGTGTGTGTAACAGTCTCAGTAAACAAATTTTGCTCTGTGTGATAATCAATTTGACTTAAAAAATTTTAGCTGTGGACGTTCTGTCTTTTGAATTTAAATAAAATTTGGTGAAAAAAAAGTCCCACCCCACATGCAGATGGGAGGGGATCTGTCCATGTGGGTAGGGGAGGAGGCAGAGGAAGAGGAGGCAGATTGTGAAACTTCTCTGGGGTAGGGTATTGTGGGCTTCCCTATACCCACATATCACATCTGACCCTGCTTTCTTTCTGTTTCTGGGTCATGAGTGTGCTCTGTGACCTTGCCCATTGAAAACCCTGCTCCCCAGGCGTGTGCTACTAAGATCTTGTTCAAGTCTGAGTGGCAAGAGGTGCTAGGACTTTGAATTGTCAGCCAATTTAAATGTGCATAGTAGCTGTAAAACCTCAAACTACACAATGGCCATTGTTGGTCCTCTGCCATTGCCTCCCCTCATGCCCTTGTCCCTTCACCATAGCCCTGTCCAGTTTTGATCGCTCCCACCTCCTGTGCAAAGACGTTGAACCCTCTTCTGATTTCCGCCTTGTCGTACAGACCTTCTTCCGTGTCCAACAGTCTAGAGTTGTAAGCTGCTTGCTAACACAGTCCACTCCAGGAAAACCCCTTCAAGACGCTACGTGGAGAGTTCACTCCTTTTCTGCCATCTGTTTTTACACCTTAGTATTTCTTCTCCATTTTATAATTTCATTTCTACTCCTCTGTCTAAATGCAACAGTTCCTCATAGAGTGCTTTGCGGAGGAACCGGCTTTACAGGGAACTTTTCCCTTATCTACTGGGAAGAGATTCTCCCTCTCCCCACCCAACTCAACCATTCTAAGGTACCAACTTGGCACTGGCTCTGAGTAGTCCTTTTTAATGTTGGGCAATAGTTCCCTTTTCTTTCTCACTCCCCCTGCACCCAGGAAGAGCACTGGCAAAAGAAAGAAGACAAAAACCTGACCGGGCTCTAGCCTTTCTCTTTCCCATCTCCCAGGTCTCAGGTTACTTAAGCTGTGTGCTGGCTGAACTTGCTGTGTTGAGATATTCGAGTGGACAACTTCCCTTTTTTCTCTTGCCATGAGAAAGCTTTTGGGAGCTCGGGCATGCTCCTTTTCTGGCACAGAGGAAGGACAATGCCTATGCGCGAGTCACGTGGAGAGGTGCAGGATGACAGGAGGGTTCTGGCACCACTCTCCTAAGAGTGACTCAGGCACCTTGATCTAGGAAGCCCTCCCACAGGCAGGAAGTTGTTCATCTTGTGTGCGGTCTCTGTTTGCCAGGACATGCACAGAGGAAAAGCAGGGGGCAGAGCAGTGAGGTACCTGTCTGGTACAAACATCTTGGGGGTGCCTGCAGCCAGGTGGACTTCCCTTCCTGTGACACACAGGAAGAACGGTTGGAGGACGGAGTGACATTTGTGAATGTCCGCTCCACTTTTCCTTCAAGCGTCCATCTACCTTTTGACTCTCTAATCTGAAAACTATAAATGCAAACATTGTGCATTATTTTTACATGCCATATAATCAATCCCCAGCTCTCAAAGAGGAAGAGTCAATAGAAGAAACAAAATGGTGTTGGTGTCTCTCATAATTTTCATTTAGTAATTATACTAAATGAAATTGTTGTTATTACTATCTCCTGAAGATTGAATTATAGTCTAGAATCTGTGATAAGTGTTTTTACATGTACTGTTAATGACCCATGCATCCATTTGATCCGCCTCCTTAGTTTGTAAACAGGGACAGGAAGGCTGAATCATTTAATTCCAGCAGGTCTGAAGTGGACCCACAATTTCAAGCATGACACCCCCATACTCCATATATGAAATTGCATAGCATGTTCGTGCATGCCATAGACATATTGGGAAAGCGATCTTGACTCTTGTTGGGTTATGTACAGATATTCTTTCTCCCTCTCTCTGTCTGTGCATACGTGTATGTGTGTGTGTGTGTGTGTGTGTGTGTGTGTGTGTGTGTATGTGTGTGTGCATATATGTGTGTACAGAAGGACTGTGGTCAGTGTCAGATGACTTCTATAATCATTCTCCACCTTATTCTTTGAAACAAGGCTTCTCACTGATCCTGGAACTTAAACGTGTGACTGGAATGGCTGGTGAGCCAGCCCAAAGTGTTCTCCACTTTTCGCCTCCCTGGTGCTAGGATTACAGTGCACCCACCTTTTAACATGGTATTGAGGATCTGAGAGGAAGCCTCCATGCTTCTTTGGTAAACACTTGCAAATGAGCCATTGTGTGGCTCTTCAGGAGAAAATTCCTTTCTGTGCAAGGAAAAAAGCAATTTCTTTTTTTATTTTTATTTTTTATTTTATTTTATTTTATTTCATTTTTGTTTTTCGAAACAGGGTTTCTCTGTGTAGTTTTGTGCCTTTCCTGGAACTCACTTGGTAGCCCAGGCTGGCCTCGAACTCACAGAGATCTGCCTGGCTCTGTTTCCCAAGGTGCTGGGATTAAAGGCATACACCACCACCGACCAGCGACAATTTCTTTTCTGGATGTTCTGTGTGCCTTCTTCCACTCCCATCATGCTTTTCAGCTTGTGACACCATCACACCAGGTAGGCTTGATGCACCCTGAGAGGTTTCTTTGAAAGAGAGTTGGGAACTTGAAGACTCCTTTTCGCATTCCTGTAACAGAGATCAATGGACAGACTCAAAGTTTGTATTTCTAAGGTGATTGTTCACCACAGAGAACTTGCATTTCTTTCCTGTACCAATGGCAGCTGAGCAACTGCTATGGGCAGGCTCCTCGGAGGCTGCTGAACAATATAGCATTGTCCAGCTTGGTCCTTGATTCCTGGACCTTACGTCTTAGGACAAAGATACCCATGAGCAGAAACAAACAAGCAAACAGGTGTGATAGTTTCAGGTAGTGGCAAACAACTGCTCTTCACAGTGAAACAGGTCATGGGACAGAGAGGCTCTCCCACTGGGTTATATGGGAACCTGACAGAAAGGGTCAGCCAGGTGAGGTGTGGATGGGGCCCTGCAGAAAACACACATCAAAGAGATGAGCTTGATGTGTCTGAGAGGCAGAAGGTACCTAGAGCCACTTCAGAGTAGCAGTCTGAGAGGAGGAGGTTGGGGTGAGAGGAAGTTGGAATAAGGGCATGCTTGTTGTGGGAATTCGCTCCGCTGATGACCTTAGGGTATTTGGCCCAATAGAAGCGTGGTTTTCTCAGGATACTGACTGCTTAAAACTGAGGAGAAGGCAGGCACGTGCTCACTCTCTCTTGTGGTAGTCAGAGACCTGACTGCTGGTTCCATTCATCTCCGGGGAAAACGGAAGGACTCTGAAACTGGATCTACCTTGTCCTGTATCCGAGAGTCTGTGTTCCCCATATCACCCATTAATAAATTGATACATATTCATATGTACACCCTTTTTGCTCTCTCCTTTCACATGCTGGCTCAGACAGGCTCGTCCGGCCAGGCTTGACATCACCCTATTTAATGTGTAAATGGTTGTGTCCATTGCTGTTCTGCAGCATAGATTTTTGAGGGATAACCCCAGTCAAGAAGACTGTCAGGAGCTGTCTGGTCTGCTTTTGCTGTTAAGAAAAAAAAAATTACTTGTGACTGGGAAATATATTTATTTGTTTTTAATTAATTTCCTTTTTTTCCCATAATTTCCTTCAGTACTGAAAAATCAAACCTAAGGCCTCACACAATCTAGGTAAATTCTCTACTACTGAGCCATATTCCCAGTCGCTTACAATATTAATGCATATTACTTACGAATTTCAGCGATTTTCACTGCCCCTTCCTATACTTGACTATACTGTGTTTTAATTGTATCCATCCTCCCCAACACGATGTCTGTTCCCCCACCTCTCCTCCTCCCCCCCTCCTACCTCTTCTTCCTTTGTGTTGAGTGGGCAGGTGTGTAACAATGCAGCTGCAGAGGTGCCCACCAATTCCCTGTCTGGGAGCGTCCTCTACCTCCAAGATGCTGTCAATTGCTGCGTCCTCACCTGGCAATAGGGGGAGAAGAAAACCAGGGTACCCTCTTCCACATCTTCTGTAAGGACCTCAACCTCATTTGTGAGAAGGGAGTCCTCATGACAAGGCATACCCCAAAGACTGTTGCACTGAGGACTAAGTCTCCACACGTGGGCTCTGAGGACCCCAATGTTTAGATCACAGCTGGAGGTCATCCCACTTGGGGGAGATGTTGAGCACTCCCTTGAGGAGAGTGGAGGTAGAGAGGTTGGAAGGAGATGTGCGTGTGTGTGTGTGTGTGTGTGTGTGTGTGTGTGTGTGTGTGTGTTCGTTTGTTTTATTATTATTAATTTAAGAATACTGTCCTTTATTCTAGATAAAAATCTTACATCACACATGACTACTGATCTCTTTTTCGACATTTTTCTTTCATTTGCTTCTTACCTTTCTTTGAAGAACAAAGGTTTCTATTTTGAGGAGGTCTAATTTATCAGTATTTCCTCTGGGTCATGCTTTTGGTATTGTGTTTAAGGAATTCTCACACAAGTCTCACACTGTTTTTTATACACCCTCTAGTTTGGGGGTTCACATTTCACTCTAGGAGAGAGCTTTAGTTAACTGTGTGTTTTGGATTGAGGCCATTTGTTTTACATGTGGATATCTGATTGCCAAGACACTATTTACCGAAAACGAACCTTCATTTCTAATCAATGTCACCTTCTTGAAAAGCAGTTGTCGGTCTACCAGCAAGGACGTCAAATGTCTTCTTCTGCCCACTTATTCGCTTGTCTTTCTGTATGTGATGCCATGCTGACTTGATGATGCCATCTTGATGAAAAGTGCTTGAGGTGGGTGGCCTGGGTAGCTCAGCTGCTTCTTCAATTAAAAAAAAAAGTAACTTAGAATCCATTTTCGAGGTTCTAGAGTGCTTGCTACATTGTCACTGGATTATTTTGGATGGTTTTTAAATTGAAATTGATGAGACTTTTCACTTTAACCTATTGATTGATTCTTCTCCTTTCTCTATTCATTCAGGCCATCCTAAATTTTTCTCAATCACATTTTATGGCTTTTTTAAAAACATCACAAGTCTTTCACTTTATTTGTAAGATTTATCTGCACATATTTAATCTTTATGATGTTATTATAAATACTACTTTTCCATTTTTTAATTTCTGATTGATTATTGTTGGTAAAGAGGAAAAGTTGATTTTATCCAAATAATGTACTTACTATCTATAACTAATGTGCTGAAAGTTTTTAATTAGGTCTGAATATATGGTTTTGGTCACCTTTTTCCTTACAATATGTTAAGATGATTATAGGCAGCTATAGATCTTCATCGTTGTAACATGGTGAATCATATTCATTTTTTTCCCACGCAGAAACCCAAACGGGCATTCCTGGGATTACCTCTACATAATCACGATGCAATCATCACATTCATGTACTATTTAATTCCACTTAGTAAAATTTAGTAAAAATGTTTTGTGTCTGTGTTCAAGAGAAAGTCTGGTCTGTAGTTTTCTCTGCTCATTCATCATTGTCTGGATTTGATGCATGAGTAATGCCAGCCCAGAGCAAGTTAGAAGATATGTCTTCTCAGAAGAAGAGTTTGTGTCAATTTTTTTTTCCTTTAAGTGTTTGGTACACTTTCCAACAAAGTCCCTTGGGCCTGGGCTTTCCTTTGTGTGGTTGTTAGCTACAGTTTGAGTTCCCAGTAGATAAAAAATGCATAGGCGAATGCAAGTCAGGGTATTCAGTTCCTTCTCCCTTTGTGAGCTTTGTTACTTGGTGTCTTTTGCACGTGTGTGGGGGGGTGTCCTCCATTTCATTTAAGTTGTGACATTATTGGCATGCAATTATTTATGCTAAGCTCTTGTAATTCTCTTCAAATCTGTAGACTCAATAATGATGTCACTTTTATAGCTGCTATTGGTAATCTGTGTCTTCTCTTTTGCTTGATCAATCCAGCAAGAGATTGTTCCGTTTTATTGATCTTCCCAAAGTACTGGCTTTTGGTTTCATTGATTTTTCCATTTTTATCTTTTTCTGTGCCATTGATTCTCACTTTCATCTTTATTTTCTTTATTTTGGACTCTTTTTTTGTAGTTCTTTTTCTACTTGCCTAAGGTAAAAATGTAAGGTTATTGATTCAAGACATTTTTTTTTGTACCAATATAGCCATTTGGAACAATTAATTTTTTCCTAAGCAATGCTTTATTGGCATCACATTAATTTTTAAAATGCATGCTTTTTTCCATTAATTTTGAAATATTTTCTAACACATGTTTTAATTTTTGACCTCAGGTTATTTAGCTATGCATTAGTTTCTAAGTATTTGGAGTTTTTTATATTAGTGTGTTATTAATTTTCTTGTTTAACACTATTGGAATCTGAGAACATACATTGGCTTGAGTCCTTTATGAGTCATGTATTTTTTATGGCCCACAGTATGGTCGGTCTGTCTTGGTAAACTCTGTGAGGTTGGGAAGAATGAAATTTTGCCTCCGTTTCCCTCAGTACAGTGAACATGTAAGTCAAGTAGGCTGGCTAATGCCAGCTGCCCCTCTCCACCCTTGCTGGCTCTCTGCCTGCTTTCCCTTTGACATGAAGAAAAGAGGTACAGCTTCTGACAGAGGCCATGGGTTTGCCCCTCTCTTATTTGAGTTCTGGGTTGTTTTTTCTTCTTTAGTTTCTGTATTTTGAAACTTAGTTGCTACATTTATAAATATTTAAGGATGCTGTACCCTTTTCATGAATTGATTTTTCTAATTGTGCATAAACTTCTTTATCTTTTGCAGCATCAATGGAAGTTAGTATAGCAATTCTTAGACTTTTATTAGGATAACGGATATTAATCTGTTCTTTTACTTTGTAACTTATTTCTATATTCCTATTTTATATTATAAACAGCACAGACTTAGATTTTACTATTTAAAAATCTAATTTGATAACCCTTCTTTTATAGAAATCATTTAGATAATTTATATTTTATTGTGATTTATTGATATGGCTATGTTTAACCCTATCATTTCTTTACTTATTTTTTAATTAATTTCATTCAATATTTTTTATTTTGCTTCTTTTTTTCTTTCTATTGGCTCTATTTTATCTCCTTGCCGGAGGATTGACTGAAATTCTTTATTCCAGTGTCTTAATGATTTGCTTTAAACCTCAGTGTGTATCTCAATGTACCTGGATTTACCCTCAAGTGGTATCACTTCATATATACTACACAAATCTTATACTATTATCTTATTTTCTCTTCTGCTGCTGTAATAAAATAGATTGACAGAAGCAACTTAAGGGAGAAAGGGAATATTCTGGCTCACAGTTCAGAAGGACACAGTCCTACACGGCAGGGAAGACACGGTGGCAGGGGCTTGAGGCTGGCCTCTCATGTTGCATCAGTAGCCTCTAAGCAGAGAACAAACACAACGTGGAGCTGGGTTGTATCCATTTCTCCCAGTAACACTCTACTTTTACCAAGTGTGTAAATACACGAACCTGGGGGTGGTGATGGTGGTGGTGCATTTTGCAAGTCTTACAGCTCCAGAGGGAAAGGTACCCTGACTGTTGGAAGCCAGGCTATACCTGCAAGTGTTACAGCTCTGAAGGGAATGATATCCTGACTTTTTGGGAAGTCAGGCTATACCTACAGCTGTGAAGGGAAGGTATCCCAGATACCTACAGCTCTGGGGGGAAATGTATCCTGAATTTTTGAGAAGTCAGGCTCTACCTGAAGCTAGGGTTTGGTGGGGGATGGTCTCCCACAGGATGTGGCAATCCTGCTTCCCTTACAGCAAAGCTCTGCTCTGCTCCACTAGGGAGTTTCCCAGCAGAAAGTCCATTTCTTCACATCTCTAGCCCAAGCTGTTACTTCTCTGCTTCACTCTGCTAAGGGGGAAACCCCTGCAGAAATGTAGCAATCTGCCCTGAATTACAGCAAAATGTTGTTAGTTACTTCTGCTCTGCTCCAGGAGGGAGTTTCCCAGCAGAGAAGTCTCTTGCTTCTCTGCTCGCTGCAGAGTTTCCCAGCAGAGATTCAGCTCTGCTCCAGTGAAAGAAGGTCTTCACCCAAAACTCTTCCAAGAGATTTATGTGGGAGGGAGGAATCCAGGAGAGCGGCTGCTTCTGCCAGGGTGGAGAAGGGCAGCTGCCAACTAAACAGGCACAGGGCTTATACAGGACTTCTAGAGGGCAGAATTTTTCCAGGGATAAGATTTTCAGGGAGGGAATTGATCACATTTCAATCCCCTTGAGCTTGGACAAGCGCAGATTGGCTAGATTTCATGCCCAGAGATTGGTTGTTTTTGTGCTCAGGGACTGGTTGGTTTTCCTGCTCAGGGATTTGTTGGTTTCCTACTCAGTTGGTCAGGGGCAGATTTGGCTCTGATTTCAGGGCCGAAGTGTGTTTCTTTCACTGGCTCTGGTTGCAGGGTCAGGGTGTGTTTCTTTCACTGGCTCTGGTTGCAGGGTCAGGGTAGATTTCATTCGCTGGCCCTTTTACCCTACACATTTCACATTCGAACCAAAGCAGCTCCACTTTTCTCTCATACTTTGAGCCTTTGTGCTGTTTTTATTGCGCTCTTCACGTTTACAGCAATTTTAACCGTCCCCATTTCTGTTTTTTTCTGTGTCTATCTTTAAAGAAGATTTAAATAATAATAAGAATATTTCCTGATGTAGTTGTCATCCTGAGCACTTGTTACTCCTTTGTACGGGTGCATCTGTGTTTTCATCTAGTCTTATTTTGCTTTGCCCTGAAAGGTGTTTTAAAACATGTCTTCTCACATGGTGATAGCACAGAATTGAACTCCTTCAGGTTCTGTCTGCTTCTTTAAGACAGGGTCCCAGATAAACAGAGCTGGTCTTAAACTTGACATCCTCCTGCCTCAGACTTTAAAGTGTTGAGATTATGGATGTATGATACCACACCCAGGTTCAGAATTTTTTTTTCCTTATGGCTCATCTTTGAAAATCCCCCCTTTTATCTTTGTTTTGGGGGGATGTGAAAACATCTTGGTAAAGAATTCTAGACTGCTGGGTATCTTTGGCTGCTCGTCCTGTGAACTGTCAGTCCACACACTGGGTTCTTGTTGTGCTGTTTACAGTGAGTCTGCTCTGAAACTCATCTTTTCTTAGTGTTTCTGTGAAGGTTTTCTCTTCCTCTAGTCTTGAGCAACTTAGCTAAGTTCTGCTTGGCAACCGTTTTTCCTTCATGTAGCATATGCCTGAAGTTCTTAGCTCTTGCATTCTTGTCCTTATAATATACACTGGAAGGGGGAAAAAAATCAATCTTTATGTTTTTAACATTTTTTCCTGCTTTCGTCCTTCCAGCTGCCAAAAACTGCCCCACATCATATTGGCACTCCATTAATTTTTGTTTATTATTGTTCCTTTCTCTTTTCCATGTTAGATAGCTTCTGGTTTACTAATTTTTCTATAAGCTCATCTGTTGTTAATCCCATCCACTGTAGTTTCTTCTTATATATTGTAAGCATTATAATACCAAATTCAATTTTGGTAAGTTTTTAAAGAGTGTGTATCTATTTAGTGTATATGCGTATGGTGAATGTATTTACATTTTTTGTTTAACATATTTTTTAATGTTTTGAATATCTAGAATGCAATCATAATGTTCATACCCTTTCTATTCATTCTAACACCAGAGACAATTGTTGTTCTTTTTTTTTGGGGGGGGGGAGCCACCACCCAGCTCCAAAATAAATCACACACAGAGGCTTATTCTTACTTATAAATGCCCAGTCTTTAGCTTGGCTTGTTTCTTCCAAGCTTTTCTTAACCTAAATTATCCCATCCATCTTTGGCCTCTGGTCTTTTCCTTTTCTATTCCTGTATACCTTTCTTTGTTTCTTACTCCATGACTTGCTGTGTAGCTGGGTGACTGGCCCCTGGGGTCCTCCTCCTTCTCTGGCTACTTCTTTTCTCCTCCCAGATTTCTCCTTCTATATATTTTCTCTGCCTGCCAGCCCTGCCTGTCCTTTCTCCTGCCTTGCTATTGGCCACTCAGCTCTTTATTAGACCATCAGGTGTTCTAGACAGGCACAGTAACACAGCTTCACAGAGTTGAACAAATGCAACATAAACAAGAGTGACACACCTTAAAATAATATTCCCCAACATTTCTCCCCTTTTGTCCAAATACAAAGAGAGGTTTTAACTTTAGCATAGTATAACTACATACAACAAAAACAGTTATCAAATAAGAATTACATTTACAATATTCTGTCCATTTGTAGTTGCATATTCAAAGAAAATACTGAATTATCTATCCTATCTTAGTGAATCCAAAGTTTTACACCTAACTTATTTTCTATAATAACTAAGAAAAATTGTAACTATAACTATCTAGTCTTCAACTCCATCAAAGACCCAGAAGGATGGAATATTATTTAACAACAGAGACGTTTAGCTACCTGGACAGTCACTCAGAGTTCCCCTGCAACACTAGGGCATCCATCTTCAGCCTATGGGCCCAGAATATCTGGCAAACTTTTCAGTGAAGCATGATATTTGAAGAACTGTCCTACATTGTTTTGGCAAAGTTTAGCAGTCACTTTTCTGTGTGTCCTACATGTCCGGTCTGCACAGCACATAGTCAAGCAGTCAAGGCAAACGCAGTTCCTTGCCCAAATGGCTAATCTTGCCACAATGAAAGCAAACTCCTATGGAGTTTCTTCAATGCCATCATCTCTGAAGTAAATTTGTGCTTTCAAAAACAGATATGTCTCATTGTCATGGAAAAGTTTATGTTAACAAGACATTTTAAATACCATTTTCTGAAGGTCTTTGAAAGGTTTGACGATCATCTATCTATCTAAAATATAACTCTATATGATCCAGCAAGCATACCTAACATGGCTACAAATTTGATTGTTATGAATGACTAACCACTAACCCATATTTCCTGATTATCCTATACAGTTTATAATAGCTTTCAAAAACTAGAATTCTACATTATGTTTTTAAATAAACTGCATAGATACAATACCTTAAACAAGAATAGAAACATATATACAGTATGTTGTAACAAAAATATCCTTAAATTTTTATCAATACACAAAAATCCTTTAAACAAGAGTAAAAACATATATACAATATGACAAAAATAACTCTACATTTGTATATACTGTATTTTCTTAAATAATAACAAACATCCATAACCCACCAAATAACCAAAACCCACCACCACTACCCCAACTCTTGGGTATGTATGAGTAGTTTTCTCCAAAATGCTTCCTGCTGTCTATGGACAAAGTATCTCTAGGGTCCCTTAGAAAATTTGAGATAATGGCCAAGTCCTGGGAAGACCAGCTGTAATCTTTTTTGATGGATATCACCTGTCAAGTTTCAGGAGGTCTCTCCTGATCACACCTGATCCATATTATTCCTGAAAGAATCTATAGCCTCTCATCTCCTGTGGGAACAAAACTCCAAAGCATTTTTGGTTTACATTTGACAAATATATTTTTTGACTTTTTAAAAGTTAGGCATTCCTAAAGCATAGAGGTTGGTTTATTTCATCAGTCCTCTTTCAGTCCCATGTGTGTTTGCAGCTGTTGTGTGCTTATTAACAATCAAAAAAAATTCAAAATCAACATAATAGTATACAGGATTCAGACTCCCTGTGTATTTCCCATCTCTGTGTGGCTTATTCTTTATATATATATAACTTCTCTCTTTAAATACTTTTTTATTTTTAAATTATTTCTTTCTGTAATTGTTCATACCTTCTTTTCTTTCTTTCTTAAGCCTATGCATATTGTAAAATACATTGGAACATTTTTTAGAGGTTTTTTCCATCTGAACCTGCTTTACTGCATATCTTTAGTCTTCTTTGAATACACGAGCAAACTACACCTGGATCCTCCATGCATGTGACTCCTCCTATCCTTTCTCTTGCCTCACTATTAGCCACTTAGCTCTTTATTAGACCATCAGGTGTTCTAGATAGACACAGTAACGTTGCTTCAGAGTTAAACAAATGCAGCATAGAGAAAAGTAGCACAGCTTAAAATAATATTCTACAACAGACAATCTAGCTCCATTCAGTTAAATTTTTCTCTCCTCATTTCTTTGTATGTCTGAAAAAATTTAAAGTACATTTATTAATTTGTGCAGGTGGGGGTGTGGAGAATGCTCTATGGTGCTTGTATGGAGGACAACTTGGAGGAGTCAGTTCTCTCTTTCTACCCTGTGGGTCTTGGTGCTTGAATTCAGGTCGTCAGGCTTGGCAATAAGTGTTTTATCTTGCTGGGCCATCTCACTGGCCCCTGCTGGATTTTTGTGGCTTTAAACAAAACAAAACAAAAACCTAAGTATTAGCCAGCAACATACTGAATATTTTAGCAAGACCTCTGTCTGTTTGTTTCTTTTTGTACTTTGCTCTATGAACTCTGTTGTATTTCTTTCTTGGACCCTCATGTCTATATTCTCCATCAGAGAATCTACTTAGCTCTACCCAAGCTCCCCATTTTTGTACCCTAGGCTCAGGATTCTATCAATGAAGAAAACAGGGCTAACTGAGAGGCTCCATTATTTGTTTCTAAGTCCTAGGGACAACCACCCTATTGACAAATGTCCAGCCTCCTGAAAATTATGGTAAAATAGGGACAAAGATGCCTATTACTCTTGCCTGGAAATCAATGTCCTGAAGATTATGCTTAATGATTGACTTGTAATAGCTTTAAAGATTCTAATGATTATATGATCTCCTTAGGGTTCAGATCTCTTGGGATGAGGTAGCACAGAATGGCATATTTATTTCACATCTGTTACAAAAGATAAAGGACATTTCAGTTTAAAAGTGATCTAAAGTACAACATGTCTATGCAGCAATTAAGTATGTGAATCCTGATTACTCTTTCAAAACTCTGAGTGTTAAGCTTGTTGTGATGTCTGTGAACATAGCCCCAGTCTACAGGACAATTTATAGACCATGTATGGTGGTATCATAACAAAAAATGAATTTGTAAAGTTCTAGAACAGATAGGCAGCTATTTCTATTCTGATATTGTGATGCTCAAAATAAAAATAAGCCCATTTCACTGACTAGAGAGATGGCTCAGTGGTTAAGAGCATTGGCTGCCCTTCTTGAGGACCCTGGTTCAATTCTTAGCACCCATATGGCAGCTAAGAATCATCTTTAAGTCCAGTTTCAGGGGATCCAAAGCCTTTATGACCTACATGGGTACTGCATGCATGTAGCTCACTTACATGCATGTAGTCAAAACACCCATACGCATAAAATGTTTTAAATGAATGTTTAATTATCATTTACTTTATTGAATGTTTAATTATCATTTTTATTTATTCCTTGTGTCTTTCACATCATGCCTCCCAATCCCACCACCCATCTCTCTCCACCTGGGAATAAAACAAAATAACATTTAAGAGAAAAAGGTGGGGGGAAGGAAGAAAGGGAAAATCTCATCATGGAAGCTGTAGTGTGACACAGTGAATTATACAGTAAACCCCTTTATCCATACATTTTTACATGCAAGTGTTCATCACAAAGAATCACTGCTCTGGCTTGAGTCCCCTGGTCTCTGCTAGACCATTGACACCAGGCCCTCACTGGGACTCTCGCTGGACATCCTGTTGCTGCCCTGTGTCATGGAGATCCTACAGCCCTGGGTCCACTGGACTGACCCCTCCCCACCCAGCACCCCTCTCTACCCCGTGCTCCAGCGGCTCACAGATGGGGTGATGTTGGAGTGAGCCAACATAATAACCCTGATTCTAGGCCTGAGTAGTTGAAGGGTTTGTCAGCCCACAAGCTCTCCCCTGCCCTACCACCAGGGTGAGCTCTCCTGCATTTGCCCTAGTTCACCCCTTGCAGTGATGAGCAATGGGCGGGGCCAGTTCTCCTGCTTTCACTTCCTCAGGGTCGGTTCACCCAAGCCTCACCTTCAGGGCCAGTTCTACTGTGTTGTCCAGGTGAGGTGTAGGGGCCACTCTCCAGAGTGCTGCAGCAGATGAGGGGCAGGGACAGATCTCCTGCTCTTATGACCTCAGGTCCAGTTCTTCCACTTACCTCAGGCATTGATGGGGGGCATTTTTATTTTAAAATTAACTTTAGTTGAATTTTGTATTTTTAAGAATTAATAAAGATATTTTAAAAAGAATACCCCATTTTCACTTCAGGGAATTTTTCTTACTGTATGGGAATTTTAAAATTACATTAATCTCTTCTAAAGAAACGGAGTTGGCCTATCACTAACTGTGAGGGTAGAAAAGTACCAGATCAGTGGCCATCATGTGAGTTAGTTTCCATCTGAAAATGAAGCAGCTGTCCATTACAGAAAGAATAAACTGGTATGTAGTATCCTTCTTGTTTACAGTGATTTAAGAAAATTAAGTGAGTTCACAAAAAAAAAATCCAGCTCTTTCTGATTCTTTTTTATTAAAAAAAATCTTTTAGCGTTCTTAATACCTTTTATTTGTTTATATCAGCTATATGGTCTGTGCATTCTTTTATGTTTGAAATCCTCTTTTTAAAAAGATGATTTGTTTATTTGTTTATGGATGTGTATCTGGGAGAGTGCGTGTGCATTGTATGTGTGGGTGTGTGTGCCTGTGCCCATGTGCAGAAGCTAGAAGAGGCTGGCACTCTTCTTACCAATCTCTGTCTATTATTTTGAGGCTGGTTCTCACCCTGAACTTGGAGCTCACATTTTCTCACCTAAGCAGGAAGCCAGTAGGCTCCATCCACCATCCTCCTGTCTCTGCACTCCTTAGAGCTGGGGTTACAGATGCATGGTGAACATTTGGATTGTTATGTAGGTGGTAGGATTTGAACTCTGGTCCCCAGGATTGCACAGTGTTCTCAAACACAGAGCCCCCATTTCCAGGTTCTAAACTCCCTTTCTTAATACTTAATCCTCCTAATTTATGTTCATTGACAACTCTTCCTGTAAGATAAAACCTAGAGTGTTATTGAGTTAGAATGTATCCTTGAAACTGGGTTGTTCTAAGACATAAACAGTATTATTGACAGGTCCCAGTTATGATGGTTTGACCTGAGGACATTTGGCTGTAAGAGTGTGAAAGTGAAAAGCTCTCGGGAGAAATTGTATTTCAGATTTCAAATTCTGAACTTTTCTGTAACTATTGAGACTTTTTGAGACATTGGAAGGTAGCAGAAAGCCATAGCTTCCTGTCAACCAGGTATCTCGAGAAAAAAAAAAAAACAATGAATATTCTTCTGTCTTGTTAAGCTATGACACTCTTGAGGATATGTCATTTTTTAATTGAAATAGAATTACATCACTTTCCCCCACCTTTCCTCCTTCCAGCTCCTCTTAGCTACCTTCTTTTAAACTGTTCCCATGTACCCACTAAAGCTGATAGCCTCTTTTTTTATTATTGTCATGTGTGTGTGTGTGTGTGTGTGTGTGTGTGTGTGTGTGTGTGTGTGTGCACAACCTGCTGAATTGATTTTTGTTGGTAGTGTGTTTATGGTGTCAAGGTCGACCACTCTGTATTAGACAACCAACATCAGAGTTCATTAGTGGGAGAGGCTAATTCTCATTCTCCCAGCCATCAGTAATTGCCTCTAGTTCTTTGTCTAGGGCTGGAACCCTGCACAATTTTCCCCCTTCCATGTTAACATGTCCACCGATATTGCCATGGACATTAGTGTAGAGAATCCCCAGAAAATTAAAAATAAATCTACCATCTGATAGCTCTACCACATGCCTTGGGATATGACCAAAGAATTCAACATCCTACTCTACAGATACCTGCTCAGCCACGTTCATTACTACTCTATTCATAATAGCTAGGATATGGGAACAACCTAAATTTTCTTCAACAATGGATAGATAATAAAAATGTGGTATATATATGCAATGGAATACTAGTGAACTATAAAGAAAAATGAAATTTTCAGGTAAGGGGACAGAACTAGAAATTATTATATTCAGTGACATAATCCAGACCCAGAAAGACAAATACCACATATTCTCTTTCATCTGTGGTTCCTAGCTCCACGTCTCAGTAAAATATCCTAAATGTATTTTTCACTTACAATGTTTTCTATTTATGGTAAGTTTGTAGGATATAACAACCTACAGATGTTAGTTACTTACGCATTGCTGTGACCCTGATACCTACAAACAACTTAGGGAGGAAAAGTCATATTCGGATTCACAGTTTCAAGCCATAAGTATAGCTAGAGTTTTCCTGCCTGGCCCACAGTCAGGACAAATCTCTGTCACCCACCAGTTCCACAGCCGCTCAGACCCAATCAAGTAAACACAGAGACTTATATCGCTTACAAACTGTATGGCCATGGCAGGCTTCTTGCTAACTGTTCTTATATCTTAAATTAATCCATTTTTATAAATCTATACCTTGCCACATGGTTCGTGGCTTACTGGCATTTTCACATGCTGCTTGTCATGGCGGCAGCTGGCAGTGACTCCCTGCTTCAGCCTTCCGCTTCCCAGAATTCTTCTCTCTCCTTGTCCCACCTACTTCCTGCCTGACCACTGGCCAATCAGTGATTTATTTATTGACCAATCAGAGCATTTTGACATACAGACCATCCCACAGCACTTCCCCTTTTCTTTTCTTTTCTTTTTTTTTTTTTTTAAAGGAAGTTTTTAACTTTTACACATCTCCAAAGTCAGCTTGGTATATTTGGGAATTTGGGCGTAGCTTCTCTTACTACTTCCTTCTGGAAGGGGGCACTGTATCTTATGGGGACACAAAGAAAAATTTATGATTATGGAGTAGTCCGTGAGGGTGTATCGTCTGAGCCAGTTGCCTTGAAATGGTTCTGGATGTTGGATCATCTGGGCCTTGGTGTCATTGGAGACTTTTCAGGGGGTCTTGGCTGGTCAAACCTGATGTATCTTAATCTGAAACAAATCCATAGCCTCTGGCTTTCTGTGGAAACAAAAGCAGAGCCTCCTTTCCAAAGCAACATATCCTTACATCCAAATTTTGAAGTCAAGGTACCTTTAACATTTTGGCATAACTCAACAGCTTTTGCAATCAAATGTTTTTCTTCAGTTACAAATATCAAAGAGAACATAATCTAGATTCTCTGTGTGGTAGCCATTTTTGCATGGCTTATTTTTTATATTACCTTGAGCCTATTGCTTTAAACTGCAGCATTCTAAGACTGAAATGGCACTGTGGCTGCTGACTCCTCCCACTTCAGCTTCCCAACATGGTGGTGGTATGTTTTCTGCCAGCTCTGGGAGTCATCAACTTTCAGAAATAGTGGGTCTATGTATCTATCAAAGCAGTGTGTAGCCCAGAAACCTCTTTTTTTGTTTTGTACTAGCAAAGGCTAAATCCACGATGCAGCTTAATGTGCCACTTGCAGAGGCCTTATTCCTGCCATACTACAGATCAAGTGCCCAGGCCAGGAACCCGCCATAGTAGCTCAAACACGCAGGCTGCCACTAACTTGAGAGAAACAACTAGGAACTGTTTTTAGTTCCGTTTTAGAATCTTTTTCTCAAGTTTTAGGTGGAAACTCATGCCCCACATTGGGTACCAAATGTGGAAGTAACTGTCTTATTAAATAAGAAACACAGAGCCAATGTAAAGATAAAAGCCCAAGAGGTCAGAGCTAAGAGCCTTACCCTTCCTGCTTCAGCGATCCTCTTCAGCCAAGAGAGACCTACTTCCTGTGTGTTTGTCTTTATATAGACTTTCTGTTCTGCCTTCTCATTGGTTGTAAACCCAACCACATGACCGCCTCATCACTGCCTGTCTGTACAGACCTCCAAGTCTTCTATGGTTGGTATTGAGATTAAAGGTGTGTGTCTCCAATGCTGGCTGTATCCTTGACCACACAGAGATCTAGCTCTGCCTACCAAGTGCTGGGATTAAAGGCATGCGCCACGAACACCCAGCTCTGCTATGGCTTGCTATTAGCTCTGATCCCCAGGCAACTTTATTTATTAACATACAAATAAAATCACATTTCAGTACAAATAAAATATCACCATACATAAGGATGGAGGAGATATGTTCCTGAGGGCAGAAGCAAGTGGCAGAGCCTGTTCATATCACAGCCAACTAGAAAGGAGAGCAAGGCATGGACTAGGGGCCAAGCATGAGCTTCTAAGGCCTATGCTGAGTGATGGCTTTTTATCACCCAGGCTCCCATCTAAAACCTCCACACTCCCAAAATATCTCAAGTGCTTCAAGACATGAGCCTGTGGGGGAACATTTCAGATTCAAACCAACATAGGCTTCCAGGAGCATGCTTCCTTCTAGCTTGTGGTGATTTTAAATAGTGGATGTAAAGTAACTGACACTCCTCTTAGCGAAAGGAATGGCCAATGTCTCATCTTCCCCCACATCCTCTTGGAATCTGGGAAGGCTTGAGAATCAACTGAAACCAAAAGAACTGGTCAGAAGTAACTTGGGACTCTACAGCTGCCAATAGTCAGTTCCACCATGTTGAATAGGAGATGAGGTCTACAACCTCACTCAAGGGTCCCACCAGCCCCCTTCAGAAGCTGTCAGACTAGAGTGAAGACACCTAGAGTTGATTTTAAGTTTGGCTTCAGCCATCATGACATCTCAAGGCATCAGAAACTCCTAGCTGAAGGAGATTCCAGCTGTGGGACAAAGGCAAGTCATCGCTCTATACCCTGTCTGGATTTATTTTACCATCTGAATATGTAAATGTGAAAAAATGGACACTTTAAGATGATAAATTATAAAGCTGTTATTCTCACTAAATGGAAACAGGAACATAATTATTTCAAAAGAATTATTTTAAGTAATTCTGCATTGAAGAACGCATGCATCTCAAATCTGGGACTCTTTCTGTAAAATGAGGATAATTTCTATAAGAATAAGGAAACAAAAGTATATAATGTGCTGACCCTAGTTCCTGCATGTGGAAAATAATTGAAACAAGAACATCTATATATAATACTGGTTCTACAATAGGCATTTAAAAAATATTCTAGTACTAGTGAAATTTTCTTAGCCTGTTGTTATCCTTACCCCGCCCCATTTAACCCTTTGTTAATAGATGGAAAAGATAAGGAGAAATTATTTGGGTTCTATGGATGGCTAACCTTGCTTGTCAAGTTGACATGCCTGGGAAGAGGGAACCTTCTTTGAGGAATTATTTTCATCAGATTGGCCCATGGAATGTCTATGGGAACATTTAATTGACTATAATTGATGTAGGAAGGACCAGCTCAATGTGGGTGGTGCCATGGGCTGTTTAAGAAAGGAACTCTGAAAGCAGTAAAGAGTGTTCCTCCACGGTCTCTTCCTCGAGTTCCTGCCCTGGCTTCCTGCGATGATGATGATGATGATGATGATGATGATGATGATGTGCTGTTATCTAGAAACTCTAACACTTTACTCAAGTTGCTCTTGGTCATGGTGTTTATCATAGCAACAGAAGGCAAACTGGGACAGGTTCTGGGTGGAACCTATGATCAGATGAGTGGTTCACTGTGTAAAGGCAGCATTGCAGGGAATGAGTAAACAGACCCGTGACTTTTCATAGGCTAACTGACTGCAGTAAGCTCACTTAAGTTGTTTTTCAGATAATTGAAAAAAATTGCCAAGTTTAAGAAATCATAAACTGATTGATACCTAAAGAGCATGGGTCCTCATTTTCCCTAAACCCAGCCTGTTCTCATGCACATATGCATAAGCTAGGTTTCCCTGATTTCACTCTGGGCCAGAGCGTTTTCATCAATTATGGGTTCTCTAATTAGGATTTCGTTAAGCCATGCAGCTTTGTACATTAGCTAGGATATTTATTTCACTTCCTTTAATCAGAGTGAGAACAAAATGTAACTTGAGAACAATCAAGACGAGACTGTATTTTTTGGAGACTCACAGTTCACTCACAGGCTTCTCACTAAATGCCCATTCTTAAAGTCATGTACCACTTACAGATCTGTTCTGAAGTGTTTATTTTAATTTTTAATATCTTCCCTCTTTCTTAATCCTTATATTACAGTGGCAGCCACACCTATGTGTTGGTTATGGAAAGTCCCCAAATCCTTTATGTTATTGCCTGTGTGTTATAGTTAAGTGCTATAAAAGGATTCGGGTGTGTCCAAACTTTTACATTCATTGAGACACAGTGTTGTTATCTACAGAGCCCATGACACAACTGAGTTACAAAAAAAAAAACAAACAAACAAAAAACTAAAAAAACAAACAAAAACCCCCACACATATCCATATCACAATGTTTTAAGTAAGTTTACAGTTTGTGTTGGGTCATGGTCATAGCTTTCCTGGTGCTCCTGCATCCTGTGGACCACAGGAAGACCCAATTTGTGGGTGCTGCTCAGCCAAAGGGAGGGAGAGTCATAATTTTCACTCCAGTGGTGAAAACACTTCATGAGACAGGGGTCTTTTGAAGGATCTCAAAGTGTGTAAGGGTTGAAAATGGTAGAGATACAGACAGGATGTAGTCTACAGATGGGAAATAATGTGTAAAGATGAAGCCAAGTTCAAGTACAGTTTAGCAAATGAACATTCAAATGAATATTTACATCCAGCTTTTCCAGGTGTTCTGACCTGTGCCTATAATACAAGAGTCCCATTCAGTTCAGTGTTGAATCCAGATGGAAGTATCCTGATTAAGACAATAAGCTATGTGCAATCTCTGCCTGTAAGTGTAACATGAATTTTAAAAGGTCTTAAAAAAAAAAAAAAAAAAAAAAAAAAACCCTAAGCCAGATATTGGAATGAAAGCTGAAAGACCAGAGAAGCAGAGCAAGCTACAGCCAACCTCACCTCGCTCTGTTTCTCTCCTAGCCTGAGTCAATCTCGTGTAGTCCAGGGTGGCTTTGAACTCACAGAGATCCAGATGGATCTCTGCCTCAAGAGTGCTAGGGTTAAAGGTGTGTACCACTACTGCCTGGCATCTATGTTTAATCTAGCAGCGTGTTCTGTCCTCTGATCCTCAGGTAAGCTTTATTAGGTTAACAATCTATCACCACGTGTAAGAGAAGATCGGAAAACAACAACGGAATGTCAAGAAAGAGTTTTTGGCTTTAGGAGGAAACTGAGCCTCATGGAAAATTGGAAAGAATCAGGCATGAGTTCTAGAAGGATTCACATGATGATGCTGTTGATTATTCAATGGGAGGGGAGCAGTGGAAAGACATTGAGGTTTCTTTTGAATGCAGTCATGAGGAAGGCAGAGGCTGAGGAAATGCAGAAAACACCATGAAGAATGACAATCAGAACTTCATGTTGACCCATCATCTTGGCTCACGTGTGAGGTAGACAAGAAATGCATGGGACGTTGGCCACCCTGGACTTTCTCTTGGGTCACTTGGTAACATGGTTTAATGGTTGGTCATTCCAATCCTTCTGAAATAAGAATAAGAAATATATGCTGAGTGTCTGCAGCTCTGCCAGCTTGGAGCTGGGCCTTATAAGTGTGGATCACTTTGTCACCAAGAGGAAACCTTTGAGATTGTCCAATACAACTACATTAGGGAAGGTGAAAAGAAATGAAGTCATTTTGAGGGACTATTTTCTGGAGTCACTTCCTACCTCCAGTTCCCACTGGAGAAAAAGGTAGACATTTACATGTGTAGAAGGGAGGAAGAGGTAATCAGAAACAATAAACACTTTTACCCATCAGTGGGTGAATGGATAAATAAAATGTTGTATTTGGGCTTTTCAGCCCTGAATAAGAAGAAGGTAACCTAGGTTCTGTGACAACATGGATGGACCAGGGGACACTTTACTAAGTGAAATAAGCCAGACGCAGAAGGACTGATGCCAAACACCTCACTTACATGTGGAATCTCAAACACTCAGCCTCGGAACTATTCTTGGTAGTGACCAGGGGAGGGCTGGAGTGCAAGAAAGGGAAGATGTTAATTAAAGGACAAAAAATTTCAGCTGGACAGCACCGCATGCTACGAATACACACCCATGTTGTGTACTATTAATAAATATAATTTTCTCAATTAAAACCAAAAAGTTATAATTTTTTAAGTTGAATGATCAAGTACTGTCAGAACTTTTTTTTTTTTTTTTTCATTTCCTAAGGCAGAAAAATTGCATTATCCCTCAATTGCCTCTTAGGCAGGCTTTAGAGGCTATATGCCTACCTGGTATCTGGAAGATATTTGGATGACAATGTACACAAATATAAGTTGTTATATATGAAGGTGCATTTGCACCTCTCTCTCCTGCAAGGGACCTACCCCAACTTTGGTGCCCATTTTTTCTCAGGCTACAGAGACTCTAAACCACAGCAGAGAATATTTTGTTAGGCTGGCAGCAAGGAGGCTCTTCAGGAAAGCTATGGCAAGGCACTTCCATTTTTCCTCCCTACCAGTTCATAACTGCTAGTCTTGAGTCTGATCTGGCCCTTGTCTTGCTTGTCTCAGGAAGGTCAACATTTTTAGTTGCTGGAAGTTGGATGGAAGACACTCGGGGCTGGATACTATGCAGAAGACTAAGTACCTTGTTGGAAAGCTGGTTCCTAACTGCAGGAGTCAAACTGGCTCCTGAGCCACCAGTCATTGTAGAAATAGCCAAGGTAGTGTCCATTCCCTCAATAAGTGTGTGATCATATCATCCTGTTAAGGACTCTTCCAGGCCCTGTGAGTTTTGCAATGAGCATGTTGGACAAGCATCTCTGTCCTTGTAGAACAAAGGTATAACGTTGACAATAACACAGTAAATGAAACACACAGCACATTTGAGAATAGTAAGTGCTAGTAAGAGGGAAAAGTGGGGAGAGGAAGGGGAGGATATGAGTTAAGGGTTTAAAATACTAGATAGAGAAACTGGGGAAAGTCTTCTGATTAAGAGACATTTTAGGAAGTACTCAAACAAGAGATGAAGCTATGTCTAGGGGAGGGATAGCCCTTGGTGAAGGCCCCATCAAATACAAAGACCCTGTGGTGGTTTGAGTAGGTATGCCCCCCATGAACTCATGTATTTGAATGCATGGCCCATTGTGAGTGGCACTATTAGGAGGTGTGATCTTGTTGGAGGAAGTGCGTCACTGTAGGGGTAGAGTTTGAGGTTTTATGTGCTCAAGTTATACCCAGTGTGGCACACGGCCTCCCGCTGCCTGTGGATCAAGATATAGAGGTCTCAGCTCCTTCTCCAGGGCCATATCTGCCTGCAGGCCACCATGTCCTGGTGTGATGATAATGGACTAAACCTCTGACACTCCAAGCCAGCCCCAATGAAATGTTTTCCTTTATAAGAGTTGCCGTGGTCATGGTGTCACTTCCCAGTAATAGAAACCTTAACTAAGACAGACCCTGAGATGGCATTTTAAGGAACTTCCAAGAGGCCAGTACATAGTTTACAGTGTGTCACACATTTTGCTTGTATGATGCAGAAGTTCTAGAGTGTTACTTCACACACGTCATCTGTATTACGGGATCCACTGTTTAAAAAGTGCAAGGCACTATAGTTGAATTTGTCAGGGTGACAACCAGATCTCTGTCTCTGTCTCTGTTAACAGCTTCCAAAGTAGAACAGACTAGAGGTCATATCCATCAAGGATGAACTTTTAACGGTCATCCAGCTCTATCCCCCAATATATCATTTCAAGAACATCTGTGGGTGCCTTTTTTCAGGGTTGGAAAACAAGATGGAAAGTGTGGTGTCTGGGTGTTTTCTCAGCCAGGCCAAATCATATAATGACAAGCTATTGGTTTTGTGCAGGAATTACAATGCAAGGTAGGATTCACAGTTATTTCCTGTGGCATTATAGATTTGTGTTTGCTTGCCCCACCCAAAGGACTGAGCCTCTGTCTTCTGTAGACTCTGGTTGCTTTTCCCATGATTACTTCCATCCAAGGAAGGGTTAAACAAACCTCCAGGTATGAGTAGGGTTACAAGTGGGATTCACCAATGCCTTCCTTACTTCTTTCACTGGAACAAAAATCCTGACAGAAACAGGTAAAGAGGAGGGGTTTGTTTTGCTACACTTTCAACAGAACATCATGGCACAGATGGGAACATGCCCAAGAGAGCTGGTCACCTGTGGCTTTCCAAAAGGGTACAAGAAAAATTTGCCTCAAAGACCCAATCTCAGTGACCTACTTCCTGTAGCAAAGCCTGCCTCTGAGAGCTTTATAACCTGCTAATATGTATTCCCACCTGGGATAGGGAGTGGGATTCCATGTAAACCACGACAACCATGAGTTGGGATTCACTGTGGAACATTCTACTCTTTGCTTCTGCTGCTCTCTGTATGTTGGCTTCCAATTCTATCATATTATGAAGTAGAAAACATGGCCACCTATGACTCCTGAGTTTGACACCAAAGAGTTTCTGCCTTGAGGGAGTCTGACTTGTATTCTTTGGATCTCAAGTCTCAAAGGTCCTCAAGGGAGAGACTTAGTTAAGGGTTTAAGATACTAAACGGGGAAACTGGGGAAAGCCTGGTGACTAGGAGACATTCTAGGAAATGCTCAAAAGAAACAAGAAATCAAACTTGATCTCCTCCTAAGGGGGAGTTTAGTTAACTGTGATTGGTAACCGTCCTGCTAAATGACAAGACACGGCCAGCATCACGCAGGAACACGGCTGCCTCGTTGGTAGTAATCCATGGTGGACAGTTCCTTCAAGAAGCAAAGGTTAGGGTGCTGATGGCTATTTCCTTAGATCTTCACACTAGAGCTGAGGCTTTCATTCCCCTTTCATTGGGAGCTGATTTAGAGCGATGGTAATCTAAAACCAGAGTCCCACACAGCTGAATAAATGTCTTTACCAAATGTAGTGAGTCTGTTCTTGTCTACTTTACTTAAAATCATACTTCTCCCACCATGGGCCTCCCAGTACTGTTGAATAACTTTATCCACAGCGTTTAATACCATATGATACATGATGTCTTACATATTTGTTGTCTCTTTTATGAGCTACAATATCAGATTTGTAAAGCTGGGGTGTTTCCCGTGTCTTGTGTGTTCCTATATCTTCAGCATTTGGGACAGTGCCAACACATGGTAGGCATTCAATAAACAGTGAAAGAGTTGTGACAATCATGCATGTTTATTTGGACAGTGATGACTGTTCCCCAGCCAAACTTCTCCATGTCATTTGACGAGGAACCCAGGAGAAAAAGTCCCACCTCAACTTTCTTTGGCTTGAATCCAGTAATGGTTCTGAAGAACCCGGTGAAGAGCGGCGAGGCTGGTGTTGGTGCAGCAGCTGCTGAGATGTAGAGAGAGGGCAGCATCTGTATTTCCCAGACACTACAGCATCCCTGGAGAGCGGGTAACCCCAAGGCTCTGCAGGTCTTTTCAATATCTTGGATTAAATGAACTGTGAAATATTTGTTTTATTAGAAGAGCTGGAGTTCATTTCTGAGGCCTTAAATTGTGTCTGTTCTGGGCAGCAGCGTGTGAGCATGCACAGTGTTTAGTGAACTCACAGGAACCCACCCCCACCGTTTTGGGAGTCTGTCTTCATGGACCATTTTCATTTCTCCTCTGAGACCTGCGATACCTTTGTTGATACAAGGCATTGGAGAAGATGGGCTTGCAGATGGTTTAAAAAGGGTGTGGAGAAGAAATACCTCATACAGCAGAAATTCATAGTGTTTCTTAATGGATTGGTGCAAGTCCTTGAGGGTCAGACAAGCGTAAGTTCTGTGATTAAGGGTAAAACAGAGGATTTAGGAAGAGTCAACTCTCAAGCTAATAGAAATCTGTAAACTGTTATAACAATTAGGAGAAAAGCCCTGTCTGTGTATGCTGAATGCAGCTACAGAGTGTCTCATCTCAAATCTGTGGCTTTGTGTTTTCTCTCAATATCTATGAAAGACAGGGACCTCTCAGGTCCAGGAGGGAAGCCCTTCTTTCCTAGGGGGCAACAATGAAGCCCATGTTCTATGTGAGGGAGCATCCTCATTTTAAGTTGTGATTCTCAACCTTCCTTCTGCATACTTATGTGGCTGCCATTAGTATGTACAGGGATGTGCATGGGTAGGTATGGAAGAGCATGTGTGAGTGAGTAAGTGTGTAGGTGTCTATGTAAATGCATGGCACAAATTTGAGAACATATGTTCATCTAATTCTTAAATGTTTATTTCTGGGAAGGGACAGAGAAATAGGCAGATGTGATGGCTAAGTTCGGTTTTCAACCTGCCACACCTGGCAAAGAGAGCCTTGATTGAGGAATCACCTCTATCAAACTGGTCTGTAGATATGTCTGCGGGGCAGGTTTTTTTTTTTTTTTTTATTCATTTATTTGGGAGGCCCAGCCTGTGGGCAGTGCTATTCCTGTAGAGGTAGGTCTGGGCTGTATGAACAAGGTCAAGGACACAAGCCGATAAGCAGCATTCCTCTGTGGGTTTTGCTTCAAGCTCCTGCCTTGTTCCTGCCTTGGCTTCCGCCGACCTTGGATTATAAACTGTAAGATGAAGCAAACCTTTTCCTTCCGAAGAAGGTTTTGGTCAGTGTTTTTTATCACAACAGCAAGCAAACTAGAACAGGAGGGCACAATAGAAGGAGACTTGGGGGTGGGGTTTTAGTTTTAGCTTTATATAACTTTGGCAGCTTTTGATGCCAAATTTCATCCATCTTTTGATATATGTATATATACGTCGTTAAAAATATCATAATTGTCCAACTGAAGAGGAATTGGTTGGTGTCTCTTTCCTGCCCCACTCACCTACCTGTCATTCCCAAGTGCCAAGAGTGAGAGTGCCTGGGGAAGGAGCTCTAATCAGGGCACACAGGATTTGATCTCCTTGACGCCAAGGACACACCCTTTTAGTGTTTGTTCTCGTGTTGCCCCCATCACCATCTTTCACCAGCTCATCAATGAATTTGGTCACCCCTCAAGTGCTGTCATTATTAAATCACGCCCATGACATTGTCCTCATTGGTCCATCAACCATTCAGCTACCTTCCAGTGAGTGCCAGTGAACGCCTTTGCTAGTTAGGGTTTCTACTACTGCAAGAAAACAACAGGGCCAGAGCAACCTGGGGAGGAAAGGGTTTATTTGGCTTGCACTTCCCCAGCACTGTTCATTATCAGAGGAAGTCTGGACAGGAACTCAAACAGAGCAGGAACCTGGAGGCAGGAGCTGAGGCAGAGGCCATGGAGGAGTGCTGCTTACTGGCCTGCTCTCCATGGCCTGCTCATTCTTTTTTTCTTATAAATCCCAGGATCACCACCCCACCCACAATGGGCTAGACCCTCTCTCATCAATCACTGATTAACAAAATGTCCTGCAGACTTGTCTCTAGCCCAATCTTGAGGAGGCATTTTCCTAATTAAGATTCCTTCTTCTCAGATGACATTGGCTTGTGTGAAGTTGATATAAAACTAGCCAGCACAATACCAAACCCTAGAGAGTTTATGTAATGAAGATATCTTTTTTCTTTTTATTATTTATTTATGTATTTTATGTACATGACTGCTCTGCATGTACTTCTGCACACCATCGGATCCCATTACAGATGGTTGTGAGCCTCCACGTGGTTGTTGCTGGGAATTGAACTCAGGACCTCTAGAAGAGCAGCCAATGCTCTTAACTGCTGAGCCTCTCCAGTCCGAAGATATCCTTATTATCTGCTTGAAGAAAATAATAGCACAGAAGAGAGAAAACAAGAAGCACACAGGGAAATTTGTGATTTACAATTTTGAAAACAAATATGGTTGTTCAGATAGAGAACATTGTGACAATCCTCCTGCCTCAGCCTCTAGACTGCTGGGGCCATAAAAGGCATAAATATAAGAGGCATAAAAAAATCATTTTATGTGCTGCTAAGGAGGGACATTCTCTCCCTTTTGTGTTCCCTCAGGCTGAGGACTCTCTTGGAGTAGAAGAGAAAGAATATTTTACTAGACTAGCAGGGATTCTGTTTATCGTATTGTCACCTCCGTGCCTGCCAGTTCCACTCTGCTGTTGTCCCAACATACTGAGTTAATGTCGGCCATGGTGACTTTTCTCTAAGGGTACAGTCTTGAGGCAAAATGATAATCATAATCATTCACAATCATAAATTATTTTCCAAATCAGAAGCTAGGAAGGACCTTGGTTCTGTCCCTGGGGAACAGCATCTTTGGGGAAGAGCTGCAGAGAACAGTTCTAATTTCAGAAACTGAATGGTGGCCAGAGTTAAAGGGAGAACACCTTGCCCTAGCTGCAAAGGCATGGGATCTTTGGGTTAGGAGGATTTTAAACATCGCTTGAGTCACTTTCCTGCCCCGTGCTGGGATTTGTTTACAAAAGCCCCGAAATAACCATAAGTCTCGCTCATATTCAAACACTGCTTTTGGGGAAGAGTTTCGTCCTTCCTAAGAAAGATGACTCTGGCTTTGAGTTAGCTCGGGTGATTCTGCATTACTTCTTCATGCCACTTTCAGCCATCAACTTTGATGTGACAGAGCCAGTGTGTCTAACATCCTTCCAATAATCTTACATATGCTTATTAAAAAGGTAAGGAACGAGTTTTATATGTGCACTAATTAAAATTAAATTGAGCTTTAAATCAGAAGATTTAAATTATGGTTGCACAAATTAACTGACCTTGGGCAGGTATTTAATTTCTGTGCCTCATTCCTTCTCCTCTAAGATTTAGATGGTAATGACCTTACTAGGGAATTGTAAAAGTTGAATAGAGAAACGTGTGAGAAAGTGGCTAGGGTGTGCCCAGCACACAGTAGGTGTTTGCATTTCCTTTTCCTCAGCCCGCTGATGAAATACCTGGTAGAGGAATGTTCGATCTGATTTGAGCTCATGGTGTAAGGCTTCAGCTCTTCATGGTGACCAGGGCATGACAGGACAGAACAGTCCACACCATGATGGTCAGGACACAGTGGAACAGGAAGAAGCCAGGCCTCAGATAGCCTCCAGGGATCTACTCCCTCCACTCGGAGCCTGCCTTCTGTAGTTACAAATTTTGAACTTATGAATGAATTCTATTATTCATTAGTTTAGAGCCCTCGTGACCTAACAGGCTCTGGAAATGCCCTCATAGACACACCCAGAGGTTTGCCTCGCTAATCTCCCAGGCATTTCTCAGTCCAATCAGGTTGATCCTGAAAATGAACTATCAGGGTGCCTGGTACATTTTCTTTTCTGCCCCATTTCCTTTCGTTGTGATTATGTAATGAGCTTGAGGGCAGACCAGGAGTACATTTGGTTACAAGTAACAGAAAGCCGAAAATGCATCATCTCGGATCATAAGAAGGTTCATCGTTTATTTAACATAGAGGTTAAATACAGGCAGCCCCGTGGTTGGTCTGGTAACTCACTGAACCCATGGTGAACTCGGGCTCTGTCTTTGCTCCGTCACTGTACTGTTGGCTTCTCCCTTCCGTTCTTCCTGCAGTACAGAAGGCTGCCGGGTCCAGGCACTGTGGATGAGAGAAGTGGGGTGGGGCGTGCATCTTCGCGCTTCTCTCGCCCCCTCCCTTTCTATGGGGAGTGGACAGTCTTTCCTAAAGCTTCACTGTGGACTTGTGCTTGTCTTCCACTGCAGAGAGCAGCTGCAATGACCATCTTTGACTGCAGTGTAGGCTGGAGAAGCAATACAGGCTGAGGGAAGGCGTGCGGGAGGCCACGGCAATGCCAAGCCCCTCCCCAGTTTCTCTGACCGGGCAACTGCTCCAGGCTTATCCCCTTGACTTCAACAGTTCTGAAAATGTCCTGATTTGCCTCTGTTCCTCTGGCATCCTTGTCTTGGCTGAATTATGGTCAGAAGCAGACAATGGCCTCTCAGGGTTCAACCAGGGAACAGAATCAGCATGAACCCCATGGGCTTTTAGATTTATTGTGGGGTTCAATATACACAAGGAAGGTCCAGAGACAGCAATCAGTGTGTCAGAGGAGAGCCAACAAGGAACTCTCCCAAAGTATGAGCACAGGATGAGCCCTACAGGAAATAGGTGTGTCCAGCTGAAGAGCATACAGAAGTTTCCCGAAGGCTGTTACCTGTGAAAGGTGAACCAGCATGAGCACTGCTCAGTCTGGAGCAGAATCGTCTTCAGGGGCAAGCTGACCTACTGACCCTTCTTTTCTTGCCTTTTGTTTCATCTAATCATAGTGATTCTTCTGAGAATAAAGTCAGGGTGACGTGATGGGCTTTGGAAGGCTTCACCAATTCCGATATGTGTCCAAGAGTGGGACAGAGGCTAGGCTCTCAAAGGTGCTCTCTCTGGCCACCAAGAGTCTTCATACATTTTTAGTGTGGTAAGGAACACTTTAGTGTAGTAAGAAACATTTTTTAGGGTTGTTTTGAGGGGTGTCTCAAACTGTGGAAATAGAGCCAATTCCAAGGGAAAGAACACATGGCATGGGCATATGAGTTGCTTTAGTTATGTACCAGGTGAAGAAACACCCTCAGCTATGAGGAGAACCAGGCGTGGGGATGTGCAGCTGCCATTCCAGCACTCAGGAGGCTGAGGCAGGAGGATTGAAAGTTCAAGACAATCCAATGTGTTATACGGCAAGACTCTTTCTGAAAATAGAATAAGGCCAAGGGTGTTGCGCGGGAGAGGAGACCGGGTCCTCACAGCTGTGTCCCTGCAGGTCTTCCAACCTCCGTTGTTTGTTTTGTTCCTTTATTTCTGTTTCAAAACCCCTAATGACACACTTTCTTTAAGTGTGTTTTCTCTTCAGAATATCTTTGTCTTGACACGTATGCCAGCAAATACGTAGCAGTCTGTTAGCTGTCATCCTCTGTGTACCACAGCCGAAGCTTGTTTAGAATAATTAAGTTGCCGGAGTCTCTCCCATCCCTCTTGGCACTGACACCCTTCATTCAGATGATAAAAGCCAGACACATTCACATCAAATTGTCACATGATAACTTGAAAAATTAAGAGAGAGGGTTATCTAATCATGAAAATACTTTAAATTCATCCTTTCTTGTAAATAAGAGTTGGCGTTCCTTTTCTCTTTGCTTCTATTTACAATACAGGCAGAGGATCGGTGAGTGGAGCCATTTTTCTAGTCCATTACGATGGATTTATTGTTTCTAAGATCTGCTCTTTAGGGTTAATTTGTCAGAAGGATGGCTTGACCCATGTCTTCGCCGCACAACACAGAGGATGCCAAACAAATGTCGTCTTCATTCCAAAGACACTGTTTGATTTGATTTTGGCGAACGATGATGCTGGCTTAACCCAGTCACGGAAGCTCCTTGACCAGCATGCCTTCCATGGCAAGCTTGCTTCCCAAAGCTGTCCAGACAAGTTGAGTTCTGATGTCAGTTAAAGCAATGGTTCCAGTCAGATTTCCAATTATTACTGTCCAAATGGGAACGTTTGTCAAGTTCTAGGGTTGCCTTACACAAATTGCAACCCTGGAAAAGTCACTTTTCAGAGGAAATCACCCGACTTAAGGGTATATACAAAAGCCAGCATTGTGAATTCTATATTGCCCTGGACATGGAGAAATAGCAGATGGGATAGATTGGAAGGGCTGAGGGCACAGATGTCTTCTTGGCTTGGGTTCAGAGTGAAAGACGCACATTTGAAGCTGAGTCTGTGGTAGGAAACATTAAGACACATGAAGAAATGAAAAATCAAGGGTACATGGCTTCGTCAATTGCTTCTCAAGATGATGATTATGACATTTATTCACAAGATTTAGCTATCTAAGTTGGGGCACGTGAACTTCTAATTCAAGGATGCCTGAGCTGTACGTAGCGTGGCTTAGCGCTTCTATTTGCTATAGTACTGCAGTGGCTCTGGCCAAACAGAACAGTCTACCTGTTGGCACCCAGCTCCTTGTTCATCATACACTGTCTGTGTGACATTCTGCAAAATGGGAACGGGGAAATGGGTGTTTATTGTGGGAAGTCTTTCCTCAACATATAAAAGTTGTCTGTGGTACTTGGTGTAGGAATCCTATTCCTAAGAGAAAGTGAGACATACCTTTTAATCTTTACTTCTTACTGTACAAATGCATGCACTCTCACCATGGAAAATTAACAACACACAGAAATCACAGAAGTCCTATAGGAAATATTCACAGTTAATAGTTTATAATCAACTCTATTCTTCTTTCTTTTCCTGTTCTTTCCTCTCAACTCTATCCTATAAAGGTTGTCCCTTGCAGAAACAAATGGAAAATTTTATCAAGTACAACTAAGTATGTGTGAAAAGGTCACAAGGAAACCCATATTTTCTATGCTACTTTAAAAATCAAATAAAATCTATTATTTCAAGTGAGGGAGAAGAGTGGATATAAAGTAACCAAAAGTAAGTTTGTATGAAAACACCATAAGGAAAATTAGCAGTTGGTATGTTAGTAAAAAATAAAATTTGAAAATATATTTTAAAAGAAAGAAATTGACAATTTTAGTGAATGCCCATGCTATCTGATCTGTCATTTATCTATTTTATCTACCATTTGTAGGCACTGGAATTACTTTCAATTATCTACTATATATCCATTTATTTATCTTAAAAGCACATCAACATCTTTCTTCACAAATGTATTCCTGTGTGCTTACCGTATTATTTCTGAGTTCAGTTGCCAGAAGTAAAATCGCTGGATCAAGGGGTCTACACACATTTCAACTTGCCAGAGACCACCAGATTGTTTGCCAAAATTGCATGGCCATTATGCTTCCTTTATCACGGTGTAGACTGACTTCTCTGAGGTATTCCCTTACACTGGGTGGGAGCACCTTCACTCACCTTCCATGCTGAAACCCCAAAGCAGCCATGGTAGCAACATTCCTTATTTGCTTATTTAAGGTTGTTACTGACTTTGCCCATCTCATTACATGCTAATTATCCCCTCACACAGAACTCTGTGCACTTTCAGACTGTGGACTTCCACTGATTGTATTTGCACTTGCCTTGCATTTTGAAGTGATTGTGAAGTTCAGCCTGAAGGCTGGAAGGCCATTCTACACTGTGAGAGATTGGGTAGTGCTCCCGAGACACACCCGTGAGAAAGTCTTAATACAAGCGCAGCACACAGTACTTTCCACTGCCATGTCACTGGAGAGGGACGTTTTGTGGCTCTAGTTTTAATTTTTTTTCTTGAAACTTTTCTGTCCAATTCTGTAGTAGGTCAGCTATAAAATAGCCCCCAAGATTTCACTTTCCAATATTCACACTCTTGGACAGTCTTCCTTTGACTATAGTTGAACCCTGTGGCTCACCTCCAGTAAAGTGAATTCAGCCAAAGGGATAAGATGCCATGCCCAAGACTGTTAGTGATGACTCTGGGCTTCCTTTTGCCTCATTCTCCCTTTCCCTGTTCCTCCCTGTTGGAGTAACCACTCTGGAGAAAGTAGCTGCCCGGCTGTGAGCACTCCCTGGAAAATTCTTGGTGGCAAGAATCTGATGGCTTTGACTAACAGCCAGCAAGGACCTGGGCCGGGGACAGCACATGAGTATTTGAAAGCAGATTTTGCCTAGTCTGCCTTCAGACACCAGCAGCCCAGAGCTTTGGCCAAGAATCACTCCTCTGTCTCGCAGTTCTCCACCTGGACTCCAGGGCCCTGGGCTCAGTGTTCTGGTCTGTGCTCCTCAGAGAAGCTGATGAGAGCTGTACTCTGGTGTTCACCATGCTTCTGCCGTCTGCCCACTGAGTCTGAATAGGTAGCTCCTGACAGGGTGGGGCAGTGATTAGGGATGATGAATGTTTTCCCCACAGTTTGCATTCTAAAGGCTGGGTCCACACCCCTTTCAGAGTTCCTACACCATGGGTCTGATGGAATTGTACAGTCCTCACTCTGTCTTGTTCATTTTTAAATCTACCATGTAGGCTCTTATCCACTGTGTCCTCGTTGCCTTGGCTTCTTCGCTGATCTTGGTGCTTCTCCATGCTGTCCACAGATGCGTGGGCATGCCTGTCTTTTCAAACCTGTGTGTATAAAATAAAGTGTCTTTCGAATGGCAGTCATTTCCTGGTCTATCAGCTTTAGAGTATCTGAGTGGGATTTATATTAAAACAGCTTCCCTCTGCAGCTCATGGTAGCCTTATTCTCACATGCCTTCTGCATGCTTTACTCAGGTAACTACTAGCTACTACTGGCTAGGGCTAACGTGATCAAATGTGAACACTGTTTCACAAAAACCCATATTAGCTAAAAATACAATAATCATGAAAGAGAACCACTTTCTCCGGGAAGTGGATGAAGTGTTGTTCGTGGATGTATTGTTGACATGTGGGCATGGCTATATAAGGATCCCTTGTCTCTGACCTATGGAAATGGCAGAGCCTTCCCTGGATGAGGCTCAGAGGCATGGCAAAGTCTTCCTCTGGCCCATGTACAAGTGTTATCTAAAGACGGACCAATGCGTATAAGAGCTACCAAGTACAGCTTCCTCCTCTAGGGTGACTTCAACCGGAGACTGCTCCGCTATAGAGACCTCCCACCAGGACTAGCTAGCTCCTCCTCTTTGTGCTGTATGGAATAAACTTGCTGCATGTCCAGGCTGTGCAGTAGGCGTCCTCTGGCCTCATGAGCACAGTTCTGCTGTCCGTGTGTCTGTCTTTCCTTCAGTGTCTCCATCTTTCTTGTACCTGTCAGGTTTCCAGAAGAAGCCAGCAACCTTTGTCAGTGCACACGATCTGGGTGGATTCCCTTGCCCATTAATATGTAAATCAGCTTCCTTTTCTTCTGTGTTTATTGCAATTTACAGGTTCTGCCTTAGGCTTCCTCAGTACCTAAGAAATCAGGGAGGAGACACTCCAGGATGGCAGAGTAGTTTTCACAAAGCCTGATCTGCAGCACCAGGAAATTCTTTGCTGTGCTGTCCCCTTACTTCTCATCTCTTCCTCTTACAAGTAAAAAGAGGAGGAAAAGACAAAGAAGGAGGTTTGTTTCCCGGATATTTTACTCAAGCTGGTGGTAGACCAGATATCTCTCAAAAATTGATTCTGAGCCAGAGTTACTTGCTTGTCTATAAGCTGGTTCCATATATCAGAGGGAAGAAACCACTTATCCGATTGTTTATTTTGTTGTTATTGGGTTTGTTGTTGTTGTTTTCTTGTCTCTCTGAAGAATGAGTAGTCCAGGGTCTGTGACACACAGTCCTGCCTAAAGTCCCTATTTTTATTGAGGTGGGGAATATATTCCAGCATCCGTCATGTGTGCTAGCTTCCTGATTGCCCACAGACTGTTTCCCTAGACAGGATGTCAACATCTGCCCGTAAAGGAAATGTGCCTCAAAATTGTTCCAGAAGTGATGGAGCAAAAGGTTGTGCTTTCCTGAGGTACAGTAGAATTCTGTTCCGATTTGCATGTAACGAGCTCATTTGTCAACAGTGCGCCCTACCTAACTGAGCTTTCATCTACTCTTCGTCCTCTTGAGTCGAACTACATAGTATGTAATTTACCAGATCACTAAAACACGCAGAAGAAAAGCGACGTATTTCTTCCTCTTTGTTTTGCATCTCATCGTGATGCGCGATGAATTTTGTACTTCAGGGCTGTCAATCATGCCTCAATCTAGAACTGCTTTGATAAGAATTGAGTGTCTGACAGGTGATGCTCAGACTTGTGTCTTTGTTGTTGTTGTTGCTGCTGTCATGTATTTTGTTTTTCCCTTTCTCCCTTCTCTTTGTTTAATGCGCTGCCCCTCAAACACTCCTCTCACTCTGTGGGGAAAGTGCTATTGAGTTTTCCTGTGTGCTGACTAGCAGACACATACAGGGGAACGGTAAACAGCAGGGCTTCTGCAGCCGGGCAAAGTTTGCAAGAAGACTGTTACATTGTTCAGGGAGCCTCGGTGTTTCAGGGAACCTCGGTGTTTCTCGGATTGACCTTGAAGTTTTGAAAGAAGGCTGGGAGGGGCACAAAGCCGTCTTTGGTGTTAAATGTAAATTGTTAAAAATGGTGCAGAGTAACATCTGCCTTGGAGTATGCCTTAATCAGCACTGTGAAAAATGAAAGTTTAACGACCCACTATAGTGGCTTCTAAGTGAAGGATAAACAAAGGATGAAAGAGCTTCTTGCATGGCTTGTAACTGATGCCATGAAAAATGTCAAGAACCATCTGCCTCAAACTTCTCCAAACTGTCATCAAGTATTCTAATCCAGTCAAACGAGATGCAACTAGAACAACCTATGTAACTTGCTGAAGGCTTATCAAAAGAGTTGTAAATAAAGGAGGGGGAAGAAAACCATCAACTGGGTAGCTGCAGACTGTAGCCAGCTTGCCTATGGCTTTGAAATTCAATCCCGTTTCTCTAGGCTGACAAACTGTACTAAAGAGCAAAATGGATTTTTCTTTCCCTTGCAGCCATTTTCACTGTATCAGGAGATATCAGGAGATAAAGACACAGTTTCCTAATAGAATTGAAATCATTATTTATATGTATTTTTAAATGTACAGATTGGTTGGGACTTTCCCACTTTATCTACAAATACACATCATGGGTGTGCAGAGCTGTTTAACATCCTGTTTCCATCAGTAAGAGATCACTCACCCACGTGTGGCTAGACACTGCTGGTCTGAGTCCTCACGTTTGTGCATTGTTTGTTTGTTTTTATTGGAAACATGCTATCTGCTAAATCAGTTTTCATAACCTACTCATTAGGAGTCCAGACTTCAGAAGCAGAGTGATGGGGCTGAAATCCCAGCCTTCTCACTGATGTCCCCAGACTTAATTCCCTCATCTGGAAAACTTTAATAATTATAGTCAACTAGATAATGAACAAATACGAATTTGTGCTTCTGAAGTTTCTAAAACAAAGGAGACACTGACCACTGAGTGTCTGTGAGCTTTATTTGGTCTTCCAGTTTCCTTTGTGATTGGGTTAAAACTTATACTAGGGATGTAAAACCTTTTAGTGTGGAGGGTGGAAAAATAATGATATAAACAACCATCCCACCCCAAAATACTTTTAGAGCCACAGACTAGGGGATGGAGAGATGCAACTGCTGGCAAAGTTCTTCACAGAGGCTGGGAGCTCTGATCTCCCCACATAAAAAGCCAGATGGAGACATGTGATCCTGTAATCCCAAGTCTGGGAAGGCAGAGACAGGTAGACCCTTGAAACTCATGGTCAGCTAGCCTAGCCTAATCAGTGAGCTCCAATGGGAGACCCTGTCTCAAGAAGTAAGATGGGAAGTAACTGAAGAAGATGCCTGGCTTCCACATCCATGCACACTTGTACACACACAGACAACATATACACACACACACACACACACACACACACACACACACACACACACACACACACACACGAGAGAGAGAGAGAGAGAGAGAGAGAGAGAGAGAGAGAGAGAGAGAGAGAGAGAGAGAGAATAGCTTTACAAAAGGATCTCCAAGAAAACAGAAGAAGAGATCCTGTGTGAATGATGTTTGGAAAGTCTTTATGGATGCTGAAGGGCAAGAAAGATCTAGACACTGAAGGACAGAGGAGAGCTAAGTAAGGATGTGAAGGCATCTTGTCTCCAGCCTCTTCTGGCTCCAGAAGGAGACCAATAAAGTGTTTTTAGTGGAACAACAGGGGTACTGGAAGATCTACCTATGGAAAGATATTACTCCACAGGCATTAATAATCAGCTAAAAAAATCAAAATTGAAACAAGAATCAGGTATTCTTTTTCATCCATCTGATTGGCCAAAGCAAGACTGATAATAGTCACTGAAAGTGACAGAGAAGAGATATGACACCCTGACCTCCAAGGGAAGGGCAGCATGCTACATTTCTGCAGATTTGGGCAAAAGATATTAAAACCACAAGAACATGCTTTTCTTTCACATAGTAATTACATGTCTAAGATGATTTCACAGATATAATCAGGTAGAGATAGTCATTATCAAGAAAGTCATTATGAATCTATGAAATCAGGAGGCAATCTAATGCTGCTCAAAAGGAGATTGGTGGGGAAAAGGAACTTATGGTATATATGAGAATATTAAATTAGACAAAAATGATACAATATAAACTCATTGACAAAGGAAGATCTGTAATATGTGGTTAAATAAGAAAAATATCTTAAAATGTCATGGGCTTCGTGATCCCATTTGAGTTTATGTTTGTGAATCTGTTTTCTATTAGTTATTTCTAAAATTTATAAATATAATTTATGGAATTCTATGACACCTAATGTACTCGCATATGTATCACCTTAGTTTGTTTTCTGTTGCCATGATAAATACCATGACCAGAAGCAACTCGGGGAAGAGAGGGACTTATTTCGCCTTACAGTTTACAGTCCATCATCAGGGGAAGCCAAGGTAGGAACCAAAAGCAGAAACTAGAGCAGAAAACATGGTGGAACACTGTTCCATGTGTATGCATTTGTTACTTTCATATTAATAAAAAGATGCTTCATAAATAAAATGAGAAGCATTTGTCTTCATACTGTCATGTAGATACAGACTTCTCTAATGCCTTCATCCCACATAAGATTGATTTGTTAATAGCATCCAGGCTGGACCTACTTTTACTGTAAGGGGATAAGCTGGACCATCAAAACAGGCCATTTCCACTTCTATAAATCACTTTAGACTGAAAAATACTGCTTGCCATCATAATTTTAAAAATACCTGTGGGAGGTAGAGAGCTAAATTAGTGGTTAAGAACACTTGCTCTTGTGGAGTACCTGGGTTTAGTTCATAGTACATAGTGGCTCACACTATCTGTAACTCCAATTCTAGAGAATCTGATGCTCTCTTTTGACCTGTGAGGGTACCTGTCATGCATGTAGTGAATATACACACACATGCAGGCATGACACTCATACATATAAAATAAGTAAAAAAAAAATCTAAGAAAATCTTTTTGATATCATCTGTCATTTTTTTAAAAAGCAATTCTGCTCCCAATTTTACCATAAGTCTAAAGGGTTTGGCAGGCTACTGGAGAAAGAAGGTGGGTTGATACTTTTAACAACCAAATGACTAGAAATTTCTTGCACTGTACAGTCAAGAAGAGCATTCTTAGTTGATTATCTTTGAAATAGCAAGAGCTACCATGGATATATGCTATCTGGCATGCCTGCACTGAGTCCTTATTCATCCTATCAGGAGAAACCAGGAGTCAGATATCAGGGTAAAAACCCAAAAGATCAGAGAAGTGGGGGAGCAGCCACCAGTGACTTCCTATCTCTCTCGTTCCTCCAACCAAAATGGCCGAGAGCCTGTCTGAGCCCTGCCTTACCACTTCCTGTCCCTCTCTTTACAGTCCTCCAAATCTCTATGGTTAACTAGTTTAACTCATGGCTAGCTCCACCCTCTGACTCCAAGCAAGCTTTATTTGTCAAAACACAAACAAAATATCACACAACACCTTCCTGTATAATATATTGTTTCATCCTTCCTAGAACCCCATGATGTCCCTGCAGTTTTGATTTTCACTTAGTAGGTGAGGAAACAGAGTATGTAAGTTGAGGCTCCATTGCTAAGCAGTGACAGAGTCATCACTTTGCCTAATGACTGGGGATGATCAGAACCCAGAAAGGGAGACAGACTGATGGATGGAAAGGAGCCAGGTGTAGGGCTTAGATGATAGAGGTCAGGTGGCCCCTATTTCATTGTAAGTGTCCTTCTCTTGGGTTGGAAGGAGTATGATAAATAGGATGCACATGTATATTTATTCTCTCACTCAGGAGAGAGTAAAAGCCATACATGTGTATATCTAAATGCACCCCAATCACAACATGCCATGAGAGGGAGAAACTTCAGACAAGGGTGGGAAGACTGTAAGCAGAAGAGAGCTGTGCCTAACTCAGCAGAGCAGAGAGCTGTGATCTAAGTCCTTGCGGTGCCAGGGACACGATGGAGGGATTGCTCAGAGAGTCACTGGAACACGGAGATGAGAGACATCCCAAAGACAGCCATCCATCAGTCAGAACAGGCCAATCCGCTTTATAAAATCCTTACTCTAGTACACTATTCCACGGTTTTACTTTTTCATATATATTTTTTTCAAACTGAGAAGAGGTTCCATTATAAAAGTGTCACATTTCACCTGCGGAATTTCAAGTAATGTAGAACGGCAAGAAGGAAATGGCTCACACTTCCCATTTGGTTCTCTAGCTGCGCCACACAGTCCCCTACTCATCAACGACATGTTGATCCTTAAATCAGAATCGATTAAGATAAACTAAAATAAAATGATATTCCTTAGTGTCACTGGACACTTTTCAGGTACCCAAAGGACATCTGTGACTGGTGGCTACTGCGTTCAGAAGTAGAGCATGGCTGTCATCACGGAACTATACACGCGAATAGTGCCCTATGGGTACTCCCCTTAAAAGCATGCTGTATAAAAAGCTTTTGTTTTCCAGTTATACACAGAAAATCAGGCTAACACAGGCTCATGTTTTTTTGCAAACAGTCCAGCTGTTTCTACCCCTGCTCTACCACACCTCCGAGAGGCACCCACTTGAAGTGTTTTAATGAAAGTATAGTTGATGCATTGTAAACAATTAAATAATACAGGAAAAATACCATTCCAGTCCCTCACTACTGAGACAAATTGACTTACTGTTGGCTTTGGGTTATTTTTGTGGCTGTTTCCACAAATACGTTCCTGAATTGTCACATAGTCAATAGCTGTTACATCCTCAATATGGAAGGCGTGGATTAATCTCACCCGTATTGACCTCCCTCCCGAATGCCTCCTGCTAGCTTTTAAATTTGCATTAGTACATTCTATTAGTTGTCTGTAACTCCAGATAACACTGTTTAAGCGTTGTCTCTTATGTTACCAACTTTCTCTTGACTTGAAAAAGTGTAGCACCAACCTCTTACCCCTTTCCTGCATCACACCTCCCACATCAAAGTCCTACCTTCTGCTACTGCTCCTCTCTTGGGTGTGGGCTACATCTCTGTCTGTTCACCAATACTGCCTTTTCTGTGTCTTCCACATAGCCCGACGCTGAAAGTCCAAAGCCAGTTAGCAACATTTCCCAAGTTTAGCCATGCCACAATGAATTTAGCTGGATCAGATGTCCGACTATCCGGCATTAACTCTTACACCAGTGAGGGAGTTTCTCAGTCCACCCCACCCCATTCATGCATGCATAAATATACTTACTGTTTGCAGGGTAAAGGATCTCTGTCCTTTTAGTACGTCAGGGTGTGTGTTCGTGTTTAGGTTTTGCAGAGCCTGGAAGACGATCCACATCAGTATTCTCTAATCCCTTTGATTTTACACAAACTTCACATCCCACATCTTTGCTCAAACACTTTCTCTAGCATGGCCTGGAGGCACTGAGTACTGCTTAGCTTCATGATCTAGAGTTTTGGTCTCCTGACTCTCATAGTACATGGACTAAAATGTACATAGGGTAAAAATTCAATCCCAGAGATCCATGAAAATATCTATATTACATGAAAGTGGGTTCAAATTATTGATAATTTCAACAACCATATTGAATTGTCTTTCATAGCCAAGAGCTAGTATTGAGGCTTGTTCTCAAGCTGCTGGGAGACCCCAAGAATCACCACCTCCTTTGAAGATCAGTTCCTCATGTCCATTAAGCCAAGATCAAGTTGGCTTGTGGGAACTGCTTTCAGCATTTGCCCTACTATACATTATGCATGATTCCTGACTGCACATCACACGGACAAACTGCATGAGGCTCCATTCGTGATTTCAGGGCAGTGGCAGTGGATTGATTGCGTGCAGGTTAATGTACAGCAGAGACGCCATTGAGTATTCTCTTACAGTTGTATTAATAGGATTCACTCTTTGGAGAGTGTGGCTCATTTTAAGAGGATAAATTATTATTATACTGCAGCAGTATACTGTGCAGCAGACCTCTTCCCAGGAGACTTGCTCGCTGCTCTTCTCACTGTGACCTTCCAGAAGGTGAAGTGACATTCCTAGAATAAGTCAACAGGTCAGGAAGAGTCAACAATTGAGAACACATCTTTACAGTTTTAATGCGAGGAACAGGAGCTGGATTTTTAGGGACCTTGTATCTTCCTCCCCATTCAAGAACTGCACCTATATTTTTCTCTTTTACAGGGTCAAGCAAGGTGCCACAAACAGTGTGCATGTTGCTGTGTATTTGCTGGACTTAACTAACTGCTAATGGGGAAAGTGAACTGTACACAGAAAATGATTCTTGAAGGTGCCTGTATATAGCAGGTACATTGGGAATCTGATGATTAGGTGGTTAGTCTGGCAAATTGGAAAATGTCCAGGCAAGAGGACAGGATTGACTACAGGAACAAAGACGTGGAACAACATGGAGGTATGCAGGTCTACAAGCTAGTGTATGGGGTAGGGGTGCGGGGCACAAGAGGGAGTATCAGCTTCTCCTTACTATGACAAAATACCCAGGTGAGAAGCCTCACGAGGAGAGAGTGATCGTCAGTTTACTACCAGTTTACAGTTTTGGAGATTCAAGTCCTAATTGGATACCATTAGTTTGGAATCTGGTAAGGGTGGCTCACCATGATGAAAATGCATGCATGATCAAAATGTTATAGCAAAAGCTAGGAGAGACTATTCTTTTCTTTGGTCATTTTAAATACTTAAATTTTTAAATGCATATTTTGGAAAGTAGAACATAGTAATTTTTAATGAATATTCCTTTTTAACTTGTATTTTATGTGCCCAGTGCCTGAGTCTTGCAGAGGTCAGAAGAGCATGTTGGATTCCTTGGAACTAAAGTTACAGATAGTGATGAGCTACCATGTGGGTGTTAAGAATTCTGGGTCTCTGGAAAACCACTAGTACCCTTAACTGCTGAGCCATCTCTCGAGGAACCACATGCTAATTTTTTAAGAACTGAAAGACAAGAGAAGAAAAATACAGGTTCTCTTGTCTACCTTTTCATCCTCCAGCCATGGATGACTTTTAGTGGCTGTATTCTGGGTGTGTGAAGACTGTGGTGGACAAGTGACATCAGAGGATGCATACTATATTCAGCAACCTGCCCGGACGACTTCATTAAAAGTTTCACGTGTCTTTGTATGACTTCACATTTACAATTTAGAGTTTTAAAAATTGTTACACAGTGTTTATAGTATGGATTGGCTTTATGACTTTAATTATTTAAGTAGTACTTATTATTAAATATTTAAGTTTTTCCTATTAGGCTGTGATAAATATATACATGCAAATGTACATATATGCATGCACATATACATTATACTACATGAAGTGCATATATGTAATAGATGTATACTACTCTATAGATATAACTACTATGCATGTACACTTATCTATGAACAACAAACACACATAGGAAAAATATTAAATATGCACTAGATGTACTGGGAAGTCATAAGAACTGCCATCCTGAAAGAAGTGATGAGGAGGAGACCATAAATGAAATCATCTTTATCTGTAATATTTTATTTCATATATATGTTCCATACACATATATATGTATACATACATGTATGTATATTGAGATACATACATTATCTATGATGTTTTATTTCATATATATGTTCCATACACATATATATGTATACATACATTATCTATGATGTTTTATTTCACATATATATTTCACATATGTATTTCATATACATATTTACACACATATGTATATAGATGTGCATATATATATATATAACAAAAATAAAGTAAATACATTGATAGTTTGGGTATCATCTCCTTTACTTCTCTACATTTAAAATTTTTAATTTAATTTTAATTCTCTACATTTTTCTCTAGGTATATTTAAAGATTACACATGGAAAGCAGATTGGCATCTTCATCCTAAAACACAAAATGGTTTACTGTTGGAAGGTGTGCTCTTGAAGAAACTGCTTGTGATATCAAGACAGAAGTCCTGGTGTTAGGCACTACCCTGTTTCTAGGGCAGTGCTTCCAAAAGGCTCATGTGCTAGCCTGGGGTACTTACCAGAAGGTAAAGGAGCCTTGAAAGGATGGGTGTGGGTGGGTAAGGGAGGAAGCTGGGAGACGGGAACATGCTTTCGGGGTGGGGGGTGGGTTCCTGTCACTTTACTTCCCAGCCATTATGAGGCCACTAGTTTTGTTCTTCCCTCAGCACCCCACAATGCTGTTCTACCTTATCACAGGCTGGAAGGCAGTGGACTGCTCAGCCATGGCTCTTGAAAGCCTTGACTAAGATGACTCCCTCCTTCAATTTTGATCCTCTCACATACCAGAAGTAAAAAGCTGGCTAACTCAGTTTTGTCAAATCCTGCCCAAGGTTAATGGCGAGCTCATGGTTTACACTATGTTCCTTCATCAGGCCAACATGAGGTAAGGGGCAGTCAGATATTTTGATCCTGTCTTTGTTCTTTGGTTCCTTCATGCAGCCCATCCAGAAAACATCTGTGTCAAGCAAATATACTCACTGCTGACACCTGCCATGATCCGCAGTGGCTCTCTGTGAAATGGTCAATCAAATCTTCTCAATGATGTTGAATCATTTCCTTTTCCACTGGGCCCCCACCTCCAGAACAACACATCAGTCCTCAACTTACCTCTGGCTCTCTAGAGGACCCAGTCCATCCCCATGGCCAACATATAGCTAATGGCATAGAGTCCATCTGCAACACTGGAGACCTTGTTCTACAGTGTGTCTAGAACCCAGGCAATGTGCTGATGAAACTGTGGAGCCAGGTGACCCAGATTCAAGCTTTGGCTCTTGACTTTATTAACTGTAAGACCTTTAATCTCTCTTATCAGCCTGATGGAAATAATGCTACCAGCTTCTCTTATCTGGAAATGTCATCACCAGGATCAAGAGGATAAGGATGAGAAAGTAATGTAGAAGCCATATAATAGTATACAAATGATAATTTTGCTGTCAACCATGGATTTGGTCCAATAAACTCTCCTGTCCTTTTCTGTCAATACAAGTTCAGTATTAAAAATTTATGATGCTGGGGAAACTTCAAGGTAGCTCACTGTTAGTTTTTTATGACTCCGGTAACAAAGTACTAAATTTGAATCACTTAAAAAATATTCTATGACAGTTCTGTAGGCTTAAAGTACATAATCAAAATGGTGGCGGGCCATAGTCCTTGAAAGGCTAGAACCCTCATTTTTTTCCTGGTTCTGGTGACCCTGGTATTCCCACCCATTTTATTAAGTGAAATACAAACAGAACCTCTTGCCTTGTCACATTGCCATCTCCTCTCCATCTCCTGTCTCCTCGTGGTTCTCAGACTCCTTGCAAGGATACCCAACGTCCAGCTTAGGACCCTTGTCTTAGTAATTTTTCTGTTGCTGTGATAAATGGCTGTGACCAAACAACTTAGGGAGGAAATATTTATTGTGGCTCACAGTTTCAGGATACATTCTATCATGGAAGGGAAATCATGGTTCAGGAACTTGAGAGGGCTGATTACATTGTGTCCACTGCCAGGAAGCAGAGATGGGTGCTTGCTGGCTCTCAGTTCATATTCTCATTTCCAGGGATCCTAGTCCAGGTGCCAACCAGAGTTGATGGAGCTTCTCACCTCAATTATTTCAGTCACAATAATTCTCCCAGGCAAGCTAAGAGAGCTGCCTCTCTCAGTTTGACTCTAGAGGTCTTCAGAGTTACTACTGGGATCAACCAAGCCTAATTCAGGAAGATTTCATCTTCCCTTGATCATATCTGCAGACTGCATTCTGAATAAAGTCATATTCCTAGCTTAGGACTTGACTGTGTCTTTTGAGGAGATAAAAACTAAACCTATCACAGACATGTAGCATGATGTATGGGTGTGCACCTATATATCATGGACTTTAGAAGTTAAAAACATGAAGGTAAGTACTAGTCTCTTTAGCAAAGATGATCTAGTTCCTAGAAATCTTTCCTCAAATTTAAAACTGCTATTCTTTTAGCTTAAAGTCCCCTTCTCAAAATGCATCATAGCTCTGGAATGGCTGCCATGGAACCACCCCTTTACAAAGTCCTGTCAACATTCCAATACCAAATAATCTTGGACAAGGGAAAAGAGAGAAATAGAGAGATGGACTCGTCTTTCCATTTGCTGAGCACTTCACATGACTCAATATTAAAATCGTTGTTCCATTCATTCATCATAACCAATTGATCTACAAACAGTACATTTTTGGTTATTTGCTTTATAGATGAGCGAACTGGAACTTGAACAGCAAAGATTCTTATCTAAAGAGTCATAGCAAGTGGGGCCCTTGGGATGCAAGTGTGGATGTTCCACTCATAGCAACCGGACAGCTTTTCTTATTCTCAATTTAATTTTAGACATCATGTGTGTTAACTCTCTCAACACAGAGGATGTAGCCGGAACAGCGAGGGACAGTCCCCCAGGCTTTTCTATACCCTTTGTTTCCATACCATTGTTGAGGAATTTCTGATTTAGAAATGTGCAATACACTGAGTCCAGATGACCCCACATACCTGGTCTTCATTTGCTACTCCATTTAGTAACCCTTTCTGGCATCTATTATATGACAGATATGGGGTAGCACGGGTGAGCAAAAGGAGCCTTTACAAAGACGACCATTTCAGGATAGCTAAAGCACTTAGCCATAGGTCAAACCAGCATTTCACTTTCTGCATAAATGATGTAAATGCCTTTGTTTCAAACTCAAACAAAAATCAAGGAGGAAAAAAACAACATGCATATACCTGATAGATATCGGTTCCATCAGTTTCTACCAGGCATAGAACGTTCCTTGGCTCCCAGCCCAGTAAATGATAGTTGGAAAGAGGAAGAAGTATGGAACTGAGCAACTGCCCTCCGTCATAGAAAAAGAGGATAAAGGGAATATTCACACAGGCAACTGATGGTTTGAACGGTTGTAAGATGTCCCTTTTCATTCCATAAGCGATAGTTGAAGAAAGAACCTTGCTTCTAAACACATAAATACTGACCCACTTTAATAATTCAAATCAGAGCACAGGTCTCTGCTCTTTCAGAATGCTGGATTAAATTCAAAGGCACACAAAGCAGGAAAAGGTATAGTCTCATTAGAAGTCCAGAAGCCAGACAGCATGGGTGGGTTGGGGAGGGACAGGTGACTTCACTCTGCAAAGTGCCAGCTAAAGGTCTAGTAGATCTTAGGAACAACTGGAAAGATGTGAGAATTTGGGGGTGTGAGACTCTGAGGCACCTCATTTCTTCCTGCAGATTCCCAGGTTGTGGAGTCTGTGAGACTTCTTTTTTCTCCCCTTTGTCTTTGGAAACTGATGAAAATGTTCACCCTAATCCATTTGTCATCAAAGCAGATAAAGCACATTTGCAGTGGGCCAAGAATAATGCAGCTGTGGCCTAATTGTGTTGAGGCCTACATTTCACTAGCGGTGTGCACTTCTCAGACCTGGGCAAGGCTGGCCCTATCAGGTCCTATCTTAGACTTCAACCAAGTAGCCTTGGGTCTACAAAAAAGCAAATCCTGTTTATCCGTAGGGCTATTGAGCTCCATAGTACAGTCAGACCTGCCCAGATATTAGTCACAGGGGAATAGATGCACACATTACTGTACAATGAAATAGTGTAGTGGTACAGAGAGGTCCAGCTGCAAAGATATAGATTGTTTCTTGAGTACTTCTGATTATTCACCCCAACATAATTGCTCACATGTGTATTTATCTATACCTTAGGTGCATATTAAGCCTTATTGGTGTATTATATACTTTCTAAATATCTACTAAAATAAAAATGCAAAAGAATCAGAAACAAATAAAAACCAGAGCTGGTGAGATGACCTTCTACAAAGCATGAGGACCCGAGTCTTCTCTTCAGAAACCACACAACGGAAGCAGAGAGCTGACTACTAAGTTGTCCTCTGACCTCCACATGCGCTCTGTGGTGTGGACATGCACACATGTGCGTGCTCACACACACATACACACACAATAGATAAGTAAATAAATACATACATAAATAGATAAATAAATTAATTTTAAAATTAAAATGTGAGGATCACAGCTCTGCTCTAGAGTATTCACCATAAAAAATAGAACAGCTAACATTTCCTCTAGGACTGGCATGGGTAAATTTTTCTACTACAGATAGTCAGTTGTAAATACTCATTTCTGCCCTTAAAAGGTTCAGACAGGAGCCTGGAGAGGTGGCTTAGCAGGAAAGAGCACTGCCTGCTCTCCCAGAGGGCCGGGGTTCAATGCTTAGCACCCTCACCAAGGGTTCAGATCCATCTGTAACTCCAGTTCCATGAGATCCAGTCTTCTGGCTACCACAGGCACTGGGCACAAACATGGTGTACAAATATTTACGAGCAGAGAAAACACCCATACACATAAAATAAAATAGTAGAAAAAAAAGTTAGATGTGGAAGCAGTCATGATCATATGTAAAAGAATAGGTGTGTAGTTCTGATAGAACGTTATTTATAAAATAGACTTCCCTGAGGGCTGGAGGATGCAGCTTAGTGCTAGAGTACCTGCCTAGCATGCACTCAAATCAAACACACACACACACACACACACACACACACACACACACACACACACACGGCAAACAACAAAAAAACTACCTCAAAAATTCACCTGCCAGTTATTGTTTATCTTTATTCTTTCAGGCTGCGATTTACATAAAACATAAATATAACTTGTGAAGAGTTTTCACCACTCTGTAATTTTTAAACACAGCTGTCATTTTGATATAAAGAGATAGCTAAGTTCATTAGACCAAATTCTTGTGTGGCAGTAATAATTATCACTTGTATACTACTTTATGGCTTACGTATTGCTTTCTCTGGTTTATACTTCTTGATCCTGGTGATGACATTTTCAGATAAGGAAGGCCAGTGGCATTATTTCCATTAGGCTGATAAGAGAGATTAAAGCTCTTACAGTTAATAAAGTTAAGAGCCAAAGCTTGAATCTAGGTCACCTGGCTCCACAGCATCATCAGCACTGACTAAAAGAGCATCGCTTGAGTTCTGGAAGCACTCAGAGCAAGGTCTCCAGGGTTCCACATAAACTCTATGCCATTAGCTATGTGGGGGCTGTGGGGATGGACTGAGTCCTCTAGAACACTAAGGAAAGTTGAGGACTTACTTGCTGATGTGTTATTCTGGAAGCTTCCACGTGAAGGTGAAAGAAAAATAAAGGTTGCGGAAAATTCAGGAAGGTGGGTTCTTGGTTTGACCACTTCCCACTGAGACACAGTGGAGCATGACAGGCCACACGGTGCTTGGACATCCGAATTTTTCAGAAGAGCCAGAAGGTGAATTCATGCAAGAGAGAGGAGGCGGGGGAATGTGATCAGATTCCTTTATCTTCCTTCTTACCCATTGGCTAATATTCACCCCATTACAAGCTGACTCATCTTTCACCCATTCTGGGGGACCTCATCTGTCCCCAAAGTCTGCAAAGATATATGCCAGGGTGAAGACAGAAGCACAGGCTGTTCATCTATGCTCAACATGGGACAGGTTTTTTAGAAGATCGTCTCTTTGTCAACATTTCCTGTTCCCAAACAGAATGGAAAAAGGAGGATGCTATGGAGCCCCCCTGAAGCAGATGGGAGATAGAAGCTGCACAGGGACTGCTAGTGTGGTGCCTTCTGCTCCTGCAAAAATAAAATAGACACAGTGTTACATCACACAATAATTACCATGCTTAGTGAAATCCATGGCACCCCCAAATGAAATGAAACTGTTGTTTTCCATGTGATTAAAGTATTTTTACAATGCAAATTAAAATGACATTTATTAGTTTTTTGTATGATGTATGTATGTACGCCTGTGAGCATAACAGTGCCAGTGTGGTGTTCAAGGTAACTTTTGGGGGGCAGTCCTCTCCTTCCACCATGGGTATCCTTGATATTGAACCCTGCTTGTCAGGCTTGGCAGCAAGTACCCTTGCTTACTAAGCCATCTCATAGCCCTTAAGAATCTTCTCTCAGGTATTCAGACACACTTTTATTTTACACAGAAAAAGAAATATAAATAATGGAACTGTTAGGATATTTCCAAAACATCTCCACTTTTGAACCCCTTCTTTTTCTGGGTTGTCCATCCCTGTATTCTCCACACCGCCTAAGACCTGGGTGATTATCATAACTGCCCATGGCCAATAGTAATTGTGGTATGTGTCCCAAAATTTAGGCACGTAAAAAGATGATGGGATTCATTTTTATAATTTATAAAGTATGGAAAGTTTATCATTGCCTATAATGAATAGTATCTTCCATTTACTATAAAATGTTTTCCTTTCTCAGTCTGAGGGACTTCTGATAGTTGTCAAGGCTTGTCTGGGGAGGGGGTAGTGATGGAGAGAATCTGGTTGCTAGGTTTTGGTAATCCCAGCAAAGGCATTAATGAATTGGATTACTTGATGGGTATACCTAACCCTCAGCATTCTTCACAAGCTATGAGATTTAACTGTGTTTGAGAAAAGTTTTCTACTAAAACTCCAGGTTTTTTTTTTTTTAACTTATATGGAGTCTTAAATACAATTCATCATCTTATCTAATCTGATATCCAAGGATAGCTTTGTCAAAGCAGAGTCAAGTATTGGCAATCCCCCAGAAATCTCCAAAGAACGAATAAAAGAAAATGATTTAAAGCTGAAAGATTTAAGGAGAGCTTTGAAATCTTTAAAAAACTTAACAACGAACCCCTTCCCAAATCTGCTAATGCTGGCTTTAGAACATGAATAGAGAATCAGACTGTGGGAGAAGAGGTGGATTGTGGGTATCTCTTTGACTAACTGCTAGAGGAGCAGCTAATATCCTGGTCAAACAGTAATACAACAGTTAGATGAAGATTCCACAGAAGAATAAATTCCCTAATTTAGGGTAACTTACTCATTACGTTGATACATTTGATCTGTCCTTGGAAGTTGTGGGCACATAGAGGATTACAGCAAAGGACTGTGTATCTTGTAGAGGTTGATGTATAGGTTAGACTCGGATTTGAATCCCAATTTGGTACTGACTGGTTACATGATCTTGTATTAATTCTGTAACCTTTCTGTGTATTTGTTTTCATAAGTAAGATGGAAAAGATACTTACGTTTACTGAGTGATACAGTTTTAAGACTAGGAGTAGTTAGTAAGACCTGATAAATGCCTGTCACCTGGTAGATATGTGTTAGTTTATTTTCTGTTACTGGGACAAAATGCCTGAGATGATCAATTAATAAAAAAGAGCATTCACGTTGACTGACAGATTTGAAGGTTTCAGTCCGTGGTAGACTGGCTCTGTTGTTTTGGCCCATGGTGGAACAGTACATTGTGGTAAGGGTGGAAAGTATGGAAAGTTCACCTCATAATTGGATGGAAAAGAGGCAGACACCAGAGTTCCACAACACCCTTGAGGGCATATCCCCAATAATCTAAACCCCCCTAGTAGGTTTTACCCACTGAAGGTTCCATAGCTTCCCAACAGTGTCACTTTGGATCCAATGCCCTTCATACAAGGGGATTTTGTCATGGTCCTAGCTGTTTGTGTGGGAAACCTGCAAGATTCAAACCACAGCTTTTTGAGCAAAACAAAAGTACCCAGTGCTCTTACTAATTCAAGTTCCTCACACAGACATGTGTCCTATGTCCAATTCCTCATTCCAAGGAGAGAATGGCGCACAAGCATGGTTATCCAGGTTGTTTCTTTCTATGCATGTCTATCTCAAAATACACACGTGCATGTGTTCATAAATTCTCATAGTGGAGAAGGGATTTTTTTTTTAAGTTTTTGATTAATGCATAGCCTATTCTGTGTGAATACAATACACACATTTAACTTTTTTTTTCATTGATGTTAAGTTTGTGCTGCGTGCTACATCAAGACCACTGCTGGAACTTTCTAGGCTTTCTGGCCCTAGGAGCTTGGACATTGCCTTTAATTTTTTTTTCAGCAAAGTAAGAGCTCTGGGCTGCAGTATCCTTTTCTCCAGGACTCAGCTGTATGTCTCAATGTCTCAGCCTCATGCCAGAGGCTGCCTTGCTGTCCTCCACCATCGGATAATCTCTGTAAACCCAGGATCCTGATAAAGAAATCTATAGATCCCTACATTTGTCTTATGATCAGGCTACTTCCTACTCCCCCAGCTAGCTCCACCTCCCTGGGAGACCTGTCTTCATGGCTAGGGGATGAACAGAAACCATGTTTGTACTGGCCAGATTATAAAAGGCTGGTTGTTTTTTTCTGATAGGAAATAAGTTGGCAAATCCATTGCAGACACATTGTGCCTACTTTCCTCTTTCATGGAAACAAAATTTAGCAAATCATAAAAAGCACATTTCTTTGTTCTAGAAGTTTTTTTAATACAAACTCAGAATTTGTGGCCCAGAGTGATCTCCATCAGAGCAGGGACATGTGACTTAGCCAGTGTCTGTCCCTCTGCTTCTTCAATGACTTTATGTTGCTTAGCCCATGAAGGGCCTCATTTGACATTAATCAGGGAGAATGTGTTGTTTCCTTGAATGTGGTCTGCATTTCAACTTCACTTTTTGGCTAGAAAACTGGTGCAGTGGCTATGGTTGTCCCAAATCATTTTAAAGAAAGAGTGGAAGTCGGGGAACAATGGAAAAAGGAAGAGGAAGTGGAGGAGGGAAGAAAAACAGACGCCATTTTTCTCTAACTAGTGGAGTTGAGAAGAGCTTCCTACTTTGTGCCTTGGTGGCTGTGATCTGGACCACACTTATTTGCTTAGGGACCCAATACCTTGTCCTAGTAACTGCTAAGAGCATCAGCTGGGTTCTAAATGAATATGAGGCTCTGAAATGTTCTAGGGTGTTATAAGATATGAAGTCCTCACGTAGGCTTCTGAGACCTTCTCCGTGCTGTGGTTACTGCTGAGATCCCACTGCTTATATTGACATGATCCCTTCCAAAAAGCCTCGGCAAACTCTTCTTGTAGCAAGCATTGGGCTAGGAAAAGGGAATGGCCAGAAATACAGGAAGACGACATTGTTTATAACCTAGAAAGGCACTAGATACATGCTTCTACATTGGTTCACAAGAAGCAGTAACAGGATGTCATAGCACATAGCTGTGTCAAAATTAATTTTAGCTTACCCACAAAACTATCACTTGCTTACTATGGAGCCATCATGGCCATTCTGCTCTCTCTGACAGTGAATTAACAGCTTTCAAAGGAGAAGCACAAAGAGAAAATTGAACCTACCTCTCAGTTGGTTTCAGCTGGGTTTGCACGAAATTCTTAGCTAATAAATCCTTTCACTCAGAACTGCACCTCATACTTCAGCATAAATATAACACTAGCCAACTGGGTAGTTATTCCTTGGACAGTAAAGGTACCAGTAGCCTTGGAGAATGATCTCTTCTGCTTGCTCACTGGATCCCCTGAATTTCCTCAAGCCCATCACTCATCACATACAGCTTTCTCTCTCTCTCTCTCTCTCTCTCTCTCTCTCTCTCTCTCTCTCTCTCTCTCTCTCTCTCTCTCTCTCTCTCTCTCACACACACACACACACACACACACACACACCAGATTCTGCCTTCCTACTGCTTTCTCCTTCTGCTTGATCTTTTTGTCTTTCTTTTCCAAGCTGCATCAGAAGCTCAGCTCTCTCTAGCACGACGGACCAAAGTCCTTAATGAAGCAGCACACAGCAAAGACACGGTCACTTCAGACACTGCCAGTGACCATCTTTGCTATTTAAAACAGTAGCATGAGTCTTGTGAGCATGGTTGAACTGAACTTGTGAGCATGACCGAGCTGAATGGCTTTGCAGTTTGAGCAGCTCATTTGCAGGGGAAATCTAGACCTATTTCACATCATCTCCCCAACTTGAGTTCCAACTAGTTCAGCTAAATCGGGGGAACTCTTAGAGATTCAGGATTTACAAAGGAAGGCGTGGAGCCTGGGACCATCCATCATGTTAACTTATCTGATTGCCATTTTCCCCTTCTGTTCCCCAAAATAGAAAAACCAGTGCATTTTGGGTGACGTGCCCTTGTTACTTCCATAGAAGGTATCTCGGCCAAACTGACAAGGAGGGCTGTTGATGTAAGAAGTCAATTTTATCTCTCAACTCTCGGCATTTCTATTCATGGCAAGTCCAGCTGCTACCCGAAAGCTCTGTATCTTTGTAGGTAACACATAAGCCTCCAAAATTTATGTTGAAGCAGTTAATAAAGCTGGATATCAATTAAAGTCCATGCTGAGAAGGAAGAGAAAGAAATTGAAATACTTTGTCGTTTTAGGATAGTATACTTTAATGTTTTCCGTTATCACTGAAGTTAAGGCTATGAAATTATGACATGTAGTCTATGATACTCCATTGGTCGGGCTATATAAAGTGTGCATATTCTTTATTTATTGACTTTGAGTCTATGCATATTTGTGTGGTGAGGGGAGGGCACTCGCAAGCCTGTGGAGGTCATTTGGGGGTCAGCTCGCTCCTTCCACATTGTTGAGAGAGTCACTTTTGTTGTTTCAGCTACTGTGATACATTCTCAGGCTAGCTGGCTCCTCAGCTCTGAGGCAATTCCTCTGCCTTCACCTGCCATCTCTCTGTAGGAGCACTGGAGTTAAAGATGCTCACTACAGCATCAAACTTTCTGCGTGGATTTTTGGGATGGAGATCCTGCTGGTAGGTTTATGTGACTTCCTGTCTCCACCTCCCATCTCTGGGATCTATACTACCGTATCTAGCTTTTTATGTGGATTCTGGGAATTGAACTCTCATTGTCAGGCTTACAGGGCTAACACATTGACCTGATGAGACATCTCCCCAGACTAAGGCGCACACATTTAATGCATGCAAGTATATTCCCATGAAATCATCACCACCTGTGAGGTCATAATAATATCTATTATCTCCTCCAGTATTGTACCACCTAAAGTGGGTGTGGTTGTCTTTGTGACCAACCCCACATGGGCTGCAGAAAAGCCTGGAATTTGTTGTCGTGTCCTAACACACTTTCCTCTCTGCCACCAACTTGCTAAGTCTGTTGTAGGAAATTCATGACCATCACCCAAAGCTCCTATCTCCTAGTCTCTGAAACACCCATTGGCTTTGGGCACTGAGGCCTTTGGTACCCTTTAAAGACACTGTTTGTTTGTCCAGTGATGAGTGTAGTGGTTTTGTTTTTGCTTTGTTTTACACTGAGGCCAGAGCTTAGGGAGAGAGCATTTCTTAATTTTCATTTCCATTGCTTTTTCTAGGCCACTCCCCCGCCCCCCAGCTCTCTGTTCCTACGAAATGGCATACTACTAGCCACAGACTCTGATACATTCGTAGCGGCATCGGAGACAGTCTACATGGAATGCGTTGGCAACTTAAACAACGCAGCTGGCATCTCCCACACTCACGCCTCCCTCACTATTTTTGAGGTCCCAAAATTGATAAGGATGATCCATTGAACCTGTTAGCATCTCATGGTCTCATTTCTTTTCCTTCCTTCCAAAGGTCTTTACCTACAAATCACCCATTTGAGCACTCCATTTGCATGTTGGTACCCTAGGCATCCAAACCTATCCCCATTCTTCTGCATTCACCAGGGAAGGCTCACTCCTCCCCTTCTTCTTGTTCTGCTCTGCTTGGGTTTGCAGCTCTCAGTACCACTTTGATGAGGCATTCCAGAGGGAAGCACTCCTGTCTCTCGCTAGAGTACATGCCCACAAACATAAGATTTTGGCTTCCTGTTCCTACCGTGTTCCTTACACATACCAATATTCTTTCAATTCATATTAGCCTCTAAGTAGGCATTCGAAAATGAAATAATGACTAGATTATATGTGTTTCTATCTACGTATCAACCGTTGGTAAATTATCACACCACCTCAATACTCAGAGGTTAACTCTGACCTATTAGAAGCATTCTTGGGAATAATTCCCATCACAGGAATAATTCCCGTCAGAATTTCTAGTTCCCCCACTTTTTTTCTGATGGGTTCTAATTAATCCAGTCATATCTGTAGCTTTGCCTGAACTGCTCTGGATTCCTCCTGAGAGCAATTTGGAAACACACACCAGTTCTTTGTAATATTTCCAAGTGTAAGTTTTGATAATTCTTTTTAAATTGGTTAAGAGAGAGTGTATTGATGCCAAGGGTGAGGGAACATGGGTTATTCCTATGAATGAGAAGATTCATGGCTTGCTTAATGAGAAAGGAAATGTTTCGCTCCTCCTTAAACGATGGCCTGTTTATGTTGTAGCTTTATTCATGGGTCTGAGATTTGTCCCTTTCTGGGATTTCTTAGGATGTGGATCTGAAAAACACTCTGCTTTGTATAGATTCATGATCTGCTGACCTGCCCACTGTGGGGTCTCCTGCTGGGCCATCCACCAGAAGGCAGACTTTCTTCTTCTTTTTTTTTTTTCCTTTAAGAAAAAAATTTTCTAAGGTATTAATCATTCTTTTCTGATTTTTCTTCTGACTAGTATCATGAATTTGTGAGATGTCCAGCCGTGTCCACAGGCACAGACCTGTGCTGAGGAAGTTGCTCCTCTAGCGCAAACCTAATTATGTTCTGTACAGACTTTGGCCTCATTAACTCTTTTTTCCTAAGCAATCAGTAAGGTGATCCCAGGGTTAAGAAGCCCGGATCAAGGCCTTCCCTAAGGTAACCTTCTCTGAAAATTTAATTTTATATTTGAGGAAAACCATAGGGTCCCTGAACTCTTTACGGTTCCCTGTACTTCATAATCATCCATATCCAAGAATTCTGCAGAATTGACTAAGTGAAGAACGCCGGGCGGGGGCTTAGAAAGCATGTGGCGTTTTCACTGGGGGAGAAAAGTCTCAGGTTGTAGTAGATTTTCTAAATTCAGACTGGAAAATTCTTGGCCTTAAACATTAATCACTGGCCTGCTGAGGGAGATAAGATATTATTAACACAAACTCTCAGCTTTCCTGTGAAGGGGAAAGTCATAAGCAACAGTAGCCACCCCCCCACCCCCCGATTATTGTTCAGAGAATGACTTACTGACCCAGAGAAATGTGGCCAGAGAGGACCAGAGTCAGGTAGGGTGTGTGCTGGGTAGGAAACGGTTGCCGAGGGAAGAACATGTCAGATACAACAACAACAGAATATTAAGAATGGCTGCACTACTGTATGCGTGGTTTCCTCCATTTTCTTCATTCAGTATTGTTTGAAGACTGTAAATATGTGTGTTTTGTGAATATATAAACAATTTCCAGACATGTGTTCTAGTCAAGTTATTTTAAGTCAATTGCTGACTTTGCTGCTACCGTTACACTGCATGTGTTTTGAGACTGAGCTTCATACACCCATGCTGGCCTCAGACATGGGGCATCATCCAGGGCGATTTGAGCTTTGGGACTGCTGACCCTCCTGCCTAGACCTCCTCAGTGCTGGGACTGCTGGCCAACTCCAGTCACCCTCTAGGTCTCAGGGGAGTCTTCACTCTCTCCCAAAAGCTTTCTTGGTTCCTCTTCCCATTAACCAGTGTGAGCTCAGGGGACCAGGGCACTCACACCCTCTGAACTGCCCATTTCCTGGAAATGGGGGTACTATGCTCCTGATTCATCCTCATTGCCCAACTATCAAGCTGCTAGAAACACAATGCATCTAAAATAAGTGTCTCAGAAGAGAGAGAGAAAGGAAGAGGGAGGAGAGGATAAGGGAGAAGAAGAGGAAGAACTACCAGATGAGTTGATAACTCTGCCACAAGCAGCCATAGCTGGAGGAAGACTATAAGTAGACCTAAGTCCTCCCCTAATTTTCATGATTGTTTTAGATGTGAGGAAAGAGATGAGGAGAAGGAAGATATCGATGCACAGAGTGAAATTCATGGCCGCTGAAATCTGTTGATTGCCACATTGGTGCTCTCCTGCTGTGCCCTGTAGTTGGTTAGCTTACAAAGGAAATATATGGTACTATTTTCATTTCAGAACCAGATGTTTGCAATCTAAGACACAAAAATACTGGGGTGGGGGGATGGCTAAAATGTCACACCCTGAAGCATAGCTAAGCCTCCCAGAAGTGACTGCATTTATTTGCTTGGAAACATTAAATATAGACTCCATCAGCACACCTCCCTCACTCCTTGTTCCCAAGTCTATTGTCAGTGTTGTCAATCACAGCTGCTCCATCTCTCGCCCACTCACATTTATATTGAATGCACTGTGTGACTTTCAGGTACAAGGAACCATAATAATAGGAGATTTGAAGTAATTCTTTTTCTCCCACTGAATTTAGAAGCCCAGTAAAATATAGCCTTAAAATAGTCGACTGAAGGATGATGAACACATTAATCACATTGGTAAATAAACAAAATGATATGTTCTCTCAATTGTCTTGTGAGATGTAAGAGAACAGGGATGCTGTGAGCTCATGATTCCAATGGGTTGTCCATGTTTATCTATCCAAAATAATTCACCACAACATCCCTGTCTGAGGCATAGATGAGTGATGAGCACATGAACACAGGGGCTGTCATTCCATCGTGCAGTCTATGGGAGGAAACATGAGAGCTCAAATTGGGTGGAGTAGCTTAAGCATGCAGATAAGGACGCCTCCTAAGGAAATTGTTCTTAGGGCAGTGTAACAGACAGAGGTCTCCAAATAAACAGGACAAATGGGACTCAGACAGATGATATACAAATAGACAGACAGATATTTTAAGGAACTGCCGAACAAAATTGCGGGGTCTTGGTAAGTCCCAAATCAAGAAAACTATGTTTAGTTTCCTGGACATCTATTTTTTGTTTAAAGAAACACTGGGTAGACTGCACACTTAAGCAACTGATATTTATTTGCCCACGTTTCTGGGGGTTACAAGGCCAAGATCAAAGTATCAAGAAATTTGGCTTCTACTGGGGCCTCTCATTGGCTTGTATTTGACCTGTTATCAGGTCCCCATGCGGTCTTTCTTCCGTGTGTGCCTGCCTGTCTCTGGTGTCTCTGTCTGTCCGCATTTCTTCTATGGACACCAACCATCCAGGAGTAAGGCACACTCTAATGGCTTTAGTTTAACTTAGTCATCTCATTGGAAGGTCCTATTTCCCAGCACAGTTACATTCAGATGAACTACAGGTAGGACTTCAGTGTATGAATTTTAGGAGTACACATTTGGCACTTAACAGAAAAATCTGATATGTAACTAGCGTTTTCCAGGTGGAACAGAGGTAGAAGAAAAGCCTCATTTTCTAGAGAGAATAAAACACCAAAATGCTCCATGGCTAGCTTATCCTTACCTCAAGCTATTAACTCACCGTGTTGGTTAGCTTTAATCATCAACTTGACATAGGTCAGGTTGGCCTGTGGCCTCACCTGTAGCGGATTATCTGGATTATGTCAATTGAGACCGGAAGACTCACTCTCTGTGAATCTCACTCTCTCTCACCGTTCTCTAGGCAGGGGATCCTGAAATGCACTGGAGTGGATGCACTGGAGTGGAGAGGTGGTGTGCATAGCATGCATGCATTCTTCCTTTTCTGCTCTCGACTGTGGATGTGACGTGACTGGCTGCTTCCAGTACCCGCTGCCTTGACTTCCTTGTAATGATGGACTATAACCTGGAATCATGAGCAAAAATAAATTCTTACTCCCCTAAGCTGTTTTTCTCAAGGTATTTTTATCACACCAACAGAAACAAAAACGATATGCTCATATCAGCTGACAATAGTCTTTTGGGATCAGAAACACAGTGCTGCCTGGCTGTTGTAATTTGACATAAACCTAGATGTTTCTGGAAAGAGGGAATCATAGTTGAGAAAATGCCTCCATTAAGATTGACCTGTAGGCAAGTCTGTGGAATAGTTTTTGATTAATAATTAATGTGGGTGGTGCCGCTCCAGGCAAGGTGGACTTACATATGCAAGCAGACTGGGGAGACCGTGGGGAGCAAGGTAGTAAGCAGTGCTCCTCCATGGATTCTGCTTCTGTTCCTGCCTCCCAACGAGTTCCTATTTGAGTTCCTGCCGTGACTTCCCTCAGTGATGGACTGTGACCTAAAAGTTGTAAGGCAAAATAAATCCTTTCTCCCCATGTTGCTTTGGTCACAGTGTTTTATCACAACAATAGAAACCTTAATGAAGACTAACACTATGATGCCTGTGCTGTCGATGAGGCAAGTGGGGAATTATGAAACTTGCCTAAAATCCTAAAGTGGGAGAGTCAGGAAATGGCCCTTGGGGAGCCCTTGGCATTAAGAACTAGAGAAGTCCCTTGGTCCCTGTGTAAGGTGACCTAAAAAGTTAAGGATGCCTCCTCTAGAGCACCTTCAAAAAGAATGCAGCAGAGACCAAAGGGCAGGCTAAGCGAGTTTTTAACAAAGCTAACTAGAAATCTATGCCTTGGAGAGTCAAACTTGACATACCAGGGGAGAACAAAGAACAGGGTGCTTCGAGTCTTGAACTGTTGAGCCTTTAATCAGGTGGGTGTGAAAACTGCCCAGGTTGACCTAAATCTTAGGCATAAAAACTGTACTCTACCTTCTCAGGTCAACCATTGGCTTTAACTTTGGGTCAACTAAAAGTGATTCTGTATATCCCAATACTCTTCAGGAAAGGTGTCTGAGGTTCGTTTTTAAAAAGACAGGATAACAGTTTGAGGTTTGCTTACAAAAACACTAGCATTTGAGAGTTTTAAGATGCATCTTTGAGAATCTAATTTCTCTCCCAGTTCTAACTTCTTGCCCTCCCTGTCAGCCTGGCCTTAGAGATCATGCTTCCAATTATTCTAGAATGATTGTCTCCAGGCAAGACCCAGAGGTCAATAGGGTTGAACCAACAAAGTGTATACTGAGAACACAACCAGGAAGGAGACAAATAAATACATAGGCCTTGCCGCTTCTGGAAGGAAGATGAACACACACATAAATGAGCGTGGATGCTTTGAGAGACTTAGATGGGGAGCCACAGGGTTGGACTATTCCTCTTGTTGGTATCTGCATGATATATTAGCTTTGGACAAGATGGTTTTCAACAGACGTCCATTGAAAGAGGATGTCAACATGGAGAAGGCCACGGCAACAGGGACAGAAAGAGAGAAGGAAAGATCAGAGGCATTTTAGTGACAGGTGAAATGGGCCTTGGTGATTTATTGGGCACGGGAGGATGAGTCAACAATGATGGGCCAGGCGCGATGGTACATGACTGTATTATTAGCACTTTGGAGGCTGAGACAGAGCAATCATAAGTTCAAAGTCAGCCTGAACTATATAGGGAAACCATGTCTGATGAATAAAATAAAATAACAGATAAACCTTATCATAGAGTTCCCAACTTCGTATCTTACTCAAAATGTATGCCCCTATTCTACAAAACGTTTTAAGTCACAATACATCATGGTAATGAAAAACAGTTTAAAATAGGATAAACAGATTTCTATTTGTTTAAGTAAAAGACTTTATTGCTAGTCTGTCTCCTTGTAGCTCCTTCCCTACCCCATTAGGAAATACAAAGAAAGTAGTGTGCCACACAAGTCACCTTAATGTCTGCTCTGGATTAACTGGCTCATATTTCCTGGCTCAGCTTCCACAGTTTCTGTACATGTGACTTTATTTGATTTGATTTTATGCATGTGTGCGTATATATGTATTTGTAGGTACATGTGTGTGTGCACTTGTGTATGAAGACCAGAGAACAACCTTAAATATCATCCAACTGGGATAGGCTGGCCAGCTAGTGGGTCCCAGGGATCCTCCTGTCTCCATCTCCTCAGTGCTGGGATTACAAGTAGTGATGGCCAGCATTTTTTTATGTGAGGCTAGGGGGTTGAATTAAGATCCTATGCCTACCAGGCAAATGTTACTGAGCCGTCCTCACAACCTAAAGCTGCCTTTGTGAAAACACAGAGAGTATGTGGAGATATTCAACTCTGAGATGTGTTATCTTGGTCACAGATGGACTGTCCTCTTTGTGACAAGTTTCGTTTATTACTAGTAAAACAAGAGTTGAGGCCCATGTTGATCTGGATGAGATCCAGGAAGATGCTCTGTGCATACTTGGAACATTCCATCTGTCTGGTAAGAAAGCAACAGCCACTGTGTGGTAAACTCCTTGAATCCATCTGAGGTGCAACACCAACCCCTTTGCAGTTGAGTTTCTCATTCAGCAAGTTTTCCCAACACGTTCACACTAAAGAGTAGGGTAGAGCGTAAGTTCCATACTGAGTGCTTAGTAAGAACTGTACCACGGAGGGCAAAGACTCGAACTGGGTAAAAATAATTCTCCTGTGTTGGGAGATTACTCAGTTACTGAAATGCTTGCTATAAGGTCCTGCTGTGGGATGGTCTGTATGTCAAATCTGTTGCTCTGATTGGTCAATAAATAAAACACTGATTGGCAAGTGGCCAGGCAGGAAGTAGGTGGGACAAGGAGAGAGGGGAATACTGGGAAGCAGAAGGCTGAGGCAGAGACACTGCCAGCTGCCGCCATGACCAGCAGCATGTGAAGACGCCGGTAGGCCACCAGCCACGTGGCAAGGTATAGATTTATGGAAATGGATTAATTTAAGATATAAGTACAGTTAGCAAAGCCTGCCACGGCCATACAGTTTGTAAACAATATAAGTCTCTGTGTTTACTTGGTTGGGTCTGAGCAGCTGTGGGACTGGCGGGTGACAAAGATTTGTCCTGACTGTGGGCAAGGCAGGAAAACTCAAATTACAAGGTCCTGGGCTGTTTCCACAGCAACTGTGTAAAAATCCAAGGATGGTGGCCAACATTTGCTAACTCAGGTCTGGGAAAGTAGAGACAGGTGTATTGTTGGGAGTCCACTGGCCAGCCAGTCTAGCTTAATCAGCAAGGATGAGGCCCAAGGAGAGACTACGTCTCAACAGATAAGGTAGGCAATGCACCCAAGGTTTACCTCTGGCCTCTACAAACACATACACGCTTCTTCACGTGTACACACATGTGCAGACAGGTGTCCATGTACATGAACACAGCCAGCCAGCCAGCCAGCCCCACACACACACACACACACACACACACACACACACACACACACACACAGAGAGAGAGAGAGAGAGAGAGAGAGAGAGAGAGAGAGAGAGAGAGAGAGAGAGAGTCTCCAAAAGAAAGGTTAAATAGAATGAAATGAAGCAAGTGTTTAAATACTGAAGAAGTGGAAAGAAGAACTAGGGCCACCTGCTCCTCCCTGCCAAGTTGTTTGGACACCCAGCTGGACTGGGCATTGCTTCTTCAGGCAGACTAACCCTGTGCCACCCCTTTGCCCACTGTCTTCTTTGCCCACATGGCTTCTCCTACCACAGATAGACAAAAGTGCTCAAACTCTGGGAAACCAAGCACAAGTACTGTGGCTCCCAGCCTCCCCTCATTCCCTGCCATTCTCTGGGCCTTCCAGTCATCTCTCCAGGTATGTGGTCATTGCAGACAGCACCCAAGCATGGCATGAAACAGCATCCCCCAGAGAGAAAAGCTTCACCTCCTAGTCTTCAATCCCTGTCTTTAAATTTAGGGGAAAGAGCGCCGGAGAGATGGCTCAGTGGTTAAGAGCACTGGCTCCTCTTCCAGAGGCCCTGGTTATATTCCTAGCAGCCACATGGTGGTTCACAACTGTCAGAAAAATCCAGTCTCTGGGAATCCAATGTTCTCTCTGGCCTTCACAGGAAGTGCATACACATGGTGTACAGACATACATGCAGACAAAACATCCAGACACTTAAAATAAAGATTAACATTTTTTTTTTTTTTTAAATCTAGGACAAAATTTCAGGTTGGGTACTCATGCCTTGATCAACTCTCTGATACTTGCATGGTATTTTGTACTTAAGCAGAAGTGTTGCAGGCCTTAGATTTCAGGTTTTATAGCTAACAGACGAATTTAATAACATTTGGGGGTTTTAATAACTTTCATATATACTTTGGTATTTTTGCACATGCACATGGTGCATTTTAACCACACCCCCTTCCTTTCTTACTGCTCTGCTTATGTCTGTGTTACAGAACTTCAAAGATATTTAAGGAAAACAGAAACAATGGATGGTGTGGTTAGTACAGGTGCTTCGAGAATGTAGCCAACAGGACATACATTATCAGCACTTAAGCAGGGGTGCAGCATGTATGGCATGCTGCACAGACAGGAGCTCCCTCTCCTTTCACATGGAAGAGAGTGCTGAGAGCTACATGGAAGACAGATGTATGACAGGCAGACAGATGACAAGAGCTTTAAAAAACTTATATTTTCCGAGAGTCTCGGATGCATTCGTTAATGTCTTCCTTTAGTTGTGTGATGTATTATGTCCCGCTGTCGAGAGAGGCTTGCCACTAACCGTGTGGGATTCTGAGTAGTCTATCTTTCTTCTAAAGCCTGGGCTTCTCACATGGAAAAAGAAATCGAGGAGCAAAGCGTGTAGTTCTTGCCGCACCAAATGCTGCTCGTGACGATTTTGTATGCCCTGGGGACTTGGTTATCAGCTGACGGGTTTAGCAAGATTCTGAGGCCTAACCATTGGTTTCGCACCTCTTTAGGTTTACAATATGACACCAATATTGGGAAGTGGTAAGGGTTGGAAGTGGGTGTTGCTGGAGGAGGAGCTAGGGGACCTGATCTGGATAGATGTAGCCTGTCGTCGTCTCGTCCCCCCCGCCCCGCCCCAGCTTCCTGGACACTATGAAGTATGCACCCTCTGGTACACACTGCCTCAGCCATGTTTCTCCCTCACCTCGGGCCAAAGGAAATGGATCCAGTGGCCGTGGTCTAAATTCCCTGTGAGATCAACCAAGTCTTTCCAATCATCAGTTGCTTGTTTCAGTAGTCAATCACAGCAGTGAAAAACCTACCACAGACCTAGAAATCTCAAATCACAGGTGGTTCTTGTATATCTGTGTACATAGAACAGGGTTGTATGGCAGTCTTGTGGCTGGACACAGAAGCCTGGCTCAATCAGACATGATTTTGTATTATTTATGAATTCGTGCATATTATTTATGTCTTGATGAAATAGTAACTCCCTGCAGTTTAGGGATGTCTTACTGCTTTAACCTCTAGCCTTCCGATGCAGGAGGGAGAGGGGCGTTTTTACCTTTCACTTCCACAGTGTCTCCTCTTTTGCATGGAGGACTGCATTTCTCTCCCAGAAATTCGAACTTGGTCCAATTAGTACAGTTTAGGTAGAAACGACCACATCCCTCAGTTCATGGTTCAATATCCAACCCAAACTTAGTTAAAATTATTACAGTCTGTTAATCAGTGAAATCAGTCTATTCGTGGGTAAACAGTCCAGGTTTGATCAATAAGAATGCAATCTTGGGTTCACTTTGGACTCTCAGGCTGAAGGAATTTTCTTTCCCAGTAGGATACAGTGTGGAAGCAGAAATGCTTCTGGAAAGGGAAACCAACAGGGAAGGAAGCCAGTGCAGGGGAAGCTGAGCAGCAAGTGATGCTGGGAGTCCTAACATCCATGTCACTGTCTCCATGACCTAGATCCAGCCATTCCTGAAAGCACTACCCTTGAACTTTTCATTCCATGAATCAGCAAGCCCTTCTCCACCCTGTTTGAGTGACAGCTACTTCAGCTGGGATTTTTGCATCTTGCTTTTCAGAGTTCTTACTATGCTCAACATGTAGGAAACTCTGCATAAACTTGGGCGATGCAAGCATGTGATGAGTGCATGGCAAATACTTGTCTTAAGGTCTTCTATGTGCAGAGAAAAGGATGACGTTTTCTAAAGGGTGCTGGAATAAGAGTCAAGAGGCTTACTTAAATCATAGTATCACTTAACACTTTTATTGAATATCCATTTTATGCCAGGCACTGTTCTAGATGCTAGGGATAAAGCAGTAGACAAATAGACAAATTATTTGTCTTAATAGAAAGTATATTCACATAGAAGAATATGTAATGTGTCAGGGGTGAGCTGTTACATGGAACTGTAGAGACAGCCTTGTGCTAATTGCTTGCGGGACCCTGAGTAAGTTGGTTTATCATTCTCAGGCTTGATCTCTTCATATTGGGACATGAATTATGGTTGCAGTTTTTGTTCTTTTTCTTTTCATTTTCATTTCCAGGGCCATCACCAATAACAACAATATTTCCATTGCTTGACATGTTTTCATGGGCCCCGAATCTTACATTTCCCTGTTTCATTGGTAAATGTCTGTCTTCACAGTTTCACAAGCCTGTGGATTCTTTCTTGTTCAAGCCTTCCAGAAATGAGTGAGATTCCCCTGGGGCCTGGGGGCTGCCTCCTCGAGCTCAATTCCCCTGAGGCCCTCACCTGAAAGCGGTATCTGTGTCGCTTCATTTGTGAGCTTTCCCTGAGATCAGTGACAGCCGGTCTGCTCCATCACCTTTCATTTGGTGAAGAGTTCTGTTATCACGGAACCAGGATAAGCTGAGATGATTCTACCCCAACCCCAGCTCCTCAGTTAATCACTTCTCTTATCACTGTCTCTGGTCTTACATGCTTCCTTCCCCGTGTTTTCAGAATCTTCAGGCTCCTCTCCCTGTGGAATGGTCTCAACAGCACGCTGCTGCTGCTTTTGAAAGCAGGACCATGAATAGAACTTGGCTCTGAAGGGCAAATGCTATCCTTTTACATTTCCAAATGATACTTTGGACCATATTTCCAGTTCCATATTTGTAAATTCCTTTCTGTTATTGGATACACATTGTGTGTCACTGAGTACTTGGTTCTTCTTCCTGGCAGGGATAGGAGAGATGTTGATTTGATTCACGGAAACCACCAATTACTCCTCTCTTATATAATTCCCAGGATGCCTTCTAGGCCACTAAGAATTTCAAGCTCTTGGCAAAGAAAAATATTTCAGTTTTCCTTGAAAGTCTTTTAGAGGACGGCGATAAGCCTTCTTCTGGCTGTGGCTCCTCCAGGTGGGACTTGGAGCCTAAGCACGTGGTGACCCCTTCAGTTATCCTTCCTCTTCATGCTGCTTACAGAACAAGTTCATCCAAGCCTTAAGGCATTTGGACCGTCCACCAAAGAGCCGTGCCCCACACTACTCCATTCCCAATTGCCATTACATTGGTAGCCCATTGTTGCTATGGCAAAGCCCTGGGGAAACAACTTGAGGGGTGACTTAAGTCCATGATTTCAGAGGACTGAGCCCATTGGCTGGCTGGCTCTGCTGATGTGGGGCCATGGCAAGGACTAAGTATGGCAGAAGGAGGAAGAAATTTGTTTACCTCATGGCACCTAAGAACCAGAGAGACAGGAAAGGGCCAGGGACAAAGATGAGTGCTTCAAATACATGCTCCCAGTGATCTCCTTCCCCTCATCAGCGCCCCCTAAAAGCCCATTCAGTTATTGATGAGGTTAGCATCCTCATGACCTAATAATCTCTCAATAAGCTTTTGGGGACATTTCAGGATTCAACCTTCAACAGTTTTGTTGTTTCTGTCTCTGGAATAAACTGGTTTGTCTAACCCTATTACAGTCTCATCCTGCTGAGTGGGTCACATGAGCTTTGCATGTTTGCAGCACATGTGTTCTGGATCTCCCTTGGCAATGTTCTATGCTGTTATTTCTCCCATAGAGACAGAATACATCTATTGTTCTTAAAGTCCCCGGCACCTGGCTCTATGTTTTGCATGCAGTGAGCATCCAGTGAATGTTTTTAAAATCGGATTTTGAATCAGTTACTTTCTTGGACAGCTGTTGACAAATAGCTCAGGTTCTTGATAAAGTAAAACCATATGTTAGTCATTGAGTTTCTATCAAAGGTATTACAAACTAGTTATTGATTTGAAAAAAGAAAAGGAAATAAATCTACCACTTGGTACTTTTGCTCTAACTTCTGAACTAAGGCCTAACTCAATGACACCCTTATGAAGTGAGCAGAATAAAAACAAGAGCAAAATTAGTGATTTCGTTAACTTTAGCCAGCATCTAATTATGTAATTTGGGGAGAGTCTAGAATCTTCTCCATAACTTGGGGGAGATTACCTCTTCATGCATTTGTGTACTATTCAACTTCTGCAGTTAGCTATGCCCCATTAGCTTATCACAGTCTCTGTCAACCCAGCACAAAGTTCACTTTCTCTAGTTTCCACCAAAAATCCATGTGCACACAGCATCGGATGAACTTAGTAACACTATTGAGGAACTGGGGGTGTCCAGAGAGAGAGAGAGAGCCAGGGACCAACACCTTCGTATCTTCCCCTTTCTTTCCTCATGCCTCCCTTTTCCCTTTCTCTCCTTCCCCCTTCCATTTCTTTTCTTCTGGTTTTCTCTCTGAGGTCAGGACCACTTAATTTGTCCTCTTATTTCACAACCAACTCCCCCACCCATGGTCACATCCTCCTTGATTCAAAGCACTCCTCTAAACAAGAGTGATGGCAAAATCAAAATGTCTCCACGTCTACGTTGCATTATTTTTCCAGAAGAGCCTATTTGTATTCAAGTCAGATAGAAAGGGAAAAAATAGGCCAATATTAACCATCTAGGCCAGACTTGTATGAGGGAGGGAGCAACAGCCTTGCAAAGGGGCAAAGGAAGAGGGGCATGACTGACGGTCAAGGGGGCATCTCTACTACACTGTGGCACAGATGTGGACCTGTGTGCATTTGGCATGGGCATCAAGTGCACGAGCCACCATTGGAAACTCCACTTCATCGAAAGACAGTGTGCTAGTCACACGGGGAATCTCACAGGATGGGCGAAACAGACCAAACAACGAAGGTGCTCCAAATGAAAGCTCGTCCTTGTCTTCCTTAGTGATCAGTCTCATAGGGACAGGGCTAAGAGGCCTACCATAGTCCATCAGCCTGAAAATAAAATGGTCTTGTGTAGGTTCAAGAGGTGAGAGTCAGGTATGGGGGTGGGTTCCTAGCCTGGAGTGAGTGCCGTGGCTTTGTTAGGAAAGCCTCTGTATAGCTTATCTGCACCTTGAGAAGGAGGTTGAAAGTTCATCCTAAAGGCTCCGTAATGGGTCTTCAGTGGGTTTATCAGGCAATCTATGTCAAGGCAAATATCAGCCCTCCTAGGGTAAGGGCTTGGGCCCAGAAGAGCAATCCTGTTATCAGCTGATTCCATGGTTTGGAGGGCACCCTCTAAAGTGTTCTAGGCATCATATCCTAGAATGAGAGTTAAGCAGACACAGCTGCACAGAAGCAGAGACAGAAGAGAGCAAATTTTCAAGGGAGGAAACGTGAGACGTCAGAAAGAAAGTTTAGCAGTCCTATGGCCTGTACAAAGCACCAGGCTTTACATCTCATTGTACAGGTAGAGTGCAGACTCTTCTGCACATGCTCAGCTATATGGAGTTCTACATACAACTTCTTGCATTGGAGTTCATACATGTCATGCAATTTCATGTCAGCCCAGGTTTTGTGTTTTCATATTGTCACCTCCAGCTCTTCTAAAGTGTCTAGTTGGCTGGAGTCAGGTGTCTTCCTGCCTTGTCTTTTTTCTTTCCTGTTCAAGGCCTGATGGGCCCTATTCTCAGCCTGCTCTCCTGGCTCACTGCCTCTTCAGATGCCAACTAAATTCAAGCTGTCCACTGTGCTGCTGCCCACATCCTTCAACTGGACATCCCATGGCTCCTCTGTGCGATGGACTGCTGAGTAGAACAGCTCAGGAAAACTCTGCTGACTGGATGACTGACTTATTTTGAAAGAGGTCAATTTGGATGCATCTAGATGGAAGGTGGAGGCAGAGCATGGCATCGGGAGGATGCTCAGCTCCCACATTACTTCTGGGTCTTACACTTTATCAGTCCTGAAATTGGGGCTTAGATGGTGCTTTCGTCATATCATATTGAGTCCCCTGTTGGGCCCACAATGTAAATGGAGCTCAGAAGTCTGGCATATCTGCCTTCATTTTACATCTTTTGCCTTTATGTTGACTCAGACTGTTTGAATCCTCTGCCTAATCTATCTCCAAGGCTGAAGGCACAGGAATAAGTCATTGTCCTAAACCTGTAATCAACTGACTGGGATTCCAGGAAGAGCAAAACCGCACAGAGGAAAGGAAATACTTGAGAGTGACAGAAACACTCCCATTTCAGGAGCTAAAGAATTAGACAAATCAACAAATCACCAGGGTCACCCCCAAAATGGTGGCTTCTGGGCCCCTTGTCTTGAGAACTTGAAGAATGAATTTCAGGGAGGATGAGCTTCGACAGGAGCTTCTGTTTAGCTCCAGGGGTGGGGATGGGGTCCCAGGAAATTCAGTGCCTTCAAGCTGATGGTCTAGGGGCTTTTGATAGCTAGGAACTGGGTGAAGTACAGCGGGATGGGCTGGTGAGTCCAGGGTCCACTGGTGAGGTGGTCAGGTACCTGTCTGTTTCAGTCATGTCATTTAGATAGCTTCCAGGCAGTCAGGCTCATGAGAAACCAGAACCCTCTTCTAGTATTTCTGACCTCCAGCCAAGACCAAATCAATGACAAGTCTAGCTTCTGGACAAGAATCAAGGTCCTTATCCCTAAATGGCTAACCCAGTTTCCATCTCCTGTTCTCATCATCAGACCGATTCATACTTTTTACACAAAGGCAGTTATTTACTAGACTGAGGCTTCAACCTTTAGCAGAACTAATCCTAGAGGCCCACATATCCTCCTCTGCCTCCTCCACCTGCAAGCAATAAGGACTCGCTCAAGAGATGGTGGGTGAGACCAAGTCATGGCCAATAGTACTTAATTCTGCATATCTCTTTTTCCTTGCTCAGTTCTGTTTATCCTAAAGCTTATGTTAGTACCCAAAGATGGACCTAGGAGTCACTGGACCACTTCATTATTCTTCTTCCCAGTGATGCCATAGATGAATTAATTTTGTCTCTGCTTTTCTGCATGATCTGCAGTGGTGTCTGGGGACAGGTGACTGAGCCTAGCCTGTTTTATCTTCTGTATTCCAGGCTTTTACCCTCAAAACTCAGGCTACAGTACCCCTATATGTTCAAAACCCTAAAGTCCTCTGAACCTTTGCCAAGCGAGATTTTGTTCCCTGAGATGTCATTATGCAGACATGATGGGTTAAATCATTGGCCGTGGGTAATTCACCCAACCTTTACCTCTCTTCTCTTTCCTGGTCAGCAGAGTGAAACGGGAAGTCCCAGCTCACTAATACATGCTCATCACTCCTGGCAACCACCCCCCTTCTTTAGGGACTTTCCAAATGTCATCTCATTAACAACACCTCAGGTGTAGGGGAGGGAGATTGTTAGGAATAATGGAACACACTCCTTTTACGCTGATTTCTCTTAGAGCCTGGAAATTCCAAGCATTGGGGGCATCCTGTCAAGAACCAAGTTCAAGACCAAATACATATCTCTTAAAAAATCATAGTGTTAAACTTTTTAAAGGAGCCTTGCCCAGGCTGGTGCTTCACATTAAGCTTCCAGGCTAGTGCTTCCCATTCTATGCTGAAGGAATCACAGCCTCCATGTCAGAGGTGTTTGGGATTGGACTGTAAGACAGAGAATGGTTCTAAAAAAAAAAAAAAGAAAAAAAGATTTTATCTTGTCCAGGAGAAATCGGAAGTGTTACAATGTAGCTAGTATTTATTGAAAACTACTGGATTTGTTCAACACTTTGTGTAGATTTTCTCACTCATTCTTGACAGTAACACTATAACATAAATTAACATCTGGCAAATGAGGTTTAAGAATGTTAATCCATCCAAGATTATCTGCTTGTCCAATGGCAGAGCTGGGATTTGCAACCGGATGTGCTTTGGGGTCAGGCTGTCTTTGAGTAAAAGCCTGTTAACTGGAGGCTGGGTGGACCATCTTGGGAAAGAATGGAAACAGTGTTGAAATGCATGCCTCATGCTCCTTCTATTTATAAATCTGCAGGTGCCAGCGGGGGTTGGGTTTCTGGAGGGTGGTTTGGAGAGGAATGGGGGGGGGGCGGTGCTCCCAGATTTAAGCCCCTCACTCATTTGAGGTATTTCCCTGGTTTTGTAAACTCTCACTTTTTCCAGGTCTAAAAGGTCACACACAAACCCCTCCTCTTTCCACGGGAGATACACCACGGAAACCTGGGACATACTCACCAAAATGTTTCCAGGCAAACCCCAGGTGAAACCTGAATGGCACCCAGTGGAGCTGTCTGAGGTGGCGTCTTCCTGTGGCTTAATTCTTTTGTTTGTTTTTTGTTTTGAAAGAAGCTAAGCTTTAGAGTGGTTAATGAGACTGCTTGAAGTGAGACCAAGGGCAAGAGGTGCGGTCTGTCCCGGACTCATCCTCTTCCTGTGATGTTGTCACGGTTTTCCCAGTTGCCAGCTTGTGGACCAGCCTGAGTCTGAAAGGTCCTCTTCCCTTCTCCATCCATTTTTTTTTTCGAAATTCATCCTAACAAAGGGCCAGTCTAGTGATTCCTGGGGCCTCCACAAGGGCTGGGTGTGAGCTGTCCCCTCTTGGACCACTCTGTGGTCTGGTCTCTGTTGAAGATTTTTTTCCCCCTTCAGGAGGCCCAACTGCTGCCACATTGTCAATTGCTAGCTGGTTACTATGGAAACAGGTCTCAAGAGGGCTCTGCTTTTCTCCCTTCTTGAATGAGGAGGAGAGGGCTTTGTGAGGGGCAGTGCTTCCCGCTTCGTGACCAGGAGAACTGGCTTTGGGTAACGGGGCTTACATAATTTTACCTAAGGACCCCACTCTTTGTTAGCAGAGGACTGTCTGTTTTTCTTTCTTACTTGCAGAATATGTCCTTCCTCTTTTCTGATAGTTCAGATATGATCTCTTTTATGAAATGATTGTGACAGCAGAAGAGACAGTTTAGAGGACGTGAGCCCTTGATGGAGTAAGTTTGTTGATGAACACAACATGGATGGATCTCAGAATCACTACAGAGAGAAAGAAACCTTGCAAAAAGAGCGTGCACTGCAAGATTCCATTTATACAGAATTCTAGAAAGTGACCCAGAAATCAAATCAGATCAATGGTTGCTAGGGGATGGGGTTGAGGGAGGGATGAATTATAAAGGGGCATGTGGAAATTTTGGAGGGAGATGAAAATGTTGCCTGACCGTGGTGCTGGTTTCTCAGGCAGGTACAGATTTCAGAACTAACAAATGGCATACTTTAAATGTGCACAGCTTAGCATCCATCAGTTAGACCTCAGCAATGTTAAAACAAAGCAGCAACCTTTGTTGGTTCCTAATTTTCATTTATTTACTTTTGTAATTTCTTTTATCTGAGAGTGACTAGTGACCACAGTGTTGGTAGCAACAGGTCTGGATATAAGTAGAGAGTAGCAAGATTTGCACCTGTTCTCTTTGTGTTTGACCCAGACCCCCAGGTCTCATGCCATGGTTTGAGTATCATTTGTTCCCTCTAACTATACAGGGCTTTAGTCTCCAAAGTCTTGTGCTAATGGTGGTGAGAAGGTGAAATCTTAATTGGACTATACAGTTTAGAGACAGAATTTGGGGAAGTGATTCGATTAGATTAGATTACGTCACTAGGGTGGAAACCCATGATTGAGCCCTGGTGGCTATATAAGGAGAGGAAAGGACATCTCACAGAGCTGTGTATGTCCTCACTTCTCCATGATAGGAAAGAGATAAACGTGGGCCTTTATCAGGTTGTTTTGATCACAGATTTCCAGAATCACAAGGGAGTAAAAATGAATCTCTTTTCTTTACATAGTATCCTGTCTTTACCATATAGTTAGGTTGACTAGCATTGATCTCCAGTGGTGGGATTTTAAGTGCTAAGACAACTAACTGAAGAAGGATTTTCAGACTGTTCGACTACCTTTGCCAGATGTTAGAATGAATGATTCCTTCTGAGTTCCTGGAACTGTCTCTTGTTTTCCACCTTAGTAAATTTTTTCTATAGTTATCATTCAGTCTGGAGTTCCTAATAAGTAATATACATACAAATGTATGTATCTATATATGTAGTCATTTCAGACAATGACAAGCTCATATAGGATAATGGCCCCATAAGTGGTATTATGTAGTAATTCTTCAGCCATCTTACTCCATGTAAGACCAAAAAGTTCATACCGTGATGGCATTGCCCAGCAACACAGTTTTCATAATATAGCCCCAGCATATGCATATGCATTTGTTCATTTATTTCTGTCAAAAACTATAGTTTTTTGCCATAATTTGCATGGATAAAGCATTGATTAAAAGTAGTTTGTATGCTCCCAAGCCAGGTCTTTCCCCTACTGTGTACTCAGAACTACTCTGGGAACTAGAGATACACATTAAAACAGTTCCTGTAGTAGGGAATGGAGCCCAGAATATGAAAAAGAGTGGGGGTACCTTCAAACATCTTGGTAACTCAGGAAAAGAGGACTCATGGAAAGACCAAAGGACCAAAGGACCAAAGGACCCAGCAGCAATGAGCTGGAGAGGAACTTGTGTGTAATAGGTGCTGCATTCTGAGAAGAGACAAACCTCAGAGAAGTATTGAGGGCCAAGATCATCATAGTCCAAGGAGGAGGTTAGATTTTTGTGTGTGGTCCATAGGCAGCTTTTGTGGGGTTTCAGTCTGGCAGAAAGCCAGATCTGAATTTAGAAGGATTACTTAGCTGTAGATATAGCTATTCATAGACAACATAGCAACTGGCAATCAATCTAGCAATGGTACTCACATCTAAACTATGAGTGTGGATGGAGGCAAAAGATATATGTGAAAGGTACTAAGAAAATAGAATCAACAGGAAACTGACTGGGCATGAGGTAGAAAGGCAAATAGGGAAAGCTAGGCATAATGTCCAAAGGTTGGCTTTATCCAATTTCTGAGTAAATTATTACATAACAGGTTCTGAGTTTAATTGAGGTTAGAGGAGATCATGAGTTCAGTTTGAGGCATGTTGGCAGGTACCAGAGACTCACTTAGCAATTGAGAAAGAAGTCAAATTTATGTGCATAAAATTCTGGGACTGGGTCTAGCATGGAGGGGTTTAGCACATTGATGGGAACTGAAGCCACCAGGAGGGAATGAAGCAGTTAAGTGTGCCTAGAATTAAAAATCTGGGTGGCTCCCATGCTCATGGATGGGGAGAATTAAGGTTGTGAAAATGGCATCCTACTAAAAGTAATCTACAGACCCAACACAATCCCCATCAAAATCCTAACACTATTCTTTACTGAAATAGAAAACCAATCTGAAAATTCACATGGCAGCACAAAAGACCCAGGATAGGCAGAGTGATTCCCAGCAAAAATACCACCTGACACATCGCCATCCCTCATCCTAAGGTGTGTTACAGGACCATAGTAATAACAATGTCAGACAAATAGATTATACGTAGATGAATGAAGTAGAACGGAGGATTCAGATAAAAGCCCACACAGATACAGACACCTTTGTTCTTTACAAAAAATGCTGAAAGTACACATTGGAAAAAAGAAAAATGAGCCTCTTTAAAAAATTGCACTGGGGAAACTGGATATCAACATATAGAAGAATAAAACTACATCCTTATCTCTTACCGTGCACAAAATTCAACTGCAAATGGACCAAAGACCATAGTGTAAGATCTGAAAGTGCTGGAAGAAAAGATTTTTGCATATGACTGCTCAGTCAGGCCACCAATTGACAAATGAGACCCCATGAGATTAAAAAGCTTATGTATTATAAAGGGAACTGTTAATTGAGAGAAGAGATGACCTACAGAATGGGAGAAAATCTTTACAAGCTACACATCTGACAGATGATTACTATCTATAAAATACAAAGAATTTAAAAAACTAAACATCAAGAAAACAAAAAACCATCAATAAAAACAAAAACAACAAAAACCCAAAACAAAACAAAAATGTGCTAAGGAACTGATCAGAAAGTTCTCAAAAGAAAAATATAAACAGCCAATAATTATTTTTTAAGTGTTCAACATTCTTAGTCACCAGGAAAATGCAAATTGAAACTAATTTGATACGTCTCATTGGAGTAAAAATGGCCATCATCAAGAAAACAGGCATGGATGTGGGGAAAGAGGGACTCCCACTCAGTGATGGTCAGAGTATAAACTAGTGCAGTCACCTGGGAATCCAGTGTGGAGTTTTTTCAAAAAAAAAAAAAAAAGCTAAGGTAGAACGATAGGACTTTCATATGATTCAGCTATGCCATTCCTGAGCATATACCCAGATGACTCTAGATCCATCACACAGGCACTTGTACACTTATGCTTATTGCTATTTAATTCATAATTTCAAGGAAATTGAATCAACCTAGTTGACCATTGGAGTGGTGAATTGATTAATGGTAATGTGCTATTTTGGATTTTTTTTTTTCATTTTGAGATAGGATCTCACCATGTGGCCCTGTCTTGTCTGGAGCTCATTATGTAGACAAAGATGGCCTCAAAGTTACAGCAATCTGCCTCCTTCTGTCTCCAGAGTATTACCATAAGTGGCTATATAATGGAATTTTATTTGGTCATGAAAAATGAAACCATGAAATTTACAGGAAAATATTATATTAAGTGAGGTAACTCAGGCTCAGAAAGACAAACATCAAACAGTCTATAGTTATATGTGTGCACTTCTGTGAAAGTGAGTGTGTACAGATCTCAGTAAACAAGAAGGAATCCATGATTCTTTACGTAGGAGACGGTAGTAGAGAGCACGTGAAGAGAGTGGATGGTAGAAACTGAGGCAGGAAAGGTCTAACTGCAGAGAAGGCAGGAGAGGGGGAGAAGAGGAGGAAAGCACACCCAACCTAACAATGTATGAAAAAGCCATGAGAAAATCTAACACATGAAGAGCTAATTAAGAAAACAATTTTTTTTAGAAAGAGTGTGGGCGAAGAGAGCTCCTTCTAGAATCTGTATGTTGTTGTCAATAAACGAAAATCCCAGTGCAGGCATGGGCAACTCATGAACTGTTGGTCAGGGAGGCCCCTGGGACCATTCCAAACAATACAGGCACTTGTCACTGCTGTTGGCTGCACACAAGAACTAGATGGTAAGACCCTATCTATTGCTGAAGACCCTATATCTTGAATGTAAGACATAGAGAGGTCAAGTTGAAACTGGCTAGGCATTTTCTCTGCTGGTCTTTCCTCATCATACCAGGCTATTGAGGAATAATTAGCAATATCAATCGGCCAGGCCAGATGTGCCCACTGGTAAAACAGTGGTATGCTATGGGTGTAACCAAACACTTCCTGATTGGATTTGATAGCCGCTTCACAGGAGGGAATTCACATCTGGTCCTGTAAACCTGGTCAAAAGCTCATGGCTGGGGCGATCAGAGGCCCTGGGGGAGAAGCTACTGCTGTTGTTTTGCTAAATGAACATGATGGGCCTGTCTTCAATAACCTCCAAAATAATATGACGCCCAAAGAAAAGCGTCACTGTCAGCTTTGCTCAGAGAAGCTGCCTTTCACAGTGGCCGGCAAAAAGAGGAGGCTCAGCCAAACTACAGAGAATAAGTAATTATTGAATGGCCAGCCATAAATAGGGTGGGTGTCTCTATCAGTCCCTCCAGGGCTCAGGGACTATCACGGAAGAAGGGGCTGAACGGATGTAAGAGCCAGAGGATGTGGGAGGAGAGAGCTGTGGAACTCCGACTTCCGGGCATGGCATGACTGCAGCCCTTTTGAAATCACAGCTGCTGTTAGTACCTGCACAAGATGAGACCTGTGAACAGCCTATGGGGAAAGGGAAGGGCCTAATGGGGACCTTCTCTGAGGATTTATATGCAGTTAATGGTTGATGGGAGAGGTACAGACATTTTCTTCGGTGGTGCAGCCACTGGTCAAGTGTCCACTTGTAAACCAACTCTCAAACCCAGACTTCTATAAACCCTAATGAAACTCATTAGCTCATCTTCCAGCTCCCCCAAAAGTCATCAAAATAGAAGGGGAACTAGTTGGAATGAAGGGAATTACCAAGGGAGACAAGAGGTGCAAGCGTGGTGAACATGATAGAAATATAGTATCTGCATGTATAAAAATGCTGTAATGAAATGCACGATCATGCGTAATTAATATATGCCAATACAATTTTTTAATTATACAAATTGTAGGATCTTAGTAGAGACTGCGCAGGTTTCCCAAGTACCTCTGATCATCCAGTGTGAAAAGAAGTCTCTAAATGGTGCCCGGTGGGACTGATGGCTGACTGTGCAATTTTAAGAAAGTGTTCCCATGTTCTTCCTTTCCATGACCCTCTTTTTTTTCTTATTTTAACCTAGGCTAATATTATATATTCAGGCAGGTGTTATTTCTCTGCCCCTTGCATCAGCCTTTAAGGCCAGGTACCAGCATGCTTTATTTAAATTTTGGCATGTGATAAGGGGTTGGTGAAGGAAATTGAGTGTTTCCTCCCCGCAGTTCCCATGGTGAGCTTTGCAGCAAATTGTTCTTGATGTCCCATTGACATTTCATGAGAGCAAATTTAAATGGGGAGGTATTTGTCTGCACTGAAGGGAGAATTTTAGTCATTTCCACGTAAGGAAGGAATAAGGGGCTGTATATGTGCTGAATGCTAGGTCTGCAGGCATGCCTTTGCTGCTTATAAAATGAAACCACTGGACAGATGTTCTCTTGGTTTTTGTGAAAACATTCGGGACATTCCCTTTTGTTTAGTCCTTGGACTCTTTGATTTCTTCTTGGCTTGCCAGACCAAATCATCATTCTGCCCAAACCGCCCAGAAAACATAAGTAACTCCCGGTCTTTGTTTCTAAGAGAAACCAGCCATGGGGCGCTACCCATTCACATCTACGTCTTAATGTTAAGTGAACGTTTTTCGTGTTTACAGTCCGCATTAATTAATGTACGGCATGATGAAAATGGTTTTTGTGTGTGCTGGGTGAGTTTCATAATGAGCAGAATTTCTGCAAGGATTTCTTAATCATTTAGCAGTTGAGAACATGCTATTATTTTATAAGCACTCCTGATAAATCGTTTGACAAATACTTCTCAGCCCTTTACAATAATTTTGATTTCCTGTGATTTCAATTGTCTCCGCGTTTTTCCTTGTAAATAGTTGAAGAGTAAGCACATTTTCAAAGAGCTGCAGGGAGGCTAAGATGCCAGTTGCATTTTAACGATATAGGGCATTATCGTTCCTACTGTAGCCAATTCTCTTTTAAATCATTGCAGTTTCTGCTCTAGCCTCCAGCTATAGAATTCTTTTCAAGCTGGCAGTGAACTTGGCAGGTTGCCAGAAGAAATAGAAAGGTGTTTTGGTCCACCAAAGTATTTTGAGTGGTTCTTAGTGATACAGTGTTCTTCAGTACATCTGCAAAACATTTTTCTGAAGGGAATTTTCATGTGAAAAGCCCCCTTAATCATCCCCAGTATTGTTTATCTCAATGCAGCTACTGCGGTGCCCCCCGGGGGGCCTACAAAATAAACAAGGGATAGTCTAAAGAGTTTTCAAAGTGGCAGGTGCTGAGGCTGTGCCCTATTCATTTAGTTTGCAATGACATTTCTGTGCTAATCTACAGACAAACAAGAGACAGGTGACACACCGAATCAAGGACAATGCACACGAGAAGCCGCTTTCAGCCAATGGGGTCAGCGCTAGATAAGCGCTTCGGAGGCCGGCCGGTGAGGGAAGCAACTGTTTTTAACTCTCTTGCTCTCTCTGTTCTCACGGTAAAGCTCTAATATCTAAACTGAAGATGTTAGGTAAGCCTTCTGGTTTCAAATGGGAACAAAAGGAGACTCAAGATGAACACATCTTACGGTTGACTATTATGTGTGTGTGCGTGTGTGTTTACACATATACCTACCTTAGAAATATATTTGCATTTGAAGAAAATAAATACATCAAAACATGGGGAAATAACCATCCGTTTGCTGTTTGGGCTCTGAATTCGAGCCAGGTATGCCATATTTTCACAACAAACCAAGGTATTTGCATGCCAAACACTGACACACACACAGGAATTTAAGGAATAACTGATTAAACACATTGGATAGTCTTTCCTTTTCACTGATTGCCACATTTGTGAAAGATGGCTTCTAGCAGATATTGTAAGAAGTTGGATTATGGGTTTGCAGAGGCTCCCTGGGAAGGCGGCTGGAGGACCACTGTTAACCAACACCCTCCCACTGCTTTTTAAAAGAAATTAGTCAGAAACTGGAGACAAAAGAAGTGGTTTTTTAAAAGATTTTTTTTTCTTCAAAAACTTCTTTTTTTCTTTTTAAAGTGAAGTATAGCTGTCATGAACAACACCGCATACACAAGAACATTGGAAAGTCATTAAAGTCTACTGCACTGACTTGTAGAATTTGGGGATTTACACAGCGCTCAGGAAAGGTTGAAGGCTTTGCACGAGATCTTAGGAAACAAAACAGAAGCCAGATGGTAGCATTTTTCCTAGCCTCTTTTCCTTAGGAAGCCGTGGCAAGGTCCGTTTTGACTATGTGATCAGGTGCCGGGAGCGTTTGATGCCCTTCTTCACTCTTGGTTCTTTTCTAGCCCTGTCTTTGTTGCCTGGTCTCAGGTACTTCCCACGTGGTCAGCCATGGGTAGCAAAATATGTTTTTTACCAAGTGGTGGATGAATAGAAAGAAGCTGTCTCCTCATAGGAAACACGGCAACTAAAACCAACATCGCAGGGAAACCTTGATATTTTGGTGACACTGTGAGACTATGAACTTCAATAAACCCAAACTGGGAATCTGTGACGCAAACATGGAGCATGTTTATCAGACATAGTTCATTAGAGATTCTATTAAAATCAGAGACGACTGTCGGTAAAGCGGTATTAACCATGCTAAAGGGCCTGCTGCCCTGACTCAGAGGTTTACCATAGTAAGTGTGCATCAGTGCAGGTGTGTGACAAGCAGGGATTGCCTATTGGCCATGTTGAATCAAGACCGTACTGGAAACCTTTGGCTTTCCAATCTCTACAATGCTTTTTATACTAAGCACAGTAATGACAGTTTACCATAAAAAAGCGGCTTGAGATATTAAAAAAGAAAAACGTTAACTCTTCATGGTTGTTATCTTTGACTTTGGTTGGCATACTCTCCAACATTCATGGAAGGTCTAATGTTTCACTGCCTGCCAGAGAATGAAAGTCAAACAAAACAGAAGTGTAAGAGAATGGCAACTTTTGCAAAAATAGATGCATTAAGGGAATCTATCATCTAAGCTTTACTTTTTAAAAATATTCTCTTAAAAATACAAAGAATTGCAATGAAATGCAGATGATGTAGGTGATAAATAACTACTGAATGGAAGTGGTGCCTCTTGCTAATAGGAAAAGATTGGAGCTTTGGTAATGATTAAAAACACATGCCATTCTTTGGGGAGAAGTGCACAGATATAAATGATGTATGTATGTATGTATGTATGTATGTATGTATGTATGTATGTGTTCTTGTACATAAACACACATGGGTGATATAACTTCAGAGGAAATAGAGATCCCTGAAGAGAATCCATGGATTGTGGTCCTGAAGTAGAGGGTTCCAGTAAAAGCACACAGAATACTGTCAGCACATAAGTGTAAACTTCTCTCTGTTGTTAGCACAAAGCCTGGCAGGATATCCTAAGTGAGGAAAGATCTATTTATGCCCGTGGTTTCAGAGGGTGTAACTCATAGTCACTTGACTTCATGAGCTTGGGCAGAACGTGCCAGCAGTGGAGACAGGAGGTAGGGCAGAGACATTTCATGCTGGTCTGGAGGCAAGAAGAAACAGGCATGCAGGAAAAGCCAAGGGCACAGGAAGAGACGTAAGGCCACAATTCCAGTACCCATGTCTGCTGTGGGATGTTCTGTATGGCAAATGTGTTGCTCTGATTGGCCAATAAATAAAACACTGATTGGCCAGTGGATAGGCAGGAAGTATAGGTGGGACTAACAGAGAGGAGAAAAGAAAGAACAGGAAGGCAGAAGGAGTCACTGCCAGCCACCACCAGGACAAGCAGTATGTGAAGATGCCGGTAAGCCACGAGCTATGTGGCAAGGTACAGGTTTATGGAAATGGATTAATTTAAGCTATAAGAACAGTTAGCAAGAAGCCTGCCATGGCCATACAGTTTGTCTCTGTGTTTACTTGGTTGGATCTGAGCGGCTGTGGGACTGGCAGGTGACAAAGATTTGTCTTGACTGTGGGCAAGGCAGGAAAACTCTAGCTATACATGTCCTCCAAATAGGCTCTACCTCCTACTTCCCACCTCTTCCTGTTAGTGCATTGTATTACAAATCCAACAAGGAGTCAATTCATTGATTAGGTCAGAGCCCTCAGGATCTGATCTGATCTAACCATCTCTGGAAATGGCCTTGCAATGTGCCCAGGGGTGTGCTTCATGAATCTCCTGGAGGATTCTCAATTCATGCTCCTGGCTCATTTCCTATGTGGGATCACAAAATGTTACTTTGACATCTGAAACCATCTTTACTCTGATGACCAGCTCAGAAACTAACAACCAACTATTCCTTGAACTGGATATAGCTGACCCTTGAACTGCATGTTGAGACAACCAAGAGTGCTTGCACTTCCAAAGGGCTTTACAGTTTTGAAACCTCATGCCTATCGACAGCCTTGTTCAGCAAAGAACAGGTATGGTTGTATCCTCCCCACTTTTCGGGAAAATAAACAACTTGGGAGTTAAACATCTGTGCTCTGCGAGAGACCCCTACCCTTCGCTTCTTGTCTCCACTTCACTATGAGAAGGCTTGTTTTTTTTTTTTGTTTGTTTATTTGTTTGTTTGCATTGGAGTCAAATCCTTGTCAATATTAGCTTTTCTTTCTCAATTTTCAAGCACTTAGAGTAGGCTATGGCATTAATATAACCCACTCGTTTTCTTTGCTAGGGTTCCTGAGTAGGTGATATTTGTGTGTGTGTGTCGGGGGGGGGGGGGGGGGGGGCACAGCAAAACAGCTTGACCACACAGTTGCCATGACAGGCTTAGAGGCCCAGACACAGCTTTGGTCAGGCAACACCTAGACCCAGGAAGAGCCATAAGCTGATCCCACTCAGTGGGCCTACATCTAAGAGAAAATATCTGACATTCCAAACATTCTCTATACCCCTAGACAAATGTCAGCCAATCAGGGTCCTGAACCCTGGAAATCCCCTCACCCCAACCTCTGCGATGATTAAAAACCCCATCCTACTCGAGCTCAGGGCTCTCTGCTCTCACCACTGTGTCGGATAGACAGAGAGACCAAGCCCCAGAGCTTGAAGGTAATAAAAGCTCTTTGTTTTTGGATATGGGATTTGGTCTCCGTGGTGGTCTTTTGGGGGTCCCCTCGATCTGGGTATAACAATATTGAGTTTAGGTATTTTAGACAGGCCACTGGTTGGATAATTTTTAGCCCCACCCTCCCCCGAAGTCCCCAGATCATTTCAACTTAGAGAAGACGTCTGTTGTTAGCTCTCTTCTGTAACTTCCATTACGATGTTACCTTCAGAATCTTCCCCAAATGAGCTGGCAGCTCCTGCAGCTGACTAGTCATTTCATTTCTGACTCTCAGCAGCAAAGGAAATGGGGGACAATGACATTCTTCCCGACGATTCATGAAAACAAAAGGAAGAAAAGAAGAAAAAGAAGAAAGAACTCACAAATTCTGCTCGACGTCTATAAAATTCGAGAAAAGTCTGCCCCAAGTGATGAGACATGGCTGCTGTCTCCTTGGCCCTCCTTCAGCTCTTGGGGACAGGCACCTGTTGAAGAAAGGAGATAGCGTGCTCATGAGAAATAACATCTTGGATTCTGTCCCTTCTCTTTCACATGGCAATATATGTCTGTTTTCTCTTGCTTCTCACAACACATTCCTGACACTCATTTCATACTCTGAGAACTCAGAAGTGGCTCCATCTCTTGCCTTTCTGAGAACAAGCCATGAACTTGAAATTTTGAAAATCTGACTAGGTATCTGAAGGGGAAAGCCAACCTCTCACATTTTATGGTGGTGTGCATCTATAAAGTATTTTCAAATTCATAATTCTGCATGCGGTGCTGGGCTCAAACTTATGGCTTCATACATTCTAGGTCACAGTACCCCAGCACTGAGCTATACCCCAGCCTTTATTATCACATTTCATGGTCCTCTGTGGTAGCCTGTGTTAGAAACAGGACAAGTTAGCTGAGAGAGGCTGAAGACCTGAGTAGGGAATCAAGGTCTTCCCACTATGGGCCTCCCCACTGGTGTTACTGACATGATTGTTATGCTAGGAAGGGGCCAATGAAGTCGCCCCTTAGTTTAGACTTATTTCTTCTGACCCTCCCATGTCCTTGCAGGTGGCACCTCAATTGACTTTCAGGATTCAGGTAACCAATTTTCTTGCTGTTTGCTTAAGAACACTTCTTCTGAAGCACGTGTGGCTGGCTTGGACCTTTAGACAGATCCCCAGGGGATGACTTATGTGTGCAGTGCTGAAAGTCGATTTAACAAAACCATTAATTTGAGTTTCTAGGAATAAACAGTAGCTGTCACCCGCCATCAGAAAATACACACACGCAGATAGTGCTTCGTAATCCAAATCACCAAGGGCCTGAGCAGACGAAAGAATCAAGGAAAATAACTTTGCTGGTTGTTCCAGGCTGTGTATTGTTTTAACTTTCTGGCCAGGATGGTTCATTTCAGTGTGGTTTTCAGAAAACTAGATATTCTGTTGTGCCTGCCACATTTCATCAGTCACGCCGTATTAAGTGCATTAGGAGGCCCTATGAATTCTTTTACTCTCAGATTTACTGCAAGATGAGGCAGAAATCCATTTATGAATCCAAGGAAAAAGACTGTTAAAGATGGTCCCCTTCACCAGGGGAGACAGACCTCGCTTTTGCTCACCATTCTCTTGTGACAATCCTTCTGCCAAACTCAGCCAGCTCCCTCCCACCACCCCCAGTAAAAAGAATTGGAACTCAAGGAAAGCTAAATTCAAATACAGGGAAAGTAGTTTTCAAAGATGCATGGCTGATCTTGAAGTTATATTTATTTTTAAAAAATTGCAGGAGGTAGCATTACTATGATGAACTTAAAAAAAAAAATAGCAATTTCAGCTCAGCTTATGAGCCAGGAAAGAGCACCTACTGCTAATCCCCACTGCCTGGAGTCTATGCTTCTATAGGAGCATGCCTATTGATTTTCTGCTCTGAAATCTTAAAAAGTATTTAATATGGAATATTTCAAATGCACAGAAAAATAGGGTGTCGTATCTTAAAGCATCGTTCAGATAAGTGTGAACATTTTGCCATTCTTTTAAAGATCGCCCATTTCTTTCTTTTTTTAAAGATGTGTTTATTTTATATTATGTGTACGATGAGTGTTTTGTTCCTTGTTCACCATGTGCATGCAGTGCCCTAGGAAGCCACAAGAGGGCATTGGATTCCCCTGGAACTAGACACAGATGATTGTGAGCTGCCATGTGAATGCTGAGAATTGAACCCTGGGTCCTCAGCAAGAGCAGCCAATGCTCTTAACCAGTGAACAATCTCTCCAGGCCCAATATCTCCCATTTATTACATGAACAATGGAACAACACATTTTTACATATAGATATGCACATATATACCCAAATATTTTGTACCTACACATGCAAATATACTTGTATAAAATACATATGTTTGTTTGTCTAACATATTTGTTCATATCACATCTAGAGGTCATACACATTGAGGACATGATTAACCAACATTCAGTATGGGGAGTATGAGGCTCCCTTTATAGTTTTGGAGGCTGACATTCATAACACAATACATTTGCAAAGCATTCCTGTAAGGAAGTAGAGAACCATCTAGAGTGTTGTAGCATGCACCTGCACCCCAGCCTTGGGGAGGTTGAATCAAGAGGATTACAAGTTCAAAGGCCACAGAGACTTCACTGTCTACAAACAACTAATCAGCAAAACCAAATATAATCAATCCAAAGATCCAAGAAAAACCTACCAAACCCTGTAAGTCTTTTGTTTATTCAAAACCACATTTCTTTGGTCTTTTTAAACAAAAATATAGTAAAACTAAAGACTCTAGACTGAGGACTTGCCTGCATGATGCTTGTTAGTTTGCTCCGCTTCCATTTGAGGCTATTAGTGGGTTCTCTCCCAGTGTCCCCGGTAGTTGTGGGTTTTTTGTTTGTTTGTTTTTGCTTTTGTTTTACTCTTTTATTCTTTACTCTTAGTCCTTTGGGGGCCCGTGACCCAGCTCCCAGATAATCACATGAAAACTAGTCTTACTTATAAATCCCTTGTCTTAGCTTGGCTTATTTCTAGCCAGTTTTTCTTAACTTAAATTATCCACCTACCTTTTGCCTCTGGGCTCTTACCTTTTTCTATTCTATATTCCTTTCTTTCCTTCTTACTCCATGGCTGGCTGTGTTGCTGGGTGGCTGGTTCCTGGCATCCTTTTCTCCTTCTCCTCCTTTTCTTGCTCTCTTCCAAGATTTCTCCTTCTATTTATTCCCTCTGCCTGCCAGCCCTGCTTATCCTTTCTCCTGCCTCACTATTGGCTGTTCAGCTCTTTATTAGACCAATCAGGTGTTTTAGACAGGCACAGTAACACAGCTTCACAGAGTCAAACAAATGCAACATAAAAGAATGCAGCACATCTTTGCCTCATGAAACAAATGTTCCAGAGCATAAACAAATGTAACACATCTTCAACTGATATTCCACAACAGTCTTCCTGACTCTTCCTGACTCTGGCCAGCCTGAGTTGCAGTCAGGCTCAAACACTCAGCGGGAGGCAGAACCTCTGCTGCTGTGACTCCTAGCTTCTTCTTACTTCTTGTTGTGAATTTGATTCTCTTTTTCTCTCAAGGAAGTATGAGTATTCTAGTCTCTGACTTTGGTTTTACCCCTTTCTCTTTTCATGTTCTATTGCTAGATGACACTGATCTAACAGGAGGAGGGGAATAAATAATGAGCTAAACCATTAAAATGTAACTCATTACAATTACATAATAGTTTTTAAAAGTAAAAGCAGCTCACTGATGCTTCAAAAGATGTGATGTAACTGAGCACAAGAAGATTGCACAGGAAATGCATGTCACGCAAAGTAAAAATTGAAAACTGTCGCCAAAGAGCTAAATAGTGAAAAAATAAGCTGATAAAAGTGACAGAAAACCATTTAAAACAGAGAAAAAGGACAAAAATTAAACTAAAATTATGGGTAAGAGAGTAGATATACAATATAAATCTAAGAGAAGGCAAGTTTCTCTTTTCCCTCTGCATTGTGCACATGCATACCTGTTGGGATGTGAGTGGGTATGCAGATATGTGAGGATGAGTATGGAAGCCTGAAATTGACATAAAGTGTCTTTTTCAATGACTATCCACTTCATTAATCAAGGCAAAGTCTTTCTCTGGAACTAGAACTTACCAATTCCAGCTAGTCAGCCTGCCCTGGGATCCTGTCTCAGCCTCTCAAGTATCATGATTACTTGAGACCCCTGCACTTGTGGGGCTCTTACATGGATCTGGGGATTCCACTTCTGGTCCTCACCCCAGCTGGGAAAGTGGACCATCTCCCCAGCCTTCAGCATGGGAGATTTCAAATGGACATTATAGAAAGAGAAAACTGGAATGAGGAAAAAGTAACAATAGAACAAATGGGACTGTTAAATCACAAAATTTAGTACCACTGCATGCTGGGTAGAGACTTGAAGAGAAAAAGACAGAAGTGTGCCCACATTAGCACTGTGCTTTTGACTTATTGGAATATGTGGAAAGTAACTCAGAATGAAGAAAGAATGTGGTCTATTTTAAGGAAGGAAATTCATCTAGCAATGGATGGTGGATACACAGCTGTGCCAAAATCTTAGAGATTCAAGTTTCAGTATTCCTTGTCCTCTTAGAGTTTTCCTCTTGTGGAAGATCTTATAAAAGTGATTAGAACAACAAAGTCAAGGAAATGATGTTTAATTACAGTATGATTTTTGCCTAAGGTTTCAGGCAAGGTGTGTACATACACTATTCAATTCTTAACAGAGATGTATAGATTTGCTTACATGTATTAGTGTTTGAACAGAGAGCTTGGTTATATAGGGAGAAGCATCCTGGAGCTAGCTGAGGAAAGCAGGGTCATTTTTAAGGACTGGGCAGCTGAACTTAGCCATAGAAATTAGAAGCTAGAACTCAGTGGAAAACCAAAGGCCCACCCTCAGTCTCGGGGGCTACTTGATCCATTTCTCCCCTTTAGGAGCCACATGGTCTAGCCCAGCTTTAATTCTCCTTCAGTTAGTCTGTATGTCCATAGCTCATTGATGTCACACAACATAAATCTACAAAGTAGACAGCTGGGACTACTGACAGACCAACTACATTATTTCTGTGACTCTTCTTTCAAGGTCCTGAGGACAAGGGCTCAACTTGTTGACCTCAAGATCCAGGCAATTCGCCAGACTGGGTGTAATGGCGGCATATCACATGGCCTAGTGGGCTTGTCTTGGCACAGGGCATAGAGTAAGAGCCATTCCCAGAGAAGCGCGTGGTGATAAAGCCAGGGGGCATTCATGGCAGTTGAACAGTGGAATAAGCAGCCATGTGTGCCATAAGAACAGGATAACTGGCTAATTTCCTAAGAATCTAGCTTCCAACAGATATACCCTACTTAGGAGAGTTCTTTCTGAGGACAAAATGTGTCTTTTCCATATTTAACCAGGTAATCCTCCAGAGCTATGCAAAGGAGTACTATTCTATCTCTTCTGTGGAAGTCCTGCAACTAACCACGGAGAATGGTGCATCCCCTCGGTCTCACCATCATTTATTCCTCAGGTTACAGAGTCTTGCCTGCGTTTAACTTCAAAGTGTTTGGAGAGAGAAATACAAATTGGCAAATTGGTCCCATGGGCATTCCTGGAATTCTATTTGGCTCACCGTTGATCATGGGTTATCTGCCTCACTTCCTGAGGTTTTTGGGGTTTGTTTTGTTTTGTTTTGTTTTGTTTTGTTTTGTTTTAAATTGCCCAATGAACCTCTATGTTCGCTGGGTGTTTGTCAGAAATACGTTTTACTTTCAGTTAGGTATTTTATTTTATGGTTCTAGAGAATTCTATCCTGTTGGTGGTCATTTCTTCACAAGGAAGGTGTGCTAACTTATGGAACCTCGTATTGCATGCGAGCCAAGCATCCCACCTTCTTTAGTGCCCCTTCCAGGGAAACGCCTTCTCTAGGACTCAATCACAGCTTTCCCAGGCACAAGGAAGTTAGCTACAGTCTGGAGACACAGAGCCGATTTTCTCTGGGTAGTTTAATCACTTGGGGAGAGTGGGGGAAGGAAAGGGGGCCCCTTTTTGACTTTGCCCTCTGGAATGCTCAATGACAGCCACTGGTTTGAAACAATAATTGATACTTTCAAATCCAAACCAACACAGTCCTGATTTCTCAGACTGAGTAACCTTGGGGTGGGGGGCCGGGATTCTTGGTAACAAAAGACAGTCCACAGGATTTTCAGCTATGGACTCTTGTGACCCATGCAGCCCAGCCCAGCAACCTACTGTTGATTTGGAAGAACCCAGCGGCTTGTTGGACTGTTGAGGTAAAGAGCAGCTGCACTGTTCAAACTCCATGCTGAATCTCCTCTGCAAGGAAATGTTCATCCACTCACATACATGCCAACTAGAAAAAGCAACCTGATCCAAACAGAGCAAGCCATTTTCTGCTCTGTAACCACAGTCAAGGGGCTAAGGAGAAATTAACACCAACGCTGTTGCTGACGGGATTCAATGCTCAGAGCCCAGGCCTGCTTATTACAGCCTTCCATTGTTTCTTATCTGAACCAGATTTCCAGCTCTGCTCTGAACTTAATTTAAGGAGTGGTTCAGTATAATGAGTTTCCAACTCTGTGCAGAAAACAAATTTGCATTTTTTCCAACTGATTAGTTTCTCTACTGATTAACTCAGCAAGGTCAGCCTTTGGCCACTGATGTTGATGATAGGCAGAGCTGATATTTTCCAGTTTCAGAGTGGGGAGGTCTACCTTGAAGCTCTTTTTGTTGTTGTTGTTGACAGACAAATTACAATTTAAGGAAAGAAGGGAGCACTGGCAGGCTTCCATTTTTGAGGGGCTTAGTAAACCTGAAGATCCCTTCCCTTTTCTTTCTTGAAGGAGGGCAGGGTCTTGCTATGTAACTGAGGCTGTTCTCAAACTGGAGATCTTCCTGCCTCAGCCTTCCAAGCACCCAAGGCCTCTTCATTCTTACCATCAACCACAGAGTTTTTTGGTGAGACTTGGCCAGGGTGGCCCTGGGCTGTCAGGGCCTGACATTTTGTCCTTGTCTTATTCTTAGTTCTTTGTTGTTATGTTTCCTAATCTCTGGTAGATGCTAGGGATTTCCATTTGGTAGTATTCTAGTTTTCTCTGGCTAGTGAGCTATTTAAGAAAAAATTGAGTGATTTTATTCATATGACACTGATGGCTAGGGATAAGGAGTCAGGATGGTACGGGGAAGCGGCATCAGGGAAACTCATCTGATTGTCTTGCACGGAAGTGATATTAAGAACACTGGCCTGGGGCTGGAGAGATGGCTTAGTGGTTAAGAGCACTGACTGCTCTTCCAGAGGTCCTGAGTTCAATTCCCAGCAACCACATGGTGGCTCACAACCATCTATAATGAGATCTGGTGCCCTCTTCTGGCCTGCAGTCATACATGCTGTATACATAATAAATAAATCTTAAAAAAAAAAAAAAAGAACACTGGCCTGTTTCACTCACAGAGTCCAGTCAAAGGGGCTGCTCTCTGTTCACCCCATCCCCCAATCTGAGTCCTGTTTCCTCCTCAAATGGAAAGAAGCTGTCTCTCTGGGTCCCCCCTCACAGTTGTATCATTTATCTGTACAAAAGCTAGCCATTATCTGATTAAAGAGGAGTATGGTTCTCAACAGTTCTTTGTACACTGGTATTTACCTATAGCACCATAATCCAAAGGAAAATAGTTAAGATGTGAACAATGATATTGTAATAAAAATGAAAGTGCACCTCACGCATGCCTACCTTTCTTTCCATGTTAGCGTCTCTTAGTGCTGGACACTGATCATGACTGTGACTTTAAAAATCATGGAAGAGGCTGGAACATATTCTGATTGGATATTAGATTGAAAGCAAGCTTACCTTTGAGGTTCCACCAACAGGGACGGCCTACCTTGTCAGTCAGGCCTGAGTGGCAGTTAGAGAGGGGAACATTCTGGTGTGGTGGCTCTCCTCAGTTCTTATTCATCATAAAAACCCTTCTCTACTTGATTATTGAAAGTAGAGCTTCGTTAGGGGGAGGGGTGGTGCACGCCTTTAATCCCAGTACTTGGGAGGCAGAGGCAGGAGGATCTCTGAGAGTTCAAGGCCAGCCTGGTCTACAAAGGAGTTCCAGGATGGCCAGGACTGCTATACAGAGAAACTGTCTCAAAAAAAAAAAAAAAAAAAAAAAAAAAAGAAAGAAAGAAAGAAGAAAGGAAGTAACGCTTTAGTTACTGAGAGCGGACAAAGACCATGCAGGAAATCCTTTGTTAAGCATCAAAGAAGACTGCACTCACACTCAGCAAGGGCTCCCACAACTCTCTCCAGAAAAGAGTTTTATTTGGGTACAGTCAAGCATGCATCTGGTACAGGGATTATCTCTTGGGAGTTCCTCAGAGTTCCTTAGGTCATCTGATCATGCTACACTGGCAGTGTGCTAACACCACTCTCACTAAAGTAGCCTTTCTAGAACTCTGTCCCAAAGTCACAAGTGGCTGCCTCCACTTCCTCTAGGTTTTTCTAAATGATTCATTTAGGGCACTGTGGCTGGCATTTCCATCAGGCTGGCCTGTAAGATGTCCTCACAGCATGCACGCACTGCTGGTCAGACTTTTCAATTTCTAGCACTTGATGTGTCTTTGGTATTTTGTTTTTGTAGCTCTTGGAATCTAAATCAGGATCTTGCTCATCTAGCACTAGGCTGCCCAGCCCAGCAGCCATTGTAACAGTGTGTTATACTCTTTAGGTTCAGTATCACATCACGCATGCATGCATGCATGAACACACGCACACACGAACGCACGCACGCATGCACACACGCACGCATGCACCCCTTCAAAGGTAGATGAAACTCCTATGACATTCTCGGAGTGGGGTAGCAGCAAAAGCCAAAGCAGCATTTGTGAACTTCTGTAACTTGTACTTAGCCTGGAAGAAGAAAACCACGCTTTGAAGAGTGAATCTGAACGTATAAAGGATATGAATCTATAACCAGATGTTATATAGTATTGAGTTTTCTTAGCATTTTGTTGTTTGGCTTTGATATTCCTTTGTGGAGGGAGGGAGCAACCAAACCTCTTTAAAGCAAATAGGAGCTGTTGTTGAGGGCGTTAATTTGAACAGCATCAGTTAGTAATATTTTATGCTAATGTCAACACCCATTTCACACTAGCCTACAACAAAATAGTTGTTTTCTTCTTTTTCCATTTTCCCCCCGTTTAGCAATTGGCTCATATAGCCTATAACATTTAGAGTTCTGGCTTAGACTAACTAAAGACAAAGACAGGGCTTTTGTCCTTCCCTGTCTATACACTGATGTCATTCTGTCCAGTTGGAAAAGGTCTACACAGTCAAGGGACTATTTTATAGTTCTCTAGGGATATGCTAGGAAATAACTCTGACCATGCCAGCTTGGGCCACAGGTCTATTTCTTGGACAAGTCACTATGGTGATGGAGTCAAGGCCATTTATTTGGATGAATTTCACACTTGGAACAAACGCTAGAATGCTTTCCTTCTCTTCTCTTCTCTTCTCTTCTCTTCTCTTCTCTTCTCTTCTCTTCTCTTCTCTTCTCTTCTTCTTCCTTCCTCCCTTCCTTCCTTCTTTTCTTTCACTAGACCTCTTACTTAATTAGTCTCTCCAGTGCTGAGATTATCATTACGGTCCTCCAACCCTGGTTCTGAAACAAGAATTCCAAGGTGAAAGGGGGTGAGAAAGAGCTAGCAGTAATGGCAACAACAACAACAACAAAAAACAAAAAAAAAAAAAAAAAAAAAAAAAAAAAAAAAAAGGAAGGGAGGGAGAGAGAGAGAGAAGAAAAAACAAACAAAGGAGACTCAGATGAGGCTAAGTTGTGGCTGTGACTTCCATTTGTACTCGTCTTACTGAATGAAGGGAGGAGAGGGAGAATCAAGAGTGAGTGAGAATGCTGCTGACATGGACAAAGGGAGGGGGAAAATATGTCTTGAGACAGAATCTACTCAGATCTAAACTGTCAGTGAGATGAAAGCTATACTTTTATTCACAAAAGGACCCTAAATGCAGACCACCTAGATGGGCACTCGGTTCTCTGTTCATGGAGTCTAGGGTTGGCAGGGGTAAAGATTTCTGAGTTCCTTTGTTCAGAGCACTCATCTAAGAACCAGGATTTTCTCTGTCTTGTCACCCTGCCCTAGGTGGAGCTTCACGGGGTAGAATCTGGGCCTCACCATCACATTTACACCCCAACCTCCAGGAAGGGAAAAGGGGGGAGTGAACAAGAGTCCACACAGAAAGCTCTTCAAGGTTCGCATGCAGCTTCTGGCTCCATCTCCTCAGTCTGATCAGTTGGGCGCCGGTGGTTTACAAGGAAGTCTGGGGAAAGCGCTTTCCAGCTTACTCGTGAGCACAGGTTAAGTTCTGCCGGTGCTGTTGTTACAGATTCCGGAGCCCATTAAGCACTTACAATTCCTGAAAGGTAGAAGACTTCAAAAACTATTCTTCCTCCAATGGTGAAGGGAGAGAGTGCTCAGCACTGCGACTCTGATGAGAACACAGGCAGCCAGGGAGATGTGGATGCTGCTGAGGCACTGGCCTGAGCTTCCCCAGCCCCGTTGCTGGCCACGCCTCCCTGGGACACACCCTCTACCTTGCCATCAATGATGCTTTTCTTTTGCCCCCTGCCCCATGTTTCTCAAACAAAGTGTCGGTAGAATCTATGGCATCAGATCTGCCTGGTTTAAGTGTGGGTAATAAGGGTGGATGGTGGAGAGAGACTTCCTGAACATGGAATCAATGACACCCATCCTGACGTCCCAATGAGCCCATTTGGATCACCACCGCTGTTACGTCTCTCTTGTAACGTTTCCTGTGTGTTCATCAGAGTTTCCAGGAGTGGGGAACGTGGCCCCCATAACAGCCCTCCTGTCTCAGGCTCTGTCAGCCTTGTCTTTCCAGGTCTCCAAGCAACAGAATCTTAAAAATGAAATATCCACTTTCGGAAACCTAATTTAATTTCCGTGATGACCAAGTCGCTTATCAGATCAAATATTCTAAAAAATTCTCTGAATTAACAATTCTCTGCTAGTGATGGGCTTTGTTTATTGTATTGATTATTTCCCCCCAACACTTGGTTAAAATATACACATGTAGTATAGTTTTAACCTTGGTTTACCTGGCAGTGATTAATTCATTTGAGATCTCAGAGTAATGAGAAACATTTCAGGCAATCATCCTGCTGTCAATAAATGAAATACATCATTATTTTTCTAAAACAAGGATTAGTGTTTCTCCCCAGCGCAGTTTAAATTCCGAGCGAGAAATAAGCTAATCTTTAGTTTTATTTTGGGAGCATGTTCTAAAGGCTGGTAGTAAGGCATTCATGTTTCATAACTTGTGGGGCTGATGAGGATTTGCTGACATGGAGCGTCCTGTTAGAGCAGTGACGGATGTAATTGTGTGCCGCGCACTGTGGGGGTGACACAGTGTGCCATTCTGAAAGGCGTGTTCTGGTAAATGCTGTTTTCCTGAAAGACTGCAATTACAGCTTGTTTTCAATGGGCTGTCTTTGTTTTAAACACAGGGTAATGGAGTTCTAAATAGAGAGATTGAGTTAAAAGGCATTTCAGAGGGCACTTTAACCAGGCTAGCTCACAGCTGGAGTTTGGCTACCCTTGTCATGTCTACCTGTAGCCACCATCTATCCAGATGCCTTAACTATGGTTGTTCCTAAAAATGTCTGACTCAGGTACTGAAGTTCTCTTGAAATCCCTGGGATGACTGGACTAGTACTAACTCTTTGATGTTGTAAGCTCTCAAAACAATATAGAAACTCAGAAATTGTTTTGAAAAGTTGTCTGTATTCGGCCAACTACTGAGAGTTCACACTGTGTTCTCCTGAAGTTACCTTGTTCCAGAGTGTTTGGTGATTAGACGGGTGGCTGAATTTTGAATTGTGCAGATAGTTTTCCGTCTCCTGGTATAAACCTTCTAGAGTCCCATGGCTGTCACTCCCTTACGTGTGGATCTGGTCTAGAGCCTGATCATTCTTGATCTTAATGAGAAGATTAAGATAAGTGGTGATGATTGTACACGGTGTTCTTTTTTCCCATCCAACTAAGTGTGATGAATACTAAACATCTAAGCCATTCTCAAACAGTGTTAACCCTGAGATAATGCTTCATTTTTACTGATGGTCATCTTCTAAGAAATCATAAAACACTTACAAAATAATGATAGTAGCAGGTTATATTGATCAGGAGCCCTGCTGTGATGAAATGATATCAATTTTAGTGTTTGCAAATTGCTTCACTAAGCATGGAGTACCTGAATCCAAATATCTCTGTTCAGAAATACACGGTCTCTATCTGTAAGAAGAAGTAGAGTGCTATATAAAAACTCACTCTATGTGTGTTTCTCCCACAGTGCAAATTTTCTAACGATATTCAGATACAAGTAGATTATAGACTCCAATTTATACCTATCAGCCAGATATTTATTTTAACAGTGTGGGGACCATTTTCATTTCTTGTGATCATGGATGTGTAAGTAACAAACAAATATCTAAGGTAAATCAACTTATAAAGAAAGAAATTCATTTGAGCTCACAATGTATTCTGTCCATGACCACTTAGCCCCACTGCTTTGGGCCTCCTGCAGAAGAGGAGGCCAGGTATGAAAATGAGAAACAGGTAGCAGTCCCACAATCCTCCTCAAGGACTCATCCTCCCAGTGACCTAAAATACCTTACTAAGCCCCACCTGTTAAAAAATTTCACCTCCTTACCATAGCACCAAGCTAAGGTCACACATGGGGGCCTCCATCACAGGGGCCTTTGGGGGACATTTAAGACCCAAACTACCATGATGACGGAGAAGACAAACTCCTGTGGTGTGCTATGAACCAGGAGGAAAGAGGAAGAACTTGGAAACAGCTATTGCTTTGAAGACATTGGAGAGCTCCCAAGATGGAAGGGGTTCAGGGACCTCACCTTGTGAGAAGAGGGGTACAGAGAAGTGAGTCCATAGTTAGGGCCACTTGTCTGCTCAAAGCAATTTCTGCTTCTAAAGCAGTACAGCTCAAACATGGCAGAAGGGAGCTTTCACAAGAATGAGAAGCATGTATAAGATGAGTCATTAAGACTGACTTCAGAAGTAAGAAGGTTTGAACAGAGTTAAATCGAAGGAAATAAAAATGTTCCCCCACACAAACTCAGGCCTCAGGGCAGCCACTACGAACAGGCTGGATTTGCTAAGGAGTACTGAACACCAGTCTTTCAGAAACAGAGGTGATGCTTCCTGGTTTGTCTGCTGACGTCAGCATGACCCCAAAAGCAAAATCTAACAAAGCACTGCAGGAGAAGAAACACAGATTAATTTCTCAAAACCACAGAAGTAAAGATATCTAACTGTAAAACTCTAACAAATGACATCAGAAGGTAAATACTAACAGTGTTGGTTTTACTTCATGAATTAAGTTTAGTATAACATTTAAAGTCAATATAAATTACCATGTGAATTAGAAAACAAGGCGACAGTTTCAGTAGATTACATCATTATCTCGACAGAAATAAAAAGCATTTAATTAAATTCAGCATCTGTTATTTAAAAGGTGGTAGGGAAAGAGAAATTAATAACTACAAAATGCATACATAGAAACACGTATGTCAAATACGAGATGGAAGGCCAAATGTATTTTTTTTTTCTCCCTGAAGTCAGGAGCGAGGCAAGAATGTTAATTGTCATCATCCACGTTTCTCACTGCAGCAGCATGCAGATGCAGTAAGGGAAGGTAGGAAAATCCCAGTGTGTGGATTAGAGAAGTGGAAATAAAGATGTCGACTCATTCTGCTTTGCGTGCATTATATTCTAATGTGGACCAGGACCCCAGAGCTCTCCTCAGAGCACACTTTCAGCATTTCACAACCACTGCAGAGCAAGAAAGCCGCTGTGCCCAAGGGGATGGCCCTTCCTTGGAGCTGCCATGTCCAGTGACTTGTGGATATAAATATCAAAGTGCTAGGACTCTTTCTTCACTTTGGTCATTCACACACAGTCGCCTAGGCCTTTGCTGAGATTATGCCATAGTATCCACCTCTATTATGGATGCCTATCCCCAAAGCTGCCTAATAAGCCTCTTGCACACTAAACTCCACTTTAGATCTGTGCTTCCTGGTGAACAACACCTGACAACTGGTAATAGAAGTGGCTGTAGAAATTAGGTACTAAGATGGGATTTTGGGAGCTGGGTCTCTTGAAGCCTGAGTGGCAACGAGGACTCATCATTGGAGGTAGGTAGAACAGAGAACCCCTTTCATAAGGGAATAGTACAGTGATTAGATGTTTCTGCAGTAATAAGGGTTAATGGACTAGCAGAGCAGAGTCCACAGCGGTGTAATGGCTGACCTCTGGAAGGCGTGGAGGCAACTGAAATAGAGAGAATGGTGCTTGTGGGTAACTGCCGCTAAGCTCTGTTGCTGCTTTGTACATTGTTGTCAATCAAAGGGTAAGGCATCCGGAAAGCCTTGATGGCAGTAAATACAGAGGCCTCGGAGCAGCTAAGAGCAGAGAAGGCTAAGGAGTAGGCCCAGGTCATGAACCTCTAAACCTAGGAATGACTGCTCTGGCTGGGTCCTGGTTAGGAAGAGGAGGATGAAAGCATATTAAAACCTCACATACAGAGTTTTCCCTAAACCCCTGAGCTTCAACATTACTGCATATCTCTCTTGATTCCCATTATTTGAAGATTGCATGGACTTCTTCCTTCCAGGACATGCGCCACCTGTTCTCAGGATTTGCTCTGTTTCTGACCAATAAGCCTACAAATGCACTCAAAAATAAGTCGGTCAAAGATAAATGATAAAAGCCAACTATACAGAAAGTGTCAGATTAACATTGAACAAAATACAGAATCCAGAGAATATGTACTATGAGGGTGTCTGGATCCATGAGCACTCTGCGCTCAGGGAGGCAAGGCTTATAAAATCAGGAGCACGGTCCAAAATTCACAGCTAAACATCCTGGCAAGGACCTTACAAAGATGGGGTATAATGGATACCTTTCTTGTTGCGTGGAAAACTCCCTGACAGAAGCCATTTAGGAGAAGAAGGATTTGGCTCATGGTTTCATGGAGGGGAAAACGTGGAGGTGTTTGTGCTGGAAGCTGAGCCTGAGCCTGCTAGCTCATATCTCTTCAAGCCATGGAACAGAGCCAGCAGGTCAGGGGAGGAAGGGATTTAGAGCTACAACTCTGTGACTGCCGTCTCTGCCCCTGTCCCAAAGGTCCCACGACTTCCTAAAGCAGTACCACCAGATGAGGACTGCTCAAACACACAGGTCCGTGGGGGGTACATTCCATAACAAACTATCACAGATGAAGGAGCGAGAGTGGACAGTGCAGCCACAAACACCAGCAATGAAGTGTCAAGCTGGTGAAGAGAAGGAGGGAGAAAAGCTTGCAGAAGCTAGTGTGTTAGGTCGATATGAAAGAGTAGTGTGGAAGATCCATGGGTGTCCAAGGACCCATTCAAGGCCTGGTACATACACACCTTCCAAACGAGGCAGATGACAACATCCACTATAGACGTCCTACCCCATGAGCTGCTCAGAATGTCAGTTACTGAAGGATGATGATCTTCAATCTGAAGATTCCAAACACAAAGTGCCAGGAATCCCAGGCAGCTTCTTGGTTAGGGGTAGGAGCCCATATCCACTTCTCCTCTCAGCAATAGTTTCAATATGAACAAAGTAGAGAGGAAAACGCAGGCTGGAGCAGGAAGACTTCAGCACATTCAGTCAAGGATGACCAAACACATATGTTATTTAGAAACCAGCCTCACTAGAGGAGCTCAAAGCAGTCTCAAATTCATGATCCTTCTGCCTCAGTCTCCCAAGGGTGGAATAACAAGCATGTACCCTGGTTTCCAAACATCACTGATGACTTGTCCATTTAGATAAATTAAAAACCAGACAAAATTGATCTGTGGTGATAAAATGAGAAAGTGAAACAACAACAAAGTGGACTCGTTTGGGCAGAGTGCTTCCTGAGGAGCTCAGTTTCTTGGTCTGGGTAGACACATGGGTGTATTCACGTGGACGGATTTACTTACGATTGGGAACATCCCTGGAGGCTAAACTTCAGCTAAAGTGTTAAGAGTAAAGTTAGGTGAGCAGCAGGATCCAGGACCTATCAGCAAGCACGGAAGTGGAAAAACCAACAGTGGTAGTCAGCACCGACTCTTCTTGTGTGAGTGGCTTTGTGCACTGCCGTCCACGCACTCTGTCACTTGTTCCCTCGGCCATGTGCACAGGTGTTCTCCAACTGCTGGCCTTTTGTCCTCGTGGCCCCAGTTGCTCTTTGAATTTGTTTACTTGTTCTAGTACAAGGCCAGCTCCATGACAGGGGTAGGAGCAGAGATACCGCCTCTAGCTCATGTCTCTGCCTCCTGCACTTAAATCAGTGTGCGGCACACAGCGGGAGCATAGAAATATCTTTTCAAGGAATAAATGAAGGAGAAGAAGTCTCTAAATGTTTGTGTGCGAGAAAGACAAAGGGCTTTGAACAGGAGTTAAACTCACTCCACGGTCATATTTGTTCAGTGGTATTTACATTTTATAGCCGTGCACATCTGTTCTTAAATTTGTGCAAGAACTATAACTTTGTTCCTGTGAATATGAGGCTCTTGATCTCATAATTCCCATTTTCTCCATCAAAACAACAGGTTTGAAACAGTGCTTTTCATAATGATAATTTCTTTGGGCTGCAACCACACATTAAGGTAGAAAAGAATGAACGTAGTAAGGTGTTGAGGTGGGAGGGAGGGATTATAAAGACTAAACATTTGGAGAAGGAAGCAATCTGGGGCTGAGGCATCCAGGAAGTTCCATGAAAGATGAATAGAATATGGGGAGGAATCAGGAAGTAACAAAGGCACCTGGAGCATGGGGTCCATGTCCATGTCCTGTGGTTGGAGCCAGGATGACCTACCAGGATAGTGGTCAGTGGTGGACACCCAGAGAAGGAGGAACAAATGGACTTCAAGAGCTCAATATCTCCGTCTCAGAACTGCCTACTTCTTCAGTCCCTAGAACCATACTCTTTAGTGTTGTTCACAAATCACTGTGGCCTTTCCATCCCTGCTGGGCTTAACACAGGATGTAATGATGATGTTTTTAGAGTTAGAGCATACATATACACACGTATGTACATGTGCATGATATGATGTGCAGCATCTTGGGGGCAGTTTCTTCGCCTCTTGAAATCCACAAATTTGTTCTCTGTAGAAGCAGAGGTGTAAATCTTTCTACCCACAGCTGAGTGTCAGGAGTGTGTAGAAGGCTCAACACGGTAGAGAGGGACAGTAAAGGGGGTGGTGGGCATCAGGAAAGAGAATTTGCCCTCTTGGTACTCCTGGAGATAGTGATTGGCTGTTTTGTGCCGATGATGTTGTCAGTACTAATCCAGAACACACCAAAAGGAGAGAAATATGAAGTAAGCAGGAGAGACAAATGGAAGAAAGCTCCTAAGGTTGGTATACACACACACACACACACACACACACACACACACACACACACACACACGGGCATGCATGCACATGCACATACTCATGCATGAATGCTCACACAGCCACACATGCACAAACACATAGCCACAATACATGCATACACATGGACACAGACACATACAAACATGCACACAGATACACACATGCAACTCATGCACATGCGCAGATAGACACCCCCCCCCACACATGCACGCATGCACATACGCACGCACGCACAAGCATCCATGCCAATTTTGCTGACAGGGTTGAAAAGGAGAGTGAACACAGTGGTTATCACTTAAACGTTGGCTCTGGCACAAAGCTCTGGACTGGTTGTCCCTTGAGACAGCAGCAGACCAGGCAGCACCGCCCTCCTTCTCATGGCAACAATGCCGAAGTCTGACTTAGCCCCATCATGCAACTGTTCTTCCTCGCTGGTCCCTGTGAGGATTTCAACTTGATCCTTATTTAATGGGAGGGTGGGGTCAAAGAGCAGCTGAGGGGATGTGTAGCATATGATACCAAGTAGCCAAAAGCTATGTTTTGCATTATGGGTCTACCAGGGAAGATAATTAATATATGATCGTATGTAGAAGCATTAAGAAAGTCCAAGCTGGCATCATGCATCTGCTGGTTAATTAAGACAAACACTTAAAGCCTCGAATCAATAGCAGCATCCATTCTTAACATCCTTCTTCCTTCTGAGTGGCCCTGAGGGTCAAAGGATGCCAACAGACAGAAGTGGCTTACAACCACAGGACAGGGTAACACAGTGAATGCAGTAGAGGGACACGTCCAGACACTAACACATGATACAGACACTGTTGAAAACAACAGGTTTAAAAACCAGGAGAATTAGCAGGCAAAAGCAGCACTGCCAATCAAAGCAGGTTAGAAGTCCGGCAGAGTTGTGTCACGGTGCAGGCTGGTTGTGTTCACCTCCTCATCAGGCCTGGGCTTCTCAAATGGTGACATTTTGTGTCTTTGTTATAAGAGCTATACAAACATTGGTGGGGGTGTCTTTGAAACGTGAAAAAGGGGAGGCCTCTGCTCATTGAAGAAAAGGAACAGAAATGGAATTGGTGGGCAGGGAGAATAAAGCCAAGGAGAATGGCTTCCTTCTTTGAGAACACTGTCTCCCAGTTTCACCTTGGTGACAGTTTGTCTGGTAAGTGTGTGTGATGAGGTCATAGCTGTTGAGATTCAGATAGAAGGATCCCTGAGGGAGTGGTGTGAAGGCAAAATGGTGCAAAGATAAACAGCATCCTGCCTATTAGTACATGCACTGGTATATCTCTGGTCATCCAACAGAACAGACCCCAGTCTCTTCCCAACTCAGTTTCCCTGGAATCAGCCTCAGTCCTGAAGTGGGGAAAATTGGTTGACTGACCAGGATGAGGACTCTTGAAAGCTGAATGATCTCCCCAATTCAGAGACAAATGTACTAACACAGTGAAAGCAGATAGATGCTCCAGGAGAGGGGGGGTCTTAACAATGACTTCTGACAGAGTCACTTGGGTGCCTTTGTCCTCCAGTTAATGCACTCTCTGGAGGTAGAGTTCTGGGTCAAGCTGTTGGAAAGGTGCTTCTGCTGATTTTATTGTACAGTCAATGTGAGAGGGAGAGAGCCTTTGAGGTCCAGGTGTTTCTGAAGTCCTAGTGACGTCATAGTGGTCCGTCGTCAGGCTTCTCCAGAAAGACCAGGAGAGCACTGAATGGACCCCCGAGGAGACAGCCCTGGAGCCCTCTTGCTTTTCTCAGCTGTCATTGCCTGTTCCTCCTCCTCCTTTGACTCTCCTCGGTTAACACTCACCCACTCTTCCAGGGTCAGAATCTCAGGGCTCCTTTGCCTAAGCAAACTTCTGGAGGTTTCCACTCTTTGAGACGCTCTGGCCACACCCACGCCATTCCTAATGCCCTAGTACCTCAAGGTGGCTGATTAGAAAACTCACCCAGAGTGAGTGGGAAACTGGTCCCTAGCCAAGGGACAGCAAGTTTCCTGGGTTCCTGAGAGTTCTAGAGGAGTTCTGCCGGTCATCTGATCCCAAGTGGCAAGAGCCTTCCTTACACAATAGGGACCTGCCAGTGAGAGATGAAGTCAGGCAGGCTGCAGGTGCCCATGCCCATGGGGCAGGACTGAGGGTGAGGGAGCCATGTTCAAGGTGAGAGTCACAGCTGAGCTTTCTGATTCTGCAAACATTAAGCCTCTCTTGTTCCTTTTACCCTTTGTCACAATTCTGCATCTTGGTGGGACTGATGTTTTTGTTGTTGTTGTTGTTGTTGAGAAAGATCAGTAAGTTCTTGGTGTGGGCAGCGGTGACTGCACTCAAGCGAGAAGGTGTCAAGGGGTCCCTCACTAAGAAGACCCCATCTGATGCAACCCACAGCCAGGGACAGTGGGGTGTGGGCTCCACTTTGGGACAGGAATGTGAAGTCTAAATGGAACCACTTCCGTCAACTCTGGCAAGGAAATGAAAGCCAAGGTTATAAACTGTTCCTGCTTATGAGTACCTCTAGCGACTGTCACAGAAGGATGCTGACACCACGGCTGCACACAAGGGCCAGTGCAACCTCACAGGACCAAACAGAGAACAGAAAACCTCAGCGAGACACTGGTGCAGGCACTGTCTACTCAACCTCAGGTGATCAGCACCACCGTGATAATCCTTGAGGCCAAAGATCATTGCATCAAAATACCTGATGTAACACTTCTCCCTACCTGTAAAACTGACCCACATCTCAGCCTCTTTGGATGCCATAGTATGCCACTGTCATACTCTGCCAGCCCCAAATAAATACCATTATGTTTGGGAACTCTCCTTTTGATTTTTCTTCTAGGTTCACCACTCTGGTTGCGTCTTCTCCATCGTCCTGGGTAGGGGACAGTACAGACAGCCAACTGGAGGGCATTCCAAGTGGGGTGCTCCAGAGTGCAGACAGAAGTCCCTCGTGGGGAAGGAACGCTGAGAGTCTTCTAAACCCGTCTCAAAACTCGTTGTTCTGACTTCGTTTCTTTGCTGATTGGTGGGAACCAGTTCGAGCTTGTGCTCCCCTCATGGTCCAGTGCCCTAAAAGAGCGGTTTTCAGTCTCTGACAATGGCTCCATTGCATACGAGGAAATACTGTGTAAGATTTGGGGGCTCTCGCGCCGGGCGGTGGTGGCGCACGCCTTTAATCCCAGCACTTGGGAGGCAGAGCCAGGCGGGTCTCTGTGAGTTCGAGGCCAGCCTGGGCTACCAAGTGAGTTCCAGGAAAGGTGCAAAGCTACACAGAGAAACCCTGTCTTGAAAAACAACAAGAAAGAAAGAAAGAAAAAGATTTGAGGGCTCTCAAGAGTGTTGTAGCTAACAGTTATTGGGGAAATTATAAATGTTAGTCATTGTACTTATGTTTAGCATATATATATATGATATATATATCAGATTTCATAGCATATAAATATATAACATTCATTTGATCTGGGCCATAGTCATAATAGGCTGTTCTTGCCTTTTTGTTCATAGTCACAACCACAGAGTTCCAGAGGTGGGATTCCAACTGTAGAATCTGTTGCTCCAGGGCCAGCAGAATGCTGTATCCTAGCCTGCCCAAGGCCATGTGCCCAAGCCAGGAGAGTTCTGTCCATTTGGTGGAAGGGGAAGAAGATTGCAGGACACGGGGCTATAGATGGATGCTGTTGACAGATGGCTTTCTCACACACAAGCGCATGTAGCCACCATCTCCTCCTGAATGGAATGTTTGCTCCATTGGACCTGGGCTTGGCTACATGAGTATATATCAATTTAGGGCTGTTTCAGGGTCAAAGAGGCCAGTAACTCAGGAATCAAGCTTTAGGAGCATATTGCCAACTCCAAGTGCAGCACCCTTTCAGCAAAACCTTAAAGGGTGCTTTGTTGATAGAAGAAAACGTTTAGTGAGAGTCCCCCTTTTAATTTAATATGAAAGTAATGCTTGATTCCCTGGGCGTTTTCATGTCTAACTAGTGCTCCAAATCGCAGCCTAATTAGCACCATTGACTCCAAAATGGAAGCTTCCCTCTTTCAGGGAATGAAGGGGCTATTAGAGAGGTTTCCTGTCCACGCTCCCCCATTCGCTCTATTCTGATTTCAGTTTGTTCAACTTGTATCTCCTGGCCCCAAACAACCCTCAGGAACAAAGAGAATATAATCTCACTTCTGGCCACACCTCACATTCTGCTCCCCTTTCCCACTTTTCGCTAAAGCTGAAAAACACAGCGTTTCCATATGGCTGTTCTCTCCTGTGGTTGGAGACCAGCCCTGAAATTTCAAAGAAACCTTCTTTGTTCAAGATTTAAGGAAACAATCACCACACAGCAAATATTGATATGACTTTTAATGGCCATTTACCTGATTAATATCCTTTCATGCGACGAGGCAGCGTGAGACTCAGTGCTTAAATGAAAGCCAACAACAAAGCGTGGACCAGGTGTGTTACTAAGAAACAATCTTTTGTGTGATTTAATTAGTCAAAGCTTTGGCTGGAGCAATTATAGGCAACCTTAGAGAAGTGGCAGCAGTGTGGAGCCCTTTGCTATAAATTGGTTTTTTAAAAGAAAGACATCATGGTTTAATAACTGCACATCTCGAGTGAAAGAAGAGCCCACTTTTAATTGGGAGCAGGAAAGGGAGGAACAAACACGCTCATCACGGTGCTTAGATCTTCCTCCTCTGCCTCGTTTTTTTCTTACAACTGTTTCTGGGATTTGACAGGGACTGTTGCTGTTCTCTTTCCTTTTCCTTCGAACCCCTCACTCAATAATAGCATTTTGGAAACTGGCATTCCCATTGGTGTGGCGACTTTGGAGAAAATGGATCAATCCACGTGGTCAGGACATAAAAGTTGGCTGCATTGCATTGTGACACGTGAAAGAATACGAGGAGGGATGGTTTGATGGGGATTTTTTTTTTTTAATCCTCATGTGTAGGTTTAATGATGTGTCAACCTGCCACCGAGAGATTGACTGGCATAATGCTTATTACTAAAGATAAAGATAGATTCCTTGTGTGATGCCGGGGCTTTGCAATAGATAGGGTCTTATCAGGAAAGGCTGCCTAACCCAGGTAGGATTTGTAACTGACTTCTACATTTCAGTGCTCTGTGTGTCTACTTAAAGATGAAGACAAGCACTCAATGTAGAGGGAAATAAAGACTCCAGGTCCAAAAGTGAAACTTCTTCTCCATCAGGCTCCCTTGATGACAGTTTCCTATGGTGTGGGAAGAATGAATTTGCACATACTGAGGTCTCAAATTTCCTTAAAACATGAGGAAGTGAACATCATATATCCTTACAGAGTCCTTTATCTGGGATCACTGGGTGAGCTAGGAGGAACCTGTACAGATAGATATCTTAATGTACAAGCTGATGCTATTTCGAGCTCAGGAACACCACCTGGCACTGGGCTTGGGCATTTTGGGCCAGTGATGACTTAAAGAGACAAGATATTGGTAGTCATTCTCAATCTCACCTGAGGTGGCATTGGTGAAGAATGGATGTCACACAGACACCCACATTACTGTTTTTGTGCTACAATAGCCTGGTTAAATGATTTCCAAATCTGTCCCACAAACCTTAAACTGTTTACTATCTAGTTCTTCAGCACTGGCCTTTGTGCATTGCCAGAGATGATTCTGATCAACAGTCCTTGCTGATGTGACTTCTTATTAAGAATGACCCTAGAGGGATCCACTTCCATATTTCTCAGTGCCTGTCTTAGGGTTTCTATTGCTGTGATGAAATATCATGACCAAAATTAAGCTGGGGAGGAAAGAGTTTATTTCACTCATAGTTCCATATAATAGTTCATCATCAAGAGCAGTGAGGGCAGGAACTCAAGCAAGACAAGAATTTGGAGGCAGGAGCTGATGCAGAGGCCATGGAGGGGAGCTGCTTACTGGCTTGCTCCTCATGGGTTGTTCAGTCTGCTTTCTTATAGAAGCCAGGACCACCAGCCCAGAGGTGGCACTACCCATAATGGGCTGGGCCTCCCCTCTCAATCACTAATTAAGAAAATGCCCTACAGGCTTGCCAAGATTGGAGACATTTTCTTTATTGAGGTTCCCTGCTCTTAGATGACTTTAGCTTGTGTCCAGTCAACATAAAATTACCCAGCACATTGTCCAAGGAGTGCAGGCTGAGAGGGACCTGAATAAGAGTCCATCTCAGAACAGTGAGGGGTCTTTTCAAGGCTAGAGCTGGAATTCCAGATGCAGTCTGAGTCCATTTGGAAAGAGCATGCAAGCCTTCCTTAGCTTTAAATTATGGTGTGTGAAACGGATCCATGTATAAGTTTGCGCACTGCAAAGCCATATGCTCTGAGCTCTTTTTGTAGAGAAAATACATATGCTTTGCACATATAATTTTTCTTATGTGTAACTTTTTAATTTCAGAAGAAACATATGAATTTGTTTTTCTAAAATCTTTTGAATAGTAAAGACAAGGCTGATGACCAAGGAAGATAATCAATACTCAACCACAGTGGGCCCATACACTGGCCAATCAGATGGATGCCAGCCCCCAACAGTAAATGCTGGATAATGGTCTGTTCTAGCATAGTATGTACTCTACAAATGGATCCTTAGACCATCCACCCCTGACTCCCATCCATTATGTTTCCTTTCTCTTTGTTCTTAATTTGACATATCACTTTTTAGAGAATGTTGATACTTTCATATAGACATTCAGTAAATGTAGAGTACTTGGAGGTCAGTATTTTAATAAACAGTGTCATTATACAATGCATTATTTAGGAACTTGTTTCTTTTGGTACCAATAGATGATGCTGCCCCATTCCTTTTAGTCACTGCACTGTACACACAGGACAGATGCTCTTTTTAAAAACCTCTGAGTGCATTTTAAGAAAATGGCTGCAGATGTTAATAATAAAACACTAGTTTATTTAAAATGTCACTAAATTAACTATCTGAACACAGAGAAGCAAAAATAGTAGTTATCATACTATCGTGGTGACTGAGAAATGTTCTTTGTTCAAAGGAGGGGCAGGAAATGAACAGCAACTGTGTATATTCACATGCTAGCCTGCTTGGGCATGAAAGTCTTTGGAAGGTTCCAGAAATAGCAAACTTGGAAACAGAGAAAGCCATTGCTTTTTTGGCATGAATTTGGGGACAAGAAGTAGGGAGAAGTTTCTTGGTCGACTGAATTATGTGATTCTACCATTTGTTTCAGTGACTAAAGCAAAACATACCAGGAACAAAAGCCGAAGGAAATGACCTGGAGTTGATGCTGTGATTGTCTGGTCAGATCTGCCACTCCTAACAATTGTTCTCGAATCAGACCAAATCACCAACACCTACATCACTATTAACAACCTCAAGGGAGGGCAGGGGCTTTCCTGAAATAAACTGCAGATTGAATCTTTTCTGGAAAAAAATAAACATAGAATATAGATCCACTAAATTAAGATCATTTCATTGAAACTTAAACAAGCAGTCCCCCGAGGACCTAGTCCAGCAAACAACAGCTGCTGCTCCTTGGGTCCCTCCCCTTCCCAGCCCACATCTGACCTCTGGGTCCCAGGAGTCACCCATTCAGATGTGCCTCCCCTGACCCATGCAGCCTGTGAGTGGCAGGCAATGGGGGAGCAGCTGCTTTGGAGGCATAGGCCCAAATGCCAAGGCCAGGACTCCAGGCTTATTCCCAGCCCCATCTCAAACAGCATGGCTGTTTAGGGGCCTTTGTCTCCCATTTCACCACTGAGGTCTGCAGGACCCCCAGGAATTCTATCAGCTAGATTGGGTGAAGACTTTTGGTGGACTTTTTATCAAAGACAATTTCTCCAGACTAGCAGCTAGATTCTCTTTTTGGTATCTTTTATACTAGCAAACATTTATTGATCATTTACTATGTGTGAGACATTTTATTGAGTGGACTGTTGAATTGCCTTTGAGATGTATAATGATATTATACCCATTTCACTAATGAAGAAGCTCAAAGTGGTAAAAAAAAAAAAAAAAAAAAAAAGTCAATCACCCAGCTAATCACACCTTTCTTTGTATCCCAAAGACTCACTCTTACATTTGGTTGAAAGAGTAAATACTTTGGCTTTTGCAATACAGGACAAGGTGCCTGGATAATCTCACACCAGAAGCTGGCAAATGTAATGATGACCTCTGAAATAATTGCTTAGAGCATGAAAAGGATCCCATCAAGACCACATGATGTACTCAGGCATGTTGAGGGTCTTCCAAAACCCGGGAGTTGGACAGGGTAGAGAACACAGGCATGCTGCTTGCTGTGATAAGCTGTGTGTACAGCTGTGATCCCAAAGAGATACTGTTTGGTTAGAAAGTTCCTACCACTTAACAGTGTCCTTGTAGCATAGTGTAACATGGAATCAGTTGACTCTGGGGATGGTGCCACAAGCAAACTGCTTCTCTGCCTGGCGTAAGAATGTAGAACACATTGGTTGTGTACAATATGCAGTCTTTGATAATGATCATAAGTAACTCTGCTACTGGCTTAAATATTTACCACACTCTACTTGTAATCAACACTTCAGCATACCTTCCTACTCATTAAGCAAAAAGCAAAACAGTATGCTGTGTCACACTAGCAATTACTTTATACACCCTGCGCTTACTGGGCCTCTTGAATACACCAGGAGACCACACTGAGTGACTGCATTGCCTTGCCTAGGTTCACATAAGTGTGTTTTATGATGTTGGCACGAGACTGTCCAATTACCAGTTTCTCAGAAAATGCCCCAATCATTAAGCAACGTATGTAATACCCACTGCCCATTGAGTAGTTATAGGCACTACTGCTGGGGATCCACTTATCACATTGACTCATAAGCAGTTATCCTCTGACAGATATCTGTTATTTCTATCATTTTATAGATGAGGAAACGGAGGCACAGAGAGATTAAGAGTCTCTTAGGCAAGACAATTTCTGAGCTGGGAGTCTAACTTTAATCTCTTCTTGTATAATATGCTCTACTGCATGAATCATGGTATTCTATAATACCATATCTAATTGATCTACCACTGATGATATTAATGTTTATCTCTTGCTTCTTTTATCTGCTATGTTCTCTGTTGTTTCCTCTTCTCATATCCTATAATTTGTAAGTAACTAAATCTAGCCCATATTCACAGGAAGGGACCGTGCTGTATCTACACAGCAAATCTTCAGCGAGCAGGATTCCCCCCTTTCCCCATGCACTCACCTATTCAAGTACTTACACCTGTATGGACTCATGTATATGTGTCATATGCTCTGTGGGACAGTCAAATCTATCTAATTTTGTTATCTAAGTTACTGGGACTTGGCCTTTGAGAGCCTTTTGGGGTTGGTTCTTATGTCACTTGGACATGTTTTCTCCCTTGTTGTGTTTTGGGCACTTCCTCAACTTCTGGTAATACGTGGTGATGGAACTTATTTTTTAATTTGTGTCTCATCACTAAAGTCAATTGTTTTTCTAGGAACCCTGGTTCCTTAATGGTACCTAGAAACCACGGTCTGGTGTCGGGGTGTGCTTACTGTTGCCTGAAATGCCTCTGCTTGGAGAGCTTGAAGATTATATAAACATTAATATGTATTACTGCATATAATACATCAATGCATATGCTACTATAAGTATACACTAATCATTGTATAGGCAAATGTCTATAATTACGTCTACATCCATCCACTTCAGGAGTTTAATTAGATATCTCAGAGGCTAATTAAGAGCTCTATCTTTCCTGCCTTACTTACTTGTAAACATTTTTTTGAGTGAAAAATCTATCTCCCATGAATCTCCCTTTTACACCTTTTCTTCAACTTTAATATGCATGTAAGTATAGAATTGTAAGTCTATGTGCACAAGATCAATCAATAAGTTACCAACTCGAGTGCAATGACTATACACAATTCTTTTCACCTTTAGTATGAAGTTTCCAAGTCAAAACACCACTCTACCTGGTGACTAAGCTCAACACTATGCTCTTCTCAGAAGTAAATAAGCTCAGCTCCAAAGGCAAACCAAAGTTGGCATGAGTGAGGCTCACTGATGTTTTCAGTTATCTTCTCTAAGTCATATGGGAAGTTTGAATTTCTCTGACCACACTGAAGTTAGATAAGTGTGGGAGTCTGCTCCCATCTTTTGAAGAGTTCTTAGGTGGAGGAGAGAGGAATGAGGAAATATCATATAGAAAGAGAGACCTAGCTGACAAGAAGAAAGAAACACAGGATAACTTTGGGAGGGCCTGGGTCAATATCCAACAGCCTTGTCCTTCATTGAGAAAGGCTTTTTATAACATGCCAAGGGGAGAGGCAAAAGGCTTCCCCATTGCAAGATCAAAGCACACTGTACAGCCAAGTGTAGACCCTTCCAAACACCTGGTAAACATGCCTGTGACCAAATCATCTCGTTATGCAACCCTGCTGGGTAAAGCAAGCTCAGATTCTCTGACCCTGAGTAAGTTCTTACTTGAGGCCTCTGTGGACTCCCACAGATAAGAACATGTTACTGTCCCTGATGAAATGAAATAGAGGATGATATTGTTGTTTTTAGAAAGGAGCCCAGAGCTTGTTACTATTGTCTCTGGGCTCTCTTCTCACCTTGCTGATTATGGAAGGGTCCTCTGCTGTGAAATTACAGGATTTGTCACATGGAAGATAGCAGCACAAGAGGACATTTGAGAGACTCATAATGAACCTTACATGGAATGATACATTTGTTGTTTTAAATACCTGAGGTTTTAGAGTTATTAATGCAGAGTTATTATGTTTTTGTCCAATATGCAAATAAACACAAGCAAGAACAATGAATCATGAGAAATAACTCTAATGTGTTCTGTGGGAGGGAATTAGGAATATGGAGATATGCTATGAATTATGGTTTTTTAAAGCTATCTGTGCTCAAAAATTCATTTGGAGATCTAATGAACATAACTGCTCTCCTCAAGTACAAGGGGTACATGTTAACTATTTTTCTCATCTCTGACAAATTTCTGAGAGAGAGAGGATTTATTTTTGGCTCATGGTTTGTAGGGATACTATCCATCATGGTGAGGAAAGACATGGCAGCAGTGGCCAGGTCCCTGAAGGTGGGACCTCCTGGTGGTTAGCTACATTGCCTTGGAAGTCAGAGATAGGAAACTCAGCAGAAGTAGGGCCAGCCTAGAGCCCTCAAAGTCTATCCATGCCCTATATAAGCAGCAAGGTCCAGTATCTCAAAGGCTCCAGAATGACCCTTAAAGCTCCACATCCCATTTTGGTTTGTTTTGTGGATTTCCAGAAATCTGACTAGGTCACCTATCCTGTCTCAAGTAAGCCGTCACTCAGCCAACATCTGCCATGGGTTGGGGTTGTGCTTGGAATCAGGTTGCTATCCTGTGCCAACTGGATTCAGGCGGATCTGGGTGGGTAGGCTGAAGATGGAAGTTGTCCAAGATGATCCTTAGAGAAGTTCCTGCTTCTGCCAAACCTTAAAGGAAAGGTAAAGGAGATACAGAGTCAAATTTCAGAGGAGAATTTGAGTAAGAAGTGGAAAAAAATCTTAAAAATCAAGGCTATTATGCTCTGGGTCCCATGTCAACGTCTCCCTGATGGCCAAGCCAGCTCTACTGAAGCACCATCCTCTGCTTCAGCAAAGAGGGGTGGACTCCTTAGCCAGATGAAGGTGGAAGGATCTAAGACTCCAAGAGTGGCAAAATTCACCATCGTCAGTGCTCAGCAGGTTGAATCAGGTGAAGGACAACGTGGAGTGAGGCAGACTATGGTAAAATGAATGAAAAGCACGGGGCCATCTCAAATGCACACTATGTATCATCTTCAGCAACTGCTGCTGTGAGAGATGAGGGTAGTGCTCCCTCATTCTTGGTTTTCAAGAGGAAATGGCTGGATGGTGTGCTTTGGTGAACTGTTGTAATTTCTCAGAGATGGACAAAATCAGAGCAGCTGGCATCCTGAGCAGGTGAAAGTCCTGGAGAGCAGGTTTTCCCTGAGCAAAGGCTACCTGGTTGTAATTGACACGTGTCCACAGAGGGCCGGAGAGACCCGAAGCAGCCTGTCCTCAGTGGTCCTCCATTTGCTAGGGTCCTCAGGGGCATCACATGTTCCATGTTCTCAGCAGGCCTTCCGTGGAGCTAGTGAGAACAGTTCACAAGGCTCACCTGGTTCTCAGCAGCCCTCCACCCCAACCTCTGCTCTGCATGTGAAGTTCTTGTTCCTGCATGGGATGGGGAAGCTGTTCATGGTGGGCATTTTGAGTTCTAGCAGCTGGCACTTCTAAATAGATGGTATGTACCTGTTCCTGTTTTTATGAACAACAGCATTCGCTGACTTTTCAGGAGGCCATGCAAATCTGATCACATAATTCTTGTCAACTCAAACAAAGAGGAGAAACAGAAGCGGGGTGAAATTACATGTTATGAGCACCCTCTGAACTGCACACACGCACCAGGAACTTGGAAAGGAGCGAACATCTAAGCTGTCATTAGCGGCCCTGATCTATTTCACTCATTTGTTTCACATACGCCTGCTTCACATTCCAGGAGCCTCTCCTTGCCAGGGTTTTCTGTTAACCTCTTGTTTTCTTGGATTATACAGATTGGGGGTAACAGTATTGTTTCAGTTTTCCTCACAGCAGCAAGCTTGCACCCCGCCCCCCCAAGGTCTTGGAGAGCTGTAATCAAATGAAATCTTCTGAGCAAGATGGTAAACTCCAACGCTTATTCCGCCCTGTGAGGAAAGAAAGGGACTCTGGCCCAAAGGGTGGTGCTGTGGTTCCAGATCTGCCTCAGGGTATTAAGAGGGCACAAGGCATTAATTGATGGTATAAAAGAATGGTTCTAGAATTAAGAGACCCTTCACTGATCTGTTGGGCCTCAACTTTGTGCATGGAGAGCTCTCCAAAGAAGTTGATTTACAGATTTTCAGTGGGGTCAAGGTCTCAGCAGAGCTTTGATGTTCAAAGGCTATGCTGACAGCAGAGTCAAAGAAGACACTTGGCGACTATGAGATGGATAGATAACTAAATTAAGACGGAGCAGAAATGCAAGCAAACCAAGGAACAATGGTAACAGAATTGAGGCAGGGATTTTTAGTATCACAGTGTAAACCTGAGTTTCACACATTCCCCTCCACTGGCAAGGCGTTGATTTTGGTCCTGTGAGGAGGGCACATGGTGTTCTGCCATGAAAGGTTGGTTGGGTGGATGGTAGGTGGATGCCAGCTATCCCACTCATTTAATAAGTCTGGATCATGATTTCTTAGAACAACAATAGAAAACAGGAACATGAGCAAATACACATACACAAATAAACACACACATCTCTACACATACACAAATATCTACACACATGGAAACATACATACACACATGCATGGACATATACACACACATTATACACACATGCCCATGAAATACACATACACATATACATGCATGTACATACACAACACATCTGGACACATATATATGCACAAACATGGATGCACACATATACACACACATGAACAGACAGCACACATACATGTGCATACAAACACACACATACAGATTGTGGACACATACATGTACAAATACAAGTTTACACACATGCATACACACATGTACACACACACATTGTGATAGCTATTATATGTTGACTGGGTGAAGAGGTGTTCAGGGAGCTAGTAGAGCATTCCTGTTGGGTGTGTCTGTGAAGGTGGTTCAGTTGAATTAGTTACATCTGGTAGAAGAGCTCCACGCAGTGTGGGTAGCCTCCTCCAATTTGTCAAAGACTCTAAAAGAAGAAAAGGACAAAGGAAGGCTGCCTTCTCTTCTGGTTTGTAAGTTTGGGCGTCTAGCCTCAGAATTTCAAGTCTGAGTTTTGGGTTTCTAGACTGTGGACTCTGGGGCTTACATCAGCAGCCTTCTTACCAGTGCCATCCAACCCTGGCTCAAAGGTGTTTGCTTAATACAGAGTCCTAAGAAAATTGATATATGTATGTTAATATCAGACAAAATGAACTTCAGAACAGGAACTGTTACTCCACAAAAGAAAGGCATTTATGATCATATAGCCATTTTTTTTTGAGACATCCCAGGAATCGTAAAAGCCTATGTGTCTACTAATAGTACCTTAACATGTGTCTACTAATAGTACCTTAACATGTGTCTACTAATAGTACCTTAAAATGTGTCTACTAATAGTACCTTAAAATGTGTCTACTAAAAAAAAGCTGCAATAGTACAACATGTACTAATAGTACCTTAAAATGTGTCTACTAGTAGTACCTTAAAGTACCATGGTAAGAACTGATGGGATGTGGAGGGACACTGAGTAATCCACAAATGGAGTTGGAAACCTCAAGGCTGTTTTCTCAGAAGGAAGAAGACAGCACAGATCTGATTACACGGTGTTCCTCTAAGCACCTGGGCCAAGTGATAGCGGATATCACCCCCAGAAACTAGGAGCCAAATAAATCCTCCCTCACTTGTGTCTCTTAGGTAATTTGTCAAGACTATGAGAACAGTGGCTAACAGGAGCCTAAAAACCAACCAATGTGGGGCCAGTGTCATGGCACAGTGGGTAAAGGCAGGCTTGCCACGCACATCAGACCATCTGAGTTTGAGTCCCAGAATCTACATAAAAAGCTAACGTTGGAGCACACCCTTATAATCCTAGCACTCCTACAGTGAGGTAAGAGATAGAGACGGGAGAAGTGACAGGAAGCTTGAGGACCAGCTAGCCGGAAGTTCACAGTGTGGGAAAAAACAAGAGAATCAGCCTCGATAAAGAAGGTGGAACCAGTTCCTTAAAGTTGTCCTTTGACCTCCATATGTTCATCATGGTTCCCATACAGACACACACACACACACACACACACACACACACACAACAACAAACAACAAACAACAAACAAACAACCCTCAAAGTCAAACCAATAAATTTCTAGAAATAATATGAATGAAAATATCAAGAGACCTCTACATATAAATCTATGAAATACTGTGAGGAAAACAGACTTTAATAAATAGGCTTTTACCTGCTCATGTAGGAAGACTCAATCTTGTAGTGATATTAAATTCTACAGAAGTTAATTGATAAAGGTTTAACATAATTACAATCACAACTCTTTTTGATAGGGATAGATATGCTGCTACTAAAATTTACACACAAATGTGAAAAACCAGCTGGTCAAAACCACATTAAAGAGGAACCAAACTGAAAGATGTATCCGACCTTGTCTTAAGACTTATTATAATTCTACAGTAGCTAAGACAGTCTGGTACTGGCTGATGAAGAGACAAATAGTTCAATTGAATAAGAAAGAAGGTCCCAGAAAAGACACACAATACAGTCATTGATTTTTGAAGCAAACACCAGTCAGTTTAAAGGTGCAGGAACACCTTTTTCAACAAATGGTGGTGGGCTGCCTGTCAATACAGGTTAAAAATCGACCTTCAATGCATGGTTCAAATATGCAAAAATCTACTGCAACAGATTACACAGCAACCTACAAAATCTGAGCTGGGAAGTCTTTCAGTGGGGAGTGACTCTTTTGTGACCTGGCTAGACAGGAAAAGACACTTTTAGATAGAATTCAAAATGCAAACAATAAAAAACAATGACTAAGCATGATATCATCAAAACTTTAAAATCTCACTATCAATGGGTGCCATTGTAGAAATAAAAATGTTCACCTGCAGAAGAAAGAAAACACCCAGAGTGGTTTTCACAAGGAACTCCGTGCACATCAGTGCACTCTCATGCAGAATGTGTGAAGTCTCCACAATGAAGCACAGAGATAAGTGACCCAATACATAATGGCCAAAAGGCTAGACAGTTCTCCAGAGAGGATATAGTAAGGTCAAGAAGCACACCAACAATGGTTCAGCATCATAAACCTTTTGGCAAGTTTATATTAAAAGCATAAGAAGTTACTATATGTTCACTAAAAATCTACACAATTGAAAATACCTAATCTTAAAGGATGCAGAACAACTAAGCTGTTTGTGTATTTGATAGGTAAAAGTGTAAAATTATACAACTGCCTTGGGAATCTGGCAGTATATTACAACGTTTACTGTATACCAATCCCAATGATTCTGCAATCCTGCTTCTGCCTGCTTACCCCAAATCTGGTGTGTGTGTGTGTGTGTGTGTGTGTGTGTGTGTGTGTGTGTGTGTGCAGAGTGACCTGTGTTGAATGCTTACTGTGGTTTTATTCATAATAGTTATGATACAGCACTTAGGAGGAAAGGGAAGGAGGACCTTGAGTTTAAAACCAACCTGGACAACATAGTGACATATCTCAATAAACCAGAAAGAAAACAAAATCCAAACAATTACAAGTTCATCAACAAGAAAATGGATAAAGAAATTGAGATAAAACTGTGAGCTTGCATAATATACAGCAAAAGAAGTAAGGCAGAAATGTGAGTAAGCCTAAAGGACATCATGAGAATAAGTCCATCAAAACACAAAATATTGCACAATGTATGATCTGATCCCATTTATGTGATGGTAAAGGACAGACAACATAGTGGATGGGTTAGAAGCCAGACTAGCGTTTGCCTCTGATGGAAAAATGGGCAAAACTGGATAGGGACAAAGAGGACTTCCTGGGGTGATGACACTTCCCTACACCTTGATGAAGATTCTGCTTCAATAATGGTAGGCATCTGTCGAAACGTTCCCCTAAATGCTCACAGAAGAGCTGTGCACTGTATTGTATGCAGTGACATCCGAGAACGGAATGTGTGGGTGTCCACGATGTGTTGGCCTCCGCACTCAGCCTTGCGATGCAAACATGGCTTCATAGAGTTCAGAGATGAGAAGAGAAGAAAGGCATCAATGGAAAAAAATAACTCACTTGTAAAGTGGAAAAATATAGGTGAGTCAAAAGTTAGAACAGAGGAATGGAGAGAGTGAGCATGTGTACTGCTCTCCGGGGTTCAGTACCCAGCGCCCACATGGGGTGGCTAGAAACAGCTTGTAACTGCTCTAGAAGACCCGATGCCCCATTTTGGTCTCCTGGGGCATTTTGCATTCGTGTGTGTGTGTGTGTGTGTGTGTGTGTGTGTGTGTGTGTGTGTGCATACACACTCATAAAAGTAAAGTAAATGATGTAAAAATAAACTAAATAAAGCTTTTAAAAAGTTAGAACTAGAAAGAGAATTAAAAATTTAATTTTGAATGGCAATCCCTAAACTTGGGCATGTAAAACTCACCTCATGCTCCATTTCAACTCATCTTGATTCCTGCAAGTCTGGGCAGCTAGGAAGTTCCATTTCTACCCACATCTGGAGCCACCTCTGCTTGCGGGTCACTTTAGATACAGGCTGTTCTAACAGTACCTGGATAATGAAGAGTCCCCCAGTTTCCATCACTGCTCCAGTCAGTTTCATTTGTTGCGGGAATGTCTCGGGGAACACAGACATGCTACTATTGGCCTCCTGAGGAATTCTCTAGAAATACTGTGGAAGTACCTTTGGGTATAGTGCCGTCTCTTTGAGGTCTGCCTGGGAGAAGGGGTATCTACAGCTTCAAGGGTTTCTCATTCCTTTGTTCACACCCCACTCCACCCTTTCTCCCCCCACCCTCGCCATGCCATCCACCTCCTCGTAGATGCCAAAGCCCTCCTTTCCATGGGACTGTACTGCTTGCGAAGGCGGTATAGTTTTGCTTTCTAGTCTACAAGGGTTGATAAGGCAAGGGAAAACGAAACTGCAGGCCTGAAGTGTGAGGAGGAGGCAGAGGGTAGCACGTGTGTCAAACACCTTTCCCTTACTCATTCTGGCCAAGATTCTATACTAGAGCACGTGGTCTGATGGAGGAGCCTGGGGAAGAGCTCCGAAGAACCCATGGTTGAACTGGAATTTAAAAGAAGAGGCAAGGCAGTGGGCAGGGAGGAATGCTCCAGGACGTAGGACACAGAACATGCAAAGGACGTGTTTAATTAAAGAATGGAAAAGGGCATTGTTGCACAGTGATCTCAGCCAAACGATACAGGACGAAGACAGATAAGCAGGCAGCAGTTTTGTAAAGGCTAAGATTTGTCTAAGGACAAATGGAAACCCCTTTGGGTCCTCTCTCCTTTAAACATGTTTGTCTGTCTGTTTATGTGGGGAAAGGCTGGTCCTCAGTACTACCCACTTCTGGGGATACTGCTAAATGGAGGAAGGAAGTTTTGAGAAAAGATGATGTTACAGATGTCGGAGGGCCGCCACCCCAGAGACTGATATCCCTGCAAATGGGTAATATACTCCAGCCAACTCTTGCTAGAGCATATTTCAGCAATTTGGGATATGGGATCATTTTCCTGTTTGATTCAAACTCGTTAGGTGAAACGGCTGGAGAAATAAAAGTAATTCAGGTTATAAATGAGAATGCTAACCACATGATAGGTTTCTATAAAGGAAGACCAACGTTAACATGCTGTAATATGCAACTTGAACTTAGAGAGGAATGAATTATATTCTGCAATAATGAAGAGGCGAAAAAGTTATATGAGTCCTTACTGTGGGGAGAGCGCTTTCCACGGTGAGGCGTTCCCATCCGGGTCCATGCCCAGGCATAATTTTCTTATGAATCTCAGATATCATATGTTATATCTAGAGAGAGAAAGGGGTTAGTGTCCAGGGGAAGAAAAATACCTGCTTTTAAATTCATTAATTTCAGGGCTCTGGCTGTAGAGAGACGGTGAAGACAGTCATTTCTTGGCTCAAATGTAGTCCTGCACTACAGTTCTAAGTGTGAACTTGTGAAAACATTGAGTGCGTGTGTTAAAAGAAGCAAACGCAGGGTGAAACTTTGTTTATTTAACCTCACTTTGTCAGTAATAAAGGAAGGCTGTCTATGAAGACAGGAAGGGTCTTTTTAAAAATGGAACCCGGAAGACTGAATAAAATGGAGTTGATGTACTTCAAATACTGAATAGAGCCCATTTTAACTTCTGGTTTTAGTACCTTCTATTACTTCAGAAACACACATTTGCATATCAGTTGTAAATCAGGTGCAGACCCTGACAGCATTTTTATTAGGTGGCAGGTTGGATGTGCTATGCTGAGTTTGAACGAGTGTGCTTCTGGAAGGGGCCCAGAGAGCTGTGTTTCTTTTCATGTAAGTCTCCTAACCCAGGACGAACAGCTTTCCCTGCCAAGGAGTCCAAACTCTAAAGCTTTGGTGGCGAGGGGAGATTTCCAACCTGACAACACTGGCTAGGGGGATGCTTGTGGCCACAGGAAGCTAGAAGGTCCACGCAAGGGGCCAGAGGGAAGAGCACTCGGCCTGGGGCATGCATACGTGTCCCATTCAATTAGTGACCCCGAAGGAAAGTGGTGTCACTGACATTGCAACACCATCAGGGACCTTCAGCATCTCAGTTCCCGAGAGCTCCTAACACTCAGATCTGAAAACTCCCTCGTCCCTGAGAGGTTCCACTTCTCCACCAGTAAGTAGACCGCTCTGGGTGTTTGGCCTTTGCCTAATCATACTTGCTCATCAAAACTGACAGAGATAAGGAGGGCTATGGGAACACTCCTGTGTAGACACTTTCCTCTTTATGGCATGGTATAAATGGTGGCTCTCTTTGTCATACCCAGTCTCCCAATCTCAGTGCTCATTGGCTTCTTTGTGCTTCTCTCATTTGCTCACAGTTACGTTTCTGTTTATTGTTAATATTTTTATTAACATACATTAATTACACACAATAAGGGTTTCATTATGATGTTTTCATGCATGTATGTGATGTCCTTTGATCAAACACCTTGCCCCATTATCCTTTCTTGTCTTCCTCTCGTGCCTGTTGATTTCTTCCTCCCAGCTAGTTCCCTTTCGCCCCTTTTTGGTGTTGTCCCAGTGAGTCTTCTTTGGGTTACAGGCACATGCTGTGTTTCCAGTCGCTACACAAATGAAGAAAATATCTCTCCACTTTTAGCAGCCACCAAGTGTCTATAGATCCTCTGGAAGTGCTGGGGCCCCAGGAGTGTCCCCCCCCCTTCCCTGCAATGATAAGATGTTGATGGGCCCAATCTTGTGCAGATCTTGTTGTGAACTTGACTTGACAAGAAGACAGCATTCCACTCTACTCCACCCCTTCTTCATGCCCTTGCACCCTCTCTGCCCCCTCTTCCACTGTGTTCTCTGAGTCTTGGGGGAAGGAAGGGACACAGATGCTCTATTTACAGCTTAGGTTTTGACGGTCACTTGTTCTCAGCACTTTGACCTGTCTCTGCAATCACGGCTGCCCTCTGCAGACAGAGGCTCTCTCATCAAAGCTTTCTCAGTCTCTCTCCTAACGGAGAGAACTTTTGCCTGTGGAATTCCTATGTGCACTGTTGGGCTGCCGAACTCATCCTTATTTTGCTCATCTGCATCTTCTGTATACAGGAGCAGAGAGAATATCCTCCCAGCCGGGGTCTCTGTGGCTTCAGAGACTCTGGCTCTACTCCCCAATTGCTCCCACTGGGCAAATGCTCTCTAATTGTGGGTTTGAATGACCAGCTTTGTCACTGACCGGCTGTGTGGTCATTGGGTATATATTATTAACCTCTATGAATCCTGGTGGTTTCATTTTTAAAATGAAGTAACACCAAATGTGTCCATGGGTTTGTAAAGATTGGTGGTAATATTGACAAAATGGTTAAAACTGTATGTAACTGGAAGAAGACTCTTCTTCATTTGTTTACTTACTGAAATAGAGTCTTACTGTGGAGCCCAGGCTAGCCTAAAACTCATCAGGTAACCCAGGTTAGTCTTAAACTTGTAATCCTGCCTCAGTCTCCTGAGAGCCAGTATCACAGGTGTGCACCACTATGCCCTGCTCAAAAACCTGATAATAAAGTGCTATTAGGTCATTTGTTAAAAAATGGGATCTTATTACATGTACAACTTTATGACTTGTCATTTTACTGAAAATATATTTTGAACATTTTTATGCTGCCCACTTAACATTGATAGGCTAGTCTTTTAAATATATTAGTTTGAATGGCTGTAGAATGCTCCGTTGTGAAGCTTAACTTAAATTAGTACTCATCAGAGTAACTGTTCTCAATGTTGTACGAGAAACAATGCTTCAAGGCACATCCTTAGCCATGCCTACATCTTTCTCCCGATGCATGGTTTCTGAAAATGGAATGCATGGGTCAGTACATAAGCACGTTTTAAAGACTCTTAAATTGCTGGACTCTCCCTTTCCACTCCTATTAGTAAAATAAGAGAAGTTTCTGTTTTATTTTTATATTCATTGTTTCAAGAACTGTCAGGAATTTGCATTTAGAATTTTCCATTGTGTCCTGCATGGCTGATTCCTTTACATACATGTACATCTTCCTAATAGATACTGGGCCAAACAGACTTGAGAGATGGTTGAAAAAAAGAATACTCGCGAGGCTTCAGGAGAGTGGTCCTTGGATTAGCTAGCACCTCCTGGAAGGCTTTGAGAATTCAGCTGGACCCTGAGGTTGTTCCTAATGAAGAAGTCCACACATTTGTCTACATGTTACAGTCTTGAGGGGTGAGGGGCGGTAGGATGTAAAAAGACAATGGTCTTGAATCCTGCCTCAGTGGATCTGGAATAGGGCCCAGGCGCTGAAGGCATCTGAAAACTCTGCAGGTGATATTCATGCATGGTTGGACTGAAGGATGGATAAAAGTCCTTTAATTATAGGTGAGGGACTAAATAGGCCACATCTCTTTTTGTACACCTGCTGGAAATGTCTCATTTCATTTCCACCAGACAGCCACACCCACTCCTTATACACATAAAAAAGAACTGCTTCAGAATAGTAGCATCATTTGGAAACTCAGGTAAAAGACATTATTAGCATCCAATTTTCTCTTTCAGCATGCTGGGGGGGGGGCATCTGAACAACGATCTGCGAAGCCACCAATGGTCTCTCTGTGATCAGACCTCTCCTCTCGCAGACACTAAATCTCTCTTTTGGGGTGATTCTACCTACTATTGTGTTTCAAAAGTTAAGGGAAAGGAAACCACTAGTTTTTACTCAGTTGTGTTTATAAGACCATCTTGGCCTCTGGTCTGTGTGTGTTGGCAATGTAAACTCTTGATGCAGCTCCCTGAACTTGGACCTTTTGGAGCCCTGGGGAACGCGTTAGGGACGGTTCCAGGTAGCAGCAGGGATGTCATTTGATGGAGGGTCTGCACCAGCACTTCCTGTTTTCACTGGTTTATTTCTAAAGTCGTGTGTCCTGGTATGCCAGTGAACACTATAGTGAGAGGCTGAGACAGCACAAGTTCAAGGCCAAACCAGGCTACACAGTGAGACCTGTCTCACACAGACCAACAAGCACACACAGGAAAGAAGGAATTTAAGAAATATCTTTAATTGTGAGCCTAGCCTTTAACGGCTGAGCCATCTCTCCAGCCCATATCTGTGAGTTCGAGGCCAGCCTGGTCTTCAAAGCAAGTTCCAGGAAAGGCACAAAGCTACATAGAGAAACCCTGTCTTGAAAAAATAATTAAAAAAAAAAAAAAACCAAGAAAAGAAAAGAAATATAAATTGCCAACCCTCCTACAAGAAGATAATCAGCCATACTCTGCAATTAAAAAACAAAGCCTGATAAAGACAGATGGCTGTACTTACCAGACTAATGAGATATGGTCACAACTTTTGGCAGAAATTTAAGTTGGTAAGGCCATTTTGAAGAGATATTTAGCAATATTTCCTACAATTAAAATTGAATATCTCCTCTGACTTAGAAATTCCAAATCTGGGAATTCATAATGTGGATAATCGTCTAAACAGGTTCCAATGCATATGTACGAGGTTGCTCATTTAAGCAGGAGGGTAACACCAAGCCGTCTGTGATAACACACCCATCAATAGAATCCCCTGAAGAGGCAGATCCACCTGGCTGTCAGAAGCAATGCATCCGAGTGGGACATGCAGCCGTGGAGGACTCCCAGGATGTGTGAGCAAGGCCAGGGAAAGGCCAGAGGAGAGTCTCATGACTGTACTTGTCTAAACTAAAACACAAAACACAAATGTGGTTTTGAATTTTTATTTTTAATCTAAAGGATAAGTGAAAAACTGTTAATAGCAGTTGTCTTTAAAATGTAAACGGTCAGAGAGGACTCAATTTTATACCTTTGTTTACTCTCAGGTTTTAAGGCCACATTTATGTATTGTTTATAACACGAGGTAAGATTCTGGTGGTCTTCTAGGTCACAGTTACTCAAAAATGGCAGAACTAGAAGGAAGAGAGGAAGTGAGGTACCAAGAAACGGTGGGTGTAAGTCCTTTGCCTCCCTCCCCCCTTTAAATTCTGAAATAGAGTTTTTACTGTACAGCTCAGGCTGGTCCTGTACCCTGGCTCCCTCCTGCTTCACCCTCCTAAGTGCTGGAATCGCAGGGGGCCCCCTACCCAGTCCATTTCTTTCTGTAAAAGATAGGACCTCACTCTGAGCCCTGGCAGACCTAGAACTTACTATGTAGACCAGGCTGCCACTGAACTTACAGAGATGCTCTTGTTTCTGCCTCCCGGCCTGGATCTAAAGGCATGTGCCACCACATCTGGCCAAAGCCAGTTTTTGAAACGTTTTTGTCTTGCAGTTCTAGGGACAGAACCCAGGGCCTTGTGTATGCCATTTGAATGCTGCATCCCAGCCTCCCTCCCTCTCTCTCAGGACAAGACATTATGAGATCAGCTTGAGAAACCACAGCACTTGAAATTCTTTTCCCTATCTGCAGAGCTGTGCGCAATCTGTCTCACACACAGGCATGCTTTTGATGGGCTCTTTCATGGAAACAGTGGGGCCTCCTTTCTTTGGACCCCCTGTCCCAAGCCCCACCTCAGTACTGTGCGTACTTCTGACAACAGTTGCTGGGAACTGAGACCCTGGTGGGAGGGGGATTGTAGGGTCCTGAGCCAGGGAAGCAGAGTTATTAGTAGCTCCCAGGCTGTGGTTCTTCAACAGGAAGAGCACCCTCTTGCAGGCCTGTGCTCCATGCCTTCCTGTACGGGATGACCATCTTCGGAGTTAACCACAGTGCTCACCAGGATTAGAACAGAAGGATTAGATCAGGGTCTGAGCACCCATGGAGCCCCTAAGCTACTTTTCAGCATAAATGCCCAAGAGAAGTAATACACCTTGGACTAGGGATACAGCTCAAGGGGAGAGAGCTTGTCTTGCCTGCCTGCCCAAGGTTCTAGGTTAAATCCTCAGCATTGGCAAAAGATAGGAAGATGCAAGTATATGTGGCCATGTAAGCATCGCATTGGCTAGTCCTGAGTTTGTGCAGTGTGTGGTGGGCAGAGTTTCCGAAGTTGTGAAGTCTGTGAGAAAAAAGGAAGATGAGTTGGAGGCTGGCTGTCCATGCTAGGCATCCTTGGCGTCCTTTAATTCAGCCCTAAAGGTCCCCAAAGCCCGAGGTCCAGGCAAAGTGCACTCTTTTCACCTGCTCTTTCGTCTATTTAGAGCACAAGTTTGGTCTTACCACTGGGGCAGTGCCCTTGTGCTGGGCAGATGTCCCCATCAGAGATTTTTAGCACCATCTATCCACTGTGATTCTAGCAGGCCTCTCTTTAAACCCAGGCATCAGGAAATGCTTAGGTTTCTGTTTTCCCTTTGTCGTTTGGATCTGTAAACAGTGTTTTCTGTTTGTTATTATTTCCCTTCCCCTTCGCTCTCTGCTGTATGCATTTTCTTGTATCTTTCCCAGAGTGGGCATTTTTTTTTTTTTTTTTTTTTTTTTTTTGGTCTGTGCTCTTCTCTCGAGTTGAGCTTATCAATGGTGGCCTTATGGCTTGTCTTCACATGCTGATATTTGCCTGGCTATCAATCGTCATGGATGCGTCCTCCTCTTGGAGCCCTTCATGAAATTGCCTCTATTAATATGATAAGTGAATACTAGCAAATGAAGTTCAATTAACATTCAGTAATCAAAAGGACACTGCGAAGCGTCAGCTGCGACTCCTTCCCCATAAGGAACCTTTTCTCTTGTGCTGTCTTCACAGTTAGCTGCATGAGTGCTAAACATGGCTTTTAATTAAATAATAAAGAACGTTACAACCTTTACAGTATCATTATGAATTTTGATATGGCACAACAATTTGATTCTTTAAAAATTAATTGCCTCGGAGTATATTTAAGTAGTATTGATTATGTCCGAACCTCATGTTGATCTGTGATACTTAACCCAACATTTAAAATATCTTTTTTCCATTATATGTTGTGATGCAAGAATAAAAGCAAAGTAGAAAACAAATAGGCACTTGAATTCTAATAGCAATAAGCAATAAATGTCAGGCATCTGGAAATTATGGGTGCAATTTTGTCAGAGTACACTTTGTTCTTCTATTATGCCTGCATGAATTTTGCTACAGGCAAAATCTATTACAGATAACAGTTAAGAACCTTTCTAATCTACACAGATAGTCATGGCAGAATGCTAGAAAACTAAATGTTGGAAAATGTAATATTGCTGGGGAAAATTGACACTTGTAGAAAATAATGTGGCCCTACTTAGAACCACAAACGACAATCCTTTCTTTAAGACCCCGGTGTATTGCATGTTCCTGTGATGGGTGACCCAGATGAAGGACAAGGCTCTGGTAATGAATCCTGCTCTGCTGCCAGTGGATGTGTGCATGTAGGTAGATGCTTATCTGGAACCCCAGGGGCGGGGTGTGTGCTTAATGATTGCCAACCGTGTTGTAATTACAAAGGCAGGTCGCACGTGAGAGGCCTGGGTTTTTTCCACTGCCCTTGGGTACAACGGGGAGGAGTATTTCTATTCTGGGCCCACTGGAACCCCTCCAGAGGAAGATTAGTTAGCATTCACCTCTCTTGATGGCACACAGTGACCCTGGGTAGTTGCTTGGTAAATTTACTGAGTTTTAGGGAAATTGGTTGCTGGCTATTAACTTGTAGAAATTGTTTTTCTGCACTTAAGTTCAGCTTAACCTGCCACTTTTAGGTTTCAGAGAATTAGAACAATGGTTTGAAAATGAGGACTCTGTCTTTGCTTTATTTTTCCTAGCCGCTCAGTGTATATGAGCAGCACCACCTGGATTAATTATCTATTGCTATATTGCCAACCGCTCTCAACTTCACAGCTGATAGCAATAGATGCTTAGAATCTTACAGTTCATGTGGCAAGAATTGGGGGCAATTCTGATGGTTGGCTCTGGCATGAGGTTGATTCTGACATCAGTCAACTATCTGATGTCAAACTATCGATGAAGGACCCTCTTTTAAAGAGTTGGCTGTGGCCAAGAGATATCCATTTCTTTCCTTTTTTTCTTTTCTTTCCTGGAGCTGAGGACCGAACCCAGGGCCTTGTACTTGCTAGGCAAGTGCTCTACCACTTAGCTAAATCACCAAACCGTGATATCCATTTCTTGCAGGTGATTGACAAGAGGCCTCTGCTCATCACCTTGTGGGTTTCTACATAGGTTGCTTAAGTGGCTGGCTTGCTCAAGATGAAATCAGCTGAGAGTGAGGGAGGAAGCCCAGAGCTTTTTAGGGCCTAATCTGAGAAGTCACAGCTGTTTCTTCTCCCACGGTGTAGATTTAGTTGTTAGGACTGAGCTGTTGATTGCTACTCAAATTGAAGAGGACAAATGCACTTTATTTCTTGCAGAAACACAGAGGATTGTTGAAATATGTTTAAAACACTGCACCAGGAAAGATTCAACTTATTTTCCAGGTCTGACTGGATGACAGGTTGTCTGGAAGATCTCCCTGACTTTTCAGAAACACATTTTGTGTAACTCCAGGTAGCTGAGCCCCTTACCTCTTAGAACATAGGTCTTTAACTGCTAGGAATCATTATTTCATGCATTTTCTCTGTTTCTCCTGGATAGAATTTGAGGTATTTATAATTTTCTTTTCTTTAGGTGTCATTCCATGTTAGGCAAACAGCCGGTGCTTAATCAGTCATCATAGATAGCCGTTTTCTATGGTGGGCCACAGCTCCACTTTGGAGTCATAGAGTCCTAGGCCAAATTCTGACCCCACCATTAGGGAACCTTGGGAACCTGTTCTGCAGGAATGTGGTTGAAGCATAATCCATAAGCTAATTGGTGGAGACGCGATGGGTTAACACATATTGAGAACATGGGAGATGGGGTGATTTGAAAATGACAAATCCTTCACAGGCTCCCGTGCTGAGCACTTGGTCCCCAGTTGGTAACACCATTTTTCCTAGGTAGAAACTCTGGGAGGTAGGACTTTTATAGAGGAAGTAAGTTGCTGGGGGCCTGGTTTTTGAAGATTCAACTGGTCTCAGGTCCTCTTCTCTCTGCTTCCTGTCTATCATGAAATGAGCTGCTTTGCTTTACCAAGCACACCCTCCCACCCCCACCATGACATTCTGTTTCACCATCACCCAGAACTGATGGAGTGGGCTGAGCACACACTATTTTAGAGACGGCAAACAGGCAGGCCCATGGCATGGTCTGCCGCCACTTGTCATTTCCCACCTTGCACATGTCCTTGTTAACCTGTGTCCTCACTGAGCTGAGCTCTCTTTAAGTAAAGAAGAACTTCTGACTTCAGAGGGAGAGATCTCAGAATTCAAAGGCATCCATCCTCCCTCCACACCCCCCACACCTACTGACCCTACAGACCATTCATTACAAATAGCCAGGGACCCTTTTAAAAGTCTTCTGTTTCTACTACCCCATTCCTCGAAACTCTCCTCTCACATTGTTTATCTGTCCACAAAGAAAGCCTAAATATTTGTTTACTGAAAGACTGCACATCTTAATTGTGTATATAGTCTTTAACTGTAATGCTAGACTCTGTTCCCAGAAGTAATTAAGGTACATCGTTATTGTAGGTTAAAAGGCTATGACATACTTTCTTTTTACTAAATGCCTCATTCCAAGGCAAGTCTAAACTAAATGAGCCCAATTGTAGCATGCAATACAGCAGTAGTCTCTTGGAGATGCGTTTTCTCCTACCTTTTGACTGCTACCTCTTTGGAAACCAGAGTTAGACAGCTTGTTTACTGGAAAAGAAAAAGAGGATAATTTTTAAAAACCATTTCTTGTATGCCGATGCCCATTAGAGTGTTTCCTGTGATACTCGGGGCAAAACCGTAATAGTTCCTGGGCCAGTGTGCTGGGAATGGCCTGCTACAGCTCCTCCCTCGCAGTTGTCCTCGGTCTCCCCTGCCCACCCTCTGCAGACGATGGCCTTCTTTCTACCCCTCTGCAATGACACAGTTCTGTTTTGAGCCCCCCCCCCCCCGCCCCTTACACTTGTCCCTTCTGCCTACAAGGCCCCGTGGGGCATCTTGGCACAGCTTCCCTTTGTCATCCCTGCTTCAAGTCTATGGGGTCATGGAAGAGTGTCCCAAATCGTGCTACCTTGTGGGACAATTACCACCATGGCGACTGTTGCGTTCTTTTAGTTTACTGCTCTAGTATTGGTTTCCTTTCCTCCAGTGTCTGCAGAGAGTGGAGCCTAGTTCATTTGTTTGGTGGTGTATCCCAGGGCCATGCCAGCACACACAATGAGCAAGCAAAGGTTCCCCGAAGAAATGAAGCAATCTTGGCCCTGCCAGTCGCCACCTGGGTGACCTTGGGCAAGCCACTCTCCTTTATGTGAAATCACACTATGAAATCGACTTGTTATGAAGATTAATAATATGTACATAAAATGTTTAGCACCGTGCCAGGTGCACTGAATGTGTTTCATAAGTAGAATTTTGCTTTCCTGAAGGGCCTCATGGGTGTGTGCCTGTGTGAGCACTTGCAGTGGGCACTGAACGGATATGTGTTGATTGAATATGGGAAGTTCTCTAGGTTATTGGACTGCACTGCTGGGCTGTCATTCAAGCTCCCCTATCCCTTGCTTGGGATTTGATGCATCTTTGGTAATTCTCAAGGCCCGTGGGTTGGGCTAGAGGAGAGTGGATTTACGGAGATGGAGTACACGCATTTCTCAGCATGGCTTTCTGGAGCCATTGCTTCTGGATGCAGTACTGCTTTGAGCTGAGTTACAGGGGAGGTCGGAGTCATGTCTACTGACCTGGTTTCTGATGTGTGAAACAGAGACCGTTACACCGGGCTCCCTCTTCCTTCGAAGGCAGATTCTGTCACCTGCTCCGCCTCAGGAGGGGAGATGCAGCTCTGGCCACATTGCCTGTGTTCTGGCTGCGGAGATGGACTGCACACACCCATTCCCAAGAGCAACACAAGACTCCAGCAAAGGAGGTCAGAGGGCAGCTGCTGGTGCTCTTTGTCACCAGAGGCCATTGGGGCCAGAGTCATCTGGAAGAGAGGCTTGAATGGACGGACTCACAGGACTTGGCCGGATGGATGTGAGATGAAGTAGTACAGTGGGCTTCATCTTGTTCAGAAGGGACTGTGGCTCTCCCTAAGGGTCTATTGTGTGTCCCCACCACGTGCCACACCCTAAGAGACACGTGGGGATCAAGTCCTCCTTTCTTCCTGTTCTACCAGGCACAATATGGTAAAGTGACAGAAGGGTCACAGTTTGGGTCAGATCTGAACTTGTGTCTAGACGGTTCTACTCACTACAGTCTTGGAAGACGGCTTTACATGAGTAGTATAATCTCACAAAGCCTCAGTTTTCCTCTATGGAAAATGGGGCCATGCTACAAACTTTGTAGGATCATGGTGGATTATATTGTAAAATACAGTGTAGAAACCCTGTTTGGTACAGAAATATTGCAAATGAGAAATGACATGTTTTTAAATATGTGGAAAATTACTCAGAGGAAGACTCTAAAATATTTATTTTTTATTTGCATGCCATATAATTATTGATTAGGTTCAGTTAGTGTCCACATGAATATTTTTCACATTTCTGCCCAGGTCCAAGTTCAGAGAGTTTTGTTGGTTTGCTTGACAAACCAGAGCATCTGGTTTGTATGTGAAGGTGGGATCAGTAGATTCTGGGCACTTTCTCAACACGGAGTCTTGAGGAAAACACTAATTTTTAGAATTGGCCACAGTGAATAGCTGCTTGTTAGTTGAAAAAGCTGAGGATCTGCATATTTCAGGGAGGGTTCTTTTTGATCTTGTTTCTAAAACAACTGACCTCATCTGTCATCATTCCGGTGTTCGTTTCTTCTGAAGCACTCACAACTACCAAATCTTACCTCACGTACTTACCTTCTTCACAGTCTTCTGTTAGAACTGTATGCCAATGTGAGTCAGAGCCTCCTTCCTTCTGTAGCTCTGAGACTTAAAATATTTCCTCACATGTGGGGAGTGACAAAGAGATCCCTGAAACCCGTTCATTATCAGTGAGTGTAGCTACTGAGCTTGAAACCGACAAAAGGGCCTTCTCATTGCTTGGGTTCCTAGGATGCCCTTCCCCACGTTCAAGATGAGACGTACTCGAATGTGTTGTAGAATATTATTTCAAGGTGTGTTACTTTTGTTGATGCTCTGGAATGTTTGTTTAATGCAAAGATGTGTTTGATTAAAAAAATTTCTCCTGTGGTCAGGAGGCTGAGTCAGCAACTAGCTGACAGGAAGTGGTAGGGAGGAGCCGGGTGAGAAAGGGTTGATAAGGAGGGGAGCAGAGAAGCAGGAGGCCTGTTGGGAGGGCTCCAGCAAGGAGAGGCGGTGAGCTACTTGCTACTCAGCCTCTCTGAAGAGCAGAATTCCACCTGAACCTTTGAATTTTGAGTTCTTTAGAGGGACAGAGGTTTAGTTAAGTTCCCTTCCTGGCTTTGCAAGACTTGGGGCTGGAGGGAACAGAATTCCATCAGACTACAGCCCTTGCAGCCTCACCGCTGCTAGAGGGGGAGCTGGGGTTGCAGTTGCTGATTCGGACAGCTGTGGCATAAAAGGCAGAAACAATTTAAATGAGGACAGCATGAATGTTTCATGTTTATTCATCTGGGAAGATGCCAACCAGCACAGGCAGGCGAAGTATAAAAATCGCAAGTCCCACTCATACGCAAAACCAGCCAGAAACCAATTCCCACAGTGTAGGACAATGCTTCAAATGGTAGAGATGTAAACATGGACCCCTCCATCTTCCTCACTTGGAAAGTTGTCAGGTGCAGCAATTTGCATAAGCTGCTTTTCCCTGCAGTGGAATATGGGCTCTCCGGAGGAGGCCTTGGCTTAGGAGACTTAGGAGTTAAGTTTTCCCATTGAGGATGTGCTGCAGGAAGCTTGGGGAGAGCCTTACTGGAATGTGCAGAGAGGGAGCCTCCCAAGCAAGGATTCTCACTTTCCTTCTCGCAGAGGCTGGGAAAAAGGAACTCTTTCTTGGAGATTTGTGTCCCTTATTATTAAGTTAATCATCAGCTTGCAGTTAGAGTGGTAACTTCTATCTGGATGCCAAATCCATCTGTGAATAGGGTAACAGTGGCATTTGAAACTTATCTCTGAATCCTTATTGTGATACCAGCTTGGAGAATGTCTGATGGGAATAACTGTTCGGAGGTGTTGATCATGAACTGGAAGTTTTTATTTTCGTGTAAATTTCAGAAAATCCCTTTTTCATACATATTTGACATTAACATCCCTGGGTAATTTTGAGATCAATTTCCAGGAAAGGATGTATTTTTTCTCAACCTAAAGACCAGGTGTGTTGTAAATCTTAGAGAAAGGCCACCATGCTAGTGTGCTGTTTGTGTCTCTCCTCTGGAGGCCATGGAAACCTCATAACAGAGCACTCACAATGTTTACCTTGTCTATCACTCCAGGCTCTCTAGTTGGCATCTCCCCACTTAAGGTCCACGAGATTTTAGATGAAATGTCTCTGTGCATTGCAGTCCTTTGAGCATCCCTTTGATTCCTTTGAATTAGCTAGTGTTAGAAGTGGGGGAAAGGCCAGAGATAGATGTGCAATCCAGCAGCGCCAAACTCATTTTTGTTGACTGTGTTCAAGTCAAACACCTGAGCATCTTTCAACATAGAAATCCCAGGGCTCCTGCTCCCTGGTTCGTTTCTTAGAAGAGTAAAGCTGATCCTAGAAGTTTTATCTTTAAAAATCTGATGCATACCTGGCTGGGGAACAGTGTTTCAAGCTCAACACTCTGATTTTATAAACGATGAAATGAGACCTAGAAGGGTGGACCACAGCTAGCCGGTAACTGAGAACAGCCAACCCTGGGCCCTTCTTTCTGACTTTGTCAGTGTTCTTTAGTTATGATGACAACAAGAATGCTCAATAACAACTCTGTGTGTATAGCTGTATAGGCACACAGTAGATGTATAACTGTGTATATATATGTATATATATATGACTATACATGTATCAAGTCCATATATAACAAGACTTATATCAATACTTACATATATATATATGTATACATATGTATGGGGGAGAGATAGATGACAGACACATGGAGAGACAGAAGAGAGATTATAAATTCATAAGAAACTCCCCCAAATATTTGCCGGATCGGTGTTCTGGGGGACACAGGTCTGATTAATCTAGAGCTGGATTATTTCATAGAACATGAGAAGGGTTATGGGAGGGGAGAGAACACAACTAGATGACTAGTCAGGTATTTGTGAACACAACTCAGTGTTCTGGAATGTCCTCCCTTCTCCCAGGAGAACAAGTGAGCTGATGCTCTCAGGGCTTCAAAGCTTGGGATTCAGGGTACCTTCTCTGGGGATTCAGGGCATCTTCTACCAGGAGTCACGACATCATCTCTTGGCTTGTCAGACCTCTCATGTGCTCAAGTTGTTCAACCTAGCCTGATCTTCAATTCTCAAGACACCTTACCTTTTGCCTTTAAATTAGTTATATCTTTTATTAGCAAAGTCACTCTATTCTTTTTTAAAAAGGAAAGAGTAATTTTTAGGTTCCCAGAAAATGGAGCAGAAATGCACAGTATTGATGGTGTTCCCTCTCACCTGCTGACTCCACCATCAATACTGTGCTTCAACAGAGATCCCTTTGTTATAGTCACCTAACCAACACTGACAAGTTTCATCATGCAAAGTCCACAGGTTACATTAGGATTCATTCTTGGTGCTAGAAGAAGTTATTATTGTTGTTGTAAAAACTTTGAGATACTCAAAGAGTGGAGAAAAAATTAAAGGTATTGTAATCCTGCACCCGGATTTAAGTACTGACAACATTGTGTTTATCAACACCTTTCATCTCTGTGTCTATGGTGTGTGCACATGTAAGCGCTCAATTGTTTTGATAATGGAATTTCATAAAGTTAATCATGTATTTTGTGAATTTTAGATCTCTAGTAGGCTGCCCCTGCTACTCCTTCAAATATAAATACCATTGTTACAGTCTGATTTATGCCACTGTATCTAGGAGAGACAGTTTGCTAGCAGACTCCTGTATTCTGGCCCTTAAAAGCTTTCAGTGATGTTCTCTAAGCCAGAGACAGAGGATGATCTAGATGTATTCACTGGGGCTGGGCTCCTCCAGGATCCATTGGTCTGTGCACTTGGTCCAGCTGTGGTTTTCTGTGCTGATCTCCATTTGTTATAAAGAGAACCTTTGATGATGAGTGGCAGCTGTGGGTGTATGGATAAGATTTAGGATGCAATAGGGAAACATTCTACTCTAGCAATGGCAATGTGGTAGTAATGAACTCATTTTTAAAGTCTGTGACCTTACTGGCTCTAGCAAGTTGGCTAGGTTTCTAATACCAGGCATGATTTCCCTTCTTTTGAGTGAGTCCTAAGTCCCATGACAGAGCTGTTGGTCACCACCAACATGTGAGCGCCACTTACTGCACCTCTGCAAGTATCTTGCCATGGTAGCCATTGTTGTGGTACACAGGTGCTGCAGCTGGATAGGGCTACTCATTGCATCTTTCCGTTAGTGGCTTGCATAGTATTCTCTGGCACCACTGGAGTTAGACCTCAGGAAGGAGGCTTTCACATTAGATTCAGCTTGAGTCATCTGAGATCTGTGTCCTGTGCCTGTGCTATTTTCAACAACAGGAGCTTACCTTCAACCTTTGAGAAGCGACTGAAGGCAACAATAATGGTCTATATTGCTTGGGGATTTATTTGGACCACCCTGACATGCTGTGTTCTTTCTTATGATGCTCAGTATGGAGTGGTCGGATAGGCACCTGGAAGATAGGGCCATGGGCTGTGAGGTTGTCAAGGATGCCAGGAAAGGCTCCTGATGGGTGTGTATCCCATCTATATGTTTTTCCTCCAGCTGTTTATAGGCACTGGGTAATCTTCTAGGAGCTGGGTACATGGTGGTAGTCAAGGCAAATCTAGTTCTCTGTCCACGGAGTGTAGCTGGAGTTTTCTCCAGTCCCGCCTGGGGCCCACAGCCATTCATACCCAAATAAACACACAGAGGCTTATATTAATTAAAACTGTATGGCTTAATGGCTCAGGCTTCTTGCTAGCTAGATCTTACATCTTAAATTAACCCATTTCTATAAATCTACACCTTGCCACATGGCTTGTGGCTTACCAGTATCTTTACATCTTGTTTCTCATGGTGGTGGCTGACGGTGTCTCACTCAGCCTTTCTGTTCCCAGAATTCTCTTCTCTGCTTATCCAGCCTATACTATACTTCCTGCCTGGCTACTGGCCAATCAGCATTTTATTTATCAACCAAATCAGAGCAACACACATTCACAGCATACAGAAAGACATCCCCAGCACTTCCCCTTTTCTTTTTTTCAAAAAGGAAGTTTTTAAGTTTATCATAGTAAAATTACATATAACAAAACAATTATCAAGCAAGAGAAATCAATTATCAAGCAATTATCAGCTTGAGAAATCAATGGAGCATCCATCTTGAGGGAGAAAACAAAAGTCAAGCCGTCATAATGATGTTCAGGAAGCAGGTTGGGGAGGGGCCAGAGGGCCTGTGGTGGCTGCGCTGCTCTGCACTGCTCTTCCAGCAAACGTACAACGTAAGTAGGAGGGGCTCAGGCCAAGAGGAACCTACACAAAGTCTAGGTGTTCGGGGAGGTCTAGGGAACTACAGGAGGCGTGACCGGGGCTGGGGAAGGAATGCAGATCAGTCAGAACGTGGGAAGAGAAGGTCAAGTGGTGAAGGATTTGTGAGGACAGCTTTTTTTGCCTTCTTTTTTCCTGCTGGGAAGCTGAAGGACAAGGGAGAATTCAATGGAAGGTGATACCCACAGGGCTTTGGATAGGGCTGGCTGAAGAAACACTCCATTTCACTGTCTGTAAGGTCTCTCTGTGGCTTTTCTTCTACTGGCACCAATCTGTTATTATTTGTTTTTCTTGATCTTGTAGAGACAGTATCTTGCTATATAGTCTATTGTCAAGGCTGGTTTTGAAACTCACCATCCTCCTGCCTCAACTGTCTGAGTGTTGGGGTTACTGGTATGTGTGTGAGGAGGGGAGGAATCTCTGAGCATGTGAAGTCCTGAGTGGTTGTTGACATGAGCTGGCCATGTTAAGGACTCTAGCCACAGGCCCATGGAGAAATAGCAAAGCCAATCCCCACACAGAGAGGTAACAAAGTCTTCCTTGGGGGTCCAAGTGCAAATGTCAATAGTGTTTGAGGAAAATGTTCACAGTATCTTTCTCCCCCAGGATATTTACAGCCTGAAGATTATTCCCTACAGAGCCTGCTCCTACAGAGATTTGATAAACCTGCTTCCTCGCTCAGTTGTATATCATCACACCACCTCCATGTTTGTCTTGTATAACAACCATGCTTCATGTTCAGTCGTATGCAATAACCTCTCCTCTCTGTTCAACTGTATTTAATAAACATGCTGAGCTTCTGGGCTTCTGTGGCTTGCCCATCAGAGTGCCCAGACCACCTGATCTCAGCTTTTTTGTCTATCTGTATTTCTGTCTGAGAGTATGTGTGTCTGTCATTTCTTCATTCCCTCATTGCCTCCCAGTTAGGTCTGTTCCTGGCAGTCAATACAAGGATGAACTACCATGCCTGGCCAGTCTGTGGTTCTAAAAGCCCAGCTGAAGAATCATTGGCATGTATGAACTTCAGGAGTGTAAGTCAGAAGTTAGTTCAGTAACTAAGTCATAAGATAGCAAAGGGTGAATTCCAGATTAAACATATGATTTTAAAAATTATAGATGTCTGAATTATTATAACCTGAGTGTAAAAGTAAAATTCCTCTAGATGTCCTACATCCTCACCTGGAAGTTGGGTAAGGTCTATCCAGAGAACTGCAATGCCAGAACCAGGTTTTTTGCTATCACACAGAGGCTCTGGGTTTAGCATATTGGAGATGATGAGTATGTGCCCTGTTTTGATCCTATTTCTTCCAGGACAGATTCAGTTATTTGCTATTGGTTTCTTTCTTTGAGGAGCCAAGACGATGACATGCTATTTGTTAATAGAGCTGGATCAATGCCTCAGAGGTTAAGAGCACTTGCTGTCTTTGGAGGACTGTTGTAGAATATTATTTCAAGGTGTGTTACTTTTGTTTATGTTGCATTTGTTTAACTCTGTGAAGCTGTGTTACTTTGCTTGCCTAAAATACCTGATGGTCTAGTAAAGAATTGAATGGCCAATAGCAAGGCAGGAGAAAGGATAGCCCAATCTGGCAGGCAGAGAGAATGCATAGAAGGAGAAATCTGGGAAGGAAAAAGAGGAAGTAGCCAGATAAGGAGGAGGACATTAGGGCCAGCTATACAGCAAGCCATGGAGCAAGAGTAAGATTTACAGAGGTAAGAGAATGGGAAAGGCCCAGAGGCAAAAGGTAAATGGGATAAGTTACGTTAAGGAAAGCTGGCAAGAAACAAGCCAAGCTAAGGCTGGGTATTCATAATTAAGAATAAGCCTCCATGTGTGACTTATTTGGGAGCTGGGTGGCAGTCCCCCCAAAAAGAGTAAAAAACAACAACAGATAACCTAAGTTTACTTCCTAGTACCAATGTCAGGCAGTTTACAACCAACTTTAACTCCAGCCCCAAGGGACCTGGTGCCCTCTTCTGGCCTATTTAGGGCACCTTCACATACACATATGCACAGTAACACATACATATAACAAATATAAGAGGTAAAAGAAATCTGAGAAATCAAATATAATAGTTAGTGAATATTTAATAGGATAACAAGGATCCACTTTCCTTTAGACGGCTTCTGTGAGGGACAGCAGCTCAACAAGGTGTCACAGTGGGGGAGGGGAAGTGAGATAGATGGTCACAGACCCACACCTTCGGAATTTAGGATGGTAGAGGAGAGGGTCAGCATCTGCTTAGCCAGGGCAGTCCAGACTTACTGCTGTCCCACACTGGTTACGAATTATACCACCCTCACTCCCATAAAGTATCCTGGTTTGAGATGATAAATAACTGTGATGTTCAGGAAACTCAGGCCAGTACACCCATTTTACAGACTGGGAAGTCATATGATCTGCTGGGCTTCACTGGTGAATGAGGAGCATCAGCAAAAATCTAAGCTCCCCTGCTGGTTCCAAGACTTCCTTTCTGTCTGTTTCTGGGCAGAGTTGGTGGTCAGAGGCTGCCTTTCCAGTTTGGGAATCATGAATAGCTTCAATTTTTCCATATGCTTTGTTTGCTTATGCTCAGCAGAGTTATATTAGTTTCCAAAGATCTAAACCCTAGAACTCATTTCTCATCCTGGGGATATGGAGACCAAATGCTAGCTAGTAGTGCCTGAAGCAATCACTTTAGTGACTGGCAGATCATAATCGACCAGGCATGACTCAGCTGCTCAGGGCCAACTTGTGCAAGCGACTTTACAGACTCTTTAGAAGGGAATTGCACAACGTGATAGTGGTACATGGTAAAAATTTCCACCTTTTAACTCCGGTGTTAGATTTACAATGTTTCCCCAAAACCAGTTTTATGTGAACCTTTTCAGACCTTATAAACAGAAGTCTGTGTTTGCATTCATTTATACCCATACACACAGCCTTTAAAAATAAAAAAAAGTCAATCCTGAGTTTTTAAATACATTGCTATTAATATTCCTGTTACCTGTCCTTTTTATCAAATGTATATCTGTCTGATTATGTTTTCCAAGCCCAGGGCCTTATGCATGATAGGCAATTTTGATACAACCAACTTCAGTTTAGCCTCATGGTTTCATCACTGTTTCTCTGTTTTCTTTTCTTTTTAGCTGTGAAGTATTTTACAGTATGAGTATACCAAAGTATATGGAAACAATTCCCTTTTGATGGATATTGAGGTTATTTCTAATTATCTGTTATAATAAATGTCTCAGTGGGTACTTTCATATTATGCATATATGAGTTTATGTAAGGTAGATTCCTAGAAACGGAATAATTAATTTTATGTAGTGTGTGTGTGTGTGTGTGTGTGTGTGTGTGTGTGTGTGTGTGTGTGTGTTTGAGCATGTAGAGGCCAGAGGACAACCTCAGATGTAGGCCCTCACCTCCCATCTTGTTTGAGAAGGGTCTCCTGTTCACTGCTGTGTATCAGGCTGTCTGGCTCATGAGCTCTGGGATTCTTTGTTCCCACCTCCCATCACACAGTAGGAGCTCCTGGGATTCTCTTGTTCCCACCTCCCATCACATAGTAGGATTTCAGACAGGTCCTATTATACCTGGCTTTGTGTGGGTTCTGGAGATCTGAACTCTTCTTGTTGTGACTGAGCTGCAAGCAGCTTACCCATTGATCTATCTCCCCAAGCAGGATTAACTGATTTTTTGTTAGCGACTGGTAAATTGACATTTTAAAAGGCGCTTTTCAATTGCTTGCCAATTTGAAGGTACTTTCCAGAACTTGAAGAAAACTTTTGTATGAAGGAAGCCTTCAGGTGTTGGCTCTCCACAACCTTTTTGTTGCTGTTTGGCAGTTATTCCTTGACCTGTGCAATTGGATCAAACTGAAACAAACTGAATCTTACCTATGTAGAAACTTGGTCTCCATGACCTTGTACTTATGTGCCGAGTGGTTTCTTAGACTAGGCTGCAGTGCAGCCGTGAGCGAGCCTGATGGGGGAACACTTTTATCCCTCCATCTATAGAAGCTGAATTGGGCTTACTGGGATTAGCTGGTACTGACGGGCTTGTTCATCGACTTTAATTATCCTTCCAATGAGAGCTTTTTCCCAGACTGGATTTTGAATCAGAAGAATGGCAGCTGGAGAGAGTGAGGGGAGAGATCAGCTAAAGATCTTACAGAAAAGGTGCCCACAAGGAAAAGCTCTAGTCTAATGAGGTCGAAAAGACTTTATTTTTATTTTCAAAAAGATGGGGCATTAAAAAAAAGAGTATATCTTGTAAACTTTGAATGATTCCACTCATCGTCAAAATTATTTTTTTTCTGAGGATTCACATTAAAGAGTAGAGGGAAGAAAAAGAATCATTAGTTCTAAAATCAGCCAAGCTGTTCTGTACTGAAACTTGCTTCCATAAAGCCAAAAGTTAGCAAAACACGAAAGCTGGGAAAATTGAGGGAGCCAGGGAGTGGAAGACAAAGGCTGGACAAAAATGGCCCTGGCCATCATCGTGTTCTCTGCTGCCCTCCCGTGGCCATGAGAGGTAAAGTGGTCTCAAGGTCATTCTCACACAGCTAACCTGTGGCGGTAGTAGGTGGTTAGAACTGCTGTCTTGACAACAGCCTCTCACAGAAGGCAGCAAACAGTGATGCTTCTGCTATAGCGATGTGAAAAAACAGCAGAGAACGAAACTGGAGGGACATGGGAGTCATTTCCCACGGAACTCAATGCAGTCCTTTACGTTCAGCACCAACCACGCCATATTCGGCGCCCAGCGCTGAAGACAGCCAGCAGAATGAAACATGACTGCAGGCTTTGAAGAGCTCCCGAAGTAGATGGCAGTGCACGAATAAACAAGACAGTCTGCAACCGAGCGTGTGAGTGGCAGTTGACAAGATGTGGGCTCTTGATAGTAATTCTCAAGTCGGAATGAGATTACTCACGGAGTTTTCATTTGCTACCAAACAGGAAAAACAAACGCACAAAACAACAAAATGAAGCACACGTTCTTCTTTAGAGTAGAGATGATGTTGTGGGGGAAATGAACAATGTTTTCTTTCTTCCCCTGCTTCTGTAGAACATTGGATGTGGGCTGCTGAGATGGCACACATACGACAGTTCAAAGGAACCCTGGTTTGAAGACGAAAGCCAAACTGTGTATGTGAGTTCTTTATTCCATAGTAAAACACACCGCTCTGTGAATGGCAGGGGAATACCAGACTCTGTGGAGGCCAATGCCACAGGGCCACACCACATGCAGCAGGGTCAAAGGTGGTCAACTGTCCTCTGTGAGAGGCACAAAGAGTGTTGCTTAAGGGATATATCCAGGCTCCTCTCCTTAGCAATTCTATGGAGTCTCCTGTATTCAGGGACACCTGGTGGTGCTAAAAATTCTTCTTGCTTTTGCTAAAGCTTTAGGTTGAATTTATAGGAGCCGATCTATTCTTTGCATTAAGCAAGCAGCCATGGAAGAGTGCGGAAATTGTATTAAATGCATAGGACTCCTTTTCCAGTGTGTAGATGTGTGTGTGTGTGTGTGTGTGTGTGTGTGTGTGTGTGTGTGTGTGTGTGGTGTGTGTGTGTTGGGAAGCTACTATTACTCTAATTCAGAATTTATTAGAAGAGCAGGGGAAATGCCTCTCATGGCTACTTGTTTTTGCCCAGCTGGCAGCCAATCACCTGGTTCCCTGAATCCATTTGTTCCTTTTCTTTGTGAGTTACTAGTTCAAAACCACCCTGACATGTAAATGGTGAACTGGCCACCCAGGTGTCCTCAGAGCTGGGCCAGTCAATGCGAATGGAGCTCCACCCTCTCTCTCCTGGAGTAACCAAGGAGATGGAAAAACCCTGAAGCTGGTGACATCTTTTCTTCATAGAGAGAGATGTCATATAAGAGTGCAGCTGATCTAGAGGAAAGCTGAGCAAGGGATACTGATGTCAGTGATGCCTGGACTCCTGGACACAGCCGTACTTGACACATTGCATATCTATTGATATTGTGGTTATGTGAATCAATCTATTTCTCTGGCTGTTGCTCCAATAAAAAAGCCATGTGTTTTGGTCTATATTAAATAATCTAAGGAGTGTGTGGAGAGGCAGGTTGCTGTTCCTCACCTTCAAGAAGGTCTGGGCTTGAGGACGTGTATCTGGAGCCATTTCCAGGAGATGGAGTTCTTGCTAGTCTGAGAACCATACCTTGAGAACCATTGGCTTAGAAATCTTTGGCTTGTTTCTGCCGCTTATTACCCAAATTAAATGGATTGGTAGCAGAAGACCTTTCCTCAAAGGGCAAGAATCTTAGGAAAAATTACTAGAAGGGGCCCCAAAAATGTATTTGAAGCATGTCAGGAGGCACTTGAAAAGGTGACATGACCATACCCCATCATAATGGGACTCGCTTTAGTAGTTTTTTTTTTTTTTTTTTTTTTTTGAATCTCTTTCTACTCATGTCCTAGCCCCTTTGTGGCTAGAGGCAAAGCTAATAGAGTAGTTGACAAATGAGCCTGAACAGCAGGACTAATGCGTGTTTTGTCAAAGACTTAAAACACACGCATTGAGAAAATGCACATTTTTTTTTCACTCTGATCCAGTCTGTCAACAAAATGCTTTTCAGGAGAAACATCAAAGCCATTTCATCTGCAAATTTCATTTTTCCCCCCGAATCCCTTAATCTACACTGTTGACAAAAATTTCTGTCAAGTGCCTCAAACCATTGTATTAACAAATCTCGTTTTGTCAATCATGATTTAGGCTGCTTGCAAATGCATTTTGTAATATTCCACTCGATCCTGCAGGAAGAAAACCTCACCATCAATGCCTCAATCTTAATACTGAGAGCGACTACAGAGGGAAAGGGAAGGAAGGTGGTGTCAGAGCCTGCTCGGTCAGCACATCCATTGGATGTCCCTGGGCATTTGAAGTAAGTGTGGTACGTCTCAAGTCTTCCCTTAGCAATGCAAGCCTCGGTCGGAGAGGAGAGTGAGGCCATGAGGGTTGGTGAAGCCATGCAAGACTGTTGTTCATGGTTCCCCTTTAGAGTTTTATCTGTGAATAACAGCCTGTTGTCTTTCCTCTTAGACGACTCACTATGGCTCCCGGGAGTGGCTCCCCTGACCATTTCTAACACCCCCACCCCAACTATATATTCAGGATGCCATGCATGTATAAGTATTTTTAGATTTCAGTGTGCCTTTGCTTCAGTTATTACACCACTGAGATGAAGATGACCACTGCTGTCTCTCCTAGCTGCTGTGGGAATGCCTGGGGGTTTCCACTCAAAGAGGGAGCTGTGGTGGGAGAACTCAAGCTTGAGATGTCTCTTCTTTGTCTGGCTTATCCCTGAACTCTTCAGAGTGGGATGCCAGGGAGGGGGTGTTGCTGGGCTTCCCAGTAGCCTCTGACTTACGAAGTTGCTCGGTTTTCTTGGTATGAACATCACTGCGGCCAGCAAAGTATGGTGGATTAGTCACCAATACTGTGGAAAATAACAGGTGTGCTAGGTTAAGTGTTAGGAACTCTGAATATGAGTCTTGGCTCTACCTCCTTATAGCTACTCCGTTTGAGAAGTCACTGTACATCTCTGTCCCTGGACATCTCCTCATGTGCATAATGACACTAAGAGAGAACCACTGAGCTCTTAGGAAGAGCAGGAGAAAGGAGTTCATAAGCTTGTGATTAGAATGATAGTCCAACAAGAACACGGGCTACAAGGAATGCTGGTTCAGAAATTCTGGCTATCTCAGAGGAGGTGGACTCTTCTGTGCTGTGAGGCAATGCAGACTTGTGATGCACTCTGGGAACTCACCTCAGAAAGCTCCAACACTGGCCTGCTATACAGTCTAAAAACCTATTCTTGGGGATCATATATATAATAGGGTACCTGCAAAGTTTACCAGGCTATGCACATGTGAGTTCTACCTTGGCTTCTTGTGTGACAGTTTGTGGAAACAGAGATGGAGTGATCTCAGGCAGAAAGAGTTGAGCCCTGGAACCTAGAAGCCTAGCCTTGACTAGCAGGGACCCAGAAGCCTGGCCTTGAATATCAGGGACCTGGAAGCCTGGCCTTGAATATCAGGGACCCAGAAGCCTGGCCTTGAATATCAGGACTGAAGCCTGGCTTGAATATCAGGACCAGAAGCCTGGCCTGAATCAGGACCTGAAGCCTGACTAGCTGGCAGCAGAAGACATTAAGTAGGAGGCAAGAAGAGTCCTTCTGATGCCTGAGGGAGGTAAGAGGCCACACCAAAGCTCACCAGTGTTTGTCCCCCCCACCAAAGTCTTGCTTCCATCCAGTCCATCACAAACGCCCTCCACAAACTTCTCTTCTCCCCACCAAACTACCCTGGTTCCTCTTCATTCTTCCCTAAACCTTCCTTGTCTCCATAGCCACCCAGATTCAGGCTCTCCCACCTGACAAGTGATGCACCATTAGTAATAGGCTTCCTGGAGTTCTTGGTCTGAGATTTTGCTGCTTACAGCTAAGGGAATCGAGATTGAGCACACAGTTAGAGAGAAACAAATCAATTATAATAAGTGACAAACAAACAGACTCTCTGTTCCCTCAGAAGCCAGAGCTAATGTACTGAGTTCACACATAAGGGCTCTCGGGGCTGGTGGTTTCTGGAGAATCACCCTCAGGATAGGTGTCCCCAGACACTGGGAGGAAAAAGGCAGGGGGCAGCCCAAGGGGAGAGAAGGAAAGCACAGTGGTAGCCCGTGGCTACAGGCTCTGCACATCCTATTGCACATAATTGGCTTTTCCCAGGGAACATTTGCACTAACCTCTGGCTTCTGGAAGCAGAGACAGGTTCACACAATAAATGAGTACAGTGGGCAGTGTGACAATCAGTGCTTTATAATTGCAAATGATGGATAATGCAGCCCCAGCCTGTTTATAGAAAGGGAGAATTGTGCAACAGCCTTTTGGTTTATGGATCCTGGTCTCCTAAGGGTAAGTCTCACTTTAGATATGGCTGGATGCAAGAGCTCATGCCACTGCAGAAGTGATTTCCTGCTCTTCACCAGCTCAGCTTTCTCTTTGTAGAATTCATTTGCTGATGCTTTAGTCTCGTGGATGCAAAATGATGTTTCTAGTACCCAAAGCCACACCCTGCTAGCTCCAATTCTGGCAAAACAGAGTTCTTATTTCTCTCATTCCTAGAAACTTCCTAGGTTTAGTATGACTAGAGAGCCTTGGACCTTCTGCTCAGCCGTGAAGCAGGACATGCCTAGAAGGACCAAGGTAAGGTAGGTGAGCTATGAAACTGAGAATCAAAAGTGCTAGTGGGAAAGGACTTAGTCATAGATGGAAGGAAAACACACAGGTTGGTGTTTCAAGCTGGAAGCAGCTAACTACAGGATATTCCATGAGAAGGTATAAGAAGGGTCAAGGTCAAGTTCAGCAATGACTTCCAGAAGAGTCATCCAGATTGGGGCCACATAGGGAACTCAAGAGAAAAACTGAGATATTCTACCATATCTGGACTCTGGGCACATCACTTTCATGTAATCCAAAGATCCATCAGAGACATTGGCTCCAGCAAAATGGTGCCTTATTTCCTGCGATCTAAAAAGTTAGTGAGTTCCTTTGTTAGACCCCTGTGAATCCCATGGGTTTGAAAAACAAACAAAAAACAAGAATAATTCTAGCAAAATCTAACTAACCAGCAAAATCATTTCTTTGTTTCCCTGCCATTCCTGTTCTGTGTGCCACACTGATGATGCCTAGAGCCTAGAGCCAGGAGGAGTTCAAAAGAACATTCAACTTGACAGCACTTAAAACCACTGGCCACTGAAATAAGGGTAGAATGAAAGTTGAATGGTGTGGGTGGCCAGCTCCCACCTTTTCAAGGGTTCTTATGAGGAGGAGAGAGGAATAAAAAATATTAGATAGAAAGATAGCTAAGAGGAGAAAGACAGGTGAACTCCAGGAGGACCTGGGTCAATACCTAGTGGCCTTTTCCATTTATTCAAAGGGGCTTTTTACAAGAATGCCAAGGGATGGGGCAAAAGACCTCCCCCTTGCTAGATCAAAGCATACTGCACAGCCAAGTGTAGATAGATCCTTCTAAATACCTGGTAACCACGCCCATGGTCATATCATCCCTTTATGCAGCCCTGCTGGGTAAAGCAAGCTCAGATTCTTGGACCCTGAGTAAGTTCTCACTAGGAAACCTCTGTGGGTCTCCACAGCTCCCTTTTCTTAATATTTTAAAGGGCCCCCTCAGACCCTCAGATAGATTGTGTCATTCTTAGGTCACTAGGTCATTTTCTTCTTCACTAATCAGCCTTACCCTGTATCACTGAGATACACTTTCTGTCAAGTGTACTCTTGGCATCTAGCAAGAAAGACTTACCCATCTCTGACTACCAGCTTCTGGCAGGGAAAGTACAGTGCTTAACTCTATGCAGCTCTAAATCAGGTCCCCACTAAGAGCTTGCAAGTAGTTGGAACAACCACAGCAACTCCTATGGCTGCCAAACCCCCAGTAAAGGAGTAGAGGATGACCAAGATGAAATGTCTTTTTTGAATGGGTTTAAAATGTCTATAGCAGCCTCAGTTGTACCAAGCCCTTTTTAAAAACAATAAACTCTTGATACAACCACATCAAATAAATCAGTAAACTTCTGATGCAACCACATCAAACCTAAAGACTCCCATAGCTTCACCAAACCATGGTTCATTAATATCAACAGAATCACATAATTCTAGCATGAATATTACTATACATATTTATGATTCTTACAAACTTGCATCCAAAAGCAAACTCTCAATAGAACTATTTACATTTCACAAACTTTCAAAAGCAATCTCTTAATAGAACTCTTTACATTTTCTTATAACAAGGCATGGAATATGTTAACACAAACTAACATTAATCCACTCAAAGGATAAGAAAATATTTTTTTTAATTAAAGAGACTGAGGAATATTACCTCCCACTTTCTTTATAATTTTTTAAGCTGCATTTTTAGCCTGAGTAGAAAAAACAAATTTCTTCATTGTTACACAAAACCAGTTCCATCCATTCCTATATAACAGTTCCATTTCTACACAAACAGTTCATGAATCACTACAGTTGATAAAGCATATAGGTGAATTCAGAATTGTCCCATTGCAATTGAATCACTTCTGTCCATCTCATTTCTTTTTTTCTTTCTCTCTTTTTTTTTCCTTTGGAGCTGAGACTGAACCCAGGGCCTTGGGCTTGCTAGGCAAGTGTTCTACCACTGAGCTAAATCCCCAACAATTTCTTAAGTCCAAAAAGTTCAAAAATACAATTCTGGTACTAGTCTTAATGTTCCATTGAAAACTTTCTGATACCAGTCTTAAGGTTCCAAATATGAAGAAACCCACAACAAAAAACTTTTTGCAGTTCCCCTGAGTGTAGCAATTCAGTTCAAACAGTCTCTGAAACTTTTGTTCTCAGCTCTTGGCTGTGCTTCTTGTCTGTAGGCTTCCCCTAAGGCAATTTTGTTCCAGGGCAAAAGCTATTAGCTCCTACAATAGCTGGCTGGTGCAGAGTCCTCTCAAAAGAGACCTTCTCACAGCCAGAAAACAGATACTGCATGGCTTTGGCTGCTGGCTTTCACAGTCCTGGTCTGCCTGTGCCTCCTGTAACCTGCGTTCCTGGCCCTAGGGTTCTCAATTGCCTCATACTGCACAGGCTCAAGTTATGAGTTATGGCTCTCAAGCAGCAATCCTGGGTCCAAGAGGAAACCCAGCTGTGGCCAGTCACAGCTACTGCACCCTCGGCTCTATTACTTGCTTTGCTGAGGGTCTCTCTTCTGCACACTGCCATACTTGCATGGCCAAACACCGCCAACCTCATGGCTCTGCTTCATTCTGCTGTTGGGAGCCCAGGCTGGCCTAGTTTCCAGCGTGTCTCACCCAGGTGTTCTGTCAGCCAGCAGGTTCCCCTGGGTCCACAGGACTACCTCTGCTGCTGTTCTACCCTGGGGGAATGCTGCCCTACTTGGCTCTCTACCAGTGCTCTCCCAAACTGCCTCTCTTGGCTCTGGTCCAGCTCCTGGTGACAGGCCTGCTCCGGTTGCTGGGGTCCGAAGTCTGTGCTCCTACTCTTCAAGCTACCACCTGCCATTTGCCTCTCTCATGGCCCAGCATCTTTGCTTGGCTTGTTGATGAGTGTAACCTCTAGGCATGTCAGTCTGCTCTCACAAGCACTCTGGTTGACAGCGTTCTCCTCAGTGCAGCCCCGCCATAGCAGAAAGCATGCAGAACCTTGCTGCTTGCACAGACTCTTGGTGGCTGTTGTTGGCAGCTTCTGGAGCTTCTGAAGCCGCTAGGACTGCTAAGTTCACAGTGGCTGCCAGGTCCTAGACACTGCTCTGTGCATCCCAGGTCCTGTCCATACTCAGGGGAAGCCTACTCTACTCTAAATTACATTATATATATATATTGGTTTTTCGAGACAGAGTTTCCCTGTGTAGCTTTAGTGCCTTTCCTGGAACTCGCTTTGTAGACGAGGCTGGCCTCGAACTCACAGAGATCTGCCTGCTTCTGCCTCCCAAGTGCTGGGATTAAAGGCGTGCGCCACCACTGCCTGGCTAAATTACATTATATTAAACCTTCACCATATCCCTAGACCTAAAGCTTATATTCTCCAAACTTCACTAAAACTTTTTTACAACTTTAAACCTAACTTACTAAATAGATAGATATATATAGAGAAACATAGACAGAGACAGATAGAGATACTTGCTGCAGCCTAACTTTATATTTACGATTTTACTCCCAAAGAATAAAATACCACTGCCTAACCTTTAATTCATAACCGGACATGTCCCACTGCTTCTGCGGTACCCCCCTTCTCTCCCTTACTTATCCTCTGTACCCAAGTCCCTGTTCTGGTGCCATCTGTGGGAGGCTAGCTCCCACCTTTGTTTGTTTGTTTGTTTGTTTTTGTTTTGTTTTTTGAAACAGGGTTTCTCTGTGTAGCTTTGTGCCTCTCCTCACAGAGATCCGCCTGCTTCTGCTGGGATTAAAGGCGTGTGCCGCCGCCGCCGCCGCCGCCACCCGGCCAGCTCCCACCTTTCAAAGGGTTCTTATGAGGAGGAGAGAGGGATAAAAAATATTAGAGAGATAGTGAAGAGGAGAAAGACGGAAACACAGGATAGCTTTGGGAGGACCTGAGTCAATACCTAGTGGCCTTTTCCATTTATTCAAAGGGGCTTTTTACAACAATGCCAAGGGATGGGGCAAAAGACCTCCCCCTTGCTAGATCAAAGCAAACTGCACAGCCAAGTGTAGACCCTTTCAAACACCTGGTAACCACGCCCATGGTCAAATCATCCCCTTCTGCAGCCCTGCTGGGTAAAGCAAGCTCAGATTCTCAGACCCTGAGTAAGTTCTCACTAGGAAGCCTCTGTGGGTATCCACAGGATGGCTGTCTTAGTAACTCGATGGAGGGCCTGAGGGGGACCCTCACTATAGTGATTCTAGCTATACACAATGAAGCTCTACATGCGCAATGCTTCCTGGCATGAGCGCATCTTGCTGGAGGAGCAAAGCTACAGGGGCCTATGAGGTCAGACAGAGTGTTCTATGTCAGAGTCATTTATAAGTACTTAATTAGCAAAAAAAAAAAAAAAACCCACAAGGTTATGTACATGGGATGAATATCAGATTCGTGCAATATCCAGGCAGGGCCACAAAGCAAGCCATGGAATAAGAAAAAGTCTAAGATGGAAGAATCATCCCTGATTCTTGACTACACCTACATCAGGTCCTGGTTCTGCAGACCCAAACCTGAAGCTGTCACTGTGTGTACTGAGAGTTAACAATCTCTCTGTCTCTCTCTCTCCCCTTATTGACATTGCTATAGTAATGTTTCCTGCAAGTACCCCATGCACAGTCCTATTCAATGGAGGATAATTACTCATTCATTCAACTAACACTTGTTGGCTACTTCCAAGTAGTGGTCTCAGTCCTCTGTGATAGGGTTGTAGCCAAATCACATAGCAGATGTGATTCCTGCTCTTCTGGTTCTTACATCCTGCTGGTGACTTATTTCTCTTTGGTAAAAGAGCAAGTTGAGGCAAGCACTTCTTCTGGCCAGTGGTGACAGGCAGAATTTGAATTCTGGCACTCTGGCAGCATGGCTGATTCTTACCTAACATCACTCTATACCTCAGGCTACCTTGAGAGAGAGTGTCAGAGAAGGACCTTTGTCCTGCCTCACTGATGGGTGAGCTGAGCCTCTAGGCTGCTGGTCGCTGAGCCTGGATGACAGCAAAGCAGGGAGCACAGCTGGAGCTGGAGAGATATTTGGAGGCAGAGTGAAGTCTGTCCAGGGGAATGTTCTGCCCCAGGGCTCTCTGCATGGTAGGGAGGAAATACCAAGGATGGCTCTTGCTAAGAGCTGGCACACCGAAGGGGCAACTGCAAGGGACTCTGAGCTAATTTCTTTACATGGTTGTAGCTGTTGGGGAATATTATTTTAAGGTGTGTTACTTTTGTTTGTGTTTCATTTGTTTAACTCTGTGAAGCTGTGTTTAGAAAGACTGTACCTGTCTAAAACACCTGATGATCTAATAAAGAATTGAATAGCCGATAGCAAGGCAGGAGAAAGGGTAGTTGGGGCTAGCAGGCAGAGAGAAGAAATAGAAGGAGAAATCTGGGAGGAAAGGAGAAGGAATGAGAGAACAAGGAGAGGAGGACATCAGGGGCCAGCCACCCAGCTACATATAAAGCCGTGGAGAAAGAAACAAAGAAAGGTATACAGGAATAAAAATGGAAAACCCAGAGGCAAAAAATAGATGAGATCATTTAAGAAAAGCTGGCTAGAAACAAGGCAAGCTAAGACCAGTCATTTATAATTAAGTGTAAACCTCCATGTGTGATTTACTTAGGAGCTGAGTGGTGGGCCCCTCAAAAGAGTAAAAACAACCAACAACACATATCACTTAATCATTACTGCTCTGTACATGCTACCATTAGATCCATTTCAGAGAGTATAAAAAATGTTTCTCAAAATGGAATCTCCCCAAGGTCACACAGCTGGAAAATGGGAGAGGAAAGGCTTGAACCCTCCTCTCCAACCCACCACCATGCGAAATTGTGGAGAAGTCTTCTAATGCAAGAAGCATCTTACTTTTTAAAGACATGTTCATTTATTTACTAAGTTATTTATGTGTGTGTGCACATGCATATTTGTCTGTGTCAATGTATGTCACACAAACATGAGTGTGTGTGCCTGTGGACACACCCGGAGGCGAGAAGAAGGCATTGGGTATCCTATTCCACAATTCTCCACTTGTCCTCTAAGGCAAGGTCTCTTTTTTAACCCAGGTTTGTATCAATGAGCCCAGCAACCATCGTGTTTCTGCCTCTCTCAAAGTTTGGGTTCTGAGTATTGGTCGGGGAACACCAGGCTTGTTACCTGGGTGTTGAGATCACCAGTCCTCATGATTTTGCATCAAGTACCCTTAGCCACTGAGCCTTGTCTCCAGCACTAGCATCCTATTTTTTGTTTGTTTGTTTGGTTTTTTTGTTTTGTTTTGTTTTTTTAAGACAGGGTTTCTCTGTGTAGCCCTGGCTGTCCTGGAACTCACTCTGTAGACCAGGCTGGCCTCCAACTCAGAGATCTGTCTGCCTCTGCCTCCCAAGTACTGGGATTAAAGGCACATGCCACCACTGCCCAGGCACAACTTATTTTTTTAAATCTGTGCTGTTGTAAAAAAGTTCAGACTCATGGTCAGGCTTCTGCAGTTTGCCAGATCCACAGTGCCATTCTGGCACACAACCTTAAATCAAATGATACCAAAGCAGAGAACCTTCCCTCTGATTTCATCGGGCTCCCTAGCTGCAGCCTTTGCTGTTCTGGTTATCATTGAGTTGTGGCTTGCCCCACATTCTGGTTATTATCAGTCTTATTCCTGAAGGATAGATTTCTATTCAAGCAACAATTTCAGTCATAAGTTAAATAATTTGACACTTTTACCTTTGCATTAAAAGGGGAAAATCATCTTGTGCCATTTAAATTCAGCAATTTCATGTCAACATTGGGGACTTTTCCAGTGGGTGACTTCCAGAGGCCCCTCTTATCTGGCAGAGATGTTAAGTGCAGAGCTTCTCATTCTGAGTACTGGTAGCATGAGAGGACAAGCCATTTTTAGCTGTGGGATTGTTCTGTGCATTGTAGACATGTGGCATCATCCTTGGCCTCCTTCCACTAGATGCCAGTCCTGGACATCTAGATGGCTTTATGTTACATTTCATCACCAGATGCTGGGCACTTGAACTCAATCTTATTATAAAGAAGGCTGGAAAATGTACACTGCCAGTCCTGGGCCCCCAAAAGATGTGGAGTAGGGATCTGGGCCTTGCCTGAAATGCTCTGTCTAAGAACATGACATCAGGAGCTAGAGAGATCTGAGTAGACCTGGTGAGTTTCTTGATTGCTTAGAAACCCAGCTGCAAAATGGACCTGGCACTGCATCTCCTCATGTAGATGTTGGAACTGATAAATGGACAATGGTTGCAATTGCTATTTGCTCTTTCAAATCTTTTCTCTCTTCTTCCTGGACATAAATCCATGTACAGATTCAAGTTTCCCTTGCAGTAAGATAGGATTCAACTGCCTGGAATCTAACAGTGAGATATGAGTGAAATTGATGTATGCCAGGTCCACATCATTCTCTTGCAGGCAAACTTCCATGATCTTCTCATGCCTGGATCTATTGCTGAGGTCTCTGATGCTCCAGAGGAAGGATGAGATATCTTAAAAAGGGAAGCAACATGTGCTTCAGTTGGCTGCATAGAGCACAACCTTGTCATGTCAACATTGGGGATTTTACCTGCCTCTACTGCCTTTGATATATATATATGGGAAACCAGGTTTTTTCATGTGAAGTCTCTGAAAAATGTCCAAGTGTGTCTGTTACAGAAGCTAACAAAACCCTGGCTACTACATGTGCATCATAATGCATTGAGCCCTTGGTGAGTGCCAATAGATGTAGATAATACTATTGATATGACTAACATGTTTCTGTACTTGACAGACAACAGAAGATTAGTGAGTAGAGGAAGTAGGAGTTGAACTGACTGACATATATCATAATGTGTCTTTCACCAAGTCATGAAATTGGCTTATGTCATACATTCAGGAGCAATATTATGATCCCCATGGTACATCTCAAGAACTGGCTGCCCTGCCTCCTCTCAGAGGATGGATTTGGCTCATCACAAGAAGAACCCATAGTGTTTTTCTCAGGTAGACCCAGCAATGAGATCCAAGTAAAGAACATTATGTAAGGGGATCTGAGAAAGCCTAGTAGGTCTCCATTTACTTCTTACCAATATGAGAAATTCCTTTTTCTGAAGAGCTACACTTGAATAACATGCATTGGAGAAAGGTAAGGCTTATACCAGGATGAGTTCAGAGGGGCAAAATGAAAGCAGAGAGCCAGTCCCACAGGAAGGATCCAATGATAATTTTTTTTGTTTCCTCTGCCATAATTCTGTCTTCTCTAATATTTAAGATGCTTATAATATTGGGTTTTCAGAAGACCATAAATATGCCATACATTTCATTTCTATTGGTTTTTGTTGCACACCAAGCATAGTGTGTTGAATAATGGCCCTTCAAAGATATCCATATCATAATCTATGGGGTGTGTGAATATGCTACCTTCCATGATGAAAGGGGGCTTGCAGAAATGATGCATTGTAGCTTTTCTCTCCATGTTCTCCATGGCCATCAACCATCACAGAGCAGAGGCTGCTGTGGTGGCCTACAGAACACTTTGGTCCAGTAGTTAGAGCAGCAATAGATAAGCAAAGCAATACAACAGAATCGAGCTATAAGAATGGAAATGGAGTTGTTACCATGCCCTTAGAGAGAGGAGAGGAGAGGATTGATCACCAGACCATCAATGGGAGTCTAGCCATTACTCCCTTCTGGCCTCTGGCTATTCATGGTGGTATATATAAGAGGTGAAAAGTTGACCGTGGGTGGAACTATGGTGATGGATAGTCCAGCTTTCATGAATTATTACCTATGCTGGGGTGGGACTTTTCAGTAATGAGATTGCTTCTATAGATAACTGCGTACCAATTCTACTGTAATTAACCTCAATAAAGGTGTTGGTTCACCAAGCTGGACTTGGATGGAATCATTTTCCCTAGTTGGGTTTCTGTTGCTGTATGAAGACTGACCAAAAGCAACTTGGGGAAAGAGATTTTGACTCACAGGTTACAGTCCTTCATGAAGGGAGCCAAGGCAAGAGCTTGAAGCAGAGAAACCAGGTCAACCTGATCTGGGTGATTCTTCAGTTGACGTCCCCTCTTCCCAGGTGACTCTAGGCTTGTGTCAGGTTGGCAGCTGAAGCTAACTACAACCTATTTATTTGGTCTGTTGGTACGCAATCTGATGAGTATAGATTTTTCTTTACACCTTCAAAGGAATATTAGCATATAAAGGTGTGCCTAAGTTAAAAATCATGGAAGAGTAGACTATCCTACACTACAAATGCTTAATGTAACCAAACGCAGAGGAAGGCGTAAGGACTAGGACTGGATGTGCCAAAGAGTCTAGAGATCAGAGTGATATAGAAGCTCTCAGCAGAGGGATGCAATGCTATCCAGGAGCTCTAATGTGAATGGGAACAGTTTCTTTCTTCAGAAGCAGCAGAAGGAAGCAGCTCAGCCCACGCCTTGACTTTAGTCCAGTGAGGTTTGTTTTGGTTTCTAACTTGCAGAATGGTTTTAATGAAGAATTAAATTGTTTAAAATGAAGAAGAGGAAGAAGGAGGAGGAGGAGGAGGAAAAGGATGAGGAGGAGTAGGAAGAGGGGAAGAGAAGAGGAGGAGGAAGAGAAAGAGGAGGAGGAGGAGGAGGAGGAGGAGGAGGAGGAGGAGGAGGAGGTAAAAGTCACAGGAGCTCATCCACAAAGGAAACTGACACAATTCCCTTCAATGAGGTTTATTAGAATGAGAGGCCTCAAGGCCACGTTTGAGCCTTGGGGTGGGAGCGAGAATATTAGACAGAAACAATACAGTATACGGAGATCAAAACATGAAAGAGAGGCTTCCCTTTAAAGCCTGCAGAGGAGCTTCATTAAAAGTAAAATGTATAGAGAGACATGGAGAGAGTGTGGGAGAGATACAGCCACCATGAGAGGGTTAGTAGGGAAGGAGGAAGGAGACAGGAGGAGCCTCTTCAGAGAGCATCCCTCATCTCTGGGCCCAGTCTTCCAGTAGTGTCTCTGAAGAATCTTGGACCAATCTCCAGGACAAAGAAAATGTCTGATTTTTTAAAAAATAATGTTCAAATGGTGTTAGAAGGCTCACATTGCATGAATTTGTTTGCACAGCATATATGGCAAGGAGCATGGAGGAACCAGGTACCATAGACTGGGAGCTGCCAAGTCACAGCACAGACTGATGATTAACTCTATCTCAGAGAGCACTTCAGAGTGGCATGACCCAATTCAAGCTATGTAATCAACTCTAAAGGCACAGGCTCGTGTTCTCACAATCATAGGCTTGCTCTGAACTAAATAATCTAGTTAGGATAGGGGTTACTGTATAAGTCAGGATTTCTAGTTGTGGTAGAAACTTTCACACAAACCAGCTCCAGGAAAAAGAATGTAATGGTTCCAGACATACCCATGTTGGGGAACTCAACAATGTCATGAAACATTACATCCAACTTACCCAGTGGTAAAACAGATTTCTTCCAGAATGTAAAGATCAATTGCAAGAAGCCTTCTGATTGGTTGGCTTGAGTTTTATGATTATCCCCGGACCAATTAATCTTTGGGGTAAAGGAAATCATGCGGAGTGATGGGTAATTATTGGGGTATATAGCAATACTTGGGATCAGGCTTCAGTTTTCAAGTTACTGGGGAGTAGGGAAGAATAAAGAAAAACATGCCGGACAGACTGACTCTGACATGACCATTAGTCAGGGAAAGGCTTGCAAACTGGGTGCCATAAAAGATCTTCAGGGAGGCTGGTTGAGGTGGAGGAGACAGGATCCTACTTTGTAATTCAGGCTGGCCTCAAATTCCTGACCTCCTGCCTCAGTCTCCTGAGTGCTAGGATTACAGGAGTATCCCATCATGCCTGGCATCGGCTTTCAGTGGCTGGCTGAAGCTGCTCATCACTGTCTCTCATCTCCCTCCGTCTTTTCTCCCTCTCATCTCCACAGCTAAGAACAAAGCCACCAGTAGTGAAGTCCTAGCTATTGTGTTCCCTCCCCGCTTTTGCCACACATCCTATTGTATTTGGGGGTAAGAATCTCTGAGACCCAACTCTTAGGTACTGCTCTTAGGGTATTTCATGCAAAGACGAACTTGAATGGATGTAATTAGTCATTATAACTGATTAATTTCTTGCAGAGAGTATCTGATTTTATTAAAGAAACTGAGCTCCTGAGCTCTGGCACCATTTCATGCCTAGAATGAGATTGCCATCCCTCCTGCCCAGGCCATGATCTTTTCTGCACATTAATATAGCTTATTGGGTTCCTGTGGTGTTGACCATGAGAGCTATTGAGTGAGTTTTCTTCCACTGTGGCATTGAAATAGGATAATACCAGTGAGAACCTGCTGATTTTCTAAAAATGATTCAAAGAGTGTGTGTCTGGCTCCATTAATCTCTCCTAATTTGTGCCAGTCTGCTACATAGTTTTGGAAGCCTTTTTCTGTGTCCTGATATTTAAACACTTCTGATCAAGATCCCTCCCACCCTCAGTGTGTGTGCATGTGCGTGTGTTTTGTGTTTGGGATAATGTGGTCTGTGTGGTGGGATGCAAGCACCATCTTATAGCTAGCAAGCTACACTCCTTGTTCCGAAGCCTTTGGCAAGTAGCTAAGTGGGTTTGAATGTGAAGCAGATATGGCAAGGCAGCATGAGGTTTCCCAGTCAACCAGCTCCAGGTGTGCCTGGGCCAGGCCGTGGGGAAGCGCTCCTCATCTCCTAGCATCCAGGTCCATGTCATCCACATGTGGTCTCCACACTAGACCCAAGGTGTGGGAGGGTGTTTAGTGCTATGCAGTGAAACCTGCTAATCAGTGAGAAAAGGGTCTGCAGCCCATTCCTGACAGAGGGGAGCCTGCTTCTTCTCAGGGAATTCAGAGCTTTCCACCTTTCTTCTCTATGCTGGGGATCTCTATATGGATAAAGCACACAGCATTTCCTGAGCTTGGCAACAGCCCAGCTCTGCATGGTAGCTTCATTTCCTTCTCTTACAGGCACTTATTCTGTGCTTGCTACATAGTAAGCTCCCTGCTGGACACGGAATGTGCCACTTGGAGGACATACTCAGTCACATGTGTTACGGGACTAGTATTTTAAGTGGCTCTATGTGGGCACATGCAACCCGTTGTATTTTTCCTGGAATAATAGGCCTTTATGAGTTTGTGCCCAAATCTTGTTCTCAGGAATTGGATTATAGACTAAAATGATGCATTTGGAAAGAGAATTGCAGACCCTGTTTAGTGCTTCAGAACACATGCTTCAGGGTGATGTGCCTCAGTCCCCTGGCCTTCCCTACTTTGTGGACATGTATGTGCCCACCTGTGGTGCTTGCAAGTTCAAAGCCATGCTTGGCTCTGTAACTTGCTTTCAAGTCCCTAGAATATTGCAGCCATCATCTTTATTTTCTAACGTATTCCCTCTCTTTGTTGGGAATGCAATTCTGCTGTGATCATTCTTGGATTTAATAACAAGACAGTGAAAGAGCAGGAGTAAGGGAGGATTCAGGTGTTGCAGACACTGGGACCAAACACCAGCAAATCCTTTTCTACTGTTTCATCTCTGTCTCTCTCTCTCTCATACACACTTCTGTAACATGAATCTTAAAAGTTCTTATTAATAAAATCAAACCTGAGGCCAGTTATTGGGGTCAGTGCTGGTAGATCAGAGAGACAGAACAAGCCACAGCTAACCTCACCTGGCCAATTCATCAGCTGGTCCTGTTTCCTCAGACTGGAAGCCTCTGAGTCCTCATCCAGAATGAATCTCAGCTGAACTGTGTTGCTCCAAAGCCTGAAAGCTTAACCAGCCAAATTCTTAACCAGCCAAATGCTTCTAGCTTCTAGTCCTCATGCCTTATATACCTTTCTGCTTTCTGCCACCACTCCTCAGGATTAAAGTCTCGCTTTCTGAGATTAAAGGCGTGAGTCACCATGCTTGGCTGTATCCTTGAACAGATGGATTTCTGCCTCTGGAATGCTAGGATTAAAGGCATGTGCTACCACTGCCTATCTTAAGTATGTAGTGGCTTTTCTGTTCTCTGACCCCAGATAAGTTTATTAAGGTACACAATATTTTGGAGAACACAATACCACCACACACTTCCACATGTACTAGCTATCTATAAGCATGCACATGTGTGCTCATCTATCACATACATGGTTGCATACACATGTATGCATACACGCATGCTCTTCCAGCACATATGTTTGCACACGTGTGTACATGCATACTCACTCTTTCCCATTACATATATGCTCATATATATATATATATATATATATATATATATACACACACACACACACACACACACACATGTGCACAGGCATCCTCTTGTATCACACACATATTTGAATACAAACACATGTATGCAGGCATGCACACGGAGGCACACTCTTCCTTTGTTTCATTTGTTTTCCTGTCCTCCACCTGCCAGAGGTTCTAGTCCCATGCTAGACACAGTAACAGCAATCTGAAAAAAGAACAAGGAAAATTCTGACCATGGTCTCCAGCAAGAAAGCTTCAGAGTGGGGCTGTGATTGGGCTGTATCTATGCCCTATGCCAGGCCATCCTATAATAATGGGGGGGGGCACATGCTGAGCTGATACATGCCCAGACCTGTGACAGCTCTGAAGCATACTCTCTTACCTAGAAGGAAATACACAGTGTGTGTTGGAAACACTCCATCAGCCCCACACTTTCCTGGAGCTCTGAGAACATCAGAAGTAACTACTCAGTGCCTGCTGGGGACGTGAAAAGGTGAATAGTCCCAGGAGGTAGAGTTATTTTTTAATTAAACAGTATATTTCTTTCATCCAATTATTCTTGGAACATAATAGGTGTTCAGCAAAAGTTTGCATGAGAAGGGAGGATTCTAACTGGGCGTAATATTATAAGAAGTATTTTGTATGGACCTCGTCTTTTTTCTTGAAGAAAACCTCTGATTTCAAGATCTTGAAAATGTTCAACTCTTAGAAATTTTAAAGTGAAGCTTGGAATATTTCTACACCTGATCCTTTTGATTCCCTACTGCTGGAAGTGCATTCTGCTTCTCATTAGCCTCCTGGCTCTCTGAGTATTTGATTCTTCTTTCTTGTCCAGCGTCACTTTGTCACTCCCTTTAACGAGGTTCCACACAGAGACACAGGGCTGCAATGCTTTCCTAATTGCAGCCCAAGAAACTACGGGTCGTTTTATAGGCTGATGTGACACACGGGGAAGGAGGGCCAGATGGTGGGCAAATAGTGACCTCAGGTTGGAACGTCTGAGCTGAGACAGTGGACTCCTGGCCTCTTTCTCGGTCTCCTCCAGTACAGCCCTGTACAGTCTCCACTTGAGTGGTGGTCTTCTTGGGAAGGATGGAGCTGAACAAGATGAGCTGAGCAGCCGAGTGTGAGGCTGTCCAAGCAGATGGCCCCTGGAGCCCACTGTCCATGCACAGGAGCCCTCTGTCCATGCACAGGAGCCTTCTGTCCATGCACAGGAGCCCTCTGTCCACGCACAGGAGCCCTCTGTCCACGCACAGGAGCCCTCTGTCCATGCTTTCAATCCTCATAACCTGTAGTGTTTTGTGAGGTTCCTCTTAGGTCAGGTATTGACTCAGGCCCTTTATCATTAAGAACTCTTGTGACCTTCCCATCCATCATTTCTACATTAGTGTACCCATTTTAGAGTTGAAAAATTGAGGTCCGTGAAAATCTAGAGTTAAGTACTCCCCAAAGTCATGCCATTAGTACAAGGGAGATCTAGATTTGAATGAGGGCAGTTTGTTTACATGTCAGAGCCTCTTCTCTCACTCCTGTTCCCAAACCAAGTGTGTCCATCTCGTTTGCTTGTGAGTTCCTGCCCGTCGGTTTGCCCTGCAGGTTACTCTGGGTAAAGGCAGGGCTGGGATGTGGAAGGGAGGCAGGAAGTCTGAAGGTCCTGACTTTATGGACTTGATTTGCAGCAGAAATCAAGTTTAAGAATGGAACATGGCAGATCTTGACTTCAAGATTCCTGATTTTCTACTGCCTTCCTCAAAGTTTGGTCCACAGGCAGCCGGAGGTACATTTAAGTGCAAACTACAAAGCTTCTGTTTTTTTATTTTAGTGATGTGTGAATTCCTATGAGAAAAAAATTAGTTTTCTTGTTTTAGAAGTCATTTTTAAAAATGATGGTTTCATGTTTATGGGTGGTTTTTTTTTTTCTGCGTCTCTGTCTGTATAGCACTTACGTATGGTGCCCAAGGAATCCAGAAGAAGGCATCAGATCCCCTGGAGCTGGAGTTACAGATGGCTGTGAAGCAGTGTGGGTGCTGGGACCTGAACCTGGGTCCTCTGGAAGAACAGCCAGTGCTCTTAACCGCTGAGCCACCTCTCCAGGCCTCACAAGTTTTCTTGATGATAGCACGGATATAAAATTTCCTTCTAAATATGCTTGTCCTACAGCTGTAATACGGGATAGCGCTGTGCCATGTAATTTGGCTAAATTCTCTTGATTTTATAGAGAACTCGTGTCAAAAGGAAGATGACATTGCAGGGACACAGACCACATCCAGACCTGGAACCAATGTTGGACTGGGCTCTTCCCAGAATGTTCCTCACTGTCTCCGTTAAAGCTGAATAGATCAAATCTGGCCAAGAAAGTAAACCCAGCATGTTCTAGTCACTGGAAGGACATATTAGAGGATGTGATCTCCTTCTCTTCGAGTACGTGTCTGTTTGTTAGTGAGAAACGAGCTAAGCCTACAGCCCCACCTGGGATTCTTCAGTACCAATGCGAAGGGTAGAGAACCAAGTTCTGGCCAGCCCATCCGAGTGTCTCCCTAATGAGCAGGAACTTATGATGGTAGCCAGAACCAGCACCATGTCTTCAGAGCACTGGTTCTCATAGAAGTATCCCAGTAGTTTCTGTGGGTTTGTGAGGACAGCTGAGCAGATCAGCTCTGCCCCTCTACCTATCTGCATTTGGATACTTTGCCAATCAGAGTTCCATTTAGTTCTGCTTTAATTTTAAAAAAGGAAGGTCCATAGCAACAACTTGAAAGCTGTTTGAATGATAGGAAGAGAACAGACTTTGGAAAGATGGCTTTGTGAGATACCAGGGATAAGATTAGGGGTAAAGTAACTCACCTTGGTAAACTGTATCATTTACTTTTCTGCTGCTCTGGTAAAACACCATGATTAAAGGCAACTTAAGGGAGAGCGAGATTATTTTGGCCTATGCTTCCAGAGGGATTAAAAAAAAAATCCATCATGGCAGACTGACCATCATGGTGGCCAGGAACAGGAAGCTGAGAGCTCAGATCCTCAAATTCAAACACCAAGCAGAGAGAGAAAACTGGGTGGATATGGCAGGAGACTTTTCGTCTCAAAGGTCCCCCAGTGATGCACTCCATTCCACCTACACCACCCAAACCTCCCCAAACAGTGCTACCAACTAGGAACCAACAGCCCAAGGCTATGGAGAACATTCTCTTTCAAAACTCTGCAGAGCCTGCGTCTCCTCAGCATTGAAACCCATGGTGTTTTAGTAGTTATTGTAAATATTAAATGGAGCAGCCCAGAGGAAAGTACCCAGCACCATTCCTGACATGGAGTAGATTCTGGGTAATAGGGAACTTCTCCCCATTGTTACCATCTTATCCTTTTTGAGATTACTTTTGCTTCAACAAAACTCTAGGCTAGAAAATGTCCTGTAGTTAGGGTGTGGCCCTCAAATCCATATGTTGAAAGCTTGATCTGTGAGCTGGTATTAGAAGATGGGGCCTAAAGGGAGCTGATTGGCCATTAAGACAGTCCTCATGAATGGATCAATAATGGCCTTATTTTAAGAATGGTTTAATTGCCTGGAGAGCAGGTGGTCAGGAAAATGAGTGCCTTCCATGGTCTCCCCTTAGCTATACTGTTATACTGTTTACCCTTCTGCTTTTCTACCTTGGGATGCTGCAGCAAAAAGATACTGGTGCTCTATCATGGCCTTCCCAGCCTCTTCCATGGCCTTCCCAGCTTCCAGAACAGAAATGTCTCAGCCAGTAGTATATAACACAGACCAATGTAGTACAGGATTGGGAACTCCAGGCAGCCATCCACAAACACAAACAAGGTGTGTGTGTGTGTGTGTGTGTGTGTGTGTGTGTGTGTGTGTGTGTGTGGTCGTGACAGTGGCAGAGGTGGAGTTCAGTTACAGACTGGGTAACCAATGTCATCTCTTTGTAAGCACAAGGCTGAGTAAGGACCACAGTCATCAGGCAACTTGCGAGCAGTCACCAGATTCAGAAATCTACCTCTGTCATAAAGAAACAAAATTGTTAGCTGGGGGCAGCTGGTGAGGGACCCCGGAGTTCACACTCTCAGTGCCTGGGGCATGGGCATTAACACAGGACAAGAAACAGTATCTATGGTGGCCCCTAGGATAGACTCCTTCCCATTGCCTGTGTTCTGGGGAAGAGAAAATAAATTTTCTCCCCTTTATTGATCCAAGGGATTATTCACGATGGCCTGTTTTCTTGCTTCAGATGAATTCTTGTGGAGACAGTACCCTAAGCCTGCAGAGCTGGGGGGATGCTCTAATAGTAATGGATGATCTTAAGTGACTTCTGTCTCCACCCCCTCACTCTGTCTTCCTGTCCATCAGCACCAACACTCCATTCTGGCCCAATTAGAATCATAAAATGACTCGGGCTCAGGAAATGTGTTTTGAACTTGAAGTTGCCTCTTCATATTTTTAAATCATTGCATTTGAGCCTAATTCAATGTGATTCTGTATTTCCTTCCCATTTAATCTGTGTGCTGCTTTGGCCTACTTGTTGCTAGGACAACGAGCATCAGATCTGGCGTTCACTTGTTGTCCAGGAGGAGGCTGTTAATTAACTCCCTGAGATTGCAGGCCAGGTAATCAATACCAAATGTATGGACTTGGCTGGAATGTTTTAATTAAATTTACAGTAATTTTATTTGCAGCTTCTTTTGCAATCTGCATGGCTGCTATTGATTTCTATTTCAGACACAATGGCCTATTCACGAGCCAGGTCATCCCTTCCCCTAATTCCTTTCCCCATCAGCTGAGCCAGTGTTAGATGAGGAATCACAAGGCAAATTGTTAGTTAAAATGATAAGACAGAAATGAAGCAAGCCTTAAAATATCAGGAGGGCTGGGCTTCTGCCAGTTCAGCTACCCCCACCTAGCTGTGTTTTGTATGAACTGAATCCAGAAAACAGAGATCAGGCAGGTTCCGTGGAAAATAACCCAATGATGGGGAGCAAATAGCAAAATCACACTGTAGCCCCCTCAGTACTGCTCAGAATAAAATACGAACAACCCGCCCTCCACCACCGCAGTATTTTTAGCAAAGTCGTGTCCTTCCAGCAGTGAGCTGTGCACCTCTTAGGAGAAACATACCCCCATCCCCTCTAAGCATCCTCGCTAAAAGTTTGAGCTCCTGAGGTAAGTAAACCCAGGCTTCCCTAGCAGCAAGGCCAAGTCAATTACACTGTCATCTTTCAGTGTCTATAGGTGGTGGGTCATTCCCCACCTCACCAAGTTGTCACAGATTAGAGAAAATCACACACAGGGTGGGCTTGGAGTGTGCACTCTGGAGTCAGTCAGGGTTTTATGGCCTGTTTCTGCCACTTGCTATTTGGATACCTTGAGGCCAACAACTTAACCCCTCGGGCCTCAGGCTTCTCGCTTGTCGAATGGGCACACTGCCACCTGTCTCACATTACGTGAATGGATGAACGTAAAGAATTGAGCCGCTGAGCCTGGCTCGTGGATTCCTGAGTTCTTCCACGTGAGTTCCCATCACACTGTCGGGGCCAATCCCTCAGCTCTGGGCAGCTGTGCTGTCTTGGCCAAGCAGCTTCCCCGGGGTGAAATGAACGAACCTGTACCAATTACTTGGGGTGACTGGAATTTATTGCAAGGATATTTGAGACCCCAGGTAGAATAAGAATCTTTGCCAACAGCCACACTACCACTCCAGACTTTGTTTTTTTCCTCTTAGGAGGGCCTTGAGAAGGATCAGGCCAAAGTTTACCTTCCTAAAGGGAAGAAGCCTGAGCTAAAGACTCCAGCGTTTTCTTGTTTGCCACTTTCTGCAGCGAGGAGTTTCATGAATGACTTCTGTCCTGTCAAGAATGGGCAGCTTCTACTAGATAGTCTCCTCTAACCACACATGAATCAGCTGAGGGCCATCAACACTTACATTCACGTCAGGGCATGCTAAGTCCTTTACAGCAGGAGCAGATGCTGGCCATGATGACCCGACCTAAGAAAACAGCCACACAGGTGCCGAAAATAAGAACTAAAGGAAATAGTCTTGGTGGGTGCCCTGTTACAATAGAGCCACCAAAACTTACATCATTTTCTCTATCTCTCCCTCCCTCCCTCCCTCCCTTCCTCCCTCCCTCCCTCCTTCCTTTCCTCCCCTCCCTCCCTCACTCCTTCCTTCCTTCCTTCCTTCCTTCCTTCCTTCCTTCCTTCCTTCCTTCCTTTCTTTTGTTCTTCTTCAAAACAAACACTAGTATTTTAGACATGCAAACTTTTATTTGCTGATAAAATATTTTGTTTTTAATACTTACTAGGGACTCATTAGACATTGCTGAGTGAGGGACGAAAGAACACATTGGAACAGGCTAACATGGTTCTATATGATTCCTTTCAGAATGGTGGAGAGCAGCCAAACCATGACTCTACTGGAAAGCATTTCAAGAGTCACTCTCTAAGTCCGATGATCTGTTTGACTGAAGGTGTTATTGGCCACAAGAGCCTGGAATGGCCACGAGGGAGCGGGTGAGATTTGTATTACGGCAAACACCTGCTTGAAAATTCTCTCTCTGCCTGCATGTTTTGTTTCAAATAAACAGAAACTTAGCAAGAGTGTATTAATTCCCCTTCAAAAGCAGCAGTAGAATGGTGTATTGGAAGTGCTCCAGCTAAAAGACAAAAAAACAAAATGTGTTCAGTGATGAAAATATAGTTGTTATGGTGGAATTTGAACATATTTCCCTCGACAATAAAATCAATCTGTTTTTCAGTGCTTAAGATGATCTCTTCTTGGGAGACACCATATTTATGGGCATTAAAAATTATTTGAATCCAGTTAGAGAATGAGGGGTGGGTGACACTTGAGAACATACTCTCTCACTAGGCTTTCCTAATGGAATCTGTCTCCCTTGCTCTTTCTTCACATTTTTACGGTGTCTATTCCCAGACACAAGCAGTGCAGAAAGTGAGGTCTGGGAAGGAATGGCTATGATTAAACACTGTGAACTCAGTTACCCGATCTTTTCTGAGAGATGAAAGACCACTGAGAAGTGGGTGGGAGCTGAGCAAAGCCATGGAACTTGGCCATCTAGAGACCCACCCTGGCCCGACTTCCTGCACTAGAATCCCCGTTCTGTCTACTTAAGGGGTAGGCTGAGGGCTTTGGGAGATTGCTTAACTTCCAAGGAGCTACAGTTGCCTTCAAAGCTACACTAATGAAGTCAAAAGCAAAACAGATTTGAAGAACGTGACTTTCTGGTCTGTGTCTCATCATTGCCTGAGAGCAGATCCCTTTTTCATTCATGTATATTATTTCATGGAATAATTGTGTAGCTTACCTTTCCCCCTCTAACTTTTTTTCCCTTTCCCAGATGCTATAGTGCAGAAGATGCATGCCCTCTCCAAGCCAGAGCTCTGGCTTTAAGACTCAGGCTGAGGTTCACAGTAGACATACTCTGTGATCCCTCAGGGGGAGTGTGGCATGGAGGTTTGTCATTTCATCCTTTAAGGAGCAGAATTGACATGGAGATGACTAGTAAGCACACATACTATGCACAGTGAACGTAAGAACCTAGTCTAAGTCCTCTCTCTCTCTCTCTCTCTTGTTTTTTTTGAGACAGGGTTTCTCTGTATAGCTTGGGAGCCTATCCTGGAACTCGCTTTGTGGAACAGGTTGGCCTTGAACTCACAGAGATCCACTTGCCTCTGCCTCCCAAGTGCTGGGATTAAAGGCATATGACACAACCACCTGGCTTTTTCTCCCATTTTTTTTTGGGGGGGGGCTTATGTAACTCTCAAAATAGTTTTCTGAAGACAGTATCAATCATCTCCTATTTTTTTTTAACAAGAGGAAACTGAAGCAAAGCAAACTTAAAAAACTTGTTCCAAACTACACTGTGGTGAAGAACCTGAGCGGAAACTGGGCAGTGCGGTTTCCATACATGGACTTAGTTTATGTCCATTGTTCCCCCCACACTATCAAAACCGTTCAACAGGAGCTGTGCTTCAGCAGGCCCAGAGTGGGTCTCTGGGTCTGTATCTCTAAATGTCCAGTGACATTGCTGACCCAGTGATCAGCCTTGGAACTGCAAGGGGTTCAAACAGTCTTCTAGCCAGAGGGATTGCCTTTATTTGAGTTCTTCAACTACAGAGCTCTTGCCGCATGTGGTAGGTAGTTCCTGTTGTTTGAAAGGGGTAATGATTACGAGAAAATCTTTATGAATTTATGGAGTGAAGACATTCTCTGTGCTGGTCACTTCTGCAAGGTATTGAAGGGAGCGGTTTAGTGTGAGCTGTGGAGAGAGCTGACCTTGTTGGATCTTGGCTCTGACTTTGATTAGCTTTGTGACTTTGAGCAAAACCCTGGCTTCGATGGGTCTGTGAAATGAGATAACAGTACTTTACCTCACAGGACTATTGTGAATCCTCACGATGAATCCAGGTTCCAAAGCGACAAGATTAGAACAAAGCTTGTCATCCGGCAAGTGCTTCTGTGTGTAGGCGCAGGGTAACTTCAGCTGGGTTCATTCTGACAACAGTTCTGTTTCAGTTTCCTGTCTTTGGCTTCAGTAGAACAGGGGATGACTCACAAAACAACCCCATTTACACCACCATTTTCTAAAACTCTTGAATCCCTGGTGTGTGTGTGTGTGTGTGTGTGTGTGTGTGTGTGTGTGTGTGTACACTGATTGATACACACTTGTGTGTCCCAATGTGACTAATATGACTTTTTATAGAAATAAATTAATGAGGCATCCAAAATGAGAGTAGGGCTCATTCATATCCTGACAACCCTCCAACCCATTCGGATTCTGCCAAGTGTAATGCCAGTTGTTCTGTTCTCGGGTTAAGTATGAGAATGTTAGTCCCCAATCCTGAAACAGTAGAAGTAAGAATTGCTTTTGTTTTGTTTTCTTTCTTTTTTCTAAGAAAACAGACACTAGGTGATTGAGATACACAAAACATTAGAAATATCACAAAGACCCAGGTATTAGGACTTACCTCCCATCTTCAGAAATAGAATATAGTAAAATTGAGTATGTCCCATATTTTCCTTTTATGCCCCCCTCCAGTTGTATTCTCTCTTTTTCAGAGGGAGCTATTCTTCAAATATAATATTTATCCTTTAAAATTTTTCATGTATTCTTTATTGACAGGCCTGTGTGTGTGTGTGTGTGTGTGTGTGTGTGTGTGTGTGAGAGAGAGAGAGAGAGAGAGAGAGAGAGAGAGAGAGAGAGAGACAAGGTTACATTTTACATAGTTAATATTTGTATATCATGTGTCCTTGAGCAATTTACTTTTGTCTCTACATTTCAGCAGTGAAATTTATTTCTGTGGCTCTCTGTAGCTCTATAGTTCAGTTCTGAGTTCTGTCACTTACAAGTATTATAACCCAATTTATTTTTCACTCTCCTGCGTGACAAACTCTTACCTCCTCTGGAGTAGAGAATAGCCGTCTCATCACACAACCCTCCCCTACCTCCCATTGTAGCAGGAATTCAAGACTTGAAGTTTCCAGGCTTGGTTCTGGAGCTCAAAGATATTTTGTCTTCTGGCTCAAGTAGATTTTGATGTTTGTGTCCTAGCATTTCTTCCTTTTTGACTCTACTGTATATTTGAAAGACGTGTCTAAAAATTCAATGCACTTTGGTTTTGTACTGGGCTGTGTAGGCTTCCTCATACCTCCAGCGAGCAGCTAATTCACTGATGAATAGACAAGAGTACTCAGGATATGACGTGGAGAAAAGGCACTGGATTGGGACTGAATCAATATCTTCAAATAATAATGGCCATGTTGATAAAGACAGTTACACCAACATGGATGACTAAATGATATAATTTCACTGAGTAATGTTCTGTCCCCCCTCCATTTTATAGCTTATGTGTTTCATCTAGGGAATCTTGTTAACATGGAGACTTGCTACCTCAGGTGGAGGCAAGGAGTTGAGATTCCACACTCCTAACAAGCTCTCAGAAAACACAGCTGCTGGTCCTCAGAGTCCTCAGCCAGACTCTGAGCAAAGACAACGTATGGATAGAGTTTACATTTGGTTCAGATTTTAGTTTAGTTTAGCTTTCCCCCCACAGTTTTCATCTTTTTGTGGGGACCTCGGGACAATCCATGTCTCTTGTAGTGGTGCTGTTGATTACAGCTTCCTGACAGATGACAAACCAAACCGTCCAGATCAACCAAATAAAAATGTCTAGGGCTGGGATCTACACACAGCTTTTAATGGTATCTAGGTTACTTCAATGTGCAGTCAAGACTTTCAAGAAACTTCGTCCAAGGGCAGATGTTCTCACACTTTGGCACACATTATAATTTCCTGGAAGTGTTGTTGAAATGTAAGATTGCTAGGGATCGGCCAAATGACTCAGTGGTCTAGAGTGGACCTAAGAATTTGTATTCCTAGCAAGTTCCCAGGTGATGTTGGAAGACTGCCAGCCTTGGGACTCCACTTGGAGAGCCATTACTAATGACTGGAGTGGTCCTCTGTAAAATAGACACAAGTATTACCCACTTCTTATGGCCATTGATGGCTTAAATGAGAAATGTCCCTTGTAAGCTCTGGTATTTGAAGACTTGGTCCCCAGTTGGTGGCACTGTTTGGAAACCTTTGTGAGGTAAGGCCTTCATGGAGGAAGTATTTAACGGGGCAGGCTTTGAGTGTTTATGGTGTAGGCCCTACTTCCTGTTCACTCCCTGCTTGGTGCTTGTAGCTGAGGATGTGAGCTCTCAGCTTCTGGTTCCTGCCACCACAACTGTCATTTACTTTGATGCTTCCCTGCCATGATGGACTTTTATCCTCTGGAACTACAAGTCAAAGCAAACTCTCTTCCTTAAGTTGCCTTGGACATGATGGTTTGTTGCAGCAACACAAATGTTTCTATAACATGACTCAGTGGATGATCCACAGAATAAAACCGTTATATTGTGCACACAGTAGACAATCAAGAAATGACTTCCCTTATGATGGTTAAATCTTGTGTTGTATCTACATTCAAGTGAGTTAATTAGTAAATCTTTAGTTGATTTGTCCATAATATTGGTTAGGTTGTTTTACTTAACATGTTTATTTTGAAGTTTCCCAGTTAAAGAGACACTTCTAGGTGTAGTAAAAGTGATAGCATTGCCTCTCAGAAATATTCAACACACAGTCCAGTTCCATTGACATTCTACTCATATGCACATCCATGGTCACATCAGTGACTACACATCTACATGCTCATGTGCTGTGAATACATCATACTTTCAATATTCTCCTTCCTCCTCCTCCTTTTTCTTCTTCTTCTTCCCAACAGACCACACCTACCTGTGACAGAAGTAGAGTCTCTAGAGACTCAAGTTTGTAGAAGCTGGGGTGGTCTCCAAAGGAAGGTAGATGAGAAGGAAAGGGGGTTGGTGTACCCACTTCTGAGCCTTGAAGCTCTGCCAAGATCACATTGCCTCACCAACTCTGACATCAACTCCATTGTGATTTTTTTTTTCTCCCTGTGAATGCCGTGTTCCCATACAGCTCCTTCCCAGGAAGAAGCATTCCCAGGTGGGATCCTCTGGCCCAAAGGCTGCTGCTTCAGCGCCGTCTTTGTTAACCCAAGGAGGCTGCCTTTTGGGTTTTGCAAAGAAGCACATCATTTTCACTAAATTCTCTGCGTCCAAAATGACCCCTTGCTGGGCTTTGCAGCTTCCCCGGTGAACTGCAGCTATTGATCTTGCTACCAGCTTTGTGAGTAATGCCGACAAGACAGTTTCTGGTGCCTTCTCTGACAACTGCCCAGATTTGGGACTCAAGCTGGATGCGGCCTGCATCGTAAACATGCCCAGCTTGTGCTGACAACATAGAAAACACTTGAGGATAAACATTTGTGCCGGCTAAAAATGTCTTGTGGGATCGGGAGTGTTTCATCAAAAGACTTATCTATGCATTTCGGAGGGTGTCTGAAAACCTTCTACAACCCCAAAGCAACGGTTCTGACTGACTCATTCATCAGTATCCACTGCATTTCTTACCCTAAGCTTCAAAGAGGGAAAATGAAATGAAAGGGTTAATTCTTATTAAAAATGGACAGATGTCCTTCCTGGGCGATAGAAGGGCTTAACTGAAGGATGTTTGCTGTAGACAGGCATTTGGGGCTCAGGCCTGACTATGTTTCCTTTTAATGTCTCCTGACAAATCTGGACTTGAGGATCAGGACCTGTTGCCTAAGAAAAGATGGTAATTCTCCCTAAGCAATTGCTGGGTTAATTAAGTCTGTCACTAGTTCTGAGGGCAATTGTAGCCAAGTTGAGAGGGCTTTAGAGCCAAGGCTAGTTGCTGTTTTGTGAAACAGTCTGAAATAATTCTCTCTTGGGTCGATATTTCTGGCATGGACAATGCCGCCTTTCTAGAGTTGAGCTTAGACAGCTGGTCTCAGGAAAAGCTATGCATTTATTAAGACCCATGGCCACTGGGCATTAAATTCTCCTCTAATCTGGAGCAGAACCTAAAGAGGATGGGAAAGAATCCATTAAGGGGAGAAAAACACTGCACATGGGAAGGCTCTGTAGCCGTGATGGCAGCTAATGCTGTGGGCACAGTTTATAAACGGCCTTGGAGTGGGGAGGCAGAGTGCTCTGTAGAATGTGTATCTATGTTAGGTTTTTTTAAAATGTGTTCCTGTCCACTGAGAGAAAGAAGAAAAAGAACCACTACAATAGTAATCCTCATTCTTAGGGACTGTGCACCTCCTGTGCATGAAGCATTTCCCACAGCAGATCACTGCTCTTCACAGTGACTCACACGGGGAGGCCTATCAATCCATTTCATTAGGAGAAGCACAGAGAGGAGACATGATTCGTCCAAGGCTGAATATCTGGTAAGAGAGTAAGCTGGGGCTGGGAACTTAATCAGGATTATGGAGCTCCTAGCCTGACTCTCACTGAGGAGGCAGATGGGCCAAAGGGAGAACGGATCACAGGAGTGTGAGGAGCATCAGAGGTGACATCCAGTTATAACAGGAACTATAGGGTAAGTCTGAGTTTCAAAATTACAGGAGCATTTGAGTTGCTTATACTCACTGCAAGTTGTATTTTCTATTATGTATTATCTATCTATCTATCTATCTATCTATCTATCTATCTATCATCATCATCTATCTACCTTTCTATCTGTCATCAATCATCCACCAATCTATTTATTATCTATACTTTCTACATAAATAGAGCTTAGTGTTCTTTACTAAAAAAACACCATCAGATCAAGTTGGAGTCTGCTAGCTTATTCCATTTTCTTTCCTTTCGGGGACAAACCTTTATGAAATTTTAGATATACAGTCCATTTTATTACATTTATCACTTACATACTGCATTCATAAAAACACATAGAAGTTTTATTTCTTGTAATAGTAAGTGGTACTATATACTATAAATTAACATGCAATGTGTTCTTTTAAAAAGAGTATGTCTGATATTAGACTATCCTTGAATTCTGAGCATACTTCATTATGGTTAAATGAGTCAGTCATTATTTTAAAAACATGTTGCCTAACTCACTTTGTCAACATTTTTCTGTTTACCTGAGCAGTCTTTAATGGAAGTTGTGTATGAAGCGGCTCTACTCCTGCATCTCCTCAATCGTTTCTTCCTTGTAGTTGTCCTTCTCCTTCCATACTTGTCCAGAGTTGCCTGCCCTTTCCAGGAGCTTTTCGTGGTCTTTGCCCAGCTCTAGCCTGGTAATAACCACCTTGCTGGGGTGGATGCCCACATGGACAGTTCTGCCATTCCCCTTTTCGCTGCACTCATTCCATGTAGATGACATATGTCTTCCTGTACACTAGAACCACTTTGTCAATCTGCTGGCCTTTGTTGTGCCCTCAGACAATCTGAACTTCATCATCCTTTCCAATGGGTGTAGATCGAACATTGCCCTTCTGTCTCAGCTCTTTGGAAAGAGGGGGAGATGTGATCTTCCTCCAAATGTGAGAAGGTGCGTTGAAATGCTGTTTGTGACTCTTGCTTCTGTCATAAGTTACAGAGGGATTGAACTTCATTTTGTCTGCTGTGATCCAGCCATGGCCACCTCACTTTGTTAACATTTTACTGAGTTTTTATTGAAGATTGGTCAACTAGGCACTGTGGTACATGTCTGTGGTCCCAGGACTGAAGGGGTAGAATTGTGTGAATTTGAGGCCAGTCTAGGCTACACAGTGAGAGAACAAAGAAAGAAAGAAACAGACAGACAGTTCAGTGTTTTATTTTTGTGACATGACTCCTTACTTCTGCATACTGCTTTCTGACTGTCAGAGTGCATCCAGAGCACTCCACTTCTCAAATGAGGTGGTGCATCGGGTGACATTGTTCTCCTACAAAGCAAGGCTAAGGTGAATTTTTAAAAAAAACACCGTTAAAAAAAATCTCAGCAAGTTTAAAGAATTTAAAAAAAAATTGTATTTAAGCAACACCTCCAGAAACTTGTTAAGAGTGGTGGTATTTGAACAACGGCCATGCCCTCTCCCTTTCCCAGCTCAGCATAAATAGATGGCACATGCTCCCCAAACCGAGTATTCCGTTCTCAGAACTGCAAACTGAGGGCTGTGCTTTTCTGGAGGAGAGTGCATGGCCTCTCCCATCTTCCTTTGCTGTGTTTACTCCACCAAACACCTATCCTTAGGGCAGAGGCTCTGGGAAGCCAAGGCACGCTGAGAAGACTGTATCCTCCCTTGTGGTCATCTTAAGCCATTTCTTACAGTGTGACAAGCCAAAAAGACCTAGGCCACTGTCCCCACCCAATGTCCTGAACTTTGAATAATGGATGCAAGGCACCAATCACATCCCAGCTCTGGAGTTTATGACTTGGAGCTTTTACTCAGAATAGAGGCAGGCCTTGAGAGTTCAGAGCCCTCCTTTAAGGAGCTGATTGCACTTGCAACAGAGTTTAAAGGAAGCTCAGGCTTAAATGCACTCAGAAAATCAATAGAACTTTGAAAGGTAATAGCAACAAGCCACATCCTGGAGCAGTTTGTTTTCTAGAAAGAACCGACAAGAGGGACAACTAAGAAGAACCTTTTCGGGGTCAGAGAAAACCTTAAACACTGACCTCAGAAATATCCATCCAAGGGACCGAGTTTATTGGAGCAGACAGGGGACAATGTGTGCCCCAGGGCATTGTCATCATACAGGAAAGAGCAAACATCTGGTGGTTAGTGGAGCTTGACTCCTGAGTGTGATCATGAGAAAGTGGAGTCCAAGGGAGCTCTCTCCAAATCGCTGGCACTGCAGGGTGAGACCTGGCACCACCAAGGCTCACTAGTGAATGACTACAGCGCTTCATTCTGCAGTGGTGGTGAAGGAATGAAGGAATGGAGTTCGCTATTATTCTCCAGGTCTCCACCATAAAATGAACAAGCACACAATGGGAACACACCCAAATTGCTGTCCTTTGTCTAACCACCCCATAAAAAAGGCAGGAAAATCCAATTCACAAACTGGAAGGTGACAGAGGCTCCCAGGGAGAGCACCTGCTTTCAGCCGACAGAAAGACACCCTCGCTGAAGAGGTAAAGTGCGATGAAAGCAGATCATACAAGCGAAGAGAAAGAGGGAGACACTTAAAATGTGAACCAAGCAGAAACTGTACAGATGAAAAGCATAATAATCAAAGGTGTGTATCTTAACAAAAAAATAAAGGAATAAATACAAAATGTAGAAAATGATTCAGGAACAGGATATAAAGGAAGTATTGTTGGTACAGCTAGGCAATGTATGTTTAAGCTAAGCATTATTAGAAAAGTCAAAAAGTCTAAAACCTTGAAGTTTATAGTGTAAAAGGCCTATCATAGGCTAAGATTAGTTATTACAGTGTAAAGAGAATAAAATAAGTTTAGTGAGGCTGAAGAACAGGGCGTTTAGCTCAGTAGGATGGTCGTGTCTGAAGCCTTCATGCTCACCAGCTGTTCACTGACTCACCCAGAACAGCTATCTCAGGAGCTCCATTTAGGAGAATGACTTACAGAGACATGACATTTGTATCCATTATTTTTACTGCACCTTTCAATACTGAGATCTGCGAATACCACGGTGTTACAATTAACTACAGTGTTCAGTGTTGTAACAGGCTGTACAGATTTGTGCTCATGTGCTAATAGGCTCACACGCAGGCTTGTGACAGTGTATTCTTGGACGTTTTCATAACCATGAATTACCTAGTGACAAATTTCACATGCTATAACCCTGTTGCTAAGTGCCGGTGACTATAATATGTTGGCTTGTAGTGCACACTCATGTAGATAATTACTAATCACAGGCAGAGGAGGTGAGAGGAAAGCACACTGGGTGAGGGGTCCACACAGGATGACAACTGCAGACCTCAGGAAAATAGGGAGAAGCATCAATCAAAAACAAAATAAAAAACGGTTTCTCTAGTTCCTTGTTGAGCTTTTTCAATAATAAACACACAAAAATGTAAAGCAACAATTATATCATGTTTTTAAACATATAATAAGAATCATACTTACCATAAAGATAGCCCCAGAACCCAAGTACAGTGGTATACTCTTGTAATCCCAACACTAGGGAGGTTGAGGCAGAAGGATATGAGTTCGAGGTCAGACTGAGCTATGTAGAGAGTTCCAGGCCTGACTGGGCTCTAAGAACCAGTTACGAATAATTTTTAAAATGTAACAAAAACGATAGGAGTGGAGCTATCCTAGGTATTTTCTGTTTTTCTGTCTCACGAAGACTGTTATAAATCTAAAGTTGGTTCTTATAAGTTATATATATGTAAAAACTCCAGAGATGACTAGAGAAATATCTTTTACCAGTAGTGAAAATTGCTAAAACAACTAACTTGTTATAATTGAAAACATCAAGCAAAAAAGTCAACAAAGGGAAGAAAAATGGGAGAGTATGTAAGTCATTTCACTAAATATGAGTGTATTAAATCACTCAGGCAAGGGGCAGGTATCAGACAGAGGAAAAGAGAACACAGAGACAAATCGAGTGACTCACTGTCTGTAGGAGGCACACATCAGAGTCTACAGGACAAGTGCATTGAAAGGGAAGGGTGGGGAAGATCTCCTGGGCACAAGCTGTCCCCAGGAGAGCTGGGGTAGCTACACCAGCACCTGGGAGATCATTCTAGAACAAGGCCAGAAGAGGAAAAGTCAGATGCTGCACAACGGTGAAAGGAAGATATAACTACTATAAACATGTAGGCATCTGCAGATGATCCCTTGGATACAGGGAAGCCTTGGAACAGGAAGCTGAAGTAGGCATTTTAACAATAATGGAGGCATCCACGACTCACTTTAATAAAGGGAAGCTAATAGGCAGGAAACAAGAAAAGGTACAGAAGACTTGAGCAGCACCCCAAACTGACTAGTCCTCACAGACATCTGTAGAATACCATATCCAACAACAGAACATACAGTCTGATAAAACACATAAATGACACTCAGATCATAAAATTAGACTTAATAAATTTGATCATACAATGGGATGGTGCTAAGAATTAACAGCAGGATGACATTTTGGAAATCTGCAAATACGAAGCTAAAACATGTACTGCTGCAAACCAAGAGATAAATAAAAAATGGCAAAGGCCATTAGAAAACACTTTGCTATAAATGGAGCGTGCCATAAAGACTTGTGGAGTACAGAGTGAACAATACTGTAAATGTGAACAGCACAATGGAGGGAAATGAATCGCAAACAGCAACATAACTTCAAAACACTCAAAACAGAAGATCAAGTTAAACTCACAGAATTCAAAAAGAAACAATCTAATGATACCCAACACCCTTTTACAATAAGAGCACTCAAAGAAGAGTAGACAGGAACACTGAAACCTCCCAAGTCATATAAATATGATATTTATAGAGAAAAAACTGAAACCCCCATCCCAGGACAAAAACAGAGTCCTTTCCACGATTATCACTTCTACCCAACAGTGGGAAGGTGTTTCTGTCAGAGCGCTTGGGTTGTGAGACGAGAAGAAGGTTGTATTAGCTGACTCCTGATGCCATGCTAAGACACTGTTGACAGCATGACATAGACAAGAGGAAGCTGGTTTCTCACAGCTATGGAGAAATCAAGGTCCATCAGGGAACAGCTGATGATGGTATCCTTGGACCTGTAGGTGTCCCTGTGTTTGGGTCTGGAAGGAGCCGCAGGATTTCCTTCTAATATTGTTCCTCAGGGCCCCAACTTTATGATCTTGTTTGCCTTTTTCTTTGTCTGTTTTTAATTTTTGTTTTTTGTTTTAAGAGACAGGGCTTCTCTGTGTCGCTCCAGCTGTCCCGCAACTCACTCTGTAGACCAGGCTGGCCTCTAACTCACAGAGATCTGCCTGCCTCTGTCTTTTGAGTGCCAGGATTCAAGATGTGCATCACTACTGCCTGGCTGATGCTATTTGACTTTATTTCCTTACTTCAAATATGACCACAGAGTAGAACTTTAACATGTCATTTTTTGGAAAAAGAAACATAAATATTCATTCTACAAGGTTCCACCCTGGAATATTCCAAATGTATGCAAAATGCATTTGTTTTCAGCATCAAAATGTCTGGTTCATTACAGAATTAGCTTTAAAGTCCAAAAAATTACAAATTCTTCTCTAAACCTGTCTCAGGGAACATAGCAGAAGGGAAGGTATAGAGAGTGTAAGAGGCAGGATCCCAGGAAGTCTGCTGTGAAACCCTCTGTCCTAGTAATGACTGCATAAGCAAGACCAGAGCATCGGCAATATCGATGGATATATTAATGTAGAAGACGGTTAATTTCATGGGATCCCACCCCTAGACGAAGACCAACAGGCAGCTAGTGACAGCTGGAGAAGGAGAATACACACACACACACACACACACACACACACACACACACACACACGGAGGGGGAAATGATATAATTCTATTTCAATTAAAATATATTAAAAATTAAAAAATCATTTAAATCAGATATTGGCGAGACATGAGGTATGATTCACCCTGCGGCAAAATTCTCTAGCTTTGAATTTGAGAGACCAGGCAGGTTATGTGCATCTAGAACACAATGGTAGGCCAGGCAGAGGCTAACCATTCCCATTCCAAGAGGTACATGGGAAAGACGAAAGGGAAGTCTAGCTAGATAAATCCCATTAGATCTCAAGGCTCTAGCATAATACTCTTTGGTTAGGTGCTCTGTTCTGAAGGGCCATCAGGGACAGAATGTCACTCTCACAGCTCTGTTTTCTATATCTTTTGAGATAGGGGCAGGTCATAGTCTTCTAAACAAGGAGGAAACAGCCCCAGAATGGTTCCAGTAACAACAGTGCCTTTTTTCTCCTCTCTTATTTCTCTGTCTTCATAGAATTGACTGGGAGGACTGGGAAGTGAGTGTAGGGGGGGTACATGATGTGAAATTCTCGAATAATCAATTAAAATACTATGTTAAAAAGAAAAAGAATGACTGGGAAGATCCATACTTGGTCCTGATGGTCACCATGGCCGACAGTGGCCACACAAGGGGTGTGGTATTGGCCACCCTCGCCCCTGGGCCTGGGCAGTGGCAACACAGGGCTCCTCCCCCATGTCTACTCCAGAGACTCCACAAAGAGATCCCAGAGATAGATGTGGATGAACTCTTGGACATGGAACACGACAGAGCTTGGACTGCTAGAGTCGAGGAGCCGTTAGCTGAGTGTTACAAACCTCTGAGGCCTTCACTTTTGGCCTGCTAGACAAGATCTGGGCCATGAAGAAGCTGAGCCCACCCCAGAAGAAGGAAGGGTCTTGACCCAGATGATCACGGATCCCACAGGACAATTGCTGCCCCCTAACAACCTCATAGCAACAGCAATACTGGGGCACCCTGCAGCCGGGTTGGTACAGTGAGCATAGATCCCTGTGCCCCTGCCTAGGGCCCTTTTCCCTTGACCTCAATTTTCCATTTTTTTTTTAAATTGCTTTTGAACTGATGGGACTATTCGTATTTTTATATTGACTCTACGGCACAAGTCCTTTAAAAATAAAGTTGGGATATGCCTTTGGAGTTACCAATAAATAAATAAACAAAAAATAAATAAAAGAGTGATTGGGGAGTGTCTGTTATTGACACAGAGTCTCTTCTGGGGTGCTGAGAAAAAACCATTGAGGTGACAGTTATACAGACATGAGAAAGATAAATGCTGTTACCTCAAGGCTTAAATGGATGGATTGTGCAGTCTATGAATTACATTTTAATAAAACGGTTACAAATTAAATTCAAAGGAAAATCAATTATGGTAGCTTACCTCCTTGGTTTCTGACACTGTAAAATTTTCTTATTTTCTTATTGAGCAGGAAATATCAAGCGTGGGGTATCTGGGGCTGGTATTTGTACAGGAGAAAATTTTCTTTTTTTCCATTAGAGTAAAAATATTTAATGGTGATTCAATATAGATGTATTTTTGACTTGATCCTGGTTACTATTTTGCCTAAAAGATTATCCATTTCTGGAAAGTTTCACAATACTGGCATAGATTGCATTGTCTTATTTGTTTCTGTTAACATGTTGGTACTACATGAATTTTCCTGTGGAAGGAGGCAGAGCTAACATTTTTCTTTGACCAAGGCATTCATTTCTTCCGTTGCGTCTCCCAAGCCCGCGGTTCACCCCTTCACCTCTGGTATTCTGTTAGTGAGGGTTTCTAAAATTTTCATTTCCACATTTCCCTCAGGTTGGGTTTTCTGTATTGATTCTATTCTCCACTTTCCTATCTTGAGCTGTTTTATTCATTATTCATTCCTTCCACTGTTTGTTTGTGTTTTCGTGGATTTCTTTAAAGGATTTATTAATTTTCTCTTTCAGTGTCTCTGTCATATTCCTGAAGATGATGTTAAGATCCTTGTCGTATGCTTCCACTATGTTACAACACACAGGGCCTACTCTGGTAGCACTCCTGGGCTCTAGTGCAAACACATTGTCCTTGCTGTTACTGACTGTGTTTCAACACTGGCCTGTAGTCATCTGGGTTTGGTGGTGGTCGTGGTGTGTGTGTATGTGTGTCCTTTCTTTTGATCTTGCTGGTCTGAGAAGATTGTAATTCTAGTTGCTGATATCTGGTATTGTCCTTTTTGGGTGTACGTTTTGTTCCTAGGTTTCTGTTACCCTCCTCTGGTTCTTAGGGGAGTGTGGTGGCTGTGTGTTACTTGGTAGGAAATTCTTCTGGGATCCTGACAGGTGTGACACCTGGGAATTCTGGATAAAATGTGTTCCTAGCTATTGGAAGCTGGTGCTTAGGAATGGAGATGGGCTATGAAGGAGGGATAAGAGGGTTCAAAGGAGGAATGGGGATGGGCTAGGAGGGAGTGCTAACAGGGTCCATAGGAAAGAGGAAAGCAGGGTGTCTTCCCAGGATCTGCATAGTCCCCTGGTAATGGAGGCATAGAGTGAGGAGAGGTCACAACAGGTAGTCTGTTCTGAAGTGATTTTTCTAAAGACAGTCTGATGGCTATTCTTGGTTGTCAACTTGACTACATCTGGAATGAATTAAAATCCAAAAATGGAGGCACACATATGAGAGAAATTTTTGCTGAATTTGAAGTAGGTATATATACTTCTAACTCAGACCTTCGAGTTAGGAAGACACATGCCTTTAATCAGGATCTTGAGGTGGGAAGACACACCTTTAATCTGGGCTACACCTGCTGGGAGCCTGTGTAAGGACATGGAAGAAGGAAGCTTTTGCTCTTTGCCTGCTTGCTCTCAGCTTGCTAACAAGTCCATTCCTTCACTGGCATTAGAGTCTACTTATTCAGGATTCCAGCGTATACTGAAGACCAGCTGAGACATCCAGCCCCATGGTCTGAGCAACTACTGGATTTATGGACTTTCAGTTCCTAGCCAACTGTAGCACAAATTCTAATTGATCTTAATAATAAAAACATTAAAAACCTGGAGTCAGATTTCAGGGTAAATGTAGTGTGTAGCCATTCCAGCTTTGGTCTGGAAGTTCCAACCCCCATTGAAGCTTCGGTAACTATCACACCTACAAGGCGGGGCCAAGGGAGGGCCCTGAAGACCCGAGCTCTTCCAGCTTGGACCCTGGATGCTAGAGGTAGACTGAGGAGAGTTCTCCAGAGAACACCGCCTGACTGCGCTGTGTCTTTCCCAGACCCTGCAACCTACCTATCCCTTCATTTGTAAGTTACACCATTAAATAAACCTCCCTTTTAACTACGTGGAGTGGCCTTAATAATTTCACCAATAGGTAAATGCTGAAAGATGGAAAAGTAAAGGAGCTAGCCATTAGAGAGACTTCTTACCTCTACCGAATTCTCAGACTGGAGGGGACTGAGCTCTTGCCTCCACCAGCCTTATATTACTGTCTCCACCTCCCTATTGCTGGGATTAAAAGTGTGAGCCTCCACACCTGGCTCTGTTTCTCTTTTAGGCTGGATCAATCTGATGTAGTCCAGAGTGGCCTTGAACTCCTGATCTTCCTGCTTCCTCCTCTCAAATGCTTGAATTAAAGGTGTGTGCCACCATGGACTTTCCTCTAGTTAACTAGTGGCTAGCTCCACCCTCTGATCTCCAGGCAAGCTTTATTTGTTAGAACACAAACAAAATATCACCACAGCCAACCAATGTTGAATTAGTGGGACCTTAGCCTATAAATAATTTTAATAAATCCCATATATATTCTAATAAGTCCCATATATATTCATTCTATAAATTCTGTTAATCTAGAGGACCCTGAGTCATTTAAAGAAGGAATTGTGCAAGCTTTATTAGTACATTGATGATATTATTCATATCTTACATGTTCTTTCTTGATTTTGTTTTGGCTATTTTGATATATTAGTTTCTAAAGGAAGTATGTTAAATTCTTCTATCCTGTGAAACAAGGCATATTTTTAAGATGTATATAACACACTTGTATGACTTTAGTCTTTTGGAAGTTACTCACTTTCATTGTGGGGTAGCCCTCTCTTAACCTTATTAGGTATCTCTTCCTTTAAATGTTGTTTTATTGCAATGGTATCAGCAGGCAAGTTCTAATGGTGTGGGTAATTATTTTACTTTCATCATCTTATTCTCAATCTTTCTATATAATTTTCTTTTACTTCTGTCTTTCCAAGAAGAAAATAACTGAGTTCTGTTAATTCAACATGATATTTTCTTTAATAAATATTAATATAATGTTTCAATTTTTTTCATTTTATAGTTTTGAGACAGGGTCTTCTTATATAGCCCAGGATGGCTTTGAACTCACAACTCTTCTGCCTCAGTCTGGTGCTGGGATTGCAGGCATGCACCAATACAACCTCAAAAATACCAACTCTTCCCAAACCTGTTTCTACTGTCTTTCTGGTCTTTAGATTGCTGTAGATTTTCTTAGTTTATTTTCTCCTAAGCTTTGGTGATGGGTGGAATTTTGTGTGTGCCCTTTGGGTTCCTCTGCTGTTTCCGAAGTTTTGGTTTATATCTCAGGCTTCTCGGTGATATTTGAAGGCCCAACAGAGTATTAATCTTTCTTTCTGAATGTCATTCAAAGTGAACCACCTCTGTTGATTTCAATAAGTAGATCTGTCTGAAGTATAGGGACCCTTTTCCTATTTTTCTTTTTAAACGAGTCTTCTTTGAAAGCAGGCTGTTTACTGTTGTTTCTAAGACGATTTCTTCAGTGTAGCTCAAACTGACCTTAAGCACTCAATTCTCTACCCCAACTTTTCCAGTCTCGGATTCCAAGTGAATGTTACTTGCCTCTGTTCTTGAAACCAAAACTGTTCACAAAGAAGGGTTTTTGGTGCTGGTGAGATGGTTCTGTGAGTTTTCACTGCTTGCCTGTAGGCCTCACCACGTGAGTTTGACCCTTAGATCTCACATGGTGGGTGGGAACCAAATCTCCAGAGTTATTCTTTGAACTACACACACACCACGACACGAGTATGCCTGTGATGGCTTGTGCTCTCTCTGTCATACACACATACGCATGCGTGTACACACTTGTAAAATAAACAGGTTAGAAAACTGGTGAAAAATGAATGAGAAACAGGAAAATCAGACATATTTACTTAACTACAAAAGATGACTTGATCTTAAATCAGAGTACTTTCTAGTTACTGAATTTTCATGTGGAATACCAAGACCAAGACTGATTTTATTCTCACTCAAAACTCTGCTACGTGACATCAGAGCTGATTTCATTTTCTAAAACTGGCTCAAGGTGGTGAAATATGGTAGTCAGTAATTCCTGACCATTTTTATCTTTCCAGTATTCATTTAATGAGTTTATGTCTTCATTTTTAATGACTTCAGCAGTAAATGTTACTTGATCCCATGTAAAGAAAATGTATTTAATTAATGCTGGCTCCTAAAGTTTCACGAGGAAATACTTCCTCAATTTATAATATACTCTATTATGGGTACCACCCAAGCAGTCAGTGTCTGGGGGCAAGGGGAGAGTGTGGGGCACAGCCATTCAGCAGGCTGAAGCAAACTGAGCTAGACAGCAGCTTCCTTTATAGTGAGATTCCAGGTGGAATGCAGGAGGTCGCCACAGGAAATCTCAGTGTTGTGTGACCTAACCAGTTCTCTCCTGAGCATACAAGGGAAGCCAGGCCTGGGTATAGACCTTGGGTTCCCTTAGTGTGGTGAGGGAAACTCATGATTACAGGATGAGAGAACCACCTAACATCTTATTTTCTATCATTATAAACTTTAACAACGTGCTTTTTTATTGGGTACTGTGGCTCATGCCTGTAATCTTAGCACTTGAAAGACTTATACAGGAAGAGGATCATGAGTTCCAGGCTAGCAAAAGTCAGATAAAAATCTAACATTGTGAGGTATCCTTATTCACATGCATGATTCTTTCTAGTCTTTTATTAACTATCTTCCCCCACCCCTGCTGGCCTCCAGTGGTATTTGCACACATACAGCATACACACACACACACACACACACACACACACACACACACACACACACACACATTTTTTAAAACCTTCCTTGATCGTGAGTTCTCCACGTCAGGCCAGGCAGTCTGGGAAGTGACTAATGGTCCTTAGGGTGGATATTCTGGACAAGGCAGTGAGTCACATCCTAGAGAGGATACACAGGACAGATATTCAGTGGTACACAATTAAGGACTTGGTGATTATTTATTTCAAGAATTTGCCCACATAGACTGGTTGACTAAAGGTACTAGGAGCCATGGAACCTGAAACTAAGATAAAAAGACGGCTATATCATTTGTGTCTTCCACTGCATTTCATGGTATCACAGTCTTCACAAATATCAGTTCTCATGCATGTAAATGTGTTATTTAGATGTGTCTTACATTAGTTTATTTCCATCTTAGTATCTATTTTTATCAGAAAAGAGTCAGTGATAGTTGTGTGAGAGTTCATGAAACACGTATTAGCTGACTGGCTATTTCCTCATCTCTGTCTCTAAAATGGGATCATGAGATATGACACCTTTTTTTTTTTTTCTGTTGCTAAGGCTACACACATCTGAATGTCCAAAATAGCCATTGACATTTCAATGTGGCGGAGAGCTTTTCAAAGGAGAGATTCAGGGCCCAGAAAGGGAGAGGCGAGGTTAATAGTGGACACAGATTGGTGCATTTTAATTACTGGCAAATCCAAATTAGATTCTGAGATAAAATAGCATCAGGTATTAAGAGAGGCCAGGGGGTCGGAGGCTCCAGGCCCTGCTAACGATGCCCGCCCTCAGTGCTGTAATTGATTAAAGCGTTGCAAGATGAGCGATTTTGGATCGTGTTCCAGCGCTTCCTCTTGTTAGCTCCTACATTTGCTTGCTGCTGTAAAACATGGTGAAATAATTGAATTACTGGCAATCATAGGGAAGACTCCTGCCACAGAAATGGTGTCACAACATTTTAAAAGGGAAATACGTTCATGGTCTGAGAATTCCCTTATCAACTCCTCTGCTCAATGTCTGGCTCCTCACTGCTCTGCTGACAGGCAGGAAGAGGCTGGGCAGGAACCAGCACTGCTTGAACGTCTAGGTAGAGGTGATGCTGGCTGGCATGCTTCCCCGGAGCTCTTCAGAGGTGAAATGTCCACATAGATACCCTGTGGAACGTCAGAATGAAGGCATGCCTTTGTAGATTTTCTATCTCGAAACATACTTACATATTTTTAACCTCATGGTTACATTACTTGTCTTCTATATAAATTTCATCATGTATAATTCCATGTGCATATATGTATATAGAGGTGACAGAAGGAAGCAGCAACAGCTGGTTTGAGGATCCAGGTTTTGACTATGTTGGTTATTTACCTTGACCCATTTCTTCATCTGGAAGAATAATTAAATTGAATTGTGAATTCAACAGCTCCTTCTTGTTCCCATTTCTCATGAGGAAAAAAAAAAAAAAGCAGTCCCTCTTGTGAGATTGTTTACAAAGAAAGCACAAAGGTTCATACTTTAAATTCAAGAAGTGAATGATAGATCACATCCAGTTGCCTACAGACGGTGATGAGTATGAACCGAGAAGAGTGGATGCAGGTGGAAGGGGAAGCGTCATGGGTGAGGAGGGTGGTTTGGAGGGATGATCAGTGACTGGTGGGGTACCTTGTAGTCCGCTGCTTCCTCCTGGAAGGAAAGAGCCATCAGAGGATGTCTGCCTTGTCCTCAGCTGCACCCTTGACCGCCTAGAATCACTCTTGGAGCACATTAGTGCCCCAAATGCTTGTTGAGTGACTACATGTGCTGAGGGCTGTCTAATGAAAAGGTTTGTTTAGAAGCAGAAATCAGAGTGCCTCATGCAGGTCCATCCACTTGCTGTCCACAAGAAGAAAGACATTTCTGGCAAGACAACTTCACTTTTTAGCACCCCCCTTGTTAAGGCCTGAGATGGGATGGGTTTACCAGATAGACCACCATTGCTCAAGCCATTTCCCCCTTGACTCAAGCCATTTCCCCCCTGGTTCATTAAATGATGAGTGTGTTGGCTTTCAGAGTGGAGCACTAAGGCCCAGGAAGTATGAGATTGCTTCTCCTTTCATTTGGAATTCTTTAGAACAAGAAGTTTCTTTCTTTCTTTCTTTCTTTCTTTCTTTCTTTCTTTCTTTCTTTCTTTCTTTCTTTTTCTTTCTTTCTCTCTCTTTCTCTCTCCACATTTACTTATTTATTTACTCAATTTCTTATTTTTATCAGGACAGATACAAAGGTATTCATTTTCTCCCTTGGGTTATAATCCTATATACTGTATTTCTTGAAAGTTGTGCCAACTTGGGCCATTGGAAGATTCTGGTAGGCTGCTGTGCCCCTTTTGTAGGTTCCACTCTTGCTGGTGTTCTGTTTTGTCTTAGTTAGAATTACGATTGCTGTGACAAAACACCATGACCAAAGCACTTTGGGGAGGATGGGGTTTATTTGGCTTACACTTCCATATTCATTATTGAAAGAAATCAGAAAAGGAACTCAACCAAGACAGGAACCTGGAGGCAGGAGCTGATGCAGAGCCCATAGAGGAGTGTTGCTTACTGGCTTGCTCCTCATGGCTTGCTTAGACTGTGTTCTTATACAACCTAGGACCACTAGCCCAGGGCTGGCACCACCCACAATAGGCTGGGCCCTTCTACATCAACCACTAATTGAGAAGATCTTATGGAGTCATTCCCTCAGTTTAGATTCTTTCCTTTCAGATGACTCTAGCTTGTGTTGTCATCAAACTAGCCAGCACACGTCTACTTTGTTTTGTATTTTAGCATTTCCTCCTCTGTTGCTAAGAAATTTTCTATGTTCCTTTTGAATATTTCCTGCCTTAGTCCCAGACCTCTGCCATTTCTTCAAAGATGTGTATCCTTTTTAAAAATCTGTTTTTTCTTCCTTGAGAATTGTTTGCTTTTTGTTTCTAGCTATGTCTGTACTCAGAAACTTCTTAACTATTTCACAGGTCAATCTAAAGTGATCTTTCCTTGGAAGGAAGTTTCCTGATTCTGTTACTAACTAAAGCCTTTAGAAACAGAATTCCCAGCTTGCCTTCTGTGGCATCTAGATCACTAGAGTCAAATGCAAGTGTCCGTTAACACAAACGTGCTATCCAGGGAGGGCTTAGAAATACCAGTTAGAGTCAGGTGATCCTTGGAGAAATGTACAAATTCATTGCATGTTTTCATCGGGGGCAAAGTGTGCCTTGCCCATTTAACTGCAGGGATTACCAAGCTTGGCAGAAGGAAAAGCACTGTTTCTGCCTACTTCTTTCTTCCCCCAAAGTTCCAACCTCAGCTGAACTCATAGTGGGTTAGGGCTTCTATACATTTAAGGATGGTTTTCCATGAGAAGGGAGAAAACACAGGTTGGTTTATGTCAACAGGTGGAGAGACAATGTGCACACAAGAGTCATTTTCATTTTGGGTAAAGTCCTTGGCCTCTGGGATTCTTTAAACTTTATTTAAATTTTACTTTAGATAACAACGCTTCCTTTTAAATGTAATTCTAAGCAAGGAAGAACTCTAACATACATTCCTCCCAATCATTCTGGGTCTAGTCCTTGGGAAGCAAGTTTTTCTTTTGGTGAAGTAGAGATTTTGAAAGCAAAATTATCTCTCAGAGGTTCTCCAGGTGGCATCTGTAACCAGGGAGCAATTTCTTTTAGCCTAGGGGAAAATTGTACATTCAAGTACAGGGGGAAGTGTGGCTACCTCCAGCGTCACCTTCTGCTTCTGGGGACAGAGATGATCAGTGTCTTCTCTTGTGACTGGGATTGCATTCTGAGGGAATCTCTAGTGGAAACATGACTATGTCCCCTCCCCTCTGCCCCAGGCAACAAGTGAATTATTCAAGGTGGACTCAATTAGCAGAACCCACAGCTGTCACTGTGTCCTAAACAAGACTGGAAATTTAATGCCAGGACACAAGAACTTCTGACCTTTCTAAAGACATGACAAGGCAGGCCAAGAGAAGGAGCAGCGAAACTCATTCCTGGTCCCTAGAAATAATGATGAACACGCTTTTATTTATTTATTGAGTTAGTTAGTTACTTATATTTTTAAATATTTATTTTTATTTTCAAGTTTTATGTGTGTGTTTGTGCGAGCATATGTGCACACCTGAGTTCAGGCACCCAAAGTGACCAGAAAAAAGTTCAGGTATCCTCATGGCTGCTACTCTGAACTAGAACTTAAATCCCCAAGATCTAGAGTGACAGGCAGTTATGAGCCATCAGATGTGGGTAGTGGGAACTGAACCTGGGCCTGCTAAAAGAGCGGTGTGTGCTCTTAGCTGCTGAGCCATGAGCATGCTTTGAGTTTCATCGGTACTTTGAATAAATTTTAGTGCATGTGCATTCGTCAAAATCTGACTTTATAGATTGTTAAATGAAAGAATTATTTTGTGTGTTTTATTAAAGATAAATTTCCCAAAGTATGAAAAATTTGCTCACAACAACTGGCTGAGCTCTGGACACTCAATGGCAACACCTTTTACTTTTCAACTCTCTCGTCTGGATCCGTCCTTTGTTATAAACTCAGGAGTCCCTCGAGCTTTAGAACAAGATGCAGTGCTTTTGGAATCATAGCCATGGTTTGACAGAAAACCCCACTTGTTCATTATGTTCCACGCAAGCAGTGAAATGATGGCTGATGGTACCTCTGGGTCAGATGAGTTCAACATTGTCTTTGAATTATGGAGGGCTCCTAGGTGAACTCGCGACCGGCAACATTGATGTCAGCACCAGCTTTCTAGACTCTGTTTCTAGAGCCTGAGTTTATGGGACTCAGTGGGCCTGGGTTTGGGTTGGGTATTAGATATGATGAGAGGTGAATGTCTACTGCCATTCTCACTAAGCAGCCTCACGACTGACACAGAGAGGGGACTCAAATTGCAGAGCTATTAAATTGAAAGGCCTCCTTTAAACATGGGCATTTCTAGGGAGAGCCTGAGAGAGCCCCACATTAAAGTTTACAGTGGATGAAATGCACATAATGGCACAAGGTGAAGTGTCTGACAGTCTCTTGGCAGGATTCATCAATCACCCCAGACCTTCTCAGTGGGGATAAAGGGCTCAGCATGAGTCAGGGAAGGGTTGACATCCCAGGAATCTTAGTTTAGTAGAAATATATTCTCTGAGTTACTTTTATTAATAGCTTTTTGGGGAGAAGGGTTGTAAGAAAATCCCCCCTTCCTGGACCATGGATTTATTATTAAACGCTCATATTGAATCTCTTGATCTGTTAAGTACCGTGCATTGTCATACATCACAAGTGACGATCTTGGGGAGGCAGCAGACATAGTACATAAAACAGACAACACGTTGTGGATGGAAACTATTCAGTGCACTTGACCGCTCTTGTTTTTCTTTATAAACAAAGAACAAGCAAGCAAACGCATGTGCCAGGTGGTTAAATGTTCGGTCAGGTGACATTTACTAATATATTAGCTAATGTTTTAGCAATTATAAACTGCTGAAAAATAATAAAATATTCATGCTTTGAGATATTTCAAACTTATATGGTTCCTTTGAAAAGATGTCCAATATTTATAGCATGCTAAGTATGTATTGCTTTAGGTGATACGTCTCACTGACTTGGGTATTTTCTAAGACAGAAAAAAACAGATTTTAGCTCTAATTTGGTTAGTCAGTAGTTGGTGCTCTAAGAAGTTAAGCAATTTTACTCAGATCACACAGTGGCCATTTTTTTTTTATGATGTGGCCAGAATTTGAATCAAGGTAGGCTGTCTATGCTCATGACTGTTACTCTGAAATAGACATAATAATATTGGTATCTATGGTGATATAGTCCAAACCATCCATCATCTTCTAGACATGGATCCACCTCAGCTTCAGCCTGTGAGAAACATTCTGGATCGTATAAAGTACCCTGCTTCTGGATCTTATTTTCCTTTCTTACTTAAAATCTCCATTCTTGTAATTCCATCCATGGCTTCTTGTTTGTATACAGACCTAGCACACATGGAAGCATATTGGTAACTGGAGAGCACTATGTGGGCATTGAGTGCTTTATTGCAATTATTATAGGAGAGACAGTTCTACTTTTGTGTGGTCGCCTTGATGTTAAAGAAATTTTCATGTTTTCCAGACCAAATGTCCTCAGTCTCTAGAGATGCTGTAGTGGTTACTTCTGTGTTGCTGTGGCCAAAACACCTCATAGAAACAGCTTAAGGGAGGAAGGGCTTATTTTGGCTCACGGATTCCTAGAGTTTCAGTCTATCATTTCAGGAAAGGCACAGAGGAATGGCTCAGTCCACTGTGGCAACAACTTGTGTGGAAGGCTGCTCACATCATGCTGGACAAAGAAGCAGAATGAGGCGGGAACAGGAGCTGGATATACACTGCAAAGGCCTACCCCTAGTGACCTACCTCCTCTGTATCGACCTCTTAAAGGCCCCACACCCTCCTGAAATGGCCCCAGCAGCTGGGAATAAAACCTTCAAGAGATGAACCTGTGGGGAATGCTGAGATTCACCATAAGAGGTATCTATCATTGACACTAGTAAAAACAACGAACAGCCTATGAGGCTAGTCCAGAGCCACAGGCTAAGAAGTTGCATACCATGAGAGGACCAAGTCCTCAGGAAACAATCATCTTAAAATGATCTGTAATTTGGTACCAACATTATAGCTTTGATCATTCTGTGTGAATATCGTTCTATGTTAGATGGATAACTGGAACACAGATCAAGTGATGCCCATGCTTAAAGTGTATAGGATGGAGGTACGAGGCTTGAATTTCAATCTGGAGTCTAACTCCAAACCTTTCTTCCTGCTAAGCAGCTCTCTGGGGCTTTCTACTGTCGAATCCCTGTGTTCACTGACAGATTCAGGCCCAGGCGGCTACCTCACACCATCCCTTTGGTCCTGACCATTACTCAAAGGCCTCATCATCTGGTTTCTCATATGGGATACCACCAATGGGCACTCTTTCTTTTGTGGAGGCTTCTGTTTGCAGAGCTGCACAATTAATCACAGTATCCTAGTTCCCACTATTTTATCATTCCATGTTCCCTACATTGGTACCATGTAAAATAAAAAACAGTGCAAAAATGCCCCCAACAAGGGTTACTTTTTAAAAAAGTATCCGTTTAGTTCATTTGTCTATTTGTTGATTGGGAGTTTAATTTATTGGTATTCAATTTCTGCAATTCTTTATAGAGTCTGGATATTAAGCCCTGTCTGAAGTATAGCTGGTGGTGGTTTTCTCCTACTGTGTGAGCTACCTGTTCACTTATTTCCTTTCCCATACAGAAACTTCCATTTTTCATGTCGTCCCGTCTGTTGATACTGGGTTTAGTTCCTCTGCTGTTGGTGTTCTATTCAAAAAGTTCTGGCACATGTCTTTCCCCGCCCCATGTATTGACATCCCCTATGTTTTCTTCTAGAAGTTTTAGTGTTTCAGGTTTTAAAGGAAGGTCTTTGATCCATTTTGAATTGATTTTTGTATGGCATGAAAGATAATCTATTCCATTCTTCTTGGTAGGCATTTGGATTTGCCAGCATTATTTGCTGAACATGCCATCTTTTACTCAGTGTATGTTTTTGCTGTCTTTGTCAAAAATTAAGCAAAAATTATTTTATTTATAGATCTGCTTTTCTATTCCATTGTTCTGCCTATTTTTATGCTAGTACCATAAAGGCCATCTTTATCCCTATAGTTCTACTGCATAATTTGAAGTTTTGTGCTACCTACAGCATTGTTCTCACTCTTTAGGATTGCTTTGGCTATTTGTGGTCTTTTGTGGTTCAATACGAATTTGTGCACTGCTTCTTTTATAAACATGGGAAATATGATGTCACATTTTGCTAAGTGTTGCATTAAATTTATAAATCAATTTTAGTAGTGTAGATATTCTTACCATATTAATTCTGCCAGTCAAGGAGCATAGGATTTCTTTCTACTGTCTAACATACTCTGTGATTTCTTTTTTCAGGATTTTGAAGATTTCGTTGCAAGGTTATTCACTTCATTGGCAGATATGGTCCTAAATACTTAAATTTTATGGCATTATTGTAAATGGAATACTTTTCATAATTTCTTTTGAGAGTACATTGTTGCTGTAAATGAAGGCTACTGACTTTTTTTTTACATTGAGTTTGTATCCTCTAGCATTACTGTATTTATAAGGGTCTAAGAGTTTCCTAGTAGAATCAATAAGGTCTTTTTTGGTAAAGAATCACGCCATCTATAAATAGGGATAGTATGAATGCTTTCTTTCCAATTCTTAATTCCCTTTATGTCTTTCTCTTGTCTAATTCCTATAGCTAAGACTTTGAACAGTGTGAGAGGGAAGAGTAGGTTGTCTCATTCTTGATTTTAGAGGAAATGTTCCCAGTGTCTCTATTTAATATAAAGTTGGCTATAGGTTTGTTATACATAGACTATTTTTATCTTGAGGTATATCCCATGTATTTCTAAAGTCTCCAGAACTTTTATCATAAAGTCATGCTGCAGTTTGTCAAATGCCTTTTCAGCATAAATTGAAATGATTTATAAGTTGAAATGTAACAGTACCTCAGAGGAGCTGTGTTACAGACAGAAAACAGTTGCCTGCTCCCCGACACCGTGGAGAGTTTATACATTTGAGTTTCTTGGTTTATGCAATATGGGAAGTGAAAATTCAGATAATGTGAACACCTTAAAAGTTCTTTCTGGCCATGTAGAGTTATTGATCCTGCTTGTCACTGTAATAGCAAATTAAAGCACACTTATTCAGTTATTTCAAAGTAGCAAAAATATGGAGACAAAACAGGCTCCACTGTGTGCTGTGTGGCTGTTCCATAGGTACATGTCCTGGGGAAAGTTTTCCTACCCAAATTTTTCATGCATAAATGGGCCAAGCTCTGTCTGTGGTTTATCTTCACTGATCTTCACAAGCCTACAATAATTGTTCACTTTTATTAGGGGCTTCATATGAGTCAAAAACTGAACTAAGAGGTACTGGAGAGATGGTTCGGTGATTAAGAACACTGGCTGCTCTTCCCGAGGACCCAGGTTCAATTCCCAGAACCTACATGACAGCTCACAACTGTCTGTAACTCCAGTTCCAAGGGATCTGTTATTCTCACACAGACATACATGCAAGCAAAACACCAATGCACATAAAAATAATACATTAAAAAAAAAAAAAGAACTAAAAGCCAGGCGGTGGTGGCACATGCCTGTAATCCCAGCACTCGGGAGGCAGAGGCAGGCTGATCTCTGTGAGTTCAAGGCCAGCCAGGGCTACAGAGCAAATTCCAGGAAAGGCACCAAAACTACACAGAGAAACCATGAATCAAATCAAAACAAAACAAAAAAATGAACTAAAGACGTGAAAGACCTTTACTATGAAAACATTGAAGAAAGAATTGAAAGAGACTATAGAAGATATAAAGATCTCCATGCTTATGAATTAGTAGGTATGAAAATGACCTTCCTACCAAAAGCAAGCTACAGTTTTAAATTTCCATCAAAATTCCAGTGCAATATTTCATAGAAATTGAAAGTAATTCCTAAAACTCATTGTATACAAAAGAGACTCCAAATAGACAAAATAATCCTGAACATTAAAAACAGTAAAAGAGGTATCACTAGTCCTGATTTCAAGTTATGCTCCAAAGCCATAGTAAGAAGGACAGATTGGTACTGGCATAAAACCAAACACACTGGTTAATGGAATAGCTTTGAAAATTCAGTTATAATCCCATACTCCTACAACCATTTGATTCTTGACAAAGGCCGAGAAAAGAGGAGAAAAGAGGGTGGGGTGTCTTCAACAATGGTACTAAACAAACTTGATAGCTTCACACAGAAGAATGCAGCTAGATTCTGACTATTCACCCTACACAAAGCCCAACTGATTCTGCTTACATCTGAGGCTTGCTACATAAGGGGGAGTTTGTGCCTGGTACTGTGGACCTGGACAAAGGCTGTGGCTGGGGTGGGCATAAGCTCTAGACATGAATCCACTGTTTCTGTTTTGGTTAATATTCTATTGCTGTGAAAATATATCAGGACCACAGTAACTCTTATAAAGGAAAAATTTAATTGGGGTGGCTTGCTCACAGTTCAGAGGTTTATTCTGTTATCAGTATGGCAGGAAGCAAGGCAGCATGCAGGCAGACATGGTGCTGGAGAAGGAGCTGAGAGTTGTACAACTGGCATAGGCAACAGGAAGTGGTCTGAGACACTGGGTGTGGCTTGAGCATGTATGAGACCTCAAAGTCCACCCACACAGTGACACACTTCCTCCAACAAGACCACACCTACTCCAACAAAGCCATACCTTATAGTATTGCCCCTCTCTTTGGGGGGGCATATTCTTTCAAACCACCACAAGTGATTAACGCAGAGACTTGTAGATCATCTCAGTGTTAAAGGTAAGCTACTGTTAAGTGATCACCCCTCAATGGACCATCCATAATACCCCTCTTAAGGCTCAGGAAACACCGCAAAAGAGGAAACTGAAATAATGAAATATCTGGAAAACGGGGTGGGTGGCCATGAAATATTTTCTGGGCATGACATGGCTATTTTACTCATGAACTGACTAGCTTCAGTGATCTGCAGAGAATTTGCGAAGACTGGACCCATCAAGATTCGATGATAAGGGATCCTTTTAGAGCTCCTGGGTCTGGTCCCTCCCTATAGAGTTATTGACAGTTGGTGGCTGCTTGTGTCATTGTCTTTAATGGTGTCTCTACTAGTGAGTTATCCATGCTTTAGTGGTTATGTTTACAGCCATATCATCTCAGGCGGCTCTGGTTAAACTTAGTGGTAGGCCACCAAACCAGACCAAAGGTCATATTAAAAAAAAAGGCAGGAAGGTGGGAGGGAACTTGTTGGGAGGGAACTTGTTGGTTTTGACTCTTGCTGTGAACGCTCTATCCTAGAGTGATTTAGGGAAGGAGAAAGTTGACTGTAGCTTTCAGATTACAGTCCAGCACTGACAGAATTCAATCAGGAACTCAAGCAGGAACTTAAAGCGGAAGCCATGGAGGAATGTTGCTTTCTGACCCACGCTTGGCTAGCACTCCTGTATATACTCTGGACCACCTGCCTAGAGATGGTATTGTAACTATCCCGTTAGCTGGCTGGGCCCGCCTATATCACCTAACAATGAAGACAATCCCCAGGGACGTGGCCATAGGCCAATCTGATCCAGGAAATTCCTCAATAAAGGCTTTCCTCTCAGGTGACTGCAAGCCTGTCAAGTTTACAGTTAAAGCTAACTAGGGTAGGGGATTTTGGTGGGGAAGAGGGTGATGGGAGAGGGTGGAGTAGTTGAACATGACAAGGAGTGTACACCTAAGAAATTGTCAAAAATAAATTAAGTTTTAAAATGGATGATAGTTACATATTTATTCACTAATCATACCAAAAATACATGTAAACATTATTTATTATAGATAATTAAAAGAAACAGACTTAGCAAGAATGATGTGGCCAGTGTTTTTCTAAAGTTCTTCAATCTCTGATTTGTTAAAGAAAAACTGGAGGCTCATATTTGCCTTTGTATTCGAACTATGGCTGTGTGTTGATTTTGTTCAAGTACATGAAGAAAACTCAGCTTCAGTGTATTTAATGGCTTTCCTTCAAATATTGGTGAATCATCCTTGGTATTATGCCCACCCTTACTCAACAAGTGATAAATTTTGAAAAGTTCATTTCAATGTAGAATCTGAAATTATATCAATAAATACTTTCTCACTTTGTTTTATCAGCCACCTCTCAAGTCTTTTTTATCACTTAAAGCCCTCTTGACTTTGATATCTTATTTCATTTGATAGCAGTCAGTTTGATGAGTTATACAGAGCTTCAAAATTTATGTTTCATTTTATGATGTAAAAATCCATATTCATTGAGCTGGTGAGATGGCTGACTGTGTGTGTGTGTGTGTGTGTGTGTGTACACATGCACACGTGCATTTGTGTGTTTGTATGTAGAGAAAGAGAATAGTATTCTATGTAATGATGAAGTAAGAAGACTAGAAAGAAATATCATAATAAGAACATGTTTATCCCTGTCACCTCTGTTTTCGTCACTGTGGTCATTACATATTGAGAAGACATCAAACTTGCAGCAGCAGACCAAATTCCCACATTCTAATTTCCATTTGAGAGCTATACTCCATCACAGGTAGCAAACACTTCAGTGTTTGAGTAGAGGTTCGTACTGCCTGCCAAATACTCAAGTCCGAGCAAACATGGCTCGTCAGCCATTCTTTAGAGTGAGAAGGATGCCACCTGATGAAAGTGGCTAGTTTGACTCAAACTCAGACCAGTGCACAGTTCCTTTCCTTGAGAGAGCCATGGTCCTTCGGTGCATCTCCAAGTGCCTCATGTGCACTTCTTATCTGTCACATCAAACATTTAGACAATGTGTGTCCCAGGCTGAAGACTGGACAGAGACAGTTCATTATTGACAGTGTTTGTTACTTTTTTTCAGTGTGTGTTACTGAAGTTGACTTGGCTCCTGGTGCTACTGAATACCCTCCCTTGGTCATCCTAAAGCACAATCATTTTTGACCACAGCTGAATTTTGCATCACAGTAAAGAAGACAAACGACAATGTCTCAGTGTTTCTATGAAATAGTTAATTTCCTGTAGGCTCCCAGAACAGAGTTCAGCTACTCCTGAGGACCAGATTTTAGGGACTTCTGTTTTAAGTGAGGACTAATTCACCTCCTGAAGTTGGAAAAGGAGCGATCCAAAAATACATACATACATACATACATACATACATACATACATCAGGGTTTGCTAATAAGGGGAGAAAAGCTGCTGTATAGGCATCCATGGCATTCAAAGCCAGTCTGGATCTCCAGCAGTCCAATAGGGAGAAGACTCCCAGAAGCTCCCAAATGCCTGACTCTGGTCCTTGACTTTTGATCTGTTTTCCCCCTTCTTAGGAAATGGATCAGTTCCTTACTGAGCACTTCTGACCTTGTTGTCCCTACATCCCCTACCCTCCTCTTAGAATGCCCATCTTCCACAGCATCTCTGCAGAGCATCTCCCTGTCTCTTACCTCTAGCTTTACCTCAGCCCCTGGCATGCTTCCCTGTTCACATTATTCTCCCTACACAGAGATTAGTTACCTCCATCTGAAACCAAAAACACTGCCAACTTTTCTCTGTATTTTATGATGCCCAGATCAAGATGACATTAGTTTAGATGACACTATATTGACATATTATTTGATGATGCGGCATGCTTTGTGTTACATACAGTTCTACCCATGTCTGATTTTTCTGCTAAACTTAATGGCACCATCTCAGAGCTTTCTTCTTCTTCTTTTTTTAATGCATTGCGCTTTTCCCACCCCAAGTTCTAGCATGTCACAAATGTTCCCAAATATGACTTTAATTTTATCCACAAAGACATCTGATACACAGCATTTGGGGCATTTTACTGAATGTCTGAAATGACCCGTCCTTCCAGTGACTAGACATGGGAGGGGAGAATTATGATGCGTTCTAATGCATATTCATTGCTAATTTGACATACATTTGTCTCCTGGGAGTTGCTGCATAATCAGATGTAAGCAAAACACCATAAATGCAGCCTCTTTGATTTTATTTTTATTTTTGTTTCCTCCAATGCAATGTGTTTTCTTCATAGCAATGAGCATGATGAAATGAGAGATTATTTTGGATATGAATTCTTGCCTGACTCAGAGTCTTTAAGGTGGTTGATATGAAAATGTGGCACAGGTGTGCGATTCTTCTGCTAATTTAAGCCACTTTATCAAACTCAATGCCTGATGCAAATGAAAAATCCTGCATTTATTATTTTTCCAGTTACTAAAATAAAAGGGCATTAAAAATGAAGCTCTATCTAGATTACTCTTCCTGAAAGCTTAACAATAAGCCGTGGTGAGTAGCTTGAAAACCCACAACCACCCGGCTAGAAACTGGAGGTGAGAGCCTCGGTTTGGCTCTGACTCTAGATAGCATGTGTCAGTGCCTCTGTGAAGAAGGTTCTGCTTTCTGGGCTGTTGTACAGAGGCCCTATGGACCACCTGAGAATTATGGAGTGCTAAAACAGTTTGTAGCAGGGTTTAATTTGCATATACGTTGTAACACTTTTCCTGGAAAGATATAAAGAAATGTGTATTCACTCCATATAGAGAAAACATTGAGAGAACGAAGAAAGGAGTCTGTTCAAGGTCAGTGTGATGAGCCAAGGCGTGATTGACAGGAGCACAGGCGAATCAAAGGCAGAGGTACCAGTGGGATGTCACCTGGGAAATTTGCAAACAAGCTGTACCACCCAAGAGTCTCAACTGTGACATAGACACTCACAAAAACAAACAAACAAATAAACCAACTGTAGCAGGGTCCTGTGCTGTTGTCTCTTTTGGGGGAAGGGGCCAAGTAGGCTCAGAGTCAGACCACATAGACTTTGGGAGAATGTAGAAACATCAAGCTCAGTTTATTCAGGAAGAGGCAAGCCTTATATACCCTCCACCCCACCCTGGGGGGAGGTCTGATGGATATGCATCTGCTGGTGTGACATGGCTGCCTCTCATTGGTCCAGGTCATCTCCAGATCATGTTTCAGCTGCTGTTGCTAAGGCCCTTAGGCAGACCCGGGTTGGCTCTCAGAAAGTATCTTTTTTACTTGTTTGGGCCGGCTGGCCCTCAAGACTGTTAGGGATGAATCATCCCACAACCAACCAACCAACAAAAACCCTACACTACTAAATCATTCCCTGGGAGATGCGTAGGCAGCTACACTACCTATGAGTCCAGCTGCAGTCAATTGTGTACCTCTTGTAGAACGTAGGGGAGGGGGAAACCTTGTGAGGATCTTGTGGAAGGCTCATGAAGTTATGAGCCCCAAGAGTTTTTGCTCTCCCACCATGAAAGCATGTTAGTAGGTCTAATATATAAGGGCCTTGTGACCACCATGAAAGGGTGTTAGTAAGTCTAATCTTATAAGGCCCTTGTGACAAGAATCGCAGTTGCTCTGATTCAATATGACAATGGTTATGTACAATCCAAAGGAAACAGTTACACAACACTCCACACCTTCACCTCATTCTTATCTTCTTTTCAATTAGTCTTGTATGGTATTTCCTGAGCTTTGTAGGGCATAGCACATATGTATGATTTCTTTCTTCCATTAAAGCCTACATTGAATCTTTGTATTATAAAAACACTAGAGACCACAGTAAGACTCATTCTCGGTAGTTTAGGCAGTAATAAGTCTCTGTAGTAACTGCCAATCACTGTAAAGTTCCTTCTATTGTGGTCAACAGCATCAGTAATCTACTAGTACCGCTGCAGATGTTCAGAATAGGCATATCATATTAATTTAACAAAACAGTAGCATCAGCTTCTGCACTGGAGCCTATGATCAATCTAGTCATATGCTTCTGCCCAGATTTATAGTACTAAATGGGTTCCTCCTTGTGATGTAGGCCTTAAATCAAATTGGAAAATAGTTGGTTGCACCTGTGACAGTTGGGCCACTATTGGTTGTACCTGTTACAGTGCACTATTGCACTATTGAACAATTTGACCAGCTTGCTGACAGAGTAACATGTAAGGTCTGTAGCTAAGCAAGACTGTTAGTAACAATTCTTTCTTAGCAGCCAGTATAACATACATGGCTTTGTGAATGCTAACCAGGGAAGGGAGCTTCAGCTCAGACCCAGACTGATTCCCCCATGTCCTGTAACTAGAGCATGTGCTGTATGCAGAAATAGGGACTTACTATCTAATTTTGCCACCAAAAACAGTGAAAATAGCCTGTATAATATTGGGAAATGTCCTCAGGGACCTTCCTAGTCAACATCTCATGAGAAAACACCCCACTCCTGGTACTGAGATATTTACTCAACAACCTTATGCCTCCTTCCATGCATGCAGAGTACTTTCACACAAACTCTAGCTGCTGTTTTTACTGTGCTTCCAAATGTTTTTCCAATTCTAGAAGACATCCAGAGCTTAGTACTATATAACAAAAACCTTTTTACAGAGGTAGGTAGACTCTTTCAAGGTTCTCTATCATTGATTATAGGGAAACACAGTTTTATCTTATGACTCAGTAATGAAGAAGATAATAAAATAATACTACTAATAAATATTCATTCACATTATGTATAAAAGCATGAAAAGGTCACATTACTTGTATCAACTGTTCTGCCCAAAGAGCAACAACATCGTAGATGGGTTCACTACTCCATCTAGCCTTTCATAAATCACAATCATTCTGTGTGAATGTCTCAACCTCACAGGCCATTGAAAAGATAGTGAATGAGGTAAGTAGTCCCTGAACTCTACAGGATTCCACTTCACCATACACAACTGCTCCTTTAGCCTGCATTCTTGGGCACTACTCTTCCACAGCAGTGTGCAAAGTGTGTTCCATCTACTCCAGTACACTTTCCTGTGTGGAAATGTACAGAGTATGGTTGTCAGAGGGCTAACTGACTATTTCCATAAAGATTTAAAAAAATATTATTTGTATATGTGCATGCATGTGATGGTGAGCATGTATGAGTTCAGGTGCCCACAAGTCTAAAAGAGGCCATTAAATCTACTGGAGCTAGGGTTATAGGCAATCATGAGTAGGCCCACCTATGTACTAGGAACAAAAGGTAGATCACCTACAAGAGCAATCAATCATTGAGCCATCTCTCCAGCTCAATAATTATCACTTCTTCATCTTTTCACCTAAACCACTATTTACCCTCCCCTGCTGTCTGTTGCCCCTGGTGCTTTAGAAAGTCACCATGGATTAAGATATGCTTGAATCCACATCTAAAATTCAAGTATATCCACAAGAGACCAACAAATATGCAGTTCAACTTGGGGTTTTGGGTCATTATTCTTAAACCTCTCTTACAGGCAAGATTGGGTACCCAATTAAGGAAGTGAGTAGGATGGTACTCAACCTGTGTGTGTTCCTTCCTTCACAGCAGGGGATGAAGTGAGAATCATCTATAGATCTCTATCATTCACATCTCTGGTAACATGTTTTATGCTTTAATCACTTCCAGAGATGCACAAGCAGATTATTTGACTTTTTGTCAAAAAAATTTCCCTAGGAACTTTGGGAATTGATATGAATATTGGCATGAATATTAACTCCATTTTCTTTTAATGACTTGGCTAGGCTCCTTGTCTGATTTCCCTTATATTAACGCAGACATAAGATGTAGCAAGCTTATATTTCCTTCTCACCTTTACTCTTATCCATTTTTCAAGCCATATCAGGTACTGACATGGAAGGTGATTCCAAAATATTTATTTCCCACAGTAATTTCAACATTATTCAAGCAAGTTCCCTCTGAGTAGACACCTAGACCTCATCCATATTTGAGACTAAAAACTGTTATTACAGCAAGGAGTCACATCCCCAGCTATTGTTTTTTTTTTTTTGGCAAACTTTATAATACCAGGTATATATTCCATCCCCTGGAGCAGCCATCAAATCCAGAGAGAAACAGCTAGTTATCTTAGGCTTCATACCACTATTGCATCTGTGGATATGTCTTGCCTGGAAGGTAGCACACAGGGTCCACCCCTGGGTAAGACCACTGATAACTCTTCTCCCCTAACAGTTTGCATAGTACATTCTAGTGTGATAAACACTGGCCAGCATGGAGGGAGCTTCCAGCTTAGCATCAGTTTCTTAGTATCAGTTTCTCTGTGTCTCATATCCAAAGTGTGTGCTGTCTTTAGCAAAAGGCTGCTCCCATGTAGCTGTCATTCACAACCCAGAGTGATGGCAAGAGCCTGTATTGTTTGGGGAGTCTGGGGAATTCCTGGCCAACAACACATAAGGAGGTATCCTGCATTTAACTCTAGGATTTCGGTATAAAATCCTTTGACTTCTGGGATTAGCATTACCCACCATGCATGGTACTTTTGTTCAAGGCCGTGCGTGTATGTGTGTGTGTGTGTGTGTGTGTTATTTATTTTTATTTTATATATGAGCATTTCACATGCATTTATGTATGTGCACCATGTGTGTGCAGTGCCGAGGTGGCCAGAAGATGGCTTTGGATCCCCAGGCCCTAGAGTGAGATGCTTGTGAGTTGCCATGTGAGTGCTAGGAACTGAGCCTGAGTCCTATGCTAGAGCAGCCCATGCTCTTATCTGCTGAGCCTTCTCTGTCTCTTCAGCCCCTGATATATTTTCAAATTGTATTTCTATAGTGTTTTTCACACGTTCTTAGACTTGATTGGGTTCCCACCCCACCGACCCTCTGTCCCTCTATTCCTGTCCCCTCCCCACTTGCACTGTTCCTCCCTCTGCTTTCATATCATGTATATTTTACTATCACCCCCTGCATGCATGCATACACACACACACACACACACACACACACACAAACGCATGCGCAAACACACACACTCACGCACGTGCACACACACTCAAGACCTCTTCTCCATGCACATATACTTCTCATGGCCCCCTTATTGCTTTCTAACCTCTACAGATACTGCCCTAGTTAGATTCTTTTGTCAACTTCACACAAGTCAGAGTCATTTGGAAAAAAGGACCTTCAATTGAAAAAATGCTTCCATCAGATTGACCTATGGGGCATTTTCTTGATTAATGCTTGATGTGGGAAGAACTAACCCACTGTGGGCAGTGCCACCCCTGGGCTGGTTGTATAAGAAAACAGGCTGGCAAGCCATGGGGAGGAAGCTAGTAAGCAGCATTCCTCCACTGCCTCTGTGTGAGTTCCTGTCTCAAGTTCCTGCTCTGAGATCCCTCAAGGAATGACTGTAACCTGTAAGATGAAATAAACTCTTCCCTTCATAGACTGCTTTCAGTCATGGGGTTTTATCACAGCAACAGAAATCAGACTAAGAGAGATATTCACAATTACTTAAATACAGAAAACTTGAACTCTGAAGCTAGAATCTTCATTCCAGAAATGATATAGTATACAATGTTTATGTTCATGGGCCTGGATTGCTTCTCCCTGTGTAATATTTCCAGAAAGTTTTATATATTTTTGAAGCTGAATAAAATTCCTTTGTGTATAAATACCATATTTTCATTATCCATTCACTTAATTTGCTTGCTACTGTAGATACAACAGCAATACACATGATTGAAGGGTGTTTTTGTCATAGGGTACAGAGTCCCTTGAGTATCTGCCTGAGAGTGCTAAGCCTGGGTCATGAGCACTTCTCTTTTCAGCCTTTTGGAAGATTTACAGGCTGATGTCCATATTTAAGGTGCACCAGTTTACACTCTCCCTAACAATGAATATAGGTCTGCCTCTCTTCACATCTGGTACCATTTGTTTTCTCAATGAAACCATTCTTATTAGGGGGAAATGGAATTGCAAAGTAGTTGTCATTTGCATTTTTGTGTTGGCTGAGAAAGTCAAATAATTCTGAAGATACTTATTAATGACTTATATTTCTTCTTTTGAGAACTCTGCTCAATTTCATGATCCATTTTTGAGTGGATTATTATTTTTTTGGTGTTTAGCTTTTGAGTTATTCATATTTTCTAGATATTAACTCTGTCAGACGTAGAGCTGGCGACATTTGGTTCCTATCTGTAGGTTACCTCACTTGGTTGACCAATCCCTTTGCTATACAAAAGTTCTTTCATTTTATAATGACCCATTTGTCATTTGTTGACCTTGTTTCCGAGCATCAAGAGTCCTATTCAAAAAGTTCTTACCTGTGCTCTGCATTGTACTGCACCTCCTCTTTTCTCCTTTAGCATTTTTGTACTTTCAGGTCTGGCATTGAGATCCTCGACCTATTTGGAGTTGATTTGTGTATAGAGTAGGAGATAAGGGTCTACTTCTGTTCTTCCGCATGCGGACACCCAGGGTTCCTGGCACCATTTTTGAAGACACTGCCTTTTTGACTGTGTGGGTTTGGGCACAGGTAGGTGGCTGTAGTTTCGTAGACATAAACCTGAGTCTCATTACATTAAACTCCCTCCTCTCGTGCCACTGTGCTTAATGTTTCTTCAGCTCCTAGCCCTGAACACCCCCTGGTCTATTTTTTGTCCTTATAATTTTGCCTTTTCCAGAGTAAATACAGATGACATCATACACTGGGAAGTTTTTGTGTCTGGCTTCTTTGATAGAGCATTTTAATTTCATTTATGCTGGAGTAGTCAGTTTTTGGTTCCTTTTCATTGCCAAGCAGTGATTCTATTGTATAGGCAAACCATAATTGGTTTATCCATTGATCGATTGCAGAAAATTTATGTCTCATTTGGAGCTATCGGGAATAACGACACTGTAAAATTGTATGCAGATCTTTATGTGAATGCAAGTTTTCATTTCACTAGGAGAGATTGTTGGATCATATAGGATGTTTAAGTCGTGCTGTGTTTCTTTTAAGAAAGATTACGTATTTCTCGTAAAATGTTATTTCTTATAAGAAAAGGGTGGCTATTCCTCTCAGAAGATGTGCAGGCAGGGCTGTTCACAGCTGAAACAATTGATAATAATGCTCTTGCCATTTGGTATTGAAAAACCTCTGTGTGGTAGTTATACAACAGATTTATCTTCCCAATTACATTTTGCTCCAGCAGATGTTTACATTAGTCAGCCTTCTCTGGGTATCCACCAGTGTTCCCGCAAAGCAGAGTGTTACAGACCAGAGGTGGAGGCAATCAGCTGAGATCTGTGGCCACAGGGAATCCACAAAGTGGATAACAAGCATGCAGATAATCAATTGATGCTATAGTGTTCTTGCAGTTACAGTGACAATCACCTGATTTTACTTGCACAGAATATTGATTTTCCCCCCTCAGAGAGTCAGAACTGTGCCCATTTATTAAGGTAAAAATATGAAATACAATTCATCCAACATCCTCCAAGCCAATCAGTAAGTCTTTCCTGAATATCCACCTTCTTCTTCTACTTGTGATTTCCAGGGAGCTTTGGTCTATGTGGGGGGAAAGGTATTTGTTCCTTGGAAGCTACTTAGGTTGTCCATGGAAAGGAGATTTGGATAGGAAGAAACGGAGACTGACAGCAGATTATCTGTTGCTTGGGGTTAAAGCAGTAGACAAAGGCTAGTGCATTCTCAAAGCACAAAAAGGAAATACTCGCATGCAATTCTTAGGAAACCTCAAGGGAGAGGAGTCGTCTCACCAGCATCTTGTTTCTGGTTTGGTAATACTGTGGATTATGCTGCTCTGGGTATTCTTGCATCAAAGTGGTCCCCATCAGAGTTGGGACCTTGATTTCGATCCCACTGTGCTTCCCCAGTGGCACATGTGGCTCCTGTACTTAGCAGATGTTCACAAAATTTACAAAAAGTCGTGCTGAACCAGAAGAGCCGTCGAAGTTAGTTCCAGCTCCGAAGACTTCTGGGTCAAGACACAGAAGAGATGAAAGTCCAGTCTGAATCAAGCTGATACATCAAATAATCAGCACATCAGCCGTGTAAATCGAAGCATCAATCCTGCAAATTCCTTGCACATGCACAATAATATGAAAAGTGTCAGAATCTACAACATCAAAACAAAAGCGACAACCAAAACAAACAAACAACAGAAATGAGGAACTGGAGAGATGGCTCAACAGTCAGTTCATGCTGAAGCTCTTGCAGAGAACTTCGGTTCTAGTACCTATGATGGGTCTCACAACACCCTGTAACTCCAGCTTCAGGAGATCTGGAGTACACAAGCACCTGCCCTCATATGCACACACACCCACACACAGACATACTCACACAGACAAAATTAAAAATATAAATCTTTTAAAAACACAAACATGACATGCCCAATAGGAGAAAGGATAAATAAGTTGTGCTATAGTCATTCACTGAAAAATGAATGAACTGTGGGTTCATTCATACCCAAGAGATAAATAACAAGAGAGAAGGATATGTAGTGTTTTTATAAAGTTTGTTTAAAGAGCATCTCTGTGAAGTTCAACAAAACAGCCTCATTCTATTTCTACATTCTTTCCCTTTGGCCTGCCCTTGGGTGTTTGGAAGCAGGATCAGGTATCTTTCCTTGGCTCCTTCCTTACCAAGCATGCCCAGTTGCTCGAACCTCCACCCACACAAGGGATATCCGACCTTTTTGGCCTGGCCCGCTCTCCAGAAACCCATGGCAGCATTTTGACGAGCATATAATCAGGTTGCAGAAGGTGAGCTGGACTCTGGAAATAAATCGAAGTGTCCAAGTCCATGACGTGAACAAGACATACAGGAGAAAACTGGAAAGAGACAAACCAAGGAATGAAAAGACAATCACAATGGAATTTAACTTTGGCTGTAGAAAAAAGTACCTTAAAAATCATAACAATGGCTGACATGATCAGTATTAGTTACATTATTGGCAAGAAATGCCCCATGCATATATCTATGTTCCCCTTGTTCCCTGTTCCTCTCTCCTGCTCTCCCAGGTAAGCACCTGCTCAGGATTTATTCACAATGAATGGAATGGTGCTTTTGGGATTCTGACATGTCCCAGGTAGACCCCACTGGGAGAGATGCACAGGACCTTTCTTCATCATGAAGTTGTTGCTGAGTTTCCTCATCCATAAGTTTATGATAATTCTCCCCCGGAGTCTTAGAGAAAAAGCCAAGATGGGATTTGAAGATGGCTTTGAAGAGCTTGGACTTGGGTTTGTCATCATGATTGCTAGTCAACTTTGTCATTATCATCTGTCCTAAGCTCAAGGATCCCATGACCCAAAACTCCACAGTTCTACAGCACACAGTGTCTTCTTGGTCATCCTTGCACAGGGTAAGGTGGGGGGGGGGGGAGTGTCTTGTTTTTTTGCAAGAACTTCTTTGCAAAGCAAGCTCAGTTGTCTGAGGTCATCCCAGCACTCTTCCAACCTGAAAGTAAAAGGAACAGTCCAGGGACACTATTTAGTTTGCCTGGCAAAGAATTAACGGCTTTTACATTTACTGATTCCATATTAAACTCTGAAATCTGTTATCAACCTCTGATATCTGGCACGTTGAGATTGTATTTCCTCAGCTCAACGATGGCCTCATGCTAAGTCTGGTTGTTATTTTATATGGGGCATGCAATCCATAACTCTCCACTGACTCCAGCCTGGCTACTTCACTGCACACATACACACACACACACACACACACACACACACACACACACACACACACACACCGTGATCACATGTCTATACAACCCTTCCTTCCTCTTCATTACTGAAAGGGGTTTTCTTCATTGAGCACATGCGTTTGGGTTCGGCCATCACAGATTTTAACTTTCTCTTTTTTTTATTTTTCAGGAGATTTTGAATCTCTCCTCACATGTCAGAGGAACTTTTTCCCCTTGAAGCAGGTTTCTTTTTGTACTCTCCAAGAACAGCTTGCAGGCTTGTAAAAAGGAGAAGCGGGGTTCTTTGGGGAGCTGTCAGAAAGAGCAGATGCAGCCTCAGCATGGGGCTCCTGATCTCTGTGAGTGGCGCGCGAACATTTTATTTGTAAAGGGAAGGACAGAGGCCTTCTCTTCTCCCCATGTCTCGATTTGCATTTTATTAGGCACCCAGTAGGATGGTTTGTAAACTGACATCTTCACTCACAGATCTCTCTGTCAACCTCCAACCTACCAGAGGGCAAAACGCGGGGATCCTGAAAACAGAATAGAGTTAAAGGAATCAGACTCCAAGGCTCACAACTGTGGCTTTTTCTTCTTCAAAAAGTGCCTTTTGTTTCTAAGACTTCTGAGAGAGGAAAAGGAGGGGGGCTCTCTAGAGACAGATGGGGGCAGTCCAAGGTTCAGAAGAGGAGGGCTCTTGCAAAGGAGGGGGGGTGGCAGAACCGTCTCTGTGATTACACCTCCTTTGGTGGCTGCGTGTTCTGGCATAAATAACCTCGCATTTGGCCTCTCTTTCCTCATAATCATAGGTCAGAGAAAAGCATCAAACTTTCCCGGCCATGTGCATTTGCCATCAGTCACTCATCTCTGCATCCTTTGTCCAGGATTCTCCTGTCAAACGCTGCCTCCATGAACAGGAGGCAAATCATGCTTTCTAAAGAGCTTCAATCTACTTCATACATTGATATACCTGTAGTCATTCTAGAAACAAGAAAAACAAACCAACCATGAAGAACTGATCGCCCCACCCACCCCCGGCCCCGCACACACACATTTCAAATTTTATTTCCTGAGAGGCATGTGTTGATGTGTATCTTTCATGCCTGGGGCTCTTTGGAGTGTTTGATTGGTTTTGTCTGCGATGCATATTGTGGGGTGTTCTAACTGTGTGGGGTATGTCTGCTACTTCCCCTGGTGTGAGAACAATGTAGCGCTTGGCTGTTTTGTATGTAGTTCAGCTTACCTTCAGTACATTTTGAACTTAAAAGTAAAGTTTATGACTAAGAAGACTATATGTAAAAACGAAATCTGAGGGCAAAGTTAAATAGCTCTGTGTCTTTCTGAAGTATATACAACGACTTCACAATGACATTTAACTTTCATGTTTTATTTTCACGTATATTGGGAGTTGAATTAGCTCCATTTCTTCCTTCCTTCCTTCCTTCCTTCCTTCCTTCCTTCCTTCCTTCCTTCCTCCCTCCCTCCCTCCCTCCCTCCTTCCTTCCTTCTCTTTTCTAGAATGACTAAGCATTAGTTGCTTCCCATCTTCCCCCTGCTGGACACAAAGATTATGCCTTCTAGAGTTTCAGATCACTGAAGTCAGCACTCCTGAGAGTGTCTTCTGGGCTCCATGGATCTACTGCATAGGCTGCAGAGCTTCTCATGCCTTCATCATCCCTGTGATGCCCATTCCCGTGGAGCAGCGAGCACAGCCCTGGGGTTATTCTCTTCTCTGCCATAATCCCTTCATGTCTTGGAAAGAGCTTCGTTTTAGCAGAGACGATGCTTCACCATGCTTATCTGTTCATGCATCTCTTCATGAATTAGCTGAGGATAAAACCCAAGTCTCATCTTTTTATGGCAGGAGCTGCATTAGCAGCTTGAGAAGGGCAAACAGTACTATGTCAAACTCAATCCAATGAAAACAGTACCCGATGAGTGAGTGCTCAGATCCAACCTTCCCTCTTTCTTACTTGTCTATCCCTCAAACACTGGAAAAGTTGTGGCTAAATAGGGAAAGGCTATTGGCAGGAAAAAGGCCTGCCCATACTCCATCTGTGTGGTCAGACTTCGACTGGTGAAGGGGTGGTGGAAGAGGAGGCTAATGAAACAGACAGGGCTCAATGAATACTGGAGCTCTTGCGTTCAAGAGTGACAACAACAAATTTGCTTTTGTTGGCTTTGTGTTAACCATTGTGGACACTTGTCCCCACTCCCCTTTCATCCCCCTCCTTCCCAAGATGAATGCTATGTGGGGGTGAGGACCTTACCAGCACTGTCAACACTACCACCAGCCACTCAGACTTCACCTCTTTACCCTTGCCTTCCTCTGTTGAGATGGCCTGTGTTCCTAGGGCTCTTTATGTTCACACCACCCCTCTCCTCTCGCCCATTTCCCTTCTGTCTAAGCACTGTCTTCAATGCAGGGAACTCTTTAGTTGGTGACCATTAGAAACAAATGTGCCAGACGGTGGTGGCACACGCCTTTAATCCCAGCACTTGGGAGGCAGAGCCAGGCGGATCTCTGTGAGTTCAAGGGCAGCCTGGGCTACGGAGTGAGTTCCAGGAAAGGCACAAAGCTACACAGAGAAACCCTGTCTCAAAAACAAAACAAAACAAAAAGAAACAAACATTGCTCTCTTCCACACTATTTTCCCCAGTATTTTTCAAAGCTATCTGAAATCTTCTTGAGTATTACAACATTATAGCTCTGAGAAACAACAAAAAAGGAGTCCTGCTTCCCTGTCCCTGTTTTCTTCCCAGTATCCCCTCTCATTCCTGATGTGTTAAAAAACAGAAGCACTCAGTGCCTCCGTAGAGACAGGTAATGATAGGAAAATAAGAGTGAAAGCAGTGCATGTTTGTGACTCCAAAATTGCCATCCTGCCAGATCTCTAGGTTACATATTCTAGACTTGACTTTACTGGCAGTAGGGAGTCAGAGGATTATGGACATGTAAGAATATAATCAAATTGACCCTGCAGATTGATGTGTGTGTGGAAGGCTTTTGAGCAAACTCATTCATTTATTTGCTTACTTGTTCCAAATAGTGTTGGAAAAGCACCAAAGAGGTGACTGTCTACACACAAAAAGACACACCCAAATGGCTCCAGTTCGTGGCCAAAGTTGGACTTGACATCTCCCCTGTGAGCAGGATGGGTCTCTACTTGACTGATGATTTCTCTGATATTTTAAGTTTATAATCATTTTTGTAGCACTAGGTGGTCAAAACCTGAGCCTAGCATAAGCTAGGTGTGTGTTCTACCACTGAATTATACCACCAGCCTCTGTTGCTTTCCTTAACTGGGCCATTTCGGCATTTGCAATGAATGTCAAGTGAACCATACCCTATTTTAATTAGCTGACTCTGCTTCATTCCTGTGCCACATGAATTGACAACATAGAAATGGTTCACGATGCCCACGTTGTGGAGGACTGTAAGTGAAATCCTTGAAGTTCTATTGTGTTGGCATGCTGATGTTACAGTCTTCATCTGAAGAACCAGAGTCTTCCATCTGGAGTCTACGTGGGTCAACACAGAGAGCACAGGTTGTCCTTCCAACATCAAAAGAGATGTTCAGGGAGGCACAGACTGGACAAGGATCAGACAGTGGGCATATCCAAGCTAGTTTTATGCCAATGAGACACAAGCTACAGTCATCTTAAAGGAGGAAACCTCAAATGAGAAAATGTCTCCATTTTCTGTGGGACATTTTTTTAGTTAGTGATTGATGGAGGAAGGCCCAGCTCATTCCTGGGCTGGTGGTCCTGACTTTCATTAGAAAGCAGGCTGAGAAAGCCATGATGAAGCCAGTAAGCAGCATCCATCCATGGCCACTGCATCAGCTCCTGCCTCCAGGTTCCTGCCTTGTCTGAGATCCTGTCCTCACTTTCTTCAATGATGGACTAGTAAAATGGAAGTGTAAGCCAAATAAGCCATTCCTGCCAAATTTGTTTTTGTTCAAGGTGTTTCATTGTAACAATAGTAACCCTAACTAAGACAGGGCACAAGGGTTCCTATCAATTTAAACATGTCTCCCACACGAGGGAACCCTTACCTACCAGTCATGCAACCACATGTTAGGCACATTGTTCACTAGGCAAAGAAGCACCCTGTGAAAAATCATACTGTAAACATGCATGGCCAGCACTTATTTCATCTTTAAGTAGGAAAAGATTGTTGGTCACTTTAGTATCAGAACCCCAATTTATTGAGGAGCTCTCCAGATACCAGTATTATACTAGAAGTTATGGGTAATTGGGAACATATTAAATAAAATGCAAGACTTAAGGCTTTACTTTTAAAAACTTTGGGAAAATGAAATCTTAACTCAGAAACAAAAGAGACTCCATTAGATATATGTATAACTGGGTCCTATGTGGCACAGTATGGCTTGTGCGTGTAAAAAGGGTGGGTAGAAGAAAGAGCTGGATGCCTAGAGGAAGGTTCTGTAAAGAGAAAGCATGCAATGAATTTCAGCATTAAAAATGAATGAAGCCTTGTAGTCATTAGCTGTTCCAGCTTTGACCTTGAAGCACTGTTCCTAGTGAGGCAGCAGGTAACTGCCACACCTACCTATGACCTGCCCCTTGGGTGTAGCTGAGATGGGAGCCTTTAAGACCCAAGATCTGTACATGCCAGTCCTCTTGGCTCCTCATGATCCTGGATGCTGGATCACAGACCAAGTCAGAGTTCTCCAGAGAACCACACTAACTGGACTGAGCCTCACCTTTCCCAGATCCTGTAACCAACCCCTTACTGGTTGTAAGTTACCCCAAAATAAACTTCCTTTTAACTAACAGATAAACTACGTGGAACTGCCTTGTTAAATCCCCGCTTCATCTGGTGCCCAACATGGGGCACAAACCCACAACCTTGAGTGTAGCTTGAGTCTTCCTGCCTTGCCCACAGTCAGGACAAATCCTTGTCACCCGCCAGTCCCACAGCCGCTCAAACCCAACCAAGCAAACACAGAGACTTATATTGCATACAAACTGTATGGCCGTGGCAGGCTTCTTGCTAACTTTTCTTATATCTTAAAGTAACCCATTTCTAGAAATCTATACCTTGCCACGTGGCTCGTGCTTACCAGCATCTTCACATGCTTCTTGTACTGCGGCATCTGCAGTCAGTCTTCTGCCTTCCTGTCCTTTTATTTCTCCTCTCTGTTAGTCTCGCCTATCCTAATGAGAGCCCTATTTCCTGTTTGTTCGTCTATTTAAAGAGACAGAACAAGCCACAGCTATCTCACCTCACCAGTTCCTCAGCTGGTCCTGTTTCCTCAGACTGGAAGCTTCTGTGTCTTCATCCCAATAGCTCTCAGCTGAACTGTGTTGCTCCAAAGCCTGAAAGCTTAACCAGCCAAATGCTTCTAGTTTCTGGTCCTCACGCCTTATATATCTTTTTGCTTTCTATCACCACTCCCTGGGATTAAAGGCTGGTTTTCTGGGATTAAAGGAGTGTGTCACCACCATGCTTGGCTATTTCCAATGTGGCCTTGAACTCACAGAGATCCAGAGGGATTTCTATCTCTGGAATGCTAGGATTAAAGGCGTGTGCCACCACCGCCACACTCTTGCTATGGCTCTAATAGCTCTGACCCCCGGGCAACTTTATTTATTAACATACAATCAAAATCACATTTCAGTATAATTAGATTACCACCACACTTGAGATTAAGAGTCTCATTCTCTACTGACTGATCTAACTGGGCCCTAAAACTCTGGGTAGACACGGGAAGATATGATGCCACCATGCTGCTGCTGCTCCTCCACACATGCACACAGGACACTCCGCTCCCACCTACAGCTGCCACTAGCCAAATTCTTAGCAAGACCTGCTTTAGTGCTACACCATCGACACCTGCTGGCCGAAAAGTGCTACTAACCCCCCCCCAAAAAAAAACTATTAAAAGGAAGGTAATAAAAGCAAGCCAATGTTTCATTTCAGGTAAGAGTACTTGATAATTTTACACCTTGAAACTGATTAACAAATTTTGAATATTTCTCATAATATGGTGGAAAATATTACTTCATAAAAATTTAAAAACTTGAGCTGGAGAGATGGCTCAGAGGTTAAGAGCACTGGCTGTTCTTCCAGAGGTCCTGAGTTCAATTCCCAGCAACCACATGGTGGCTCACAACCATCTATACTAGGATCTGATGCCCTCTTTTGGTCTGTAGACAGAACACTCACTGTATACATAATACATAAATAAATCTTTAAAAAAATTTAAAAACTTTTTTGCCTGTATGATGAATGACATTTTACTGGAAATATACGACCTTCCTGGGACATATCTGGCATGCACCATTTTGGCATTTACCATAATAATTCACACAGCATTAAAAACTGATTTAATAAAAATAACAAAGATGAGTCATTATTGGGACTGATCCAGGCTTTAAAAGATAGCAATGAAGGCTTACATACAAATATTCTTTCTCTGGAATCTGCTAACCAGGATTTACAAGGCAGTAATAAAGACTTACATAACAGGCTCCTAAATTTGGAATCTGCTAACTTATTGCAAGAACTTCAGTCCATTAATAATAAAAAATAATAATAATAGCCAGATTTGATTTTTATTGATAATAAATATGAATACTTAATGGATAGAACAATAACTCTCCAGGGTGAAGTTGTTGCTACTCAGACACTTTATAAGGAAGAAAAATTATCATTAACTGATAAAATAAGGTCTATGGAATCATATATTTCAGAAGAACATAAAAGGTTGCATGAGTCCATGAGAAATCTGGAATCCCTTGCAAGAGAGGAGATTCACTCACTGGGATAGACCCTAGATGCTCCTTTGCAAACCCTGGAAGAAACTCTCAATAAAGATGACAAGGGGCCTAATAAGCCGAAGGGCAAGACCACCATTTCCAGATGGCTCTCATACAACGGCTTATCCTGTCATCATCCATGAGAGGCCAGCAGATGATAGACACCCTGACCCGTATATGAAATATACATTACAACCTATTCTGATGAGAGATTTTAAACACATGAAGGAAGCGATAGTCATGTAAGGCATACACCCAACATTTGTAAGGCAGATGTTAAATTCATGGTCTACTTCAAACAGAATCATACTAAATGACTGGAATCAATTAATTTCAGCTCTTCTAGAATATAGCCAGCAATTACAATGAAAAAGCTGGTTGAGAGAGGGAGAAGATGCTATCCTGCCATTCAAGGGAGCAACATGTAATGACACACAGATAAAGCCATGGGACACATGGTGACATGTAGATTAATAGAAATGGGCTGGATTTAGTTATAAGAGCTAACAAGAAGCTTGAGGCATGGCCATGGCCATACAGTTCATAATTAATATAAGCTTCTGTATGTATATTTGGACCTGAGCAGCTGTGGGACCAGGTGGGACACAAAAAAACTTCCAGCTACTGAGTGACATCTGTCTACAAGGAGAATAGCAAAAAAAAAAAAAAAAAGGAGTGCAAAAAAAAAAAAAAAAAAAAAAAAAAAAAAAAAAAAAAAAAAAAAAAAAAATGAAAGGAGAATAGCAGGAGTGCTACATGAAGAGAGATGGAGGCCAGTCTAGAGCAGGACTCAGCTGAGGTCATCATAGACACAGAAGAGCTGTCTGGATCAAACCCTACCTGAAGCCTATTGATTTGGAATTTGTAAGTTTCATGATACACCAGACACCTCTCCTGGGTGGGAATTTTGTTCCTCATAGGGAAACAGATGCATGGGGAGAGCTAATTGTAGGGGGAATAGGCCATTATTGGATGGAATGAATAGATCCCACAGAGGGGTGGTTTTATACTATGAAAAGAGTGGATATTGAGCGGCTGAGGTTGGTTAATCAGGGTCTTGAATGCTGGGCTGAGACAGATATTCATAGGTGGAGGCTAATACCCTTGCTTGGCAATAGGAAAAAGTTACTAAACCTTTTATAAAGCTCTAAGAATGATGTTGGACACGAAAACCCAGGATCAGAAATTGTATAATGAGCCTGGGGAAGACTCTTTCTGGCCTCTTATGCTTTTTTTTTTCTCCCAGAAGGAAGACCCAGAGGGGCCAATTAATACCTCCCCAGGCCTTCATTTCACTCAACAGCATCTTCCACCAGGCTTCTGGAACTACTCCCATAAAGTTTAAAATTTGCTGTGTATAAGTTTATGTGTTTCCTTGTAAAATGTATTTGCTATATTGCTTCTATTTGAAATAAAACTTGTTTCTCAAGTTATAAATATGAGGTTTAGAAGAAAGCATATTTCTTGCAGGAAATTTATTCCCTGTCACATGTTTTGAAGTTTGTTTTCCATTTTTCTTTATCTCTGCTCCTTCAGAAGTGTTTGTTTTTGCCATTATGCAAGATTTGCAGCCAAGCACTCTATGTGTTTGTATATTCTTCCTTAATCAGATAAGAATACCATTCTAAGCTTTATCTAGAAATTTCCATACCAAGTATAGTTAAAAATAATTCAAAATAGCACCATGAAAGGGACCAACCTCAATTGGAGTAAATATGGTTGTCCATAGGAAACATAGACACTGTACAGATCCACAAACTGAGGTATGTTTCAAAGCTCAAAGATATTGGAAGATGTACATTTTTCATGTTATGGTATGTAATAAGAAATAATAGCTTGAACTTTGCTATTTAATTCACAACTACATCTCTACATTCTAGGCTGTGCACTAGGGGACACTAGCTTGGATTCTCAGCACCTGCCATCATGATGCCTCTGAGCATATACCCCACTGCTTCTAATATTCCTTGGGCAGAGCTTGAAGGTATTTGAGTTAAGGTTGGGGTTAGAATTAGAGTTCAGGTGCCTCAAAAGGTGGTATTTACTCTTTCTGAAGGACACCTGAGCACTAAGTTCAACGGATGAGTTGTAGCTTACTTTAGTTTTCACGTGATAGATTAAGTTGAAAAATTCCAGCCTTTGTTTCTCCTCAATACAGTTTCTTAGTCCACACTGTCTGCATAAGAAAACACCTGTAATATTTTAATGGGAAAGTCTAGATTTGTCCCAGTGCACAGGATTTCCGTTTTAGAAAACAAGATCATGATGCACACATGGGCAGTTATTCCACCAGTCAGCCAGGCACTGAGTCACTGGTTATAATGGATATGGAGGGTTGAGTTGCTTCCCAGAACAGAGCTGCTGGTGCTGATTCTAGCAGAGTCCTAGCATCCTAACTTGGCTTGCAATCAAAATCTCAATTAGACCAGAGTATGCAGATCCTCTCAGAGGGAGGAACACAGGAGCCAGAAATCAGCAGAGATGTTATCAGATGAAATGATTCTGCAAGGGCTAGCTTTTCCTTGTTGACTGCCGAGTTTTCCAGCTGGTGCATCATACAAAACAACTGTGCAAAAGTGTGCAAAAGCCTCTTCCAGTCCTGCCAGATTCTGTTAACTTTGTTAAGTCCCATCAGCTTGTGATACTTTGTTTGGAGGTTCTTTTTTGTTTTGTTTTGTTTTGTTTTCAATTAGTGCAGCATTCCTCAAAATGTGTCTCCTATAATATTCAATCTACAAGATAATCCAATAAAAAATGTGACATCAGTTAAGTGCAGGGAAGCGCAAATTATACACTTTTTTTTTTTTTGGCAGGGTTCTTTTCGTTCTAAGGGTTATAAGAAGCCCCATGGCAGAGATTTAACTCTTCCAGATTCCCATACCTCAATCGTTGAATCATCTTAGACCATCTCTGGTTACGCTTTTCCCATTTTCCTCCTGCACGATATGGGAACTGTGGAACATTGGAAAAGTGGGCCGCTGTAGCCCTCCCTCACGGCTCGGACAGCAGTGCAACTTGCACAAGGTGTGAGGGAGAAGAGTCTACTTATTTTTCCAAGTTTTGGCTTCTTCTGTGTGGCATGATTCTTAGTGAAAGAAGCAAGGCAATGTGTACGTGAAGGTTAAGGTCCATTGGGCGTCAGCAACAGCCGGCAGAAAGGGTGGTGGCTGAAGACACATCCTCTTACCTACCTACGTGTACAATGCATGACAGCATTTCCTGCTTTGACATCCCCCCTCCCATACACACTTGCTCAGTTTCTTGATGTGAACCTTTCACTGGTTGATCTCAATGACTGCTAGGCTTATGCCACTCAAGACTTTACAGGACTTACCCCTCTTTGATGAAATCATTTCATTGCTAAGCATGTACATACACACACACACACACACACACACACACACACACACACACACACACACACACACCTTTAATTCTCCATTATCTTTTAACCTGGAACTAGCAATAACAGGGCTACTATGAACTGCTATTTTTGTAATCTGATTATCCTTGTAATGGTGAATCTTGGTTGTCAACTTGATTCCAGATTGGATTTGGAATTGACTAAAATGCAAGCATTTGGACATTTCTGTGGAAGATTTTCTTGATCAGATTATTTGAAGTGGAAAAACTCATCCTAAACATGGGCAGTACCTTATGGCAACAATCCAGATGTAAGGACATGGAAGCCTTATGCCTGCTTGCCTTGACTCTCACTGGCACGATCGTCTACCCTGTTGCTGTAGAATTCCTTCAGTGATATTAGAACTGAATTCCTCAGGCTTCTAGTGTAGACTGAAGACTAGCAGCTCTCTAGGAATCCTCCAGGACTTGTAGACCAGATTGGAACTGCTGAGAACTCCAGTCCCAAAGATTGAGTAACTTCTACTTTCTTAACCTCTCCAGTATAAGACAGCCATGTGAATACCTGGACCATATTATGTAAGCCAATCTCATAAATTTCTTTTAGTGTGTGTGTGTGTGTGTGTGTGTGTGTGTGTGTGTGTGTGTGTGTTCATTCTATCAGTTCTGTTCCTTAGAGATCCCTAATACAATCTCCTATATATCTGCATATTGTATACTTTTGTGTAAAAGGCCTGATACACAGGTAAGTACAAGCGATACTATCACTCTCACAGAATCCATAGTTCAGGTAGAGACAGCCACTCACATTAAATGGAAGTGGCCACCATCTTGTTTTTTGCCAAGCATTGCAAACTGAGGTGATGAGGGAGAACTCCCTAGGGAAAGTGAGACTTCAGCCAGAACTGGAAAGAAGTGGGTTTATAAGGACAGAATGTCAGAGCTGGAAGCCCCCAGAATCCTCATCATGCTTATGTCTTATGTGTTATGTCCTCTCTAGGTGGTCACAGTCCAGCAGGAGAGAAAGCAAAGCAAAATGAAAAGTCTCATGACCAAGGGAGGCACAGGGTATTTATGGGAACACAGAGGAAGGGGCCCAGCTTCCCTGGGGGAAGGAAGCAAGAACTCAGAATTGAAGCATAGCAGGGGTCTGTTAACCTTTGCAAAGCATAGGAACCCTTTTGTAAAGACTTGTTCCTCTGAGGCATCTTCTAGTTTTAAGCTCTCTGTGGTTGCTGTGGCTGCCTGCTTTAGGTATCAGGCCTCTCTTGTCCTGTTCTTCTTGACACTCTGATTTACTTAGGAAGTCCTTCCTTCACTGACTAGTGATTCTCAGTGGCTATGGGTCTCTACTCGAGCACTTTCTCTTTGAGCCCTTAACTTTGTGTTAAGTAGAACAAAGAGTTGATGCCACAGCAGACTTTAGGCATTCTTGTCAAATCCTTTATTTTCTCGTGTGCTGCATGGTCCTTCTTATTTTCATATTTCATGAAAGGTTTTTCTACTAGGCCAGATAAAATAAATTCAATGGACTTTTTGTTTTATTAAATTCTATTTCTTAAAACTAGAAAGAACCCTTCCTCCTCTCTATTTTGTGGGCTCACTACTAAATACTCAGACTTTTAACTCGAAGTTTGTGGCTTTTCTCCCAATTGTGTTACGTTGTAAATTAGTACACTTATATTTTCAGAAATTAAAAAATTAAGACACTAAAAATAAATCTAATTTAATATCCATGTTTTCACAACCAGAATTAAATGCTATTGAACTTTTTCTCTCTTTGCTTCAGGTCAAAAATCTTAATAAACCAATAAAAAATGTCAGATGTTTGTAGAATTTCTTTGATCATGACCAGAATTGCTATTTGTACAGCCTATTATATACTCCATTTCCAAAGTTTGAAATGTATACAATTTAACAGATTTATCTAGGTTGTAACTATACAACTAGTAACTGTATAATACATAGTGTTTTGCAAATTAGATTGGTCTTTTTCAGTCTTTTGGATTAAAAAATATATCAAGAAATAAAATTGAAAATTAAAGTTTTATCAAGTGAAATAAAATAAATAATAGGAGTAAGAAGATGAATAAAGGAGCTAACAGAAAATGTATGTGTATGTGAATGGTCATGTGGCCTCTGGATTGTTCCACTGGTGACTCCTGCCATGTCTACCTTTTAATTGACTGCTTTCACTTTTCTGGAGTCAGTTTTGTCTTCTGTCTATAAGCATGGGGAATTTATCTTTATCTTGTCTTCCTTACACTTACTACTCAAATAGTCTGACTATTTGCAGGGAGGTGGCACTAAACAGCATGTAAGACATACCTGCTATAGATTGACGGCATCCCCCAAATTTCATGTGTCAGAAACTCAGTTTTCAATAAATAATATCAAGGGGTGGGAATTTACAAGGTTTAGTGTGTTCATAAAATGGATTAATGTGCATATCTCTGGATTGGGTTTGTTATCATACAAAAGTACTTGCTGTAAAAATATAATTGATCCCTTCCTTCTTTCTAACACTCACTTGCCCTTCCATCTTCCTCTGTGAAATGATGCAACACAGATCCTTGTGCCATGCTTATACTTCCCAGCCTCCAGAAGTAGGGCAGCAAATACATCTCCCTTTCCTGTAAATGACTCAGTCTCAGGTAGTCTATTAAAGCAACCCAAGGCAGACTCAAGTAACAGCTTCCCGGTATTGATGGAAACAAAGGAGAACATTCTCTGAGAGCTCAAGAGTAATAGACTCAGATAGCCAAAGTCATGGGTGTGCATCTTAGGAAAATGAGGCCGAGTTTCACAGACAGTCAAAAAACTCTCCATGGTTGGATTCCCATGCAGGACAAGGGCTGGTGACTTCTCCATTTTTTCCAATAGTACATGTCAGACTTACCTTGCTATAAGTGCTTCATATGCATATCTCTAAATATGCTTCTAGAACTCACATGTTACTCATGTTTCATGGAAAAAGTCTTCAAATATGTTTTGCAAAAATCCAGAAACATATGAATCAAAGTGTCCCTGATGTGTTGAAAGTCATACTCCTTTATATTACCAGACTTTCTAGGTCCCTGACCAAGGTTGGTGGGAAGTTTTCCAGTCTCCCTTTGATCTGTCTGTCCACTGATGAAATTTTCTGCTTGAGCTAACCAAAGTTGGATTCTGTTGCCTGAAACCTAAAACCCTGATTTTGAGCTCTTGAATTTATAGTATTGTTCCTGATTCATTTCCAAAAATTGTTTAAAATGCCATATTTAGAATGGAACTTGATACTGCAGGTTAGATTTTCATTCTTTGTAAATTATAACTTCTAAGGTGTGTACACCATCCCTCAGTAATGCCTAATTTTAAAAGCAAAGCCAATCTTTCGTCCTTCTTGGGTGCTGCTGACTAGACAATGACATGCTAAGAGAGGAAAACTAAGTTCCTAGAGCCAGTGACTAGTCATTTGTATGCAAAAGAACTTTGTATATGTGATCAAGGGCTTCAAGATGGGAGATGAGCCTGGATCATACAGGTATGTCCTAAGTGTAACCACATGTGTATATAAGAAGGATACAGTGGGAGATTTGGGTTCATGATGAGACAAGAGGAGTAGGGAATGATGTGCTAAGACAAAGGAAAGAACCACAAGCCAGGGAAGACCAGTGACCTTGTGGAGCACAGAAGGATGTTCCCCTCAGAGCCTCTAAGAGGCTCCAACACTGGTCACATCTTGGTTTTTAGTTCCATGAGAGTCTAGTCAAGTCACATTCAGGAGCTATGAGAGACTAGTGTTTGGGTTTACCAAAAACTTATACTAATTTGTCACAGTAGAGCTAGGAAATTGATTTCTAATGAAATGAAATCATTACATTGTGGGCTTTTGCTTGGTACCGAAAGCAGAGCACATTATGACTCAATTATAGATTTAGCCTGAAAAGATGGATGACAACTTCCATGCATGCTTTGTAAAATGTTCTAGCAGCTAGTGGGGAAACTGAGTCATGATTTCTGTGCTTGGGAAGGTAGGGGACTCTTATGGTGAATGGACATTTTAAGGTGAGTGATAATGAAAGCATGATAGGCATAAGCTGTACAAGTCTCAAAACTCCCAGCCCGTTATCTTATCATTCTTTTCTCACAGAACATCATAGTCAATTCCCTTCCCCCAAGTTCTTCCAGCCTTAGATGTTAGTCAGTGTTGATATGAGCAGAGAGGAAGTTTGTCCAGAACACCAATGTAACATGACTTACACATAAAAAAAATCCCAGAGAAAATGTTTTCTTAAAATAAAACTGTTTTGTTTTCTAAGTCCTTTAGAGAAGGGAAGGGTAAATTAATTGGTGTGGCTGAGTCATGTAAAAGATGACAAGGCTTATTATAGTCCATAGTTCCTGCAGCAACTGTGCCTCCTCATGGATACTGTATACCTGAGAAGCTTTTAGGACTTAATAGAAAATGCTATAAATATTTTAAACGTCCATGAGGCCTTTTGTTGGCAAAAGAATAAGATGATTTCTATGCACCTTTTCATCTCTCTCTCTCTCTCTCTCTCTCTCTCTCTCTCTCTCTCTCTCTCTCTCTCTCTCTCTCTCTCTGTGTGTGTGTGTGTGTGTGTGTGTGTGTGTGTGTGTGTGTGTGTGTGTGTTTGTGGATGAAGGGGATGCAGTAAATGGGATACCTGTTAAAATGCTTTCAATAATGTCTCAATCTATTGTTACTGTTAATAAAATTATTACAGGTGCACTAGGTAGATTGCAGTCAAAATAAATAGCTTTTAAGCCTGTATCACAGAGATTTCCAATGCCAGCTTGTTTCTATTTTGCAGTGTGTGTTTAATAGGAGCAGGGACACATCTAAAGGTCATTGCTTACACTGTGCCTGTGTGTCTTACAATGCTTGACTGATGTTTTTAAAAGAGTAGCTGAACATTTAGACTGCCCAGGATGGAGAATATCTCACATGCTGACAAACACACATCTATCGAGATAATGGAACCCATTCTTTTTATTTTTTCATGTGTGTTTGTTCACATAAATACAACACAGAGAGCATTCAGCTGTGACTCATGAATAAATCTTGAAGATGCATGAGAAGACACAGTATTCAGATTTGATTTTCTGAAAAGATGAGCAAGGTGGAGGGGCCGGACACACATTCTGGAAGCTTTTATTGCTGCTGATATTCTTGTTACCATTATTGCACTGTACCCTTTGCTATCTAGTTCAGGGAAAAGCTAGATCAGTTGGGTAATTTAATGAGTGACTCTGCATTAGGCATCTATGGTGTACTTATGCTCAGCTCTGAGGGTGGCTAGCATGTAGATTAATTTCCAAAGCCCAATGATAGCATTTGAAGATTAAAAACAACTAAGGTGGCCCCAGTTAGGATGAGCATGTGGCCTTCACTCTTGCCACGTCCTTCCTCAATGTCCATGGTAGGTTGCTAATTGCTTTTTTCCTCTGACATTGGAGGCAGCTGAATCACACTGCATCACAGAACCTGAAACTCATACCAGTGGACTGAAAAAAAAATATCTTCTAGGGTAGACAGATAACTCAGTTTTATTAGGTGTGACTATTTACTTGTAAAGTCAGAACAAAATATCTGTCCTCAATGGAACTAATGAAATCTAGGTGCATGCTCTGAGGTGCTAATGGACCAAGTCCAAAGGTGGTGGGTTTTACCTCTAGGTGGCAGGTTGAAGTTTGTACTCATGTTCTAATTTGTGAATAATACTGTGGTATGTTTTTGGCAACAGGTTATGGTACAGTGGACATGAACTTTGAAGCCCCAGTTCCATTAATAATGTTGGATGCCATCTGTAGTTGCTTGTTCACCTATTTATTTAACAACTTGATAGGATTCAGCCAAGAGTACATGTCTGGGTTTCTTGAAAATTCAAACCAGGAGGAAGAAAAGTACGATGTGTTCTATTTTGTAATCTTGGAGATGCCTGTAACTCTAGCCCAATTAGCTTTTAATTTAAATAAGAAGGGAAAACACCTTTGGTGCCCCGAGTTCCTTGTAGTCCAAACTTGTCTGCTTCTAGGTCATTCCGAAGCCAAGATGTGGCAGATGTGACTTTTAAACACAGAGCATCAACATTTCTTTGTTAAACCATGTTAGTCTTCAGGGGCAACGAGGATTGTCATTGAGTAGGTTAAAAATATCCCTCTGTGACATGCCTTGGCACCTGGTAATTTTGCAGGTCTCTTGATAAATGAACAGTGTGGAAGCCACATGATCAGAACAACATGCTATATCAATGCTACAAGGATTTTCCCTAGATTTAGCTGTCTGGTACTTGTAGACTCTTGACTAAAAGTCCCCAAATGGCATTGGAATTCCTTTTGTGTATGCGATCAGCCCTCACAAGCATTGCTGTCACATTAAAAATGATCCTGGGAAAAGATGAGCATCTCATTTGATTTCTTTTTCTTGTGGAAGTAGAGATAAGGGACAGGAGATTAAGAAAGAGAAAGAGAAAGAAAGGTACATTCATTTAAAAATGACAAAGATAATATTTCTCCATTTGCTCTCTCTGCCAGGCAAGTGTAATAAAACCTGCTTTACCTTCCAGAGTTGTTTGGAGGGACAAATTGGGTAAGAGATTTAAAGTTCCTTGGAGAGTTAGGCAACGTGAAGTGTGTTCTGACATCCCTTCAGGTTTAGCTCAAAGTAATATGGAATAATGTGTCTTCAGTGGCAGAGGGCAGAATGGGCTCCATGGGCATCTATTCCAGTTTCCCGGGTATTCCACTCCATGAAAGCAACCCCCAGAGTTAAGGGTGTGGACAGACCTGTGGATGGGTGTGGGCACTATGCCTGGGGCTCTGCCTTTTTCAAGTCCACTAGGTCCCCTTGAAAAGATGAGTGGGTCAACTTCTTGACTGTTACCCAGAGGTGACTCATCGAGATGCTGGTGAGGTTTCTGCTTTGGGAGCCCCCACTTCCAGCACCCCCTCCAAGTTTCTGCATATAATTGTCTGTCCAAAGTTGTTTATGCATTTCTTCTCACAATGTTACTCAACTGACTTCTGCTTCAGTAGACACAAGCTGGTTTCTAGCACTGTTTAAAATTCTGAAGTTCTGATATGTATTTTTGCGTGGTAGTCTGTGCAAGCAATTCATCTAACAGCCACTAAGGGCATCTATACTATATAGATGTGTAGTTTCGGTTTCCCAGAGGCTTAACCTGGTGCTGTTGAAAAGAGATACCTTAATTAAATAATGTGGTGTGTGTGTGTGTGTGTGTGTGTGTGTGTGTGTGTGTGTGTGTGTGTAATAAACATGAACATTCTAAAACACTAAAATAGCCTTTTGGGACAAATGCTTGAGAAATAAAACTTAGACCTAGTTTTCAGTATCTTGTCATGTAAACTCCCTGCTACATTGGGCCTCCAGTTGGTGTAAAAAGCTGTGCATTTTAACTCTTCCTTACAGACATGATGGATGTGGAAAGGGTTTACAATCTCTGTAATATGTTCAAAGCCTGATGGTCCCTCTGCTTTCCCAAGAACTACATCTGGATGCCCACCAATGGGTCATGCTAGGAACTGCAGGGTTCAAATGAGATACTTCCTTTTCTCTTGAGACATTGCAAAGGCAACTTCCCTTTAGAGAGCAGACACAAAGAAGGAGAATTTGTCTTTGTTATGATTCCATGTTTCTTCTCAAGGCCCCTTGACCTCTCTAGCGTTTACTTTGTTCAATTTACATCCAGTGTATAGGGAATTTTAGAGTTAGAGGGGAATTTACAAAGTATTTTAGTTTACATTTAGTGGATTAATGATTTATAGGATGTGGTTGGCACACAGGCCTTCAGTGACGGAGAATGCAATTCTTCATCCACTTGACTTTCTTCCGATTATAAGTGGGTGTTCCTTGTTTTGGTTTAAGGCATTTTCCATCTTTGCTGTGTTTTGAATCTGCACTATTGCCCACAGGCTCATGTTCTGAATTCATGTTACCAGCTAATGATATCATACTAGGAGGCTATGGAATCTTTAGGAGTGGGGCCTAGCCGGCAGAGTGGTTCCCTAGGATGGTCCTTTGAAGGTCATCCCATCTATGATTCCCACCATGCTCTCTGTTTCCTTGTCTTCTGTGATGCGAATAGCCTTCACCACTCCCCCCCATAGACCAGTGTTCTCCGCCACGCCTTCCTCTCCGTGAAAGACTGAACTAGACCAGTGTTCTCCGCCACGCCTTCCTCTCCATGAAAGACTGACCAGTGTTCTCCGCCACGCCTTCCTCTCCGTGAAAGACTGAACTAGACCAGTGTTCTCCGCCACGCCTTCCTCTCCGTGAAAGACTGAACTGACAGTCGAAACCTTTGACACCTGAAACCGCTTCTGTCGGGTGTTCAGTCACAGCAGCTCAAAAGGAACCAAGCCGTCTGCATGTATGTGAGCATCTTACCTCTCTGGTCACTGATGCCATTGTCAAGTCTTCCTGGAGATGTTAAAGGGACATGGGTAGACAAGGAGAGCCATTTCCCTGTGACAGTGGCTTTATTCCCAGAAGATGTTGTGAGCAGACATGGCAGGAAGGCACAGAGGCAGAGATCTAAGCAGGGGCAACTTGGACAACAATCTTATCAAATAGCCAGCCAGAGTCTGTTTAGAGGATTCAAAGCCTTCAGCTCCTCCCATCCCCAAAGGGTAAAGCTGCCGCTTTTGCTTTCTCTGACCGGGTCTTCATTCTTCCCTGAAATTCAATTCTTTGTCCATCCCAGGAACAAGTTCAGTGTTCTCCTAGATGACCAAGCAGACCCTGGAGACACCCCCTTATCCTGCTAACTTAGCTTTTAAGTTCTTCCTGTTCTCCACAGAATGAAATAGGGGAGAATAGTGACTGAGAAAGAAATACACAAAATCCCTCTAAGAACTCGGAAGAATAAGTATTCATAGTACCATTCTAGGCACAGGCTTAGAGAGGGAGCCTTGTCCTTGACCATCCATTATACTTAAAGGATGCCTTCTTACTCACTTTTTTTCTTGTCCCACGTCACTAAATAAGCACCACTTTCCAAGTTACTTTAGTATAGCCAGAGTTCCAAAGGTTAAATGCACTCAGGTATCCCAAACCAACATTTTACCTGCAGCGAGTTGGTGGTTTTTTTTTTTTTTTTTTTTTTTTTTTACAATCACGCCTTCTTGAAAGACACCAGTGTTTGTTTCTAGCAGGTACTTTGTGAAGCCATGTCAGTCTCTGTTGATATTGGGCTATTAAGCATCATTGAAGCACCATTAGAGAGTTCTCTTGCAACAAAACTATATGTACCACAATAGTTTACTTCTAAACAGTCCATTAATATTGTCACATGATGCTTCCCAGGTCCTCTTTGCACCTTCTCTGTGCTGAAGCAGCAGAGAGTAGAAACTACACACATCTTCAGTATCAGTATTTGTAATTGGTTTTGGTTTACAGCATGCTAACTAGTAACCCAGGCCAATTTTTAATAGGGTGTACATATAGTCATAAAGGTGTTTGTTTTTAGAAGACTTATATGATTTTTGGTGTTTTAAGGGCAAATTGGAGACATGGGCAGCCCAGCAAGGGCTGAGTGAATGCGTTTGTTCAGTGCCAAGCAGAAAGTTATCACAGCCTTCTGCTTCAGCAAATGGTGAATCTGTATTTTGAAGACACGGGGAACTCTGAAATAATTTCTGCGAATTAATCAGTTAAAACAGAGATAGTCCTTGAGAACTATGCATGGTGATAGAAGGAGGGAGTGGAGAAAGGACATTGTGTGTCCTGTTCCTTGCAGGATAATATACAGCAGTGGTGACTGATGTGCAACGTCCATCAATGGAAGGGTAGAGCTGGATCTAAGATGATAAAGTCAGTGTTAGTGACGCTCTGCGATACTAACACACTGTGGAGTCCTGACTCCATTTCTAGAACATAATCAATCTCCCAATATCAATAACTATCCCAGAATCCCCACAGTTAGTGGTACGTGGAATGATTCAGGCTTCACACATTGTAGTACTAGCTAGGTGCTAAGTACATTTTAGGTGCAACTCGTTTTATGGATTGTTGAGTGAACGCACACTAAATAACTCTGTGGTCAAATCCAATGTTCTAGATCTATAAGAATCATACTTCTCTTGCCCCCCCCCCATTTTAGTGAATTTTGCCCTTTTACAGAGTCACACCTGTACACGATGTGTTCTGGTTCCTCTCCTCTTACCCTCTCCTATTTCCCTCTCATCCCTTCCAGTCACCACTCTGTTGATGTAACCAACCGTCTTATTAAATAAGAAACACAGAAACAATGTAAAAGAGAAAGCCGAGAGGTCAGAGCTCAGAGCTAAAATCTCACCCTTCCTCCTGCTGTCCCAGCTTCGCGAAAAGAGACCTACTTCCTGTCGGTTCGTTTTTTTATAGTATGTTGTTCTGCCTTCTCATTGGTTGTAAACCCAAACACATGACTGCCTCGTCACTGTCTGAATGTACAGCCCCCTAGGTCTTAAAGGCATATGTCTCCAATGCTGGCTATATCCCTGAACACACAGATATCTATGGGATTAAAGGCGTGTGCCACCACCGCCACACTCTTGCTATGGCTCTAATAGCTCTGACCCCCGGACAACTTTATTTATTAACATACAATCAAAATAATATTTCAGTACAATTAGATTACCACCACACCACTCCTCCTTAGAAATCCCCCTCCCATTTACTCATTTCAGTTTTGTTCAGTTTAATTAGGGTCATCTGAATGACTCTGATTTTGGAACTAAGCTTCAGAGGCTGACGGGCTCACCAGTAGCTGGACAACTGGATGCCAGCTCCCCCGTTCCCCCGTCGCCCATCTCCTAGGATCTATCAGTGGCCAATAGGTCAGCAATTTCATCCTGTTTTTCATTGCTTTTCACATGTTCTTTCAACAGAAAATGTCCACCTTCCATTAGAACTTAACCAGGTCACAGCCATCCAGGTCTAGAAGAAGATTCCTTTTATTCTAGGCTCTTTGGACGTTCTAGTGATGAGAGCTCTTTCCTTCTTTGAACATTACGTCAATCAACTGTAGGATGTGCTGCACTCAAGAGGAACTAGTAAGTTGAATAAAATATGCCCCTTTCTCTAAGATTTCCATATCTGTTCAGGCAATATTTTACAGAAGTGTGGGTCTTTGGAGTGGGACAGAGCAAATCTAAGGACAGATTTAGGAAGATGTAGGATGGGTCCAGGGGCAGGTTTCAGAAAATGCTAGTTAGACAATGCTGTATACTAACATCTCCTTCTTCATCTGAGACTCTTTGTATCTACGGTTTGGATCATGATATGGCCTACAGCTAACCGTAATTGGTGCTGGCAGGGCCGTTGAGTGGTCAGAGTCAGGGCTAATTAAGATAGTGATTAATAAGGATGGGCTACAGTGGAAACGGAAGCTCTGCTTCTTGTAAGATTATATCAGATTCTTTTCACAGTTTTGGAGAAAAGCAATGAGTGCAGAACACTTGGCAAGAAGGCCTGCTCAAGTGAAAAAGCAGATTGCCCAAGACCTCAAAACCTTTTTGACATTATGAGGACATGGCGGCTACATACAACCAGAGTTTCTCTCAGGCATGGCACAAAGGTAGGCGGATGTCATGGAGTGCTGTGGTCTGCTATCTATCACCCTGAATATGTGCAATGGTCATGAAAAACCTAGGCAGGCTTAAAGGAGAGAGAGCATATTTTCATAAAGAGTAAAATGGACAGTCTGAGGGTACAAGAACTCAGACACCAGTTTCTGGACCAGGAATCCTCTGGATTGCTTCATATTGTTTGGCCCTTGTCCTGGCTTCCCTCAGAGCCACTAGGACAGATGCATTTATGGCCACAAAGTAGGTGTGCTTCTGAGAGAGCAGACAGGGTAGACAAGGACAGGCAGTATCTGTGGACAATCTGCTCTCCTCTTCCATGGGGCCACTAGCAGAAAGGGACACACACCGGGAGGTGTTAAAGAGGATGTTCATAATATTATATTGCAGGACTCACTAGGAGGGCTCGAGCTATAGTAAAATTAGGACTGAGACCATGTTCCAGTGTTCCATGGCACCATCTCTTCCCTCCTGCAGATTTACAATGTTTCAGACAGAGTTCTGCCAAATCTTCCCTTTAGCAGGGAAGAAATGCAGGTTCTCAGAGTTGGTGCCCTTCAGAATCAAGATCTGCCTTTAGACTCAAACCACATTTTTTAAAGTTTATGTTTCAATTCAATCTGTCCCACACCAAGGTCCCACACTTACAGATTATATTGTCTGAACAGATATGGAAGGAAAGCTTAAGGACAGGGGCCTGTTTTATCCATCTTGCTAGTTACTCTTGAGAACAGTGCATCCGGTAGCTGATTGACACAATAGCAAAAGGTGTGTTCTCTAGCTTCCCCCTGGCCTTTTTTATTATAAAACATTTTTAAGTTGAGAAGTATAAATAACAGTATAAGAACTGTCAATGTGAGGTGCTGAGGAGATTCCTCAGTGGGGAAAGGACTTGCTGCACAAGCCTGAGGACCTGGGTTCAACCTCCAGAACACACATAAAAGCCAGATGTGGCAGAGCATCCTGCAACCCCAGGCCATGCAGGCAGAAGCCAAAGTATTCCTGAAGCTTGTTGGCTAGCCAGTCTAGCCAGATCAGTGTGCTCCAGCCACTTGGATCTGAGAAGCCCTGTCTCAAAAAATCAAGTGGAGAATGATTGAGGAGGACACATGATATTGACCTCTGGCCTCTATAGGTATGCATGCGCGCGCGCGCACACACACACACACACACACACACACACACACCTGCATGCGCACGTGCCCACACCCACATGAACAACTACATATAACACATATACACCTATAACCTAGGTTTCTGATATGAGAGAAAGCACATGTTATTCCTTTCTGATTCTGGATTATTTTGCTTAATATGATAATTTCAAGTTCCATTTTCCTCCAAATGACATAATCTCATTCTCTGAGACTTAATAAATGCCATTAAATATTATGTCACATTTTCTTTATTCCTTCATTGGTGGATGGATCCCTAAATTCATCCCATAACTTAACAATTGCTATTGCTACAATAAACATAATTCATCAGGTGTCTCTGTACTGTGGTACTTAGAGTCCTTCAAATATATTCCTGGAAGTGTTATGACTAGATCATACAGCAGTTCTGTTTAGTTTGCTAAGGAACCACCATATTGGTTGCCATGGTGACTGGACTAATTTACATTCTCACCAGCCTCTCATAGACTTCCTTCCCTCCTGCATTCACCACCCTCACCGACATTTTATTTGTTTTTTTATTCTTATTATTATTTTACTTTTATTTATTTAAAATATAATTATGTTCTGTTTTTCTTAATGATAGCCATATGACTGTAGTGAGTTAGATTCTTAGTGTAGATTTGATTTGTATTTCTATGATGTCTCAAAACGTTGATCATTTTTTCCATGAATCCACTGGTTGTTTATACATCTTTTGAGAACTGTCCATCCATTTCATTTGCCCATTTGGTTGTATTATTCACTTTTTTTGGCATTTAATTTGTTGAGTTCCTTATATATTCTAGTTATTAATCTCCTACCAGTGTGTAGCTGGCACAGACTTTCTTCCACTGGGTAGACTGTGCCTTTGCTCAATTGTTTTCTTTGATGAAGCTTTTTGAGTCTCTGTGATTCTATTTGTCAGTTTTGCCATTATTTCCTGAGCTATTAGAGTCCTTTTCAGAATGTCCTCTTGTATGCTTACATCTAGAAATGTTCTACTCTATCAACTGTGACATTGTTTCAGATCTTACATTAAGGTCATTGTTCCATTTTGAATAGATTTTTGTGCAGGAGGAGATACCGGGTCCAATTTCACTTCTCTCCATGTGAATATCTAGCACCATTTGTCAACTAGACTCTTTTCTACAATGTGTATCTTTAGCATGTTCCCTAAAAGCAAGGTGGCTCTAGCTGCATAGGTTAATCTGGGTCTTTTGTTCCATTGATTTCTGGATTTGTTTCTATGATTCTGTAGTACAACTCAAAATCACATTTTAGAGGTTTCTGCCATTTGTTCTCTTTGTGTAGGATTGCTCTGACTGTGATGTGTTGTTTAAATATCACTGGTAAATTTTACAAACTTAACTTTTTACCTAAAATTATAGTTTCCAAGACTTACCTATTTTTAAAATAAAATTAGATCTAATTTATGCATTCAAACTGCAGAATAGTATTCTATCATGACTGTTTCACAATTTGTTGATATATTTAAAATTTGATGTATATTCAAATTATATATGGCTTTTAAAGTTGCTGTTATTTAATAAATGACCGTGTGTGTGTGTGTGTGTGTGTGTGTGTGTGTGTGTGTGTACAGAACACAGTTCCTTTAGCATTTCTACAGAAAAATCAAGTCTGTAGACTGTCAACCAGCAGTAAGATGAGCTTCCATGTTCTCCTGTCTTCCCCAGGGTGTGATATTGTCTAATATAGTTTTGTGAGAGTGTCTTTTTTTTTTATACTATAGGGGTCTTTGGGGAGTCTTTAACATTTGATCTTAAAAGATTATTCAATTTGTTTAACATACTGTGCATCAGTCATTAATGTTTCATTTCAACAACCCTCTATTTGTGTTTAAAAGAAATGTAGCCACTCTAAATTGGTGTCCTTTCAACAGGTGACATCGTGTCTTACCGACCTGGTTGCTTCACATCAATGCCTGGAGTTGAGTTTTCAGGTTCATGTCAAAGATTCAGAGGACACGATGCCTCTTCTCTATTCTTAAAAAATGTGTATGGGCATTTTGCTTGCATGTATACCTGTGCACTGTGCCCATGGGGGCCAGAAGGTGTTGGATCCCCTGGAATCGGAGTCATAGGTGGTTATGAGCTACTATGTGGGTGCTGGGAATTGAACCTGGGACTTCTGGGAGAGCAGTCAGCGCTTTTAACTGCTGAACCATCTCTCCAGTCCCCTCTTCTGTTACTCTTGTCCACACCCAGGCATCACATTTACCCTTTGATTCTACCATCCACCCAATAAAAATCCTTTAGATTTGACATTTCATAATTTCTTATGGAATTTCACAATTTTTTCTGATACCCTGGTCTCCAGCATTTAAAGGTCTATTTCCTCCCTACAGTCTAAAAATAACCTTTCTAAAACAAAACCACACTCCTAAAAAAACCCGTTATGTCTCCTCTCAATAAAGTTCAAACACTGTAGCATGCATTTTATAAGTATGAAATGCCACTCCTCGGGCTAGTGTGGAATACTGGATTCCAAGCACGTGGGGCTGCTTTGGGAAGCTCTGAAAACTTTGGGGGGTCCGTATAATTGGAGGAAGTAAGTTGAATGGGATGTCACTGAAGCTTCCACCTTGTCCCTGTCCCTCACTTGCTCTCCGCTTTAGTGTCTGCCGCATACTGTATGCTTCCTCCACCATGATGGCTGTCAGGCATGTGGGATGAAGAACCATGAACCAACGTCTCTGACACTGTGGATGAAAATAAATAAATAACAAATAGATAAATTAATTTCAGGATAAACTAAATAATAAATAAATAAATAATAATCCTTTCTTTGAGTTGGCTTTCTTAGGTATTGGCAACAACCTACACAGGTTATTTGTATCAGGTTGGTTGCTGTGCCTGCCTCACAATCTGAACTTTTAGCCTTTGGTACTGGTTTGTGGGGGGACCTGGAGAGGTTTGAAGAAGGAGATTAGAGAAAAACTTAGGATGCTGTCTGCAGAGATTAATGGGAGCATCTGCTGAGAACCAAGAAGATCTGAATGCTGACAAAAATGTGGACAGAAAAGGTCAGGCTTATAAAATGCCAAGTGTAAATGAGGGTTGTGTTAGGAAATGGACCAGAGCCCATGCATGCTTAGTTCTGGCAGAAGATTTATCTCCATTTCTTCACATAATGAGACTTTTCATGAGCCTAACTTTAAAAGTAATTGACTCATTCCCACCTGTAATCTCAGCACTTACAAAGCCGAGGCAGAGGATTCATGTCCAGCCTGGATTACATAGTGAATTATAGGTCAGTCTGGGATACAGAATGAGATCCCATCTCATAAAGCAAAATAAAACACAACATAAGAAGTAATGGAGGAATTAGTCTGGTGGAAGAAATTTCAAGACAGTGTAGCATTCAAGCTGTTTCATGTTTTGCTTTACTTTGAGGGGGTAAAGAAAGGATTTATTTAACTTAACACTTAAAGTCTATCCTGAAGGGTAGTCAGGGCAGAAATTCAAGGCAGGAACTGGAAGCAGAGGCCATAGTTGAATTCTGCAAACTGGTTTGCTTCCTCTGGCTTGCTCAGCTAGCTTTCTTATATACAAGCCAGGCCCACAAGAACTGCCCAGGGATGGTACTGTTTATAGTGAGCAAGACTTAAAAAAGAGAGATAGAAACAGAGCAGGGAAAGAGAGAGAACATAAACATTTGAGTGAGTAGGAAGGGTTGAGGGGAGTCTTGGAGGAGTTGTGGAAGGGAAAGGAATGTGATCACAATATATTATAAAAATAACTTAATGTCCTGTTTTCCAGGTAGCCTCCCTGGAGTTGTGAGTAGCAGTTCAGTCATCCTTGTTCCACATCTAGTATCCTCCTATGAGTGAGTACATACCATATTTGTCTTTCTGAGTCTGGGTTACCTCACTCAGGATGATTTTTTTCTAGATCCACCCATTTGCCTGCAAACCCCATGATGTCATTGTTTTTCTCTGCTGAGTAGTATTCCATTGTGTATATGTGCCACAATTTATTTATCCATTCTTCAGTTGAAGGGCATCTAGGTTGTTTCCAGGTTTTGGCTATTACAAACAATGCTGATATGAACATAGTTGAGCAAGTGCTCTTGTGGTATGATTGAGCATTTCTTGGGTATATGCCCAAAAGTGGTATAGCTGGATCTTGAGGGAGATTGATTCCCAATTTTCTAAGAAAGCACCATATTGATTTCCAAAGTGGTTGTACAAGCTTGCATGGTGATGGGATGGCCAAACACCCTAATAGTCATGCCAGAAACTCCATCCAACGATTGAGGGATCTGGATGCAGAGGTCCACGGCTAGGCTCCGGGTAGAGCTCTGGGAGTCCAATCAGTGAGAAAGAGGAGGGTTTATATGAGCGAGAATTGTTGAAACCAAGGTTGGATAAAGCAAGGGACAAATAGACAAACGAATGGAAACACATGAACTATGAACCAAAGGCTGAGGGGCCCTCAAATGGATCAGACCCTCTGAATAGGTGAGACAGTTGATTGGCTTGATCAGTTTGGGAGGCATCTAGGCAGTGGTACCGGGTCCTGTGCTCACTGCATGAGTTGGCTGTTTGAACCTGGAGCTTATGCAGGGACGCTTGGCTCAGTCTGGGATGAGGGAACTGGACCTGCCTGGACTGAGTCTACCAGGTTGATCTCAGTCCTCGGGGAAGGCTTTGCCCTGGAGGAGGTGGAATGGGGGGTGAGCTGGGGAGAAGGGGAGGGGGGCAGGAGGGGGAAGAACAAGGGAATCCATGGCTGATATGTAGAACTGAATGGTATTGTAAAATAAAATAAAAGGAAAAAACAAAAAACAAAAACTCCATCCTAAGCCAGACAGTGAAATAAAAGTCAATTATACTATCTCAAAAAAAATAATTTAAAATTTAGTAGCATTACAATATGTAATATATTATTATGCTAGAGTTGTTACATATGCCATAGTTAGCTCCTATTGTCAATTTGACATAAACTTAAAGTCACTTGGGAAGAGGGGACTTCAACTGAAGAATTTCCTAGATCAGATTGGCCCATGGTCATGTGCCTAAGGAATTTTTTTAGTTGTTAACTGATGTGGCATGCTTGTTGTTGGCTGCTTTGAGCCATGATTGTAGTGAGAATTGAAAGCAAAAGAGGAAAAAATGGGAAATGCCAGATACAAACTCATTTAAAGTTGTAAATAAGGAAGGGTTATTAAAGACATTAGCATTATTAGAAAGAAACAACAGGCCAATGAGATATCTCAGTAGATAAAGGCATTTGTTACTATATGATGAACTGAATACAGTCCCTGGGACACACATGATAAAATGGAAGAAAAGAACTGACTCTTGCAAATTGTCCCCTGACCTCAACATGTGTGCTGTGGCCTGTGTGACTCTCCCCCCACCAACACACACACACACATACACTAGTGATATCTTAACATAACAAGGAAGATGGAATCTTAACTGAGGAATTGCCTCCATCAGATTGACCTGTGCTTGTGTCTGGCTGCGTTTCCTTGATTCCTACTTGATGGAAGAGAGTTAAGCTCACTGCTGTGACAATACTACCCTTGGGGAAGTGGTCTTGCCTTCTGAAAGAAAGCAGGCTGAGCAAGCTATATGAGTAAGCCAGGAAGCAACATCCCTCTGTGGTCTTTGCTTCAGCCTCTGCCTTGAGTTCCTGCCTTGACTTCCCATGATGGTGGAGTATAACCATCAGGCCAAATAAACCCTTTCCTCCTGCTGCTGTTTTGGTCATTGTGTTCATCATGGTAACTGAAAAGCAAACTAGAACACAGACCAAATCACCAAAAATACATTTTACAACAAATAAGCACTTTGCATCAAAACTGAGGGCATATCTGTAACTGGCTAGACCATGTGTACAATAAGATTAAAATATAATGATTTTAACGAATTTGGAAGACTTTGCTCCAGACATACCAGAGTGTCCTATGTGCACAGTGCCAATGTAGGAAAGTGGTTTTGTGGTTGTTTGTTTATTTGTTTTTGCTCCAGCTGCCTCGGCTCTCAGAAGTCACAGCTACCATCTGAGGAAAAATAGTTACTGAACAAGCTGGCAGCAGATTTGGGTCATCTCTGTGATGCTGTTTTTGCAAGTTTAACAGGTTATGGAGTCTTCCGCTACCAATGGAAGGTCTGGGGAGTCAGGCTACGTATGGCAGGGTCAGGCCATGAGACAACAGTGCATTAAACTGTAAGACTGAAGTTTGAGGCCCAACAGAGATTCCAAGATGGTGCAGATGCCAGGAGTATAGAACATCACCTGAGAAAAGCTCCAGGCACCAGTCAGAGCCAGTTCAGGAGGAAGCCCTGTCGGCTGTGAATGGCAAGGAAGATGGGTGGGACTGTGAAGGCCCACTGGTTTTCACATCATGTTACTACATGTGTCAGCCTCTGGGTGTGGAGCTATAGAACTTAATACTTTCTGTGCTGAGTTTCCCACCTTACTACTTCTTCTACTCTGTATTCCTCTTGGATTTGTAACATAGTTTGCACCAGTGTATCTTGGGAATATATAATTTGATTTTTATTTACACGTGCTCACAGAGGAGAGCTGCTCTTGAGTCTCAGAACAGACTGTATATTTAGAAGATGAAAATGTTGGACTGTTTAGTTTGGAGACCCTCGACGGTAGACTAAATAAATGTATTTTGCCTTAAGAGGTGGACATAAACCTGTTATTGAACTTGGGAGTCACAGCCTGACTTTAAGTCAGGTTTGGCTATTCATTTTTACTAAGCCAATTAAAAGAGCAAAATTAAAAGTAGAAATCAGGGAAAAAAGAAATAGCCAGAGAAGGAGGAGGACTCCAGGGGCCAGCCACCCAGATACACAGCAAGCCTCAGAGTAAGAGTAAGATTTATGATTCAGGCCTGGCGGCGGTCCACAAAAGTAGACAGGCCACGCGGTGGAGACAGGCAGACGCAGGTCAGCAACCTGCGGAGGTGGACGGGCCCAGTGGTAGCGGCCAACAGGGACATACAGGCCCAGCGGCAACCGGCAGAGACATACAGGCCCCGTGGCAGTTTGCAGAGGTGGATGGGCCCAGCAGCAGTGACAAGCAGAGGTAGGTAGGCCTGCGGTGGCAGCCGGCAGAGACATACAGGCCCGTTGGCCGCCCGCAGAGGCAGACAGACCCAGCGGCAGCTGACAGGGACATACAGGCCCAGCGGCGGCGGAGACAAGTGGACGCAGGTGGGCCTGTGGCGGCGGGCCACAGGGTGGACAGGCCGGGGATGGAGAGGGGCGGACGCAGCTTGGAACGGGACGCCCCTAGCCCCAACACCTGGGGAAGAGGCTATCTCCGTGGGTCGGAACCAGGGCGAGTCTGGACACTCCGTCTGGGGACAACCCAGGGCCCAACTGCTGATCCTGTGAAACCCAACAACTTGGAGGTGTTGGTGAGACTACCCTGCTCAGCTGAAACCCATCTGGGAGAGGATTCAGATGCCTACAGTTTGAAGTCTGAAAAAACAAGATCAGCTGAGGAGTTGACAAATGAACAAAACGTGACCTGGGAACACAGAAGAAGGCGCTACCCAGTCACCAAACCAGATCACCGGAATCATAAGTATATAATTCACTGACTGAAATCAGCTGTCCCTGAAGAAACAGCCCAATAACACCAATTTAACCAAGAACCCCTACTAAACCAAGACTAAAAATTAGAACAAGAGAGGCACTCTCAGACACAGACACCACCTGCACCGCACAGAGGAAAAGATGAGTAGACGCCAGTGCAAAAATACAGGCAACAACATAAAGACCTATATGGCAACATCAGAACCTAGTGATTCTACACCTGCAAGACCTAAACATACCATGACAGAAGAAACAGAAGAAATTAACCCTAAAAATGACTTTAAGAAGATGATAGAGGCCCTTAAAGAAGAAATAAAACATTCCCTCAATGAGGAAATAAAAACTTTCCTTAAAGAGGAAATGAAAAACTCTCTTAAAGAGGAAATAAAAACTTCCCTTAAAGAGGAAATGAAAAACTCCATTAAAGAGGAAATAAAAAACTCCCTTAAAGAAATGGAAGAAAAAACGAACAAAAAATGGGAAGAAATCAAATCAAGCCAAGAAAAAGCAATTAAACAGATGAAAGAAACATTCCAAGATCTGAAAAATGAATTTGAGACAATAAAGAAAACACATGCTGAGGGAATGCTGGAAATAGAAATCCTGACAAAACGAACAGGAACTACAGAAACAAGCATAACCAACCGATTGCAAGAGATGGAACAGAGAATCTCTGACACTGAAGACACGATAGAGAAAATAGATTCATCAGTCAAAGAAAACACTAAAGACAAAAAAGTCGTAACACAAAACGTCCAGGAAATTTGGGACACCATGAAAAGACCAAACCTAAGAATAATAGGGATAGAAGAAGGAGAAGAATACCAACTCAAAGGCACAGAAAACATATTCAACAAAATCATAGAAGAAAACTTTCCTAACCTAAAGAAAGAAATACATATGAAGATACAAGAAGCTTACAGAACACCGAATAGGCTGGATCCAAAAAAAAAAGTCCCCTCGTCACATAATAATCAAAACACTAAACACACAGAACAAAGAAAAAATATTAAGAGCCGCAAAGGAAAAAGACCAAGTAACATATAAAGGTAAACCCATCAGAATAACACCAGACTACTCAATAGAGACTATGAAAGCTAGAAGATCATGGACAAATCTCATGCAGACACTAAGAGACCACGGATGCCAACCCAGACTATTATACCCAGCAAAACTCTTAATCACCATAGGCGGAGTAAACAAAATATTCCAGGATAAAACCAGATTTAATCAATACCTGTCTACAAACCCAGCCCTACAGAAAGCACTAGAAGGGAAAATTCAACCCAAAGAAGCTAAACACATCCATGAAAAATCAAGCAATAGATAATCCCACACATACACCACAGAAGAAACAAGCTGGTGTAGCTATCCTAATATCTAGAGAAAAAGGATGTTTCAAAAGAGAAGAAGTCTTGTGGCAATGCCTCAGTTGTCCAGGTAACAACCAGAACTCGGAAAAGTTGGTTGAACTTAGGATTGACTGGGAGGCCAAAGATTTAAAAAGCAGAAGATTCTCTCAAGACACAAGTTGTGTGATAATAGTGTGTTTTGTGTGTGTGTGAATGAGAATTTGTAAATGTTGAATTCTAGGCTTCGACAATCATTGTCAGTGCAGATTAAGCTGCAAGTATTTATGCTTTAAAACTTAAATTATAAAGCTAGCTACGTCTTTCTAACAACTAGTTTTAATGTTTATGAGCATATTTTACCTACATTACCTTTTCAGGATGTTGAGAAAGATGCATCATAAGCACAGGCTGGAGGCTGGGGGCTAGATGGTTTTGAGGAAGAGGTCTTGGTGGACTCTTTCACAGAGCAAAGGGAAGCAATGCCTTCTGGGAAATGAGCTAAGTTTTAATCTAGTCTTTAAGATTAGAAGTCAAAAACAAAAATATTAAGGAAAGGAAAACCTAATTGATCTTTGAAGTATTGTTATGTGGAATTGAGTGGGACTTATGAGGCCTTTCTTCCAGAAAACAAGGACTTGGTTGTCAGGCCTATATTAGGCCTAAACCTTGGTGCCATGTAGTTGTACTTAAATCATTTCAATGGAAAGTGTCTTAGTGATTGGAACTTCTAGTGCAGTTTGGAGTTCTTCCATTTGAAAAATGTGATATTTGCATGGGATTGTTTGAATCTTGTTTTCTAGTCCCTCCCCATCACCACCCTCATAGTCTGAAGGTAGATTTTTCTCTTGATAAAGGAACAAAAAAAGTGAACATCTTGTTTGTAAATAGGTATCTAGTAACTAGTGGTAAACTTGAAATGGTAGAATTCTTTAAAGCCTAATTCTAGATAGCCTTAAGAAAATGTATCTTAATTACTTTTGAACCTGTATTCACCTTGTTTTTTTCAAATATCTTAAGTTATATTTTCTTTTTCAGAGCTGCTTCTTATTTGGGGTTCTTTTTTTTTTTTTAATTGAGGCGTAATTCATAAAAGGGTATATTGTTTTGATGAGACTTTTTACAACTGTGGCTGGATGTCTTTCTTAAGTCTTCCAAGAAGGGCCATTTTACTTTTTTAGAGTTACTTTTAAAAGTCATGAGGTCAACAACTTGGACTACTATGCATGTAAGTGCTAATGCAAATTAAAGCCCAAGTTGACCTCCAGCAGCAGTTCATTCTATGTTGACAGTGAGAGAACACTTTGTCTGTTAGGATACTGTTACTCATGGACTGAAATGCTGAAGAAACCCCTCCCCCTATTTTGTTTTTTTGCAAAAATCAAGGTATATTCTAGGGTTTCCTGGTTGACCTCAACAGATAAACTGAGATGATAGTCTTAGTTCAGAAATGATCTGAATGTAGATATACAGTCTACGTGTACAGCTGGCTAAGTGAGATCGCTTTCACAGTTCTGCATGTATCCCATCGGCTCCCCATTAGTCACTGAACTCTTAAAACTGGTATTGTAACATTATCACAATGTTTTGCGCCAATTTTCTAAACTTTACAGTGCAATATGTGTTCCTTTTCTGAGGCAAACCAAAGGTATATTTCTCAAGGTTCTGCTGCTATCAGCAGCGTTGATGGAGGATTTTTTATACATTTGTAATAGATAGAAATAAACCAGAAAAAAAGAAGAAAAAAAAAGTGGTGGAGGAAAAGGTGAACACTGCAAGAATACTCAAAAGGGCTGAGAGTTGCAAACGCCAAGATTGGCTTTGCATAGTAAATGGAATAGAACAGCTCTGAACTATAGCTTACTTTTCCTGGTTTGGTCTGACAGAATGATTGAATGCTTTTGTACAAAAATCAGAGCCTTAAAAACAAGGATTTGGTGAGATTGTAAAATGGTGTGCCACTTTGGCAAAACAGTTTGGTGGTTGGTCAAAATGCAAAACATTGTTACTCTGTTACTCAACAATTCTACCCTTAGGTAGAATTCTAACCTCAAACTACTGAAAATGTGCACCTATGAAACATGTACATGAAGGTTTACAGCAGTGTGCAGCCAGGGATGTGCACATCTAAAGAGTTCCAGACAGGTGTGGTCCCTCCATTGACCTATTGTATCTGGGCATCAGTCTTATGCTATAAAGTGATTTGACAAGCTGTTAGAACTGTGTGAGATCTCTTTCCAAGAGACAAGCACCCTCTCTGGCTGGTGCCCTTTCCTTCTCCCAGCGTGAGATCCTTGGGGAAAATCCCTATTGTTTAATAGTCTGATGGTCAGATTGAAAGACACAAGTGTCTCTTTATTTCTGTATATTGAGATACACAAGTGTCTCTTTATCTCTGTTATAAGCCTTTGGAAGCCAGGAATAGAATGTTATGGTTTGACTATGCTAGGTTCCCCACAGGGGGACTATGTGGTCCCCAGCCACATGACACTAGGAACACTCAGGAAAGTTTCAAAGGTGATGCCTTCAGGTACTTTCAGAGGAGTAAATAAGTCAGGGAACATGGCTTTGAAGGTTTGACCTGGTCCCAATTATTTCTGCACTCTTTTCTTCCCATCCATCAGGAGGTAGGGGACTTCTCTCGTGTTCTACTGCTGTCAAACATACAGGACCAAGCAACCATGGATTAAAATCTATTAAATCATAACCTACAGAATAAGTTTACTCTATAAATTGTTTTTCCCAGTGATGATTGCTGTGTTCACTTTCCCTGGGGAGGTGCAAACAACTGTCTAAGTACCTCAGATGGGCACCAAAGATATCAAAGCATGATTTCACTGAAGTCCAATTTAATGAGTTTATTGGGCTTTCTCACAGTCCACAAGTGATGAGTTAATTATAGGAGTGTAGGTGACCACGACATAGCTGTCTCACTATAAAGTTCCACCTCATCATGGATGACACCCTCAAGGAAGCCGCATCATGTAGTTTAGCTTTGAATTAACCTTCCACTTCTTATATAATCCAGCATCTCCAAAGATTATTTGTAGCTATGGGAGGCTGTAAGAGCTAGAATCCTAGGTGAGGGTCTTCTGCCACTCCCAAGAGCAGTGGTTCTCAACATTCCTAATTATGTAGCCCTTCAATATAGTTCCTCATGATGCGGTGACCTCCAACTGTAAAATTATTTTTGTTGCCACTTCATAAATGCTACTGTTATAAATTGTAACTGTGTTTTCATATGGTCTTAGGTGACCCCTGTGAAAGGGTCATTTGACACCCAAAGGGATCATGACCTACAGGTTGAAAAACATTGCTCTAAAGAATGTCATCTCCTCCATTACCATTACCATAGACCTGACTATCTCTGTATCCTTATGCTCTAGTTTCTATGACTACCAGGAAAAAGTCCAAGATGGCATCTTGTTATACCCAGGGTAACAAGTGCCACACAATGATAAACTTGACTGGCATACAAGGCCAGGCACAAGTTTGATCTCTCAGTTCAACAGCCATTCTTTCTACCTTCTAGCCACATGCAATTCTTAGATGTTCCTGTTACATAAAACTTCCTACACCTCTGCACTTGTACAGGACATTGGCAAGGCTGCAACTTCCTCAGCAAATTGTTTCTTCAGCTTCTCCTCATTCACCAGAACTCTGAGCAAAATTTTCTCCTTTGAGATGTCTTTTCTCACCCATATCCCACCCAAGGAGAATGAACAAGCCTTTTTATTCTGACACTGTTACACCCTATTCATCTCATACCCTTGTTGTTTCTTTCTACATAGAATTTCCAGCCTAATAATTCATTTTCTTTAAGACAATGTCCATTTCTTGTTTGTTTTCATACTACTGATTGTTAACACAGAAGAGGCTGTTGTGTGGAAATTTCCTTAGAGATTTAAAGATTGAAACACTCCACCCAGCAGAGAAGCTCCTTAAGCCAGAAGATAGACAACTCAAAATAGATCAGGAAGTTCCTGAAACTTACCAGATTCACTAGGCCCCTCCATCCCAAGAATATACAATAATGACTTCTGAGAGTCACCCTCAGAAAAGCCAAGCTTCAGAGAAGACTCTGAGACAAGATCTGGAAGAAGTAGAAGCCAGCTGAGGTGCCTGGAAGAGGTTTAGACTGAGTCACTTGGAAAGGACACTCTCCAACCTGTTGAGCTGCCTGCAAGCTGTGCAGTGTGGTCCAGATTCCTAGCTTTTAAGAGATGTCACTCATGTTGTAGTGGGCTTTGGTGATACAGTTGTCTTTGGGTCATTTCTCCTCTTGTAAGTAACCCCTTACCTATGTTCCTGTAAGTAACCCCAATGAAACCCATTGGTTAATGAAAACAGATTTTGGTGGTATTCATACTTTGGCCTGCATGGGTTTCCTATCTGGTGTGAGTAGACATGTGTGCTGACTCTCCCTAGAAAATGTCTTGTCCATGAAATGAGAGGGTAGTAAGATTTCCTACCGTTTAAAATTCCCTAACTTTGAATTATTCATCCCTTCTCAAGTTGTGGATCTACATAGGAATGTGTCTTAAAGTCAATACCTTGTCTTCATAATCTCATGTGAGAGGGCAGGTCTCTTTTGTTCCCTCTTCAGGATGCCACAAACCCCAGTTGCTATGTTGATCTACTCCAAATGTCCTACATAACATACACTTAACATATTTTGGAACATGTTTCTTCTAAAGTATTTTCATTAGTTTTTAAAGCCTGCATGCATCATTGAAAAAAATGTAAGCCACATGTTTGACATTCATTTACACTTTGCTTTTTTTTCTATAAAAAAGAAAAATGTAAATTGAGGTTCAAATGCCTTTGGGCTCTTTAATAAATACAACTTTCAAGTCATTTTTCTTTCCATGGAATTATTACAAAGGAAAATGTCTTTGAACAATAGAAGGGCATGGCTTAAACCCAAACTAAGTAAGTGGTATTTTAGTGGTTCCAAACTTGATTAAAGCTCTTATCCCAGAGCTCTGAACCACAAAGCCCCAGTTTCATTTGTTGTCTTCATCTGTCAGAGGTAAAAACAGAAGGCATTGACCTTCTATTTGTCTTTGCAGCTTTAACATATAACGTGTTCAAAGAAAGGATTCTGTACTTGGAATTTGGACAACCGAATTCTAGTTGATTCAGGCTATATACAGGGATCATAGTCACACTCTACAAGTTGGGGACACTAAAGAAGGGAGGAATCAAGTAAGTGGATATGAAGATAAATGGATCCAATAAAGATTGCCACTTGGGTGTCTGTTGCAGGAAGGTGGGTTAATCAGCCTTTTTACAGAGAATAGTTAAAGAAATATCTTTCATTTTTCAATGCTGAAGATCGAATCCAGAGCCTCACACAAAGTAGTTATGAGCTCTGTCTCTAAGCCACACCACCAACCTCCTACAGAAATGTCTTTGAAAATCATATTTTGTCACCAAAAGCATGGCTAAAAATGTTCATTGCACTAGTTTTTTAATTATAAAAACTATCACCCATTGGGAGTTAAATAAAATAGTGGAATATTAAATGATTACTGAAAAATTGTTGTGAGCATGCTGTGCAAGAAACATAGATGAACATGTAGTGTCTTTCTACAATGATAGAAATCATTCATTAGCAAGAAATTCACAAGATTAAGCAGCTTCAATGAGAGCAGTTGGTCATAAAATCGAACATATGTTGGTCTGGTCAAGGTCAATGCAGGTGCTTTTATTCCAATTTTCCAGTATTTATTTTTATTTTATGTGTAAGAGTGTTTTCCCTGCATGCATGTATGGAATTCAGAAGAGGGCCTCAGATCTCTCGAGCTGGAGTTGTTGATGGTTGTGAGCCATCATTTAGGTGCTGGGAACTGAACCCTAGTCTTCTGCAAGAACAGCAAATGCTCTTAGCCACTGAGCCATCTCTCCACACCCCCCATTTTGACTACTAATACTTCTCTCATATTACACAGCACACAGCAAATATGTATATATGGGTTAACAGAGTAAATGTAAGTTATAGTGGTCATAGGATAGTTCAAAAGGTCGCAGAAGCAGGCTGAGAGTGTGTATTGACAGAATAACAAACTGACCAGTGCCAGAAGCATGGTATGGCTGCAGCTGCTAGAATGAGGGTGTGGGAGCCAAATTGTGGGGTCTATTTGGTAGGTACAAGTCCAAGATCAGGAAACATAGTGTTCATGTCCAGGTCCAGATGGGTCGAAAGTATTGGGTGTCCATCAATATATGTGATGGTAGGGTTGCACCAGCCAATCTGACACATAGCATGTGTGTATCAGGCACAGGTAAGTAGGGAACTCTCTGGAGCTTTGGCACGGCTTGGGCCCCCACCACTGAGATGGCCTACTTGACTACCTGACTGTCTGTCTTTTCACTCTCCTCAGTCTTGTATGTCTGATAAGTTCTTGGACCTAGTTTTCCAGTTATGATTTTAATACACCCCTATGGCCCTATAGTCTCAGCTCACCCTCATAAATTTACAGGATTGTTCCCTTTACTCCTAGGAATGAGTCATTTATCACTCTGTGCTAGATGAGCCCGACAGATGGTGCCATTTGCAGGTCTGCTCGGACCCTACAATCTTCCTCCTTTAAATGGAGTCAAAGTTGTTTGTAAGATGGTGTCTCATAGAGTACAGTATGTCCTGAAAAACTGCTGCTTCATACAACATGGAATAGTTTAGAGCAAGGCATGGCCTGATCTCAATAGAATTAGAGGAAAACAATAGACAGTATCAATATTAACTAACAAGTGGAAAAAAGCAAAGATGAATGCATTTTTATTGTTGCAAGAATTAGTTTTATCGTTTTAGTATATATCAAGGACAGTTCTGGGTAAATAGCTAGCTATTAGAAGGGATTTTTTGGTGGGGGGAGAAATTTGATAAAATCTATGGATTTTTATCTTACACTGTTCTGCTCTTGAATTCTCAGGTCGTGAACATGTATAGGCAATAACTTACAAGATCTTCCTTCTTCATTTCCTTTTCTATGCACACATGTACCACACATTTCACAAAAATATTTAAACAAATCTTAAAGACCAAACTATACCCTACAATAGCCTGCATGGTACGGTAGGGCTTCTGACTTTAGTCTGCAACACGGAGTACAGGGATTCCAGGTTGCATCCCACCCAAGCCTCCATTCCACTTATGGCACCCTAGGAATTTTATGAACCTCAGTTTCCATATATAAAATCGGGAATAATAACTTACTTGTTTCAGCTATTGTGGGAGTTCAGTTTTAGTATAAATAATACATAAAGCTGAATACAGCTTGCAACATGGCCGACTCTCATTTTTATGTCTATGGTTATTGTTTAATCACTATTTAATCATTATTATTAGCATAATAAAATCACTGAAATCTTTAACTCTCTTTCAGATGGTTCATGTGGTAAAGATACACAGAGACACAGACATGGGCATACACACACACACACACACACACACACACACACACACACAAAGTTAAAAAAATTAAAAGGCTATTTCAAAATGATTTTGCCCTCAGCCTTGCTTCAGGATTAGTTTACAGAAAATGTAATATAAACAGAAGCTTCTAGTATTGCTTTGCTGACACATCCAAAAGGTATAGACCACTGTGGGTGTAAGCCAAGTGTGTTAGGACAGCTGATTTTATCTGAACTGTGGTTGCCACCTCCCATCTGCCCCTCTGAACAAGAAGGCAGTATCACTTGGCCCTCCTAGCCAATACATAACACTTAGCTCACTGTGCTTAGCTTTCCACACTTTCCTGTGAAAGTACCAACATCAGTTTGGACTCCAAATCTCTGGTCTACAGCTCTGTGTCCTTCTACAGGCCCATGGCTTAGTGCGTTCCTAGAACAGACATTTCCAGAATTTGAAAACGTTCACATGTACTCCTGACCCCCAAACCATTTCTTGGGTTTGGAAAGGAATTATTCCTGGAAGTGCTTGAGGGGAAAGAAAGGGAGGAGCGGCTTTCCCTTCTCCTTGAATTGCAAACTCACATTAAAAAACATTAAGGATAATAAACTGGAAATTCAATTACCAGGCTGGAAGCCAGAACCTCGCACACTCGGTTTGGATTTGCATCTTAACTTACAGCTTGTTCCTGCCAATGTTACTTACAATTCAGACCTCTGCTCACGGTATAAAAAGCACTCAGTGTATACACGATTTCTCACCAAACGCTTCTTGATGGACCTGCTCAAATGGCGATTTGGAGTATGAGTTTAAATTAGAAGGAGACATGTACCTTTTCCCCCTTTCATTTTTATGTTTTTCAGTTTTTGAACTTTGGAAACTCGAAGAACTACAGGACAGGGGTTTCAGATTCCCACATAATGATGAACATCTTCTCTTGCATACCAATCACAATCTTTACTGGCTGCCTGTTCAGATTTGTTCACAGTACTCTCATGTGGAGATGCTAGCCACCTGCACTCATACAGGTAAATTCCAAACATGGAGACTCATGAAAAATAAGTTTCAACCTTTCCCCAAAAGCAATCGCAAGAATATGAAAATTTGGCTTGCCTTGGTTTGAATAACAAAAAAAAATATTTAAATATGAAGGTGCAGACCAGGAATCCAGTAAATAACCCTCAAGATGGATCTCTTCAGTCCCTGAAGAGTGACATGCCTTTGGCTTAAAGGTGACAGGCATTACCCTATGTGGAGGTTTGAGCTGTTTAAACATTTTGTCTTATTTTTTACATCTGTAAAACCGAGATGGAGATGAATGACTGTTTTCTATGACTGTGTGGTGATTAAGGGGTTGATAATGCTCAGAAACCTTTTAGGATCGTGCTTGGCAGTGTTATAAGTGTTCATTCTTATTATGATCAGGTGGCCTCATAAAAGGCCCTCCGGAAATGACTATTATTTTGCTTGGGATGGAGAGAGCTGTGTCTTGCCCGTGAAAGCCCCCAGGATCTCAGCTTCCCTCAGCAGTAGTGACTCTCAGCCTTGGACACATGTTGCTATCACCAGGTGTCAAAGTAGAATTTTCAAAACTTAAAAACTTGAATCTGATACAAATATACAGTGAGCACTTGCCAAAGGCCTGTTTGATCCATTTAATGAGGGAACTGGCAGGACACATTCAGACTGCTTCAAAGAGAATTCAAAGCACTAGTACATAGAGACCTGGAAAAGGGAGCTGGAATAAGCTAGCTAGGTCAGATACAAAACCAGATCTTACTATGGGGCAAGAAAAAAAAAATCCCATGACTATGACAGAAATGGATACTTTTCCAAGAACCTTCCCAGTTTCACAAACAGAGCAGAGGCTTCTCCATTTAGCATTCCCTCATGGCTGCCCACACTTATAGCACTACCCCACACTACAGACCTTTCTGGTGTTATTAACTGTACTTCCTTCCAACCTGCTCTAGAGATGTCCTTCCTATCAGACACAGCCTTCTTCTTTTCTTTACAGGAATGAGAAGAGTCAGCAATTGAAAAAACGTCTTTGTGGGGGCAATGGTTCTAGATGCAAGGTTAAAAACAACTCTTTTCAGTGTTTGGCTGTTTAAGTTCAAAGCTGTCATATCAACCCAACTACTTTCCCACATCTTCTCAAGGTGTTGCTTCTTGCATGGTATCAATCCTGTAGGCAGAAAGTTTGATGGTTTAGGGGTAGACTCCTCAGCCTTCATTTTCACCAGAGACCTTTTTGTTTTTTAACATTTTTTCATTTATTTTACATACTGACCACAGTTTCCCCTCCCTCAGCTCCTCTAAGCCATCGTCGTTCTCCCTCCCCTCTTCCCATCTACCCCCATCTCCATCTACCCCTCTCCCCTTCCACTCTTTCTCCCTCTCCATTCAGAAAGGGCCAGGCTTCCTATGGGCTTGAGAAAAGCTTGACACATCAAGTTGAGGCAGGACCAAGCTCCTCCCCTTGCTTCAAGGCTGGGCAAGGTAATTCAGCATGGGGAACAGGTTCCTAAAAGCCAGCTAAGCACCAGGGACAGGTCCTGATCTCACTGCTAGGAGCCTTACAAAGAGACCAAGCTACACAACTGTCATACACATACAGAGAGTCTAGGTTGGTGCCATGGAGGCTCCCTAACTGTTGTTCCAGAGTCCATGAACTCCCATGAGCTCAGCTTAGCTGTCTCCATGGTTCCCACCCCCTGCCTCCACCAGTCATGACCCCCTGGCTTATAAAATCCCTCCTCCCTTTCTTCAGGAAGACTCCCAAAGCTCAGCACAGTGCTTGACTGTGGATCTCTGCATCTGTTTCCATCAGTTACTGGATAGAGTATCTCTGGTGACAATTAGGGTAGTCATCAATCTGATTACTGTAGATGGCCAGTTCAGGCATGCTCTCCACTGTTGTTAGGAGTCTTAGCTGGGGTCATCCTTGTAGATTCCCAGGGTTTCTCTGTTGCCAGTTTTCTCTCTAATCCCCAAATGGCCTCCCTTATCAAGAAGTCTCTTTCATTACTCTCCTCCTCAGTCCCACCCTCCTCTAACCCACCTTCCCAACTCAGCCCACCCAACAGACTCCCTCAAGATTCCATCCCTCTATCCCCCCTCCCCCACCACCGGTTTATTCAGGAAATCTATTTCTCTTCCCAAGGAAATGTGTGCATCCCTCTTTGGGCCCTCCTTGTTTTCTAGGCTCTGGGACTGTGGATTATAGGTTGGTTATCCTTTGCTTTACATCTACTATCCACTTATGAGCGAGTTTGTCTTTCTGGGTCTGGGTTACCTCACTCAGAATGATTTTTTTTTCTAGTTCCATCTATTTGCCTGCAATTTTCATGCTGTCATTGTTTTTTACAGCTGAGTAATACTCCAGCATGTAAATGTACATTTTCTTTATCCATTCTTCGGTTGAGAGGCATCTAGATTGTTTTCAAGTTCTGGCTGTTACTAATAATGCTGCTATGAACATAGTTGAGCAAGTGTTTTTGTGGTATGATTGAGCATCCTTTGGGTATATGCCCAAGATTTGTATAGCTGGGTCTTGAGGTAGATTGATTTCCAATTTTCTGAGAAACTGTCATACTGATTTTCAAAGTGACTGTACACCCACCAGCAATGGAGGAATGTTCCCTTTACTCCACATCCTTTCCAACAATGGCTTTGGATCTTAGTCATTCTGAAATGCATAAGATGGTATCTCAGAGTTGTTTTGATTTGCATTTCCCTGATGACTAAAGATGTTGAACAATTCCTTAAATGTCTCAGCCATTTGGCATTCTTCTGTTAAGAAATCTCTGTTTAGAGCTGTACCCCATTTTTTAATTAGATTGTTTAGTATTTTGATGTCTAGTTTTTTGAGTTTTTTATATATTTTGGAGATCAGCCCTCTGTCACATGTGGGGTTGGTGAAGCTCTGTAGCAGGAATCTTAAAGGTTCTTATTAATAAAATCAAACCCGAGGCAAGTTATTGGGGTCCATGCTGGTAGATCAGAGAGACAGAACAAGCCACAGCTATCTCACCTCGTCGGATCCTCAGCTGGTCTTGTCTCCTCAGACTGGAGGCTTCTGAGTCCTCATCCCAATTGCTCTCAGCTGAATTGCTGCTCAAAAGCCTGAATGCTTAACCAGCCAAAAGCTTAACCAGCCAAATGCTTCTAGTTTCTGGTCCTCACGCCTTATATATCTTTCTGCTTTCTACCACCACTCCCTGGGATTAAAGGCTGGCTTTCTGGGATTAAAGATGTGTGTCACCATGCTTGGCTATTTCCAATGTGGCCTTGAACTCACAGAGATCCAGAGGGATTTCTATCTCTGGAAAGCTAGGATTAAAGGTGTGAATGCCACCATTTTCTAGCCTTTGTATTTAGTGGCTGTCTGTTCTCTGACCCCAGATAAATTTATTAGAGTACACAATATTTTGGGGAACACAATACCACCACAAAGCTCTTTTCCCATTTTGTAGGCTGCCCCTTTGTCTTATTGACCACATACTTTCCCCTACAGAAGTTTTTCAGTTTCAGGAGGTCTCATTTATTAATTGTCAATCTCAGTATCCATGCTACTGGTGTTATATTCAGGAAGTAGTCTCCTGTGCTAATGTATTCAAGACTACTTCCCACTTTCTCTTCTATCAGGTTCAGTGTAACTGGATTTATTTTAAGATCTTTGATCCACTTGGACTTGAGTTTTGTGCATAGTGATAGATATGGATCTATTTGAAGTCTTCTACATGCTGACATTCAGTTATGCCATCACCATTTGTTGAAGATGCTTTCTGTTTTCCATTGTATAATTTTTGGCTTTTTGTCAAAAATCAGGTGCTCATAGGTATGTGGGTTTATGTTAGGGTCTTCAGTTTGATTCCATTGATCCACATGTCTGTTTTTATGCCAATACTAAGCTGTTTTAAATCACTATAGCTCTATAGTAGAGCTTGGTGATACCTCCGTAAGTTCCTTTATTGTACAGGATTGTTTGAGCTATCCTGGTTTTTTTTTTTTTTTCACATGAAGTTGAGTATAGTTCTTTTGAGGTCTGTGAAGAATTGTGTTGGGATTTTGATGAGGATTACATTGAATCTGTAGATTTCTTTCAGTAAGACTGCCATTTTTACTATGTTAATCCTACCTATCCATGAGCATGTGAGATCTTTCCATTTCCTGATATCTTCTTCAATTTCTTTCTTTAAAGACGTAAAGTTCTTGTCATACAGGTCTTTCACTTGTTTGGTTAGAATTATCCCAAGATATTTTTTATTATTTATGGCTATTGAAAAGGATGTTGTTTCTCTGATTTCTTTCTCACCCCATTTATCATTTGTATATAGGAGGGCTACTGATTATTTTTGAGTTATTATTGTATCCTGCCACATTACTGAAGGTGTTTATTAGCTGTTCCCTGGTAGAATTTTCAGGGTCACTTATGTATACTATCATATTGTCTACAAATAGTGAAAGTTTGACTTCTTCCTTTCCAATTTGTATCCCTTTTGTTTGTCTTGTTGCTCTAGCTAGAACTTCAAGTACTATATTGAATAGATATGGAGGGAGTGGATAGCCTTGTTGTGTTTCTGATTTTAGTGGAATCACTCTGAGTTTCTCTCCATTTAATTTGATGTTGGCTGTCAACTTGTTGTATATTGCTTTTACTATGTTTAGGTATGTTCCTTGTATCCCTGATCTCTTCAAGAATGGGTGTTGGGTTTTGTCAAATCATTTTCAGAATCTAATGAGATAATCATGTTTTTTTTTTTTCTTTCAATTTGTTTATATGATGGATTCTTTTTGCCAGATTTTCATATGTTGAATCATCCCCACATCTCTGGAATGAAGCCTACTTGGTCATGGTGGATGATATTTTTTATGTGTTTTTGGATTAGGTTTGTCAATATTTTATTGAGTATTTTTGCATCAATGTTCATGAGGGAGATTGGTCTATAATTCTTTCTTTGTTACATCTTTGTGTGGTTTGAATATCAGGGTAATTGTAGCCTCATAGAAAGAGTTTGGCAATGTTCCTTCTGTTTCTATTATGTGGAACAATTTGAGGAGTATTGGCATTAGCTCTTCTTTGAAATTCTGATAGAATTGTGCACTGAAACCACCTGGTCCTGGGCTTTTTTTTTGGGGGGGGGAAGACTTTTAATGACTTCTTCTATTTTCTTAGGGGTAATAGGTCTATTTAAATTGTTTATCTGGTCTTGATTTAATTTTGGTATGTGATAACTTTCAAGTAAATTGTCAATTTCTTTTTGATTTTTCCAATTTTGTGAAGTGCAGTGTTTTGAAGTATGACCTAATGATTCTCTGGATTTCCTGAATGTCTGTTGTTATGTCCCCCTTTTCATTTCTGATTTTGTTTAATTTGGATATTCTCTCTCTCTGTCTTTTGGTTAGTTTGAATAAGGGTTTCTATTTTATTGATTTCAGCCCTGAGTTTGATTATTTCCTGCTGTCTACTCCTCCTGGGTAAGTTTACTCCTTTTTGTTCTAGAGCTTTCAGGTGTGCTGTTAAGTCACTAGTGTGAGATTTCTCCAAATTCTTTATGTAAGCACTTAGTGCCATGAACTTTCCTCTTAGAACTGTTTTCAATGTGTCCCATAAGTTTGGGTATGTTGTGCATTCATTTTCATTGGATTCTAGGAACTCCTTATTTTCTTTAGGAATTTCCTTAAAGCTTGGAGTCTGGGGATTGGAACAGTTTAGCTGGGAGACCAGTCACCTGTTCTTCCAACTGGTGTAGGTGGTGCTTGTGCCTATAGGGGCTGCTGATGGTGCAGTAGATGGTTGGCCAAGGGGAGGATGATGATCAATGGGTTTGGGTGGTGGAGTGGGTCAAAGAGGTTACAGAGTCCAATGGTGTTGGAGGTGTTGGTGCAGCCTGACTAAAGGACTCTGACCTATTGTCAGGCTACTGGGGGACTGTTCCAGAGCAGTCCAGAGACCTAATTTAAGGAGCCATTAATTCTCTTTATTTCACTCTTAGAACCCTCTTTGATTTTGTTTGGATAGCTTGCAATAATGAATATCTTCCCAGCATTATTTTGGAGAGGAAGCTGACTGGTGTGGGAAAATAGCGTCAATAAGATCTTGGGTTCAAGATTAGATTCCGAGTGCATGGGCATGAGTTAAGACTCAAGCAAGAATAGAAAACTCACTGAACCTCTCCAACTGAGACAAGGTGAGAAGAAGACAAGAAGGAGTAGAGAAGAGACAATGGGATGGGGAAGAGTTTGATTATACCAGAGGAAGAGCCAGGATAAATAATCAGAGGGAGAGGGGCTCCACGGATGTGAGACACCAAGCTGTAGCTCTTGACATAACTGTGGCATGAGCCTCACCCCTCTGCATCCCCGTGCCCTGTGCTTTCAGTGAAGTCGGTCTCACACATGCGTGTCTAAGACAAATACATGTGCATGTGTAAATGATGAAATGGAGCTTAGAATTCTGAAGCTAAAAGGTAACAAGCTGAACATACATGGAAGCAACAGCCAAAGCCGGGGGGAAGCTGCCTGTGGGAATCTTGGAGATGACTCTGAGTGACTGAGGCTAGAGATGGGCTTCAAGGCAGTCTTACAGGGCTCACAAGTATGGTTACATCAAGCTAACACTTTCTACAGGATGTAGTGGAAAGGATGGAGAAAGCTCTGCTTATCAATAGACACTGTGCAGACTCCAGACTACTGAGAAACGCCTTCCTGAGGGGTCAGTTATCTGATGGAGATGAGAAGCATATCCAAAGTGCTAGAACTTCACATCAGGGAGACTATAAGCACAGAGTAAGAATAACATCAAAATAGAAGATATCTCTGTAGTGTTCAGTTTCTCTGGTCCACTACATAGCTCTTCTGGTTGGGGAAACTGGGAGCCATACAGAAGAGATGATGTGTTTGGATGGAGATAAATGAAATATAAGAATGACTCACACCAACTAGATAGGAAAGATCCACCCAGGGATGGAGCCATCATACCTTTAAATATATACACAATACTTAAGATAACTTACTCTGTGAGTATTAGTTACTTTTATCACCTTGTGGTAGTTTGAATGTAATTGTCCCCCATTAGTTCATAGGGAGTGGCATTATTAGGAAGTGTGGCTTTGTTGGATCTGTGGCCTTATTGGAGGAAGTGTGTCACTGTAGGAGTGGTCTTTGAAGTCTCCTTTGTTCAAGATTCACTCAGGGTAATACTCAGACCACGTCCTGTTGCCTGTGAGGAAAGATGTAGCTCCTTCTCCATCGCCATGTCTACCTGCATGCCACCATGTTACACCATGATAATAATGGACTAAACCTCTGAAGATGTAAGCCACCCTCATTAGCTGTTCTTCCTTTATAAGAGTTGTCGTGGTCATGGCATCTCTTCACAGCAATAGAAACCCTAACTAAGACACAACTGTCTGTCAAAACACGTGATAGAATCAACTTAAAAAAGAGGGGATTTATTTGGGTTCTTGGTTCAATCCAGGGTTGCTTGACCCTATGAGCCTGGGCAAATCATGGTGGTGGGAGCATGTGAAGAAAGGCTGTTCACTTCATGTTGCTCAGGAGAGACAGAGAGAGAGAGAGAGAGAGAGAGAGAGAGAGAGAGAGAGAGAGAAGAGGAGAGGAGAGAGAGGAGAGGAGAGGAGAGAGAGAGAGAGGAGAGAAGAGAAGAGGAGAGGAGAGGAGAGGAGAGGAGAGGAGAATGGGGATGGGACACTTTCAAGGAGCCACCTCTAACAACCAATTTCTTCCAGCCCAATGTCCAAAATTTCTTCAGTCTCTGAATATTTTATATTCAATTCATAGTACCTTAAAACGCTTCTTCATTCTTCCTTCTAAGCCACTGCCTGGAGCCCTTCACTTCACTGATTTCTGCCATTGTAGATTAGGCTTGCATATGATGACCAGTGTTGACTTGTATCACCTAATGTAATCATTGTAACCATCCTCACTGCAGGCTCAGTGGCTGTCTCTATGGACAGATGAAGACACACTCTCAGCTCAATAAGTGATTTGCTCTCTATTACACCACTAGTAAAGGGCAGATCCAGAACCTGAAGTCAGAGGCAATTCCAAAGCCTGAACTCTTATCTAATCCACGCAGGAGCAACAGAAGCGAGAGGAAGGAGGTTGTAGACCTGTATGGGCAATAACATGCCTGGCTGTTATATAAGATACATGAGAAAGCGTTCATCTGAAATCTTGTGGAGTTTTCCCAGTCTTTCTTACCTCTAATCCTCCCACCTTCTAATTATTCTGACCCCTAAATCTACAGACTAAGACATCTCCTAAGTGATTTTTTTTTTTAATGTCAAAGAGTGTCCTATTTATGAAACAGAGGCTTACTCCCGGGTGGTTCTGAGAAAGATTAAGTGTTGACTGTATCTGCTAGTAATTATACATACACATGTACACATTTGCACAAAAATAAATACACATGATACACACGGGCATCTGTGCTGAAGTATGCAGCTAAGTGTCAGCACATTATCAGATTTAAATTAGCTGCCTGACTCTATTAATAGCTCTGATTCCCAGAACAGCTGGACTGAAATACAAAACAGAATGGAGGAATGCAACTGTGAACAGCAGTAGTCTGCCTTTAACAGCTAAATAAAGTTTGTAGCTTCTTAGATTTGTGCAGATGTCTATAAAAGAATCTTCGAGATGTTAAGTGCTTTTTCAAATGGCATCGTCTCTACACAGTGAAAGGGGTTGAGGATGCCTTATCAATCAATCATGAGGTCTGCAAAAACCATCTGATACCCATTAACGTTTGAAAACAAGGCTTAGTCCTAGCAGAAGGTGTTCATGTTAGCCATGTGGCTTAGTAAAAGGACAGCATCAAGATCTCCACCCACCCGTCTATCTACATCTCTCACTTCCCAGGTGATTATTTCTGGATATTCATGATTAAATGGCAAGTCTTTTAAAATTCAATGCCTTTTACAATCCCATCTAATATCCATTCTATATGGGACTCCTGCTGTCTTTCTTCCATATACCACATGCTCCTGCCTCAGTGCTCACTGAACACGCAGTATACCATGCTTCACTTAGCCTTTTGCTCAGCCCATGGGTCTTTTCTTCCTTTATCTGACAACTGCTACTTTCTCTTCAAAGCTCATCTCAAAGAGTTCCTTTAGATGACATTCGCAAGGCATCCCCCCACTGCCTCTCTAAGTGCTTACAAAGAATAAATCATGTCCCTTTTGCCTTCCCCATAGCATTGTGCTCTTGATCTACAAGTGTCCCATGTCTTCATGGTGTTTTTCCCTTGATTTCATGAGAGCTTCTAGCTCCATATGGTTTTAAAGTGTGACCCTGGAGCCAGGAACATTAGTTCTACTAAGATGTCAGGACTGACTCCATTCCACTCTCTGGGAAATTCATTTTAACAACATCCTAGGGGATTTGCATATCATTAACATTCAAGAACGCCATCCCAGAGAACTCCATGATCCTGTGCTCCCTCAGAGTACCAAGCACATCATATATTAATTTAATAAACAGAGGCAAGGAACCACCTGCCAAACACTGGATTAAGAGTCAAGGGTTAAAAGATGACTAGGATGAAAACCATGTAATATGAGACTGCTTACAAGGGTGGGTGGAACTTTGGAACTATTAGAAATGGCCAGATCCACCAAAAATCTTAAAAACAACAACAAAAACAAACAAACAAATAAACAAACAAAAAACCAGTGTCTCACTATGTAGCCCTGGCCGGTCTGAACTTCACTGTGCAAACCAGGTTGGCCTCGAACTCACAGAGAACCACCTGCCGCTGCCTCCTGAGTGCTAGGATTAAAGGCGTGCGCCACCATACTTGGCTCCCATTGAAAACTTCAAAAATGTCTAAGGACCAAGTGAGTCTGAAAACCACAGGGCTGGAAGAGCAGTTTTCTCCATGGTGGGATGTCTCAGATCATTTAGCTTTATCTTGTATCTCTATAATGCATAGCATGCCCCAAATTCTTGGAACACACAGTATTTATTTTTAATTTTCTATTTGAATATTTATTTTTGTTTGTTGGTCTGAAACTGTATTGTCTAGGATGGCCTCAAATTCATGGTCTTCCTACTTCAGCCTCCTGAGTGCTAGAGTTACAGGTGTGCATCAAACCCAACAATGTTTCTACATACATTTGTATGTGTGTGTGCATGTGTACATACAGGTGTGCCCCACTTCAGAAGTGCTTTACGGAGCATGCATTGGCAATCACTGGTGTGTCTTCTTAAGTTTAGAATTCCTTTATTTGGTTCAGCTATGTCTTATCACTACTGAACATATGAATCTGTCTCAATCCCAATGCCACTCAATCAGCATTTGTTAAAATGTATCCCAGGTCTGCCTTTAAACTGAGCCAAAAACCATGGGAGGGAGATTGATGAGTACCTGACTGACAACAAGCCAAGAGGGGTGTGACTACCATAGGATAGACATTTGACTAGCCTTGTGTACCTGGCTCAAGCATTAGGTCTTCTGATTCTGAGTGTGTCATTTACACCACTGGTACCCAGCGTCCAATTCATCTGCCATATACAGCTGCTCCTCACAGGGCCTATGGTTCCTGAACCTAGACTAGTATGAGACTTTAAAGAGCTATTTGATACTACTATGGAAGCTTCTCTGTATATTATAACGAGAAAAAGTGATGTCTGAAAATTAGAATGAGTTGACATATCAGTATAATGTAGAGAAGTGCCATCTTTAAAGCCATGAGGTAGACAGGAAATCTTGAGAGGAGCCTCAGTCCTGAAATCCTCTCATCTGTAAAATGAGAACAATGACATCTGCATCCCTCTAACATTATTCATTCTGAACTTGGCTGAATCAAGGAGATTAGCCTTACTAATTCAAAAAGCATCTCCTAGAAATTCAAGTAGACTATAACCAAAACAAAAAATGAACACGGTTTACATTCTAAAGCACTGACATTATAATAAAAAGAAGTGCTTATATAGCCTGGGCCTTCCAAGCTGCTCAGAGCTTCATGCTCATTATATGAATTGGAAAAACTTTCATATTCTATGTGGAGGAGCAGAAGCCCAGTGGAAAGTTAGTTAACCCGAATCCCAGAAATTGCTACAGAACCGGTTTTCCCCAGCCTAGCCTTTCAACTAATCCCCAGAGAGGCAAAGAAAGTACATTGGCCCTCCAGCCTGGATGATAAAAGCTTTATTTGCTGTGCAACATGGAATTGTGTCTTGAGAACTGCACATGTGTATGCTTTCCTGAAGCCTGTAGATAAACACAATAATTGGAAACGGCCAGTTAGCTTCAATACAACTGAAACACTTCCATTATTAATAGTAGCTTCTAAATTTCCTGTGATCAGCAGCCATCAGTTACCCCAACTGAGGGCTTGAAGTAAACCGGTGATTAGCTAGGGTTAATTATGAGGCATGTCTATAAATCTTTACTAATGGTGCCATGGGCAGGTCTGTGGCCATCCTGGATCTTCGGTGTGCCTGTACATATAAACAGAGACAGATGCCTGCTACTCCTCCTCTCTGTAAGATCCATATCGGCCTCCTAGTTCCTAACAACCAATTGCATGCATTTCAAACTCCATTTCCATCTCAACAACATTATGTCCAGTACTACTGAGCCTTCCCCAGGCAGGGCCCATCCACCAACCTTCCTGTTATCTCTCCCTTGGCCTCCCACATCACAGGACTTGTAGCTCTTAGGATCCACTAGGCATTAATATTCACTAACTTGCTCTAGGGAGCTACGCTTCGCAGAGCGCATTTTCACCTGAAAGGAGTTGTTTAATATAAACATTTGGTTAATATTCTGTACATTTGAAAGTATTTTATCAGCATCGGTGTAGGACCAAAAGTCATTTAAATTCAATGGGAACTGATTATGCGCCAAGAATTGGTCCTTTCCCAAGGAGTGTGTTTTCCTGCTAATATAATGTATACATTATAAAACTCACTTACACGGTTGATGGGAACATTTTGCGGACAGCAGCAGCCCAGCATTTCATCTGACTGCGTATTCATCAGCTCCAATGCTGTTGTCAAATGGGGGAAAATATTATACAATATTGCTTTAAAAACTGTCTAAATATAATTATCAGCATCTCTGGAGTGATAATAATTATCATAACAAGAGCTCATCAGAGGAGACACAGTCTGATGAGGAGCTTCTGCTACAAGCCCCTCTCCCGGCAGAGAGGGACTACGCAGTATCCCCCTTCCTTCCACCTCCCTCTGAAACCTGGTGGAGCTGGTCCAAGCTCCCTTTACCCATGCCTTTACAAAACTCATTATCAAAGAGTCATTTGATAGACAATTTGAGAAGAAGAGTTAAAAGACATGAATGGGAAACAGATGCCTAGCTGGCCACTGAGAATTGTTTAAGTACACGCCATGCTTTTGGATAAAGTCGTCCCATAAACAAACTATTGTTTGTTTCCACTGAGGGCCACTGTTGGATATTTTTAAAAAGGGTAGTGGAAATTGAATCAGGGCCATGTGTATGGTAAGCCTAACACTGAGCTACATTTCCAGCCCACAGATGCTGATTTTTTAAAAGAAATGTTAAAAATAAGATTGATACTAGGGATTGAATTTAGGGCATACATCTAGGTAGGCCCTCTATCACCGAGTTCCCTCCCCCAGCTCAAATAGTTTTTAACGGGAAATATAACTTAATGAACAATAAATAAGATAGAAGATAAGCAAGTAGGTATACACACATATATAATCTGTATGCTTATATGCAGATTTATTTGTTCATTCTAGTATTGATAAGTATTAGAGGAAAATTCTGTTTGTATCTATACACTGTAGAGTGTGTCTGCCAGGTCAGAGTGTTTGCACTCCTTTATTTTTTTTGAATAATGTTCTTTCCTGTTTGTTTTTTTTAAGTGGTATCACCAATTTTCATCTCTCCTGGCAGCATATGGAGTGATGGATGCTCATAGCTCCCACTGTACTTGCTATTGCTGACTTTAGGTTGAGACAATCTGGTGGGTGTGTGGTGGTATCTTACTATAGCTTTACTGCATGCAAAAGGAGACTGCACGTTTTTGACTCATTAATACTCCATGAGAATTGCTCTGCGGATGTCTGTAGCTCCTTCCCGTATGGGTAGTGCTTGTGTGAATGAGTTGAGGCACTGAGACAGTGAAGCTGCTCAGTCACCGTGTCCATGTAGAAAATACACAGCACTGGAATATGGAGCTTTCAGATAGTTTAATCATGAGAAAGGTGTCACATCAGTGTAAATTGTCTCAACAGAGTCTGCTATTTCTGGCATTGCTTTGGATTTCCACAGGAAAGACAATATGGATCATTCAAAATGGCCATTGGAGATCTAACACAGTATCAAGAGTCCTTTCTTTACAGATGGGTGGCTTTGGAAGGACTCAGAATCTTTCAAGGATCATTTACATTGTGGCAGGGATTTCATAAAGCAGATTGTAGAAATCCACAAAACAGTGTATTCCTGCTTGAACAAATAGCCAACTTCTTCACAGATACTGGAAAAATATCAAAAAGAAATCTCCTGGATATTCAAAACACTCATTAGTGTTCTGACAACAAGAGCATCTGAGTCTGAACCAGCAGTACAACTTCATATCATCACATGGAGTCAGACTATAAAAATGTCAGCCCAGTATGCTTCATGAAGAGAGAGAATTTAGGCAAGAATCTGCCCAATTCATTCTTTCTGGTATTTCTGGAAATGGTCCAGATTTTTATCAAACTCTAGAACATAATCAAGATTTATCTTCTACAACTAAACATTTCTTGATTCTGTTTTAACCAGAATTCACAATCATAAAGGAATCTATTGCCTTAAATGCAACTTTAAAAGCTTATCGGTGGCTCCAGTCACATCCCAGCCCCAACCAGAGGAGGTGTTCCTTCCTGAGCATACATGTTTTCTAATTGCTGTGTAAGCTAATTCTCAAGGTAGAGAGAGGCTGTTTAGGTTAGGTCCCTGGGGCTGCTGTGTAAAAGTCCCTCAAAGACATGCCTAAGACAAGGAGGTGGCATGCATCTAATAGCAGGCCAGGAGCAGAGGGTCACATGACAGCTCAAAGCTAACAGAAATGTTAGAATAGGCTCCTCTGTTCTCGCCTCTGCTCACTATGGATTCTGCCGATTTGAGGCTGAACATATGGCAGCTGCCATCGTAACCCAGAAACCATTCCCTCTGCCATGGCAACGGCATAATCAATGCACACTTATGGCTGGGACTCAATAAATGCAAAATGGTACAACATGCAATTGATGTATTTGCTTGTTTGTTTTCTTGTTTTCAGAAGCATTCAGAATAGCAATCAACAATTAATACCTGTTCTTTCAACACACCTGTCAAGTCTTCCTAGGATGTCTGGGCTTCCTAAGAATCTTGCTTTCCTCATGTCAGTTACAAGATCTTAATGCAGCTCTATCTCTTCCCCAAATTTCAGGGATGTCATTCATCCTTGAAGACATTGGATCCAATTCCATTTTCTCCCAAAGATCTTTCAAATTGATTCGAATCAGTATTGTTCCTAAGTTCAACATGGAGGGATCAACATGAAGATCCGAATTGCCCCAATGCATCTAACATTTGTAGACTAAATAATTCAGCTTGTGACAGGTACACCAAGCCATGCATTCTCCCCTATGTTTTAAGGGCGAATGTCTTAGTTTTGCCTCATTGTTCTTGGTAGTGAGTTCTCTCCTTGCTTAGCCCTGGGGGGAGAGGGAGGAGTAATTGCATCTTACTGTCTATATCAAAGCAGTTCTGTCATATAAACTGTTGGAGAGGAAAAGAAAAAAAAAAAAGATATTTTCTGTGAGCAATCATTGCCGGGGGATGTTACTTCAGACTTCACGGATCCTCATTCCAAGAAAAGCCATGCTGAAGAACGGAAAGGAGCTTGGATGGGGAGTAGGAGGCAGAGAAGTGTGGTTCCCATTTCTGCCTGTGAGCTGCCTACAGCTCCTCCCAGAGGCCGGGTAGCACAGTATGGTGTGGATTGCCTCTAAGCTCCAGCCCAGGTCTGCATCTCTTTGCACTATGCAAGCCCATTAGCATTTTAATTTAGCTTCAGATGCCGCTGCTCTGCAGACAGATCTGGTTTCTGGCTTTTGTTTATGGTACAAGTGACAAACACAAGGGCATTTTCAAGATGGGAAATAAATGATGCGAAGTTACAAAAAGGAGATGGCTTCTCTCTGTCAGGTCCCGGGAATGTGATAGCAGAGATGACTCCGACAAAGAATTGCACATGCCCCATATGCAGCATAATCATGAGACTTGGTGTGACCAAAATGAGGTCCAGAGACGTAGACCTTGAACTTCTCTTTTCTCCGTGGGATGTAATTCTTGCAAGTTACCCAGTTGATTTCTGATTGACATTCTTTCTGTGGATTCTGAACACAACTTGCAAACTGGACACATATTGCTAGGGGTAGAGGTGGGGCTTGGTAGCTGGGCAGGCTGTTCTGTCTTACACAACTCCATGTGACAAAGTCATCACTTCCTGAGGCCAGTAGATTCACAGATCTACCTGATAATACCCAAGCATTACCACTTTCCAATTACGTTAGAAGGCAACCTCCTCATGAGAAGTTTTTAAATTATACACAAGGGCTGGAGGGAGAGCTCTGCAGTTAAGATCAGTTAAGGCAGTTGGCCGCATTGTATCTGTAGTCAGGAAGCACTGAGATGAGTGCTACCACACAGATTCCTCTCCCCTTTTTCATTCTGGGGCATGCTGCTGGTGAGTTTCTCTGCCCTGCAGAGCTCATGTGAACCCCCGGGAAAGTGCCTGACCCCTGCTCAGGTGACTGCCTGAATACAAAGGCCGAGTTGGGAGCCTGTACTCATGGATACCAGGTGCAGGTTGCCTGGGTGAGTGCTTAATTCACAAGAACCCATTCCGGGAGCCTGAGTCAGCTCACACCATACCTGTGATGCCTGCTGGCCAAGCAATGACACTACATCCAAAAATCATCAAACAAATCAGCCATTGGCCTAACCTGGTTAATTACACATGGAACATCTGGACACATATGACAATTTTTTGAGGATTTTATCTGAGGTAAATTACTTGATAATTTTACACTTTAAACTGATTAATAAATAGAAAAATAATCATTTTTCTTAACAAAATTTGAATATTTCTCAAAAAATGGCAGACAATTTCCACCACTCAGGAATTTAAAAACTTTGTTTGTATAATTAATGAAATATTAAAGGACATATAAAACCTTCCTGGGACATGTATAATGTTTACCACAATAGCAATTAGCATAGTGATACATATCATATCATTGAAAAATTGGCTTAATAATAACAGCAAAAATGGGACTGATATAGGACTTAAATAGAAGGATTCTTTCTTTGAAATCAGCTAATTTATGACAAGAACTTTAGTCTGTTAATAATAACTGGACAACCAGATTTAATTCTATTGATAGTAAATGTGAATACTTAATGAATAAACAATAACTCTTTAGAGCAATCTTAATGCCATTCATATAATTTCTAAGGAGAAAAGATCATCACTAATTGATAGAATAAAGTCTGTGGAATCATATGTTTCTTATGAACATAAAAAATATTGTATGATTCCAAGAAATCTCTAGAATCCTTTACAATAAAGGAGGTACAAACATTGCAACAAGTAGTAATCAATCAATTTCAAGCTCTGGAGGAGTCTCTCAGTAAGGATAATAAAGAAACTAATAAACAGAAGGGCAGAGCCATGCAAGTAATTAATAACATCACCAGGTGGCTTTTATAATATGGCTTATCCTGTCACCATCCACGAGAAGCCAGCAGATGATACACATCCTGAAGAATGTATAGAATGTATCTGGCAACCTATTCATATAAGAGATTTAAAAAATATTAAGGACATGATAGTTACCTGTGGAATACATTCAACATATGTAAAATGGATGTTAAATACATGGTCTTTTAGAAATAGAATCATACTAGATGAATGGAATCAATTAATTTCAGCTGTATTAAAGTACAGCCAGCAGTTACAATGGAAAATCTGGTTTAGAGAAGAGCTTAAGGCCCTTGAACAGCAAGATAAAATCAGAGGTTTTGAGGTCTCTCAGGATCAAATTCTTGGTGAGGGCTGTTTCACTGATTTAAATGTACAAACGCTGTACAGCAGCTTTAAATGCTTGGAGAAAAAATTCCAGAACCAGGGAAACCATCTGAGATATATACGAAGGTTTTCCAAGGGTCAAAAGAACCATTTACTGATTTTTCTTTTTTACAAAGGCTGACAATGGTTGTAAACAAGGCGATATCAGACCCACAATCAAGACAAGCCACAAGACAATCTGTGGCTTTTGATAATGCTAATACAGAAGGCAAAAGAATCTTTATACCTTTAAAGGTCAGGTCAGCATCTTTGTAGGAATGGATTCAACATAAAAATGGTGTTGAGTCTCTTAACTATGGTAATGAGGCTTGCATAGGAGAGGTGATTTCCACAGGTGGGAGGAAGCACCAAGGTAACACATGTTTTAACTGTGGTGCATTAGATCATATAAGAAGAAATTGTACATAGGGTGCTCCTAGAAGTAATGCTTCTTATAGTAATAACTCACACAGGAGACCCCAACCTTCTGAATTATGCAGAAGATATGGCAAAGGCTGACATTGGACCAATAAATGCAGATCAGTAAGAGACATGAGGCAAACCATTACCAGCAGGAAATGCCTGGGAAGGCCTCTTGAAGGCCACCAAACCGAACATGGTCCAAACATTTCCAGTCACTGTAGAGAAAATTCCTCCCTAGGACAATTAAATAGCCCAGTTCCTAATGTAAAGAATGGAACTGCACTGGATGATAGAACAACTTCAATAGACAAATCAAAAATTCCAAAAGAACACCATAAAATGAATATTTTGGCAGACTTCCATAAATGAACAAAAACCAAAGTTTAAAATACAAATTAATAACATTGTCCTTGAAGAATTAGTGGACACAGGTGTGGATGTGGTGTAATTACACCAAAATCATGGCATCCGAATTGGCCTCTTCAAGAGGTAGATGTCTAATTTCTAGGGATTGGAAACCCTATCTCTGGTAAAACAAAGTTTGAGATGGGCTAAATGCATAGGACCAGAAGGAAAGAGGAAGACTGAAGCCATATGTGGCAAATGTAGCAGTGAGTCTTTGGGGCCAAGATCTATTACAGCAATGGAATACCCAAACTAAAATTACTCCAATCTCAGGAGTGGAATATAGACCAATTTGTGTTTCTGTGAATAATATCATAAGACACTACAAAAAAAAAAAGCCACCAACCATTCAGGCTGTACATAAACGGAGCATAACTGCCATTGAACTCTCAGAAGTACCAACAGTTCTACCTTTAAAATGGCTAACAGATAAACCTGTCTGTGTTGGATAATGGCCTACAATACCAGAGAAACTACAAGCTTTAGAACAGCTGGTTCAGGAGCAGTTAAGTGCTCAACACATTGAAGAATCTACCAGCCCTTGGAACTCTCCTGTATTTGTTATTAAAAAGAAATCTGATAAATGGAGAATGCTGACAGATCTGAGAGCCATAAACAAAATAATTCAGCCTATGGGCTCCTTACTGAATGAGATGCCCTTGCCCTCTGTTACCTAAAGAATAGCCTATTATAGTTATTGACTTGAAAGATTGTCTCTTTATCATATCTCTACAAGAAAAGGGTAGAGAAAAATTTGTCTTCACAGTACCTACTTATAATAATTCTCAGCCAGTCAAGAGATATCAATGGAAGGTCCCCACACAGGGAATGTTAAATAGCCCTACTCTGTGCCAATATTTTGTCCAAAAACCATGAGAAATAATTCGTGCAAAGTTTCCACAATATATAATCTACATTATATGGGTGATATCTTATTAGCTGATCCAAAGTTAGGTACCTTAGAAAACATGTTTGAAGAAGTAAAAAAGTTTTGTCTCACTGGAGATTACTAATTGCTCCTGAAAAAAACTACAAAGAGGAAATTCTATTAATTACTTAGGATATAAGATAGATCTTAAAAAAAAAAAAAAAAAAACAGACCACGAAAGATACAACTCAGGAGATATCAATTGAGGACTCTTAATGATTTTCAAAAATTGTTAGGAAGCATTTTCAAGTTATAGACCATGACTAGAATACCTAAAGATGGACTAGTAAATTTGGCCAATACCCTAAAAGGTGACAAGGACTTAAATAGTCCAAGAGAATTATCAGCTGAAGCTGAGAAGGAATTGGCTCTAGTAGAAAAAAAAATATGAGAGGCACATGTAGCTCATGTGAATCCAGAGACTCCCCCACAGGGATTTTGATGTAAAGGGAAGCTATTATATTGGAATTATATTTCTACCATGTAAACTGAGTAAGAAGTTAAAGATTTATGTAGAAAAGATCTCTGATTTGATTCTAAAAGGAAAATTAGGACTTTGTCAGCTGACAGGAATAGACCCAGCAGAAATTGTATTATCTTTAACTAATAAGGAAATTTCCTCTTTATTGCAAGATAATGAATAATGGCAAAGGGCAGTAAACTTTTGGGAGAGATTAACAACTGTTATCCCAAAAGCAAGAGAATAAAATTCATAAAAAGAACTGAATGGGTTTTTCCTCACATTGTATGGCAAAAACAAATCTCTGGAGTCTTCACATTCTATACTGATGCAAATAAATCAGAAAAGGCAGGATATAAATCAGGAGATTTAAGTAAAGTGGTTCAAAGACCCTGCAATTCTGTATAAAAGGCAGAACTATATGCCATTCTTATGGTACTTATGGACTTCACGGAACCTCTCAATAGAGTTACTGACTCTCAATATGCAGAGAGAGTTGTTTTACATATTGAAACTGCTGAATTTATTCCTGATAATACAGAAATGAAATTTGGCAGGTGGATGTGTTTCATTTTGCAGAATTTGGAAGATTAAAATATGTACATGATACCATTGACACCTATTCAGGATTTCAATGGGCAACTCCTACGAGTTCTGAAGAGGCTGACTCTGTGATTACACACCTATTGGAAGTTATGGCCATCATGGGAATACCTGTACAAATTAAGACTGACAATGTTCCAGCATATGTCTTAAATAAAATGAGACAGTTCTTTGCTTATTGAAATATAAAGAATGTTACAGATATACCACACAATCCCACAGGGCAATCAGTTATAGAAAGACCCAATTAAACTTTAAATATTAAACTTTAAATGTTTAATAAATAGAAACAAATAACAATGACTCCTAGAAATAGATTATATAATGTGTTATTAACCGTGAATTTTCTCAATGCTGATGAGAAAGGAACAACAACTACAGAGAGACATTGGACAACAGAAAAAAATCCTGAGCTAAACCAACCAATTCAAAGATGTGTTTCCTTGGAATGGAAATGAGGATAAATCCTATGTTGAGAAAGAGGTTTTGATTTTGTTTCTACAGAAGAAGAAAAGCTATGGATATCAACAAAATTAATAAAAATTTGCTTCAAACAGAGAACCCCCTTGATGAGAAGTAATAGCTCATCTACCAATATGACAACTCTATAAGTTGTAAGAAAAATTCAACAAACAAGGGTTGGGGCAGGGTTCTGTTTTTTTGTCTTTACAGGATAATAGAAATATTCATCTTCAAGAAATCATAAGGCCTTGGACTCCTAATGTATACCACATAAAGGAAGGACCTATTGGTACCAATATACTCTACAGGGTAATATCTCAATGCCTAACTTCTATATCTCTTTAACTGTAGAATAGTTGTAGTCCCAATTCAATTATAAATCAAGCTGACTTTGGAGTTGGAATGTGGCTCTCTCCTTCCCTAAACCCAAGCATATTGCTAAAAGAAAAATTAGGAGATTCTGTCTCATATCAGAAGAACCAACTGGTGTGAGACAGAGGACAACCAATAATCTAGGGACCGTTGTTGTTGATTCTACTTTTTTTCCCACACTTGTCCTTGCTTTCTGGGAATCTCTTCTTGATCTAGTGTAAATCCAAACTTTCTATTTTTATATTAATAATGTTCAGGTTTTCCTCAGTGAAAAATAAGTCTTTCTAGTAGCAATCTCTGAAGTCTCCAGAAAGAAGATGGGGCCCCCACAACAATGACTCTATCCAGAAAGATGCCATTGTACCTAAGAACTTTACTCAATGATCAGCTTTGGGCTGAAAACTCTTCAGGACAGTTCTAAGGTGAGTGAGATGGTCTATCATACTACACCTCTATCCAGAATCTCAATCTTATCCACTACTCTGAGACTGGTTGCAGACTCAACAGCTAGCCCTATTGAGACTTAACTATCTAAACAGCAGGAAGCAATTCTAAGAAAATGACGCCCCTCTCCCAAAAGTTTTATTTTTATCAGGGTTATGGATGGATGGTTATAGGGTTGGGGGATGGAACAATAAAATTTAGACTCAGTATTCTCCTTTAGAAAAGAAAACGGAGAATGGATAGGTATAGTATATTAAGGTAGAGTATTGTATCTACTGGTAAACTGATTTAGCAAACTATCAGTCTTGGATAATTTGCACTGATATAGATTCTTGTATATTTGATACAAATATAAACGATTCTTATATTCCTATTTAAGATAATTTGCATATTGATACAAACACAAAACTATATTTGCTGTATTATGCACATATTCCTACTCCTGTTTGAAATATTTTGTATATTGATACAAATGTAATATTATATTTATTATACTGTATATATGTTCTACTTCTGTTGAAGATATTTTGCATATTGATGCATATTTAGGATATTGTCATATTGGATATTGCACTATACATTTCTACCTCTGTTTAAGATATTTTGTGTATTATGACAATTGTGAGTTCATTGTCTTTATATGGTACATCTACTTACAGACTGTTTATCTTGTTAATGTGAAGTTTTAGTCCTTAGGATTTTTATGTAGATGCGACTTACAGAACTGTAGTCACCCATGCTTGTCATTTCTATAGTTATGTTAGTTAGGTTTAAAGAAACAGATTTAAAGAAACATACAGATAATCTTCAAACACTTCATAGACCTAGAGAATATGGCATTTAAATGTTTCGATAACTTAGAATTCTGTTGATGTGAGGCACGATTACTCCTGGCAGCACTGATCTGATCCTGAGAGAATGTTGGGCTTCTAAGACATTTCTGTTTGGAAGTTTGTCTTCTTCTTGGCACAAAATGGCCTGCTGGTTTACATTAAGTTTAGAACCTTCTTATTTAGACAAAAAGGAGAAATGTAGCGGTATTTGCTCCACCCATGACCTTGGACTGCCTCCAGAAGGAGGCAGTGCTTCCTGCCTTTGTACATGACCTCTTAAAAGGAGAGGGCGAAAGATCACATGCCCCTTCTCCCTGCTCCTGCCTGTGAGGTGGATTTGCTCCTGGTCAGATCAGAGGACAACTTCAGCTGTCTACTCCTTTCTGTATTCATGAGTGTATTTCCTCAATTTACCTTAATAATTTTCCCTTATACTTCTTAAACAGACTTCCATGCATTTAGTGCTTTATCTCATTTCTGGAAGAAACTTCCTCACAGGTATGCTCTGATGTTTGTTTCCATGATGATTCTAATTCTCAAATTGACAATCAAAATTAATCACCATACTAGTAAACTATGTTGGATCTCTGAACTATGAACTCCTTGAGATGATATATTCATGCCATGTTAAACAACTGAATAGGTGATAATTTTACATGTCTGTGTATGCACAATTACTTATCAATATATTGTTAATGTGTGGTAGATAAATGTTCCAGACAAAATACAAACTAGAATATTGGATTGTCTTCTTGGCCCTTTGGGCTGTGTTTCAAAGTCAGTAAACAATTCATTTTGTTTTGAGAATCCTACTCCTTTTTCCTATGGGAAATTGACTACAACACAGTGGGCCCCCTGCTTCTATGGGGTGAAACTCTATGTCATCATTTAAACATACATTATTAATGGAAGTCCAAAATTTTTGTTTTGGGCAGGAGTCAGAGAAAAAGTAACTAAAAGACATTGAGAAATTCCTGAATTAAAAGGAAGAAAGACCTGACTGAGATTACAAAGAACCTTCCACATTTTGAGCCTATATCATGATATATCCTAGTAATAAACTTTAAAGATTAGAAATAAAAATTTGGGAAAAATAAGGCAAGGAAAGAGGAAGAACTAGAAATTACAGGGGTGGGTGGGGGTGGATAACTCAACAGTTAACCAAATGAACATCTGTGTATTATCCAAAAAGTTCCGTTACTTGGGATAAGTTATTTGGGATAAGTCACTCAAAAAAGTCAAAAGGCAGAGTCGGATACAGGAAACCTCTATCTTGTTAGACCAATGGGAGATTCTGGACCAAATCCAGGCATGATTCAAACCAACACTCTTGCTTACCAACCTCCAGTGGGTTCACTTTCTCAAGGTTTCCTAAATGCCCATTATTTGCCGGGAGCATGCCAATCACTCCATTGTCATGACAACGGCATTTTAACGTCTGGCCAGAAACATCCATTCAAATCTTCAATGAACTTTCCTCTTCACCAAGCCTTTGCCTTCCTCGTTAAGACTGAGCATCCTGTTGCTGGCATGCTGGACCTTCTCACTTCTTCTTCCCTCCCTGTATCTAAGCACACACAGTCCACTTTCTAACACGTGTTTCTTTTCCCAAGCTGGACTGTAGTTGCTCTTTGCAAACTGCCAAGTGGCTTGAGAAGAAGGACTTGTCTGGTGTGTATTTGATCTTTGGAACTTGCTTCAGATGTTTTGCTGAATTGAAGTTTTTCATTTGAACACTGTCAAATCCTTCAGACTTCTCCTTTACAGTGTCTGGGTGACTCATCTTTCCTGGGAAAGGTCTTGCTATCACTCTGGGATTGTGATGTTCTTAAACTTCTAACTTGCCTGTGGCTGAGTCTCCAGAGTCATAGGAATGCAGACACTTCTGACCCAGTAATCAGAAGAACCCTGGGGAAAGGATGGATTTTTATGAAGGGCTAAAGATGTAAAACACCTATTATATAAACCCCAAGTCAGAGCACCCTACATTTTGTTAAGTGTAGAAAGCAGCATGGCCAGGCTGACTTGTCATCTGTGTACAAAGAAGAAGAGCACAGAGACACACATGAAGGTCCCCACTCATCTAAGCTGAATTTATGGGTGGCACATTACACATGTGCATATTTGTATGTGTGCTCACTTTATACATATAGAGAATCAGCCCTCAGTATGTGGGGGAATATTGCTTCCAAGATCCATGAACATATCTTTGGGGATTTGAATGAGAAATGCCTCCACAGCTCAGGCATTTGATCATTTGATCCGCTGTTAATGACACTGTTTGAGGAGTTTAGGGGGTGTGGCTTTGTTGGAGGAAGCAAGTGACTGAAGGCAGTCTTTTGGACTTTAAAGACTCAAGCTATTTCAAGTCCTTGCTCTCTGATTCATGCTTGCAGTTCAAGATGTGAATCCTTAGCTGCTGCTGCAGCCGCCTACTGCCTGCTGCCTCCACTCCACCATCGTGGATTCTAACTACCTGGAACTGTAAACTCAAACTCCTTCTTTTCTAAGTTGCCTTGGTTATGGTGTTTTATCACAGCAATAGAAAAGTAACTAACACAATATCCAAATCCACAGATGCTCTGGATCTTTCCATAAAATGACCTGTAACGCCCTCTTGTGGACTTAAGTCACCTCTAGATGACTAAGGATACTCTACATAGTTCAAATGTCATGTGGATAACTGCTCATGCGTTGTTTAGAACAACGATGGGAAAGGGAGTATATGTGTTTGGGAGAGGATGTGCATGTCCATATAGATCCAATAGTTTTTTAATGCTTTTGACTCATGAACAACCGAGCCTACAGCTATAGGACTAATGGATAAAGGGCTGACTGCGTATACAAAACTGGCAGTTTGAGGTTTTAAATAGTCCTGTGTGCCTAGAAGGAGAAGAAACTCTGTTGGGATCCAAAGTCGTTCCATTTTAGCAGAATTCCAGGTACCCAATACCCATACCCCATTATCTTCCTCACTGACTGAGACTCTCAGATCTGATTTCCTAATTCTACAATTTTATTATAACCACCCATTCAATTTTCTTCCCTTTCCTTTGCCCTTAGCCTAGAAAAAACCCAAGTCAGACTCCCTCTCTGGACTTAGCTCCTCTTGACTGACAATCCTCACTATCTGGTAGCACCAGCAAATTAGCTTCTAGTTACTACTCTGACTCCTGAGCCCTACTCACGCACACATCTGCACGAGCAGAAACCTCAGCCATTTTTCCTCTTATTGTCTCCATTGCAACATAGGAATCTGGACATCAGGACTTCAGTGCTCTGTCAGGTCTTGAATCCTTCTGGATACATAGGTATTTCATAGTAAGTACAATAATAATGATCAGAACTTACTAAGTGTGTATTGTGGTTTTCATGTTGCAAAAAACATCATGCATTTCTTCATTGAGCCCTCATAGTAACGTATCCCAAGTAACAAAACTTTTTGGATGGTATACAGATGTTCATTTGGTTAAATGTTGAGTTATCCACCCCCACCCCACCCCTGTAATTTCTAGTTCTTCTTCTTTCCCTGCCTTATTTTCCCCAAATTTATATTTTTAATCTTTAAAGTTTATTACTAGGATATATCATGATATAGGCTCAAAATGTGGAAGGTTCTTTGTAATCTCAGTCAGGTCTTTCTTCCTTTTAATTCAGGAATTTCTCAATGTCTTTTAGTTACTTTTTCTCTGCCCCCCCCCACTGCCCTTACCCCTCAAAAACTGTAAGTCACTGCCCATGTTGGGTTTCTTCTTGTTCCACAGATGTTTCATGGATGGCCACTACTTTACATCATGAACTCCTGTGCTACAAGGGAGACATTTGGCCATTTCTAGAGACAAGTTAGTGGCCTAGTGAGTCAGGGTGAGAGGAGATGCTGAACATCCTACAGTGCACAAAGCAGCCAGTACCACAAAAAGAATTTTCCTATCCAAAATGTCCATAGGTCCAGTGTTGAGAAACCTAGTTCTGGGGTCAAGAGTGGTAATATGGCTGATAGGTCTGCAAGTCAAAGTAGTTTCAAATGATACAGAAGAAGCCAGAGCATCTCTGGGAGATGCAGATGTGTCCCCATATTGACAATGTCGCATGATTCTTTTGCTGTCCTCAGGAACACTCAGTGTACATAAGCTATGCATTTAGCATCTTATTGAAGGGATAGATACAATGATAAATCTTGATTAAGCCTTTGGGACATGCTCAAAATTGTGCTAGTTGTGTGGCTTGCATTTTCTAATGAATGGAAGCTTAGTCTCAAAATACACGTTTTAAATATGTTCCTTAGAAGGATGATATTTTATGGCCAAGACTTATAATGTCTGCATTACAAAGCAACCCCAAACAGACAAAATTGCTATAAATGTAGCAGGAGATTGTTAAATGGCTATTGGCACATTTACTCATATATATTGAACAAAATGGCAATAGAATGCACTTCCTAAAAGTGAATTATTTTTAAAGTCAACACTCCAGCAGTATTGCATTCAGCTAACATCTAACTAATATCACACCTTAATCACGTGAATATCAGTCTTACAGTTTCAGGAAACTGAAAAATGGATGGTCTGGTATTCACTTTATCTGGTTTCTCTGAGAAAAACCATTATTTTGGTGACTGCTCCTCTAATTGTTTGCAAATTCATTTTCACAATTTCCCTCAATATTTCATAGAGCTTAAGAATTAATGACCTGATCTCTAAGGAAAAGTACCCTGTCTTCCCCCTTTCTGTTGTATTAAGGCTAATTTAAAGGGAGGAATTTAATTCAATAGAGTCTCATTGTTTACTCAAATTACACATACATAATGAGATCTCTGTAGGAAAAGATGCAGAATTCCACCTTTGAGACTCCCTCAAGACCTTAAGGCAAAAATCTTGCTAGTCTAACTGTTCGAGTAGGTACCTGGGCAGACATGAGCAGGATGGGGAGAGTGCCGTGCAGATCTACTGGTTTTTGTAGTTAGGTGGACCTCATCATGTAGGCAGAGAGTTACAAGTGGGATAATGAAAAAAATTACATCTGGATCCTGGTAGCTGTGTCTGCAGATGCTCAGAGTATCCCTATGTCCCTATGTACTTGAAGTCACAGCTGAGTTCTTCCTATCAGATTAAAAATGAAGACATCTTGTTATTTTCCCAATGACCACACATGGTCAGCAGCAAACATCCTAATAAATAATGAAGGAAAACCCACAGAGACAGTTGGGCCACTAAGCAGGGACAGTTGTGGAATGAAATGAAACTGGAACCCAAGGGTGGGGAACTAAACACTACAGAGAGGACAGGCCATGAAAAAAAACTTCATAAAAATCCACAATGCAGAGCCCAACGGGCTGATGAGTCCCTTCTGGTTAAGCAGCGTCAGTCCTCTCTGGAGGGTGCTGCAGCTTTGCATAACCTTATTTTTCAGCCCAATACATGAGAAAAGAGCAAGCCTTCACCCAGTAACATCATAGTGCAGGCACTCAGGCTTTCCAGAGAACAGCCTCGGAATGGCCAAGCCTATAGATGCCCTTCTAATTGTAAGAGGCTAGAAGTCAGCAGAAGGGAAAGGCAGTACCAGTTCCATCCCTAGGAGGCAGAAGCCTCTGTCACCCTCTCTGTGGTGGGTTATCTGGCTGTCAGTTTCCAAAATGGTGTTCTACACTTGATGAAGTAATGTGGTAATCTAAAACAGGACACAGAAATTATTCTCCCACTTGGTCCCTTTTTCCGTGTTCATCCTTTGATTTCCCCAAAGCCCTCAAGACAACAGTTGAAGTAAAGATGAAAACTGACATGTCATCTACTTGGAGTGAGTTTGGGGTGATATTTTCATTTCTTTCTCGTTGTGTGTGTGTGTGTGTGTGTGTGGTGTGTGTGTGGTGTGTGTGTGTAGCACTCACACCTCAGTCTCTCTTGCTCCGTCACTTTACTTTTAAAAGCTGAGTAGAATAATTTGAAATATAACGTGTCTTCAAAGACATTCTTAAGTTTAACAGCTACATTTTTGCTTACACCTAAAAGTATGTCAAAACAGACTTACCAACACACAAAATTAAGACTGTACCCACACTTCTATTTCATGCAACCCAGAGGGCAACTGAATAGCATATGCTACAAACAATCTTTGGTCATTCTAGAACATTCCAGGACGTTGGTTGCAATATGTTGTCTCAGGACTGAGCTAGATCCTTCAAGATACTGAAATAGTACCTGGTAGATTTTAACAACTCCAGGCAATTCTGCTACCTGGAACTCAGCTATCCAGAAAATTTATCTACCTAGGAAGTAGTCAAGAGACCAGCCCAAGTAACAGGATAATATCTCCGGCCCTGACTCGACCTGGTGACTTGTGCTCTGCAGGACCGTTTCCATAACTTTAGAAGTAGAGAGCCAGAAGACAGACGGAGTGTTTTAAACACTCTCACCTTAAAACTTTTCCAAGAAGAGATTGAAAAAAATCAAATAGATAAAATATAAAATGTTCCAGATGTGGAAGCGTCACAGGGACACCTGTAAAGAAGCGAACTGTCTTCCTGCACTCAGAAAGACAGAGATATTTAAGGTAACCCTTAATGTACATCTCCCAATATGTTTATGCTTACTAAAATGCCTGGTCGTAAATACAAAAACCCTCTTTATTGATGAGGCAGCACTAACAGTTCATAGCAAATGAACCTCAAATCCTCAAATGCTAGATGTCTGCAGTCTCCTCTGCTGGGCTCTGAGGGAAGAAGCAAGCGACAGAAAGGTCTAACAGTGGGAGAAGAGTGCAGAATGTGCACAAGTGATGGTTTACTGCAGTAAACACAGAGCAAGGTTCGGGTTTGTCTCTTCACCCTCACTGAACCTCTGTGAGCGCTTGGGGCTAGAGGTTTGGAAAGGGGTGGTAGCCATAGCAATGCAAACCCTTCTATCGTCAGCATATTCCTCAGCCCCTTTTCATGCTTTCCAGCATCTTCCATCCTCCAGCCATTCCAAGTCAATGCGTTGTATTCCAGTGTGATTTGGAGCATAGAGAAAGAATCCAGTTCTGGGCTTCAAATTCCTGTCACCCTAGCTAAATGACCTTGACCATAGACACTGACTCTGAACTTCTGAGGATGATGCCAATATCTACAAGTCATGAGCTTCCTGAGACAAATCAGGGGGACAATGCCAAAATCTTAGGAATGTTATTAAGTGGCAGTTTTACACTGAGTGTTGAGATTCCTCATGACTCCTCATTTAAGACTGGAGAGATGGCTCTGTAGGTAAAAGCACTTGCCACCAAGCTTGAGGACCTGGGTTTGTTCCCCAGAACCCATATGGTAAGAGGATACAGCAGATTCCCAAAAGTTGTCCTCTGACTTCCACATGGATGCCTGGCCATGTACACACTCTCTCATAATAAATAAATTTAAAATAACATAAATAAATGTAAAGAAAAAGGCTCCACATTTCTCTCTGTGTAAAGCTAGCACCTCATTATGTTCCACTGACTGTGGGAGCAAACTGTCCTTTAGCACTGGAGTGACTCGGAAGCAATGGCATGGCAAAGTTATGGCCACCACCACACATGGGAAGCCAGTGCTCACAAGACATCTTTTTTTTCTTCCAGCATATGCTATAGGAAAGTAGATGAAAATGGGTATTACTTGGTTGACCAAATGGGAAATTATAAAAACGTAGATGACATGACTGATTAAGAACAGCTATCATGCTATCAGCTTGCCTAGTGCCTGAGGAGAGTATGATAATGACTGATGATTGGAGCCATCATGGCCTGTTAGGTTCTAGTTTCCAGGCTAGAAATGGGAATGGATCAGTAAGATGGACAGTGTGGTCCATTCCTACAAGAGGAGCTTATTTCCATTCCACTAACCAGGTTACCACTTCATTTACTAAGAGCAAGGCTTGCTGTGTCTCACTGTGAACAATACTTCACTCAAGTCTTGCTCATAATGAGAAGAGCTCACTGTTCTAATTGGCTTGCGAGTGAATCCCACTTTGTGGCCCCTTGGGAAATCTGCAGATGCCCAAGGCTCATCTTGTCCTCCCTCATCACCATTCAGCCTCATCCCCTTGAACCTTCCTCACCACTGGAGCCAAATGAGCTATTTAAAAATGTAAATCTAACCACTATCTCTTCTATTATTGTCATACAAGACCCGTAGTGTGTAGCTCAAACTCTGAAGCCTGAACTAGAGTCCCCATGATGCTGTCCTCAGCTTAAATGTACAACCCTACCTCTTGACAGTTGACTAGGAGTTTCTGTTTGAAAGTGTTAGAGTTCTTATTACCCAAGCATACCTCCTTCAATACTGAATACCTCCTCCATTCTGGATGCTCCCCACATAGTTGCTCTTCCTGTACCTTCAAGAATTTGACCCTTCCTCCAATAAATCCCATCCTTCTGGCTCCAGAGTAGAAGAGGAAAATTTCCTCTGTGCTCACATTGGTCATGATGCATGGCTCCTCTTCATCAGACTTGGAACAGATGCTATCATGTGCTTCTCTTCCCATTACAAATATTTGATTTCATGGACAAAGACTGCATTTTATCTCAAAGCTATGAGCTCTTAGCACAAGACTTCATCCACTGTGTTTCTAGAACCTTCTAATAAGGAAGTCCATTGTAAAGTGAAAGGAGAAATCTACATTGACTTCCAAAGGTGAGAAGTAGAGTGTTTATCAAGCCAATATAAATTAGCTGGCAGCTGTCCATATTTCCCACTGAATAGAAATTCCAATCTCCAAAGTCCCTGTAGCATCATCTTTTTCCTGTATCCCAATGCAGATGATACAGGGTTACTCCAATATGTTTCAGTGGGGGAAGACCAGAGGTAGAGTTGGGAAGGATCCCATAGGATAGGAGGCTCTCCAGATAGCTTTGGAAAATGGCCAAGAGCTTGGAATTTAGAGATGGGAAAAAGTCAAAGGGGGAAGAGGAGATGGCCACCCTAGTGAAAGGGCTACTAAAGGAAGATGGAGAAAAGCCCTATGTGCACTTAGGTACCTAGAGCACACCTGATAGCTCGCTCTCTAATGTGAACCATTCATCTCACTTCCTCCACTCCACTCCAGAACCTCCCTTGTTCCTTCCTTTACCTCAGGGAAGGGGCACAGACTTGAGTGAGTAGCAGAAGTGTTGGGTCAGGATGGCTACCAGTTCTCAACTTCCAGTCTAGCAGGTCAGAAGAAGGTGCTGAGACTGAGATGTGGAGCCATGATATCGTGAGATCATGTTTGAAAAAGGGAACTTATCCAGTTGACACCATCATGCCAAAGACCTGTAGGTCTGCCTCTCATCTCACCCAGGATCCTACAGGAGATGGTTCTAAGACTGCTTCCTCGTCCCTGAGCCTTGGGTCCCCTGAAGTCAGTACAAATAGTTAGCTCTGGAAACTAGAGCGTGGTGCCCATGGGCAACGTGGCCACCACCATGTAAGTTACAAAGCAGGAATTTGTTCCCAAGCATCTTGGCAAATGAAAGACTAACTTGGGCCATCTGGTTCTCTAACACCCTCCTACAACACTGCTTAAAAGCAGGCGAACATATTTTCTCTTACATTTTGTCAATAAAATATTGCTCCCCCAGGCTGTCTGCTTGCCATGTTCACAGCCCTGCAGCAAAGCTGCAGCAGTTACTGGTGGCAGCAGCAGTAGAGGGAGCGGATGGAGGGGGACTTGGGACTTTGGCTCTTGTGCTCTGCGACCTGTTCTTCTTGGGGCGGACTCTCTAAACCGAGATCTTAAGGTAACTTTTCAAAGTGGGACCAAAATACTTCAAGACCTTTGCTGACTGCCATGTCCTTTCTATTGATTTTGCTGTGCTGATGGCAGAGTCGACATCTAGCATTTCTAGTGGCCAGGTAGAGTCTGTACACATTTATTAAGATTAATTAAAAAGGAACAAATTGTAAAGTAATAACATTAACAACCAGTAGAAAAAGTGTAGACATTTTGACAGTCCCTTTGAATTTCATTACTAGATGGTAGTGACAAAAACCCCAGAGACTATTTCTGCTTTACTAAAGAAATAGGTCACAGATTCAATTACAGCCAGTGAAGCATGGACTCAATCTATCATGGCAAATTAAGTACATTTTAGCAACCTACTTTCCTTTAAAAATTTTATAGACACTTTCAGTGGAAGAAGAAAGACTATAGGGGAAAAAAGGAAGAAAAAGAAATAGCAAAAAAACAAGCCCCACCTTTCCTCCCCCCTCAGCTTTGAGTAAGCATTTGGCTTATTTCCTTTGGATATAAGACAGAAAATCATTAAGAAATACTCGGCTTGCTCACAATTATTACCTTTCCCTTGTTCGTGGTTTAATGATGCAGATTTGGAGCCGGGAGTGAGAAAATATTCCAAATTAGAATCTTGAGTCTTCAAGGGGTAGCTTTGTTCTGCGGGCCCTGCCCCGCCCCTTTCTTTTCAAAAAGGGCTATTTGTACTTTATAGCATTTATGTAATGTTTGCCTTCCACTCTAGGCAGGCACATCGGGTTCATTTCAGGAAAGATAAATAAATAAATAAACAGACAAGAACTCCTTCAGCCTGTGGATATGGTTTAGTCAAGCGCGAATACTGGGACAATGAAACAGCCTTTTGGCCCATCCTAAAACTTATTCCATGCCAAATAAAATTTACGAAGGCCCCCTTGCAGTGGACTGGTAGGGACTATCTGCAAGTTACAACAGCAGCAACCACAGTCTGGAGTTTGGAGTCCTTAGCTTGCCTTTTTGCAGCTGAGAACCGGGTTGAGGAGCTTGATCTCACCAGCAGGCTTCAGGAGGCCAGGGTTAGTTTAGCTACTAAAAGACAGAGCATTCCCTTACCCCCAACCCCCCTCTCTATCACAGACTCAGCACAGTACTGGCTCCCCTTAGTCCTGCAGCTCTGCCTTTCTAGTTCTAGTTCCTTCTAGAACTCTGACAGCCTTTTTTCTGATGTCTAGGTGCCACCACACACAAGCTAGACAAGGGTGTTTGGTCCTCAGGGAAGCGATGGAGGTCTTCATGCATCAGATTTATCTTGCTATTGTCGTTTTCTAACCCTGAGGATGAATGTACTGGCAGAAGGCCAGGACAATCGCATGCCTAATTTTAACTACAAAACTGCAACTCCTTTAGGAATTGTGTTTAACAAAATTGGTCAGATGAAGATCGCATATGCTCAATGCCTTTCTTCAAAATGTTGCAAATCCAGGGCTGGGGAGAGAGCTTAGCAAGAAAAGGCACTTGCTTCCAAGCCTGATGACCTCCAGAGTTTGAGCCTCAGAACCTGTCTTGAAGAAGGAAAGGACCAAATACCACAAGTTGCCCTCTGATCCCCACAGGCAAGCATACTGTGAGTGTAGACGTACACTAAATAAAATGTTAATAAAACCTTAAAGACTATTGTAAATCTGCTGGCATTCACAAACTTCTGGTTTGGTGGTGAAGAACTAAGAGAGTTTCATCTTGCCCTTGCTTTTTCTATCCAGAGGAAAGACAAAAGTGACTTGCAAAATCCCAACAGTGGGACAGTGGAGATTTTGAAGGGAAACAGGTAGATGATTAGCAGCAGACTGTGCCTATAGGCTCTCCAAGTGAAAGTGACGAGCACACAGCAGTGCTTATCTGAATAAACTATGCTAATCCTGAGTGTATAAGGGACAAAAGGAGCTGTGCACTTACATGTTTGCTATGTCTTTACGCTAGGTCTATACAGAGAGGATGTTTCCCAATCAGCTCAGTGCAATAAAGAAGCATTTCCAGCTGGGTGGTGGTGGCGCACGCCTTTAATCCCAGCACTCAGGAGGCAGAGGCAGGTGGATCTCTGTGAGTTCGAGGCCAGCCTGGGCTACCAAGTGAGTTCCAGGAAAGGCGCAAAGCTACACAGAGAAACCCTGTCTCGGGGGAAAAAAAAAGCATTTCATATCTCTTGAGTTATAACTTATTCCATTCCTCTGCTGATGTAAATGCCATAATACCCAGTACGTATATGTACAAATGTGTAATATGTGCAGAAATCTATATATTAAATATGATTTATAATACAGTCTTCAAGTTAGAGGGATTAAGACATGGTTTTCCGATTTTAACAGTAAGAAAATGATACTCAGTTGAAGCTGCTTTTAATTTTGATTTTTGTCTTGGAAGGTTGATATTTGTTATTAAAGTCTCTCCTAATGCTGGGCAGTGGCGGCTGGAAATTAATTTCCGTGTAAGTTAGCTTTTTGTCATTGTGACAAATACCAGGTGTAAATCAACTTAATAAGGGGAAAGGTTTACTTGAGGCCAGGTCTCCCAGGTTCAGGCCACTGACTGTTGACTCCATTGCTGTTGGCCATGGGGAGGCAGAGCATCATGACACAGCATGTCATACATCAGGCTTGCCCACCTCATGGCTTCTGGGAAACAATGAGGAATGAAAGGGTCTGGATCTCAAGATCCCCTTCAAGGGCGCATCCTCCCCCAATGACCTAACTCCCTCAGCCAGATCTTACACCCTTCCCATGCTACCACAGGCTTGGGGCCAGCCCTTCACTACACAGGCCTTTAACCAGCATTCAAATCCAAACTGTAGCAATTACATTTTCTTTTCCCAGCTTTAAGGACAGGAAAGAGAAAGCTATATTTTCAAGATAACGTATTGGCATCCTCCTCTGGTAAACCATTGACAAGGCAACACAGGAAGCAGAAGGTCCCCACTGCCACTGTTCAACAGCCTGTGGCTGACACTGGCCACGAGTGAGCACTGTGTGACCTGCTGCAGTTAAGTGCAAACACCAAGTTTTCAATTTTCCTTGAATCTTCTGCTTGGATTCTCCTTAGGGACCAATGGAAAATATCTCCATTTACAATACACTGATTTTACCCAGAGCTTCTCATGACTCATCACAGTTAAGCCTCATGTGAGCACTTTGAGAAATATACTCTTTCTAATTTACAAATGAAGGAGGGATGGAGAAAGGGCTTGGTGGGTAAGAGCTCATGCTGTCCTTGCAGAGGATCTGGGTTCACTTCCCAGTATCCACACAGGGGTTCCCAACCATCTGTAACTCCAGTTCCAGGGGATCCGGCTCTCTTCTGGCTTCCAAAGGCACCAGGTTCACAAATGAAGGAGAAGCCAAGATGTTCCAAAGCCACAATGTTAGTCAAGTAGCAACTACTTAAGGCCCCCAAGTTTACTGGTATTTCTCATAGGTGCTTTGCTTTAGACAGGAGCTGCACGGGAACGCGACTGGGGGCTTACAGTGGTGCAGTAACTTGAAAAAATATTACAGAATTTCGAGGTGTTCAGAGTGGACATGGGTGGCAGCTTGTATGATGATTTGAGAGCATTCCCTTTGATATCATAAAGAGAAAGTCGCCACACAATCAATAGTGTTAAATTGTGAGTCAGTCCTTCCATCCCTCCTCAGTGGTGAAGTTGGTACACAAGTGATTGCAACCTCAGATGGATAGGAGAGATTGCATATTGTTGGTACCTTTAAAATCATCTACTTGACTTAGTCTTAGTGGCACACCACTGACCTATTCAGCACTCATCTTTGTCCTCAGGTACATTAACTGATGATGCTCTCCGAGACAGCAGTGAGTAAGAAATCATGCACTAGGAGGCAGACCTCTGGGAGGCAGACTAGGCAGAGTTTCTTGGTTGAGTTATTGCTTGCATCCGAGCCTCATTCTGCCTCCCCCTGCTCCCACTCCCCGAGAAGCTCAACTATCTCTTGATGAACTTGGCATAATATCCATGCACAGCTGGACCGCAATATGGCTTGAGAAGAAGTACACTCACAGCCTGCGGGGCTAGAGGAGCTTCAGTTTGTTCAAACTACTTCGCTGTGTCAGTTGGACTCAAGACATCAGTGTGAAAAATGGGAAATGTAGTTCCTTATATAGATAGTAATAGCAACCGTCATACCTTGAAATTCTGTCATATTTTTCAAGTTACTCCGCACATGCACATACATTCCAGGAGATTCTTAGAACAGTTGGATGAAATAGGTGGAATGATTATTCTAAGTATATGGTAAAGAAGCTGGAGAGTCTGGGGAATTTTAGCTGGTCAGGGCAGAGTCATACGCCTTTATCAATCCTATGTTTTTGTGGGTTTTTGTGGATACTGTTTCATCTGCTCAGGATTGACACTAGAAATAGGCTCTTTTGTTTTGGTATCTCCTTTTAACTACAAATATTTCCTTCCAGCAACAATGACTTAACAGACCTTATTCTCCTGGTTGTACTTGAGTGCTACAGAGTTGGAGATTGGATCCAGTGTCAGTGAATCTTTCCTGGAATACTTTGATTTGGAAGTATGGAAAGAAGCAGGAAGCTCCAGTGATGGAGGCTTAGGGTGCAACCTCCCCCCAGGTGTGCGTTTGTGTGTGTGTGTGCCTGCACATGTGTGTATGCATGCATGTGTGTGTATGTTGAGAAAGCCAGCTTGCAAGTGTGTATGTTGAGGAAGCTGGCTTGCAAGGAAAGACTAATGTTGACAATGAGCTAGGGAAAAGAAAGAATTTTAGTGGCATTACAGTCCCCGCTGTTCCTAAGACGTGATTCATTGTGCAAATGAGCCTTGGATATATTCCATTATCCTCTAAGTTTCTTTGAGCTACAGTTTCTGTTATATATAACTGAAAGCATTCTAATGAAAAAACATTCTCTCATATTTCTAGATAAATAAAATAACACATCTTAAAAATCATTTTGTGTGTGTATCTGGAAAGAAACTCAGATTTTCCTCTTTGCCCTTAGCAGCTCCTTAAGTAATTCATCTGTGAAGTTGTGGGTATCATTAAATGTGACTCAAAATAATGGATAAACTTGCAAGTTATTTAACTTGATCATATACACTTCAGGTTTCACTGTAGACACTGGTTGGTATGTAGATAAGGGTTCCCACTACTCTTCACACCCAAATAATTATGACATAGGCAGATAATTATATTTCTAACAGATAAGAATGACAGTTAATTTCTCTGCTTTACTAATCATGATTACAAATCCTTACTGTTAAAGGAATATTTTTTGTTTGGAAGCTAAAATATGGAGTCAAATGGATAGGTTAAAAATATCAGCTATAGGACCAGAGAGAGGACTGTCTTGGGGTTTCTATTGCTGTGAAGAGACACCATGGCTACAGCAAACATTCAGAGGTTCAGTCCATTACCATCATGGTGGGGCATGGTAGTGTGTGGGCAGACATGGTGTTGGAGAAGTAACTGAGAGTCCTACCTCTTGCAGGCAACAGGAAATGGTCTGAGACACTGGGCGGTATCTTGAGCATATGAGATCTCAAAGCCCACCTCCACAGTGACACACTTCCTCCAACAAGGCAACACCTCCTAATAGTGCCACTCCCTGTGAAATCATGCCGGACAATTACATTAAAACAACCATAAGAGCCCAGAGGGTAAAGGCACTTGATGCTAAGCCTCATAACCCGAGTAAGATACTTGGAACCACTGTAGGAAAGAACTGATACCCACAAGTTATCCTCTGACCTCCATATGAGAACCATGATGCACACACACACACACACACACACACACACACACACACACTGCACACACACAGAGGTGGGGGAGAGAGAGAGCGCCCTACTTTCTGGATAACGTTAGGCAACTCTTCATTCACAAATTATTTTATCTGTAAAATGGGCTAATCGCATAATATTTGTGGTTATGTAAATGAGAACTGAGTTGGTATCTGAAAAGTGTTTAAAACTGTGTTGTAGGGCAGAGGTTAGATGGCTCAATGGCTGTATAAACATGGGGATCTGTACTCAAATCAGTAGTATTCATGTGAGAAGTCAGCCACAGCAGCTTTCGTCTATAACACCAGCACTGGGGGTAAAGGGGTCAGGACAGGCAGATGCCTGGGACCCTCAGGCCAATCAGTACAGCAAAAAAGGCAAGTTCCAGTTTCAGTAAGAGACTCTGCCTCAAAAAGTAAGGTCGACAGCTGTAGAGGAAGACACCTGATGTCAACCTCTGCCTGTAAATGTGCATACATGGTCAAGCATGTGTGCACACACACATACAACACACACACACACACAATTGTGCTTTTGACATAATGTAATTCTGTATAAGCACAAGCTATTTATGTTGCTTGATAAATTTTTATTTTGTAATTATTGCAAATGAGTCTGTTCCAGTTGTTGTCAAGAGAAAAAACATGATGTAGAAACAGAACATTTGAGCATACTTCTCAGAATCTAAAAACAAAAGATGTTGAAACCCATAGTGGATAATTTTTATTGGTTTTCTGTGAAACCCATTTACAATACTACTGAGCACACAAATGCTAGAGGAGAGAGGCAGGTGATGGGCTCCTGGAACGTCTATGCTTAAGAAAAGCGTATTTCTAAGGTTAGAAATGAAGTATATGATCATAGATTTGGAGATGACTTCATTTTGGTTTGAGCTATACTGAAAGCAAAGGTCAATGACCTGTAGATGAGAACTGACCTATGCCTGTATCCCCACCACCAGCAAAATGCTTGAAGAACACGAAGCTACAAAAGATGGAAAATACTTCTTTTTTGAATCCATATTCTTATCACTGGATAGTGGTGGCAAAGTTCCTATGTATAGCTGGGATGGTGGGAGTGATGCCTAGATGGTGATGGACTCAAACAAAGATTTTCAGACCTGAAAAGAAAAAGGAGGACTTTCATGTAGTTTTTTTTTCTTTGTAGTTTAAAAGTATTACAGGTGTGCAAGACTAACATTTTTCCAGAGCTTCAGATATTGAGAAAAGAATCAGAGTAGGTTATTTTTGCCATAGAGAAATGATGACCACTGAGATTTAAAGAGAGATAGCCTTTCATGAACACCAAGAACTCTGTTTCTCCTAAGACTGACTCCTCACATATGCTATTATGTGTAATAGCACTTAACTGTCACTCACATCAAACTGCATGTTTACTCAGGGCTGTGATAATATGAATACTGATCATACCAAGTAGACACGATGCATGCACATACATTCCAGGAGGTGCTTACAACAGTTTGGTGAAGTAGGCAGGATGGCTGTTCTTAGTATAGAGTAAATAAGCCTGAGACTGGGGGAGCTTTGGCTGGTCTTATCCTACAGTGGGTCCAGGACAGACTTGTGCCTTTTTCAACCCTGCCTTTTTGCATGGCTCCTCTTTTACCTGCTCAGAATTGCTACTACTGTATTCACATCATAGAAGTGAATTTCAAAGTGTTCTTTCCCTTGCCGCTCATCTGATTCAGCTCTATTATGCAATATGTTTCTAAACTTAGCTTTAACAAAGTATAATAACATCTTGCATTCCTACTGGAAAATTAGTAATAGTTTCCTCTGTGAATGGAGCCAATGAATCCCATCATGAAGCAGGCATGCAGATCTATGCATACTCAGTGTTTACACAAAGTTCAATGTACCCACATTGGGTACAGGTTTTTCCCCCCAGACAACATTTGTACTTCTGGGATATTTAGGGTTGGCAGAGTGGAGCAAATGGAAGACCACCACCCATGGACTGTATGTCATGTACACCTACTCATTTTGGGGGAGTCATTGTAGAACCTGCTCTCTGGAGGTATATCCTGCTTACATAGCAACTAAAAACTATGCATAGAATTATTATGTTTGTGGGAAATTACATTGAGGAAGACTGCCGTGTATAGCATTGCCTTTAATTCTCATAAGGACCTATAAGAGAAGGAGCCTTAGCACCTGGACCCTTGCACTAAGGGGGCCCCTTGCACAGAATGAGCTCAGACATTCGATGGGTAACAGTTCCTTTCTTCATGGATGTTTTTATGAAGGATCTAGCAAGTTTCCAGGCCAAGTGAGTTTCTGGTTTAAGCAGTTTTCCCTCTTATAGCTTTTTAACATCTGCTCTAGAGGTCTGAACTCTCTGGGGTTACCTTGTGAAGCCCTACTTTTGGGGTACTAGGTATCAATCGTGTACTATCTGTGAATTTGGCTGTTGAACTTTCTAAAGCTAATGCCCAAGACTTTCTGCAGGATATTTTATAATGGTGTGGGATTTCCCCCCACCTCCAGGATTGTGCATCAACCAAGATAGGTCTGAAATGCTGAAAGAGTTTTATTTATTAACATGGCAATACTTTAGAATCTGTCAACTTCCAGAAAAACATTGTATTGTTTTCCAGAAACGCTTTTTTTCCTCCTGTGGCTTTACCTTTAGAGCCTACCCTATTCACCACTCTCAGTGAGGAGGATTGTGTGAGAATGGCTTTAGTGTAGGGACTGGGATTGGATTAGGCTGATAAACCACGCCCCTCTCCCCAGCTGAGACTGGTGCAGAAACAGTCACCGCTCAGTCTGAGCCAATGAGAAGCAAGCCGCCAGTGAGGGAATTTTAGAGGAAGGTACCAGTTTTTCTCCTGGGCCACACACATGACAATGTGATTTAGTGGGACTTGGGGAACTGGATCCCTGACACTGCTGTATTAGCACAAGGAGACTCTGAAGCTACCCTGGGAAACTGGTGCCCAAACTAGGACCTCAAGGACTGGGCCTGTGATGCCGTTCTCGATCAGCGTCTGTTCTTTTCTATCTTGTGAGCCAGAAAGTATTTATTACTCCGGTATTTGATTTTGAGTCTGATCTCTTGTGTGATGTGTTTTGGCACAGCCTGGCTCCCTTGGTAAATCTTTTCCTCTTGTTCATCGTTCTACTACTCTTACCCGCCATTCCACTACTCTTACCCATGGGAGTTTGAGAGCTGTAGTTCAACCATCCGTGCCCATGCCTTTTTTCTTCCATGTTGACTTGAATAAGTTAGTAATGTATAATTGTGATAGAGTAGTGCTAGAAAACAACAACAATAACAACAACAACAACCAATATTTAGGCTACAATATAGTCAGATTATCAAATGAGTGAATATTAACAAAAAAAAAATCCCACACAAATAATATTTCCAAAAGTGCGTGAATTTAATCTCCAAGCCGTTGCCAATCCCATCTCCCCAGGTTCTTCCTAGAGATAAATTTATAATGATCTGCTAACAGATCTACAGCCAGGTAGAGGCAGAGAAGATTCTGTACAAATAGGTCAGAGGTAGACTAGTAAAACTCGAATGTCATAATTATTTTATGTAGGGTCTGATTTAATGCGCTGTGGAAAATTCCACTGAACGAAATCATTGCAGGCTGTAAGTAGCAGGCTGAGATACCGAAAGGCAGAGTTCATTCACTGTGATTGGGCATATTAAAATGATCTGGTTCAAAATAGAAATCATCATATTATACATTATGAGGAAATATTTCCGCATGGTAAATTTGCTCAATTTTGCAGCAGCTGTTCCTGAGCTCGACACCCTGGGGCTGGAATTCTGGGAGTTCAGAAGTAGAGCGGTCTCTTTCACATCACCATGGAATGGGCGGGGCTCCCAGGCTCCCCTGCGTGCTCTATGCTCTCTCTTTGGCTTTACCTGTTGTCTACACAAGGCTAATACTTTCAGGAAATGCTGGACGGTTCTATAAGCAAGTTCAAAATCAGCTTCATTTTTTCTGATCTGACAGAATCAGGATGTCCTGACAGAAAAGACAGCCGCTAATGCCATCTCCTTTGTAGTTCAGCTCATTCCGATTGCTCCATCTTGTGGAAGAAAGAAAAATAGCCCGAATTTCCCCCCTTTGATTATATATTCCAGAAGAAACTGAACTCATTTGTCTTTCTCCATTGTTGCCTACAATCACTTCTCTTTTACACAATACATTTCAAATAAATTACTCATATGTAGCGTTCACTCTGATTATTAGTACAAGAGGTCCATGATGGTTTGCATCCGCCTGTGGCTGCACTGGAGCCGACAGAGCCTAGCATCATCTAGGCTCATTTGAGACTATGCTCTGCAAATCTCTTAGCCTATTTAGTTATCATCAGAACCCCAAATGAAGTAGGAACACTGTCCGTTCCTCAGACAAAACTGACTTAGATTTACTTCCTTTACACAAAAGCGATGCTCTCTAGATGTCACCCTATCTTCTGGGCCACCAGAATTTGACAAGGTCTACTCTCTATTCTGGGCTCTTCTGTTCCAGCCCCTGATTCATAGCTACATTTTTAGAAGAGGGATTCATAATTTTTCAAATATACCTGTGTGTGTGTGTGTGTGTGTGTGTGTGTGTGTGTGTGTGTGTGTGTGTGTTATATCTATGGTTTACTCAGGATCTAAGAGTGATACATTTGTGTACATAAAATCACCGTTGATTCTGTCTCCAAGCAACAAAGATGGCTTGCCTCTTGAGTACTCAGCCTGAAAGTTGCACAACACTGACATCTGCTGCTTGTCTGTGGTTGAGATTGGACCAGACCAGAAGGAGTCCACAAGGACACAAACCTAAATGTTTGAAGTCACTGTGTGCCTACAAAAGCTAAAGACTTTGTCTGGAACTTCCTCCTTTTTAAAAAATACTATACATGGATAGAAGGCTACTTTCAACATGATCTTTCCTTAGTATTTGCCCATGAGTCAAGATGTTCATAGTATCATCATATGGTCAAAGGTGAAGTCTTGCTTGGCACTGTAGGAAAACAATTGATGACAAAGTAAATCAGTGTTTTTATCTTACATATGTTACCATAGGGCATAGAGTTTTATGAATAACACAATATCTGCATAATATTTTTATAATTTATACAATTTCAAGATTTATTTCCACATTCCTCATTCATTCAAACAATGCACTCTCTGTGTGAGTTATTGGCTTAGGTTGCAAGGAGTCCCTTGATGCTGAATCAGAAAGTAAGAGAGAGTATGATGCAGCTCTGAGTTAAGTGTGCTGTAGATTCAGGCTTTCTGCTCTGAGTGTCTCTACTCCTGTATGTTAAGTGTTCAGTGACATTTGCAGAGTCTGTCTCATGAAAATGTTGCATAGCCTACATTTTAAAAAAAGAAGCAAAATGCTCCACAGTGCCCAGAGTAGCATACACTACCAGTGACCCATGCCTTCGGGTGCACTAGAGGTGGTGCTGTTTCCAGTTTCCAACTTAGGAAACCACTGATTTTCGTCTCAAATATGCCTAATTGATGGGAACTAAACACCAGGCATGTAGCTCATGGTTTGTCAGTCTGGAAAGACATGCGGGTTAATGGAAAAAGTCAGAGGGCAAGGCTAGAAAGGAGGGCTGGGCCAGATTGTCAAGGAGCTCTAGAGTCTACAATGGTTTGTCTTCATTCTGTAAGAGGAGGTGGAGGAAACGCTGTTGTCTGTGTACTGCTTCATAAATAGGTTACTGGGGTAGAGTAAGGAGTGGTCGGAGGTGGAAGGCACAGTCATCAGTCACAGGGCACTTCCAAGGGTCCTGAACTGAACTGGGCCTTGGAGCAGGCCAGGGAGGATGGTGAGAATGTCAAGAGGATGATGGGAAGTATCATGAGGAAAGACTTCAGATGACAGACTGGTACTGCACTGTTTGAATGAAACAAGCTACTAAAGCTCACCCAAGAAGAAACCGATCCTCTGACTACACCTATTGTCAGCTCAGCAAACAGAATCAATTATTAATCACCTCCTAGAACAGGTACAGATTGGATCAGACAGTATGGTTGATTCCCAGTCTACATGCTTGGAAAACAGAAACATAAGCAGTGCTTCCTAGTGCATGTTGTGGGCCCAATACTATCCTAATATCAAAACTAAACAAAAAAATTTCCAAGGAGGAAAACAAAAAGCAAAGAACCAATATATCATGTGAACATGGATGCAAAAATCTTCCACCAAACACAGTCAGGTCAAACCCAGTAGTGATGGAGATGTGGGTTCTGGTTTGGGATAAAGACATGGCATTCAGATATTCTCTGAAGAGTATCTCATACTATTGTCTCCTCCCTTAAGAGTTAATCCAGTTGGGCCTGTCAATCATTGGACACTCCTTACCTTTTCAGGTGAAAGCAGATTCACTTGAAGATGTGCTAAGGATGTAGGAAGAATAACTATCTCCATAATGATAAAAGAAATCTAAATGGAGTCACCAAATAATATGGGAGACAATGCTCCAGCTAGACATCTTATGCCACCAAGTAAAACCTCCAGTGCCAGGAATGGGTTACATCTCCTTGAGTCGTTAGCTAAACGGGTCCAATGGAAATCAATAGCCAGGGCTATTGATTGCCCTCTATAACCTAATGGTAAGGCCATATTGCTGATGACAATATGTGGCAGGCCTTTTTGGATCACCAGCCCCCAAATCATGTCACAGAGACTTATTATTGATTATGAAGGCTCGACCTAGAGCTTAGGCTTGTCCCACTTGCTCTTATAACTTAAATTAACCCATTCCTACTCATCCATGTGCTGTCATGTGACTCATGACTTTTACCTCTCCTCCTGTTTGTCTTGCTTCCTCTGAGTCTGGCTGGTGATCTCGCTTTTCTTCTTCCCAGAGTTCTGTCCAGAAGTTCCAGCTATACCTCCTGCCTAGCTACTGGTCTTTTAGCTTTTTATTAAATCAATCACAGTGACATATCTTTACACAGTGTAATCAAATATCTTGCAGCAATACTTATACATCTCATTGAACACAAAGATGTTGAGCTGGTGCCTCACTAGAAGCTTCGCCTCTACTGACTAGCAGTCACAGTCCTGGAAGGTACTCTGCACAGTACCAAAGAAAGGCAACCATTGAATTACCCAGCTACAAACCTTGTGACCTACAGGAACAGCATATACTGGTGCGGTACAAATATTATGGGAGTAACTCATCACTTTTTAATCCGATTTATGGCCTTCTCCATGAGATGGAACCTATAGCTGATACTGCTAAAGTGGCCACAAACATGAGACTGGATAGGTTTTGAGTCTAGGGGAAACCTAATGCTATTGTTCTGCTGAAGGAAAATAACCATGAAATGCCTTCTACTGACATTCTGCTATCTCCATAGATGAGTGCCTCATTCAACCCACATCAAAGAAGCTTTTATTGCAATAGACGGAAACTGACAAAGAGACCCAACAACTGGACAATGCAATGAAAGTGTGATACTTTGGAACATTCTGTCCTAAATGGGATGTCTTCATCAAACCTTTCCCCTCAAAGCTCACGAGTATATGCAGAAGAGGAGGTAGAGAGATTGTAGGAGCCAGTGGTAATGGATGAAACCAAGAAAACAGTGTCTTCCAGACACTATGCACATGTGAACTCAGAGACTGTGGCAGGATGCACAAGCCCTGCACAGGTTTAAGCTAGTCTGAGTTCCAGCACTGAGAGGGGAAAGTACACATGGCCTCCCACTCCTAACCAGGAACATATCTGCAACCCAAACCTGGTAGCAAAAGGAAAATCAATTTTCTCCAGTGGAGTCTTCAGGTATATAAACCACACTCAAGGGTAGGTGCCATGCTCAGAACTAGGTGGTCAACAGAAAATTAACATGGTATTTTTGTGGACTTTAGTTTTGGCTTTGTCTTATTGGTATTTTGTTCCTTTGTATTGATTTTCATATCTGTGTTTTTTTTGGGGAGATTGTTGCTGTCTTTTGTGCTTGTTTGTTTCTTTTTTTCTTGATAGAAAGAATATGGAGTTGGACAGGTAAGGGGATGAGGAGAATCTGGGAGGAGCTGGAGGATGGGAAAATACAGAAAATTTTTAATTAAAAACTAAAGATGTAAAATAGCAAGCACTGTTATGCTGCAGCTGTCTGCAGCAGTTAACTGAATACAAAAATTATATCAAAAAAGATAAAGATGTCAGCCCTCAAAGAATGTAAAACTCATCTGACAGGAAAAATACTAGCAGTAAACAGCACAAATAGATGCAATTTGTTAGCTGTTTGTTTGACTGTATTTATTTGTGTCTTCTGCATTACATATACATGTGTACATATTCCTACCAAACAAAGATTTCAGGATATAAAGTGTGGTGGATAATCTTCACTGCCACTTTTAACTGTAATTGAAACCACCAAGGAGGTAGAGGCACACCTCTAGGCATGTCTTAAATGGCTGTCTTAGTTAGGGTTTCTGTTGCTGTGAAGAGAGACCATGACCACAGCAACTCGTAGAAAGGAAAACATTTCATTGAGGTGGCTCACTTACAGTTTCAGAGGTTTAGTCCATTATCCTTATGGTAGTGTGCATGGTGGTGTGCAGGCAGACATGGTGCTAGAGAAGGAGCTGCTACATCTTGATTGACCCACAGGCAACAGGAAGTAGACTGAGTATCACCATGAGTGAAGCTTGAGCAAAGCAGACCTCAGAGTCTACTCCCACAGTGGCACACTTCCTCCAACAAGATCACACTTCCTAAGAGTGCCACTCCCTATGAGCTTATGGGGCCAGTTACATTCAAACTACCATAAAGGTTCAGGAGAGAATTACCTAACTGGGGAAGGGGGGTTTTCCAGCATGGGCAGCACCATCTCACTGCCTGGGGCCCAAACAGGAGAGAAGGGAGAAGGGAGAGAGGGAGCCTGGCAATACTCTCCTTCTGACCATCAGGACATGAACTCTTATGCTCTAACCTGCTTCCCTAGTGTGATAGACAGACACTCCCAAAACTGGGAGAAGAATTAACCTTCATCTTGCTGCCTGTGTCAGGCATTTTTGTTATAGTGATGAAAAGCTAATCCAAAAGACTGTTATACAAAAGCCAACTGCTTTGTTATGCACCAGTGATGAACACTTGAGAGTTGAAATTAGAAACTGAATACCATTTAGAGCAGCACCCAGTACCCAAACAGGCACACATATGACACAGTATGTTCAGAATCCATGCAAAGAAAAATTGCAAACTGTGCTGAGGGAAAACAGGGAAGTTAAAAATAAATGGAGATAAAGTCTATGGATATGAATAGGAAGACAGTATGTAAACATGCCATTTTTTCCTTCCGATTTATTTATATATTTCAAAATATCATTGTGTTATTTTGTGGGTGTTGACAGATGCTAAAATTTATAAACAAAGGCAAAAGACCTAGAAAAATGACTGGTGATGGGAAAAACTGGCTATCGAGTGGAAAAAAAAAAAAGGAACCTTGACAAAGACTTTTCACAAAAAAAGTAAGATAAAAATTTTATCTAAACTATAAAATTCCCAGGGAGGTAAGGGAGACGTCTCCATGGGTAAAGTGCTTCTTGTGAAAGCACGAGGACCTGAGTTCAGATCTCCAGCAGCCATGTAGAAAGCTAGCCAAGAGACACATGCATGCACCCCAGCACTCGGAAGTCGAGACCGAAGGCTCTGCAGGCTTGCGGCCTAATCTGTCTGGCTTCCTTGGTGAGATTCAGATTCTAGAAGTGACTCTGACTCTAGGTTTGGTGAGAGACCCTGTCTCAAAACACAAGGAGGAAGTGACAGAGGGAAACATCCACCATCGAACTCTGGCCTCCATATGCACCCCCTCACTTAGAAGGAAACCCAGGATACATATAGGTGACTTGGGGTTTGGCTCTCAGTCTTTAGATGTAACAAGTACATTATGATCTATAAAACAATAAAGTTTGGTAAGTTGTACTTCATTAAAATTAAAAACTGCTCTGCAAAAGACACTGTTGAAATAATGGGAAAAATACATAATGGCAGAAATATTATCTCAGATATAAAAATCTCTTAAAATTCAACAAAAGCAGAATAGTTCAATTAAGAAATGGGCAAGAGCTGGGCAGTGGTGGTGCATGCCTTTAATTCCAGCAGTAGGGGGAAAGAGGCAAGCAGATCTCTGAGTTTGAGGCTAGTCTGGTCTACAGAGAGAGTTCCAAGACAGCCAGGGTTACACACAGGGAAGCCCTGTCTCAACAAAACAAAACATACACAAAAGAAAGAAAGAAAGAAAGAAAGAAAGAAAGAAAGAAAGAAAGAAAGAAAGAAAGAAAGGAAGGAAGGAAGGAAGGAAGGAAGGAAGAAAGAAAGAAAGAAAGAAAGAAAGAAAGAAAGAAAGAAAGAGAAGGAAGAAGCACAAAAGATCTAAGAGACACTAGGGGAATGCTGAAGCAAATGTACTCAACTTTGTGGAATGCTATGTTACTGCTTAAGAATGGAACAAAGGGCTCCCAAAGCATAAGAAAACATGCAAAAGTCATGTTACATGTCTATAGGAAAGGAAGTAAGTCCATGAAGGCTCAGTATCACATGATTCAATTCTAGACTGTTTTGGAAAGTTCAATAAAGAGATTGGTATTTTCTGGTAGCCGGAACTGAAGGGAGAGCATTAAGAAGGGATAGCCAGATGAGGTTGGGTTTTAGGCAGTGAATCTATTTCATACAACTTGTAATGATGTGTAGTTTTCTCGGGCCCTGCCCAGCCCTGAGGACCCACATTGCTTACAAAATAATCATTTAGAGGCTTAATATTAATTACCAATTACATGGCCAATGGCATGCTTCTGCTAGCTAGCTCCTATAATTTAACCCATTTATAATAATCTATAAATTGCCACGTGGCTGTGGCATTACCAGTCTGCTGGCATTTGCTGCTTCTTCAGTGGCTGGTGTCTCTCTCTCTCTCCTCTCCTTTCTTCTCTCTGTATATCTGCTTTGGTTTCCCACCTGTCTCTAAGCTGCCTTGTCATAGCCCAATGCAGCTTTATTTATCAAGCAATCAGAGCAACACATATTCACAGCATACAGAAAGACATCCCACAGTACTTGCCCTTTTCTGTCTAATCAAAAAAGGAAGGTTTTAACTTTAACATAGTAAACTTACATATAATAGAACAGTTATCAATCAGGAATTACAATTATAATATCTAGCCTATTTGTTTTTGGCAAAATTAAAGAAAATATTCTATCTATCCTATATTTGCGAGTCTGAGATTTCATATCTAATTTATCTTTTATCATAACTAAGAAAAATTATAATTGTAATTATAACTAGTGTTCAACTACATCAAAGACTCCAGAAGGATATAATATTACCTAAGTAAACAGAAAGTGCATTGTAAGCAACTCCCAAAAATCTAGAACGACAGAGACATCTGGTCGCCTGGACAATCACCCAAAGTTCCTCTGCAATGTTGGGACATCCATTTTCAGCCTATAGGCCTAGAATCTCTGGCAGACTTTTTAGAGAAGCAGGAAATTTTAAGGATTGTCTTTCCTATTGTCAAAGTTCATCAATTGCTTCTCCTTGTGTCCTGCACAATGTTTGGCAGTCTTCTCTGTGAAGCAAGAACCTGAAGGACCATCTTGCCTTGTTTAGGCAAAGTTTAGTGGTGACTTTTCCATGGGTCCTGCATGTCCAGTCTATACAACATACTATCAAGCAGTCAAGGCAAAATCAGTTTCTTGCCCAAATAGCCAGTTTCACCAAGGAGAAGTTAAACTCCACATGGTGTATATTAGATGTCCATCTTCCTCTTTGAAGTAAATTGGTGCTGCCAGAAGTATATGTGTCTCATTGTCCAGAAAAGTCTAAGTTTTTAAAACATTTTAAATGCCATATTCTATAAGTCTTTGAAATGTTTGAAGATTACCTACCAATGGAAATATATCTATGTATATCCAGAAACTTAGCTAACATGTAGCATATATACATGTCATATATACAACATGACAAAATCAACTTCAAATTTGCATCAATAAACCAAAATCCATTTTAAACAAGTTGTTGCTCTTTAAAAGTAGATTAAATAATCTACTCATTTATCCTATCATATCCATATCCCCTTTTCTTCTTTGGAAAGAGATTGTGTTTATAATCAACCCCCTTTAAATAATACATTGTCTACTTAGATATCCCACAGCAATGATGGATGCATTTCACCACATATTTGTCAAGTCTATCAAATATACCGCTCAGGACCAAACTCTAATATGAACTATCAAACTATCAAACTCAGTTAATAATAATGGGAAAGCAGTAGCTCATCAATGCCAACATAAATACCACAGTGATGCAAGATTCAAACATGCTGACAAATATACCACAGTGATGCAAGATTTGAACATTCAGGGACTTGTCTGGACTGGAGCAGGCAGTGGGGGTTAAAGAGAACTCTACTCTTTCTCCTTAGCTTCTCTGTAAACATACAAGTGCTTTTTGAATGAAAAACATTAGTTTTTATTTTATGTAAGAAAATATAACTAAAAATTAAAAATATACAAGGCATGAATAGTTTTATGAGGTTTTTAAATGCTTGGAGGCAGCTAACACCTCCATTACTCAAATAGTGTTAGCATATGGAAAATGGAAAATCTTTTAAATTCTTTAAAAAAATGGTCAGAAATAAATGAAAAATCCTACTTGAAAACAATAAGCTAGAAATAAAGATTCCAGAAAAACCACCATTTTCATGAAGGTAATGCAGCCCTGTGTTGAAATAATAGAACTGCAAATCCCCCTCCCCCCAAAAAAGGTGTCACTCTCCATCTTCCAGAAAGGAGCAGTGTTGAGAGATGGAGGTCAGGAGAGCATTGAGTCACATCTGTTCAGGAAGCCTGTCTTTGGCAATTCACCATGCATACTAACATTGAAGACATTTTGAAATTCTACAGGATAGGAACCTGGGTTTGGTTTAAGTCAGTTTTTCAAAGTTATTTGACAAGAGAACACTTGGTTTATTTTATGTATTACCCATAAGTAACTCAGGATAATAACACTCTACAGAACACATCACTCAACACAGACATGCTTCAAGTTTCATATGGTACTGTGATAAAAAGACTAATGCCTCCAGATACCCCCGTTATAATCATGAAAGCCCATGCATATGTCCCCTCATGTAGAGAAGAGGAATTGAGGTTGTAGATGGGGGTGAAGTTGCTGATCAGCTGATTTTCAATAAGGCTGATACCCAGAATTATCTAGAAGGGCTCAGTGTAGTCACAGGACCCTTAAATATGGATGAGGGAGAGCTGGGGTGGTGGCTCAATGGTTACAGAGCCACACAAGCTTGAGGACCTAAGTTCAGCCTCAGCACCCATGCAAAAGCTGGACCTATGGGCCTATGCCTATAACCCTAATACTGGGAGACAAAGGCAGTGGATTCCATAGGTTCAGTGCCCAGACAGTGTAGCAGAAAAGAAGAGGTTCAGGTTCAGTGAGAGATCCAGTCTCAAAAATTAAGATGGAAAGCTACCAAGGAAGATACCTGCACACATGGGCAAGTGCATACACACACACATACACACAACTGAAGAGGAAACAAATGAGAGAGTAAGAGAGGGAGAAGAAAATGGAAAAGTGTAGCTATCACTCCTCATCAAAGAAGCCCCTCTTTATAGCAAATGCAGACCATCACAGAAAAACACAACTAGACACAATGCAGATATCAACAAATCGTGGGAAGGCCAACCCCCACATACACATCTATGTCACAGCTGTATCCATGGCTCAGGGAACATCAGGGAGTGGAAAGACTATAAGAGCCAGAATACCAGGAAGTCTGATGTCAAACAGTCTCTCCTAGAAATGGATGCATAGACCAGACTGGAACAATGGCAGAATCCATAGACATTTTAATGTGGAATGGGAAATCTCATGGGGTCTATATTAGTCAGGATTCTCTAGAGCATTGGTTCTCAACCTTCCTAATGCTACGACCCTTTAATACATTTCCTCATGTTGTGGTGACCCTCAATCATAAAATTATTTTTGTTGCTACTTCATAACTGTAAATTTACTACTGTTGTAAATCATAATGTAAATATCTGCATTTCCCAATAGTTTTAGGCAACTCCTGTGAAAGGGTCATTTGACCCCCCGCCCCAAGGAGTTGCAGCCCCACAGGTTGAGAACCATTGCTCTAGAAGTATATATCTATCTATATCTATATTCATATCTATATCTGTCTATCACACACACACACACACACACACACACACACACACACACACACACACACCTCTTCTTTCTCTGCAATTTATTAGAATGGCTTATAGGCTGTGTGGTCCAGTTAGTCTAACAATGGATGTCTACCAATAGAAAGTCCCAGAATCCAGTAGTGTTCAGTCCATAAGACTGTGTGTCCCTGCTGTTCTTCAGTATATGCTGGTATCCCAAAGAAATAAGCGTTAATGCCAGTGAAGGAATGAACCTGTGAACAAGAGCAAGAGCAATCAGGCACAGAAATGTCTCTCAAAGGGATAATAATCATCTACAGATTATGGTAGAGTCTTGCTCCAAACTCTCAAAGGTCTCCTCAGACCTCACCTCTAGGGGTCTGCTAAAGGCTCTAAACAGCATCTCTATCTGCCACTGGTATCTCAAGTACCATCAAGTCTGCTGGGTCATATGGTCAAAGTAATAGATCAGACTGTACAGCAGCCTGTACCTGTTAAAGAGCCTTCTCCTTTTCCAGGCCCCACACAAAGCTAGCAGCTTTGGGTTCTACCCATAGGCAAAGAACTACAGGGAACTAATCAATCACGGATAATCACTGTCCTTGATGTCTTATGTGTATTCTATATTTATCTTATGAAATTCAAGACAAAAGTCAGGCACTCATAGTTTACACAAAGGGTGACATTTTGCAAACATCATACTGCATCTAACTTTGTCACTTAAACATTTATCTTGAAGACTTTTCTCTATCTGCAAATAGCAGTCCTTTTATTGTTTTTATTTATTCCACCTGTGTTGTATTTTTTATTTACCTGCCCATAATTTAACCTTAGGACACAATGCCACTGACAATATTTTTTGCCAACAGTGATGAAGTGAATGCTCTTGTGCATTAATAATTTTATATTTTTGCAAATAGGAATGCAGGAAAATGTTCCAGATGTGGGATTGTTGAGTCAAAGTGTTTGTACGTTGTAGTTAATAGACATGGGCAGTAAAGGTAAGATCTCCCCTCAGCTGAACTCTCCTCATCTATAAAGGGGCATAATGATAAATGTACTTCACTGACTGATTTTGAGACTCAAGCAATGTGTGTAGAGCAGTTAGGATTAAACAAACTTTACCTCTCATAAATTTTCATATTAGATAATATCAGATGATAAATTGCAAAGGGCTAGTCATGAGAGATTTTAATCTAGAATACTAAAGCTACTAACAAATTCTATAAATGCTAACCTGGGCTCAACACATACAGCACCTTAATAACTCACCTGATATACAAGTAGGAATTCTTTGAAGTTAGCATATTTATGTGTCAAATTTCTTCTAACATATTAAAATGAGTTTTGTTTTAAAATATGTTAATGGCTTTCTAAGTTATAAGAAAATGATGACAGTTGAGAATACTGGACTGCTAATGACAGGCTGCTTTTCTTCCATTAAAGTAACTGAAGTAGGACTTGAATTCAAACAGCAATGGAGTATTACTCAGCTCTTAAAAAACAACGGCATCATGAAATGTGCAGGCAACTTGATGTAGATGTGGATGGAACTTGAAAAAAAATATCCTGAGTGAGGTAACCCAGACCCAGAAAGACAAACATGGTTTGTGCTCACTCATTAATGGATATTGGCTGTAAAGTAAAAGATAACTATGCTGTGGTCCACAGATCCAGAGAGGCTAGGTAACAAGAAAGGATTTCTCCCTGGGAAGGGGTAGATTGGGGACACTGGGATTGGCATTAGGAGGGATCAACTCATGAGGCGGGAAGATGGAGGGCGTGTTACTGAGGAAAATGACTGGAATTGGGGAGCATTTCAGGGGCAAGGTGAAAATGCAATGCAAAGGAAACTCAAATCTATGAGAATAGCCCTAGCAAAGACTCCTAATAACGGAAGGCACAGAGCCGGACCCCACCATCTTCTGAAAACCAGGCAAGGCCTTAAGTAGAGGGATTGAGCACCAACCCATCCACAAAATGTTCAACCTATAGTTTGTCCTTCTTGCAGAGTGTTCTTGGACTGGAGCCTGGGAGAATCCTCATCAAAGAAACCAGAGAGACTTCATCCAACAACTGATAGGAGCAGATGCAGACCCACAGCCAAACATTAGGTGGAGATCCTAGAGTCAGGGACACCATGAGAACACGGCTCACACAGAATCAACTGGCCAGGACTCACAGGGGCTCACAGAGATCAGGGAGCCTGTAGGGGTCTAACTAGGTCCTCTGCATACATGTTGGTATTCTTCTGATGAGCATATGCATGGAGTTCTTGTGGAATTCCTAACAGTGGGCAGGGGTGGTCGCTGACTCTTTTGCTGACTTATGGGACCCTTTTCCTCCTGCTGGGTTGCCTCGTCCAGCCTTGATGTGATGGTATATGCCTGGTCTTATTGCAGCATGTTGTGCTCTGTTTGATGTCCCTGGGAGACCTGCTCTTTTCTGAGGGAAGATGGAAGGGGTATGGATCTGGGGGAGAGGGGAGATGGGGGAAGACTTGGGGAGGGGAGGGAAGGGAAACTGTGGTGAGGATGTAAGATGTGAAAGAAGAATTTTAAAATATCTTTTTAAAAATGTTGTCTAAGAAAGAAGTGTAGCCCGGTGTTTTCAGGTGGTTTTACAGTCCTTATCATGGCAGGAAATGTTTTCTGAGTTCAGATGATGACAAATAATTCAACTGGAAAAGAGTCCCAACTCAAAAAAAAAAAAAATCAGTTCTCCACTGGAATTGCTTCAATCAGATAATTTCAAATTCATAAAATTTACTTAGCCACCCTACCTTTCATATTTTTACATATTGCATTTGAAGTAATACACCAGCCCTGGGTTTAAGAGTCACATTTAGCGCTTAGCTCTCCACAGAAGGTAGAAATAAACTTTATTGGAAGGGCTGAGGGTGTCTCTTGGAGCTCACAGCAAGGGTAACAAGCAGCTTTCCTGAACATGACCAAGTGTAACTTTGCTAGCACATGCACTCTCCTTTGGGCTGTTTCTGCTCTCTGCTGCCATCTCTAGCCTTCTTCCAGTAAAACAGGCTTTTCACGAAATGATGCTTTTCTATGATTTTGAGTGCACCTTCCTAACTTCTTGAAACCTCTACAAGTTTAAAACAATAACTCCATAAACGTCAACAAAAATGATTCAATGACAAAAAGACCATTGGACAACAGAGCAGCCAGGGACTGCGGGCACCTGGCTACACCAACTATACTTTTTTGCAGTGTGACCATGTTAGTTCTGCAGTGTGACTGTTAGTTCTGCAATGTGACTATGTTAGTTCTGCAGTGTGACCATGTTAGTTCTGCAGTGTGACCATGTCAGTTCTGCAGGGTGACCATGTTAGTTCTGCAGTGTGAGCATGTTAGTTAGTTCTGCAGTGTGAGCATGTTAGTTCTGCAGGGTGACCATGTTAGTTCTGCAGTGTGACCATGTCAGTTCTGCAGTGTGACCATGTTAGTTCTGCAGGGTGACCATGTTAGTTCTGCAGTGTGACCATGTCAGTTTTGCAGTGTGACCATGTTAGTTCTGCAATGTGACCATGTTAGTTCTTCAGGGTGACCATGTTAGTTCTGCAGTGTGACCATGTCAGTTTTGCAGTGTGACCATGTTAGTTCTGCAGTGTGACTATGTTAGTTCTGCAGTGTGATCATGTCAGTTCTGCAGGGTGACCATGTTAGTTCTGCAGTGTGACTATGTTAGTTCTGCAGTGTGACCATGTTAGTTCTGCAGTGTGACCATGTTAGTTCTTCAGGGTGACCATGTTAGTTCTGCAGTGTGACCATGTCAGTTCTGCAGTGTGACTATGTTAGTTCTGCAGTGTGACTATGTTAGTTCTGCAGTGTGACTATATTAGTTCTGCAATGTGACCATGTTAGTTCTGCAGTGTGACCATGTTAGTTCTGCAGGGTGACTATGTTAGTTCTGCAGGGTGACCATGTTAGTTTTGCAGTGTGACCATGTTAGTTCTGCAGTGTGACCATGTCAGTTCTGCAGGGTGACCATGTTAGTTCTGCAGTGTGACTATGTTAGTTCTGCAGTGTGACCATGTTAGTTCTGCAGTGTGACCATGTTAGTTCTGCAGTGTGACCATGTTAGTTCTGCAGTGTGACCATGTCAGTTTTGCAGTGTGACCATGTTAGTTCTTCAGGGTGACCATGTTAGTTCTGCAGTGTGACCATGTCAGTTCTGCAGTGTGACTATGTTAGTTCTGCAGTGTGACTATGTTAGTTCTGCAGTGTGACCATGTTAGTTCTGCAGTGTGACCATGTTAGTTCTGCAGGGTGACTATGTTAGTTCTGCAGGGTGACCATGTTAGTTTTGCAGTGTGACCATGTTAGTTCTGCAGTGTGACCATGTTAGTTCTGCAGTGTGACCATGTTATTTTTACAGTGTGACTATGCTAGCAAATTTTCTGGTAGTTGTAACTAGAAACAGGAAGTAGGGAAAAATTTTAGGGCAAGGAAGTCTGGTTTTGTTCATGGTTTGAGTCTTTTTTGGGTGAATACTAATCACAGTGATATTGCAGATAATCCACAGATTACTGATAAAGGAACTATTTATTAAAAGAATTATATTTATGAGAGCAATTCATTAAACAAGTTAAGTCAAATTTGTTGCAGAGTCCTGATACAACAGTTGCAAAGGCTGATGGCCGATCCCACACTCCTTCTGCCGCCCACCAGGGTAAGAAGAGAGGGCTTGGCTGCATATGTGCCCCTTAGGTCTTAAGCTATCTCAGAGGCCACACCCTAGGGACTGATACCTCAAGGTCATAGATGGACCAGGTACCCACTAAATCACATTTGTGTTCATCTCTGTTTTAAATCCTTGCTTTCAATTCATCAGGTACCAACCTAGAAACAGAACTGCTGATGTTACAGTGCTTCTGGATTTTTTTTTTTTTTTTTGAGGAATCAACAAGCTATTTTCCACAGTAATGCGCGGTTTGCATTCCCCACCAACAATGCACAAATGTTTCCATTCTCCGAGTCCCTGTAGTGCTTGCTATTGTCTGTCTTTTGGATAACAGCCATCTGAGTGAGCAAGGAGAGCTTGCCCTGCTGTTTGAACATAACCCTTCATAAGGTACATTTTCAATGCATCATGATGATGGAGCACCATCATCACCCAAGCTCAGGGAGAAGCTGTGCCAGGCCACATGGGACTTTTGGTTTCTTGATGTCACCAGCTCATCTGGCCTGTGCTGCCTAAGGAGAATCATAAATCCCCTGGAGAACAGGAGAACATGCTTCCTTTTGTATCCAGAAGGATGGACAGCTCATTTTCTGTTCCTACAACTCAAGCCACACTGCCCCTCTGTTCTCTTATCAGTGATGAAATATGGGGGGAAGCTATGGGCTGGCAGATAGGGAGGAGCAACTGCCAGTGCAAGGTCACTGGGTAAATATGAGACACCCAGTTGGCTTCAAATTCACAGGAAAACAGTGGGGGTTTTAATTTGTTTGCCATGGCATGCTGGCTACTGAGCTTTCTTGGGGGCAATGGAGCAATTTGAACTTCCAAATCTTTAGAAGGAAGTTCTAGGAAGGGCCATTGTTGCTTCCGTGTGGCCCAAGGCTGCTTATAGTCTGCAAATGTTCCAAGAAGCCCCCAGCAAACTTGTACTTGAACTAATGAAGTCCAGAGAACCTCAATAGGCATTCAAAGATGGCCTGCCAAAAGAATGACAGCCCGTCCCAAACTCAGCATCTCAGTGAACTTCTATACAGCTAGAAAGGCCACTCTGAAGTCGTGAAGATTTGCTTAGGGTCTTACACACACCGCCAATGAGATTTTAGTGCACTTATCGACCACAAAAAAGAGGGACAGGGGGATGAAGTGGAAACCAGAACAAGTAGCTGCAGATCCACTCTCCCAATGGAGTCCTCTTGCCTGTGTTTCACCGGCCTTCCACACCAACTGATGTCAGCCCTCCTCGGTCTCCTTTCTAAATGTGTACTGCACTCTCATTTCAGCTGTTCATTCATAAACATGAATATTTTGTAGGCTAGAACCCACATATGAAGGAGAACATGGTTTTTCTCCTTCTGAGATCCGATCCCAATGTTACCACTTGCAAAGCATCATTTTTCTGCATATTTCATGATTTCACTTTTTAAATAGCTGAATAGTATTCAATGCTGATGCTTATTTGGGGACACAAAAAGGTGGTGGCAGAGTCCTGTGTTCCCATCCCATGCTCACTCAGTCTTTTTTGAGTAATGTGGTAGCTGATAGGCTGAAGTCTACAAATTCTTCCTTTCTCTGTTCCCCTTCCCGATGTGTGTGCTTAAATTCACATTGAGTGGATATGTGGTGCCACCCCACCAGGACACCAATCAGCCATTCATGGTGTGACAGGCATTGCTATCTTAGACATGCCACTTGGAGTATCTGGCTTACTTTGAACAATAAACGTATAAAGAGGAGGGTGATTTCCAAAGCCCGCTCGCTCACCACCTCTGGAAAGCCAGCTAAGATGATTCTCATGCCCAACCTCCAATCATGCATGATTTGACCAGGGTTGTTTCTCCCAGCAACTGAGCTAGGCGAGGCAGAGGTCTGTGGGAGGAGGCTTTAGCTCAGTAGAGCCTGTAGACGCAGGGACAGCGGTTATTAGCCAGCCAGCTTCAGCCATTTGAAAGATGAACAGCTGAGGGTAGGAGACTGAGAACAGAGAGGAGCGAGACCATCTACAGAGACAGATGGTGGCTGCCATTACTACGAATTAACAAATTCCTTTGAACCCTAGAGGGACCTAGGCATTCACGCTCCAAGTTGTCCCCCTTGTACACACTGCATCTTTCTCTTCTGCTAGCTTGAGAGAGTTCTGTTTTATCCAGTCTTGGTGAGAGCTCAGGCCCACATTATTAGAACCCTGGTTACATTCACAAAGGTCAGATATATATTGTCATAGGAAAGAGAGTTTAGTAGTAGGAACACCAAAGAGCCAGGAATCAGGAGACTGTCTATTCCCTCATTGTGTGACCATGGGCAAAGTACTTGCCCATCCTGAATCTCAGTCCCCTGGTCCATGAGATAAGAATAATTTTACTTGCAATGTCTGCTTCATGGGAGGAAGATAGATAAAAGTCATATTATCAGGTGTTTTAGAAGATTTAATAACATGAAAGTTATCTTATTACCTTTTTATACTCAACCAGAATGGAAACAGATTTATAGTTTGTTCTTTGTCCTGGTAACATTTCTAAGGGTTTCTCAGGGGATTCCATTAAACATCCTTAGATGTGCTCAGGCTATATGGGACCAGAGGCCACACCTAGTTTTCCACATCTGTGACCTTATACCTTGTCTCTAGCCTAGCTTTTAAGGCATCTGAGGGCAGGAATTCTGTGTTACATGTATTTACTTCTTGCTTAGAACTATCACAATATTGATGCTTGCAAATAAGTACGGAGGGCATATCTATCTGAAAGGATGGAAAAGTGGAGGGGGGTCAACCATCCTTGGGAACTTCATCACCTGTGGGCATTCTAGACACTTAAGTTCTCTATGACTATTCATGTTAACTGAACAACAGGAAATACATTCCGTGCCCATATCCATATTGGATGCTGTATATGTGTGTTTCACTAATACCTTTCATAGGCGCAGCACAAATAACGTGAATGTTATTGATGCTTCAGCCGAGTGAAAGGCTGTTTTGAAGTCTCTGTGCTAAGTGTGAGTGCACATAGGATACCTATACAGTACTGCTCAGGAGAAAGCAAAATTCCATGGTGCCTTTGTTGTTGTTGTTGAGGGGAACAGAGTAGAGGGTCTAGATTTCAATATTTGGAAAGTTAAAAATGTATTGTTTCATTGTGGAAACAGGAATATGACAGCAAAAATATCATCAGGTGCCTGCCTGCCCTTAACCAGGACAGCTACCTGTGCAGAACGAGCTTCCTGAGATTTAAGCTGTGGCTAAACAACTGTGTTGGAAGGGTGTTAAACACCCTTTTGAGAAGGGTGGAGGTTGATTCCTACTGTTTCTCTCCTACATGGATTTATTTGGAATGCATTTATTAGGAGCTTGCTGCATGTATTCCTAGATATACTGGGGTGGTGAGGGACCTCAGGGAAGCTGTATGTCCAACAGTGGTCAGTAAATGGTGGCCATCAGCCAAATTTGCCTGTAAATTTATCGTTCAGATAAAATTTTATTCATCATTCATTTGCTTACTGTCTATGCCTACTGTTGCTGCCAACAGCAGAGTTAGTTATGACAAAGAACACCCAACCTGCAAGCCTGAAATAGTCACTGTGAGGTCCTTTATGGAGAAAAAAAATGCCAATTCCCATAAGAAGTATAAGGCAAAGTCAAATGTGCAGTTCCCTGTCAGGTTATTAAATGTCTCAGTACCTCATACATATCTACTTTTATCCTTTTCCCCCCTTTTAGACAGTCTCACTATGTGCTCCAGGCTGGTCTGGAATTCTAGATCATCTTCCCTCAGTCTCACAAATAATGGCATTGTGCTCAACTATTAATTCATTTTTACTTTTGATTATTTATAATGGAGCCTTATTTCTCTCCCCTTTAGAGGGGGAAATCAGTATTATCTAGTTCACTGGGTCAGGACAAAGAAGAAAGAGAGACAAAATGGGGTGGCCTGCACCTCGTTCCTAACCGGTGTACCATGGTCTCTCTGACAGAAGGGACAACAAGGTGCAAGGCTTGTTGTGGAGGAGTGACTGGGAGAGTGTGAGGGCCCCATCATGAGGATGCTGTCATGCACAGCCACAGCGAGGTGCTAAGCCAACCCACCTCCTCCCAGGGAGGCCCCCACCATCTCCACCACGTGTTGACGGCCAGAGTGCTTCTGCTTGCTAGTTATTCTCTTGACCCAGAGAAGTAAGTGCCTCTAATTTCAATCTGTGCTTTCCATCACTAAGATAAACTCGTAATGATCTGCCAATAAGATGCAATTATAGTACCTGCCGAGGTCAATATTCAATCAGCAGCCCCATTCTGAGTGCTGCTTTGATCATTTGCTCAAAAATTTCCTGTCTTTAGATGCTTTGTAAACCCACGATTGATCGAGAGGTTTAAGGGTTTAAGATTGGGATGTGATTTCATTTTTAATTCAATTTTTAAATGGCACGTCACATTCTGGCCAAATGGGAGTCTCCCTTGGGAAAAGGCTAGGCACTGGAGACCAGAGCTGGCATCTCTTCACAAGCCTCCTAGCCTCCCCTGTCCAGGCAGAGTCAGACTCTAAAGCCTGATGAATGGGGGTGGGTTTCTCCAGGGTCTGAGGGAGATCAAGAAGCCACCCTGCAAATCCCTAGCAAATGTGTTTTTCTGATCAAGCACTTCAGTTCTTGGGGTGAGATGCAGCTCAGTCGATGATTGCTTGCCTACCATATACAGGAGGCTGGGTCCCATACCCAGCACTGAAATAAGCAACAACAAAAAAAAAAAATCAAAGAAAATGCAGTTATTTTCCAGTCTTCCTCTGTGTGTTTGTTTGTTCTGTCTGGTTTTGCCTTTCCCCTACTGATCTTGTAGAATTTCCTTTGGAAACTAGAAAGCTAGGCTTCTCTCTTTCTTTGGGTTCTCAAGCAAACTAGTGAAACCCTCACAGATAACTGAGTCATGCCATTGCCTTTTACTCTGGCCACGTCCCTCCTTGGGAGCAGCTGCCATGATTGGCACCCTAGGGCTCTGGTGCTTGTTCATGGGAGTAAAGCATGGCTGAGAAGAAAATGAGTAGTTTGTCAAGACTGCTGCCCACAGACCTGAACAATGGTGCTTCACTGAGCCTGGTGTTCAACTGGTTCCTAGTCGGAGTGGAAGGCCACATGTTTGGGTCCCTCCCCACCTCTTCTCCTCTTACCCGCCCCCCACCTTCTCCCTCTGTAACTGAATTTACCTGTAAATTTAACTGAAGCTGAGTTTAAAGGTAGACTTTCCCTCTGGTTTTGATCTAGATTCACAAATCAAGAGAGACTTGAAGTAGCTGTTCCAGGCTCTTCTGTGAAACAGAGATTTTCTTATTTTATGCTTAAAATTTAAATCTTGAAGCTGGACATGATGGCGCATACCTTTAATCTCAGTACTCAGGCTGAGGTAGGCAGACCACTATGAGTTCAAGGACAGCCAGGACTATATAGAGAGACCACCCCCATCCCAAAAAATTTTATATATATATAAATAAATATAAATATATATTTAATTACTCTATAGATAATAAAAATATATAATTTATATATTTAAATATAATTCTTATGGATTTTACTTTCATAAGGGACATTGTATCTTCAATTTAAAAAACACATAGCTTTTTGTCTCAGAAGTCTCTCCTTACAGGAATCAATCTAATGTCGTTGCAGTTCCTGGAGTTTTACAAACAAGCATGTGAGTTGTCATGGCAAAAATGAAACAAAAGCACATGTATGTAGAGCACATACTATCAATAAGGAAAGACTGAACAAAGCCTGGTATAGTACTATGTGTAAAATTCAATGCTCCTTAGCATTAATGATGAATTAAATCTCCATTTATTGTCAAGAGGATGGTCAACAATGCATTATTGTTGTATGAGACAAGTACCAAGTGAGAATACCTACTCGAATATCTCATTATCGGTGTTTTTCTTCTTAATACACAAAGATATGAGTAGAAACATGGGCCGGTATAGTGCATACTTATATATCACATGGGAGACGATGGACAAGTTCTTTGCACTCATTTGTATTTTGTTGAGTTTAAGGTAGTCATGTCAGTTTTGTAAACTAATGAAGATTACACATGAGAAAGGAATTTCTAAAAGTACAAGTAGAAACCAGGGAGATAGTTAGGCAAAGCAGAGCTCTGAGTTCAGATCCTCAACACTCATGGAAAATCCAGGCAGGCACAATAGACTGTACTTACAATTTGGGACTCAGGTGGAGCAGGCTGGAGGATCTCTAGGCCTCACTGGCCTGAACTGATGAGCTCCAAGATCAGTGAGAGACTCTAGCTGGAATCACCATATGAATGCCCATCCATTGGGTCTCTGCAAGGCAAAGTCTGTGGAAGATGGTCTCTCACTTGGCAAGGACCAGTGGACTGCAGGGTTGGGCAGGACTTGGCTGAATTCATGCAGCTTGCAGGCTCTTTTCTCTCTAATTATATTGTTGATTCTTGGGAGGTTTTTAGTCTTATTTTGTCAGTCACATGTGCAACAGCTGTAATTTTCCCTGAAAATTCTGTTCTTTCTCGAATTAATGTTTTCCCCTTAGAATCAGCATAGGGCTAACACTTCTCAAATTTCTTATCTGGAATTACTAACTACAACTCCTAATCCTGGGAGGTTTTCTGACTCAATAGAGACGGGTACATATGAGAAAACAACACTTGGAACATTAACCATATCTCACAGTTCTGGAAAGGAGAGTAAGGCATGTATACACAGAATAGGAAAAAAGCCTCAGGAGTACATTTGTGCCAACTGTTGAGAGAAAGTTCCCTGGACACCAAGCATATAGAACCAATGGTAGGATTGGCTATGCTCCAAGAGGAAAAATTCAATACAAAACATGGGATAGATAGATCCATTTTTACCATACATAGGAGCTTATACTGGTGGAAGAAGTATGGTGTAGTGGGATGGGAAAACAGTGTTTTATCAAAGTCTGCCTTTTACAGAGAGATTGAGACACAGGACCTTCTTGTAGAAAAGGAAACTGTGTAAAAACATATCTTACAGACATTGTAAAAATTGTCTGTGTTTGAATATTGTTTTCCTTAAAGCATTGTGCCCATGTCTATTACCTTTTAACTTTGTAACCACAAGTAGCTGATATAAGTGATATAAGTTGATATAAATGCTGTGAGAGCAGGATGTGTCTGGCTCGATATTTAGCTAAGCCTACAGAAATGCTGAACTCTGTGTCTAGAATAACATTATGTAGGAGGTGGGAAAGTGTGTTTGGGGAAACATAAATGGAAATAATGGGGCTTTTATAATGATTATGATGTATTTCTTAAAATATGATGTATTTCTTAAAAGTCAAAAATAGGAGCCAGTCATAAAACAGTTCATGTAAGCCTGTAAAATAAAAAAAAAAAAAAAAAAAAACCTCTGTAAAGGATAAATAAAGATAGCTCAAGATAGCTGGGGTCACTAGTGTACAATCTGCCTGGTGGTCAGATTTCTTCCTTCTGTCGATGCCCCTTGCATGTCTCAGGATTTGAACAGAGCTGAGGCTGGACCTGGCAAAAGCTAGAGAGTGGCTGAGGAACATACCCAAGCTTGATCTCTGACCTTCATGCACACATACATGAACACACACACGAACACACACACACACACTACCCTCACTTAAAAAATTCAACAATGGAATCTTTGTCCAAAGCCCTTCAAGAGCTGTGTGGAGAAGAGTCTGGCATAGCATCCTGCCCAGGAGAGTGGGGATGGTGCAGGCTTTGGGTGAGAGATGGTGACAGGACACTCCTAGAGCTGTTGCTTTTGGTCACAGTGGTTTCCCTTGCCTTGGTTTCCCTTAAGATGAAGTCTGACTTGGGCTCACTTGTCTGGTCACTCATCTGTCAACCCACAAATGAATTAGATTGTGCCAACCAAACGACTCCATGGCAAATGCCTAGTCTGCTTCATCCCTGACATTTCTTGAACATGAGTGTTTTTGTTTGCTCTCTGTTGCTGTAATAAACACCATGACAAAAAGCAACTTGGGGAGGAAAGAGTTAATTTTGGCTTACACTTTTCAGTCCATCTTCAACAGAAGCCAGGTCAGGAGCTCAAGAAGGGCCAGGACTGAAACAAAGACCGTAAAGACAGCTATTTAATGACTTGCTCCCCATGGCTTGCTCAGCCTGCTTTCTTACTTTGGAGGGGGGGGTGTTAAGACAGGGTTTCTCGGTGTAGTTTTGGTGCCTGTCCTGGGTCTCACTCTGTAGCCCAAGCTGGCCTCGAACTCACAGAGATCTGCCCACCTCTGCCTCCCAAGTGCTGGGATTAAAGGCGTGTACCGCCACCACCCGCCACAGCGTGCTTTCTTGTAGACTTACCTGCCCAGAGGTGGCATCACCTGGAATGGGCTGGGCCCTCCCACATCAATCATTAATCAATCATTAAGTAAAACAACTCTCTAACTTGCCTATAGGCAAGTTAATAGAGGCAATTCCTTAACTGAGGTTCCTTCTTCTCAGATGTGTCTAGTTTGACACAACATCTAGTTGACAAAAAACTAATCAGCACGTTGTGTTCTTACCAGAATTTGAAATTTTTTAATAGTAAAGAATGTTAGACTTGGAGTCAAGGTCTGTGTTGAGTCTCCTGGTACCATCTGCATGATCTTGAATAAAGGTCCCCAGCTTCAGCCTCTCAGCTCAGGGATGTTGACAGGAATGTCTCCTGAGTACATCTGAACAGTGAGAGGCTTAAACAGTGAATTTTTTTTTCTTTTCTTTTCTTTTTTTTTTTTTTTTTTTTTTTTTTTTTTGGTTTTCGAGACAGGGTTTCTCTGCGTAGCTTTGCGCCTTTCCTGGGACTCACTTGGTAACCCAGGCTGGCCTCGAACTCACAACTCACAGAGATCCACCTGGCTCTGCCTCCCTAGTGCTGGGATTAAAGGTGTGCGCCACCACTGCCCGGCTCAAACAGTGGATCTGGCTGGCAGAAGCATACACATCCTACTTTAGAAATTCAAAATACTCTCTCCTTTCCATACGGTTATCTTTCTCTTGGAAGGAAAATAATCCATGATCTTCTCATGAAAGATCTCGGGTGGGCGTGGAGGACAATGTCTTTCTGCCTCATGCAGAGTGTCAGGTGGCTGGTGAAAGGAACAGTCCACAGCCCTCCTGCCCTCACCTAAGAAGGAATCTTCAAACTTCTGGTCTGTTGATCACAGGATGAATGTTCCTGTGGTCTCCTGTCATCACGGGCAACAGGGCCCCTGATGAGACAAACCAGGAGCTCCGCCTCTCTGGGGTTGTTTTTGTTGTCTTCATTGTTCACTGGGGGAACAAACAAGTGATCCCTTTCTAGAGTATTTTTCAGTTTTATCTTGGATGTTCAATTTGGTGTTCCTCCCACCGTGCTTTCGCACCCCAACACACCCAGGTGCTCCCTCTTTAAGGGGCAGAGGCATTGCCTAAATGACAGCAACATCTTCTACTTTAAAGAACACAAATCTGCTGTCAGAGCCTGCCTACCAAAGGTCACCACCATTCCTCCATTAGCAGCAGGCAGCTAGCTATACAGTGTTTTCAAATGGAATGCTCAAAGCTGAGGTCCAGCAGGGCCATCCAGCTTGTTCAGGGTCATATTGCTAGTGAATGGCTCACTCGTTGCTATTTAGGTGAGCACTGATTTTTATTATTATTGTTATGATGATGATGATGATGATGATGTTATTAGATTTAGCTGATTTAGCACAAAATCAAAGGACCTTGCTTTGAATCAAACATCTTACCAAATGGACGGAAGGGACAAGCCTGGTCAATTTCTGTCCCACATAGCCTAGAGCTTCTTCTGTGTGGGATTTCACAGTCAGACCCACAACCTGCCCCACTGCATCCCATTCACTTGTCAAACTCTTCTGAATTCCACTGCAGGGGAGTGGATTCCAAAACCCAGGCTGTTCAGCCACTGTGAGCCTCTGGTGCTAGCCCAGCCACTCCTCCCTCTACATCCCTTGCTAGAGACACCTGGTTGGCTCCTAGAGGAGGCGGCATTTGAACACGTCTTCTTGTTCCCTTTCAGATGCATGAGCTATTCATTCATTTTAGTTGTAAAGCAAATGGGAACTACCATGTGTCCTTTGTACTTGTGCTTTGGTGTTCTTTTGTCAGAAAGCACTGGGGCCCATTGTTCTAACTCCCCTCTGATTCACATCAAATTTCTCATGACAATGCGTATTTTTTATGTGCCATCCAGATTTTGAGTCGTGTTTACTGAGACTTAGGGCAGTTGCCTTCTGTGGAGGAGCAGCAGAGAATGGTTCTGCAATGACATGCTCAGACAAAGCTGATGAAAATGAGCCTTGTGTGTGTGAGTGGGATTTTCTAGTGCAGACACTAAAGGCACAGAAGAGTGTTCACTGCACGGATATTAATCTTCTCCCCTGGAAAAAGCAACAAGGAGATGGATCACCGGGTGTTTACCTAGCACAGAGCATGTAGTTCACACTCATCTGTCTTCTATTCAGTCTCCTTTCAGAGAGACATTATGGGCGAGCCCCACTCTTCTGATGGCAAATATCAACAGTGACAGCTTTGCAAGTGGCCTTAAGAGCTTGTCAGGAAACTAATCAATGTAGCTTTTCACAGAGGAATCTACTTGATCAATATCACCAAGCAACCCCAGACCTAACAAACAGATCACATAAGAGCTGTCACGATCAATAGAAGTCACACAGAAAATAAATTCTTGGTTTTTTTTTTTTCTTTTTCAATGAATGTACCCTAAGTGTTTTATGTTGATAACTCTTTCTCTGGGAGTTTCCCAAACATAACAAAGCAATAGGAGAGATTGTGCATAGGCAGCCACAGGCTCTCCCACACAGGGTTTTGAGACAGGACACACATACAGCGTTCACTGGGAGGAAGTAACTCTGATTTTGAAGGAAAATGTATTCCAATGCGTCCTCCTATTTTTGTTTTCTCACCAATTAGATATCAAATATTTTCCGGAGTGGGATTTCTTTTGAAATCTCAGGACAAGGGTATGGGGATGCCATGGGAACACTAGTAAGTGCTTTTCGAGTTGATCCCCATTCCTCAAATTTCTCTAGGGACACACAGAGATCAACCTTACCATCTCAACATTCCCCCCCGCCAAGGGTTCTTAGAGAAACCCTAAATGTAAATGTTCCTGAAAAATAATCTGAAATGTAGACATTAGGAGATGTTGAAATCACTACATATTAAAATTTACTCCTAAAGTAATAGTAACACATTGAGAGACTGTTCATCTTTGTTGCACTCTAAGGTACATGTCAGTTATCTTGTTTCTTACCAAACTGCTCCACGGTGCAATGAATGACTTAAAACAATGGTAACTTAGATGTGAGTCTACGAATCATCAGTTGGACAGGGATCAGAGGTGATTTTTTCCCCCTGCATTCGACTGGGGTAATGTGCCTGCAGTGACTGGATGGTCTAACAGCACTCAAGTCTAAGGTGGCCGCAGTCCATGCCTGGGAATTGGCCCTGGTCTCCAGGTTTCTGTCTACACGTATTTTCTCCTCTTGAGAGAGGCTACCTGGGCTCCTTTGGGTTACATTACCTTACTGCAAGAGAATGGAAGCAAAAGCTGCTAAGACTTGGAGGACTCACCTTGAGAGTCACACAGTGCTAACACCACCATATTCTGGTGGTCTGTGTGAGACAGGATCAGCCTACATGAAAGGGGAGGAGGTAGACCCCACACCTGGCTGGAGCAGCAGCAAAATTACATTATAAAGGAGTGGAGTGGGGCTTGAGAGATGACTCAGTGGTTAAGAGCACACAGGAGCCGCTCTTCCAGAGGTCCTGAGTTCAGTTCCCAGCAACCACAGGATGGCTCACCACAGGATGGCTCACAACTGTCTATAACGGGATCTGATGCCCTCTTCTGGTCTAAGGGCATACATGCAGATAGAACACTCATACATTTAATAAACTAATTAATTAAAAATAAAGAACAGAGTGAAGGTGATGACATGGAAACCTCACTGTCCTCACAAAACACCTCTACCGCTCTTTTCTTCTAACCCCTCTCCCATCACCCACTTAATTCAAAGAAGCTGGCTTTCTCTGCCCTCAAAAGGAGCTGTTGTTGAAGGAAATGAAGAAGAGGAGAACAAGTGAATCCTTCTGAGGGTCTTCTGTCTCCAGGGCTATGACTTCAGAGACGGAAACAAGGAAAGGCTAAGAGGCTGGAATGAACGAACCTTGAGTCTGCTCCTCTGCATGCTGTGTCTGAGCTCATTGTCAGGGAAGAAGCAGAGGGATGGCTTGAGATCACTAGGAAAGGGGTCTGAAACAGGTTCCCAGAGATGGTCATGCTCCATTGTCATGGAAGAAACAGAACAAATCCCCTAATGTCAAATGTGTTCCAGGGACAGCCTGAATGCCACCCACACGACACGTGTTGTGAGGAGAAGGGAAACCACTGTAGAGCACTGGCAAAGGAGCGGGCATCTTCATGGTTAGAGAATGCAGAGGACGAATATCCTTCCACTCTTCAAACCAGATGGCGAAGCAGTGTTCATCTCGTGCATGCTGTCTGGTCCAGAAGTTCAGGTCCACTACTTAACTTGAACAAATACTTTTGAGCATCTGTTATGTACCAGGGACTGTGGGGATGTAGTGACATTGATAAACAAAAGGCCTGATCCTTGACACTTCAGTGTTTGATGGTCTAGGAAGAGTCCCTTAACGAGATCTCTCAGAAGCTCCATTCTAGAAGATGAGTGTGTGGTCTTAAATGGGCCTGACTAACTTGTGAGACAGAGGTACCACAGACTCCCCAGAGGAGTCTTTGAACCTCACTCACTCTGACCTTTCCCAGGACAAATCAGAGCCAAGTAGCTCACCTCCGGAAAGAACTTCCAATTTTTATCCAAAAAGAAAACAGAATTAATTACACTAACGAGAAGGGTTAAGGGTTTATATCCTTCAATCTCTTAAACACACCCCGTGTCTGGTGCCTTCTGATTCTGTGCCCATCTCACTTTCCAAGTGAGGGTCCACTTAGGAATTAGTCAACGTAAAGAACATTTCTTATCGCCCATTTGCCTTAAGCAAGTATGATTTTTCTAGTCCTATTAACATTTTTTTTCAGAACCTTGTTATCTCTTGGGTATAATAGAAGCTGATCTGATAAGCAAATGGAATGTGACAATGGGTAATCACGATTCAATGATGAAAGCAATGACTTTCTCACATGTTTCCGAAATGTGAGACCTGAGCTGGTCATTCATAATCACCCAGGAGTGGAAGTGGTATGCTACAGAACTTGTGGAGTTCAGTATCAACAATGCACTAGTATATTTTATGACCTTTGTTTAACCCCACTCCAAGCCTGATGAGAACTTGTAATTCTTCTTCTTTTTAACTTTCTGAGAAACCCAGCAGTCAGCTGGAAAGAGCAGCTGCACTGACATTTGTGAATGAGCACACAGCCCTCTCTCATTGATCATCTCTCCCTGAGCATCCTCCGAGAGATATACATATACGATTCTCAGGGCAAAAATCTTTTCTCTGACAATGAGCAATCTGTAGTTATATCCTGGATAAGCCCAGCTAGACTCAAAAATTGGTTACATGTCAGATAAGAGCTTGGAGGGCAACTTGGAATTTCTCAGGGATGTAAAATATCCCTTAGATCTACACCAAACCAAAACAACCAGGAGAAAAACCAATCCATTAATCTGCTTGCTTGTCATCAGAAAAGCAACCTTTGAAAGTTTACAATATTTTGATTTTTTTTTCAAATAGTAAATCAGGAAGAGAAGTCCTTGAAAGAGTCAGCTTACAGATTTGTGTGTGTTATTAACCTGGGGGTTAGCACCTGTGGGGAAAACTCCCCACATTGAAATGCTATTGGCTTTTATTTCTCTTGGCATCGAACAGCTAAATGCAGTCAAGTGCTAACTCTGAGGCTGGCAAAGGGGAGGTGATGCTCTTAGGAGGTGTTAGTCCCCTGCCAGGAGCCATTTTTATACACTTCCCAGACCTTCAACGTTTGGGTAGTTCTGAACCATTAAGCACCTTGAGGAATCGGTAGGATGAACTTTCCTGCCTCTGTAGTGTCTGGATGAGGCCATTACAAAAGCAATGGAACTGGGTCTGGCCACTGGATGACTATGTAGAATAGAGGCTCTTACTGAATCCCATGAGGCAGAGACTTGTGTTAATGCAAGCATAGGTCCTAGTCCCAGGATCACCTCTTTCTGGATGCTGGACCTAGGATAAATCTTCCTTCTGGTTGGTTTAAGAACAGTGAGGATATTCATCTCACAGGATTGCTGTAAGAATAAAAATGACTACCACCAGTAAAGTAGTATCAATAAGATGTCAAAAGAGGAGGTTTTAGCATCATCTCTGTAGAAAAGCAGGGCGTTTAACAACTGCCATGGAAAAAAAAGCCCTCTTGTGAAAGTTGAGTGAAGTCCCAGCATACCACCAGAGCCAAGAACGCAGCAACAGACATATTGAGGGCTGTAGGGCAGAGTGTAAGGAGGACTATTTATGTGCACCCTCATCCTCCAGTTGAATACCAAGAAAGAGCACATGGGCCTCATTTTTCCCATGGCAGAAAGTAAGAGCCTGGCAAGGAAACACTTGACTTCTGCAGCTACAGGAACCTTGCCCCAAAGTCTGCAGTGTTCCACTCCACACAAAATAGGGAGGTGGTCAGCATGGTCAAAGAGGCAAGAAAAGATCTGGAGCAGGGGAGAGAGGTAGAGACTCATGGAAACCAGGGCTTGGAACTCAGCAGTGCTCTATGAATCATGCTCCTCACTTAGTGGAATCCTGCCTATGACTGACCCATAGGAGTTCCCCAAGACAATGTACTTATACATGCTGTCCTGTGTGGATGGCTCCTTACACATTTTCCTGTGAACAAAAAAGAAGAGCAAGTATCTGCAGATGGCTAGTGAGCACACACACAGAGCCAGCTTGCCTAGAGCTTGGAGGAGGCACACAAAGAGCATTTCAGGATACAACTCTGGATAAAGCCAAATTGAGGCACCTAACCCTTGACCTGGATTTGCAAGATCAAGGGAAAGCACACAAATATAACAGCTGTAGATCATGTGTTTCCATGCAAAAGGCCCGTGAGAGCCTCAGAACCACCAGCTGGACTTCCTAGTGATGGTGCTTCTCTCCCAGCACTCCTCAATAGAAAGAACTGCTTTTTCACATGAGATGCTAGCAATGTAAGACTTAAAAAAATCAAAGAACCATGACATTGCAAAGGAACACATTAATCAGATACTGGACCATCATCTGATGAATGGATGAACAAAATGTATTGTACTCAAATAAATGAGATGTTGGCATGTTTCAAGATGTCTTAGCCTTGACAACACTGTGCTAAGTGAAAGAAGCTGTCACAAAATACCATATAGTACATAATTCCATTTATATGAACTGTCCAAATAAGGACAAATCTGTACACTAAGGGATGCCTAGAGCTAGGAGGACAGTGGGGAAATGGAGAGTGACCACTAATGAGGACAAGGTTTCATTTTGGGTGATGAAATAATCTGAAACTGTGACAGATCCATGACTCCCTGAATATACTAAATCCACAGTTTAAAAATTGCAGGTGTGTGAAGTACATCTCATTAAAGCTGTTATATTAAAATGACCCCAACAGCACTTGGCACTGTGTGGTACCTGTGATACTCTGTGAACCATCTTGTTCTAGCAAGGGAAGACTGCATCCACCCATTTGAGGTCCTTATCTCTAGGGAGGCTGTATGGATGGCAACTGGTGAGAAAGGTGAGGGAGGGAGATGAGCTCAGGTGTTAAAAAATGATGCCTCTGATAACTTCTGTCTTGGAGTATGAATTGTTCACGACAAACAAAAATAGTTCCATGTCATTGTTTACCAGAAGAAATCCATGTTATTTTCATATGATACCTACTTTCACAGGGATCTGGAACTACAATTTATGCTCAGCAGTGCTTCAAATGATAAGACTTATTAATTAACCAGTAGATCTTGTTAGTGAGGACCACTGGCCACTCTGTGGGAGAGTGAGCAGGCTCACTCTAGTAGAGGGTGGGGAGAAATACAATTTTCCTTGCATGGCCTGCTGGTACATCCGGGAAGAGCTGGCCTCCACACCAGTACTATTTCCTCTGTCTCCCTTATGCTTTCTCTCCTCAATGACTACTCAGCACCAATAATCAGGAAGGAACCAAGAGTTTTCTGGAGTGTACAGCCCATCTTGGACATTTCTACAGAGCAGATGATACAGAATCTCTACTCCCAGTTAGCACCTGTCCCTTGTATTTAGAACATTTTGGATGGATGGGAAAGAAAAGTGGATAGTCTAAACCATATCAGATCTTTGCAGTAAAACCCTGCCAATGTCCCTATTCCACGAACCCTCTCAAAAGAGGAATGTAATTAGCACCTACTCTATCTCCAACCATCTACATAGTCCACATAGTCTTCCCTTATGGGTAATATGAGGATTCAGGTATCAATACCATGGCTATAAAGATGAAAGAATTCAGGATTAAAACAATTCAATTTGCTCAGCATCACTCATAGGGTCAATGGAAATCTGGGCTCCAACTATACTCTTCTCTGGGCTCTGAACATACCTTCCTCGGGGGTCTGAACACACTCTTCTCTGGGCTCTAAACATACTTTCTCTGAGCTCCAAACACACCCTTCTCTGACTGTGCACTTCAGTTGTTCTGCTCCCCTCAAAGCCAATTAGAGAGTTTGATTTTATTTTCTTGTCTTCTTTCTCAATAGTAAATGTGATAAGTATATCATAATGCATTATGGGAAAGAAACTTCACTGGCAGCAATGACATGGGAGTTATACTTTCTAGATGATTCTCCTTGGGTTGGTCTGTGATGGGATGATTCTTTCCAGGAAACAAAGTCATTTGTTACTTTCATGGCGAAGTATTTGAATTTTTAAAAGGTATTTATCTGCCTCCATCCTATAGAGTTAAATGTTGTTAGTGATAGTAAAGAATTAATGTTAGTATAAGCATTTAGCTAAAACTTTCTTGAAATTAGACTTTTTTGTTTCAGTTTGGTTTTGCTAATTGAGACTCTAATTTGGGGTGTTATCACCTGTGGTAGTCAACTTTCCATCATTTATTGTAACAAAGGAAAATGCCAGGGTTAGTCAAGTATAAAAAGGAAATGCTTGTTTTGGTTCAGGGTTTCGGAGGTTTCTCTCTGCCGGTGTTGACTGAATCGCTTTCGGGTGTGATGGTAGAAGCCAGGATGGAGGAGAAGATCAGTGTCTCCCAGCCCTCTTCAAAAGCACACCCCAGTGATCTAATATCTGTTCACTGGCCTTCAACACTTCCCAAATAGCACCACAGATTAGAGAGCAAGCCTTTAATATGTGGGTCTTTAAGGGAATGCTCATCCAAATCAGAGCATGGCTCACCCCAGTCAGTGACCTCATCCTGCTCCATGTGGACAGGTCAACTATCTAAGGGTTACCTCCACCTGCTTCAGTCCCCATAGCCAGCCCAACAGTAAAGTCTCATCATTTCTAACTTCTCAAAGAGGGGGTTTCTATATGTCACTACTGCAAGGTCAAAATGATTGTGATATTTAAAAAATATTTTAAAGATTTTTTTATATTATGTGTATAAATACTTTGCCTGCTTGTATGAATGTTCACTCGGCGTGCTTGGTATCTACAGAGGCCAGAAGAATGCACTGGATCCCCTAGAACTGGAGTTAAGGATGATTGTAAGTCAGCATGTGAATACTGGAAACTGAGCCCAGGTCCTCTGCAAGAGCAGCAAGTGCTCCTAACCATTGAGCCATGTCCTGCCCCTGACATTGATGAGTCTAGGCATGAGGCTCTCAGCTGCTCTATCAGTTTTTTCTCCCTGACCATTTATCCTCTCTCCTGTCTTTTCTCTGTACTCTAGTCCTTTTTGCTTTATTTCCAGAGATTCTCCACTCATTTTCCTTTGCTGTTCCTTTGACAACAATATTCCTTAACTTGGCCTGCAAAGTTCTTAGCTATCTACTTCTTACTACTCCCCTGTCTCATCCCATTCTCCTCCTTATTTTCTGACTGTCACTTAAACTGATCTTCTCTATTAGTCAGGTCAAGCTAGAATCTCAGCTGGTTAGAAGCAGAGTCTCGGATGTTTCTTAGACCATGTGTCCAGGATGTATCAGCAATGGTAGACTAGGGATGGTAGGAAAGAGAGCGCAATGAACAGTGCTAAAGGCTTTTTAGACTCCCACCCAAGCATCTCTCTCTCTCTCTCTCTCTCTCTTTCTCTCTCTCTCTCTCTCTCTCTCTCTCTCTCTCTCTCTCTCTCTCACACACACACACACACACACACACACACACACACACACACACAGAGAGAGAGAGAGAGAGAGAGAGAGAGAGAGAGGAACCTACAGAGCTACACCACCTAATCCTTTTCAAATAATGCTTCTCCTCCTCCCCCTCCTCCTCTCCTCCTCCTCCTCCTCCTCTTCCTTCTCCTCCTCCTCTTTCTCCTCCTCCTGCTCTTCTTCTTCCTCCTCCTCCTCCTGCTCAATGGTGACTAAGCATTCAAATATATGAGCCTCTGGGGGCCATTCTTATCCAAACCATCACACCTTCCTTCCATTCTTTATTAGGAGACACCTCTCACTCTTTAAGATATATATCTCACTCAGTAGTTCTAGGCTTAACAGTAAGGAAGCATGCCTTAAGTAGGTTAAATACCCCTCTTACAGATGATTATAGTAATATATGCATGTGTAAACTTTGCCATTGTTACAGTTGGATCTTTGAGTGTTAGTTAATATTTATCCTCCATATAAGACTGTAGGCTCTATGAAAATGATGAACATGTTGTGTTTTGTTTATTAGTGTAAAGACAACAATACTAACTTATCATAATTCCTGTGCCAGACACGGCCCCCTGTATTTGACGTAGTATCATTCATCGGCCTTACAAAAGCCCTTTCACTAGGAGTCATCATGACCACATATTAGAGGAGGAAAAAATGAAAGAACATTCCCTTTCCAAATTCACATAGCTAGTAAATTCGGAAAAGCCAGAGTTCATACCTAAGCCTTCTGGCACCAGATGCACACTATCACCCAGGACCAGTGCCACTCACAGCGCTTTAAGCAGCTAACTCCTCCAAGGTACCCACAGAGGTTCTTGGGAAATATTTCCTGAAGTAAACTTGAGTTGTATGGAGCACACTTAGGAGATTCACATGAAGTCTTTCTCTGGCATGTTGACAGTGAAGGCGTCTTTAACAAACCAGGCCTGAAAAGGCTCACATGGTTCCATCATCGTCTCTTAAGAGAGTGGTAGACTACAGCTCCAAGTCAAGCTTGGTACGGAATCAATTTCTGTGTCATCCTTGTCAAGGAGCGGCATGTGGTTCTCATATCTCAGAGTCATCCCCTTCGTGGTCTGTTAAGCAATGAGGTAGGAAGTGGCACCTGCGGGGATCCCTACACACAGGCCAATAGGAACTTATTTATGTGAAGAGCTGAGGAGGCCTGAGAGCTCAGTATGTCTTACCACCCCCTCTCTGTTCTGAAATTAGCTTTTCTGGGTCAGAAAGAATGCCAAAGGTGCTGAAGTCTCCACGGTTACACACAGTTTAAATTAACAGTGAGTCTGTTTGGAATAGAAACAGCAGCAGAAGCTGACATCTGGGAACGAATGACTCAATTAACTGTATGAACACTGCCACCCAGTTAAGATTTCCTTCAAGGTTTGCAATAGGAGACCCATCTTTACAATTGGATCTTTGAATGCTGGTTAATATCTAGCTTCCATATAAGACTCTGAAAATAATGAACATGTTGGTTTTTGTTTATCAATGTAAAGACAATAACAATTTAACATATTTTCTGTACCAGGCAAAAAAAAGCCCAGAAGGGTGTTGGGAAAAATTGAATCTGTTTTCCAGGGTGGCTGGCTCACTGAAGTTTGCTGGGAAGGCTGAAGATTGAGTGCCAGGAGGCATACGCTCATCTTCCAGAGGTGTGATGTACCTCACAGAGAAGAAAACATACCAGCCACCACATGATAGTCGCTTTTGTGCCCAGGACTATAGAGAAAGCTCGATTTCCTAATTCCCTGAGAGGGAGGAGGGTAGATAAAAAGTTTCATCTAAACGCTTCTGAAGGTCAGAGTCGTAGGAATGTAGTGTGGGAGGGAGCACCTTTGAGGATGAGACTGTTCTTTCCCTCAAGGAGAACAGAGCTGGCTCACAAGAGGCATCCTATAATTACCCAGATGAGCAAGAAGAGTTATGCCGGTGGCAGCTGAGCTTCCTCCAATACAAATGGGAATTTACTGAACCAAAGCCTGATGGGAATTATGGGGGCTGGGGGGGGGGAGTGGGTTCTGGGGCATGTGGGGACACATCTAGAAGAAGGAATCCCAGGAGGCTAGGAGTCTGATGCAAACCAAACCTCCTCAGCTGGATGTTCTGTCCTTAAAAAGCCCACTTGTATTTTGATTTTCCATGTTGGCATCAGTAAACTTAACTGTCACTCGATCTGAAGCCTAGAAATTTAGTACAGTTGAGTTCTTACTGCGACAATAGGGACAGGTCACCAGAAGAGAAAGCTATGGCTTGTGGCTAGAAAGTATTACTAGTCTCCGGCTCATCCTGTGTCCTTTGTCTCTACCCTTGGCATCTGCTTTTGTCTCTGATTCTGAACATCTGAGTGTTTGGAGACCACACAGCAGCAACCTATCCTTGCTACTGGAGCTCCAGTAAGAACAGTGAAGCAAAACACAGCAGGGTTCATGGTAGGGAAGCTAGTGTATGATCAGCAATCTGGGACCACTGTCTATGGGTGCGGGCTCTAGATATACACTCTTCCTTTTCATTGCCTAGTAGACTGAGATCCCATCCTCCCATCCTCGTATCCTCCTGCACATTTGTTAATTCTGTCAATACACAAACACTTGCTTTATATATATTGACCAGATATTGTGCACTGGGCTTCAGAGGACTTGCTGATAAGTGACCTAGTCTTTGGTTCTCAGAGACACCTAACTTGAGCCTAGAATGGACCAAAGAAATCAGAAAACTCCTCAGTTGCCTAGAACATATTAGCAGATACCTAACCTCTGCACCCCCAGCCCCATCAGCCACCAAAGCTGAGGTAGGTTCAGAGTCTCTTTTCAGGTCTGTGTCATGGTTTAAATAGCAACCCCCCTCTGTCACATGTGCTGAATAATTGGTAGTGCTACTCTGAGAGGTTTGAAAGCTTTGGGAGATAGAACCTAACTCTGGAAGAACTGAGTTGCAAAGGGTGGGTCTTTGGAGTCTATCTCCTGTCTCTTCTTTTCTCTTTCTGCTTCCTAATTATTATGAATTAAACAGCTCCATTTTACCACCCAATCCCACTGCCATGATGTTCTGCCCAAGCACATGCCCCTGAGAGTGCAGGGGATGGACCCTCTGAAACCATGAGCTAAAACAAATCCCTCCTCCATTAAGTTGTTTACATTACGTATTTTGGCCACAGAAGCAAAAAGTAACCAGTATAGTCTGTGTTAAGCATTGTCCCTTCAGGAAAGCCTTTGTATCATTCTGTTACGCACAATGCCATGGCTGATAACCGAGCTTCTTTGTAAGCAGCTTAACAAAGAGTGAAGGACACAGTAGCATTTCCCACCTGATGCTCCTCCCTTATCCTGGCACAGGGCAGTCCCTCTCCCAGGAGACCTCAGTTTTTACTTTGCAGTGCCTAAGACCTGCCTGAGGAATCCTTCCTCCAGGAAAAGCTGGTTCTCTTATTTCAGAAAATGGCAGCATGTGCTAGAATGATGACTCAGCAGTTCAGAGTACTTACTGCTCTTTCAGGGGACCCAAGTTCAGTTCCCGGCACCCACATTGAGTGGCTCACAACTACCTGTAACTCCATCTCGAGGAGACCTAAACCTCTTCTGGACTCTGAGAGCATGTATACTCACAGGCCCACAAGCAGGCACACACCTCTACACATAATTAACATAAACAAGTCAGAAAATGATAATGGAACAGAAGCGTGGGGAATTGTTAGCACCCCTGACAGCAGGGGCAGTGGTTAGTTTCTGGGTCGGGAGGATCAATTGCAGTAGGGACAAAGGTAAATCAAATAACATATGTCTTGTTCTTTGGCTGTGCTTGGACAAAAGGAAGTTAAAGCGTGCTCTTCCCAGATGCTTCCAGAATCTGGTGCAAAACAGCAATGCTCTGGGAGTAAAATATGAGTTCGCCCTCTGAAAGGTTTCATCTCAGGCCTGGGAACCAGAGCAAGGATGAATCATCCTATTAAAGGAACAAGACCAAGATCGAAGAAGCGATAAGCAACAGCATTTTCTCAGGGCTCTCTGTGCAGCTGGTTCCGTGCAGAATACTTGCCAGGCACTTAGATCGCTGAGCTCTGAAAAATGCCTTAACGCACTTGGTTTGCAAACAGGAAAACTGAAACTGAAGCTGAAGTCGTTTTCTAAGCCATGACAGTAAGGGAGGTAAGGCCAAGTTCCTGGGCCACGACTTGCGGATGATGCCTGCTCCACACTCTTTTTTTTTTTTTTTTTTTTTTTTTTTTTTTTTTTTTTTTTTTTTTTTTTTTTTTTTTTTTTTTTTTTTTTTTCGAGACAGGGTTTCTCTGTGTAGCTTTGCGCCTTTCCTGGAGCTCACTTGGTAGCCCAGGCTGGCCTCGAACTCACAGAGATTCGCCTGGCTCTGCCTCCCGAGTGCTGGGATTAAAGGCGTGCGCCACCACGCCCGGCTTGCTCCACACTCTTAAGGCCTTTGGGCTGTAGCGTCCTGAAGAACCCTGATGATGGGTGTGGGAGGAACCCAGTACCCAACTCCAAGTCTGCCATTCTCTCTCTGTTTTGGTTTCACATTACACCCTCCCAATTCCAGCCTAGGAGAGGAGAGTCTGAAGAGGTTGTGCTGGGCTCCACTCTAAGGAGGCTGGGTGATGGGTGTGGCATCTGACTCACTCTCCTTCACCCCAGAAGAGAATTGTTGGGGTAAGAACTTGACATTCACAGGTAAGACCCTAATTCACTTGAATTTCCTGATCTCAGCCAGTCTGGGATACTAAGAATCAGGAAGTTCACTGGGCAAGGACCAAACATTTAAAGATTCAGTCTCTGGGCTGGGGGAATAGCTCAGTGTTGGAATGCCATGCTCTGTCACCAGCATAAAACAAGCAATTAAATAAACATGCACATCCTCCTGTAACAGAGAGGGAGTCCTTACATACTCTGCAGAGCAATCAATAGATGCCAACACTGAGGAATTTTAAGGTACCCAGTTCAGTAAAGTGTATTGTCTACCTCAGGTTAGCTATCCTGTTTTTTACCTAAAAGTTAAAGACACTGAGGTGCAGAGAGAATAGCTGGTATGCAACAGGTCACACAGCCAAGAAGGCCCCCTGAACTTTACACTCTAATTGGTATGGCGACTGGATCCTGTTGCCATTAGTTACCTGCCCTGCATGCCAGAATCAGAACGGGAGCCTCTCGCAGGGGCTAAGAGTCCTGAACAAACAATAAGAGAAGAAAGCCAGGGAAGATGTGGATGTGAAGCAAGTCAGCTCTGAGATGCTAATGTTGACATCCACTAGGGCATCTAGCGATTCTTCTCAACCTTGAGTCACAATGAACCAGGGGGACTTATGGAGGGGCTGTCAAGTCTCGATTGGTGAACCATCTACTCTCAGAATGGGCACTTGATGATTCACTTTTAATCTCAACTTTGCAGCAGGTTGAAATGGCACAGTTTCTTGAAATTTTCCCTATTGTTGATTAGACCTAGGTAAACATGTGCATATTTATGCATTTTTGCTAGTGCCATGTGGATTCCTCAGTTCTGTTTGATTTTCTAATTGCCAGAGTACCTCCCTTCTGCTAAGAGATCAATAATAATAAAGATGAAAGGCCTAAAAACGCGTAATCACTTTCTGCTTCCAGCTTCTATTTTACGAATAAAACATTGATGCACTTTTTAAGTTGGCCATCACTCATCTGGTAGGTTTTGCAGACAATAACAGTTCATTAGTAATATCTGGTGGGGAAGATATATGATGCTGTAAATATTTAAAATCAAATTTGAAAAAGAAGACAGAGATGAATGCATGGGATGGCGTGGGAGGGTTGAACATGGCGCCCAGGGCTATGCTTTTCACAGCCACTTCCACTCGGGTCCTGTGGCTATTTTCTCATGTAAGTTCCATGGAGGGAGACCTAGTCATGTAGCTGTGCCCAGAAGAATCAAGATGGTTGTCTTAGCTAGGGTTTCTATTGCTGTGAAGAAGCGCCATGGCATCTGCAACTCTTATAAAGGAAGGCATTTAACTGGAGCTTGCTCACAGTTTCAGAGGTTTAGTCTATTGTCATCATGGTGGGAAGTAGGGTGGCATATACACAGACACAGTGCTGGAGAAGTAGCTGAGAGTTCTACATGTGGATTGGGAGACAACAGGAAGAGAGAGTAACCTGAACACTCGAAACCCCAAAGCCCACCCCCAGTGATACACTTCTCCAACAAAGCCACACCAGCTCCAACAAGATCATACCTCCTAATTGTGCCACTCCATATGAGCCTGTGGGAGCCATTTCATCCAAACTACCACAATAGTGAACATAGAGTTGAATGAGTACATGGAGCTGCTACTATTCTAAAGGTAGTGCCTTAGATACAGATTTGAGTCTTGGGAACTTTGAGGAAGATTCATGGCAGCACCGTGAAGGCATAAAGGTTCATGCTAGGGAAGAGAAAGCTAAGTGAGGGTATGTCCTTGGCAAGTCCCTGCTGGAGAAAAGTGGGTCCCAGACCATGGGAAGCCCTTCAGGAAATCCAAGGGAACCAAGGGGGCTGGGAAGTTGTAGGGTACCTTTTGCCATCTCCTTCAATTCACTGGGAGCACTATCTGTGGCCTTGTGTTAATATTGACCCTGAGTTTGGGCCCAACATGACCTACAGAATGCCTGGTGTGTATAGAAACTTCTTTGTGTCAGTTCCCAGACAGGTCCTGGGTGGAATCCTGAGGAGGGCAGACATTTGTATATGAACCCCTACTCTTTCTGTGGCCTAGATCAAATCAGAAAGTTGGGTGCTCAGTTGTCATGTGATCATGGAATGGCCTTGTTGAGGTGAAGCAGATTAGCTGACCCAGAGAGTCCACTGCACCATCATGTCTTCTTCCAGACCCTCACACCTCAGATTTCCCTTCAGCAACACACCCAGTAATTACAGACAACAGAAACTGCCCATAAGCACCTTATAATCCAACTATGGAAAAGAGACCTGGGAAAATAGTTAGCCTTGAAGATAAGCAATAATGGTTCCAGATGACAGAACTCAGACAAGGAAGAAATGGTTGTTAAAGATGTTGTCTACCTGTAATCGTGAATATGTGGCCAGGAAAAGCCTTGGGGATATCCCTTTTCTATTCACTTCTTGTTGGGTGTCTTTGAAGGACTCTGAGCCTTGGGGGACTGGCTATGGAATGTCCTGCCTCATCATTTGTTTCTCAGGGCTAGCCCAACTCTTTAGCCCAGGCTAGCCTTTGCCTCCTTTCTCTTCTAAAATTTCTCTGAACATGTTTAACTTCCTAGAATCCTTGTTTTCTACCAAAATATGAAAATATGAATCTGGTGTTATTAACCAAGAATGGTTGGCAGAAGTATATTTTTGATGGAGAATTTCCAAACTGTTTTAGCTAAAGTGATAGACTCCTAAGCTTTCCTCCAGCTCCAAATGATGAATCTATAAAGTCACAGAATGTCATTCCAGGAGGATGCTAGGCCATCTCATTTAATGTTCTTGGTTGGTACAGTTTCAAACCATGTCTCCAAGATAAAAAACATTTTCCTTGAGAACATAACAGTGAGAGCTTGTTACAGTCTGGTAAAAAAAGAAAAAAAAAAAAAAAAAAAAAAAGAAAAAAGAAAGAAAAAAAGAAGAAGAAAAGGATGTCACAGTTTCTAAAGCATGTCAGAGCTGGAACAAAACCTGGAATGTCTGTTTGATATTGGCCACCAGAGTGGGACTTCTGAGACGTACTTCCTCCCTGGAAGAGCTGAGCCATTGTGGACATATTTAACACATTTGCCCTTGTTAGGAGTCCACTGACATTGCCCTTAGAGCTCAGGTTAGAGGCAACTCCTATGATAAACTGTAGCATTTGGTCTGTACTGGGCCTCACCTCATACTTTTCTCATGGTCTTGAGGATATTTGTTTGTACTCACTTTCCTTTGTCAGTCACTCGATGTCTTAGATACAGGACTCAGAACTGATTCCAAGATTCTGAGCTAGTAGTCTGACCAACAGTGACTGGCCCTTAAGAAGGTATTTAACCTTTGCTTATCTTCTTATATAAACTCAGCTTCATGGTCTTAGGGACATCATGACACAAGTTTTCATTAACTCAGAGAACAAGCATAATTTTCTCTCTATTAGTTTTGAAGAAAATTCCTAGCCATTTCTTGTACTTGGGTTCTGAGAAAAGGTGTCACATTTTTGACAGGTTTTGACCATCAGTCTTGCATAACATCTTCATAATAAATGCATCTACTACCTTTAGACACCATAATGGTGTTTGAGGGATAAGACTTCTTGTATTATCATATAATCAAAAGAAACAGATAGTGAAGGAAATATATTGACCATACTGAAACCTCCAGAACACACTGGTATTATTGCGGTACAGGATGATGAATAGTTGTGGTGGAATGGAAGGGATGGAAAGTCACTTTCCTTGTGTCACCTAGTGTGTAGACTAGAGGCCTCAATGGAGGCTTTGCATGAATGATGAATGAATCAGTCAAGATCCAAACAAAAGTATGGAAAATGCCAGGTCTGGAGATGACCTGTGAAGTGAAGGTGTCTTAGTCACTGTTCTATTGCTATGAAGAGAAACTATGAACAAGGCAACTATTGTAAGAGAAAACATTTAATTGGGGCTTAGTTACAGTTTCAGAGGTTCAGTCCATTATCATGGCAGGAAGCATGGCATGCAGGCAGACACTGTCCTAATCTTAGGCAGAGAGAGAGAGAGAGAGAGAGAGAGAGAGAGAGAGAGAGAGAGAGAGAGAGAGAGAGACTGGGATTGGTATAAGCTTTTGGAATCTCAAAGCCTACCCCCAGTGACACATTTCAAGACTACACCTCCTAATGCTTCTAATCCTTTGAAATGGTGCCACTCCCTGATGACTAAGCATTAAAATATATGAGCCTATGAGAGGACAATCTTAATCAAACTACCACAGGCTGTTAGGTGAAGAGGGATTAAGTTTGGGAATGATGCACATTAGAAACAACACACACACACACACACACACACACACACACACACAGAGCTTGTGGTTTCTCCAGCAGCAGCCTCATATAGCCATCCAAACCTCTTCCTTTATAAATGACCCCAACCACATGTGGTAAATATTACTTCAGACTTTAGAAAGAAAATGGCACTATATATGCATGTGTGTATGTGTGTACGTGTGTGTGTGTGTGTGTGTGTGTGTGTGTGTGAGAGAGAGAGAGAGAGAGAGAGAGAGAGAGAGAGAGAGAGAGAATGACTATATGCATATATATCGATCACTAGAGTAATTGGAAATAGATGAAGCCTGAAATTTTAGTATAATACCCATTGTTACAAGTGGATTTTAGGTCGGAGCTTTGAGTTCATATAGTCACATCTAAATTCAACATCTAATCTTTGAAATGTAAATGAATAGTTGGATTTTGTTGTCGTGTGTGCGTGTGCGTGTGTGTGTGTGTGCGTGTGTGTGTGTGTGTGTGTGTGTGTGTGTGTGTGTGTGTATACACAGGGTGGAATTGTGTCTATTATGCTCATGTTCACACACCACATCACATGTGTGGGAGTTAGATGACAACTTCAGCCAATCCTCACCTTACACCTTGTTGGAGACATGGTTTCTCTTGTTGGCTGCTGTACAGGGCAGGTTGGCTGACCCAACAGCTCCTAGATTCTGCTGTCTCCACTTCCTATCTCACCATTTGTAGTGCTGTGGTTACAGGCTGGTGCTACCATGCCCAGCTAGATCTGGGTTATGGAAATTCAAACTAAGGTTCTTCTACTTACAGAACAAGCACTCTACTCACTGAGCTGTGTCCACAGCTGCCATGGGACATCAGGGTGGGGACTCAATCTTAACTGTTCTTTTCGTCACTATTCTATTGCTGTGAAGAGACGCCGTGACCAAGGCAATTCTTATCAAAGAAGTCATTTAATTGGGGGCTGGCTTACAGTTTCAGAGGCTTAGTCCATTATCATCATGGTGGGGAGCATGGAGGCACACATGGTGCTACAGTAGTAGCTGAAAGCTACCTACAATCAAAGGGAAGCCAAGGTGTGTGTGTGTGTGTGTGTGTGTGTGTGTGTGTGTGTGTGTGTGTTTTACCACATTAGTCAAGAAGCCGTTCATGTTGAAGCAGGCATAGAATAATAGCTTCCAGGATACCCAAGAAGCCCATCTGTCAGGAAGTCTTGACAGTGTGGTGGTTTAAGTAAGGACGGCCCCCACAGGCTCCTATGTGAACGCTCAGTCACCAGGGAGTGGAGCTGTTTGAAAGGATTAGAAGGATTAAGTGGCTGTGGCCCCAGCCTTTAAGGACTGAACAAACTAAACCCTCTCTCTCTTCAGCCCTGGGCTTCCCTCTTAATAAAGATTCTTCCTTTTTTCCACACCAGGATGGACAAGAGAACAGACGGCCCTAAGGTATACTTGTTTTTAGTCTGTGTTTCTGTTTACTTGTGTTTCTAGGCAAAATTTCATTCATTTAGAAGAAAAACCAATCTTGATTCTTAGCTTCACCCTTGAAACAAGAAGTAGAGTGGTAAAGAATGTGATCTCCCATATTCTTTTGGAATATATCTTTGAGGGGTCCCAATCCAAGTGTTTTCCTACTTAGCAACTTTCAGTCAATACACGTTCCAACTCCCCACTTACTGGACATCTTCCATCCATCTGTTTTGTCACTTTGGGGGCTAAATCTAAGCAAAAAGAAATGAGCAATCTTAGATGGGTGGGTCCTATTGAAGAAGGGTATATGGTACAACAAATGGCTATTGGAACTCTTTGGATGGTGAAGAAATACTTGCTGTGAAGGAGGCAGGAATATCTGTTCTTGAGGTCATTTCCAAAGAGGCAGTGTAAGGAACCAAGAGCCAGAAAGACAGTACAGGAAACTAAGTACACAGTACTGAGAGCGTAGTTGGAGTTCATGAAATGGTTCATTTTATCATCACCATTTTAGAGCACCATAGTTGCACTGACCCATCTGGAAACAGTGTTTGGTCTAGATGACAAACTCCACTAAATTCATAAAGTAAAATTAAAATATGAGGATGTATTTGTAAACAAATCATGATCCTTCCCTTAGATACAGCAGTTAAGACACGATGAGGTAGGAATGTGGGCATCACTGATGAAGGCATTTCGAAAGCAAGCTGTACAATGTAGAACGACATGAATAGTTTGAGAACATGCTCACATCAGCTTCTTTTAAGCACAAAAGCTCCATACAAGACGTAGCTACCAGCATTATGCCAAGAGCTTGTAGCCCCTTTCCTGCACTCATGCTCCTGTTAGATGAGAGATGCCATCAGAGCACCTCACAATGCAGGCACTGAGGTTTGGGGTGGTCACACAGCTTCCCAGTATCATTCCAGAGCTTATTGGAGAAGCCAGTTCGTAAGTTAACTGTTCATACCTAGAAAATCCTATTCTCTGCACATGGTAGCATGCTTCACCCATGGAGAGTGTTAACAGAGAAAAGGGAGGGGGAATGCAAGTGAACAGGAGGCTTGATTTTGGTTATAAATTCACATTGTGCTTTATGTATTTGAAACAAAATATATGTGTAACTACATTTATAATTTCACAAAAGGGAAGCTATTAAATGATCCCACCTATGTGAAATAATTAAAGTAGGCAAATCATAAAGACTGAGAGTAGATGGGGGGCAGAGGTGGGAATGGAATTTAGTGCTCAATCAGTACAGAGTTTCTATTTGAGGTGTTGAAAAATTAAGGTGAAGATTACATGATATTTAGAATAGAATGCCTCTGAATTTTAAAAAATTTTTATTTTTATTTTATGTGTGTAAGTGTTTTGGCTGCATGTCTGTATATACACCATATCACCCTCAGAAGACAGAAGAAGGCACTGGAGTCCTTAGAACAGGGATAAGGGCAGTTTCGAGCCTCTATGTGAGTGTGAACTGAACCCAGGTCCTCTTTGAGAGCAGCAAGTGCTCTTAACTAACCACTGAGCTGTCTATCCAGCCCCATGTCTCTGAGTTCCTAAAAGAGGCGAAAGTGGAAAATTTTATAAATATTTTACTAGGAGTAGGAGGAAGAAGAAAGGGCGGGGGAGGAAGAAGGGAAGGAGGAAGAGAAGGAGGAGGAGCTGTCTGGATTGAATTGGTTTGGTTTCTGGTGAACTAACATTCCTACTCCTCTCTCCCATAGTGTTGGTCAGAGATCACACTGCTGTTTAAGGCGCCCAAGGGTGCACTGAGGTCCTGGGATGTAGCAGGCACAGTCATCAAAATTATGAAATGCCTCTTACATCTCTCATTTCCAAAAGATAGGATCTGGTGTGCTCCGAGGGTTAAATTACACAAAGTAGACCTTTAGATAAAGACTTAGGAGCCTCGTCAACTACTCCTTTCATCCACCTGTCCATTCCTGTGTCCATTCCTTTGATCCTTAAGAAGCATCAACGATGAGCCAGACCCTCAGAAAATAGTAACAGTCACATTTCTCATTAGACACAGTCACCATGGGTTCCTGTCATTCTATCAAAGAAATTAGAATAAGCCGTGGAGAATCATGGCTTCTTCTTACATTATTTTCACCATGCAACTTTGGGCATATTCCTCCCTTTCTCTGAGTCTATAGCATGACCTCAAAGATGTTCCTCACTCTCAAATTTGCCCATTCTACCCATAGGATACCATCTGGAGACCCATTAACCTTTCAAATATGTCCAAAAGCCTGTGGGGGACACAGAGTTCGCACAGTTGAAGGACTCTGCCTTCCGGTTTGTATCAGCAGAGAGGGGTGGAGTTGTGCCTGCCTGAGCCAGCATCCGGGGCTTAATGTCATTGAAGACCATGATAGCAAGGCAAAGACATGAAGGGAGCAGCCTGTGGTTATGATTCCATGGAACTGAAATAAAACATAGTTGTTTAGCAGCAAAAAGACTTTATAAACACCAACAGGAAGCACCCCCTACATGCACCATGGAAGACCACCTAATAATGGGGAAACAGGCTTTTCTGCGGTGTGTGTGTCTTTAACAAATATTGACCTGTCCATTTCTGTTTTATTTTAACACGTGAGTAAATCAAAATAAGGTGTCTTTATGGGACTCTCTTGTTTTATTATCTGTCATTTAATTTTTAATACCTAAGTGACACCTGATATATTACCTAATCAAAAGACGAGAATTATACATTGCCCATAATCAGTTATTTTTGCCATATCACCAAAATTAGACTAACAGATGAGGAAAATAAATAAGATGAACTTTAAAAATGAAAATGCTTAGCCTTTGGAATTTTAGTTGACAGCTTTTGAAAATTAAATTATAAGTCAAGTCCTGATAGGTTTGATATCTTCCTCGCAGCTTTGCCTGTGATGTATAGCAGTTCTAATGGAATATCATTTATCATCTGATAATAACAGATGTAGTATTTCTGAGCTTGTCATCTCCTCTGTGATGACAAATAGTCCAACTTGTAGCGGTGATAATGGAATTTTATAATGATCTGTCCTAAACTGACTCTGCGGCAGCCCAGCTATTTTTCTTAAATTTCATAAAGCCGATTACATGGAGATTACAGCACTCTGCGCCTCCCACTGAAGCGTGAGTGCCAATCAATGAATCCAGATTTTAGGCAAACAGCCTGGAAAGATAGGACAATATTTACTTGTTTATTAAAATTACTCCTCTTAAGCTAATAAGAGAGCTTGCCAGATGCTGCCAGGAATGAAGGACTGTAAAACCTAGAGGATAAACAGGAGAGGCAAACTGTTTATCTCTTCACCAGTAGGCAGCATCTTTGGTCTGCAATCTTACCCATCCAATCTATCATTTTATAGAGACTCATTTCATGAAGGCCCGTGTTAAGAACATGAGTTAGAGAGAGCAGCCACCCTTCTACATCATCCTGAGGCAGGATTTATTTAACGATGTAATCTGGGCCTGTCTGATAGCATCACTGTGTTGTACCTGTCCACTCCATAGTCCAAATCATTTGCCCTTGTGATTTTTTTCTTGAAACTTTCAACAGGTTGAGGCATTACAAAAAGCTTGAGTCTGGAGGATAGGAGCTTTCTGAAATGCTCCATTGGATGTGGGCATTCTTATTGCAGCCATGACACTCCAAAGGCCACTCACTGGAGGGGCATGCTCTATACAGTCAGGTGTTAGTGCCAGAGTTGGCAATTCCCATCACAAATTTGAAATTTTTTTCCCTCTGTAATGACAGCAGGACATTGTGGGGCAAAGGGGCAAGCCTTATTGTGAAGATCTCAGCTTTGACATTGAAGAAAACAGAATTTACCAGAATAAAGGACATAGTATACTCTGCTAATGACAGAGATTCATGCAAACTGACGCCTGCCAAATCCATTGTGCTCCCTGGTGGGGATGCAGAATGTAATGGGAAACGTGCTGTTAAGACAACTCTAACATCACATCCATGCAATGCTGACTGTGTTTCAGTATTATCTTAGATTCCATGCATCCTGATTTTCATTCTTCAGAGGCGTTTCACTCTAGGCCCAATTAAAACATCCCATTCCTTCTTTCATAGTCATGATTTTATACAGAATTTCCTTCTAGTGTGAAAGGGATCTCAATGTCAACCACCACAAAACTGAGAGATGCCTCCTGCTCTTAGCTGATGCTGGCAACGTGCAGAGATGGGGTGTGAGCAGCTAGGGAGGACCATGAAGCTTAAGGTCCAGATCTTATCCTAGGAACTGGCCATCCAACTGTCCATCAGTGGCCAAGATAATCACTGGCTTCAATTCAATCAGAAACTTTCTGTACTGATCAGTGGTTGAGCCAATCATTGTCCAGATCTAGTCCTGGTTGGCTTAATTAAGTGTGAATCCAAGATGCCACATAATCCAGCTGATAGTTTCATTGCATTAGGCCTAACCTCATCAGTGTTCGATCACATCTGTGGTTTGGTCTAATCCACACCTTTTCCTGATCAGTGACTCATCTAAACAACCAATGGTCTCCACAATGGTTGATAAAAACCAATCAATAGAGGATCTAATCAGAGTCATTGATCTCTTCAGTGATTGACCTACTCTGCAACAACATGATTAGCATTTAATCTGGGCAGCAGTTGGCTCAGACAGAAAGCAACAGATACAATCAGGAGCTTTAATGCAGTCAGGTTGATCTGAGGGCAATTTAAGACTATAAGCTGAAATTGCTAGATGAGGATGATGGATGGTGGTGGCGGATGGCAGTGGTAGTGGCAGCAGCAGCGGCAGCCATGGTGATGGTGGTGATGATGATAAACAACCAGTAAAAACAGCTGTCTCTCCTCCCTCGCATTGTACCCTGAGAACCAGAATCATGATCTTGGCATTCCCTGTACCCTTGTGCTATCACAAAGCTAACGTTTCTTTTAAAACGGTTAACATAGCTTTTCTCTTGCTTCTTGATGTAGCTGTTGGGACCCACTCAGATTGCTGAGCTGACATAGGATTTTATTAAACTAAAGATACCTGAAAACCAACACAGCAGAAGACATCCTTCTTGGCTCCCTTAACTGACTAAAAGCAACCACCACGTCTGGGAAACACGGAGAATTTCCTGTCTGGAGAATATGCTCCTGGAAGAATGTACAAATAGGACCCAAAACCCATGTCTGGGGGAGTATGTGAGTGCAAAGTTTATGGACAGACCACTCAAGTGGGTCAGTGAGAATCATCACAAACTTTCTAAACTCTCCTGTGTTCTCCTGGTAAACATTTGTCTCTGCAGAATCTGTTCTTCCCCTGAGAGCCTCTGATTCCTATTCACTCATGAGAGCCTACAGTCCAGCCGCTAATCTGCACCGCTCCTCACTCTGTGCTCTAACGATAAATTTCCTGGTTAGCCTAACAAGCTCTCAGACTTATACCAGGAGTGCTATATGCCCACGTAATCTCACCCGACTTCCACCCTTCCACCATAGCCAAATGCAGCATCCATACAAGGACTTTAAAATTCAGCCAAGTGTCCTGCCCTCATCACCGCCCCACCGCTGCCCCGCCCCCCCCCCCCCCCCCCCCCCCCCCCCCCCCCCCCCCCCCCCCCCCCCCCCCCCCCCCCCCCCCCCCCCCCCCCCCCCCCCCGCTGCCCCGCCCCCCCCCCCGCCCCACCGCTGCCCCGCCCCACCGCTGCCCCGCCCACCGCTGCCCCGCCCCACCGCTGCCCCGCCCCACCGCTGCCCCGCCCCACCGCTGCCCCGCCCCTGCCTGGGAGTGTCTGTCTTAGCTTCCTAGCACCTGACCCTCTTATCACTTCTTGTGATGTTTCCATTGTAGGCAAAGCAGAGGACTATAGACATGAACCAAGCTAGGCTGTCTTGAGAATGTGTTAAGAGTAGGAAGAGAGAGTGTGCAAGGGAGGGAAGGATGGAAACAGAAATAGGAGGAGGGAAAAAAGGGGAGCTGGGATTTTGGAAGGATACAGACAAGAAAGTGAAGGCAACTGCTCTTTTAGGAGAGGTTATGGAAGAAAAAGCTGGAGAAGAGGTGTGGAACTTTCCCATATTTAGGGGTAGGATTCTTTGCCATGTCTCAGTGACAATTCAGAGAATCTGCTCCTCAGTCTATTCTGGCTGATACTCAAACTGATCCTGAGCTAGTGAACTTCGTAGGAGCTGTACGGATAATCACTCCTTTGTAGAGGCAGCATAACCTTCCCAGAATGAGAGAGATGGAGCAGCCCATTTTGTTGGTTTTATAAAAAATACAAACACAAAAGCAACAGTGGACTTAAACAATAAAACAATATGGAAGAAGTAAGCCGTGTTCTAACCATGGGGAAGTAACTTAAATATCCCTAGTTGTCTTCTTATCTATGAAACAAGGCTAATGGCGGCGGCGTAAGGTGTACTGGGAGAATTGCATGAATGAAATTATATAAAGTGCTTGACACAGTGCTCCATAAGGGTTCAATAATAAACACTACCTCCTGAACAAAGGTGCTCTGTCCTCTTCCATCACTTCATTAGTCCATAAGTACTGATATCATTGCTTACTTTTTATCTCCCCCACATCACCTCCACCTGACTTTATGGTTCCTACAAGATGAAAGGCCATCTCCTACTCCATAAGATGTCACTTAAAAGCAGTTAGACCACCATGTTCAAGGGCAGAGTCTACTCTGAATCTAGGTCACCACCATACATGAGCTCACTTGGGCTTATTCTGAATTCAGTGTTGCCCAGCCCCAGGGTAGCATTAGTTACCTGGGATGTTCAGCTAATGCCCCTTCCTGATCAGTCCATGCACCACTTCCTAGAGCCCTACATGACCCAGTGGGCAGTCGTGGAAAGACACATCCACAGCCACTAAGACCTTTGCTGTTAAGAGATCATAAGCTTTCAGAGCAGACAGCTACCTCCATCTCTCAACGACTCTCAGACCTTCTTTCCCTGGATTCAGGAGAAGCTCAGAGGTTAGCCTTCACCTCTAAGTTCTCAATGTCACATGTCCCTCAGAGATGAGGAAGAGCCCTGCCTTCCATAAACTCTTTGCTTTGAGTATCATTCTAGAAACATTCTAAGTACCTCTGACCCAGGCCTAGCCTGGCACTACACATAAGATGAGTCAGGAGTCACATGGCCTCAATCCAGGCTTCTCTCCTTCAGAGACTTCTTTTATCTTCTCTTTACTAAGGCCTCCATGTAGATTCAGTCAATAGCCCTCTTTCCAGGAGAGCAGCCATGAAAAAATTGATTACTCCAATTATGGCTGTGATCTTTGGAATCATTGGATTGCATAAGATCCTACAGGCTGTAGCAACACCATGCTATGGGGTAGCATTCACATCAAGCAGAAGATGTAGCTCTAGCTACCTCATCTTCACTGAAGCTCCTGAACTTAGTGATCCATGTCAGCCACCCCCAGATTTTCTATCCATGCTACCATTGAAGTGGACCTTGGTCTACAGCTACTTAGGGAGGCAGCCTCCAACTCTCACACCTGGGTTGGTCACCCATCAAGTTCCATCAAGGCTTCAGTTGACTTTTGCTAAACTCAGGGTCCTTCTGTGGCCTTCTCCTTTGCTGCAGATGGGTGTTGCACAATACGCCCTCGTAGGCCATTCTGAAGCAGCCTCAGAAAAGAAGCAGCCATGCTTTGTGATGAAGTGACTTCTCATTGTCCTTGTTCTAGCCACAGACATCCACCTTCTACCATGATCTAAACACGATGTAGTAGCACTCCAAAATCCTCACCATCCTGTCTCTGGCACCCCCTTAGAACTCTGTCAACAAGAAGACCCTTACCAGATGCAGTCCCTTGAATTCAAACCAGAATCATGATTACAAATACCTCTTCCACCTCTACCTACAATGTCAGCTGATGCCCATGAGGTTGTGGTGGAAGACCGGGTAGATGCAGTCAGCATTAAAATTGCTCACAATGGCCATCTGTGAAGTTTCCAAGAAGATGTGAGGGGAAAGTGTGTTGTTCTGCTCTTTACCTATAAAACTCAGAACAGGAAAGGTTCCAAGGTGAGAGCAGCAGCCACAACAGGCTTTCTGAGGACTTAGGTAAGACTAACATTAGTGGAGCTGTTAACCTCGAGTGCAGAGACTTGCAGGAAGCCAGCATTCATGGGGGGCACATGGGTAGTGCAACCTCACGAGCAATGTTACAAGATGTGTTAACAGCCAGGCAAAGACCCATATTCTTTCAGCTCAGCCAGCAAGGGAAGGGACCACTGCCCTAGGAACAATGACCTTGTGTTGTGACCTTGTCATTGAAGCAGAGGTTTGAAATGAACCAGAAACAGTTCATCTGTGCTCAAGGTCCATAGAGAGCTTCTGAGTGGGGAGGATCATGACTAAAGGAGACAGTTTCCCCGTCACTGCTAAGGATGCCCACATGCACAGTCATTATGCATCCCTTTCCTGCGGGTTGTTAGGGATCTTCATGAATGAGCCACTGTGGTGGTGTTCCCCTAACTCACAGCTGATACAGTCCAGTGGGCACTCAAAACAGCGATAGCACTGGACTCTCCTACAGTACTGTGATTTCCCCAACACAATAACAAACCAGGGTGACTATAAAGTACAATATGTTGTAACACAAAGCTGTCTAAAAGTTATGTTTATTTTTGAAATTTTCTTTTTATATATTTTGAGAGGTGATTAACTGAAACTCTTGAAAGCAAAAACCATGCATATTTGACAGGAGCCTTTGAAATTTATAGAGCATTAAAAAAATCCAGTGAATTTTATGGAGACCCTGAGAATACATTTGTCTGATGCCATGCACACCTTTGGGGTGGTCTAACATGGGTTAAACACCAGCAGCTTGTGCCAGCTGGCCTTCTTGAGGAATGAACAGACCTCATCTCATTACAGATTTTTCCTCTGTTCAAATGCTTCCCAATGGACCTCTCTCGGCCATAGCTAACAAAGCAGTGGTTCTCGACCTGTGGGTTGTGACCCCTCTGGGGGTTGAACAATCCTTTCACAGGGGTCATATATCAGATATCCTGCATATCAGATATTTACATCATGATACATAATAGTTACAAAATTATAGTTAAGAAATAACAATGATTGTTCTGAGCCTTCATCCAGTAACTGATGGAAGCAGGTGTAGAGATCCACAGCCAAGCACCAGGCTGAGCTCCAGAAGTCCTGTCGAAGAGAGAGAAGAGGGATTCTATGAGCAAGGGGCATCAAGATCATGATGGGGAAACCTACAGAGACAACCAAACCAAACTAGTGGGAACTCATGAACTTTAGACCAACAGCTATGGAGCCTCCATGGGACTGGACTAGGCCCTCTGCATAATCAAGACAGTTGTGTAGCTTTATCTGCTTAAGGGCCCCCCCTGGCAGTAGGATCAGGATCCATCCCTGGTGCATAAGCTGGGCCTTTTGGAGCCCACTACCTATGGTGGGACACCTTGCACAGCCTTGATGCAGGGGAAGGGACTTGGACCTGCCTCAATTGAATGTACAGGCTCTTCTGACTCCCCATGGAAGGTCTTACTTTTTTGAAGGAGGGAATAGGGACTGGGTTTGGGGGAGGGGGAAGGCTGCTGGGGAGGAGGGAAGGGGAGATATGTGGTTGGTATTTAAAATGAAATAAATAAATAAGATTTAAAAAAAGAAATAACAACAAAAATAATTTTATGGTTGTGGAGGTACCACACCATGAGGAGATGTATTAAAGGGTTGCGGCATTAGGAAGGTTGACAACCACTGTGATAAAGGGTTGTATCACAGTGAAATACTTTGAGTTTGATAATACTACCTCCTGACTTGAAGTCAGCTAACTGCAAAGGTCAAGTTATCATAGTGATCTTTGTTTCTAGAGGCAGAAATCCTAAGGATTAAGATCCCTGTGGATGAGTGAGCATGGCCAAGCTTGGTAAGTAGGTTTGTGTAGGTTTTTATCACCAATATGATCAAAGCCAAACTTAATGATCTTCCCCTAGACCCCAGGGTCTATGAATCCCAGGGGAGGGAGTATCATCCAGCTTCAATATTCTCTAACACAGGCTATAGAAAGAGTATCGACTGTATAGCCAGGGGCCATTAGACCTACTGATCTCAGGTCCTCCTCAGACCTAGGGCATTAGTGCACATATTAACCTATCTGCAAGAATTTTCATGTTGATTAAGGAAGAATACTAGTGTGCAGGGAAAGGATGGGATTTACAGTACAAAGACCAGAGTCCTCACCTTGCCTGTACTATTTGCCAGTTGAGTGTTCTGAAACTTGATTTATTTGGCATTCAACACCACTGTGTCCACAGTCAGACTTGTCTTATAGGCACAAGTTCTATGAAGTGATCCATCAGAAAGCATTTAACAAACTGCAAGATATCATGATGTGGAATGTCGTTCTGTATGCTGTGAATGTGTGTTGCTCTGATTGGTTGATAAATAAAATGCTGATTGTCAGTAGCCAGGCAGGAAGTACAGGCAGGAAAAGCAGACAAGGAGAATGCTGGGAAGAGGAAGGTTGAGTCAGGAGTCACCAGCCAGACACAGAGGAGGCAGGATGACAAGGCAAAAATGAGAAAAGCTACCAAGCCATGTGGCTAAACATAAATACGAATTATGGGTTAATTTAAGTTTAAGAGCTAGTCAGTAATAAGCCTGAGCTAATGGCTAAGCAGTTATAATTAATATAAGCCTCTGTGTGTTTACTTGGGGGTCGCGAGTGGGAGAGATTTGTCTTGACTGCTGGCTAGCCAGGACACAGGAAATCTTTTGACTACACTTGGCATACCAACGTGGGGCTCTTGAATTTCTATAAGGCCTAAAAGAATTTAAAAAGGGCTTCTAAACACACAATAATGAAGTAAAAAACAGTTTTCTACTTCATGTCTCATGTGGGTCAAGATATAGAGATGCCAAGCTACAGAGATACTATGGCATGCAGACTTGAGCTACAGTATGGTGGGTTCACAGCATATGGGCTTGAGTGCAGCATGGCAGATTCCTGTCATTGTACACAGTGGTGTCTGCAAGCCACGCAGCATGGTGGGTGGTGGATATAGCCTTTGGACAAAAAAAAAAAGGAAAGAAAGAGAAAGTTTTTGCTGGATGGAAGCAAAAACTTCCAGAGACTTCCCAGAGTCAGTGATGAGCATGGTTCCCCCAGAGCTGGGGGTAAACATAGTTCCACCATGTTGGGAAGCTGAGGTGGGTGGAGCCAGCAGCCAAAGCTGCCATTTCAGTCCTAGTCATGCTGCAGTTTAAAGCAATAGATTCGCAAAAAGACAGATTCAGATTAAATAAACCTCTAAACAGTTTAACAGTGTATGTAAAAATGTACATAGGCTTGGACGAGGGTGGAAAGGGAGTATAGACAGTTATATAAAGAAATAGTTTTAAAAAACAAAGTTTTCAAAGAGATAGTAAAAGTAATATAAAAAGTAAGCCACATAAAGATAGAAATCACACAGAAAGTCTGGATTATATTGTCTTTGGGATTTTTAATTGCAGAGAGACATTTGACTGTAAAAGCTTCTGAGTTATATCATTATGTATATATATATATATATTTTTTTTGTTGTTGTTTTTCGAGACAGGGTTTCTCTGTGTAGCTTTGCGCCTTTCCTGGAACTCACTTGGTAGCCCAGGCTGGCCTCGAACTCACAGAGATCCGCCTTGCTCTGCCTTCCGAGTGCTGGGATTAAAGGCGTGCGCCACCACCGCCCGGCCATTATGTATATTTTAAAGATATTGTGACTTCAAAATTTATGTCTAAGGATATGTTGCTTTGGAAAAGAGGTTCTGCTTTTGTTTCCACAGAAGATGAGAACCTGTGGATTGCTTCCAAGTTAATATGGTTTGATCAAGGAAGACCCCTGCTGAGAGGTCTCCAGATGATCCAACATTCAGAACAGTGTCAAGGCAACTGGCTCAGAGAATACAACATCACAGACTATTCCAGTCAGGACTTGACCATAATTCTTAATTTTCTGAGGATCCCTGTAAAACTACCAGCAACAACCCCATTAGCAGAAAGTAGCCTAGAACACTACGCCCACATTCCCAAAAATGGATTATGGATGTTTGTCTTTATTTAGATTGTTGGTTACAAACTGTTATTGGTCATAGTCAATATCTTTCTAAAAGAAAAAAGGGGGATAGTATATAGATATGATAGGATGAAAGAGTAGATTATTGAACCTACTTTTAAGGAGCAACAACTTGTTTAAAAATGTTTTACCTTGCCATGGATTTTAGTTTATTGATACAAATTTAAATTAATTTTGTTATACTGATATTGTATTATATTTCTACTCTTGTTTAAAGTATTTTGTTTGTGCAACTCATTTGAAATTGTAGTGTATAGTTGAGAAATACATATTAATAATTAGTCATCTATGATAATCAAACTTTTTGTCATGTTAGTTAAGTTTTCTAGGTATACATAGATATAATTCAATTAGGTAGGTAATTTTCAAACACTTTCAAGACCTACAGAATATGGCATTTAAAATGTTTTAAAAACTTAGACTCTCTGGACAATGAGACATAGCTGCTCCTGGCAGCACCAATTACTTCAACAAGAATGATGGTCATTGAATAAACTCATTATGAGTTTGCTTTCTTTGTGGCAAAAGTTAGCCACTGGGGGGTGGATACCCTTGCATCGACTGATTGACAATATGTTGTATAAACTGGACATGCAGGACCCGTAGGAAGGTGACCACTGAACTTTATAAGGCAAGATGGTCCTTCAAGTTCCTGCTTCACAGAAGAGACTGCCAGACATTCTACAGGACACCAAGAGAAGTGACTGAGAGACTCTAGGCCTGTAGGTTGAAGATGGATGCCCCAACATTGCAGAGGAACTTTGGATGACTGTCCAGGAAATCAGCTGTCTCTGTCATTTCCAGAGTTTTGAAAGTTGCTTACAATGCATTTCCTGTTTACTTATGTAACATTATATCCTTCTGGGGTCTTTGATGTAGTTGAAGACTAGATAGTTATAATTATAATCTTCCTTTGTTATGATAAAAGATAAATTAGATAAGAAACTTTAGACTCACAAATATAGGATAGATAGAATATTTTCTTTAATTTTGCCAAATACAAATGGACTAGATATTGTAACTATAATACTTGCTTGGTAACTGTTCTATCATATGTAATTTTACTATGTTAAAGTTAAAACCTTCCTTTTTGATTATACAGAAAAGGGGAAATGCTGTGGAATGTTGTTCTGTATGCTGTGAATGTGTGCTGATCTGACAGGTTGATAAATAAAATGCTGATTAGTAGCCAGGCAGGAAGTATAGGTGGGACAAGCAGACAAAGAGAATGCTGGGAAGAGGAAGGTTGAGTCAGGAGTCACCAGCCAGACACAGAGGAGGCAGGATGACAAGGCAAAAATGAGAAAAATACCAAGCCATGTGGCTAAATATAAATAAGAATTATGGTTTCATTTAAGTGTAAGAACTAGTCAGTAATAAGCCTGAGCTAATGGTTAAGCAGTTATAATTAATATAAGCCTCTGTGTGTTTACTTGGGGGACGCTAGTGGGAGAGATTTGTCCTGACTGCCAGCTGGCCGGGACACAGGAAAACTTCCAACTACAGTACCATGAAAGAATCAGTCGACAAGTCCAGAAGACAAAAGCTGATGGCCTTTGTTATTTTCAACACACTCTAGCTGGGCAAGAGCAGATATTTAATATGTGCTAATGGAGTGAATGAAACTGACCCAAACCTTGAGAATTAGTGTGTTTCATTCATTAACTAACCATTAGTGACCTGATTAAAAGAAGCATGAGCAAGCATGCAGCAGTTACCCATTTATTGACCCCACTGTCCTGCATGCTTAACCTGTGCTTTTAAGTTTGGTGCATGATAAGAACTCATATAGACAAGGTCTTTTCCCTGGTGGAGTCTTCCTCATTGCTGTCTAGTTCACCCAATGTAGGCTTGAATTGTATAAGTGTAGTTCTGGGCAAGGGGAAGTGGGGGTTCAGTGACATTGAACTTCATATAATTTCAAAGCATCTGTTATTGAAGAAAGAGTCTGCAAAGACCCAACTTTCTTACCCCCCCCTTTTTTTTTTTGGTTTTGAGGTTTATAAAAAGGAAATGTTAGGCTATTGGAGCTGCTTCTACAGGATGCTACTGCCTGACCAAGATGTGACACCTATAGTTCTGGTACTTGGCTTTGTGGCCACTGCCCTCACACAGAAGGAACTTGGCCTTTTATACTTCAGACATTTTCGACCTAGAATACTTCTTCCAACTCCCTAATTGTGTCTGTAGTTTCCTCCATTAGCATTGTCTTTAATTACCTGGTGAAGTAGCTCCTGGCCCTCCAATGTGCATGCATGACAGTGGTGGTGGTGAACATATTGAGCCAGAGCAGTCTGAATATATTGTTTTGTATTTCCTAAGAGTAAGCTATCTCATGGGCAACAGATGAAAGTGTTCAGGGTCAAGGGCCTTGGGAGTTAAGGCAGAGGCTAAGGCACGGGAGCCAAACACTTACCACTCAAGTATGTAATCTAACAAGTTCTGGTTTTGATAGTATAACATTTGCTTAGGTGTTATACTATAATAGAGTTGTATCTCATTGATACACATTTTATCATATACATTTAGTGCTATACAATAGCTCACATTTGTTAGTTTTAATTAATATTTACTGAGCTTTGATTTTGCCAATATCAACTTTGCTGTTTTTCCAGTACTGTCATGAGAGGTTTGAGTGTTTTGACAGGTATGAATAACAAAAATGTCACATACCTATAAAGCATTGGAAATATGAGTGAGGGAATAACTACATTTAACTTTTTGTTTGTTTGTTTTGGGGTTTTTTGTTGTTGTTGTTTTGGTTTTAGTTTTTGGTCTTTCAGAGACAGGGTTTCTCTGTGTTGCCCTGGCTGTCCTGGAACTCACTCTGTAGATCAGGCTGACTTTGAAGAACTCAGAGATCTGCCTCCTGAGTGTGGGGACCAGAGGTGTGTGCCATCATTGCTGGCTTAAATTGGTTTTAAATTAAACTCTCTTTATGATTCAGCTCTGATATAAGCATTAACATTTTCAAATTTCCAGATTTGGTCATCTTTCTCTACAATCACAACCGTATTGCTTACTTTTGTGTTGAGATGGCTGTGAGAAAACCATCACCAGGACAACTTATAGAAGGAAGAGTCTATTTGGAGTTATGGTTCTGGAGGGATAAGAGTTCATGGGGAAGCATGGTATCAAGCATTGGACATTGTGGTAAGAGCGGAGCTAAAAGATACATCCCTAACAACAAGCATCAAGCAGAGAAAGCAAACTGGAGGTGGTATGAAGCTTTATACCTTCAATGACCTCCAATGACATACTTCCTCCAACAAGGTTGTACCTTCTAAACCTCCCCAAACTCTGTCACTATATGAGTAGCAAGTATTCAAATATCAGAGCTTATGGAGAAAGCCTCGTTTAAACCACCACAACAGCCTTGGTATATGGTTTATAATGCATTGAAAACAAATATTTAGGTCAGAGGGATGTCCCAGTGGGTAAGAGCTCCAGCTATGCAAGTTTAGAGACCTGGGTTCAATCCCAAGAACCCACATAAAAAGTTGGATACATTAGCTCACATCTGCAATCATTATACTCCTACCCTGAGATGGAGGTCAGCTAGGTAGGCTAGAGTGAGCCACCCAGAACCTGAAACAATTGGGACCCTGCCTCACCAAGACAGAAAACAAGAATTGAGTCTTCAAAGATTTATTCTGACCTCAACATGTATGCTGTGGTATGTGTGGGTGTGGGTGCACATATACACATATAAATTAAAAAAAAAAAACAGTTTGCTTATATAACCCCTTGTATCACCCTAAGCAGCATGTAGCATGAGATCATGGACTTAACACCTAGGAAATACTGTCTCGAGAAATACTGTCTTCCAACTGCCTTGGAAGCTGAGCTCCTTCTAAAATGTGTGTGCACAGGGAGGGGAACGCTATGATGAGAGCGGTGACTGTCATTAGGTGTGGAAGGTGGACCTAAGAAACTCGGGCTCTTTCCTGAGCTCTGCTAAAAGCCTCTGTGACCTTGGCCCTTTCCCCTCTTGGAGCCTCAGTTTCCCTACCTGCTCTGTGCAGGCTGGAGCAGAGACCTGAAGACTCTGCATCTGTGCTCTGGATTGCTGATTCCTCTGCAGCTGAGTCAAGTGTGTTTAAGTAAGCAAGCCACCTCCTGCCGGCCTCACCGGCCTCTTATCTTAATAAGTAATGAGTGTGCCAAGGGCTGACAATGACATATTTTGAAAATAGTTTTAATGCATAGCTGGCAGAGGACCTGTTGGGCGTTGACAAATTACACAAACAGAGATGATGAGGGCGCATCAAATATTAACAGCCCCGGGCCCGGGCGGTAATGGGGAGTCTACCCGTGTCTTACATAAGCCTGTTCATGTTCGACCCAGACAGGCACTTTTTTCAGCCTACCCAGGCAAGCACATGGATAGCTTTCAGTGAATTGAAGCAGCCAAAGCTAATTTTTGTTGGTGACCTTTGGCTTTAGTTCAATTTATTCTGGGAGGATATTTGAGAGCCAGTCTCTTTTAAATGGGCCCCTTTATTCCTTGTATAAATATTGCAAATTGGATTTCCTTTTTTGGATACTGATTCCCATCTCAAGAGTTCAAAATTTACTAAGAAAAGCATTAAAATTAATACAGTATCACTTATGCACATGCAGTCCTGTGCCTGTAATGTTTCTCAATGTTTTAATGCACAACAGGAAAGCAACTTGTGTGGGATTTTGCGACCCAAGATTGATTGATTTCAACTCCTTAAATATTAGTACTATAAAATTTAAGTCATTTTCCCAATAACTATTTAATCAGTCTTTGTCACTCCAAATTTCTTTCAACTGAATTCAAATTTAAAGTGAAGTTTTCTAGAATGATCTCTGATGATTTGCAGTGTAGAAATACTTTGTTTTAATCTGTATCCCTTACTCTTCCATGTTAATGAGATATTGATGGGTTTTTACTGTGAGTAAATGATTGTACTTTAATCTAAATAGGGTGGCCAGATTTGCCAATAAGAATACAGGATGCTGGTAAAGGCCCTTGTCACTGAGCTCCAGGCCTGGGTTCCATTCTGACACCCACATAGTAGAAGGAAAGAATGCCTGCAAGCTGTCCCATGATTACGTGTGTCACACACACACACACACACACACACACACACACACACACACACTACATAATCAACTTTAAAATATACAGGATGCCCAGTTGCCTCTGCTTTTCTGAAGTACAATTTAAAATATTTTTAGTTTAAGAATATCCTTTACTATTTATTCTCAATTAACTAATTAATCAAGGGTGTGTGCTATGGCACATGTATGGTGGTCAGAAAACAACTTGCAAGGGTCAGTTCTTTTCTGCCTTCTGGGTCTGGAGACCAGTCTCGGGCTGGCAGCCTGGGCAGCAGGTTCCCTACCCACTGAGCCAGCTTGATGGCTCTGTTTCCTCATTTTCATGCTTTTTTCATGAAATTTTTTGAGACACAGTAAAATTACTTCTTTTTTGTCTAATTTAAAATTTTAATTGGTCATTTTATATCTTACCAGGAAACCCTGAAATGAAGGCTTATCACCTTTGTCTTTAAATGAGCTGTAATTTCGGCTTTGCAGGCCAGAAACAGCTGCCAGACTGGAGTGCAATCTCCTGAGTCAGGCTTTGTATCAGGCAGACAAGTGGCCGGCTTTCAACAACACCAAAGGCTGAGTGACATTTCATTTCCACGTATCTGAAACAGGCATTAAAATAGAATCCCTCTAATCATTCAAAACTGCAAAAGCATCACAGGTCTACAAAAACACTAGGCTGCCTAGCTTTGGTCCAGGGTCCTGGTTGGTCACTCCTCCAAAACATCTGAAGGTGTATCCCACTTGGAGAAGGCTACCCACCCTCCAGAGATCCTCTACCCCTGGTGTGTGTGTGTGTGTGTGTGTGTGTGTGTGTGTGTGTGTGTGTGTGTGTTGGGGGAATGCCATTCATTCCCGTGGCTGCTGAGCATCTGAAATGTGATTGGTCAGAACTGAGAAGCGCTGTCACACCAGACTTCAGAGCCTTCCAGTTCATATGAACAAAAGAAGGAAAGGCCTCACTAATCTTTGTTTTATATCGACTTCATGCTGAAATGATAATATTGTGGAGATATAGCCATAGACAAAATTATTTAAGTCTTATGGCTAAAATGAATTTCCCTTTTTTTCATGTGTTTTTTAAATGTGTTTACTAGAAGATATAAGGTTACATGCACAGCTCCCCTTTGTGTCTCCTACATTACTATTGATCTAGAGCTTGTCAGCACCTTCTCTGTAGGAACCATAGTCTGATCCTCCTTCATGGAAGCCACCCTGCCCCAGGCATTCCGGTCACTTGGGACATGAGAACAAGAAAGAGATAGTTCATATACTCTGGTCACTTCTCTAGTGTCATCTGATCATATATGTGAGTGAAAATCCCAACTGTGAGAGTCAAGGGCAGGAACTAGCACTTTGACCTGACTGTAGGGAAGGCTCCAAAGAAACAGTCATCGATGATCTGACCTCTGAGAAAGCAGCACTATGGAATGAAGGAGTAATGCAAGGGAAGGGAAATAATGGCGGGGGCAGGGGGAGGCAATGGACACAGTAGAACACGTCAGAGTTGGAGGAAGACCATGAGGCTTCTGTATTGGGGTACTATATTGTGGTGGCGGGGAGGCTTGGTGAATATGAAGTTGTTTCACTGGTAGGTGAAGCCAACAACTCTTTTTCTCTATTCCAAAAGACCAATGAGAAGCCACTGAGGGTTTTGGTCACTGGATGGAGACCGTAGTAGGGACATCACAATACTTGCCTTCCATAAGCTTCTCCCTGCAAGACTGACTCTGGGGAATAAATAAACTCCCTCATGACCATCTTTAGCAGATGGTGAGACAAAGGTGGTGTCTGTTGATGTACTTTCCTAGCATTTCCTAGTGTTTCATGTGATCTTACTCCTGGGTGTGTGGTCTGCCGTGCCTCTGTTATGGGTGGCTTTAAAATCACACCTGAAATCTATATGTGCCCGAAAAGTGGAAAAACAAAACAAAATGCTGACAGGGGAATATGACATGGTCACTTCATGATGGCCAGGTCAGAGTTGAGAGGGAAGAGCGAAATCTAGGATTCAGGAGTCTTAGATAACTGCAGACTGAGTATGGAGTAGCTCAAGTGCTGTTCTGGAAGTTTCAACCCTAAGTGAGCCCAAGAAAAAATGTCAGAGGGTTGCTTAACCATACCACAATGTCACTTCTACAAGAATGCATACTGTGTATACATGCACGCATATGCTATGGCACCCACACACTACTATTACAAGTTTCTATTATGCCATGGTCAAGGTCAGCCACATAAGCTCTTCGTATTTTTATTATGCTGTAAATTTCAGTGCTGACATGGTCACAGAGTGATGAGAATTATGGCTCATGTTTCACAACGTTTGCATTCAGTTTCCTGCTGAGTGTTTCCTATCTTACCACATCCCCCACACTTTATTTCACCCCAGTCCCTCTGCAGTGTGTGCTCTGGGAGAGGTAAGGTGTCTGGGGGAAGAGGCTCCAGTGGCTGCTGTCAGTACACAGAGGCAGTTGTCTCTTTCCACAGTGCTTAGAGAAAGCCAAGCCAAGAGAAACAGGGATGCTAGATGATGCCTGCCCTGGTGGCCTGCCACTCCTGAAGGAAGCTCCATTCCCATTCATCAAAGTCTAGGTTAGAGGTGCAGAGATAGCTTCTCCGTAGACACTATGGTGGTCTGAATGAAGATGCCCCCCCCATAGACTCATAGGGAGTGGTCTTATTGGAGGTGTGGCCTTTTTGGAATAGGTGTAGCCTTTTCAGAGGAAGCATGTCACTGGGTGTGGGCTTTGAGGTTTCAGATGCTCAAGCCAGACCCAGTGTGGCTCACACTCTTTTTCTGCTGCCTGATAATCCAAAAGTAGAACTTGCAGCTACTTCTCCAGCACCATGTAGGCTTACGTGTCACCATACTTCCTACCATGATGACAATGGACTAAGCCCTGAACTGTAAGCCAGCCCCAATAATGTTTTCATTTGTAAGAGCTGCCATGGTCATGGTGTCTCTTCACAGCAATAGAAACCCTAAGACAGACACTTCGCGGTTGCTGTCTTGCACTTCCTTCGGTTGAATGAGCCCATTCTGCTTCCTCTGCATCCTCCCCTCTGGCCACTTTCACTTTCAGGGATCTGCATTAGTTTACCTGGGACACTTTACCAGATAAGGTGCAGAGCAGTGGGAGAAACATTCTGTGGAGGCCTGGGTACATTTGCTGGCTCATTTTTAGTGAATGACTCAATTTTGCCTGAAACAGATATTCAGCTCCTGTACTGGGGTGGTGGGGGTGCTTGCTGGCTTGTGAGACAGTAAGGATTTGGGCAGTTTGTGCTGTCCCTTTCTTCATGACACTCCTAACAGTCCTGATGAAAGCTCTGGTCTGAATAACTTTCTTTATTCCTTCAGTATTGCCAAAGGTGATTGGATTGACCTAAGTTGGGCCAATCAGTCCATTTCTTTTCAAAATATGAAAGACTCAGCACAGCTGGCTGTCCTGACCTGGGAGTTGTGAAGCCAGGGAAAGTTGGATCACAAATAGCAATTGAATAAACTCTAGAAGGGAGATGGGAGAGACTTAGAAAGAGAGACCATGAGAGAGGAAGGGGTAGACTTGGGAAGGGCAGATACAATAAAAGGCCAAATGGTCCCCAAATAAAAAGACAAAGGGATAGCAGCTGGTGCTGCCACTCGTGATGAGCAACCACACTTCCTCATATCGGGGTCATAAGCTTGCTCTGCATCTCTCAATACATCATTAAAGTTAGCTCAAGTGAAGCTCAGCATCACTGAGTTACAAAGACTGGTCTCATAGGGGAAGAGTGGCCCACTGGTCTGTGTCCTAGAGATATTGCTAGGATTTGGCACATGATGAAACGAGACCCCAGGCACAAACTCTCTCATCATTAATTTTAGGAACTCATTCCTTGTTTTAAGGATGGGCTTCTAAAGGAGCTGAGACAAACAGAACATCATTCTTCATCAGCTACTCAGGGATAATTAGCTTAGGGTATCTTCAGAGGAAGGAGGCAAGTGCAGGGCCATACAAGGAGGACCTAGAGCCAGGTCTGAGCACCTCTGCAATTCCCTGTCTTCCTCTAGAAGACGGCCAGTTCCGTTCATATCTACAGCTGCTCCAACCAAGGGGTTTTCCTTACTTATATCCACATGTAAATACACAGTCATTCACTTAGCGCTGGATACAAGCTGAGAAATGTATAGTTAGGTGACTTCCTCTTTATATGAATACATAGGATATATTCACATCAAATGCCAGTGAAGTCATGAGTTGATGTAACCATATAGGACCACTATGCCATGTGCAGTTTGTTCTTGATGGAAACACCATTATGTAGTACACAACTGTGAATGTTTACATATATATTTACTCCATACATACATACATACATGTATATATCCCACTATTAGGTGATAAGGAAAATGATTGTGAAAGACAGAACTGAGTTCAGAAATAAATTTTCTTCCTTCCTTACCATCTCCCTTCATAGCAAATGGCTGGGTTTTTTTTTTTTTTTTTCCCATAGCCCATGAGACCTGATCTGATTTGTAGGCAGAGTCTTCTTGTGTTCAGCGACTTCTGCATTGTATAAAGCCTTGGCAGAGGCCCAGAGAAATGATACATGAATAACACTTTGGCTTTTTCCCAAGTGCAGTTGACTTTGCCACTGGGGGTTTCCCCATGGCCTGAATACATGTTCCCGTGGTACCCAGAGATGCTGCAGTGAGCCAATGTTCTTGGCATTCAGCAGGCTAGGATCTTGTCTCTTGCGGCAGGTGCTGTGGCTTTCTTAGGTGTTTCATGTGCAGCAGTTCTCTAAATCATTCGCTGGTGAGAATACTTTGCCAGAGACCACAGCCAAAATCTCTTCAGTTAAGACTCTGAAATGGAGTCACCCCTGGGCTGGAGAGATGGCTCAGAGGTTAAGAGCACTGACTGCTCTTCCGGAGGTCCTGAGTTCAATTCCCAGCAACCACATGGTGGCTCACAACCATCTGTAATGAGATCTGATGCCCTCTTCTGGCCTGCAGACATACATGCAGGCAGAACATTGTATGTATAATAAATAAATTTAATAAAAAGAAATGGAGTCACCCCAAGAGTCCATGGGGATGCATTTCATGACCTCAATAGATAACTGAATCCTCGGATGCTTAAATTTCATAGACAAAATAACTTAGTGTTTGCACATAATTTTTGCATAGATATTATATCATCCTGAGGTTAGTGGTGATAACAAATATAAGGTTAATGTCCTGTAAATAATTGTTATACTGTGTGGTGGTGTGAATGAGAATGGACACCACAGATTTATATATCTGAATACTTGGTCTCCATTTGTTGAAACTGTTTGAGAAGGATTAGGAGGTGTGGACTTGTTGGAGAAGATGTGTCCCTAGGGGTGGGCTTTGAGGTTTCAAAAGCTCAGGCCATTTTTCATTAGCCCTTTCTGTCTAGTGCTTGTGGATCATGATGTGAGCTCTGAGTACCACGCCAGTACCATGTCTTCCTGCCTGCCACCATGCTCCCTATCATGACTGTCCTGGACTCTAGTCCTCCAAAACTATAAGCCCCCAAGAAACTATTTCTTCTATAAACTGCCTTGGTCTTGGTGTCTTCTTATCACAGCAATAGAAAAGATATTAAGTTATAGTATATTGATCAATAATATAGACAAGAAAGGAGTCTGTATGTTGAATACAGATACAACCATTGTAGGTTTAACTATGTTTTCAGTCCTCAGATGAGTACATGGATGAAAGCTACATATAGAGGCTGTCCATCTATCAATCCACTACTTATTACCTTCCCACTTGCCTTTAACACATTATGAAATTTTATTTGTTTAGATTCTGTCTTTTCATTAGCACACTTTTCAACTGTATGCAACTCCCTCCCACCAGGAAATGGTAGACACCATTTTGCCTATGGCACATAAAACAAATAGAACTGAGAGACACCACCAAACATTGCTAGAGGCACCTGGCTTGAACATGGTCTGTCCTCACAGGCTCATGTAGTGTGGGGCCTTGGCTGTCAGCACATGAGCTTTGGGGAAGTAATTGGTCATAAGGGTCTGACCTAGTCAATGGATTGACCCCTTGATGGTGTCATAATAAAATAGCATTATTTGGAGGTGTGAAAAGTACAACATGGGTCTGATTGGGAGAAGTATGCCACTGGGGAGGAGGGCATAGCTTTGGAGGGCATTTCCTAATGGCTTCCTCTTATGTGTCCTTCCTCTGCCTCCTGCTCACCTTGATCCAAGCCACACATGTGCTCCCTACATTACCCCATCAGGACTTGTACCCCACCATGCACAGGGGCAGAAGCAACAGAGTGAAATGGCCGTGGGATGAAACATCTGAAATCATGATCCCGAATGATTCCTTCCTCCTTAAGTTGATTATGTAAGGGATTCTGCACAATGATAAAAAATGATGCACACTGTGTTGTATAGAGTGGCTAGAAGTCAGGGGACAGCTAAGTAGCCTGAAGCACACAGGGAAGCCTCCACTCCAAAAAATCACATGACCACACTATCACCAGTGCAGAGCCCTAAGTTAGCATGCAAATTCCTTATGTGACAGAGATTCCCATGAACACTTGTCTACTGAACATAAGACATGTCCATTATGCCTGTAGCCTAGAAGCGAGCCTCAAGTCCCTCTGTTCTTGAGCCTCACTTCTAGAAGGATTCTGGGCAGGAGTGGGAGGGAATAGGAGACAGCACAGGAGTCTACTTTGCCTTCTCAGTCCCTCATCTCCATCACCCTGTCCAAGTCAGAGTGTCACTGGCTGGTTCATAGGAGAGGACTGTAGAAAGCTGCTTGACTCTGGCCTGGGTTGCACCCTAGGATCCTTCTATTTGATGCACAAACCCACTGAGATCATGAGCATTACTGTCCTCTTGAAGCAATGGATAATGTATTATCTACTTTTACATAATTTTGAACAAACAAACTCAGAGAATACATTAATGGAAGATTTACTGTGGCTGGGGGTTTTAGAGGGCGTACCCCATGACCATGTCTTGGACTAGATGTCCTGATGGTAGGAGCATATAGCAAAGGATCTTCTTCACGGCTCAGGAAGCAAAGAGGGAAATACTGACATTTTTAACACCTTTCTCTTTTCCGTTTCATCTTGTCAAGGCCTCCAGCCCTGGGGATGGTGCTCTCCACATTGAAGGGAGACCTTCTCTCCAAAAAACGTCTCTGAAAACACCTCACAGACATACCACAGTCAAGCCTCCACTGTTTCCTCGGGGATTCCAATTCCAGCCAAATTGACAATGAGGGTTAATGTCACAGGACCTAGTTCACCCTACTCTCTTCAGATGGAGGATGAGGAAGTCTCCTGAAGTGGTGCCGAGTACCGGTGTCCTGAACCTTTGGATTTCGCCATTCCTCTCGACCTCATGGTCAGGGAAAATGCCATCGGAACTTTCAGAACATTACCTTACCATTTTAGAATTTTCTAGGTGTGGTGGTTTAGATGACAATTGCCCCCCCCCCATAGGCTCATATATTTGAATGCTTAGTTCCCATTTGGTGGAATTGCTAGGGGATGTGGCCTTGGAGGAGGTGTGTCACTGGGGGTGAACTTTGAGGTTTCAAATGCCCAGGTGTTTCCCAGTCTCTCTCTTTCTCTCTTTGCTTTTTTTCTTCCTGCTTGTGGATCAGATGTGAGCTCTCAGCTACCACTCCAGCACCATGCCTGCCTGCCTGCTGCCATGCTCCCTACCATGATGGTCATGGACTTGCCCTCTGAAACTGTAAGCAGCCCCTAATTAAATAATTTCTTTTATAAGTTACCTTGTGTTTCTTCACATCAGTAGAGCAATAACTAAGACAGCAGTTCTATAGAATTATATGTTTGTTTGGAGGATTTATATAATATTTAGAGGCTTACTGTCAAGATTTGTGATTTATGGTTTTATGATCTTTGTGATTTATGGTTTTGTGATTTATGAGGACTGACAATTTCAAAATTTGTAGGGCAAGGCAGCCTGTGGGAGGTAATCCTTCCGTCTTTGGGAGTATTTTCTTCTTTTCTGGGGATTGTGCTTCTCTCTAAGGCCTTTGACTGATCAGATGAGAGACCCTCTCATTTTATGAAGGGGAATCTCCGCTGAGTACAGTTTAATGGGCACACAGTACCACAGCTACAGAATGCCTTCCTAGGGTGCTTACATTCACGTTTCGTCAAATAACTAAGTACTACGGGACTAGCCGAGTTCTACATGAAATGATCGAATCTAATAAATGGCGGATTCAAATTAAAGTTGTGCTTGCTCCCTTCGATGTATCCACCTATTTGTTAGCAGGTGCTAGCCTTCTGCAGAGGCAAGAGCAGGCCTCCCATATGCATGAGCCCCTCCACATACACACAGGTCTGAGAGCCTGATCACGCCTGAGTCATGGCATGGATGCTTCAGGGTAGGGCTGAAGCAGATCCTAGAGCAAGCTTTGGAAGTCAAACTGTCACAGGTCAGAGGGCACATCACACCCCACCCCTCACCTTCAAAGGAAGGGTGCTGAGGCCCAAGTTCCACACAGTGCAACCCTGATCCAGAAACCCCAAGAAACAACAGTTTTTCTCTATGTTTAGGCCCCTAGCACACCTCAGCACACCCCAGCGCACCCCAGCGCACCCCTGCTGCCCTGTCATCCCCCAAGGCTCTGTCATCCCCCAAGGCCATTCCTCAGAAGCCAGCTGTTGTGAGTGAGAAGATGAAATGTGTCGGTTCTATTTGCTGCGAACTTCCAGGAGGCCGCAGGAGTCTTCTTTCATTTTCTCTGTTGGAGAGAAACGTTTTCTGACAGGAGGATGCCATCTTTCCCATCCTGGTAGTGAGAAGAGATAATCCTTTCTCTTCAGTGAGAAGAGAACACTTCCACTCCTGACTCACAGGGCGGGGCAGGTCTGCTTTGTGGAGGTTTGTTTGTTGAGGTAATTATATAGGTAATGCCCACCTATTGAGGGCATTAAAGATGGAGGCTGTAGGAGTTTTGTGTGTCTGCCTGAAGACCCAGGAGAGGTTCTGCAACCTCGTGGATTTGCGGAACGAGAAAGCAAGACTCCTTCTAGCAGGACAAAGGGTGGGCGGCCTTGGTTTGGGAACAGAGCTCTGGAGCCTTTTACTGCCCTTGTGCCGGACCTGCCTGCCGTTCAGGGCCCTTCTTCCGGTCCATCTGGGGGTGTGTAATTGAAGACACCTCCAGACACCATGTTTTGTGCCAGGACTTTCGTTCATCCAAGTTCTGCATCCATCTCCTCTTCTTAATTGCCCTAATCGAGGTGGGGTGAAGTATCATCTATAAACCACGCATTCTCTCATTTCAAGGATGTGGGAGCTTGGGGAGTTGACCTCATCTAGCTAGTGCTGATCCAAAGCCCCCATAACATGGTGACATATGCAATTTTACAAGGAAGTTCTTAGTAGTGTATTATTAATAATTAGGCAGATATTGTAGGCACTGAGGATCTAAACAGATAAAATATAGCAAAAGTGTGGGTGTGCATGTGGTGAGTGAACAAACCCTGAACTTCCCAGCAACTCTATACTAGATTATAAACGGCTCAACAAGTTCCTCTTCTTAGAGAAAAATATATTAAAACACATCTACCAAAAGATGACTACAAGATCAAGGTTAAGCCCAGGAGAACACAAATGTAGTAACTTTATAACATTGTGTATAGTTTACTACTGGACAACATAGATTGTTTTTTTTTTTTTTTTTTTTTAGTCTCAGGTTATCAAAAAAGGTAATCTGCTTCAGGGGAAAAAAGTCACCTTTCCCAGACTGTAGTTTTCAATCCACAGGAGGTTTACATTTTAAGATAGACCCGTCAGGAGACCTTGCTTCTTCATTCTGTGATTAATTGGGAAACACTACACTCATTCATTTCCTTAATGAGCGTGTTTTGAGCACGTACTGTGAACCAGGCAACTTCTAGCAGCTGTGTGTGTGTGTGTGTGTGTGTGTGTGTGTGTGTGTGTGTGCAAAGCCACTAAACCAAAAGCAATTGACACATATGTGTGTGTATGTCTGAATATATATATATATATATATATATATATATATATATATATATATATTCAGATTCAAGTCTGAAGCTTTCAGAGTGAAAGGAGCATGTGCTCTGGCTTGAAATATGGAGTCTAGGAGATCTAGAGGGAAAATAAAAGCATTTTGGGTCTGAGAAGGATGGGTTGCAGAGGAGCACCCGATTAGAATGTTCTACTCACAGAAGACTATGAGAAGAATTTGCAGGAGGCTTGGGGTAGCACTGGTTTGGTCTCTAGTATTGAAAGAGAACGTGCACACACTCATCATCAGTACTTATTTGTACCTGGCAGGATGTCAAGCTTGCTGAGTCAAAGGTTAACAAGAAGTACAGAGTGCTCAGACTTGAAAGGATCTCATCACTGACTTGGTTCCCTTCCTTTCCAAATTCGGGGTTTGTCAAATTCTGTGAATTTTAAGGAGGCGCTTCCCAGGCTTCCAGTTAAGTGAGAGGGCACTTGAGTGGGACCCGACTAGTCAGCTCAGGCTGGGTTGTGCTTTCACAAGTGAGACCAGTTCTTTCCGGCTTACTGAACAGTGAAAGTGTTTTTCCTGCTCCTATGACACAGCCATCCTGGAGCGGCTTTGTTTTTGCTTATAGCTTCTTCATTCTAGAGCTGCTGAACAAGAGACTCTTGTCTGGGACACGCTGGGTCGTTTGGCAGGAAAAGGAAAGTCTGGTGGACCATGGCTTTCAACGCTCGTGCTTGGCAAGAGCACCCACTGTTTCTGCCTACGCTTGTGGGTCAAGACCAAGACGCACTGTCCAGACATGTACCAGTGCAATAGGAAGGCATTTTCTTTCTCCAGGAAACAGGAAAAAAAATGTTTTAATTAATGATGTCACCTTCATCATGGGGTTCAGCAGCACCCCGCCCCAACTTCTCTAGTGCAACTTGGTGAGAGACTGTTTTACATGTTGGGTCTTACCAGCACACTTGGTTTGGTGCAGTTGTGGCAAACGGTGCCACTTGGTCACTGAGGTCTGTTCTGCTGTGCTCCTGGCCCACCCCGCATCTAGATGTGTCTATGGGACTAACCCCTACCAACTGTTCTCACCAATTTCCGGCCGTAACGCTGAAGCAGCACACATGTATCTCCTCCACTGTGCATGGCAAGTTGTGGAGCATGTAAGAGTGCAGGCAACGGCATCCAGAGTGGAGGGTGGTGTGGAGGTCCAGTCTAACTAACAACTTATAAACAGTAAGGGCTTCGTAAAGTCCACAACTGAGCTCTCAGTTACTGGGTCACTTACGGATGACATTGTGAATGATTGTGAAAATGAACCCAGAGGTTTCGCTATGATAAAAAAAAAAATCAATTTTAATTCCTATTCTCACCTCTACTGGGGGGCTGACAAGACAGTTCAACATGTAAAGGTGCTTGCTACCTTTACACCTGCGGTTGAGGGCCAAGACCTACATAGAGGGAAGAAAGAACAGACCCACGAAAGTTGTCCTCTGACCTCCATACACGAGCCATGACACAGACGCACCCACCACACACACACACACACACACACACACACACACACACACACACACAAATAAAACAGCAAAAGCACCCCCTTTCCACACCACATCAGGTAGAGGACTGGACTGTGAATCACAGAGCCAAGGATCTGGTTTCCTTTGCTCCTTAATAACCACAGGGTGCTGGCACCTTTCCCTCCCTGGGCTTACGTGCTGGTCAGTTTTCATCACTGTGACACATGCCTGGAGGAAATCTGTTGAAACAGGAAAGTTATACTTTGGCTCCTGAGTTTAGAGGCATCAACGTCCTGTTTGCCTTTGGTCTGAGGGAGGCAGACATTGTGAAGTTGGGTGTGGTAAGGAGACTGCTGAACTCCAAGTAGCCAAGGATCAGAGGCCAGGTGTCCTTCCAAGGTCAGTGGTCTGTTCTGATCCACTTCCTCCAGGCAGACCCCCAACCTCCAGCCAATGGGTTAGCTCACTGAAACAGTCAGAGGCACCATGAGTGCCATGAGTGCCTCTCAGTGACCAGCCCACCAGCTCACAACTAGATCTTTATCACATGAGCCTTTGGGGAGTCACTTCATGTCCAGATCTTATCAACTGTCTTCTTACCATGTGAGAGGTGAGACGGCATGCCAGTCACATGCCATCGTCATACTTCGCACCTGCTGTACTATTGATTATGTAATCCTTTTTCTTTAATGCTACTAAAATGTCAAGTATTTTAATTGTCACTTAAAATCACCCTCCACATTTAAGATGTGCTAGATTCTTAAATATCCCCGTCTCTTTTTGACATTCTGGCATTGACATTCTTATAGCTCTAACGGAAATAGTCCGAGCCATCGCCTAACTTCCTTTGAACACAGTCTAATCAACACCGTGTTTGGACATTGGAAAAGCCATTGGCTCTTGTCCTAAAGGCACCGTAGCAGCTGCAGCTGATTCTTAGCAAAAGTCTTAGAAAATTGTTGACAGCTGTGCCAGTGACTACTCCTCCACGGGATTTAATTTGGGTTCCTGCCTCCTTGTTACTTATATTTACAACTTCTAATGTTCCACTTACCTCTGACATGTTACAAGTCTGAATGTCTTACCACATGCTTTGCCTGAAAAAGAAACGAAGGCAAGGTTTTCGAACTGTCCACTAGAGGGCAGCAGAGTAGTGGGAATCGGAATGATCGCAGGCTTTGTAGTAGACGTGTTGACATGTGATTTGGCAATTGAATAATTTTTGATACTGTCCTGACACATAAACACCTAGAAGCAGGTTTTCAAAGGTTATTTGCACACTAAAAGAGGAATTAAGGAAACGAACTTGCATGCCAAAAGTCATTTTCAATATTCTACAAAGAACTGCGGCCTCATTATGAGATTGCTTACAGACAATATTCAGCTATGTTAAACCCGACTGGCAAACACACGCTCAAAATGAATTAGGCTGAACAGACCTAAGAAAGTAGATCCAATGACTAATAAAAATTTCTTCTGGGGCTTGGGGACCAGCCAACTTGCCCAAAAGGAGAAACTGGGCTTTATGCGATTTTGTTTTTCTCCCAATCCCCGGAGCTCGAGACTCCCAGACTCAAGCTCTGGGGGATTGGGAATTATCACAGCAAAAACATTGTCCACGTGCTCTCTGGCTGTGTGTACTGTTGTGGCGATTTACTTTTAAGCTGTTGCTGTACCCTGGGCATGAAAAGTCAGCAAATGATAGAAGTTTATTCCGTTGACATCCTAGCACCTTGAGAAATAGCCCATTTGTATTATCACAGTTTGATATATTTCCCGTTTGTGGAGCTTCTTTGGTGAGTTGGCATCTTAATTTAATTATACTTTTTGCTAATGGTCTTTATTTTTCAGTGTCTGTGTGTAAAACGCCCGTGGGTTTGATTATCTGCCCCCTCTTCTCAGTGAGGAGATGCCGTGCAAATTTATAAACTGACAAAATGCAGCGTAAAACTCAGGGAGGTGAAATTAGAAATCTGTAAAGAAATCCTATTTGAAAGATGAGCATTTTCTTGCTTTCAGGGTGCAGTCCCCCCTTGGATACATACAATGAGTCTCTGGTCTAGGGGTCTCTAATAACAGCAACACAGTTGTAGTTCAGGGAGCATAAAGGCCCACCAAGAGTTCGGGAGTTCAGTGGGTCCCCTCTGAGCCTCTGCAGACACAGAAATCATAGCCATCACAGTATTTTCTTTCCCTCTTTACCAGCCTCCTTGCACTGAGGAGCAAACCAGGGTCATGGGCCTGCTGGGCTAAGCGAGCCCTCTCCCGCTGAGCCACCCCGCCCCCAGGGAAAGGAGTACTTTCTTGAGTTGGGTTAGTTATCCTTTAGGATAATCATTGAGGAGGGGCCTGACTCTCTTGGAGAACACTGCCAGAGTCTGGACCAAAGGCTCTTCCCAGCCCTTAGAGCCGCTGTGCATTCAGCGGCAAAGAGGAGCTAATGAATGGGTATCCCTAGAGACACAACTGTACACACCCATGTTCATGTTTCGCACAAGAGCGCTCACCGTGGGTTTTTTTTTTTTTTTTAATCCTGACACACCACTGACTGTAAGGCACGTAATTGATTCAATAATAGCCTTTCAAGAAGGAAAAAAGAGGGGGAGGGAGGAAGACTTGCAGGTCAAACATCAACATTGATTGGAAGGTGCATTCTGGTTTCAGAAAGCTGAAAGGCAAAAAGCAAAGGCTCATCTTAAAACCTTGGAAATTTAGTCTGTACCTTGTTCACAGATGTATTTACGGTCAAGCCAGCTTCTGAGACATGTCCTAGAATAAACCTTAGTCTCTGTAACCCAAGAGCTCAAAGTCAAGTTCCCAAGGCCTGACCTCGGGGCAGATTCTTCCTATTCATTCTTAGGGATGGGGGTGTGATGACGATGTGTGTGTGGGTGGGGGGCGGGAAGGGTTGAATTCTGGGGAAATGCTGGCTTTTCTTTTGGGAAACCACTGGCATGAGTTGTCTGACTTTTGTTTTACTCAGCTTAGTGTCCAGCTTCCCTTATCGCCCCCTTCTCTCTGTCCCTGTCCTCTTAGCTTGGATGATTCACCTTTGGGGAGCAAAGCAAAGGCAGGGGCCATGCTTGGCTTGAACTCCGGCTGAGAATGTGGCAGACACAGGAGAGAGGCAGTAGTGGAGGGCGCTACTAAAGCAGAGAGAGGGGTCTGAGTGAGGATAGCAGTCAGATTCTAGGTGACAGCAGTTAAGACTCTGGGAAGCCACAAATTACACATTTTGGAGAGAGTAGGGACAAGATCCTAGCCGTGGGACACATTGGCTCCAGCTCCAGCAGGAAGGAAAGGAACACGGAATGAAGAACAGAATGTGCTAATTACCTTCCTCTGGGGATCTTATAAACCAGGATGTGTATGGAAATGGCTACAGTGAATATGATTACTGCAGGACCTAATTTTCCTACAGAGGAGCGAGGGGAAGGAGGCAGGGACGCAGAAGCCAGTCTCTTTCATCTTCCTCTTTTCTGCCACATGAAAGTCCCCGTCCTGTCAACCTGCTTGCCTTCTCCACAGCTGGCTTGCTTGGGGATAATGCTATCTCTTCTCTGTCTATACATCCTCTCCCCCGTTCCTTGAATGCATGAAATCTTTCTGCATCCTGAGAGGCACTGTGTCGAGCCAGGGTGGAAACAGGAATTGGATCTTTAGGGAGATCTGGGAGCTCTCTGGTTGCCCTGCAGTGTGAGTAGGGGGCACAGGAAGGCTGGGGAGATGGGGAAGGTTAGAGGTAGGGGTGGGGGGCATGGGATGGATACCAAACGCTTGGGAGAGAGAGAGAAGCTGGTGGTTTGGTGGCAGCCGTGACAGCATCAGGAGAGACTTGACACAAGATTTTGCCTTGAGCAGACGGGGGAATGAAGCTGTGATTTTTTTTATCTGATAAAGACATTTATTTTACATTAATAATTTATTTCACAGAGCTGGGGATAGAGTCTGGAACCTTGTGCGTGCTGAGAAGTGATCTACCACTCAGGTACAGGCTTAGCCAGTTCATTTTTAAAAAATGCATGTGTTTAATTTTGTACTAGTCAAAGGAGGAAGGCCGTGGTGTGGACAGAATAAGTGTTGAGTGTCAAAAAACCAGCCAGGATCGAAGGAAAGATTCAGTGAGGGAAATTTAAAAGATGAAACACACACAAGAGATTCGAATCCTCTGACAGATTCCAGGCTGGGCAACAGGCTGGTCTAGCATTAACCAGGAAGGATGTTTGTGCTTAATTATCTAATTGTTTTGGTGATTGTGTTGTCTTCTCTCAACTTCTGAATCGGCTATTTTTTCAATATCAAATTCTTTCTGGATTCTGGCATGAACAGCTTGTTAAAGGAACACTTCCTACATGGCTGAATGGAACATGCCTGACAGCAGAAACCCACGCTCCTGCTTCAGGCATGGGGTGGCACAAGTCTCATCAGAAGAAAGATGCCCTGGTGTGGGAGGAGGAGAGTCTTCCTATCTCCACTCACGCCCTTGTGCCTTTTCCACTTCCAAAGGCCATGTCTACCCCTCTCTCCCATCCACCTAGCATCCTGGCTTCCATCTCACCCTGCTTGTCTGGTGCAGAGGGCCTCAGGAACAGGAGAGTGGTACAACCTTCCTAGTTGTAGTTAATACTAGTAGTATTGTAGTTGATAGTTTAGCATTAAGTTAGGGATGCATCTTGGTGGGGATGCACTTGCCAAGTTCCTGGGTTCAATCCCATCCGCTGCAAAGAGGAACAGATGAGAGGAAAATAATTAACAAAATGGATCTTAGCCTCACATTCTCAGCATCTTAGAGAAAAGAAAAGGCCAATGACAGTGGGTGCCATTGAGGATGTTCAGTCCTTCTGTGCATTGCATTGGGCAGAGCCGTATTCAGGAACTTTCGGTGGCAGATGGGACAGTTAGAAACTGGTGTCACAAGAGACACTGGAACAGTGTGCAAACTAAGAAAAAGTCCATGTCACCACCCCTGTTTCCTCTTGTGCATTTCCTGATGAAGGTGGCTATGGAGTCTGATAGCATTCACTAAACGAAGTATTGTCAGCCTAGGCTTTGCTCTCTTTAAGGGCCAAACCAAACAGGGGCATTCTCCTGGAGTCACTCTCCTTTTTTTCAAGATCTGCTCCTCACACCCAGGGCCCTCCCACCCACAGCTGCCAAGCTGCCTGTGTTTTTGTATGTGAAGACAAGGGCAGCCCACAGAGCTCCCAAAACAAAGCAAATGCCCTCCATGGCAACAGTGCTTTCTCAGGGCTAAGGATGGCTTTGCTGGAGTCCCTGGGCCATCACCTTTGTGCCTCCTTGGGTGCTCATATGCAGTGAGACAGCATCTCATTGTGCAGACCTATAGCCTTGCTTGGCCTAGCGCTTGCTAAGTAGCACAGACTGGCTCAAACTTGAAGGGTCCCTGCGCTTCTGCTTCTCTAGTGCTGGGTGACAGGTATGTGTTACCCTGCCTAGCTATAGTGAGTCCTGAATGGAACAAGTTTCAAAAACATTGAAAACCCATGGGAGCTGGGAGCTGGTTTAGCATTCCCTTCCTTTTATATGTATGTATGTATGTATGTATGTATGTATGTGTGGTATACATACACATGTGCATTGTAGGGTACATGCCCATGTATGCCCATTACTCTCTGCCTTATTTTCTTGAGACAAGATCTCTCAGTGAACTTAGGCTAGCAACAAACTAAGTCCTAGTGACCCTCCAGTCTACGTCCCCAAAGCCAAGCCAGCCTTGGGGTTACAGGCACAGACAGAAGCATGCTTTGTTTTTATGTGATTCAGCACCAGGCCTCACGCTTACAGAGTGAGTATTTACCCACCAAGTCATGTTCCTGATCCATCTTTTTACACACTGTGGTTGTGTGTGCATTGGACTTAAATCTTGGCTCATCCACTTAACCTTCCCATGGTTGTGTAAGAGTCCCTTAAAGGCTTGTGACTGGTTTTGTCATCTCTGCAGTGAGTGAGAGCACAGTGGCCATGTCCAAATGTCACTGGAAAAAAAACAGGAACCATGACATAGTCACGGTGCTCAGCAGAGAGCCGCACTAAGGGCATCCCACCAGCACTGACTGTGGTGGTCATGTTACCATTGCCAAATGTCCAAATGCAGAGAAGCATTTGAATCCTACTCCTGAAGAAAGACCAGCTGGAGACGCAAAGGAAAGATCCCAGTGCCGAGGACGAGAGAAAAATCAAGGTGGACCGGAGTGATGATAGTGGGTAATGGCTCGAAGCCCTTGGAGCTTTTCTCAGCAGGATGGGAGACAAGAAGCGAGACGCCTGTTCCCATCTCAGCAGTGGAGACTCAGCTGGTGCGAGTGACACACTGGAATCCTGGGCGTCTGGTGCCTTCTGCCCTCTGTCCCTTCTGCTGGCCCAGGAGGCTGATATGGGATGCTTTTCTGTGTGCCAAGTAACTCTTGGCTGTAAGGAGGGGTACCAAAGCTCCTTTGCTTCTAGAACAGTCTCTCTCTGAAGTCATGCCGCAGGAGCACCACATGTGTGTGTGTGTGTGCAGTTTGTGTGGAACAGATGAAAGAGCGAGTGAGCGAGCAAGCGAGCGAGCGAGTGAAGAGAAAGGAAGCCAGTGCTCTGTGATGTGCCTAAAAGTGAATGACTTGTCGGAACAGATGAAACCATAGACAAGTTTCTTTACAACATCTAGAGTCTCCCTTTCTCTAGATTCAGCCATACGACTCCAGTTAATGTTCAACGTTGTCTGGAAAGTCTAAGATGACGTCACCCACAGTCTGGCAGTACGGCCTGGACTTTGCATGGTAATCACGGGGCTCCAGAGAGCTTTATGTACTTCTCAAATGGTTTCCTTAAGACAGTTTCCCAGAAGTGAGATTGCTGCATCAAAGGCCATACAGAGCTTCAACTTCTGCTTGACTTTTAGAGACATGTATTTCTTTAACAAATATTATGTCTAGTACTATCTGCAGAGTAATTCCCCTTTGTGGATGTTGTCTATCCCTCGTGTTCAAGTGTGGAAAGCAAGCAGCCACACTCTCTACCTGACTGCATCCAATCAATTCCTAAATTAAGTAGTTCCTGTGGGATTCTAACACAGCATCTGTGTCCCCGGGCACGTGGACCACACATTTGTTAGGTGGGTTTCATCCTCATTATGAAACACATCCCAGGTCTCCTGCTTGGAGAAGGCAAAGAGCAAGTATTTTCCTTTAATTATATTATTATAGTATTAAAAGCAAAACAAAATGAAAGCTTCTATGGTTTCCTTTATTCAGAAAAGCCACACATTCCATAATCTCTGCATATACCCCAAGGGTACTGGATTCATCTGAAGTCCGCTAAGAAGACATGCCTGTTGATAGACCTGGTTGGTATTTTGCTTCATGAGCTCTAAGGAAACATTACATAGATATCTTCCCTATGGCTCTCAATGGCATTAAAGTCAGGAGGTGCTTGAGTAGTGAGCTCTGGAGATGGCACTTTCGTGCATGTAAGGGCTGTGTAAATAGCTATGCCCCTCTGTTTGGAGAACAGACACCTGATGGGAAGGGCAAACACAGTCCACAGGAGAGCCACGTGGCAACACCTGGCATTCTCTCCACTCAGCTGCTCCTACAAAAGCTAGAACTAGTCAAGCCTCTCCAAGCAATTCAGAATCAAAATCTTTTAAAGGAAGTCTCTAACAGTGTCCCTGGGTGACTGCGTCACCTGCGGCAGGGATGACAGCTGGGAGGCTTGGTGCATTTTGTTTGCTTGCTTGTGTCTGTGTGATGTCTGTCCTGGGACTGTTATTCCAAGCTGTTCTTTGAGCTGAGCTGCAGATCTCTATGTTTTTCATAGCACAGAATACAATGCTTCCTCATGGCAGGCAAAGCTTCACACAGAGCAAATACCATACTTTAAGCCAAACTCTTCACTGGGTCCATCTTCAAAGTCACATGTGCATCTCCTATCAGTAGCGAGCTTTGAAGTGACCCAGGCATGTGATCACAGAGACATGAGATGCAATATAGACTCAGTGGCATAACCAGGAACCAGACAGGCATATCTCTGCTCTGAACACAGGAAGCTCACTCACCTGCAGGAGCGACAAGCTTTCCCTCCATATTCCTTTTAAAAAGACCTTAAAAAATTACGTGTAAGTATATATTTGTGTGTGGGGGGTGTGCACACCAATCAGATTTCCTCAAAAACCAGAAGATTGCATTGGATCCTCTGCAGCTGAAATTACAGGGTGGGGTGAGCCACACGATATAGATGCTGGGAGCCAAATTCAAGTCTTCTGCAAGAACAGCAAATGCTCTTAACCACCGAGCCATCTCTTCAGCCCAATTCCTCCTCTCCTAAGGGTCTACTACAGTGTAGGTTGATTACAATTGTACCCAAAGCATGACACATTAAGACTGGTACATAATAGACTTTCACTGATATGAGCTTTCTGACTAGTTGAGGGAGACCAGCTTCCTCTTTATCCCCCGGGGTACTCTTGAGGAGGGAGAAATGAGAAGTGTGTAGATAGAAGTACAGAGGAGAGAGACAGTTAGAAACACAGAATAGCTCGGGAGGGCTTGGGCCAAAACCCACCAGCCCCTTCTGTCTCTACCAAACAGCTTTTAAAGAAATACCAATGAGTTAAGACCTCCCCCCAGGACAGCCAAGTGTAGACCATTCCAGACACCTGGTGACCATGCAAGTGGTCAAGTCATCCCCTAATGCAGCCCTGCTGTGTAAAGCAAGCTCAGGTCTCACTAGAAAACCTTTGTGGGCTCCCACAACTAGTACATTATCTCATTACAATATCTCCATTACCTGTTACCTCGCTTGTCCTTTATGGTCAAGTTTGGTACTGTTGCCATATGGGAAACAATGTAGAGAACAGAAAAGAGTCTTGGGCCCCCAGTGCAAGCTCTAAAAGCAAGGCAAAATCTAATCCACACAGCACCACTAGCCAGAAGCCTCATGTGATTGACTGAGCTACTAAAATTGAATTGTTCACGACCTCTTCTTTAGGCTAAAACATAGCATGGTATTGATTTTTTGATTCAAAAAGGAAATAAGAAAGAACTCTGAATATCCAAGTTTAATAAAAGCAAATCATGCTCGTTTCCATGATGACTGATGTTGCTATTAGATTTGAAATTAGCTTCAGGGTATGCCTCTACCACACCCCAAGTCCCCATTATCAACTTGAGCTTCTTCTCCTCCCCTCCCCTCCCCCTCCTCATCTATCTCCCCCCTCTTCCAACTTATCTCCTTTGAGGAAAGTACTCACTACACGGCCTTAGTCTGGCAATCCTAGTCACCATCCTCCTGCCTCAGCTTTCCAAGTATGGCAATACAAGCATGTACCACCCTGCCTTGCTTGAGTAAGATCTTTTTGAGACTGAGTCATCTGAGTCCGCAGATCAGAAGCAGCGCCTTTTTTTTTTTCTTCCATTTCTCCATTGTTACTCCATTTAGAGTGCTAACCTGGGATCAAGTGGTCCTGTGTGACTCTTCATGTGAGCAGTCACTGAAGTTTCATACCTTACAGGAAGCTGGGATGTGAGCTTAGGTTGGTTAATGAATCTGGGGAATGTTTTTTCCTCAGTCAAACACAGTCAACTCTGTTCTGAAAGATCAAAATAAGCAAACTTGTAAAGCTCTACTACAAAATGTGTGGAATTTGACATTTCTTGTTCTCCAACTACCCGGTAGAGATGCAGTGGCCCTATTATGACCATGCGATAATACAAGAGCATCAGCCACCTGAGCTAGAGCAAAATGTCTAAAAGGCCACTGGACCACCATCAAAAGCCACCATCCCAGCCCACCACTGCTGCCCACACATCATTCTGTCTGACGCTTCTGGCACTTGGTGTCCAAAGCTATCCCTGCAGATTTCCACCTGGCAGAGTTGGAAGGGCAAGAGTCATGTGGGGACAAGAGGGACACGGGGAGAAGGAGACCCTTCCTAGGGGCACGTGCCACTTGTCTCTTTCCCATTGAGAACTCAGTCTCTTGGTCAAAGGAGAGGTGTGGTTGGTGAGGGTAACAGTGAGGGAGGTTGGCATCTCAGGTGAGGTATGTGTCGTGGTCGAGAGGGTAGGTTTGTGTCCAGCCACTGCGCTCCATCCTGGGGCCTTGGGACTGAGGGATGAGTGGCTACCTCACTTTCCACATAGTGGTTTACAGTCCGTTGACTGATGGTCTGTGAACACAGAGAGACAACCAGACCTGGGACTTGTCTTTAGCAGAGATGGATGGGGAAGAGGGGATCAGGAGAGTGGCAGGGTCTGGATGTAGACATCAATTTTCTCTTCTTAACTCAAAGTGGGTAGGATATGAGAGAAGAAAGGGAAAATTACTTAAAATTTCAGACCTTCAAGGCTACAACTGTATATAATTGCAAATAGGTCCTAACTGATCGGGCCACAGTGTTTCGCTAACCTTGATGCATCGTAGGGGATGGGTGCGTGTGTTAGCTACTTTACTCTGGCTGTGAGGGAATGCCTAACAAGACAAGCTAAGAGAGGAAGAGCTGTAGTGGGTAGCCATTCCAGCTTGGATCTGGAAGTTCCAACCCCCAGTGAGACTCTGGCAACTGTCACGCCTACGAGGCGGGGCAAGGGGAGGTGCCTGGGGACCCGAGAGCTGGATGGGCCAGAGCTCTCTCTGTGCACTCTCGGTGCCGGGACGCTGACCGGTGCAGAGCTCCGGAGAACACCGTTGGACTGCGTTACACCTTCCCCAGACCCTGTGACCTACCCATTACTTAATTTGTGAGTTACGCCATTAAATAAATATCCTTTTAACTACGTGGAGTGGCCAAAATAATTTCTCCAATAAAGAGCTGCTTCCCTCACTGCCTGAGGGCTGCCTGAGATACTACGGCCCATCCTGGAGGAGAAGGCATGGCTCTGATGGGGATAGAGTGTGAGGCTGGAGTACCTCATTCAACAGATAGGCGGCAAAGAGCTCACACCAGAAGGGGGGCCAGTCTATGACCCTGAAGCCCAGTCTCTGTAGCCCCAAGGCTCCCAGCTAGACCCTGTGTCTTGAAGGTTTCACTGTCCTTCAGCAATTGGGTGCTTGCTATTTCTCCCAAGTCAGGAACCTCCTCATCAAAACTGTAGTGTTGGGTGGAACATTCCAGGAAACTTTCCCTTTCCTTCACTCCCAAAAAGCCACATATCTCTGAAGTCAGTGGTTCTGGCCATTCTTGGTTCGTTCTTCATACCAACGTCAACCTCTCACTTACAGATATCTAAGGATACAGTGTGTGCTGAGTGTGGGTAGCACTGATTCATGCACATGTAAGGCTTGGAACCTTGATTCTCTAGCCCTACATTTTTTCTGCACAGAATCTCACTCTTTTTTTTTGTTAAGATTTGTATTTATTATTTGTGTGTGGGGGGCATGCCTGCATGTGCACACCTGTATGAATGTATATTGCCTGTATGTTAGTTCCCACAGATTCCAGAAGAGGGCATTGGATCTCCTGGAGTTGCAGATGGTTGTAAGTCACCTGGTATGGATGCTGGGAACAGAACCAGGGTCCTTTGCAAAATGCTCTTAATTGACGAGTCATCTCTCCAATGTCCTTCTATTTTGTCTTGATATAATCAATGGGTTCCAAACTTTCAAAATCTCTGTATTTGCTCAGAAGAGTTTGAAGTAAGTAGTTTGCCAGATCCATGTAGTGGTTTAAAAGGCTTGTTGATATGGAGAGCCCAGGTGTGGGCTGCGGACTCAAGCAAGCTTGGAAATAATATCTAGCTCAGCTAGAGGTTTTCCTTAGCATTAAACAGATACCAGTTTAGTCAGAAGTGACATGCCATGTGTTGGAATATGCACACATGTCAGGTTTTTTGTATTCATATTTTTATAGTAAGTGACAGTCCATCACTCCTATTATACAAACAGTAGGAAAGACAGCCACAGTCTCTGGTTGAGCTGGGCCTTGGTCCCAGCTTACCCCTGCCCTTACTAAACCACTTCACTTCCAATATGCTCTTCTATGCCCCAGAGTCTAAGGGGAAGAAATTAACAAAAATGCTTGAATTCCACCAGAATCAATCCTCACTGCTTCCTTCTTTCAGGACTTATTACTTCTCTTATACATGATGGATTGCTTAGATGACCTAAGCAAAGCCAGCTAGGCTCCCTGTGGTCCTCAGTGCAGAGAGAGACTAAACTCTGGGAGCATCTTCTCTGACTACCTGGGTTAACTGGGAGAAGACATGCCACCCCTCTTCTCTCCAGCTCCCCATGTTCCACTCAGAGGGGTGAAGGCTGAAAGGTCTCACTGGTCCTCTTTTCCCTAGTCAGGCTCTTTAGGGGTGCTAGGGTAAGCTGCATGTGGTGAATTAGAGCTGCCATCCCAGTACTCAAAAGGCTGAGGCAGGGGCATCATCATAAATTGGAGACTAAGCTGGGCTACAAAATGAGATCATGTCTCTGAAGAAGAAAGAGAGAGGGGGAAGAGAGAGGGAAGGAGAGAGAGGGGAGGGAGAGAGGGAGAAAAAGAGAGGGAAGGAGAGAGAGGGGAGGGAGAGAGGGAGAAAGAGAGAGGGAGGGAGGGGGAGAGGGAGGACTGTGGCCTCAAATAGCAAGGGGTGCCATGGAGACCACCTGCTCTCCTTACAACCCAGGCAGGTCCTGGCTGCCTACTTTGGTGTTTGGCTTTTCCCCCACATTTCATGGAGCTGTTCCTTCTGATAAGTGAAGACAGAAGCCCAGTGAATTGCCAAGAGAGTCCTCAGTACAGTTTGGCTTAGCAACTCTGATGCTCCTGGTAAGCTAATGCCTCTATAAATGTGTTCCTGATACAATTTCATGTTAGTAAATGTGTAAAAACATTGCTTGCTACTTACTGAAATTCCCTGTAAGCATAAATTAGTGTGCCTCTGTCTTCTCTTAAAATGAGGACCTTAAAAACCGGCAAGATGGCGCCATCACTAAAAGGTGCTTACCATCAAGGCTTATGACGCCAGTCTGTCCCTAGGGCACTCAGATGGAAGGACAGAACTGATTCCCACAAGTTGTCCTCTGACTTCTACATGCACACTGTGGCATGCACATACCCCAATAAATACATGTAATAATTGTTTTTGAAAATGAGAGACTTAAAAAGAGCCATTGAGAGAATTGTTTTTTTTTTTTAATATTTGCTGACTAAAATATAGATAATTGTAATAAAAATTTGCCATTCGCACAAAATCTAGTGGTCCAAACAGTAAAGACTGCATGAGCTCAGTTAAAAGACGTTAACAGACCAGAAAGAGCAAGATGCAAAGAGCATGCTCGCTCCCATTGGCTACCGCCAGCAATGCCTTAGAAATACATTCTATGTTTGTCAGTACGTATGTGTACATGCATTGATCACAAACAAAGGGCACACAAGCCCATTACCTTCAGGGAATTCATCTTGTATCTTACCATTTCAGCTCAGTCTTACTTTTACTCCTAACTGTATAATATGGGTCTTTGATCAAGCTATCTACAGTTTCCTTTTTTTTTTTTTTTCCCAATCTGACCTTTGTGGTGGTAACAATTCTTCAGTGCCCCTCATCTTCTCCCAAGCTCTCCTCTGCAATTTTCTAAATCAGACATCTTCTTGGGAGGCATAGTAAAAGGGTCTAGAATTTGGATAATAAAATAAATTGCTCATTTCCTGTAAACAGCATTCTGGCATGTACTACTCACTTTCAGAAGGATCCGGATTGCAAGGGCTGACTTCAGGCATCTGTGGGCACTGTGTTCTTAGGGTGAGTGACCAGCTAGTTATATTTGGGAGAACAATCTGAGGCATTTTCACAGAGGAGTTTTGTTTTATTTTCAACACTAATCAGGGAAACTGTCTACTTCTGTAGGACCTGTCTATGGGCAAACTCTGTAAGGAGTTGCGTATCCCTGGGCTAACTGGAAACTCATTAGCAGTCAGTGATGGGGGAGTTCCTGGAACTTCCAGAACATTACCCTTGACAGCTGCATGGTTGACATGACCTTCATCAGATTTTCCTAAGTGTAGGAGACTGGGAAATGTTATTTCTTCTGTGCTATAGCAAGGGAATGAGGAGGATTATGACGTTCGGAGAAGCATCTAGAAAGTTCTGGAGGGAGAGCACAGAAGCTCTGTTAGCCTCAACTAGCTGCATCAAGCTCATCTCAAGTAACACAGATGCAGCTTCTGAGAGTCCAGCTTTCTCACCAAGGTTGCAACGCATCTCCTACTCCTTATGCCCATCACCTGTGGGGCATTTCTGTGATATCCTGAAAAAGTGACTTCTTGAAAATGGGATGGGCACGCAAGAATCATTTAACTTTCAGAAACACTAAAAGCACAAACTGTGTCATGTAAAATTACAAATCAGTTCATAAAATTTGAAATAACTGACCTGTACAATGTGGATTTCCTGATGTGTGTCCCCAGATTGGGCACCAGGAATGGGTAATGAAGGGGCTTTATGGCGATGATTAACAAGGGCCTCCACGTTTTATTAGACTCATTTTGCTAATCCCTAAAATTAAGGAATTCCAGGTGGATGGGGCCAAGTATGCAAATGATTTCCTTCCGCCTAGCTGCTGATTTCATAGAAAGCCCTCAAACCGAGAAATAAAACACACAGAATAGGAAAGCTTTATGAGGCAGTCGAGAATACTGTGCCTTTAAATAGTTCAGACAAGCAGTGCATGCTGTAAATTCACCACAGAGACAAATTTGTGCAGAGCTATAAAAAAAGAGCAGACATGGAGCTGAGAGAAGGGCTGGCGAACTGGGGAGACAGGAGAAGGAGGGACTTGGAGGCCTCTGTGGTTGGACCAGTGCTGGTGGACTCCGACGTGGTGGTGTGGGCGTGGTGTGATGCGCCGATTGGTTCATTCCACTTGGAAACAGAGGAGGAGGAGCTGCTTCCTGCAGCTCAATAGCCAAGAACAGTTCTTGCATTTTAAAGTCAGTGTCCATCAATAAAGTTTTATTGAAACATGTTATATGTGTCCCGTGGCTTCTTTGTGGGACAGTGGCAGAGTTGAGTGGCTGAAATAGAATTGTATGGCCTGCACAGTCTGTCATATTGACTAATTTGACTTTACAGAAAAGGTTTAGAGGCTCCTATTCTGGAGCAGAAGTTTTTGAAATGGGGTCTACACTACCTTGGAACTTGTTGGAGAAATGCCTATGAAATTCTGTGAGTGAGACTTGGGGACCAGGGTTTGCCAAGCCTTTTTCACATGTGGATCTTATGTACCCTGAGTATAGGAAGTGCTTCTACGGAGTACGATAGAATGACAATGAGATGGAGCACAGGACCACTCTGAATGGTAGACATCGGGTCTTTCTGATAGAGGACAACTCTTTAGAGGGTGGGTCATAGCCATATGCAGCATCCTGGACCAGCTAGTCAATGTGTCTCTTGTCAAACAGGGTGTTACTAGGCAACTGGCCATGCCACACTCACGGGCCACAACTCTTACCATCATTTCTCATCAAAGACTTGGTGTTCACTTGTTCAAAGTCACAAAACTGTAAGAAAGAGCCTTTAAGAAGAGAGTCTGTGTGACCTCAGATTTGACCCCTTCTCCCATGGCACAGTTTCCTTGAGTGAAACACACTAAGCAATTCTGTGGGAAGCACTCTGGCTCAGGCTCCAGGGACTTCATGGGAAAAAACTGTCACCTGGGTTCTGGATCCCAGCATGATCAGCAGCTCTGGCTCTTTGCCTGCCATGCCAGGGAGAGCCCTTTGTAAGTTGCAGAAAGTCAGTGGTCTCTTCGGGAAGGTGCCTGGTTATTTACAGTATTTATGTGTATAGAGCGCAGAATATTCCATTGTGAAGATATCCAGATAACAACTGCTTGGGGAGCATTTTCAGTGAAATATTTACTTGGGAGAACCGGAAACATGTCTAACGATAAAAAAATTGTAGGCGCATCTGGGCAAGCATTATTTAGCTGCAAGTGTTTGCTTAGATATTTTTAATATACATTTATGTACTTTAAACTTTATTTTATTGGGCAAAATAAGGACTTTGGGGAGAAGAGCTGGGGCGGAGATTTTTAAACGTTCTGGACAAATGCAGACAGCCTCTGGTGCATGATGCGACTCGCAGCTGCTTTTCCTTGACAGATTATCCCAACGTCCTTCATTTTATTGTGGTACTAAAGTAATGGGTCTGCCTGGAACAGTTTGGTGACAGATGAGAGCCTTGGTCTGTCACTGGAGCCCAAGAATTTAAAGGGAAGTATGTAGCAATTCACCTGGCTCCCACTTATTACCTTCATGAAGGGTATTCAAGAGGGGTTTGAGGAGCCTTTATTCTGACTTTTGACAAGGAGATTTCATCTGTTTCCATGGAGAATGAAGGTAGAGACAGGCAGGTGAGTTTGTGCAGCCATCTTACCAGCATGTTCATCAGATTTCCCGTGTTTCTGGCAAAAGTTCACTTCATTTAGACATCTTCTCCCACTGCTCATGCGAGACATTTACAGCAGATCTAAGACAAAGGGCCTGGATGCAGAATTGTCTCTGGTTACCTTTTTGCCTTTTGGTTCTGAAATGCATATAATATTCATAAATAAAGCTTTCAAATATAGCACAGAAAATTCCCCCACATCATTCACCCAACTGCCCCAGTATTAAGACATGAGTTGGAATTATCAAACCCCGAAAGTTAATATTGGTGCAACACAACTAAATGGAACAATGTGGTCTTTCCTTAGAATATTCCTATGTTCACATATGCTTATTGTGTGTGTTATCACATTTTAGACTATCTTTTATGTTTTAAGTCATTGAATGAGGTAGCAATCACAATGGTATGATTGAAATGATAAAAAAGTAAATGTGTTGTATTTTGGCCAACTGTTAGATGGTGTGTGCTCTGTACTTCTCTGAAGAGTCAGTGAGATAAGAAAGAACACATGGTTGTCAGCACTGTAGAGATGAGTGTTAGCAGAGGGATCTCCATCTTTGAGCACTGGGGAAGTCACACTTCTTTCCTGCCTCCTGAAGTCAGGCATAACCTTGCCATTTGCTTTGGCCACTGAGCTTTTCTTTCTCTGCCACAGGTCATGCAAGGGGTGACATGGAAATGCCAAGAGACCAAAGCCACTTGAATGCTGCCCCATTCTGTGCTACCTAGCCAGCAACAGACTGTCTTAAAAGTCTTTTGTCTTTCCTGAATGAGATTACAAAAAATTCAGGAAAATATTATATAAATGAGGTAACCCAGTCTCAGAAAGACAGACACCTCCTGTCCTCTCATGTGCAGATCATGACTTGTAATGTGTGTGTGTGGGGCGGGGGGAAGAGGTGGATGAAGTCAGTAAACTAGAAAGGGAACAGAGCAGGGTAATAGAACATGATCATAGAAAACAAAATATTGGATGGGAAAAGATATGAGCAGAAATTGTGGGTAGACATATATGAGAGACATATAGGGAAGAGATATAGGAGTGCGGTGGTGGTGGGGGGACCCAGACTAATTAGGTTGAAAAGCCATAAGAAACTGGTTACTATGTGTTGAATGTAATTGTCTCCCATAATCTCATAGGGAGTGACACTATTAGGAGGTATAGATTTGGAGTGGTTATGGCCTTGTTGGAGGAAGTGTGTCACTGTGGGGGTGAGTTTTGAGGATTCCTATGCTCAGGGTACCACAGAGTGTCTCAGTTGACTTCCTGTCACCTGCAAGAAGGATTCTCAGTTAGTTACTCCTCCAGCACCATGTCTGCCTGCGTGCCGCCATGCTCCCCACCATGAGGGTAATGGACTAAACCTCTGGAACTGTAAGTGAGGCACCCCAACTAAATATTTTCCTTATAAGAGTTGCCATGGTCATGGTGTCTCTTTACGGCAATAAAAACCTTAACTAAGACAGAAGTTGGTACCAGAGACTGGAGTGTTGCTATGATAGGCCTGACCATGTGTTTGTTTGGAGGAATTTGGTACTTTGGGTTATGAAAACCAGGGCCCACAGTGAACTGCTTTGAGCACTGCTTAATGGGACATACTAGTAGGAGCATGGAAGACAGTGGTGCTAAGAGTGATTTGAACTGTCAGGGGTCTCATTCAAGAGGTTTCAGAGGAGAAGAATTTTAGTATGTTGTCTAGAGATCCTTCTTGTGATATTTTGGTGAAGAAAGTGACGGTCTTTTGCCCTTGTCCAAAGAATCAACCTGAAGCTAAAATAAAGAGTTTTGGATTAGTTCAATTGGCAAAAGAAATCTCAAAACAGCCTAGAGTAGGTTTTGTGTTTTTTTAATGGTAACTATAATGAAGATTTATAATGAAAAGGAACAAGCTGAGCAGAGTAAATTAAAAAATGAAAATTTTGAGAAAAAGCACAAGGAAGTGGAATACAGCTAAATTCTGTGTTCAAGGAGATAAATGGATTAAGAAATGGAATAAAGGGAGTGGTGACCTCAGGGCAAGATCCCACCCAGCTAAGTTTCCAACTTGTGAAAAAGAACTAAAGGAAAGCTTAGACCCGGGTGTGGTGGGGCACATCTTTAATCCCAGCACTGGGAAGCCTGAGGCTGGCAGATCTCTGAGTTTAAGGCCACCAGTCTAGAGATCCAGTTTCGCCGGGTAAGGGCCATGTTCCAGCCCCAGTAAGCAGCAGAACTTGGCAGCTTCGGCCACATGGTTCTGGCTTTAGAGTTAAAGATAGAGGAAAGGAGTTATGGAATAAAGCCACTGAGGCCAGGCATGTGTCAGGGGTGTCCCTGAATGGAGGCCTAGTAGACAGGTCATTGCATGAAGTTGTGAAGTGGAAGCCTGGATTGCCTTAGAGAACCCAAGATGTTAGAGATGTCAGAGTTGTGGGATACCTGCCAAGGAGAGATGCTAACAGGGGGTGAAAACAGCCCAAGAGAAAGAAGTGTGTTGCAGTCAACAAAGCTGAACAGAGTTGGAGATCTGAAGAGCATTTTGACGTCAGACATGGAGCTGCAGAGTTTGGACTTTGCCCAGCTGGTTTTCAGTCTTGTTTTTGTCCAGTATTTCCTCACTATGTTCCCATCCTTGCATTTGCAATGGTGATGTATACCCTGTGCCATTGTATACTGGAAGTATGTGATCTGCCTTTTTTAAATTTTTACAGAGAGATTACAGTTAAGAGATTGCTGTTCATCTCAGAAGAGACTTTGGACTTCAAAACAAGTCGGAGGCTGCTATAGACTATGGGGACTTTTGAAGTTGGACTTAATGTTTTTCTTTTTCTTTCTTTTTTTTTTTTTTTTTTTTTTTTTTTTTTTTTTTGCATTATGATATGACTATAAGCCTTTGGGAGCCATGGAGTGGAATGTGGTGATGGGAAAGAAAATGGTCCCCAAAAGAAGTGGCACTATTAGGAGGTGTGGCCTTGCTGGAGGAAGTGTGTCATTGTAAAGGCGGGCTTTGAGGTGTTTTTTGTTCAAGCTCCCCTCAGTGTGATGTCAGTGGACTTGCTATTGCCTGCCTAGCAAGACGTAGCACTTTCAGCTCCAGCGCCATGTCTGCCTGCATGCCACCATGCTCCCCATCATGATGATAATGGACTGAATCCCTGATTCAGTGAGCCATCCCAACTAAATGTTTTCTTTTTTTTTTTTTTACTAGAGTTGCCATGGTCCTGGTGTTTCTTCACCACAATAAAAACCCTAACTAAGACACTGTGTATGCTGATTTAAAAACAAAGCAAACTTTAAGAAATACCCTTTCTTGTGTGAAGTTGGGCGTTTGGATGTAGCCTCTTATCTAATCTGGCATTTTGGTCTGGTTATAACGTGGGTGTGAACTTTCTGGTGTCATTCTGCTGAGGGAAGAGCTGCCTCCACCTCTAGGGGCAGTAGTGATGCTGGCAGTCCTACCTCATCCTAGAGGCCAAGTAGAACCAGGGTGATGTCCACAACCGTCCACACTGGGACTCTGGGGATTGGACAGGACTGTAGTTGGCATTTTCTTTGGGCTGCCAACTAGCTCCCAAATAAAGACACGAAGACTTACTATTAATTATGAATGCTCGGCCTTAGCTTAGGCTTGTCCCACTAGTTCTTTTAACTTAATTCAACCTGTATCTATTCATCTACATTTTGCCTTGGGATTTTTTACCTTTCTTTTATTCTATGTGTCCTAGTTTCCTGCTTCCTTCGTGTCTGTCTGTCTGCCCCCCCCCCCCCCGTGGCCTCCCTGTCATCTCCTTTTCTTTCTTCTTTCTTGTCTTTCTTCCTTGAGCCTAAATTCCTCCTCCTACTTATTTTCCCTGCCTGGAAGTTCTGCCTATATTTCCTCCCTCATTATTGGCTGTTCAGCTTTTTACTAGACCAATCAGGTGCCTTAGCCAGGCAAGGTAAAACAGCAACACATATTTACATAATTAAACAAATGTAACACATCTTTGCATAGTTAAATAAATGCAGCACATCTTTGCATAGTTAAATATTCTGCAACCCAGGAATCTGGGATAGGTGGCCACCCAGCAGTTCTGGTTCCCTTTTAAGTTTGAGGTTCAGGGGTCCAGATGCTCTCCTTCTTCCAGCTTATTTGCTGTTTTAAGAATCATGGAGATGGACAACCTGGTGCACACCTTTAATTCCAGCACTCCAATGCGTGGGCAAAAGGATTGCAAGATCAAAGACAGTGTGAGTTACATAAGGACCCTGTGAGGCTTCATTTCATAAAGAAAGGAGGGAAGAAGAAAGGAAGGAAGGGAGAGAGAAAGGAAGGAAGGAAGGAAGGAAGGAAGGAAGGAAGGAAGGAAAGAAAAAAGGAAAGAGAGAAAGAAAAAGAGGAGGGAGGAGGAAGAAAAGAAAGAAGGTAGGAGAAAGGGAGTCACTGAAAGGCTGAAATGCTAAGGCATGGTTTTCTGTCAATGTACAATATGCATTGAATGTACTTGGTTCTTTCCTTCTACCATGTGAGGCCCAGGAATTGAACTCAAGACCCCAGGCGAGACTGCAAGTGCCTTTATCCACTGAGGCATATCACAGGCCTTGATTTTCATAAGCCCTCCTGGCTTTAGGGAAAAGGGGAGGGGAAGGTCTTCTACCTGGAGTGACACCTGGAGGGCTCTCCTCCTTTACCCAGAAGCCCTTTGCCGACATTTCCCATTCTGCCATCATTAAATGACATTAAACCCAGATCAGACGCAGTGGTCGGAATTAGTAATGGAATGTTTTACTGGGATTTTCCTAGCTTAACTCTTTTATTCTCATGGACATGAACTTATATTTGTAATTTAAATAGAGAGAGATGTTTATCATGATGGGAAGACACGATAACAGTGTTGGTGTCTAGGAATCATCATCATCATCAGTCTCTCTACAAGGCTTTATATGTCTTGGGTGAGGGCCCATTTGGTCTATGCCTGGTCGACTTTGGCTCTGGGGTTAGCCTTCCCTCATTACGTGTGTGTGTGTGTGTGTGTGTGTGTGTGTGTGTGCGTCCTTCACTTGGACATCTATGCTACAGTCTGTCCTAAGTGCAGAAGCAGGCTGCTCCATGGTGTGCAGAGTCACTGGCTCTCATACATTCACCCGCTAGCAGCATGAGGACCCTCCTGAGCTGCACTGGTCCCACTGGCCCCGCTGGTAGTGCCAGCTGAACCTCAAAGTGATGTCGGCAGCTGAGAGTCTAACAAGCTGGCTGTGTGTGGCCCTAGACTCCTTGCAGGGAACATTCCAGCAGGAGAAACTAACTTCCAGGATCCAAATGAGAAGACTGGCAGACATTCATCCCCTGCGCAGAGTTTGTGAGGTGCAGCATGGTGATACCTAGAACGACATGTCCACCTGATTGAGGGAAGTGGTCACAAACACTCAGGGACTAAACTGCAGGCCTGATAGTGTCCCACTTGATCTGACTGAGAAGGGAACATTCCAAGTAAGTCACTTGGGCCTCTCTCTGTACACAAAAGTTCTATGGAGGCAACCAATCAGATGAAAATTATCTAGGAAAAGATTGCATCTCACTGAACATGTTAAAGCTTGTTTCCTTTGTCACTGTCCTCCCAACAATATAATGCATCATTCACGAAACATTTGCACTGCATTCGGATTTTATAAGCCCAAGGAAGGAAGGGAAGGAGGGAGAGAGAGAGGGAAGGAGAGAGGGAGGGAGGAAGGAGGGAGGAGGGAGGGAGGGAGGGAGGGAGGCAGGAAGGAAGGGAGGAAGGAAAGAAGGGAGGGAGGAGGAAGGAAAGAAGGGAGGAGGGAGGGAGGGAGGGAGGGAGGGAGGGAGAAGCAGAAGTACTTAGGATTATACAGGTACTTCACGATATTATGTAAGGTCCATGAACATCCCTGAAGTTTGGTATCAGTGGGGATTCTGGACCCAGCCCTGCCAGGAATGCCAAGGTCCACCATGCTGACTCTTGTTTAGATGCTGACTTCTCTCAGTGTCTCTCATGCTTGGGACAATTGCAGGCCAAGGAAATGACATCAACAAACCTTGGGGACTCCTTGTGCTAGCTCTCTAAGCACCATGGGAGTCGGGCAGAGGAGAAAGCAACAAGCGTCACTCTTCAATTCTGACAATTTACTTGTTCAGAAACAAGTTCACAGCACAGACAAATTAGAAGATACAGAAAGAAAATTACACAAACTGCCCCAAAGAGGTGATATTTTGGTAACATATCTATGAGTATTATCAAAGTTATACACATGTAAAGCATAATAAATGCGGCCATACTGAAGAAACAATATCCTGTTAGATATTTTTCTGTAAGCAGTGTAGTGTGACTCATTCATTTATCATCTTTTTATTGATAGTATATCTCTATAAAGGCAAGAAGGAAGCTTTTAAAAACATCTGCATGAAATGTTTCAAAATGAGTTAAACCCCTCTGTGAAATATCATCATTCTGTTGTAATTCATTTCCTCAGTAACTGACAAGCACTTATTGGGCCTCGGCTTGGCTCTGCGAGTGCAGTGGTATGGAGATGTCTGGGGCTGAAATCACAAGGCCATTCAGGTGGCCTTGATCTTCCGTGCTCCAAGAAGAGTGGCTCACAACCTGCCCCTCCCCATCCAGAGTGGCTCTGCTTCTACTCTTCGGTTTCCAGGATTCAACTTGCTGCAGATAAATTGAAAACCTCTGCTTGGCTGCCTGCGGGCCCAGGCTTGATGTCTGTATGTTGCAATCGATGACAAGGTTGAGGGTAATAAGCAGACTGCCTCTCCTGGGGGAACATGGCTGATTCATGGTACCACATCCTGGGTATCCTCAGCTCAGGGCTGCTTGCTGGGCCTGGCCATTTATCTTTGACAAAATCTCCACCTGAAGCCACCCTGCAAACTCCAGTGTGGCCCAGGATTCCCAGACACGGAGACAGGTGCATTCAGGGAGTGGGGGGCTGAGAAGCGGGGGTCTGCATTTAGAAAATGCTAGCCTTTATTGTAAGAGTGCAGGATGCTGGGAACAGGGCTCCATGCTAGAACAAAGGTTCTACCTCTGCAGGATGGTGACTCTGTTTCCCTGCCTGTCAGACAGTCTAAGGTCTTGGACTTGGCCCCCATGTTAGTCACTTTTACACTTCAGATCCCTCAGGCAGTATGAAGCATCAAATGTATACTAGAGGCAATGTGTGTGTGTCAAACACCTGATTTGTTATATTATGTATTCACAAATATCTACACTTAGATGTCCGTTCAAAACATGGGATATTGTGATCACTTCAAAATCCTCCTTCCCAAATTAATTTAAAATTATAGATGGAAACATTTCATGCAGATGTTTTTGAAAGCTGCCTACTCAGCTTTATCAAGATATACTATGACTAGCCTAAGACTCGCCAGTTGTAAATGCAAAATTAGGTGCTTTTTAGCAAATTTACAGAGTTGTGGGATGAAAACCATGATCTCATTCCAGAGCATTTCTGTTGGCTCAGAAGGACTGCTGGTGCTGGCAGCTGCTCTTTATGCCCAGCTTCATGTCCACCAACTTGCTTGTTCTAGACATTTAGGGTTGGAGTCATAAGGTCATTTGAATCTGGCTTCTTTCACTGAACATTATATATTTAATTAATTAAAACTTGACATCATACTTGCATATAAGGCACTGTGATTGCACTCTCCCCAGGACCTCTCTCATCCCTTCCCATTCCTGCTAACATCCTTCTTCCCAGGCAGTCCTCCTCCTATCCTTACGCCTCTCCTTTCCTTCCTTCCTTCCTCACTTCCTTCCTCCTCCCTCCTCCCCACCTCTCTCTTTCAGGCCCCAGATAGGCAGTCACAACTGGCGTGTGTTCAGGATTGCCAAACTATGTCATGTTGAGAAAACTGCAACCTCCCCCATGCCTTCCCCATTCTTCAGTTCTCCCAGCTCTTCCACTGCCTCTTCCATGATGTCTCTTGGCCTCTGAGGGGGTGACAAAGATATCTTCTGTGGGGCCAAGCTCTCAACAGTCAATTATTCTCAGTGCTTTGACCAGTTATGTGTTCACATTTGGGCTGTCACCTACCCGAAAGGGTCTTTTATGACTAAGACCTTATTGGCCCAGGAGTAAAAACTTGAATATTTAGAAGGCAGTCTAATGACATGCTCATTGGGCAAAGCACCTGTGATAGATTCCTCCATGGGACCTGTGAACACCGTAGCCATAGTCTTTTGACCAATTCTACAGTGTCAGGCACATATTCTCTCCCATAGAGTGGTCCTCAAATCTAATCAGGAAGTAGTTGGTTGCCCCTAGAACATTCACTTCCCTATTGTACCAATGAGGATATCTTTTTAGACAGTTTAATACTGTACCATGCAGTGTCTACAGCTGGGTGTGAGTATTGATGACCTTTGCTCCCCGACAACCTGCAAAGCACCTTTTGACATGAATGTAGCTGGCAGGGAGGAAGCTACCAGCTTGGCTTCTTTGTGTGCTGTATTCTGAGTGTGTGGTGTCTTCAGCCTCACTGTCTAGTTCTGGCAGGCAACTAAGAGCAATGACAACAGCCCGTGTTGCTTTGGGAGCTTCTGTGTCTGCCGGCCAACTACTCGTGGTCATATCTGGCACTAGTATTTTGGTTTGAAAACCTGTTACTGAGTGTGATGTTTTAAACTTCATCTTGGTGGTCTGTCAGTAGTTGATGCCTTTCTTTATTACTAAACAACATTCCATTGTGTGACTATCTTGCATTTGGATTGCTCATTCATCTCTTGATAGGTGTTTGGATTACTCAGTCTTAGGCTATTGTGCACAATGTTCCGGTACAAGTTTTGAAGTGGCTGTTGTAAAAATTAACATGTTACAAAGGTCATCCCATGAACTTCTCAAGTTACCTTGGCAGGTGATTTTGAGACTTAAAAACTTAAAGATGAGAGTTCCTAGAAGAAGCTAGCCATGGAGTTAATGAGGACTAGTTACTGCTTTCTGATGATTGACTGACACAGAAATATCCACAGAAAATCTGTCTTGCCCCAGGTATACTGGACTATCTGCTAGACTCCAAGGACCATGAATAGGGCCTTGTTCCTTGATACCCAGAACAACTTGACAATATTTGTTGAATGAATAAGCAGATGGTCCAAAAGTGTGATGGAAGAGGCTATTGGCTCTAGGACATCTAGGACTAATGGATATTGCAGGAAGCAGGCTGCAGAAATTTGTGCCTGGTCTGTGACAAGTGGGGCAGCATTCAAGAACTTGCTAGGGTGGAATTGAGATTTCCTTTCTGGTAAGATAACTGTCCAGGCAGACAGCTGTCTCTGTCATTTCTAGAAGTTTAGAAATTGCTTACAATGCATTTTCTATTTAATATTACTTAAGTAATATTATATTCTTCTGAGGTCTTTGATATAGTTGAAGACTAGATAGTTATCATTACGGTTTATCTTTTTTATGATGGATAAGGTAGATATGAAACCTTAGACTCAAAAATATAGGATAGATAGGTTATCTTCTTTAATTTTGCCAAATACAAATAGACTAGATATTATAACTATAATTCTTGCTTGATAACTGTTTAATTATATTAATTTTACTATGTTAAAGTTAAAACCTTCCTTTTGAATAAAAAGGAAAGGAGGAATGATTGGTGATGTTCTTCTGTATGCTGTGAATATGTGTTGCTCTGATTGGTTGATAAATAAAGCTCTTTGGCCCGTGGTGAGGCAGAATAGGGTTAGGCAGAACATTCGAACTAGAGAGGAAGAAGGAGAAAGGAGAACAGAGGAGGCTGCCAGCTGCCCATGAGAAGCAAGATGTAAAGATACCAGTAAGCCATGAGCCACATGGCAAAGTGTAAATGGATTAATTTAGATGTAAGAGCTAGCTGGTGAGAAGCCTGAGCCATTAGGCCATATAGTTTGTAATTAATATAGGTCTCTGTGTGTTCATTTGAGTCTGAGAAACTGCAGGACCATGGGGCCACAGGAGCCAGGCAGGACCAGGAAAACTTCTGGCTACACTCAGCTTTCACATGGATGCTAGGGATCTGAACTAGTGTTCTTGGGCTTGTATTGGAAACACTTTATCACTGAGCCATCTCCCAAGCCTGTCTCTATGTTATCCAAAGTTCCTCTGCAATGTTAGGGCATCCATTTTCAGCCTATAGGCTTAGTCTCTCAGTCACTTTTTCCTGTGTCCTATAGAATGTCTGTCAGTCTCCTCTGTGAAGCAGGAACCTGAAGGACCATCTTGTAAAGTTCAGTGATCACCTTCCTATGGGTCCTGCATGTCTAGTTTATACAACATTTTGTCAATCAGTCAAGGCAAAAACAGTTTCTTGCCCAAACGGCTAACTTTTGCCATAAAGAAAGCAAACTTCATAATGAGTTTCTTCAATGCCCATTATTTTCCTTGAAGTAATTGGTGCTGCTAGGAGCAGACTTGTCCCATTGTCCAGAAAATTCCAAGTTATTAAAACATATTAAGTGCCATATTCTGTACATCTTTGAAGTGTTTGAAGATTACCTATCTAATTGAAATATATCTATGTATATCTAAAAAACTTAACTAACATGACTATAAGTTTGATTATCATAGATGACTAATTATTAATCTGTATTTCCTAATTACCCATTACAATTTAAATGAGTTACATAAACATAATACCTTAAACAAGAATAGAAATAATACATCCAGTATAACAAAATTAACTTTAAATTTTTATCAGTAAACTAAGATCCATAGCAATGTAAAACATTTCAAATAAGTTGTTGCTATTTAAAAGTAGATTCAATAATCGACCCTTTTATCCTATTATATCTATATCCTACATTTCTATATTGTATACCCCCTTATTCTTTTAGGAAGAGGTTGACTATGACCAATAACAATTTGCAACCAACAATCTAAACAAAGACAAACATCTATAATCCATTTTTTGGAATGTGGGCATAGTTTTTTAAGCTACTTTCTGCTGATAGAAGACGCTAGTAGTCTTATGGGAATCTTGAGAAAATTTGAGATAATGTTCAAGTCCTGGCTATAACCTTTGTTGATAGGTACCATCTGTTAAGGTTCAGGAGGTCTGGCTTGATGAAACCTGATCCATCTTAATCTGGAACAAATCCATAGCTTCTTGCTTCCTGTAGAAACAAAAGCAGAGCCTCTTTTCCAAAGCAACATATCCTTAGATCCAAATTTTGAGGTCAAGATACCTTTAAAATATACATATTGGTTTAACTGAGTAGCCTTTACAATCAAATGTCCTTCTGCAATTAAAAATCCCAAACACAATATAATCCAGACTCTCTGTTTAATATCCATCTTTACATGGCTTATTTTTTATATTACCTTCTCTCTCTCTCTCTCTCTCTCTCTCTCTCTCTCTCTCTCTCTCTCTCTCTCTGCTTACAATCTGTATGGCCGTGGCAGGCTTCTTGCTAACTGTTCTTATAGCTTAAATTAATCCATTTCTATCAATCTATACCTTGACATGTGGCTCATGCCTTACTGGCATCTTTACATGTTGCTTGTCATGGCGGTGGCTGTCAGTGTCTCCTCCCATCTTCCTGTTCTCTCAATTCTCTTCTCTGTTAGTCATGCCTATACTTCCTGCCTGGCCACTGGCCAATCAGTGTTTCATTTATTGACCAATCAGAGCAATTAGACATACAGACCATCCCACAGTACTTCCCCTTTTCTTTCTTTCTTTCTTTTTTTTTTAAAGGAAGATTTTAACTTTTACACATCTTCAAAGCCAGCTTGGTATATTTGGGAATTTGGGTGTAGCTCCTCTTACTACTTCCTGCTGGAGTGGGGTGCTGTATCTTATGGGGATACAAAGAAAATTTTAGGATTATGGAGTAGTCCATGAGGGTGTATCGTCTGAGCCAGTTGCCTTGAATCCAATCTGGATGTTGGATTATCTGGACCATGGTGTCATCAGAGACCTTTCAGGGGGTCTTGGCTGGTCAAACCTGATGTATCTTAATATTGCCACATGGCTTGTGGCTTACCAGCATCTTCGCATGCTGCTTGTCATGGAGCCAGCTCACCTTTACTGTCTCTTTGAAGACTTTATTTTTTTTAAAAAAAACGTTATATTTCTTTATATAATTGTCTATACTCCTTTTCTTCTATCTTCCAAGCCTATGTACACTTTTACACACACTGTAAACTGTTTAGGGTTTTTCCCATCTGAATCTGTCTTATTGTGAATCTATTGCTTTAAACTGCAGCATTACTAGGACTGAAATGGCAGCTTTGGCTTCTGTCTCCACCCATCTCAGCTTTCCAACATGGTGGAACTATCTTTACCACCAGCTCTGGGGAAACCATGCACTCTGCTGACTCTGGGAGGCAGTGGGTCTATGTTTCCATCCAGCAGCGTGTAACCCAAAACCTTTTTTTTTTTTTTTTTTTTTTTTTTTTTGTACTAGCAAAAGCTAAATCCACCACACAGTGTGCTGTGTGGCTCGAAGACACCACTGTATATGGTGGCAGGAATCCACCATGCTGTACTCAAGCCCATGCACCATGAACCTGCCATACTGTAGCTCAAGCCTGCAGGCTGTGGTATCTCTGTATCACAGCTTTCCTGAGAGACACAACTAGGAAGCTGCTCTTGGTTCCATTTTAGAACCCTTTTTTAAAGCTCTCTCCGGTTTGGGGTGGAAACTCTTGCCCCATGTCTGGGCACCAGCTGAGTGTGATGAAACACACCTGTAACCCCAGAACTGGGTAGGTAGACAGGAGGATCCCTGGCACTGGCTGGCCAGCCATCTTATCTGAAAGGGTGAGCTTCAGGGCCAGTGGGGAGACCCTGTCTCCAAAAGCAAAGTAGAAAACAATGGAGTATTGTAATATTTTATTTGTGCTGAAATGTGATTTTATTTGTATGTTAATAAATAAAGTTACCTGGGGGTCAGAGCTAATACCAAGCCATAGCAAAAGTCTGGCAGTGATAGCACATGCCCTTAATCCTGATCACATGACAGGCAGATCTCTGTGTTCAAGGACACCACCAGAATGGAGACACACGCCTTTAATCTTAATACCAACCATAGAGACCTAGAGGTTTATATAGACAGGCAGTGATGAGGAGGTCATGTGGTTGGGTTTATAACCAATGAGAAGGCAGAACAGAAAGTCAATAAAAAGACAGATACACAGGAAGTATCTCTCTTTCAGAAGGGAAGGATGGCAGTGGCAGTGAGGGGTAAGAAAGGTTTTTAGTATCAGCTCTTAGCTACTGCTCTGATCTCTTGGGCTTTTAACTCTGCATTTGGCTCTGTGTTTCTTATTTAAATAAGACTGTTACATCTACATTTGGTGCCCATAATAAGACTGTTACATCTACAATGGAGGAAGCCTGGAGTTGACGTCTGACCTTCATAGAGCATACACATACTTGTATCTTTCACACACACACACACACACACACACACACACACACACTACACACACACAGAAGCGGGGTAGTGGGGACAGACAATAAACCTTCCACTTCACCCCTGAGCTTATCCATAAGAAAATAATAAGCCCAGGTGTTTACTCAATTGGATACTATATCACATTGAAATCATAGCTAACCCAATGTATTGGAATCACAAATTTCAGAGAAAGAAAGTAGACATCAAAGGGACAAATACAGCATAATTCTATTTATTGAATATTTATTTTAAGCTGGCTAAATTAAGCCACAGTGTATGAAGATACATGGGTAGCAGTGAACAGGAAAGCAAGGATGGGATCCTGTAAGGGTCAGAAAGCAGTTGAGTGTTATAGTTTGGGTCTGCAATGTCCCCAAAGGTTATGCACTGAAGGCTTTGTCCTGCTATGGTGCTACTGGAAGGTGGTGGGACTTTAAGAGGTGGGGCCTGCTGGGAAGTCTTTAGGTCATTGCTGGTGTGCACTCAAGGGGATCTTGGGATCCCAGCTCTTCCTGATCTCAGCAGCTATCAGCTTTTCCTCTGCCATACATCCCCACTAGGATGTACTAACTACCACATGCCCACAAAAACAAGGCCAAGTGACCACAGTTGGAAAACTCTTGAACTGTGTGTTAGGATTCCAGCCACTCCTCCAGCTATATGACCGCATACGTGCAATTCAGTAGCCAAGTAAGAGGTCTTTGTCCTATGTTATCTATGCACTGTGTGACTGCACAATGATCACAGCATGGTCACGCAAACTGAGTATGTATAGTGTAGCTCCGTAAGCCCACATGCGCCTGTGTAGGGGAATCCTTAAAAAGCCGGTCACAGACTCCTCCCCTCTCTTCTGCTCTCTCCTCCTCTCTGCCCCTTTATCCCTTCTCCTCATGAGTCTTTCCATCAGGCCTGGCCATGCTCTCTTCTGTCCCCCCTCCTCCTAATAAAGCTCTGATACTAGGTTTTGTCATGCCTCTTGACCTTTCCTCACAGAGTAAAAGTGCTGCATTTAAAACCAACACTGTGAGCTAAAATAAATGTCTTCTTCTTAAGTTGTTTTCTCTGGTATTTTGCCTTAGTAAGAAAAAGCTGAAGATCACAACAAAGTTTGTCAGAATCTGAGGTGTAGCTGATCACACATTCAGAATGCATTAAGCTCTGCTCTCTTTTTTTAAAAAAAGAAAAAACTTCTTTTGGGATGTGTTTATTTTCTAATAAAAAATTTTAAGTAAGAAAAAGAAAGACAGGGAATAGTTCAAGCACAACTTTAAGCAATCTCTCTAGATTTTAAAGTGCTTTAGAATTTTGGAGAGCCACATCCATGAAATAAAGACAGTTTTGTTTTTCAGTAATATTAGTACTCTATGGGTTTGTTGTTGTTTGATTTATTTGCTTGATTTTGGAGCTTTGGGCTTGTTCTCTGCTGTCCGGTTGGCATAATGTCTGGCTATACTGTGCAGTTGAGTATGTTAGTTGTAGCTGGAGTTTTTTCTCCTGGTCCTGCCAAGCCCTGGCAGTCTGACAGCCTATGGCATCTTCACATGCTGCTTGTCATGATGGCGGCTGGCAGTGACTCTCTCTGCCTTCCTGTTCTCTCAGTTCTCCTCTCTGTTAGTCCCGCCTATACTTCCTGCCTGGCCACTGGCCAATCAGTGTTTTATTTATTGACCAATCAGAGCAACATACAGACCATCCCACAGCAGTTAGTCCCAAAGCTAATTTCTTGTTTGATTTCAGGGAAATCAGAATGCATAAATATCACTTGAAAAACAATGGGTGGGGTTTCAGGAATCATCCTCTATATCATTTTAACTTGTCTTATAATCAAAGGGTGATATCAGGTACACAGGACTGGACTCTCTGTTCTGGAAGCAAAGACCCCAATGAGGCAGGAGGGGAGTCCTCTCTATATATGATAGGAACAAAACTGGCTCAAGTCTAACTCCTAGGGAATGTTTGAAATAGACTTGCTTGCAAAACTGTACTGTACCCTTCTCCCAGCATCAAGGACCCATCTGCCATCAAAAATGTCCCCTAAAGAACTGGACTAAGCCTGCCTAGTAAAATAATGCAACTCAATGCCAAGTGGAAATTGTAACAGAGTGTCAAAGGCAGGAGAGACCTTTGTGTTGGCAGGTATGGTGGAGAGGGCTGCCTCTGTTCCAGCCTCATTGTGTCTCCTTCCCTTTTGCTTATAGATCATTAGTCATGTGGCCACACTTCTACCGGAAGCTAGCATTTGCACAAAGCAGGGTTCTACTGCTAGCCAAGTGAGGTGCAGTGGAGTCCAGGTGGAGAGCGTATTTGTTTTCCAAAGCATAAAACCAGATATGGTGGCTGGAAGTTCAAGCCCAACATGCCTGCAGGATTCATATCTTGTGACATACAGAACCCAGTCTTCTTTCTGTGCCTACACATGATCTTGCTATGTGTGTTTGTAGATTGCAATTTCTTTCCCACATAAGGACCTACATTATATTGGGCTAGGGCCCACACCAAGGCTCTCCTTTAATTTCAATTCTTTTTAAAATATTCTAACAATTACTTATCACATGTTCTTTATTTTTGACATTTGATCTTACTAGGGTCTCACCACATTACCCAAACTGGCCTCAAATCCATGATTTTTCTACCCCAGCTTCCCTAGTGCAAGTAACTGAGACAAGCACCTCTGTGACTACCTGTAGGGTCTCATTTTTAGCTCCTGGAAATTAGGACAAAAAACATGTAAGTTTTGTAGAGACAGACATCATGATGATATGGGCTAGGGCACCTGTGGATAGATGAGTATCATAATTTAAGCAAGAGCACCTGGACAAAGACTGGAATAAAGAAGCATGAGTTGTGTGTTCATTCATTGCTGTCTTTTATCAAATAACTGTTCTGTAGGTGCCTATAATGGGTTGTCTTTATTACAGGTGCTGCATGTAGCAGGTTGAGCAAGATGTTATAGATGTGTTACCTTCTGGAAAAAAAGGCCGCAAGGAGCAAAGTAAGATAACATCAGATTATGGTGATGGCTGTTCAGAATAAAAGCAATGATTCATAGAGAGTTTCGACATTCTGGGCATGCTCATCATACAGACGCTGCCAGGTATGAACCCTGGAAGGGAAAGGTGCCAGAGAGAAGAACAGGGAGAGGATGAATTGGGAATGGTTTTAGTTGCTGGAGGAACCCAGAAGCCAGTGACGGGGCTGTGACCCAGTGAGAGGCTGGAGATGGGTAGTGCCAGACACTTGGGGCATAGAGTAAGTCACAACTTTGAATTTTGCTGTTTAAAAAAGTGGGAATTACATCATGAAATAAAGTCACTGATTTATCACTGGTAATTCTTTTACCAGCTGTGTATAGCACTACTTTGAACCTATCAGAACTTACGGTCGTTCTAGTGGATTAAATATTTTCATTTCCTGACTTGCTGAGGGAAAGACAGGTAGATTATAAGCATCATAAAACATTTAAGTACAATAATGCTCTCAATGCTAGAAGGAGGAGAATACGGACAGTACAGCCTTGAATATTCTGCAAAGACACCTTGGGTCTGCCTGGGCCTCAGAACTGTAATCATTACAAGTGCTAACACATTTCATTTAGAGCTTGAGTTGAATTTGAGACTGACTGTAGGACCTACTTTAAGAAAATATGCACCTTGCCATGATCATTAAGAATTCCTTTGTATATCCATGTGCAACTATAAAATGACGTTGCCTGTCATTTTTCAGAATGGCTTTCTCTCTCCAGTTAAGCTCTTTCCTGTGCAAGCCCTGGAAAGAGCTCTAGTACACATCACACTGAATGTTTGGACCCGGGTGACAGAGAATGTGCAGTGCTATAATTAGAGAAGCAGCCACCTTGATTGGCTGCAGAGAATTACAGAAACACCAAGCAAAGTTGCAGCAATTATGCCCCAGCAATTAGCAACCCATAAAGCAGCAGACCTCATTGATAGAGCTGTCCTACTCAGTAACAATATTGGAAAACAAATACCCTACAACACAAATAACAAGTAGCCAGCTCTGGCAGTAGAGGGAAAGTTGACTTGGCTGCAGCAGGGACTTTGGAAGCTGCAGAGCCAGGCTGAAAGGAGCAATTCCTGAACCTGTGGCGGCTCTCTTGGCGCTCAGGACAGTGGGCAGGCTCTCCAGCATTGAGTCTGCATGAAGTGCCTTGTTGGGCATTCATTGGGCATGGGGACATCTCACCCACAGCCTATTAGCCAGATGAGTTCTTAGCTCCATTTTGTAGATCAGCAGTTGAGAACCAGAGTGATTATACTCTTGTAAGTTGTAGGGCCTTCATATTAGCCAGGACTTGAACAAAATCCAGACCTCCATACTATAGTATTCAAATGTCCTAGCTTCTTGTGATGGTTCCCAAGTGTCCCCTACAGAAATGAAGATCTTTACAAACTGTGCAAGATAGAGTCCACTGCTAACAAAATTAATACAAGTCATTTTAACTAAGCCATTTAAACAAGTGGCTTGCTTGCTTACCCCTATAGTGATTTAAAGTCAGCAAATTTCTACTTAATTTTAAACAACCTCTACTGGTGATATAGCTTCATTGTTCAGACAGAGACACTGTTGTTTCTCAGCCTTTTGGCTAAGATCAAGTGCAGACAGGGAAACCGAGTCATATCAACACTAGTGGACAGGCTTGCTACAGATTGAGACTGCTGTGGGATGGTCTGTCTGTCAAATCTGTTGCTCTGATTGATCAATAAATAAAACACTGATTGGCCAGTGGCCAGGCAGGAAGTATAGGCAGGACTAACAGAGAGGAGAATTGAGAGAACAGGAAGGCAGAAGGAGTCACTGCCAGCTGCAGCCAGGACAAGCAGAATGTGAAGATGCCGGTAAGCCACAAGCCACGTGGCAAGGTATAGATTTATGGAAATGGATTAATTTAAGCTGTAAGAACAGTTAGCAAGAAGCCTGCCACGGCCATACAGTTTGTAAGCAATATAAGTCTCTGTGTTTACTTGGTTGGGTCTGAGCGGCTGTAGGACTGGCGGGTGACAAAGATTTGTCCTGACTGTGGGCCAGGCAGGAAAACTCTAGCTACATGAGACCATTCCATTTCCCCCAGCACCCTTTAAACAAATCACTGCCCACTCAGCACTCATATGTTCCTCGTATGTTCCCCATGCCCACGTTCACCCAAACCCTTCCATCTTTACCCTCCCTCCATTCTTCTCATGTTTGACCTGGTCCCTTGCTTCTGTGCCCCGCTCCCTGGAGGCAGAATTTACGGTTGGAGAACAGCTTCCTTCTCTCTCTGGCCGGAGTCACTCCCAAGCACACCCGACTTCAGCAGAGCAGAGCTTACGTCACTTAAGTTTTACCTCCACGGTGCCATCCTGAATGAAATGCTTACCTATGCAAAGCCTCAGAGTCTCCAACTGCAAAATACTGGTGCCATTTCATCATGCAGTCTTCAGGTGGGAGGCCTGTCCCGGAACCGTGCTCAGTGCTGCGCTTCTGCAGCAGGTGCCCTGTGTGTGCATGGTATGCCTCAGCTAGACCCAACACTGGGAATGCTCAGGACCCAAGGGCTAGAGAAATCTTGTCTGTCCTGTCTTGCCTCACAGTTTAGGGAGTGAAAAAAGAATTGGTAATGAGAGAGCTCATACCTCACCTACACACTCTCCTGTTTCTAGTACCAACGTCTAAACAGCCCCTGGCAAATAATTACCATAATAATTAGAATAAAATGGTGTTACACTTACTGATCAAATACTAATCACTTAGTATCATATTGAACAATTCATCTGTGATATTTAATCCTCATATAGATTCTCAGAGTAAATGCTTATATTCACCCCCAATATACAAAATAAGAAAGCTGAGCTTCAGAGAAGCTGAATAACTTGCCTCCGGTCTCGTAATTAGTAGCAGTAAAGACAGAATTTGTAATTAAGAACCATCTAACTATAGACCAGTAGCTCTAAGTAGAGTACAGTTCATCAGTAAATAGAGAGAAAGGAGAATGGGAAGACGGGAAGAAGGAAGGAGCAGAAAGGAACCAAGGAAGAGAGGGAGGAAAGTAAGGAAATCCCTTGGAGTCTCAGCTTGCATTTGCTCCTGCCTTAGAAACTAATTCTTAAACTGGATCACACACTGGAGTCATTTGGCTAACCTATAAACCAGTACTGATGCCTGGGTCCCTCCCCCAGAGTGCTAGTTTAATTGGTCTGGTCAAAGGCTGGCATCAGGAGTGTAAAGGCTCTTGGGGAATTCCAGCATGCAGCCAATGTTAAGCCCCTGCCCTAGCAGGAACACCCCCCTGCCCTTCAAGGTGGCCAAGAACTATTTTCATTAATACCTGTGAGCATTTCCTGGGGCCTCGGGCAGCTCCTCCAAACGGCTCCTGCTGCAGGTGTCCACTGGGCTCTGCACGGGGTAGGAGCATCTGCAGAGACAGCATGGTCCAGCCACGACCCAGAGGTGAATGGAGTTCAGGAAGTGGATTTTATTATGGCCCAAATGACAAAACCTTCTGTGCCAGCATGCACATGGACAGTGCTCCCACTGCAGCAAGGGAACCAGTGTAGTCCCCTCTGGTAAGTGTCCTCCTCACCACAGTGACAGGGCGTCTTGAATCGGGGATTTTCCTGGTGATGATTTTTCCATCTTGTCCAAGCCTAATCTACCCAAAGGCCTGTTCAGTTTTGCTGAACCCCTTTGCATGGGCAGGGGCTGGGATAGCCTTACTGAGTTGGGCAAACTCTGGCTGGAACTTGAAAATACATCCCTTTCTTGGTGGGATGTCTAAACCACCCTGGGAGTTGCTGAGATGGTTTGGACTGCTAAAAGATATAGCATTTTCTTTGATTCAGGAAGGAAATGGGGTCTTTTTCTGTGAGGCTGGAATATTCTTTAGGTTCATTGCCAAGCCTGGAGCTGGAGGCTGGCAGGCTGCACAATTGCTTAGCTTCACACTCCACAGAGAACCAGGCGGGCGTCTGTTCTCTGTCCCCTGGCTGCCACAAAACTCATCAGCATGTGGGGGATCTGCCCTCTGCAACAAGAAACAAAACATAATCAAACAAAACAGCCATTTGCCATGCTTGGCCCAGCCATCAACTCAAAATGTTCTTGAAGCTTGCAGTAACAGCTGTTATTTATTGCTTGGTTCTTGTGTCCCAGATCTTGTGCTAAGTGCTTGGTGTTATTAACTCATATAATCCTTACTTGCTCTACAGGGAGCAGATAGTAGTGTGCCCATTTTATAAAAGAGTAATCTAAGGCAGAGAAAGGCAAAATAAATCACCCTGAGCCAGAGAGTTTGTGAATAGCTTCAGAAAGGCCTGGCCTGAGCCCTGCTTGATTCTAAAACTCATTATGTGTTCAAAGACTTTGCTACATTGTCTTGATCATGATAGACCATGTTTAAGACCTCTTGGAATTTCTGGACCCCTCTAGTTAGATACCCAGCAGATGGCAATAGCTTGCTGAATGAATGAATGAATGAATGAATGAATGAACGAAGCCATTCTATCATCCTAAAGTTGGCTTTTTGATTGTCAGATAGAGGCCAAGAAAAGTAACACTGGGTGCCATAAAATTTTGAAGACCAAAACAGGCAAAAAAAATTCTATATTAATTATGGCACTCAGAAAATTATGTCCAAAGGATAAAATTTCCCAGTACAGCTATTTAAATTTTGTCTAATCACTTACTTTCATTCACGCCCCCCCCCCACAAACACGCATGCGTGCAAATAACTTTTTGGACACCTGGTAACAACAGCCTAGACTGTTTTCCATCTGACAGAGGAATGCAGGGAGAGTGTGCTTGAAACATTCCTTCTGCCCTGGCAATTTGCTGCTTACAGGGACCGGAGAATTTGAAAAAAGAGAAGCGGTTTGAGACAATCTGTGAGATGGCTCGGCTTAGGGACCAGGAAACTCAGATGCATTTAGAAGTTAGTTAAAGGTGCAGAAAACCAAACAGAAGAGCTGTGTGCCAGAACCAGCCAGGCTCACACTTCATCCTTCCTTATCACTACTACTGGGCTCCAGGAGATCGTTCAGCTTCTGGAGCCAAAATATGGCCACCAAGCTGTCCCTGCAGCCAGGCTGGCAGGTGCCAAGAAGTGATTGATGGGCCTTCTGTTTTTGTCGTTTCTTCCTCTTGCTTTCTTAACTTCCGCCAACGGAGCTGATAAGAGGCTCTGCTTGAGAATTGTGTATCTTTCCCTACCTTGGACCAGTGAGTGCAGTTCCCATCACTCTTAGCCACATTCAAGGGCAAGCATGTATTATTCAACATCAAAATCAAGCCTTGGAGGAGGCCAGGCAGAGAGGGTCTTGTTGGCAGAAAGCTGTTCTCTGTTTTCTTGGACCCAGCAAAAAAACTCTCTGTCCAATTGATATTTTCCTTAGATCCCATTGGTTTTTGTTCTCAATGCTCACACAGGGGACCTCAACTTGGAAATTGACCATTGTTTTCTAGAAATTTCTTTTTCCAGGCAGCATGATGTGGTGGAATCCCCAATGAGTCATGGGACAAACAAGTGTGAATCTAGGCCCTGTCTGTTATTGTATTGGGAAGATACAATACACGGCGGCCACTCTGCTTCCCTGAGCTTCTGTTCCTGCATCTCTGAGTTTGGGACCGGAGCAGGGACTGGCACCTGAACAGTGAGGTGTCTGAAGTGCAACACAAGAAGGCTCTGTGTGCAGTCCTGAAAGTAATTCCCTGACCTGCTTCATCCAGGAAGACCCAGTCCTCTTCAAACCTTTGCTATCCCCACCTGGATGACACAGTTAAGCTAACAACCCCTACCCATTATAAGCATTGGATCTCTGCTAGCCGTTGTCTATAGAGCTTTGCAGAACAGTCTTGAGAGATGGGTTTTCTTAGTACACCCACCTGACAGATCCGAAAACTGAAAATTCAAGGGGGCCTGGAAAGATGGCTCAGCAGTTAAGAGCTCTTACTGCTCTTGCAGAGAATTTAGCTCCCAGGATGCACAGTAGGCATCTCGTTACTGCCTGTAACTCCAGGTTCAATGCTCTCCCCTGGCTCCTGGTGCCACCTGCATGCACACGATGCATATAAACACATGCAGGCATACACACATACACATCAATAAAAATAAATAGATACATGTTTTAAAGAAAACTGAAAAGAACTGTTAATCATTGCAGAGTTTTGCAAGCAGAAGAGGCAAGATTTCCACGCAGCTTTCCACCACACAGTAGAAGTTCATATGCGTGTCGATGCCTGAAGTAACCCTTCTAAAGACCAAAGTCATGACTTCTTTGGCAGCTGCTTTGGAGTTCCTGTTTGGAACCTCAAGAGGCATCTGACTACCTCAACCAGACATAGAGATGACAGGCATGTTTATGGCACTGCCCTGTTTAAGATATCCAGCCCTGCCAAATGTTACTCAGTTCAAGACCTGCCTCCTAAGGAAGCATGATGGGCTGTTTCTGTTGGCTAGGGGGTAACAACCTCTGACTCAAGATGGATGCAGCACAAATCTTAAAAGATCTTATTATAAAAACAAACCCAGATCCAGGTATTGGGGTGAACGCTGGAAGACCAGAGAAGCAGAACAAGCCACAGCCACCTCACCTTGCCAATTCCTCAGCTGATCCTGTTTCCTCAGACTGGAAGCCTCCAGAATGAATTTCAGCTGAACTGCTGCTCAAATCCTAAAAGCTTAACCAGGCCCTAGTTCCTGGTCCTCACGCCTTATATACCTTTCTGCTTCCTGCTATCACTTCCTGGGATTAAAGGTGTGAGTCACCATACCTGGCTGTTTCCAGTGCAGCTTTGAACTCACAGAGATCCAGATGGATCACTGCCTTTGGAGTGCTAGGATTAAAGGCATGTGTGCCACCATTTTCTGGCCTCTATACCTAGTGGCTTTCTTCTCTGGCTCCAGATAAGTTTATTAGGGTGCACAATATTTTGGGGAACACAATATCACCACAGATGGAGGCAGGCTTTTTCCTGAGAAGGTACTTGACAGCTGCTTTCATTCAGCAGAAAATAAATAAAATACATTTCTTTCAATACATGCTGTACTTGGTTCCCCTTTGTCCGAGTTTCCGGCATTTAGAGTTCTATTGTGCAGTCTAGTTTTAAATCTGGCATCATATTAATTAAAAAAAAAATGTCATTTCTGCTTCTTCTGGCGCCTTTCCTTTGTCTTTTTCTGCAAGCATTCTGGTGTGGCTTTGAGTTGCAAGAATTCCACTACAGCTCCAGGTGAGAGGACCCTGACGGAGCTTAACGAAAGAGCCTTTGCCACCATGACAGCGTTCAAACAGAACCTCTTCATTTCCACGGAGAAGCGTAATACAGCCGAGCAAGAAGGTTTTATATTAACTTTGGGGGACGGACAGGCAAGTGTGAGATGAGCTGTCTGAGGCCACCCAGGTGCGAGCTGTGTGGCGACAGGATTGTCTTTTAGCTTCTTCATGTCATTTCACCTGAAATGACTTAAAGAAAGTCTTGGTTTTGAGTCTGCATTTCAAAGGCTTTAGTCCAAGTGTGGCTACATTCATGGCTTTGAGCCTGAGACAAAGCAGTCACATTGTGGTGGGAGCCTGTGGTAGAGGCTGCTTACCTCATGAGGGCAGGAAGCAGAGAGAGAGAGAGAGAAGAATGGATGGGGCTAGGCAAGATATGGCCCCCAAAGACACCCTCTGAGTGACCCACTTCCTCAGCTAGACCCCAACTTCTTAAGTTTCCAGCACCTTCTAAAATAATTCCAGCAGATAGAGTGTTTACACAGTTGTTCAGGTGTTTAACATCGGAGCCTGCAGAGAACACTGCATATTCCAGCTGTGACGTGGGTGCTTCTCAGATGCTGGGCCTGGGCAAAGAACAGGGATCTAGGAGACCAGGCCCACACTTTCTTCCTGTCCTGCCTCCCTCTCTGTCTTTTTCCCAGCCCAGAGTTGAAGCCACCCCATATAAGGTGTTCACGAACTTGGAGAAACCTTGAGAATGGTGCTTTTACACACTAACCCTTTCTTTCCTGACTTCCCAGGCAGGTATGATGGGCACTGGGGTAGGGCCAATAACAGGGAGCCAGAGAGGGGCCGGTCCACACACGCTTCTTTGCTTTTCTGTTTATGCTTTTGGTAGTGATCTGGGCTGCCTTTGATTTTATCCTCCCTGTATTTTATAGGGATGCTAATATCTGCAAGTTATATGTAACACACGAGGCACATGCAGAACAGATGAAAATCAAGTTAAAAATAGTTTGTTTTTTTTTTTTAAGTATTTTAAATGTATGTTGATCCAGTGCATGACAAAGTTGGGTGTAGAATCTTCAAGCCCAGGTTAGTAGTCTCCTTCAAGTTCATGTCTTGACTTCTTGACTTCCTAGGCTTTAGATTCTCTTAGTTCTAAAATTGAGAATAAGCAGCCAGGCCTTGGTACTGCACACCTGTGATCCCAGTACCTGGGAGGCTTAGTCAGGAGGATCAGGTGTTCAAAGTCAGTTGTCCGGTCTGTGTAGCTAGATTCTATGTATCTCAGAGAAAGGAAGGAAGGGAGAGAGTGATTATTTATTTCAAAAATGTTGCTGTGAATGTTTCCTGAGTCATATCATATGCTTAACTAAAGTCCTTTTTGCAGGACTCCGCATTGTTAGTGGATGCTGGTGGAGGGAGGGTATTATTTATTGCTGATATTGTCACCATCCCTTCGGTGTAGACTACCCACATACCCGGGGTATTGCAGTTGAGAGGCCACACTTTGGGGGAGGAAGTGGCTAAGTGACTTCTGTTCCTTCTTGGGCACTGTTTGCTGTCTGACCCACGAACACACACGTGTGCTCTAGTGAATGCTTGTGGAATGAGGGTGGAAAATTCCAGGTCTAGCTGCTGCTTGGGTGGCTGACCCTATTAACCATGAATAGTTTACCTTGAATCTGATTCTGATTATATCCAATTTGTTCTTTCAACCCCCTAGCCCTGCTTCCCTGGCTCCTTTCTAGAATTTACATTAGAAAATGAACAACCAGTACATCTTATTTGTTAGTGTTGGATTCCTGGTGTGGTCTTACCCAGCCACACCTCCTGCTTCTTTAACCCATTGCACCATAGTGGTTAGAGTGATGGAGACCTTTTTGGACCTTAGGAAAGGCCTGGGAAAGGAGATGGCTAGCCTTCATCCATCTCTATACAGTTTGGATTTTAATAAGAACTCCCAGGTGATGGATTTGGAACTTCTCAGTAGAAAAGCACTTCAGAACCATGGAACATATCACCTGGGAGTTCTTATTAAAATCCAACCTATATAGAGACGGATGAAGGCCTCTCGTGAAGGCTAGGCATTGAAGACTGCTGAAAACCATGACTGTTCAGAATTATCCTTGGAGACAGCTGTTGTCAGCTGTCCAACAGGGAAACACAAACAGCAGGGAGTTAGAGATGTCACTCTGGAGTAATATGGTGCCATGTTACAGTTCTGTGAGACTGTAACATTCACTCAGCATGTGTGCCCCAGAGCAGCTTGCAGAGTGTAGCTGCCTGCCACTTGGGAATCCTACAAATTCAGAGCCTAGTTAGGTTTGGATGCTAAGCACACTTTTCTCTGCTTTTGTTTTTGTTTTTCCCTAAGAGAGTTAAACTGCTTTTGCTTTTCTGGGGAAAGAAGTCTCTGAAAAGAAATATCTTTGAATATTTAGAGAGTTATGTTTCTGAGTTAGCAGGCAAGCATTACTAAATGAGGCAATCTTGGGTGGATAAGATGGTTCAGTGGGTAAAGAAGCTTACTGCTGAGCCTGAGGATCTAAGCTTGATCCCTGGAACCCATGCATACGTGTCAAAGTGCTCACAGATATGCCCACATGCATCCATACTCATGCATGTATACATAAAATAAATATATAAGATGTAGTTTTAAGCGTGGGGATGCACCCTTATAAGAGTGAGATGGAAGAACCAGTACAGAAAGAAACTTCTCTTTTTCTTTTCTTTTGTTTGTGTTGTGATGGTCTCACTGAGTAGCTCAGACTGGCCCAGGACTCCAGATCCTCTTCGATCAGTTGGAGTGTGCAAAGTGTAGATGTGTCCCACCATGCCAGGCTGACTCCATTCTCATTTTTTTACACTAGCAATAGAACAAAAGCACTCAGGTAGCAGTAGAGGACCCTCAGATGATCATATTGTGGGGACTCCTAGAGACTATTGAGTCTATGTCAGAATCTACCCAGAGATGGTGACCCCTGGTTTGTACTGACATGATAGCAAGGAAAGGGAGACCCCCGCCCCTGTTTCACACACCATGGTTCACATGCTCAACTGAGCCCTCAAAGGTGCTATCAGATTTGAGCTAGGTACTATACCCTTCCCAGTTCCCCGATAAGAAACTTTTAAGTACCAATGATAACTGGTCCTAGATCACATAGCTCACAGAGCACTAAGAACACCTATGTAAACAGTCTCACTCCAGAGCCGGTGTTCTCAGGACACCCAGAAACCTCATCCATCCTGGCCCCTCCCCTTCAAATTTAGGCAAGCCATTTCAGTGATTCAAATTTGTTTTCCCAATGATGCACAGAAGACAATAACTGATCTCCTCACAGGAATATGGAACAAAAGTCATGCAGCCACACATATGGAATCATGCAGCTTTAGAGAGATGGAAAATTTAGAGTCTGTGTTGATTTAAAAATCTCATATTGTGTTGAGTAATGGAAGCCCAGCTTTGGGTGTTGGCCCCAGTGAGGAGTGTTCAAGGGAGGCCGGTCCATTGATGCTCAGGAGGATTTCCCAGTGGTGACAATGTCTCTTCAACCCACAGTCCTTTTCATATTGAGGGTGCTGCTGCATTTTCTTCTGATCTAAGATGTCTTCAAGCAACATCCTGACCCTCTATTCAGAAAGGATGGAATTGGTGCCTGTTAAGTAAATGACCATTCTATCAGTTGGCTTGAAAAGGAAGAAAAGATTCCCGTCTATTAAAGTCATTGCTTCTGTACCAATTCATCTGCAAGAAAGATTGCTTTAATAATTTCTATTGAGCTCAAGAACAGACAATGAGGCAGAGTTAAGAGAAAAAGAGCTCCATCACCAGAGATAAGCAACATACAATCCCCATTGTTATGATGTTCTTTCTGAAAGCATCCTGACACAGAAGAGCTTATTAAGAAAGGCAAGGTACTCTTGTATGTGACAAGGACAAGCAAACTGGCTCAGCTTGTTCATACACACTGAGAGGGTGGGGGCAAGGTCCGGCTGCAACTGATGCTTACTCAGCTAAGGGCCTGCTGGGGATGGGGAGGGGCTGGAAGTCTGGGTCTCGCCTTTGGTGACTTTCTATGATTTGAGGAATGGTGCAGTCATAATGGGAGGTTGGAACTTCTTGATGTTGGGCTATGTAAATTACCCTCATCTTTCCCTGCCTCAATTTCTAGGTGTCTGACTGGACTCTTGGGAGACACAGACAAACTCTGCAATAGCACCTTGTGACTTGTATAGAACTTCATTTAGGAGAAAAGTGAGTATTTGGCCAATGTTCATTGAGAACTCATGTTCAACCTTGTGAACCTTGTGGGTACCACAATGATGATAGACAGGTGGCTAGTTGCTGGTTTTATGAAATACTCATGCAGGAGAGAGAGAGAGAGAGAGAGAGAGAGAGAGAGAGAGAGAGAGAGAGAGAGAGAAACAACAAACATGTGACACAGGAAAAGGAAGACTTGGAAAGGAAATGGTAGCAGATTTTTTTAAATTTATTTTTATGTATAAGTATTTTGTCTCTTTGCTTTTGGATATATATATATATATATACATATATATATATATATATATATATACACATACATATATATATATACATACACACACACACACATTTACACACTGCATGTGTGCCCGGTACCTGAAAACACCAGAGGAAGCATTGGAAACCCTGGAACCAAAGTTACAGATGGTTATAAGTCACCATCTGGGTGCTGGGAAACAAACCCAAGTCCTCTGCAAGAGTAACAACGGTTCTTAACTACCTGTCCAGTCCAACTCTTCAGCCTCCTGATCTGACCTTTAAAAGGAGAGAGTTTAAGACTAAACAAGTACACTCACTCCCACATTTTCTTTACAGAGGATGTCAGGAGCTCTGCCGATAGTCCGCTTTTACCAGAGCATTATAACATAGAGGTATGATAAGTTGCAAAAATATTCAAACCTTACAACTTCACTATAATGTCAATTTCATAGTCAATTTCAAGTAATTTCATATAAAGCATTTCATATACATGTGATATATATACATAATATATGAAATACTACATGTATATAATGAAACTGTTTTCAAAAGCAAGTTCAATCAAACATTGAATTTTTGAATTTGTTAGGTCCAAAGGACTGGTTTCTGGTCATCTACTCACCCACTCATGTATTCACTGATAATCCATCATGGAGCATAAACAGGTATCATATTGACCTGGGTTAGGGTCCTGCCCCCCTGGTGAGTGGCTCACTATTAGTTCTTGGAGGATTGTCTTAACTACAAAATGCAGCTCAACACTTCCTCTGCTGGGGAGAGGTTTGCCACCAAGCCCTGGGTTCTTAATACTACTCAGATTTGCTGAGGCCTGAGGTATAAAAGTCATGTCATAAGGAAGCCGAGGCTAAGCCTGGGGCAGACAGCGGGTGTTGAGCATGAGAAATTTCTGAGTTCTGGGGACAATTGTATGTTCCTGCAGGGAGGCTTCCTGGCTGCTTGCTGATGCCTCCTCTTTTCTCCTGCACAGAGCAAGCCCTAGACACCCTACCTAGGTGTCCCCTCTCCTTTTAGAGAAAATCCTCTCCTTTTTTCAGCTGCATCCAACTTCCTTTTGTTTTCTAGACATTTCATTTAAACTTATTTTCTACTTCTGAAGGTTGAAAAGACAAGTTTCTGTATACTCCTGGAAGTGTTTACATCTTTAATGACTGTAGTGCATTGAATGATGAGCCCAGGATGAAGTTAACAGGGTCACAATACTAGCAAGGCCCTCCTGGGATCTCCCCAGTCTCTCCCAGGGGTTCTGTTTCTCCTCTGTGGTCCAATCCAGGGTCCCACACTGATTCTGTTGGTATTTTTCCTCGTTTCTTCTAATTTATGACTTCCCCCAGTTCTGTATTTCTTGATATTTTCTGAGCACACAAAACCTCTAAAGTCACTCAAGGAAGGTAGGGGTTGGAGTTCTGTTATCTTCCTGCTCAAGTGGTGAGTCCCCAATGGCAGGATTTCTCAAGCACAGTTTGTAATTTGTTCTTAAGAGACATTGTGAAGGGAGCACACACAGGGTCCACTGCCCGAGTGGGGGTGGTGTGTGTGTGGGGTGGGGGGTGACAGCTGCATCCTAGCTCTAACAACCATGAGAAATGACCTCTCTCACTGTAGCATCTTGTTTCAGAGCTCAGGGATTCAATGACCTGGTTTGAATCTGAGGTAATCATTTGATATTTCCAGGTCAGTTGCCTAATCTATAAAGTGGGACTAATAATAATATTGCCAACTGCAGGCTGATGGTGGGCAACAAGTGGGATAAAGCAAGCATAATATTCGATGCCATATCTGGGGCCCTGAAAGTGGTCAGGCACGCTCAATCTATTATCCACTTGCTATTGCTGTTATTGGTTGATAACTGTGCATATCCAATTTGCTAATCGATAATCATGCTGGATGCCTTGCCAACACATGCTCCATAAAATGGTCGTTGTCAGCACTTTGAGGATGAACACCTGAGCTCACAAGAGGCCTCCAATCTAATTCTATCCCCCTCCTTTGGAACCCAGGTGCTTTAGCATTCTGACCTACTTCCTCATCAACAGTAAGGGAGAAATTCCTTGCATGTGGTATTTGAGAGGTTTTGTGCATTTAAGGTTCCCATGTAAGTTCAAAAGATGTCCGGTGTATGGCATCGCAGGCAGTGGCAGTGTCCTGCTGTGCATGTGGCACTCCCTCTCAGTCCTGATTCTCTAGCAAACTCACCCCAATTTTCACAAAGCACCAGTGGCTATCGCTTCAGCCACAGTATGAGGATTCAGGCTTCCCCTGGCCCAAGGGGTGGGGTGTGCAGATTCAAAGGCCAGCTTACTGTAAAGACCATCAACCTCAACATCAGGAAACCCCCAACTTTGGTGACTTGGACTCATCCCACAAGCTAAGGTAATTCAGAGCTTGTCTTTTTTTTTTTTTTTTTTTTTCCTCAGAGAGATAACACCTTCACAGTACAAACTGAGCCACCAGTCATGAGGTCCTGGTCTCCTGTGCTTTCTTTTGGATTTTCTGGCTTGAAAAAAATCCTTCAATTTCAGGAGGAAAAAAAAATTAGACCTGTGTTTGTTTGGGGAAGGGCATTGGAGGTGCATTTGCAATCCTGGTGGAAAGGACTTTAGTCCAAATGGTGGATTGGCCATCAAAGAAACCTTTGTTCTAAGCATCTCAGAGTGCAGTGCACATTTGGGACTAAGGACCAATGAGTCTGCCTGTAAAGATGGGGATGGTCACAGGTAGCATGGACTGTGTTCTGTATTCAAGGCCTGCTTGCAGCCTTACCTTGTTTTGTATAAATAACTTGAAGGGTGATAATTGGAGTTTGTTCGAGGGATGGTTAAATATCCAGAGAAACCCAAGATGGCACAGCAGGTTAGTTAGCACACACCCAAAATTTGAACTCAGGTCCATCTGGCCCTACAGGCTGTGTTCACCACATGCAGCTGTGAGAGCTATAAAGCCAATGCTGCAACCTGGAAGATAACCAGGCTAGCCAACCCTTGCCTTAAGGCAGTCAGGCCACAGTGGCTGCATTTTCTTAGAAGTCTGTAAGAAGGTCCCCAAATTTGCCTTTAAACCACACTTCCAGCATCCTCCTTAGCTGCAGATGCATTTCCTACTGCATCAGGCAGAAAGATGCATGTTTCCTTATTTCCAAAGCTAGGGTTGGGTAACGGGAGGAGAAAGTGACTAAAATGTCCATCTAGAAACAAATATTAAAATCAGGTACATTTATTGTCACCATTAAACAACAACAAAGTAGTTGACCTGGCAGGAGACTGGTGCCTCATAGTGAGCATGCCCTACATATAAGTTGAACAAATTAAGGGGTCAGTGAATTAATAAATTTTGAGCCCTCAAAAGGTGAATGGGATGCTGTATGCACAGCAAAGACCTGCTGAGATGCCTCTGGCTTTTGTTCTGTATGTGAATGGACAGAGAAGGTAAAGACAGCTGGGTACCACAAGTTGCTGTCATCACTGGAGGGGAGTGTGCATTGCATGTTTTGGGAAAGGGTTAGAAAGTCCTGGGAATCTTAAGTGTTGGATCTTATTTCTCCTGCTGTTGTCTCACCTACTAAACGAGCCAGTTTTCTTCCAGTCTTTTCTAGAGCTACAATTCTGGAAAAAGCCTACACATGGCCCTGGTTCTGGACAACTGGGTACAATCATAGCTCAAGCTTCCTTTATGACAAGCCATAAACTAGTCTGCCCTTCATCAGAACAGAATCAAAATCTTCAACCACTGATTGATGGCTGAGAGGTACCTCATCTCACTTATGACTGACATAAAATTAATTTCTGTTAGTCAGATAAAAATGCACTTAGGGGGTGTCATGTGGGGGCTGCTTTTCCTCTTGTCGTTGATCTGTACGAAGAACACTGTGTTATTTACCATCTGAAGGTTGATGAACGAGCTTTAGTTTTGTGATGCTCAGGTGGCCTTTTACCTTCCTCAGAGAATTGTAGCTCCCAGAGCCAAGTGAAATGGAAGCCATCCCCGATGGATGGTTCTAGAGGACATCCTCGTAGGCAGTAAGCAGTCAGTGAGAAACTCTTTTTGTCCTCAGTTCTCAGTGACAATTGCCACAGTGACACATCTCTGCCTTGTCAGATCTGAAAATTTAGGAGATTCTAGAAATCTAACTTTATGTATAGCATTTCCTACCTTGTGCCTTACTTTTTCTTTTTCTTTGTGAATCACATTTAGGACAGAACCTAAGGCCAGCTTGTGTAGAGTGTATATGGAACACACATGGCCCCATGAGCCACACCCCACCCCTACATTTCCCAACATCTACATTGTGTCAGTCATTGCTATTTTCATGCCATCATCTTAAACTGTGAGATATAAAACATGAAAGCAGAATGTTTCTAGAACCTTCTGAAGTCAAGCTGTGGGGAGCCATGTAAGATATGCCTATGGCTCTTTTCTAGACATTTAATGTTTTTTTGGCCTTGGGAACTTTGAGGTGCCATATAAGGGGGAAAATGAGATGACAGACAAACTTCTAATACCCAAAGCAAGACCGACAAACCTACAGCCTCTGCTCTCCCTAGCCAGCGGGAAGGTTTATTCTGACTGGCACAGCTACCTCCTCAGCTTCCTGACCTCCCACAAATCCCTTTCATCAAGCGGTGGGTCCCTGCCCAGGGTCTTTCTACCCGCCAGATGCCATAGTCACTTGAGTGATATCTCCTTCTTTGAGCCATTGGTTACTAGCATCATAGGGAAAAGACTGTGTGCGCAGCTGGCCTGAAGACTCTTGGTAATGGGACCAAGGGGAGCAGGCAGGCCCCCAGCCAAGAGCAGAGGAATGGAATACTTTCTCCATCCAGTTCACATATTTCCCCAAGTTTCTCCATCCCATGGCATGAAAACACACTAGGCACCAACATCTCCTGCATATTTTGTCACCTGGCCAAGTCCTTGTTGGCCCCTGGGTCTTTAACCTCTCAATCTGTGAGCAGAACATACTTACTCCGTTTCCGTGTTTGATGGCAGTCTGGGGTAGCCCAAGCATATTCTTCAGGAACTTTCCATTGAGTTTTCTGCAGCCACAGGATGCTAGAGACTGAGGTCATTCATGTCTCCTTGGCCCCTCTCTATCCAGGGAGCACTTCCTAGCATGTAGTAGGCATGCTGCAGTGTTTAATAATAGAAAAGAAATGGCCCATTCAAAGCAAATACCCACGTGTCCTTGGCAAGCTGTCTGACTACTTAGCTTCTTCGTGAGCTCTTCCCCTTGGAAGCTCTGTCAGAGCAGGTTGGGCACAGAGTTAGCTCCCTATCAGCCAGCACTGAGCCTTTGGTGACCACTGTGCTTGGTCACCACTGACTTGGAGGAGAGGCAGGGCTAGATGAGGGGTCCAGAAAGCAAGGCTGGGGGAGAGAAGGTGCCGCGGCAGAGAGCTCCATGGGAACTTCTCCTTCCCACCCTTCCAAACCATAAATTAACAACAGTGGACCTTGTTAAGTGCAGCGCCACAAATTAATATGAAATATAGTGCTTTTTCATAAGCCTGAGAACCAGATTTAAAAGCATATTGGTGTTTGTACACAGCAGGCCATAATGATCCATTATCCCACAGACAGAGAAGCTCGCAGCAACACATAAAGAAGATGCAATTGGGCCATCTGCTTTGATTTCTGCCGAGTCCCCAGAGACTCAAGGGAGGAGCTGACAGTCCCCTCCATCTGCCCTTACATTATCAATTACAGTTGAGTTATGCCGTGTGCTGCAGGGCTGGCAGATACGGATGGGGGATTGTGGCACCTGAAAAATATAGAAGAAAATCCATATGTTGGGAGCCAGCTGTTTATTTACAAGCCCTTGACATATTTCCTCACTTTCTCCGCTGTTGCCTTTTTTAAGGTTCCTAGAGACGTTTCAGTTTAGTGTGAACTTGAGAAGAAATTAGGTGTAACAGCATAGCACCACATGAATAATATTTCAGTTTCCTTTTTTACAGTTGAAATGCACACAGAGCAAAAAACATCAGGTCGAACAGATTTTAAATTATGAAAAAAAAAATAAGTTGTGAAAACATCTGGGGTGGCTGCTATAGCTTGTTATGTTTATAAAACATGTTGGAACAGGGGGGCTGTCTGTGTGCACTGTACATTTTTGGCAGCTTAGGAATCACGTAAAACTGTAACCTTCATGAAACAGTGTTTATGAAGGCATGGGGAGGCAGGAGTTATAGCAGAGTGGCCGACCCTTTCATGGAGTCTCTTACCACAACTTCTAGGAATGCTGTTTGGAGGATGGAATGGTCTGTTTTCCTTTGATTTGGCTTCCCACCCCCCACCCCCCCAGGAAGGGCTTCTCTAGTCCTGGTTCTAGAGTTTCAGTAGAGCCGCCATCTTGATTCCATCTACCTGTGGTGGGATTTACACTTTGTTCTCTCTTTACACCATGCCCTCTCCTCACATCGCAATCAAAGGATGTCTGGAATGCCTGTGTGTGGCGAGCTGAGGGGTCCCCCCAGGCCTCTAGAGTTTGAGGGAAAGAGATGCTGCAGTCTAGCAGGGAGAAAGGGGATCCCACTAGCTAAGAAGGATGGCTGTGTTTTGAGATGCTCACAAGTGGAGTTGCTTGCAACATAAATGAAGAGAGAAAGGTGAGAAGCCCAGCCTCAACGCTCCATCTTCCACCCACCACTCAGGCCCAGAGGAGAGGGCCTCTTGGTCTTTTGTGCAACAGTTTCTTTCTTAAATTGTATTTTTGAAGCACCTTGCTTCTTGAGACCACTAACTGGGAGATTCCCAAAGGAAGGCCTGGACTTTATTAACTTTTTTGTTAATTCCTTAAGATGTCTTGGTACCTGGCATTCTCAGAGCATTAATAAAACACTAGATAGGGGCTGGAGAGATGGCTCAGTGGTTAAGAGAACTGGCTGTTCTTCCAAAGGACCTGAGTTCAATTCCCAGCACCCACATGGCAGCTCACAACTGTCTGTAACTCCAAGATCTGACACCCTCACACAGATATACATGCAGGCAAAACACCAGTACACATGAAATAACAATAAATAATTAAACAAACAAACAAAAAAAAACACTAGATAAATGAATGACTGGATCAATAGATGCTTTAAAGGTGTGTGTGTGTGTGTGTGTGTGTGTGTGTGTGTGTGTGTGTGTACAGGAATCCCATGAGGGCTGCGCTCAGAGGAGGTGTGTACTATTCCTCTCTAGTCCTGTCCTGCCAGGCTTATTTCTGCTACTTCTCCAGCCTTGACTGTGGGTCTTTCTTGTCTGTTCACAACTCTCATTTTCATCCATCGTCTTGGGGACTTGAGATCACATGACACAGTGATCTCCATGTGTTTTAGAGGAATATCCTCATCCCTGAGCATCCTGTATCAGAATGTGGTGCCCAAGTCTGGGGCTCCTAGATGAAAGGAGACGGCAGAGGACCAAGCTGAACATCAGGCCTTTCTAGACTTCGGCCTTCTAAGTACAGGGAGAAAAGAAGTCGCTCTGTCACACACCCTTGCAGCAGGCTGTGCTTGGCTCTGTGGGTGCGGGTCCACTAACACTGTTACTCATATGTTTCTTCTCGTTCCTTCTTTCTCCTTTATAATGTACCCTCCCCTTTCTCCTTCTTCCTCTCCAAGATATCACGCAAGTCTCTTGCCCTACCTCCTGCCTCCACTTTCCCAGAGCCCAATTTCTGGTTTGTTTGGTTTTTCCTCACTCATCTGTTGAACAGAATGTTACTCTTTTTAAATTTGTGGATTTTTGAGACAGGGTTTCTCTGTGTAACTGGTTGTCCTCGAACTCACTGTGTAGACCAGGCTGGCCTGAACTCACAGAGATCCACCTGCCACCGCTTCTGAGGTGCTGGGATTAAAGGTGTGCATCATCACCGCCCAGCTGAACAGCATCTTCTTTAAAGGCAGTCTTCTCGTTTTCTCTCCTATTCCATTCTCTTTTGAATGACTTGGTATCTGATTTCTTTGTTGAGTTCCAACCTAACTTTGCCCACTTTGAAGGATCATTGTGTTGCCTTGGTAACTATACAAATGCAAATAGACTCCCTCTCTTGCATGCTCCTTGGAATATAGTAAGTGCTCACAGAGCATTAGGCTTCTGCATCCTGCTCCACCAGGTCCTCATGTTTGCTCAGGTGATTCCATCACCCACACAGGTGGGTTCTTGGGTTTATCCACCTCCACCCCATGTGCTGTGGTACTTACCTTCGCCATTGGTTTCTTTCATTTCCTCCTGTTTGTTTATTTCCTGGTGTTTTAACATCTCTGCCTATGCTTCCTGTCCTCTGGAATGAACTCAAATCCTTAATCCTCATTGAACACTTCTGAAAAAAAGTTGCTGAGATGAGATCTGGATTGGCTGAGACCCCCTTGCAAATTAGTAATAAGGCCAAGATTGGAGCCCTGGCTCTATGCTCGTGGGCAATACTGTCACCAAGCTCAGGGTCTTCCAAGCAAGGTCTGAGGGCCCCACAGACGGTGGCCATGATCCTCACTTTTTGGCCTTCTGTCAGCCACAATAGAGCATGTAGTGTAGTCAACAGGAAAATGAACAAGTGCTTCAGGGAGAGAAGAAAATCCTTCATGCTGCATCCACCTGTGTCCTAGATGACACCTGTTTGGGTTGTGTGTTGCCACAGAACAAGGCACCAGGTGATCAGATGGCTTAAACTAGCAATAGCATTAAACAGTTCAAGCAGTGCTCCAAAGCAAGAGGACATCTCTGTTCTGTGTGGCCTCAGCCAACATGGTTCCACTGTAGCTGCAGAATCCAAATTCCACAGATAGCAGGAAGCAGTGCTGCCATGCCTGGGAGCTCAGCAGTGAGAGCAGCTGTGTCTCCTCCTCCTCCTCCTCCTCCTTGGGGTGGATTCATAGGGCTGGGCTAGGCTTCGTACAATATCCTAAGAGAACATGTTCCAACAACATGCCCCAGGCCCAAGACTACACTGCTGATAGAGTGCGGCAGGCCAGGAGTAGAAGAGTTTAGTCCAAATCGAAATACATGAGCACTCTAATCGTAACATATATGTACCAGATTTGAAAACACAGCATGAAAATTAAGAGGTACAATAACACCAATAGAATGTTAAATATTTGTGAGATATTGAAATATTGCGGTGAAGTACTATATACTACTAAAATAAACCTTCCATGTTTGCTTTTGAAACGTAGCTATTGGAGTATTGGACATTTGTGTGGCTCACCTTATAGTCTGTTGTGCTTGCGTCACACTCATTATTGTTTGTCTCACAAGTTGGACACACGTGGCCAAGATGGAGGCTCCCTGGGAATGGAATATGAGGGATGGACACCAAGGGGTGGAGTACAATGGGACCCCCTGTGGTGATCTATCACAACTTGCTTGTATTCCATTTTGTTCAAATTCCCTGTTGTAAAAGCTCTGTCAAAAGATGGGGCAGCTTCCAGCTTCAGCATGTCCCAAGATAGCGTATCCAGTCTTGAAATGTCTGTGGGATTGTACAGCACACACTAAGCACTTGTCAGGTGGGCAGCACCAAGCACTGGGACTGGGCACCAAAGCATCCAAAGAGCTCTGTCCTGTGGCGTGAGGCTTGAGATGCTCGGAATGGGTGTCTGCAAAAAAAGCATGAACAATACAAAACGGTGCCATGCAAATCAAGTCTTCTTCTTGGATGTTCTATTTCTCCACTTCCAGTCAGAGGCTCTAAATGGAACCAGTGGAGGAGCTGAGTGAGTATTATGCACCGTGGTGGTGGTGGTGGTGGTGATGATGGTGGTGATGTGTGTGTGTGTATGTGTGTGTGTGTGTGTGTGTGTGTGTGTGTGTGTGTAATCAGCACAGCATGGCTCATGGTTGTTCCACTGAGATTCAGGCAGAGGGGCAAGAGGTCCTTACGGCTCAAGTGAGGAGGAAGAGTCTGATCAGAGTCCAGAGATCACTAGTGCATTGGTAAAGCTACTTAAAACTAGGCGACAAAAACACCATCACGTCACCTTGATCTCTGTCTCTTTCTGATCAGTGAGAACATACTCTATGGTGATTTTGGCACTGTAGCCAAATACAAACAAAAACCAAGAATTCAGGGAAGTGTGGCTGCTGTGCTGGGCCAGAGGGCCCTGCTGGGGGAGGGAGATGGGGATGGAGGGGGAGGGGCTGTGCCTTCCTCAGAGGCAAGACTTCAGTCAGGAAACTTAATTCTGAAGCACTGGGCAGATGGCTTTCTCTGGGAGCCAGGATGACACAGAGCCTCATACCTGAGCATCTCAAATCCAGCGAGCCTGGGCCTCAGTTCCTTGTGCTTTGGAGCCTTTAAATAATTGCTTTAGGTCAAATAAGGTTGGTCAAACTTCCATCTCCATCCCCACCCTGGGCTCTCAAGATGGACTAAGGTAGTTGCATTTTTTTTTTTTTTTTTTTTTTTTGGTGATTTTTTCATGCCCAGCACCCTATAAGAAGTTTCTAGAAGGATGTGAGTTAAGGAAATGGCACCACCATGCCTAAGAATGTATCAGAAGCCACATATCATTCCTCTGTAGGAAGAAACAGCCTAAGTGTCCTTACCCCCATGGCACAGAATCTTCTCAGTAGATAGTTCCAGAATACCTTTCTCCCTCTTCCCTCATGGCTTCACCAAAACTCTGAGACATTAACTGTCTTTTCTGCTGCTTTCTCAGTGTTTCGAGGATTGTGCCCCACCTGACCTCATGGGGACAGGCCTGCCCATGTTACCTTTTTCTGTCTTTGCCTCCTTCTCTCAGAGATTCTGCATGAAAGGTTCTGTGAAGATGTCCAGGGAGGGCACCATGTCTGCACTACAGGAACATCTTTCTAAAACCTCAAGAAAGAACCCTGGGAATCACCTGCGCTCAGCATGAACACTGGCCATGGAGCATTTCTGTCTCAGCCTTGTCCTCTAACCCAGGGATTCTGCAGGCTGATTAACCTCTCCTGCCCTAGCCATGCTTGGTCACCTCTATGCAAATGCCACCAGAAAGGGACTCCCCAAAGCCTCAGAAGAAAGGCCTTCCTTGCTGTTCACCTTCTTCACGTCCATCTTGTAGTGTTTCAATGCAGTTCTACAACAGACCTTCCCACACTGGCTCTCCACTGGTTCTCTTCTTTACCTCCCCACTCCTTCACCCTGAGACAATGTCTCACTATGTAGTCTATACTAGCAGCAAACTCAAGATCCTTCCGCCTCTATTGTCCTGGGATTACAGCCTTGTGCCACTGTGCCTGGCTTGATTTGGGGATATTTTTGAGCACAGAAAACTCAAAGCCTTTTCAAGATAAACAACAACAACAAAACAAAACAAACAAACAAACAAAAACAATGATCTCTTAAAATGCAAAGTCAACCATAGCACACAGGCCTGAGCTTTAAATCTTGAGGTAACCTCTCTCAGCTCTTGGATACAAGCTCACAGGTAAGTGGCCTGTGGCCTCTGAACGGGTCCAGCTTCCCCAACCCTCGCTATGTACCCACACCTTTCAGTTCTTCGAATTCACTCTTCTCCTTCCTTGTCCCCACCTTCTGTGTGGCTCTCCCTTCTTCCTGGAACTCATTTCCTGTCTTAGTCGAGTTCATTCAGCCTTAACCTTGAATTCACTATTTCCCAGAAGTCTCTTGTGGTCCTATAGACCTATTTTTTTTATAGCTCATAGCATGTTTGCAATTCTGTATCAAGCTCTTCAGCACCTGGGTCCTGTCATTTCTCCCATCAGAAGAGAGTTTTATGTACCAACAGGCACATAGACATTGTTTCTGCATTTATTCTCCTGCCTTTCTGTTTCTTTCTCCTCTTTCCTCGTCAGCCTGAAGCCACATTTTTTTTTCTAATGGTTGTTGATATAAATGGAGTAAAATCAGTTAGGATCATAAATAAGATTCAAGACTAGGAACTCACATAGGTTTAGGGGCCAATTGCCTCTCCCTCCTCCTCTATAATTTATTGTTTTTCTTCCGTAGGAAGCCAAATGATATTTCTCTAATTAACAGACACAGACAACGATCTTATAAATCAACACCACAGCCTTCTTCGTGATGTGATCACTTTATGATCAGGGGGTATAAATTAAACATCCCAAATGCATCTCAAGCCGCAAAACATCATGGAATAAAAGAAAGAGAAGCCTTGCCTCTGTGCAGGGCCTGAGTCGCCTGCACAGTGAGCTTTGAACTTGGGGTAGATCCTGCCCAGGATAAGGACACCATACATTCCGGTGTTTCCCGGAGGTGTGATTGGGTGTGCTTACTTGAATATATCAGGGTATGTGTGCTTATGCCCTGAGTAAACCTGAAGAAATGATTTGCCTTTGTGAGTTCCGCTTTTCATGTGTACGTTGGAGATGAGGACAATGCAGTATATAACTGGACATCTGACACTTGGGGTGCCTTCCCACATGCAAAGAGTGGTTTAACGACCTCAAAAAATTACAGGTGCTATTATCACCAGCCTCAGACTCCAACCTCTATATTTTAGTATTCATGCTTATTCAAAATGCTGGTTTCCGGGCTGTACACACAGTCCATTGCTCTAATGGGAGGTGGAGTAGAGAGTGTTGTCTTTGTAACAGCATCACTGCTGTTTCTGCCGGAGCCTGACTCACATTTGGAGGTACAGCTGTGGCATGCATAGGAAATGTAGGCACTTGCCTGGCTCAGTCTAAATTATATCCCTCTCTGTAGGAACAAAGTAGTGTGGAAACACATCCAGGAAGCAGATTTAAAGTGACTTTTGTGTTTTGTTCAAGGACAGGGACTCTGCAGAGGACACCACCTTTCCCTGACTCCATGCTACATTTCTGAAAGCCTGGAGCATGGTGTGGATACCAGACCCCACCTGGAGGCTGAATGGAGAGATTGGCAGCCATTTCCTTTCTGTCTGCAGGTGTGGTTCTGTTTCCTTTCTCCACAAATGTTGCTTCTTCAGATAGTTCTTCCTGGATGAGAACTTTGAAGACAGAATAACATATTATAATTTCTAAGACATTTATCTGCTCATGATTGTAGCTGGTGATATCCACAGCACATGCTCAGTTATGGAGCTATCAGTTTGGGGAAGAGATGACAGTCTCCATGTACTGGGTGGGAAGACTGAGGTTGCAGAATAATGGATGCTTGCTTGCTCTGTGTCACACACTTCCTAAGGGCAAAGCAAGTCTTGGGTCCAGAATGTTCAATTCTAAATCTAATTCTTTTCCTCCAGAAACCAGGAGGGGGTCTTACTCCTTGCTTAGAAGCCAATCACTTAGACAAGTCATACAAGAGCAACTTCATTGTGCATGAGATGAAGCTTCCATGCTCCTCTGGGTACAGGTTGGGGCTCCAGTATCCACCCACTCTAGCTCCTGGTACTGTATTCAGTATCTCCCAGCACTGTTCTGTTCATCCAGCAGGAACCTCTATCTTGAGACTATTTCTGATTTTTAAAGTACATGCAATGGCCACTGTCCCCAGAACTGTGCATTTCAGAGGGCACCTTGTGACATGCTAAGACAAAGGGGTGGGAAGCTTGAAGACATATGAGGTAGTTCCTTTTCCTCTTGAGCTTTTGCCTACTCATTCATCTAGGCTCAATGCACTCACTTTACAAGAATGGAGAGAAAGAAAATAAAAGGAGTCCCACATTAGCCCTCAAGAGTCCAAAGTGCAAGGCACAAGAAGATGAGAAGAAGGCTTATGGGTGTAAATGAAAGCAGACATCTAAAGAGAGTGGAAAATCAGGCAAAATTTGCTGCCTCCGGATACTGAAGAAAAGATATCAAAGCCAACATAGTGACCCTATGACAATGTTCAAAAAACCTGTGCTGCATAGATGTAGATGGAAACTAAGAACATGGATTGGATATTGTGCCATGTCAGATATAATTTTATACCATATTTGCATATAAACATGAATACAAACGCCATTGGTTTTAAACAAGCACTTGAAGGGAAAACTTAGAATGTGAAACCTTAGTCCTTATTCCCACTGCTTGGTGATTGGCTAATGTCTTAGCCCCTGGAAACAGATAGGAAAGGAGGGTTGCCACTTAATGGCAACTAGGTGAGCCCAGCCTGGCTTGTGGAGGCCTCATTCACTGATGGCTATGTCCCAAGAACCCTTGCTCTAGTCTTAGGCAATCATAGTCAGCTCATTTGCAAACCTAATAGCAGACATGGCTGATATTCACAGCAGGGACGAAAGCATGGGCAGAGAGTGGGCTGTGACAGTGTCCTTTCCAAGGCAGGACCTTCTAAGTCAGAGGAAACATGTGATGTCCTTGCTTTTCTGAAATGTAAGCATAAGCCATGAGGCCAAAGCATCATTTGATTGCTCCAATCTGATTCCTCCAAATACTAAGCCTATTTGAGTCATCCCGAGGCAACGGGAGACTTCAGCGTCAGCAGACAGGTCTTTTTGTGCCTCCTGCTATTTTGAATTCCTGATCCCATCCTGTGTCAGCAGCCTTCCTGTTAAGGCCTATTGATCCACAGATGGAGGAACTCATTTTTCTTTTCAAGGTATGAAAGTGGACTTGGTCCTGGCACTTAGCTCAAGGTGGGAAGAAAGGGGTTTGCCCCCCCTAACCCAGCCTACCCGGATAATTAACATGGAGTCTACCTTCTTTGATGAGTTCATAAGTGTTTCACAGACAGACGAGATGTAGCAACTTTGCAAGACACCGTTTAAAGATCTTCGACGTCTGAGAAAGCCACGAAATCCAATAATCCTACTTTCAGAACTCCAGGGTGTCCACTAAGATCAATCTCATATCTAAACATCACATAAAGAGAGTGCATTGCATTATAGACAGGCTCCTATCGAACACCACCTAAGAAGCAGCATTAGACAGGATTTTTTTTTTTTAATGCCGTCTGTATCAGGGAGATGGAAAAGACTGTCAAATTCTGGAAAATGTCCCCCTTGATTAAAACTGCACTTTCAAATTTACTATATTATTAGCAAAGGTCAGATTATTTCCAATTTGCCATTCTGACCATTTTCCTGATGGATTTGATTCTGTGAGTAAGGCGGAGAGATCTTCATGTGTTTAGGGAACAGATGAGGCGGCGGCTCTGGGTGTTAGCTCCTAACACCCAGGCAGCAACACCTGCACAGAAGCGCCCCGAGTGGCTGCATTTGTGCTAGAGACTGTTTCTTCTTCGGGGTACCTACGAGTATGTTCCTTTTGCCGTGGGAGCCGCAGTACAAAGGGTGTTGGTAATTTACAAGACAACAGAATCCAGATAGCAATAATAGCACAGATTCAGAAATGCCATGGATGATAAATATCACTTTGGGTGACAGGGTTCTGGGTCAGGAGAAAATGGAGTCTCGTTATCAAGAAAAAATGCTGCACACAGCCACCTTCTGAGGGAACGCAGACGGGAGCACCCATTCACTCCCTTTGAAATCTAACAGCACTGGGTTCTTCCCTGTGACCCTTTAGAACAAGGAAGAGATTTGCTTGTCTGCGTGTTCTGTGGCTTTTCATTTCCAGGATGTTGACTATCACTAATATTTCCAAAGTGGAGTTCCACAGAATGCTGATTTCCTATTTAGGGGAAGGAAGCAGCCTGGGGCTACTTAAGCCGGAGAAATGCTGGCAAACGGCCTCTCTAGAGGTTTCTTTAGCACAGGACTCTTCAGGCTGTTGATCTGTGAACTGACAACCAGCTAGGGAGAGAAGCTAAGATTGAGTTTCTGAAACTTCAGGGTCACAAAAAGCATCAGTGTAATTCTTCTCACTAACTGTGGGCAGTGTGCTTTGGCAAATACTGGTGTGGCTGGACAGCTCAGCACGCCAGAACCTTGCTATTTAGGCTGAAGGAAAGGAAATCAGATGGGCTAGAATTCCTCCCAGTTATTCTGTCCAGTCTTCCCTGGGCTCTCTCAAGATCACATTTTAAAAACCACAGCAAATATTCAAGTCTCCAACTTAGAAGCCATTGGCCACAGGCTAGATTTAGCTGTCCTAGATCCAAACAAGAACTTAGGCTATCAGCAGATCAAGCATCTCTGTGTCTGTGGGAGATTGGCTCCAGCCCCCTCTCAGACATCCTCATCTGCAGATGCTCAAGTCCCTCCCTTTTGAAGGTGTAGTGTTTACATGTAACAGTTTACCTTCTCATATCCTGTCAATCATCCCTGATACATCTAATACCTATGCAATGCAAAGACACCCACCCACCTACACACACACAAAAACAACAACAACAACAACAAAAACAATGGTTTTATCCTGCTATTGAGAACAAGAAGTCAGCACATGTTCAGTATGGATAAAATTTTTGAGCAATCTTTTCAATACCTGTTTGGTTGAACTTAAGGATGCAGAAACCCCAAATCTGGAGAAAATACTCTATTTCTTTGACATCTTCCAAGCTCATCAGATTTACTGTGTTCAGATGGACTCTAGAAGATCTGCAAGAAACCTTTTGCATTTCACATACATCTAGATGGGTAGTCAAGATTTTGATACCAGTGACACAGATAATTCTCTCACAAAGTGATTCGAGCTCCACCCCTTTTTTCAGTGCTTAAACTGATGGTCACATTCCTCTGAATATCTTACAATATCACCTTCCAGATAGTGTAGTCCTGATGGAGAGCTGGCTGCTTTCCAGGTTTTTTTTTTTTTGTTTGTTTGTTTTTGTCTATAAAGATTGCTGTTATAAATGTATCTCACCTAACTCCCTGCATTTTATGCTTCTCTCTTACCAGGGCTTTCATTTGGCATTTTTGGTTTGTAAGATATGCTCAGATGCCTTGGGACATAGGCACCAACACCAGATTTTAGACAAAAATAGGTTAGAGGAGAGCTCAATTCAGAAAGCCCAATGTGAGAACTTTATTATGTCCTACACCACACTCTGTGACCTTGCTTTATTTTGTACTGGCTCCAACTTCAGTAAATTCCATCGTATTTAGCTGGTGGGATACTAACTCTTTTATGGCAAAATGAATTAGTGTGTTATTTATATATTTTAAACTTAGTTAGACCCTCCCTTAAGGCTCAGAGCCAAGTCAATAAAGTTATGTTTGAAGATAGAGTTTGAAATTCTATTTTCATTCATTTTAATGGTTTACAAGTAAATTGCATTTTCTACTTCATTCTGTGACATGAGTCAATAGGTATCCAATGGAAATGTAGTTCATTTATATTTGAATTGATGTTCTGTCCGCTGTTACCTTATGTTTCTAATGCATTCTGATACATTAGTAAATAGGCTTGTCTGATTAATCATTAGCGCATGAAAAGAATTAGCTGCTGCCTGCCAAATGGAATTATTGACACTGATAAGAGGACCATGGATGGCATCACCTGGAAATGGAGTGTATGTATCCCTGAAGGAACAAAAAAGAAAAGAAAAAAGAAAAAAAAAAAAACCACCTCAATATATATGGACAACCCGAGTGGCTTTCACGAATTTGCTGTAATAGATATTTAATACTTTAGCTAAATGTTTTTATAAAACCCAAAGTGAATGGAAATCATCTTAATTTGCTTCATCAACTTTTAGTTTTGTGTAGAATCAGAAAGTGTGTGTTTGGTACATGTGCACATATTTGGGGTATCCGTATATTTGTGGAGGCAAAGCCCAGAGATCAGTGTTGAGTGTCTTCCTCACTCATTCATTCTCCACCTTAGTTTTTGAGTCAGGGTCTCTTATTGACCTTGTAGCTCACCGGTTCAGCAAGATGAGCTGACCACTGAGCTGCAGTGACCCTTCTGACTGCATTTGAGCACTGTCATTACTGACACCTGCTACCATGCCTGGCTTTCTATGTGCGTACTATGGATCTGAGTGTGTGTACACAGAATACATGTGTACATATATTAGGTAGGTAGACAGATCGATGATAGATAGATAGATAGATAAGATAGATAGATGATAGATAGATATAGAAGATAGATAGATGATAGATAGATGATAGATAGATAGATAGATAGATAGATAGATAGATAGATAGATAGATAGATAGACAGACTCAAGTATATAATGGGGAACCATCTTGACCATTTCCAACAAAGAACAAAAGTGACTTTGGAGCTTCTGAAGAACAGAGCATAATGAAAGCACCAGGAGTCCTCCCCTTACAGTAACTGATCCCTCATGATCAGCTCTACTGAAACTGAGTACCACTGGCTGCTTTCAACCCAGGGCTGGCCTGAGGTACATGAGCAGGTGGGGACACATGGATACAGCACACACACTCAAATTTACATTTTTAGGAGCTAATGCTGTATGAATTATTCACTTATTGACCTCTACTTCTATACTTGGGCAGAAAGAACAGCCTGAATATGACATACCATATGAATACGTGACATACCTCAGCTCCAGCATACTCCATGGATGAGGCAGCATGGTGTACCTAAGAGGGTCACAGCCCCATCGTTTGAAAATGCTCATGGAAACTTCTTTGTTATTGTCTGAGCCATTAGATTTAAAAGCCCTTCTGTGTGATTGCCAAGTACATTAATGTGTACAAATGATAAAAGTCTAGCTGCCAGAACTTGTGCAATGTCTAAGAGCCGCATGTTCGTGTAGTGCTGTGCTTCATGGGGACTTGCTGGAATTTTCTGCATTCTGAGATTTAAAGGGACAACTGATGATGGTGCAGAAGACATGTTCGTGGACTCCTTTGTTCTAACTTGACCTGAAGTCAAGGTGCTGGTGCTTTCAAACTATGGCTGATGAACTGGCCTGAGGGAAGTCATTCTGAGCTGACTTCCACAATGAGCAAGGTCCCTGAAGAATCAGGTAACTAGTTCTAGTGTCTCTATCAATTTCCTTTTCTTTTCTCAGCTTCCCCATGGGTCAAGTGATGAGAATAGGTGTCATTTATTTATCACATGCTTGAACTTTATGCACAGTAATGCTTATGACATTATTAAAAAGGATTATCAAACACACAATGGTGGAAGTCCTGGTTTGATAAACACCTGGCTTCTTCCTCTAAAGTCACAAACTACTCACATAGTTGTGTACTCAAATACTTGTGCTAAAGCTTACTTTCCCAGTCAGCACATGGTGATCAAATGTTAGTTAAATTAGCCCCACAAAAACCTTCATATTTCCCTTTCCTGTTACCCATTCTTTCTCCTCGAAGGACACCTTGAGCCTCATGTCCAGGTCATTCATTTAGACAACTCTCTGGGAAATACACAGGTTCTTGTTGACCTTTTTGTTGTGCAACCTAATGTGATGGCATGAATCCTTGATGGCATATGCTTATTGGATCTTGGCTCCAATGGGAGACTTCCCCTCCCAGTAGTATGAGATTCTTATACTGTAGTAGTTTCTATAAGGGGTATGTTCTGTGAGCTCCTGTGTTGGATGGTTATTCCCTAGATGGTAGTACCATTCTGGAGGGGTCTAGAAACTCTGGGAGGTAAGGGCTACAAAGAAGAAGTTAATCACTGAGGGAAAGACCTTGGAGTACTCTTTTACCTTGGGCCCTTCTACGACTTGTTTTCTCTGCTTCTTGTCCTTCATTGATGTGGGGAAACTCCTCCATTTAAGCCTAAATCACCATGATCCCAGGTGGCCATGGAGCAAAGTCTCCGAAATTATGAGTCAAAATAAATCTTTCCTCTTTCAACTAGCTCTTTCATGTGTCATGGTCATAGGTATACAAAAATACCTAACACATGTGGCTTAGAAGAAAAGCCAGGGTGGGTTCTCATGAAGGGCCATGAAAACACATGGTTCTTTGGGATTGCTCTGTTGTGGAAGGGTCTGGAGTGGTGTAAATGTGGAATGAGATACATACTAGTAACTCAGGAGCCTAGCTGCTTGTACCACCATGCTGGCCATCTCACACTCTTCCTCATGTCTCGTTTATGTCTGCCTCAGTTTGTAAAATGAGGATAAGACCTAAGTAGTCAGACCCTCTTGCTGAAGACAACATGTACTTTGGATAAGGCACACAGAGAAATGAAGCTGGAACTGAGCCGGGAGCTCCCCACCTGTTGGCTAGTACTCTTTGTACCAGAAGGTAGTATGTAGATTATTAGGGGACAAAACTCATCAACAGCCTCAGCCAGCTGTAGACCACTTGTACCACAGTATCAGCCTCCTGGCAATATATGCCCATTGGTGCAACCGTGGCATGAGTATTCTGGGGGTAACCAATCACTTCCTGATTGGATATGACGCCTGCTCTATAGTAGTGAATACATGGTTGATTCTGTAAACCTGATCAAAATCTTCTGGCTAGGAAGGCCACAGTCCATGAGGACAGGGGGATTTATCACTGGTGTCTTGCTAAATGGACATGTACTTAAACTGCTTTCTAAATATTTATAACCATAGAAGAGTGCAGCTCTCAGCCTTTGTCAGAGAAACCTCTCTTGGCAGTAGGTGACAGCTAACGCAGAGACTCATAAGCTAGTCAAAATGCTAATAATAAATGTTTAGTGCTCAGTCCTGAAAAGGACATCTCCATTACCCACTGAGGTCCAGGGAACATAACAAAAAAAGAGAGGGAAAAGACTGTAAGAGCCAAGGGATGGAGAAGAGTGTGCCATGGAACACTGCCTTCTAGCTGGGATGTGTCCTTTGCAAATGAGCATGTAACAGCTGTGGCCATCTGCACAGACTGCTCTCCAAAACAGGAAAACTTGATAGGAGAGGACTATAGACGGTGAGAAGAAAGGGTCAGCAGAAATGGGGAGGGGATAAGGGGGGTGACGGGTATGTTTTAGTCAGAGTTCTCTAGAGAAACAGAACCAAGTGGGTGGAGATTTTATATATATATATATATATATATATATATATATATATATATATGTATATACATATATATACATATATATGTATATATAGTCATATCTGTCATCTATCTATCTATCTATCTATCTATCTATCTATCTATCTATCTGAATACATTACGTGAACTTTTAAAAAGTATTAGCAGCCAAATCACCCATGAGATGCAAGAACGCAATAGTCACTCAATCTTGGGCCTGGTTACCTCAACAGTCAGAGTAGTCTCTGAACCGCTGTTTCTCACTGGCAGGGAGGGTGATGACCTGCAGGTGTGCAGCTCATAGACAGTGCTTCAATAGTCCAAATCTGGCACCAGAAGCTGGAAGGTTCTTGGAGAGAACTATCCCTACCCCACGAAAGCATGGAAAGGCTGGTTCTGCCATCAGTGGAGGAATCAGCAGCAACAGCAATGAGCAAACTCAATGGTCAGAGGGAGGCCACAGGAGCAACAGTCAAGACTAACTTCCTTCTGAAATAACCTCTCAAAATCCAGGCTGCTACCTGAAGGTACCACCTAAACTCAGGGTGAGTCTTCCCACATCCAGCAAAGCAATCAGAACAATTCTTCAGGTGAGGTTCCCTACTCAGGTGATTATAATTTGTGGCAAGTTGACATTAAAACCAATCATAATTGTGTGTGTGTGTGTGTGTGTGTGTGTGTGTGTGTGATTATAATACATTGCATATAGCCATTTAATTGTCAGAAAAATCAAGAAGAAAAATTTAAAACCTTGTAAAATTTTTTTACTTCAACTTAAAAAAGTAAGATGATGCAACTAACTATTGTGATCATTGAGAAGAGGAAAGAATTCAGGCGCGCTGATTGCTGGACACATTGTCAGGCCCATAGTGAAGTCAGAAGAACACGAGAGGGCCCATCTGTGGCTGAGGGAAGTCATAATGAGAGAAAGGGTTATTCTAGTTACTTGTCACGTCACTGTGACAAAACATCCTGACAAAAGTCACCTAGGGAAGGAAGTTTATTTTGGCACACAGTCCAGGGCATGGGTATGCCACATTGAGGCAGGCATAGTGGCAGGAGTCTGGGGCAGTCGGTCACATGGCATCCACAATCCCGGAGCTGAGGGAGACAGATGCTGGGTGTTTGGCTAGTTCCCTTCTTTTTATGAAGTTTAGAACCCCAGCCCAAGGAATGGCACATCATCCTGCCTCAATTTACCTATCAATATAATCCTTCAGGACCATACCCAGAAGTGTGTCCTGTCAAGCTGACAAGTTGACAACCACCACGAGGATGGTGGAGAGTTACCACAGTATGTGTGTGGTGACCCCCAAGACAGACTAGGAGTGTGGTGCACTGTAGTTAGATCCCCTTGAGGTGGATAAAGATTCCTTCAGGTGACTAGAGTCTAGGAGGTCACCAAAGGTCTCCCTAAAAGTATGTATCAGTTTCTTCCACTTATTAGTAGGACCTATCTGCTCCTTAAGCACCTCACCAGTGCTAAGAACAGTACCTGAAGACCCTTTGCCACTCAGCACATGTTTATTCATGAATAAATAACCCCTTCCCACCGAAACAGGGTCCTTTGCTTTGGTTATTTATTCACAAAGTTTCTTGGAACTACGTGAGTTCCTTTCCTTCTGCCTAATGTAAGGCAAAAGAATGGGTTTTCTCTTACTGATACAGACACTTGAAGCATTTGACACCAACCTATAAATAGCATCTCCAGCCTGATAGCACCACACATTTGGTGGCCCATGGAAGTTACGTGAATGCAGTTGTCCTCAGCTGAAACATGAGGACGGCACTCTGCTCTCCTTCCTGAAGCCAGGCTTTCCCGTACCATCCATCACTTCACTTCCTGCAGCAGCACTGAGAAGGTGGTAGCAAGCTATTCTCTAGGCCAGGCGAAGAAGCCAGGGAGTGTGACACTTTATTAATTATTACAAAAATAAACCACAGGGCTGAGAGTCGCTACAGCAAAGCACAAGTGTGAAAATCCCACTTCATTGGTGAAGAAAAAGCTCCTCGTTAACGTTAAGTACAAAGATCTTCCCTCAGCAACACGTAAAGTTGGAAGAAAGAACTGTACGCAGATTATCAGCATTTTAAAGAAGTTTCCCTCTGAGAGGTGATGCTGTAAGTCAAGTCACCCTCTCCACCATGTTCCCAGGCTTGTGCATTTTCCCCTGAAAAAAAAAAAGTCTGCCATAAAAGAATCTAGGAAACAGGTTGTCAATTGATTCATTTCTTGCAAGATGCTAGCTATTAATAATGTTCTCGATTCATAATGTTCCCTTCTTTGAATGCATTCCAGATGTTCACCTCACAATCATGAATTTTAAATTCTCACTGTTTCACTTACTCGATGCTCCAGAAGCTTTATACATATACAAGCTTACATCCCTCTTTACTGCAAAGCTGAGGGGGAACAGACAGATGGACGGACGGAAGGACAGATGGACAGACAGACAGACAGACAGACACACACACACACACACACACACACACACACACACAGAGGCACAGAGAGAGAACTATGAGAGGACACATAAAAATGGATATGGATCCAGAATATATGTATCCAATGTTCACTCCTTGGCATTTTTATGACTGCATGTGTTTCTATGTTTGTGAAGAAATTTATTTCATCCTTATATATTTAATATCTATGACTTCAAAGAAATTGACAAAATGCATTCATTACAGAGTCACATTAACATATAACCACATTGCACAAATTATTTTTAATACTGTGTAGAACAGATTTGGGGGTTGTATTTGGATGGTTGTGTAAGTATGAGAACAAAATCTATTTCTTAGATAAATGACATATGACCTGTTATGTGGTCATTAGATAAAAAGCAAGACAAAAGTTTTGATCCAAAAGTAGGGCTAGGTACCTGTGACTAGATATATGGGAGTTGCATCTGTTTGAGAAGAGTCTATAGTTTCTAACATTGCATACAAATTTCTGGCCCATTTATGGAGCTTCTGATTATGTTGAGCAAAGCTGGGCTAGACAGATGGCTCAGAGGTTAAGAACATGGCACTACTCTTGAGGGAACCCAAGTTCAATTCCAGCACAAATATTGAGCTTCTTACAACCACTTGGAACTCCAGATCCATGGATCCAACACCCTCCTTTGACCTCTGTGAGCACCTGCGTGCACAAGGACATCCTCACACAGGCACACAGGAACACACACATAATTACAAATTGTAAGTTTCAGAAAACTAACAAAGCTCTGGGCCTCTATTAACTCACTGTGTTAGTTGGGTAACAGTTTGCTGCTGGAACACACACACACACACACACACACACACACACACACACACACATCAGGAGGCATACATCATGAAGGGTTTTGTTTCTTCTTGTGAACTAATCATATGATTAGTGCTGCTTAACAACAAGGTCTGGCTCCATGTATGACTACATGGGTCCAAATTCCTTTCAAATTACTGTTCTTCTATACCCAGCAACTATTCTCGTGCCATGGATGACGCTAGGATTCAGTACTTCCCAGATTCCTGTCAGCATGGAGATGGTTAATGCAGAGGAAGCACATCCCATATCTTCAGAGCAAGGCTTTATCTGCCTGTCACACCCCAGGCATGAGAATATTGTCACCTGGCCACGAAGTGGCAAGGATTCAGAAAATGTGTCCTCGCTGTATAGACACACGCTTGGTTACCATTGTGTTCCTATGAGGGAAGAGGAGGACAGAGGTCATGGAGTTCCATCACTCCGTCACAGACAACCCCTGGTCCAGAGCTTCAGACCTGGCCATCTCTCGTTGGGCTAGTAATTCTTGAGAACTCACACTGAGCAAGGAACCAGCATCAAACAGGCTTCTTCTTCCCTTGGGAAGGAGACTTCTACTCTGGTCCACAGGAACACAATCTCAGCAACACAGCTTTCACATCAGCTCTCTCCATCCTTTCCAAGTCTGTACAACCAAGCAAACCACTAAACCTTCTTCCAACCCGACTTTATCCCCCTTCCTCCCAAATAGCCCCCAGATCCCTCCTTACTAATCCTGTTTTCCACAAAGCCACAAGTCTGTCTTGAGATAAACTAAATAAAACTAAAGAAGATGCTTGCTGGTGAAGTAGAAGTTTCATGGCTTCATTGGCTTTGCTTTTAGAAGTGAAACTTGGCCACACTCATTCTTTGACGTTTATGGTTTGATTAACTGGGCTGAATGGGACTATGGGAAAAAACCCACTGTTCAACTTCATTGTGTCTACTTCTGAAATCATTATGCTCCTGTTTCCCTGTGAGCAACAGCAGGGAAGACGGTATGGACTTCAGACTCACACCAGCCTTGGCAGGAGATTCATTAGCTGATGACTCTGGCCATATTTCTTTTGAAATTCAGTACATTCGCGGTTTCCTTGTATGTAGAGTAAAGATAATGAATTCTCCTCCATTTACTTTTTCAGAAGACTGAAGGAGCTCATGGGCAAGTGTCTGACCCACGGCTGAGTCCTTGTAACAGCCACAGAGAGTATTATGGGAGTTTTGGGAATAAGCAACATGAACTTGAATAGTCTCTCTCTCTCTCTCTCTCTCTCTCTCTCTCTCTCTCTCTCTCTCTCTCTCATTGTTAATTTGTTTCCATTTAATCAAAACATGCCATCTCCAAACTTCAGTCTCCTCATGTATAATCAGTTCTCTCCTAGGACAAAACAAAGAGAGGGGTCTATCTGAAGACACCAAGGGTTGGGGCAGCAGATCACCACAGGAACCCTACAGTGAGTTGTAATTTCTTATCAATGCCTCCCAAGGAAGCTGTTGGCCATTCCAGTTTTACATGAAAAGGTCATATTCTTCCAAAGATACAGTGGCTCCAATGTGGTATTCAGGATCCAGTGTGGGAAAGATGTGTCTGGAAACTATGAAGACACAGTTCAATCCTGAGTTCCACCCCTGAATGCATTAGTCAAATGCCTTAATGATTGCTGACAGACTGACCAAAGTTTTCAGCCTTTAATATTCTGCAGAAGTGACATTCTCTGCAGAGAAGACTCTCTGGAGAGTGTATACTGCTGAGGAATTGACAGGATGTTTCTAGTAGATCTGATTTTTACTCAGTATCTTGATCATGCCCTGCTTTATGTTGAAGACAAACCCACATAGCCAATTTGGAGTGGGGGCGGTGTCATGGCCAAGAGTTTGGCTCTTCCTTCTGAGGAAGCACATTTTGTTCTTATTTTTATAACCTAATGGTGGGTTTGTTATCTGACAAATCCTGACAAAAAGGGGACTTCTGTCCTTTTATTTCTTTGGCCTCCAACTCAGATCTGTCTAAGATAATTGGCAGTTTCCCAATCAGAATATCTTATTCTTTGAAAAATTATCTCAGAGGAAAATTGAGATCAGAATCTCCGTTTTTCTTTTTGTCATCCATGAACAAGTTGTTTCCTGAGTTAAGCCCATCTGCTTTTACTTCACAGCTTCATGTTTGGGGTAATCATATGCTCATCCCAACACACCCATTATGATGTCAGCTATGGAAGGCACTGCTCTGTGCCGCTGGTGCAATGTCAAGCAGCAAGGGACCAGATGGCTCCCTGGTTCTTATAGAGCATCTCTATAGCGGAAGGGACACCTGCTAAGAAAACAACATCCCATAAATGTAAAATTCCAACTGTAACTAGTGCTGGAAGAGGACTTCAACCTGTTCTGATAGGAAGCAGGTATGTTAGGTCCAGCAGTGTGTGTAGCAGGTGCATTTTAGCTAGAGTGCATAGCATGGGCAGCAGCTGAGCTGTAGAAAGAAAAGGCGATGGGAGACATTCTGGGGTCCAGAAGAAAGCCCAGTTGGAGTCAAAAGTTAGAAAAGTTTGGTTGGTTATGGCAGGTTAAGGGTTACCATTATTCTCTGAAGACCAGCAAAACTAGATTTACATATCAACACAACACTTTGAAGCAGAGCAGAGACTAAAAGGCTGCACATGTGCACAAAGGGTATAGTGAAAAGACAATTACTTTGCCCACCTAACCACAGACACAGAGTAGGATATGGTGCAAAGCCTCATGGCAGCAGAGAACAAAAGGCATTCGGAGAGATGCTCAACAGTTACAGAAAGTTACTTTATCATCAGCAGGCATGGAAGCTCATGACCTGATCATGTTTCCAGCCACCACACTGGGCACTGCCATGTTGAATGGTCCAATGGATGGTTTTCATAGTGATTCCCATTTCAGAGGTGAAACCAAGTGAAGTTAGACTAGGTACCAAAAAGTATCCTGTTTTTAGGGCAGGTTGATCTGTCCTCTTGTCCAAACACACCCGAAGGCATCCATGAATGAGCTCCATAAATGCTGCACTTCCGTCCTCCCAATATTTTCTCTAGTGTGGAAAATTTATGTAGCTCCTGAAAGCTGTTCTCGGAATGTCCTGACCGTTCCTATAGCCCTTCACAGCCCCACCAATGCTGTCACTTTACTGTGTTTTACCTGGCTCGGCGGAGGAACTATAATAGCTTTTTATGATATAGAACTAAGCCCTAAAATTGAACTCTGGGCATAGACATCTGGCTGGAACTGTTAAAGTGGCCCATATGCTTGAAATGAAAATAAAAATTCCCATGTTATTTATGAGGAAGGGTCACAAGACCTATATCAGTGGGTGACCGGATGTCAACTCTTCACTGATTCCCCTCCCTAAATGCAAAATATATGTTTCCAAATGGGTCTAGCCCCATGTGTATTTTCTTTAATTCCATAGATCTTTATGCAGTCTGCAGTAATTTGTTGACAGTGCAAGGCAAATCCTTGATAAAACCAGAGAATGTCTCCAAAGTAAATATTTGGTGCTACCAAATAGGGGCTTTTTGCACATTAATCCAATAATAAAATATGGTCTGGGGAAGGAACAGGGAGCATTTGCTAATTTCCTAAATTGGTGTAGGTCACAGGCACTTCTAATTGACTTGGAAAATATTTCCTTTATGGAAAAGCAGCATTCCTGGTAAGCGGGCTGAGTTCCTAAAGGTTGTGGGCTGCTGCAGGGTCCCACATGCCAGGCACCTAGGAACTGGGAATCTTAAAAGCAACAAGGGAGACACAGCAAGAGGGGAGAAGGGAGCGGGCAATGAGAATCTACAATTCTGCCCAAAGCATGAGATCCTGGAGCAGCCTGCGGTCTCTGCGGGTCCTGGAGGCCGACCGCTTCCATCCATGCCCTCATTACAACCTTTACAGACCTTGCCTTTGTCTTGGAATGCAATATTCAAAGGCGAGAGATGGTGGCTGTGGGATCTGGATTTATCAGAGAGGAGATACATATGCACTCAAACCCCGAGAGCAAGCTCTACTGGGATGTTCTTGAAAAGAAGACCCAGCCACAATGGTCCAGAGGATGTGGTGGCATCAGGAGGAGGGCAGAGGGACAGGGAGTTTCACAGAAAGAGATGCACAATGTTTGGAAGTTGGAAGCCTGATTAGCAAGGAGGAAAATGATGGTTTAGAGAACAGCCTATCGGAAAATAAGCAGTGTGAGCAAGCTTATACTCGTAGCTCTCTTACAGCTGACCTAGAAAGCAGACATTAGAATGATCAGATGCCACTTTGTAAACCTGACGTTTGGCATACTATTGTTTCAACTAATATTTAAACAACACTGTGAGGGTCAATGTAGTTTTCCCTGATGTTGTGAAGAAACTGGGGTTCTCTGATGTTAATCTACCCTCGGAATCATCATGGCTTGCTAGGTAGAGGATTTGAACCAAAGCCCTCTGCATGTACAGCCTTTTGCTTAACCCAGATGTTCTGCTCTCTCTCCAGTTGATAAGCAAATGGACTAGAAAACTGATGAGAAAGGAAGGTGTGTGGATTTCTCACCCCCAAAGGTTTTATCAGCTAGCTAACACTAAACGCAGTTAGCACTTAGCTGGAGGAAGTCTGTGAGCTTTGGTGGCTAGCTCCAAAAGGCAGCCATGTTGATGGAGTTGCTGCGATTCTGTGCTGATGAGTTCAAGGCAGCAGGGGGAAAAGCACCAGGAAATGACAGTTTTAAGAGGCCCATTTAGAACACGTGGTGGGTACTTCTTCAGGTCGACTCTTACCCTCGTTAATGGCATGGATCCCTACGCTGGCTACCTTCCTGCCTTTCTCTATACACACCACTTCGGTGGTGTCTCAGTGGGGGGACATCCATTAACTAGCTCAACCAGCACAAGGCAGCACAGGCAAAATGGACCTCAGCTTATGGACCCCCACTTTCTCAATAACCCTAGGGGCTTAACAGCTGGATTGGAGATCTAGGCAATGGAAACAATGGAAATGCTACCTGTTTGCCTCTGAAAGAAATGCAGATCACACTTCTTTCTAATTCTCAAACACTTTCTTTTTTCCAGGGAGAATTTTTAGTTAAGTTTCTCAACAGTATTTCCCATGCTCCTTTGTATCAGAAGGGAATTAACTACAAGACAAATCAAGGCATGACAATAGAAGCCAGATGCCACACCTTGTAAATAAATAATAATAAAAAAAACATGCGAAGCAGCCAGCTGTACCATATAAACTCAGGGTTTTATACCACACCGTTGTGCTCTGTATGTTCTCATTTGGCTCCAACATCTGTTCATCCCTGTCCATCCCTCCCATATATTAGCTATAATTACAATCACAAGAGCTGGTTTGTGAGGCCAAGAGACTGACCCAAGAGCAGCCTGTATCTGTGGGTCTCCTTTTCTGTACCCCAGCAGTCTGAGAATGGAACCCAGGGCATTACATGTCTGCTTAGCTCAATTACTGAGCTAATATTTTTCTTCACTAGTATTTCTTCTTGGATTCTGTTTACTTTAAGTCATTACTTAAGGTAAATTCTAGAAAGTAAAGAATCGTGAATTATGTCTGCTGTTAGACTGATTATAAATACTTTTTAATGGTATTCAGAAAGAACCTTTTAATAATTCAAATTGGGATGTGGTCTATTATAAAATGGAGTTTTCAAAAAATAAAAACCAGAAGAGATTGACCATTTGTGGTCAAGGGTACCCAATGGTGACACATAAATGCATCCACTTCTGATTTTCATTGGTAAGCCTACAGGAGAGTGAAAATATGATATATACAAACACTGCATGGTTCTAGTAAGGATTTAGGGGTGTGGTATCTGGAAGGTTTGGGGCCAGTGCCCCACTGAGACTGAAGACAGCTTAGAAAATGTCAGTTACAGGAAGAAGTTAATCAAAGCCTTCCGTACTTAGGTAGATAAAAATTGAAACTTAGTACTTGCAAGACAGCCAGACTTTAGAACAATGTATTAGTCAGAAAACTATGAAGATGTGTGTGTGTGTGTGTGTGTGTGTGTCTGTGTGTCTGTGTGTGTCTGTGTCTGTGTCTGTGTGTGTGTCTCTGTGTGTCTGTGTGTATGAATTTATTAAGTCAGGTTTAAAACAATAACAATAGCAGAATCATTCCTGATACCCGAGAACCCTGCAGTTACTCAGCCTCTGAGCCTGAGTGCCCCACCAGCCAGAGTCCTTCCATAGTAGCTGCATCTCACTGCAGGGCCAGGTGATGGGGGTTGACAATTGGTAGTTACTCAGTCCACAAGGCTGGGTACCTTAGCAGTTCCAATCTGGCTCTGGAAGCCTAGAAGGTTCCTGGAGAGCCTCTGGCCCCTAGTCCATGAGGAAATCTTGAGAACAACATTGGTTATGATGTCAGTGAAGGAATCAGCAGCAGCATAAGCCACAGGGTAAATCACCTAGGGCACAAGAGGAAAGTCAAAGCCAGAGAAAGGTAAGATAATGTTTCTTCTGCCTTGCCCTATTTATATGGGCTACGACCAAAGTGCAACCCACAAGCAGGGTGGGTCTCCTATGTCAATTAAGGCAATCAGGACAGTTCTCCAGCTAGAGCTCCCTACTCAGGTGATTTTAATTTCTGGCAAGCTGACATTAAAACCAGACACTTTAGGGGGCAAAACCCATTTAGTTGAGGGAGTCGACAATTTGCAGTCATCAGCACAGAGTCTTACATGTTGGGCAGAACTTGGGGAGATAAAATTGGGGGTTGGGGAACAAAACATGTGGTGCATGTAATCTCAGCACTTGGGAGGCAGAGGCAGGAGGATTCCAAGTTGGAGGTCAGCCTCAGTTACATATTGAGACCCTGTGAAAATAACAAAAACAGGGTCTGAGAGCTGCCAGGTAGGGAAGGCATTTATGTAAACCTTCCTGGCTTTCACCAGGCTGTCAACTCCTGTGAGTGGTGACTCAGCTTCTGGTATGCTGTGATCAGGACTGGACTAAGATGCTATTCCACCTGCCAAGGTGAGACAGAACCTCCAGGGATGTGGGTGACATCATCCAGAATTTCTGTGGATTCTATATATTGCTATTATTGTGGAATATTTCTTTACATTGTGTGAATATGTGTCACTGTGAATGGTTTAATAAAGAGCTAAATGGCCATTAGCTAGTCAGGAAGAGGTTAGGTGGGACTTCTGGACACAGAGGGCTCTGGGAAGAAGAAAGGGGGAGACACCAGCCAGACTCAGAGGAAGCAGGATGGGCAGTACAGAGTAAAGGTAACTGAGCCTCAGGAAGGAACAGAGATTTAAAAATATTGGGTTAGTTTAAGTTATAAGAACTGTTAGGAACAAGCCTAAGCTAAGGCAGAGCTTTCATAATTAATATTTTCCCAAAGGAAAAGCCTGCTCACAAATAATGACATGGAGACTTATTATTAATAATGAAAGCTCAGCCTATAGTTTAGGCTTGTGCCAGTAGCTCTTATAACTTAAATTAACCTATTTCTATTCATCTACGTGTTGCAATGTAACTCATGGCTTTTACCTCTCTTCCTGCATGTCTTGCTCCCTCTGCATCCAGCTGGCAACTCAACCTTTCTTCTTCCCCAAGACCTCTCTGTCCCCAGAAGTCCCACCTAACCTCTTCCTGTCTGGCTATGGGCCATTCATCCCTTTATTAGACTAATCACAGTGACACATCTTCACATATGTAAAGGATTATTCTGCAACATGTTATGTCCAAATATAGACTCAAAAATTATTGTGATTATCATGTTCAACAAAATAGAAAACAGAACAAAAGTTTTACCAGAGAGCTGAATCTCCATTAAAAGAATCAAATGGAAATTCTGTTACTGCAAAATAATGAAAAGTAAGTACTCAGTAGAGAAATTGATGATAAATCGAGCTGGAGAAAGAATTATTGAAAAGGAAGACAAGTCATTTGAACATATTCACATGGAAGGACATCTGAAATGAGTAACACATAGGAAGTCTAGCAATGTGTTTAGTCTTTAGGACAGAAGCGATGTAACAAAATATTTAAGAGAGAGTACCAAGAATTTCTGCAAAACTGAAGAAATCATCATGCTGAAGATTATTAAGCTCTTAACCCCAAAGGTAAATATATAATAAAAAGAATTAAAAACATATGCTTAAGCATACTTGAGTAACACTGCTACAAAACCAGAGGCTAGTGATATAGTAGGGTAGAGTGCTTGCTTAGAATATGCAGAGGCCACAGACTCAATTCTCCAACACTGCAAAAATAGCACTGTAGAACCAGAAACAAAGAGAGATTATGAGGCAGAGAAGCAACAAGACTGTCAGAAAATTTCCAGTGAACACAATGGAAGTCAGAAGACAAAGGAAGACATTTAAATTGCTCAAAGAACACATCTGCCAGCTTACAATTCTGTAACAAGTGAAAATACCACCTCAAAAGTGAAGGAAGAAAGAGGCACTTCCAGGCCAATAAAATATGAAATAATACTTTAGCAGTCGATCTCTACAACAAAAATTAGTGTGACGGTCAGCAGAGGAGGACAGGGAAGGCATTAGCTTGTTCAGGAACATAAGCATGATGGAAATCACCAGCAACCAAATGGTGTACATATCAACAAATCTAAACAGTCTCCACACAGTGGTGTCTCAGAGGTTTAAATACAGACAGAAGTAAAGGTTCATGCTTAGTGTGCTCATTAATTTTTGTTGACTTGTCATGAACCTGGACATATTGGGACAGAGGAATCTCACTTGAGGAATTATCTCCATCATATTGCCTTGTAGGCAAGTCTGTGGGGGCATTTTCTTGATTAGTGACCGACATGGGGTCCTCTCTTGAATTTCTTCCTTGACTTCCCTCCATGGTGAACTAAGAGCTATAAGTTGAACATTGAAATAAACCCTTTCCTCCCCAAATTGCTTTTGGTCATGGTATTTAACACAGCAACAGAAAGTAAACTAAGATGGTACCTAAATGCAGATAAAAATACAAAATTTTTTATAGTTTTGCATTAATCAGACATCAGTGACAATAATTATTTTTATTGCACTGTAGCAAAATTAATGATTTACATTGTAATATCTGGTTATCACAATGATACTATTTATATCCAGCAATTAATAGAAAATGATATAGTCCAACATATTACATCAAAAAATAGGCAACATGGAAGAGGAAAAAATAAATGTAAGCCTTATTGGATAAATAGAAAAAAAAAAAGACTGTAGTTTCAAACAAATATATCGTTAGATTTATTCAGACTAAATGTCCCTGTTAAAATATATTATGAAGCTGAATAAATTTAGTGAGTATAATCACTCAATTGCATTTAATTGTCCCAGCTCTTATGCTTAACAATACATGCAAAAATATTATCAAGTGGGGAAGCCCTCCTGAACCTGGCAGCCAGGACAATTGCTGGGGAAGTCCATCTGAGCCTGGCAGCCAGGGTCATTACTGGAGAAGCTCACCTGAGTCTGATTTTCAGGGTCACCACTGTGGGCATCTGCATAGCTGGGTAGCTGTTTGCATGACTGACGTCAACTGCTTGCTTTTACTCAAACCCTTACACCAGAAACAGGTGTCTCCTATGAGTCCCACCTGGACAGGTGCACAGGCTTCCTCCTGGACTTGGGCCCCTGGACATTTCCTCTGTGTAGTTTTTGCAGCACCATCTTTCACTGTAACAAATGACAAGCATGAACAGACAATTTTTCTCGGTGCTGCAAAGCCCTCTAGTGTAGTGGTTCTCAGCCGGTGGGTCGAGACCCCTTCGGCAAACCTCTGTCTCCAAAAATATTTACATTGCAATTTTGTAACAGTAGCAAAATTACAGTTATGAAGTAGCAATGGAAATACCTTTATGGTTTGGGGTCCCCACAACATGAGGAACTGTATTAAAGGGTCGCAGCATTAGGAAGGCTGAGAACCACTGTAGCAGACCAGAGTCCGAGCATGGTCTGGGGACCTGCCACATACACGCATGCGCACCAGTCACTAATCGCCGGTACCAAGAATAAAACGATAGTAAGTAGTTATTCTGCCAATTTTAAACAGTAAATCTAAGCTCAAACATTTAAAAGCTGGAATCAGGAAAGTCATAGAAAAGCTTAACTAAATACAAGTGACAGCAGGACATAGGAGGAATCATGTGTCTGCTAAAAATTTATACATAATTAAAAGTCTATTTATAAATCAACCAACCCACCCACAAGCACATACATACACCAAGAGGCAACCTCCAGGCCCATACCGCTTCACAGCCTAATTTTCATGTTTACTAAAGACATAAAAATAATCAGGTCATTTTCAACAAACTCCTTCAGGAAATAGGGAGAGAAATGCCTTCTAACTGTAACACTTAAATATGAAAGGTCACTCAAACAACAGACTATCTGATTATTTTCTCTCCTAGAGAAAGTGAAATCATAAAAATACTAATAAATTAAAATTAATGAAATTTGAAAATACTGTATGTCCCAATAAGGTGATTTCATGAATCCAAGCTGGATTTGCTATTTAAAATTATTAAAATACAAGTTAAAACTATGAAACAGAGGGAAAATCAAGCTATCTCAGAAACAGAAAAGCATTAGACAAAATTAATAGCTTTTGTAAGATATACTTTGTAAGTAATAGCTCTTATAATAAAATGAATAGCTCTTATAACAACATCTCCCATAAAGAAGGTGTTCATTATTTGAATAAGTTTCCTGATCTTGCAAAAATCTCCTACAGAAAATCTACCCAGTCATGGCAAAACATTAAAAGCTTTACTACTGAATCAAAAATAAGTGAATGGGCTGGCAGAATGGCTCTGCAGGAAAAGATGCTTTCCTCCAAACCTGACAACTTGAGTTCCATTCCCAGGACCCACAGAGCAGAAGGAGAGGACAAACTCCCAGAAGTTGTCCTCTCACCTCCAGCATGCCGTGGCAGGTAATCCACACATATTCACACACATACACACAACAATTTTTTTAGAAAGTTAAGTCAAGAATACCCACTGCTCTGTGTGTGTTTCCACGATGCGCTAAAGGGTCTGACAGTGAAGTCATCTAAAGGGCCGGTGCAGCTCAGCTGTGAAGTGCTGGCCCAGCATGCACCGGGCCCGAGGATTCATCCCCAGTATTATGAAAATATAAATAAATAAATCACAAGATTGCAAAGGTTCAAATAAGACTATATTGTTGGTGTGATTTTGTGTGTACATGTCAGACATATATTACAAATCAATTATAAAACTGTGAATTTAATCTTCAGAAATTAAAATATTAGGAGGTATCCTTTTAAATTCTCTTTAACGTATTAAATATTTAGTAACAAATCTAATAAAAGATTGGTAAGACCTTAAAGAAAAACTGTAACAAATTAAAGATATTCAAGTAAAGGGGAGATGTATGAAGCTTCTAAGATAGAAAAATAATTAGATTAAAGATGCAAGTGCCCTTACTTGATCTGTAGAATTGATTCAATATGAATTTTAAAAATACAACAGTTTTCTTTGGGAGAAATTGACAAACTAATTCAAAATTTATAGTGTATTTCAACAATCAAGTGAAGGAACACCACCTTATTGAAATTTCAAGCACTTATTCTTCCTGGTCTCTTGCCATAGAAGTAAAGTAATTAAGAGAGTTCAGATTTTTTTCACTCATAGATAATTAAACAGTAAGACAGAACTGAGCATCCTCCACACACAAATTGTACATTAGTAGGCACGTGTGAAATTTCAGTGCAGTAGAAAAAGTGTGTGTGTGTGTCTGTGTGTAGGTACAGGGAGCCTTGGACATTGGTCCTTGATTTCCTCATTGTTCTAGGTAGGCTTTCTCATTGATCACTGATGAGTGGACCAGGCTCCCTGGTCCATGTGCTCCCAATGGTTCTCCTGTCTCCCCATGGGATTGGGTCGGATTATAGATGGGACCCCACTGCACCCAGATCCCCATGGGATTGGATCGGATTATAGATGGGACCCCACTGCACCCAGCTCCCCATGGGATCTGGGCATCTGAGCTCTAGTATCAGGCTTGGTAATGGGTGCTTTACCCACTATATCATCTTCCCACATTTTAAAATAAATGGTGCCCAACTGGTTTCTTTTTTATAATGGAGCAAGAATGCATTCTAGGTTGATTATAGACCTAGGTCTAGAAAATTAAATGACTACTTTCCTGAAAATATTATAGCAGAATAATTTTATGACTCTGGAATAAGCTAAGATGGGTTTAAAATGCACAAGAAAGCACAAACATTAAAGGCAAAAGGATTGATGCATAAGAGTTTTTAAATTAAGAAAAAGAGGCATGGGACATGCGGGGGGAAGATGCTCCTGTCCATCCATGCATTCCATGCATCCATAACACAGGGTAGTCTTTGGAACAGTCAAGCACTATAGGTCAGTAACATGGACAATCTGATCACATAGCATACAAGAAGAGTTTTAATTAACAAGCACCCTAGTGAAAGAAAAAAATCCAAAGATCACCTCACAAACACAAGAATGAATCCCAATCATCATCAGAGCAACGCAAATTAAAACTACAATGAGATTGATCTATATATACTCCAGTGGCTGACATTGAAACACCTAACGACTCTAGAAGATTTTGTAGCTGTAATACACAAGGCTATTCTTCTGCACTGGGATGTCAGTGGCTGATACGATTACTCTTGGCAACTCTTTAACAATCGCCTCTAAGTTGACTATATGTAAACTCATAGATTAGACATCCCACTAATAAGCCAGGCGGTGGTGGTGCACACCTTTAATCCCAGCACTCGGGAGGCAGAGCCAGGTGGATCTCTGTGGGTTCGAGGCCAGTCTGGTCTACAGAGTGAGATCCAAGACAGTCACCAAAACTACACAGAGAAACCCTGTTGAAAAAAAAAATTAAAAAAAAAAATAAATTAAATAATAGACATCCCACTAATAGATATGTACCTAACAAACACACAAAGATACAAACAAAATGTGAATATGAATGCCATCATCAGTATCCCTAGTCATACAAGCTAGAAACCACTTTAGTATCTACCAATAGTAAAAATAGAAAAAAGTCTGGAATATCTCTACAATAAGATATCTGCCATGGTAACAACTCCACCACATGTAAAGACATAGATGGATTCTGTGGATGGAAATGCGACCTTTATCTGAGGGGAAAACGGGAGGAGACACAGACCCAATGCTGTGACCGCAGGATCTTTGTCGCAGCACAATTGTCCCACCTGTGTGGAACCACTTATGGGAACCATTCCATCTTTTACCTGCTATTTGCTCTGCTTCGTGTTTGCTGGAGTGAGTGTGCTTCTGACGGTTGAAATCAAAGAACCCTAGTTGACGTGTCACGGCATGGCACTCCTAGGTTTTTCCTAGGAAAGATGTTGAGGGGGACTGGAGGGAGGGAGGGAGGGAGGGAGGGGAAGAGATACAGAGACAAAGACAGAGAAAGAGGCTCTTCTTTGATATATATGATTTCTTCACCTAGAACACAGCTCATTGAATGCTTTGGAGAAAAGAAACTCCTACTCTTAAGCTCTTAAAGGAAGGGGGTCCTCAAATTGTCCCATCACCAGAGAAGGTACAGAGAAGGGTAAAATGGCTAACAAATACTCAGGCTTGGAGCTTTTGAAAAAAAAAAAAACAAAAACAAAACAAAACATTTGAACAAGTCAGCCTGGGCTTGGGTGTTTGACTTCCTAATAGTGGGAGGCTGCAGGTGAGGGTGTTGTGTGCTCAGAGCTGCAGTGTTGTGATCAATAATAACATCCGTGAACTTTAATGCCTTTCACGAGTGGCTGTGTCACAGCCAGAATGCTAGGCTTTCTACAGGCATCATCTCATCCTCCCAATACCGTACTAGAACGCAAGAGCAGATTCATGAGAGCTGGGAATAGAGGCTGGCTTGTTCTCTGGGTCTCAAGAACCTACAGAAGTTTGATTTGATATAAGACAGTCTAAGTTGCTCAATACATTTATCAGAAGAACTTGACTCTCGTCCCTATCCCCATTGCACATGGAGAAGGAGTATAAAGCTACTTGCCAGCAACTACAAAAAGATGATGAAGCTGGGATCTTGTTTGAGACTTGCAAAGACCACAGTCTTAACCACTCCTGGATTCTGACGTTTTCCAGAAAACAATAAAGCTGGCTGGAGTATGGAAATGGCCCAGGCATGAGGTCACATGCACAGGATCTCACCCTCCCAAGTTGTCCATGTGTTAGCACAGGTGCCTTATCTTCCTGCCAAGTAGTGATGTCCTCAAGATGCTGAGGAAGGGAGCAGAGTACCACTCTGTACTCCCTGAAGGAGAAGAGGGAAATTGCTGGTCCTATCCATGATTCTCTAGAATCATGGATAAAATGTGTTTATCGTATCACTTTTAAAAACCACAAGAAACTTTTTATATTTAGATTAATTACAAAAGTGAGGGTCCTATGGGTTTGAGTAATCCCCAAATTGTATATGCCAGTGGAGGAAAGCATGTATACACGCATGTGCCTGTTGCTAAGTAACCATTTCCTTGAAGATTTAGTCCACTGTCACTGAACTATCCAGATTATTGGAAATTTTACTCTCCCATGAGAACACCACATTGAACTAAAGAGTTATGCCATCAGCAAACGGGAATGATTTCATTTCTTGCTTTTCTGTGTGGGCACCTTTCATTTCTTGTTCTTGTCTAGTTACTTCTGAACCCAGACAAGATTTGAACCCAGACAATGTGGCCATGCTTCATTGGCATCCTCTAACCTACCTACAACAGTAACATGTTTATATTCTAATCAGAGCCAAGCAGAGGGCTGTGTACTGTGTCTCATCTTTCCAGTGAAGGTCGAATCCATTCAGTTCCTCAGTAATGCCTAAAGGCATTTCCTCTGTTACATTTGAAGCCTTTCCGCAGCTAACAAAGGAACAGGTAATGGATTACACTGTCACTCATACATGATCTCACCGAAGCCTCAAAGCTTTCCAATGAGGGAGTCCCACTACAGTGACAACCAGCTAGAATGAGGCTGATTCATGATTTGAACCTAAAACTCTATCCTTGAAGGACTTGCTTTTCATGGTCATCATATGCTCCATGGAATATAGGAAAGGACACTGAGAGTATGTGATGAATGTCTTCCTGTGGGAGTCTGCCGGAGTCCAGCTCTGATCTGTCAAAGGGTTCTTGCGAGGAGGAGAAAGGAATGAGGAGGCATTAGATAGAAAGACAGAAAGAGACAATAAGAAAGACAGAGACACAGGATAGCTTCGGGATGGTCCTGTGTCAACACCCAGGTGCCTCGAGATTTATTCTAATGGGCTTTTTATACACTGCCAAGGGGAGAGGCAAAAGACCTCCCCCTTTCAAGATCAAAGCAAAACGTAAAGCCAAGTGTAGACCCTTCAAAACACCTGCTAACCACGCTCGTGGTCAAATCATCCCATTATGCAGCCCTGCTGGGTAAAGCAAGCTCAGATTCTCTGACCTTGAGTAAGGTCTTACTGGGGAGCCTCTGTGGGCCTCCACACCTTTCACATGCCTGTGATACCTATGATTTTAGTCTACATCAAATCTGTCACTAATGACTACTTGTTGTTTTTGTGCTGTGATCCACATAGATGGGGAACTTACCACAGTCCAGTCAGTAACTGTGTGAACCTCAAGCAGGAAGATCTCTTTGAAACTTTTAATCACTTTTGTCCAACTTTGGAACATTGCCTTTCCTTACTGTAATTTTTATTAGCCTTGTCCAAATAGTACTCATTGAATTGACTCTAGGGCATGTCACCAATGTCATCCTTATCCCTACTGCAAAATTAAAATAAGATCCATGATGCATGTTCCTGCAAAACCAGGGACAAAGGGATAAGAGGAACAGAAAGAGTAAATGTGGTCTCGGCTTTATTTCCTGGCGGGGACCACTAAGCTGTTATCATACGTCTCAGTGCAGAACAGGTAAGGAAGGTGAGCAAAGGTCTGGCATATTTGGGCCACTTTAACAAAACATGGCAGACTGCGGAGTTTGTTCCTCTTAGTTCAAGAGACTGTCTAGCTCCTTGCTGTGATAATGCAGAGGAAGCCACTCTGTTTTCAAGGGAGACTTGGCTGTGGCATCCTCCACAGCAGAAGATGGCAGGGTGAAAAGCTGGGTGCTTGGGGGAGCTCTGATTTGTGCAGTGTTTGGTTTGTTCACTGTGTTTGTCTGCATCATCTCACACTTCTGAGGCAGAGGCTTTACCCCTGAGCTACACCTTCCACTCTCAGAAACCTGCTTTATTTGTTTAAATTGTATTTATTATTGCTGCATGCACACATATGAGTGTGTACGATGTGCGTGTACAAGTGTGGACACATGTGTGCTGTAGTCCGTGTGTGAAGGTCAGAAAATGACTTTTGAGAACTTGTTCTTTTTTTACATTGTTGATTATGAGGACTGAGCCCAGGTCATCAAGTATGTACACAAGAGCTTTGAGCTGCTGAGCCTCTAACCTGTCCCAGAAGCCTCTCTTATAATCCCATCCATCAGAGGGACCCACATGCTTTAACTTCCCTTTAAAGCCTCAATTTCTTAATGTGATTGCATTTGGGATTCAGTTTCAACAGGAATGTGGAAGTAACACACACACACACACACACACACACACACACACATCTGACCATAGAAATTCACTCCACAAATCCTGGGCCACCTAAGATACTCATCATCCCATGCTTTAGAGAACTGAAAAGGCTTTGTGGGTTGTGAAGGAATGTAGTGAATTCTGGATGAGGGAGTCAGGACTCAGACCCAGGGCACGGAGATAATACTACACCAGCCAAGTGTGACCAACACCAAGGGGCATCAGAGCCCTTAATCACTCTTAGTGAGCTGAGAATGAGTTGCAGTTTGCCAAAGACTTGTTACCAAGTGTATTTAAGACTAAGAACTTTAATATTTAGAATGGTTAAGAAAAATGGAGTGTTTAAAATCATGTTTTCTTTTCAGAAAAAGAAAAAATTATTGACCAACTTTAATAAGCCGTAGCAGCCATAGTGGGAAAATGGCCTCCAGTCTGCTCTTTCGTTTCTGGTCTTATAACCCTCACCCTCCCTTTTCCTTTCTCTTCCTTCCTTTTCCTTCTCCCTGCCTCATCCCCCCTTCCCCTTCCTTTCCCTCCTTCTGTCTCTCTTCCCTCTTCTGTTCCCCTCTCTGGGACAAGAGCATGTGTACCCAAAGAAGAGAATGGATAGACGCTCACAGTCTGAGAGCCTCTCCCTGGCCTTGAGTAGCATTGCTGTATAGTTTCCTGCCATTGAAATCTGGGCTCTGTGATCTGGGATGGCCCATCAGCCGATAAGACATCAAGAATCTGCAGCATTTCAACTATCTCCCACCCACGGTGGCCTGATCAATCCCAACGGAGTCTGTGGAAAGCACACAAATATAAACTATTCATTCACTTCAAATCTGCTTGTGCCGTGGGGAAAGTTATCACATATAATCTAGTGTTAGTCTACCCACTGAATCATAAAAATTAATTTGTCTAATTAATGACATTAGTACTTTTATACATGCATAATTCATATTAATTGATAGGTCTGCCTAAAAAGAATACCTTTTGGAAGAAAAATGATCCCATTAGCACAAGTTTAATCCAAATCAGGGCTGACAAAGCATGGAGCCTTCAAGGCGTATCTTCAGCTTTGTTAATTGTCATAAGCATTCTAAATTGATTATTCTTACATTAGCATGAGACATTTCATTCATCAACACTTTGCTGTAAAGGAAATTTGTCTAATGGATTTGGGTAGCTCAACTAAATAAGTAGTATTTTTTTTTTCAGGGTAGCTTCAGGGCCATTTGAAGCATATTAATTCACTAATACTGGAGGGAAGAAAAATTAGCAATGGAAATATACAGAAATATCATACAAAATTAGATTTCTGACACTGAATAATTTTTGTGATATCTATTTCAACGGTAATTGAGTGAGCATGCCTACACTTTTATTGCTTTTCTGTTTTGCGAGCTCCATGATAAACAGCTAATGTTACTATTTCTCTTATGAGTTATTTTCCTACACCAGGGAGGGCCACAGGGGTGTGAAGTGGAGGATAGAGGAGACAGAATATAGGGATTGTGCAAGGATCGACCATAACATCAGGCCTCTGGGAAAATGGTTGCTATAGGCATGTTTGGTCCCCTCAGTGAGAGGAAGACAATACACCAACATGTATGTGACTGTGACTGTGTCCCTATTCAGACAGCACAAAGACTTGGAAGTTCATGGAGTTAGGAGGTTGCCTCTTTTTTAAAGGCATCGCTGAACTTATTTTCATATGTGAGGCAGCATTATTGGTTGATGGTGACGTATGCATGCTGGCTGAGACCCTCTGGTAAATGGGAGCAGAAAGTTCAGAAGGTGGCATGATGCAGATGTCACTTTTCTCCCTTTGACTGTGGACAATTTCCATGCTCTGCCTCAGGCCCCACTGAGTTCAGCCTCAACACGGCAGCCTTTACATCATCAGGTGACCATGGAAATATTTCCACTTCTTCACCATAGCCACAGAGTCAGCAGATGCTGCAAATAGACAGTGTGATCCTGGATAAGTGACTTCGTGTCTTTGAATGCAGTTTTCTTTTTAAAATGAAGATGGGTGTGATGAAAGGCACAGTTCCAGATCATCATTAGGACAAGACAATGCACACATCATTGGGTAAACTGCATCAAGGAGAGAGTAGACCTCCTTCCTTTCTTATTTTAGGTTTGTTTAGCTTCTTCTTTCTTGGAGTTTTTGACTCTAAGAAGTACTTTAAAATGAATAGAATATCAGTTCTTTGATGTTTGAAACAGACACTCTTGGTCATGTGACATTAGTGGAAACCCCAAAGAAGGGGATATGAACAATCTTCCATCCAACTTCTAGAATACTACCCCAGCTGCTCCTCACAGAGAAGTATCACATACTTCAAAATTTCCACACTTCATTCAAAGGAGCTAGTTTTGTAGGAAAAAAAAAAACTGCAGCTGAGATTTTAGTCTTTGATATGCCTGAGATGAAAATCTCTCTCATTCATTCCTTTATCATTTACCTAGTGAATATTGAGTGGCATCCACTGTACCCCTGGCACTGTACCAGGTTCTGGAAATACTAACAAAAACAAAAATTGTGCCATGTGTTTAGAGAGCTAACATTCTAGTCAAGTGTGCTGGTAACTCATGGATAAGAACACGTGTACTGTGTTAGTAGGTTCTGTTACTAGAATGAAGTACCTGAGATACTCAACCAAAAAGAGGGAAGGTTGGTTTTCTCCTACAGTTTTGGTAGTTTCAATGGCTGATTGCCCTTGGTGCTTTGGGCTTGAAGCATCATAGCATTGTGGCGGAGAAAGCTCAACTCACAGCTCAAAGAGAAAGACTGCCATCGGTCCCACAACGCTGTTGTAGTGTGTTTGCTTTGTTTGGGTTTGAATGTGAAGTATCCCCAGAGGCTCCTGTGCTTTGAACACTTGCTCTCTGGTTGGTGACATTGTTTGGGGAGGTTGTAAAACCCTACCAGTGAAACTTTGCCAAAGGAAATGTGTCACTGGGGGCAGCTTTTGAGGTTTTATAGCTTGACCCAACTCCTTGTCCTTTCTCTGCTTCCCAGCTGACAATGCAAGGAGAGAGATGGCTTCCTGGTCCTATCATCATGACTTCCTGCCATGATGGTCTGTATCCCCTTGGGTAGTACACTGCCTGCCATGATGGTCTGTATCCTCTTGGGTAGTACACTGCCTGCCATGATCATCTGTATCCTCTTGGGTAGTGCAAACTCAAAGAAACCCTTTCTCCCTTAAGTTGCTTTTGCCAGGTTATTTTATTACAGCAGCAGAAAAGAAGCTAATACACCTCTCAATGACTCTGTGCTAGCTTGTTTTTGTCAACTCGACACAAAGCTAGACATAGCTGGGAAGAGAGGATTTCAATGAGGAAATGCTTCCCTCATGCTTGCCTATAGGCAAGCCTTTGAGATAGCACTGGTAATGCCACCCCTTGGCTGGTTGTGGTGATATATTGTGCACCCCAATATATTGTGTACCCTAATAAACTTATCTGGGAATCAGAGGACAGAGCCAGCCACTAGATTAGACATAGAGGCCAGGCAGTGATGGCACACACACCCTTAATCCTATCACTTGGGAGTCAGAGATTCATCTGGATCTCTGTGAGTTCAAGGCCACCCTGGGAACAGAGTCAAGCAGTGGTGGCATATGCCTTTAATCCCAGCACTTGAGATCTTTTGCCTTTGCTTGGAAATCACACATGCCTTTAACCCCAGGAAATGAGATGTCTGGGTGGAGAATGGTATATAAGGCGTGAGGAGACAGGAACTAAGCAGCAGTTCAACTGAGACCCTCAGGGGTGAGGACTCAGAGGCTTTCAGTCTGAGGATTCGTGTAAACAGGGTCAACTGAGGAGTTGGCGAGGTGAGGTTGGCAGTGGCTTGGTCTGTCTCTGATCTTTCAGCTTTCACCCTAATATCGGACTCTGGGTTTTTTATTAATAAGACCTTTTAAGAATTGTGTTACAGCTGGTGGTCCTGGGATGTATAAAAAAGCAGGCTGAGCAAGCCAATAGGCAGTATTCCACCATGATCTCTGCTTTAGTTCCTGCCTCCAGGTACCTGCTTCTGTTCTTGCCTGTCCTGTCCTTCATGACAGACTATGAACTGTGAGATAAAATAACCCTTTCCTTGGTTAGTTGTTCTGTGCATGATCTTCATCACAACAATAGAAAATAAAATTAGTGACGATCCTGAAACATACTCTACTCAATCATTAACCAGGAAAAGGAGAGCAGAGAGGGGTCTGCCCTGCACCCCTGCTACAGGGTTGTTGCATCATCCCACATAGTGGACATGGCCTCTGTTGTTTCTGCATTTTGTACTCATCCACCACGGGCTGGGCTGTTTTCAATAGAAACTTCTTCAAGGTCTCACCTATTCCAAAATCTGCTCCCTGACTCTTCAGATATGGAGCACGTTTTGGTTTGAATGGTTAAAGTGCCTTCTGCCAGCTCGTGTTTTCCATCTCTGCTCGATCCTCAGTGGGTGGTGCTCTTTTTGGGGTCACTGAAGCTAGAGGAAGTTGGTGTCTGGGGAAGCACCTTTAAAGGTTACCCCAGGTTCCCAGTCTTCTCTCTCTGCTTCGTAGTTGATCTTGTAACAAACTATTTTTGTCTGTCACACACACTTGTGCCCCAACATTCCACTCCAGCGCATGAGGCAAGTAACTATGGCCTGAGCTCTCTGAAGCATGAGCCAAAATAGATGTTTGCCCCACGAAGCTGTTCCAGCAGGGGTGCTATCAACCCGATAGGAAGGCTAAGCAGCACATCACAGCACTCCAGTCCCTTTGTCCCCGTAGATGCTGGTATCTCACATGCACTTTCAATCCACTCTGTTTATGCCTCAAATTTCAACAGAAGATGAAACATTTCCTAAAACTGTTCAGTTTGGTTTCCAGCCGGCAGAATTTGGGGAAGAACAAGATATTATGTATCCCACAACTAAAATATTCCAGATGCACAGTTTTATTCTGGTTTTAGCATATAACAATCCCCTTTCCTAAATGCAATTTAATATTGCCTTCAACATGGAATAAGATACTCCAATTAAACCAAACATAAACCATACTGTGTTCCAAATATATATTTATCCAGAGACTAATGGAAGGGGCTGGGATAAATGATCTCTGGTAGGTATTCTGAATGTGAAAACATGGTTTGTGGGGATAAATTTAATAGCTATTGGGAGGATGCTTAAAATAATTGGTTATTGTTGAAAAGAAATGTCAGATATTGTTATTGACATTTACAATTTTAATTAGCTTGATCCCTGAGTCCAATATATTATATTGTCCCTTTTTCATTTTTTTCTAGAATAAATAAAACTAATAGGCATTCACAGTTATTTAAGGAAATGTTATTAAGACCCATGATGCTAGGACATGCTAATAGTTTAATGGATAAAGAATGGAGGCCATTTTTCATGTTAAAACAGAGCCCTGAAATGAGATATGTAGCCTATTTCCCACAGAACAGGAATAGAATGTAGGATTTCCTCAAAGTTTATGCGTTGGTGGAGGTTTCTTGTGACTTCTTTTCTCCTTTTGTGCCATCCATCATCCATCCTTCCATTGCTATTTGGAACAGAAAGACTGTGGAAGATTTTGAGTAGGAAAACTGGACTCTGGGTGAGACATGACTGAAGCTCTGACACAATTATCTTTCTTCCAAGTCTGTCTAGAAGTTCTCATGGATCTTGAAGTGGCTCTGAGCACCATTGATGATATTCTTTGTATATCACTTCATTGTACAAGGTGTTCTATTCATCACCTCTAACTATGGTCAGCTGAAGAAGTTGCTGATGGTGCAGTTGCTACCCACTCCTGCCCCTGAAGCCTGCCAGTGACTGAAGAACTCAACCGGGGATGGACCCTTTCTTCCGGCAAAAAAGCTTGGAGCATAGATGATATCTCAAGGACTTAAGTACAGCTGTCTCTCCCCACCCCTGGGATACTGGTTCTAGGACTCTGCCCTACAGATACTTAAGTGTACAAAGCACCATGCATTTAGTGAGGCAGTATTTACACATCTGTCCATGTATTTTAAATCACCTCTAGATCGCTTTTAACTACCCTGTTAAAATAGTTGATATACTATATTATTTAGGGAATGGTTATAAGAAAGTAAGTTTGTACATATTCAATATAGAGACATTTTTCTGAATACTTTCAGGCTGAAGTAGGTGCTTTTCAGAGATGCTGAACAACATAGCGATAGAGGGTCCGCCATACATTTATGTTAATAGTTATCCACATGCATCAGATCTACCAGCCATGCTCACTGTGCTTGAATGCCTTTAGGAGAGTGTGTAGAATTTTTAACATGAAATTTTGAAGCTGGGCAGAAAAGTATATAAGCCACTCTTGTTTGGTGACTGCCAGTGTTTGGAGATATCTGTGTCACCAGTAACAGACAGTTAGGGACTGTCTAACCTGGACCCTGGAGCTTCACCTATAACCTATAACAGTCTGTGATGCTCTCAGAAAAGGGACCACATGCTTAAGTATTTAAGATGCATACCAAGCTACCAAACCATTACATGTGTGCTATCCTTGACAAATACAAATCTCAGTTCCTGAGTTGTATGGTACAAAGTACTATTCTTCCAGGGTGAGCCTTCAGCCCCAGCCTGTGGAGCTCTCCCCCACCTCCTCCCACAATGCCAGCCTCTGCCCATGTTATCAGAAGCTGGTGAATACAGATGTTGAAATCTCCACTTCTAACTGTGTCAGATCAAAACCAGAGGCACCCCTGAGCTCTGATTAGCATAGGGATGGGCATTCTGGATGGTACCATTCATGTTAGAAAAAAAAAAAAAAAAACCAGGAGGAAACAGAGCCTAGGAGTCTGGTGTGGGGATGACTGATCAAGGCTCATCAGAATCCTAGGTGCTTGGAATATGACGTAGGATAGCAGGATTCTGACAGCTAGCCTCCTGCCCCATGGGTATTTTGGTCACAGGGGGCCAGTGTATAGACACCAAAGGAGGAAGCAGAGATAAGGGTGATACTGTTCATAACTTATGCAATTTGGCACATTGTCTGGATGTGTTTTTGTTATATTTTGGTTTTTTGTTTGTGTGTTTTGTTTTTGTCTTACAAATTCTCTATAAAATAAGGGACATTAAAAATTAGAGATGATTTTAGCTCTGCATATTCATCAAGTTATCCAGAAAATAAGTTATTTCTTCATTATCCCTCCTTCAAACTGATCTAACCAGTGCAGTTTTGAACCATTTCTATCATGATAAGAAAATATAACATTTGTCTTTTCTGGAAAGATTTATCAAGGAAACTTAAGGGGAAAAAGATATTTCAAGCCAGTGTAGTGGTATCTAACAGCAATCCCCACACTTGGAAGACTGAGTAAGGGGGTCGGAATTTGAACTTTACTACAGCTTAGGAAATGAGTCAAAGAAAACCCCCAAATACATGTGCTATGCCATTAACTAGAGGAGAATATTAAAAGACTTGGAGCAATCCAGGGCCTTGTGTCTCATGTGAATCAGCTGCATGTTTGGGATGGAATTTCTCTGCCCATGTTACATGAGTCTCAAAAGAAATCAGGTGAAGGTTGGTCTTGGCCGGTGGCTGGTTTCTGCAAATTCACTGTATTTCCCCAACTTCAGTCAGCAGAATATACCTCTTTTCTAAGTGGTCCAACCAGGTTCTTCCTATTCGAAGGACTATTTCTCCTTCTGTTGGTTCCTGGAAGCATTCCTTTGTCTTCATATTCTGTTTTTACCTGAGATAAGTGAAGAAAATATCTGGTGACTTCTTCACATCCATCCCCCTCACAACTAGATACACCTGGCCTGGGACCCCCAATATAGGGTCTGTTGGTGTCCTGATGGGGACTCCTGGGTCACCTCACCCTGATGAACAAGCACTGAACACAGTGTGGAATAAGGGGGAGCAGGGGCACAGCATGGCCAGTCTGTGGAGCATCTGGCTTTGGGTGCTAAGGCGTGAACCACCGAAGGGAGAAAACACCAGAAACCCTTGGGATGGAATCCCTGGATTGAATTCTTTCTGGAGGAAGGCTAGCAGTCAGTTGTAGGGTGGCTGCTGTCGTAGCCATTCATGCATTGGAACTTAGCTTCTCTGAGATGGGATTATCAGGTACTAGCTCTGGGAAAGTGACTGTGTCAGAAAACTCTTGGGTTTGATTTTTCCATCTCTGTAACACAATACTTGAGAAACAGGCTAATGTAGGGAAAGTTCATCTTGGCTCACAGTATCAGAGGTTTCAGCCTAAACATACCTAGCTCCACTACTTTGGGTCAGGGCTGAAACAGGATATCCCAGAGACTGTAACATGTCCAGGGGGAGGATGTCCACCTCACAGTACAGGAGCAGAGATAGGATATGGGAAGAGGGGATACCCTCAATAACCTACTTCCCATCCTAGGTCTCTCACCTCCTAAGGTTTCCACAATCTTCCATAATGTCATCAGATGGGATCTGAGCAAATGCCTGAGAGAGTGGATGATTTCACACTCAGACAGTTCTCTGACTCATGAATAGATAGAGACTTTAAGAGGCCTGGATGGAGCTATCTTAGCCCCTTCTGATCTTCTGATCTTCTGTCATGTGTGGTCTCAGCCTTCATCCCCTCCAGAGGAGGTAGCTACATCTGGGAAATGCATAGCAAAGCCCTCTTCAGACATTAATCCTGCCCATGCCTTGATCTGTGACATCAGCCAGAACCACAAGAAATAACTTCTATTTCCTATATATTAACCAAGGTGTGGCTTTGGTATGGCAGTACCAACAGTCTGAGAGAGCACCCCCTCTGGCCCCTGCCTTTTCATCTTGTTTGTCTGAATGACAGAGAGTGCTCAGGAAAGCTCTGTCTCAGACTTGGTCTTTCACCTACAGGGGCCTGAGGTGGGAGAGACATCTGAACATTACAGATGGACACAGGCCTGCCTGCTCACTGATGTAGCATTTCTCTCCTCGTTTTCTAATTCCTAAACATGTGGACCTTCCTTCGCATACCCCAACAAGCTGTGCCAACGTGTGTCCCAACACCTTTATGTAACTGGTTTTTGTTGGAGTGATCACACACTTTGTGAAGCTCTTCTTGGAGAGGTGAGAGTAAATGTCTAGTCACCCCAGATTGGACATTGTCAGACGAAAGAAACTACTCTATCCACAAGTCCAGCCTGGTGAACCAATGTGTTATTGGGGTTACCTACAGGAGTACGAGTGGGGTGTTACTTACAGGATCATGAATGACACAAAGGCAGTGGCTCACTGAAGCATCTCATCTCAGCAGAGATGAGGAGCTCACGAAACCCATCTCAACGGCATCCTGCTTTCTGTTAAGCATTTTTGGCCTGTCTGCTCTAGCACCTCTTAGGACCACAAGCCACAAGCAACTAAGGTCAGGAGGTCCAAATGGCAGGGATCTGCCTTCCTCTTACTAGGGAGTCCAGTGACTGTTACCTCAGAGGTCACTATACTGTTCTGTTAATTTTTTTTTTACCATAACAAAGGAGTCATTGCAATCCGTATTTCATGGTAGCCATGTTCATGTAATGCTCAAAGCAAATGGCTATTCCTCAGCGATACTTTCCACCCTGCCCCGCCCCCTTTACCTGCTGACTTTCACCCACCCACAGGTGGTATTGAGCAGAACCTCCCCCCGGAGGCTGTCCAGCATCCCCGTGTTGCCTTAGGTCCCTGTGGCGTGCTGAGGACACAGTGTTCTCTCTGAACATCAGCTGTGTGTTACTTTGGACACTTACCATTTCTTGGTTCATGCTTCCATTTGCTTCTGGACTGCGCACCCTACCAGCCCATGAGAACATTAGAGGGCTGATGTACCCTCCGGGTGTGTGCTCCTTACACAGATGTCTCAGTTACCTGCAGCAAGGGGAAGGGAAAATGGCAGACAACTCTGCCCCTGGAGTCAAGACCCCTAGGCCTTTGGATTCGTTTTCTTAGGTGAATTTGAAGAGCTATAAAAATGAAGAAAAATGCCTCACATTTTTAAGAAGTGGCAAAGGAAGACAAAAGTTACATGATTCAACAACATAAAATTATTGACACTCAACCTTCTAAAAAAAAAAAAAAACTCTGTAATTGAAGTTGTAATTTTGTATGATGTAAGATGGCAGAGTACAATCCTTTAAGCTTGTCTTTCTTGGGCCATCCAGTTTCCTCTAAAAAGCCTGGGGCCTGGATGTTTTAGGAAAACCTCACTCTGTGTGGAATAAGGAAACTATCCCTGGTTAGTTTTGCTGGGCAAAGAAGGAAGGCTGTGGTTACTGCTGTCACCAAGTCACAGTTCCCTCCCCCGTTCCTAATCCCCAAGTCTTCACTGGGAGCATGCTTTGAAAAGATTATCTTTCTCCATGTTCTCACGCCTGCCCCTCGGCCTTTGTGAAGCAATTTCCTCAGAAACGATGGTCTGCCACCAAATAAGAGTTACTAAGAATAAAAATTGAATTTCGTCTGCCTGTTGACAAGCTGATTGATCTGGGGGCTCTTGTGACCGAATCCTCTCCGAAGCATACTCTCATTTATCATGTGCGAGGTTGTTTCAAAATCAATAGCATCCCTGTGTGGACAAGGGTCTACTGGGGACCATCAGGACCCACAGCCTTCCCTGGAACATTGCTAATTTTTTTGACACAATTATTTCAACAGTTAAATCATGCTATATCTGTTGTCCCCCTTCTTGTACTAGAATGGTTTGCTGAGGCTATATTTTTAATATGTTCCTTATAAACATTGAGCATTAAGGAGATTGCCCTTCTATCATGGGGCTAATTTCTTGCCTTCTTTTCTCTTCATCAATAATCTGTACCAGAGTCGTACAGGTCTCATTTAGGTATATTAGGACACAGTTCCGCATACAACTTGCATGAAGTAAATCCCATAGAGGCCCAGAAGTTAGGGGTCTGACTTCCCCAGTAAAACAGCTGTGTGATTCTAGTCAATTTCTTTTCCCTCTCTGGGCCTTGTTTGAAGAAATTGGGTCAAATGAAGTCTTAGGTACAGTCTGTTTGGCCACATCAGTAGCTGCAAACTGATTTCTCTTCTGCCTCAATTTGATTCAGCATTTCTTCTAAAAATTTAGAAAGTTAGCTTGTTAGTATCATAAGTTTATGTAAACTTACTTAATTCACCCTTTTGGTGTATAGTTCTATGAGCTTTGCACAGGCATAGACTCCAGGTGAGTGTCACAGTCAGAACACAGAGACGGGAAATCCCAATGGATTCCTGTGGTTCCTCTTTGTACTAAAGTCCCTCAAATCCTGACTCCCACTGTTCCTAGATTCTCAAACCCTTAATAAGACCCTCATTACTATGTTTTGCCTTTTTCTGGATGGCAGAAAAATAAAAATATAGCCTATGGGCACACACATGTGCATGCATTTAACACACACCCACATACCTACACACACACACACCCCACTTTGGTGTGTATATATATGTATGCTTAGTATAGATAGGGTATTCCATATTTGTTATTGCTCTGTAGTATTCAAATACATCAGTTTTGCATAGTCAGTTTATCTGTTCATCCACTGAAGAATATTTGGGGCCCTTTCCAGTTTATTTACTTATTTCTTGTAGAGGTAGAGACCGAGGCATTCAGAACATGATAGACAAGAATGCTACCACTGAACAACGACACCAGATCATTCTAGACTTTTTAAGTGATTTCTACAGTTCAAGTGCATTAGCCCTCAAGTTCAGTTGTTGTTTGCCAATGTAACAGTATTAAGAGTTGGAGCCTTTGAATGTGCCTGGCCTTCGGGTGGCTCCTCCACACATGGGCTGAGGGGTTTGTGCAGGAAGCTCAAGGCAGTATGTATTCTTTTTGTTCTCTCCTCTTGTCAAGGAGAACCCTGCTACAAGCAGAGGACCCTCAGAGACACCACACTGGTGTGACCTGAACTTGGACTTCCAGTCTCCAGAATGTGAGGAAAGACATGTCTGCTGTTTAAAGATTACCCACCCTTGCGTATTCTGTTAGGGGAGCAAGGGTGGAGTAAGATGTTAATTATGAATAAGTAATAAACATTTCAATACAGTTTTTTTTCACACATTTTTTATTTATATTTTTAGCATGAATACACAGAAACAGGATTGCTGGGAGATGTAATGAGTGCACATTTAGCTTTGTAAGAGGCCGTATTAGCTACTTTTCTGTTTCTCTAATAAAACACGGTTATCAGAAGCACTTAGAAGAGACAGTGTCCATGAAGTTCCATGAAGAATAGAGTCCACCATAATAGGGCAGCAGAGCCACAGGCGACATATGAGCAGAAGTCTGAAGGTAGCGGATCACATTTCTTCACACAGGAAGCAGAGGGAGATGAGGTGAGCAGGAGGTGAGGCGAAGCTCTAACGCCTCAAGGCCGCCTCGGTTACATTCTTTCTCCAGCAAGCTGGCACAACTTCCCCAAACAGCACCTCCAACTGAGGACCCAGTGTTCAAGTGCAGGAGCCTAGGAGGGGACATTTCCCATTCAAACCGCTGTGGGGACCACACAAGTGTTCTCCAGAGCAACCAGCCCATTGTGCACTCCCACCAGCAACATGTGGGAACTCCTGTCTGTACCCTCATGGTTTCCTGATACTGTTATTTAAACAATCTTAATCATTCTAATATCTTTCCAGTACACTTTTCCAATTTTCACTTGTATTTCCCTAATGACAAATGGCATTGAACTTCTTTCTGAGTGTCCATTTGCTGCCATAGATCCTTTTCAGGGAAGTGTTTGACTCTTGCCTCCTTTTAAAGCAGGACTATTCTTTCTTTACTGTTGTATTTTATGAGTATTTTGTATAACGTGGACACACGCTCTTGTGGCATATGTACTTGATAATTTTTGTTTTGCTGGCCTGTAGCTTGTCATATTTTTCTCTTCATTGCATTGTTCTCAGAGCAAATGTGTTTTATTTTGATCCAGTCTAATATTTCTTCTCTGATAACCTTTTCTTTCATGTATTGTACGTTTGATGTCCAAGCTAAAGATACTATTCCTAAACCAAAGTCAGGAAGAGTCCATTCCGTGTTCCCCTGTAAGAGTTCCATAGCGTAGGCTCAACATGCCTAACCTGGAATGTTCCAAACTACAGATTTTTGAGCAGTGACAGGACACTACAAGAGGACATTCCCACTATGGATATCTTGGGGAGAGTTGTAGTCAGAAAGGAAGCACCCTCACAATACTCTGTGAAATCACATTCAGCCTCCACATTTAGGTAAAAGGTGAAGCATAAGTGTGTTTTTTGTTTAGACACAGGTTCCATGTAAGAGGCCTTATCATCATGCAATTCTTCCAACCCTGAAGTCCTTCTGGCCCTGGGTTTCCAGGTCAGGGATCCTTACCAGGTTATATTTGTTTGTGTTTCCACGTGGATCTGTACCCATTGCAAATGCTCGTGTTTATGTGAGATGTAGAGGGGATTTGTATGAATCTCTGGCACATGGATGTCTTCTTTCCGGCATCATTGGTTGAGTGATTGGATTTTACCAAAAGTTCAAAGTTAGTTGATGCCGCCTCTGTGCCCTGTCACTGGACTTTTGGTTCTCTACTGGTCTTTGTGTCTGTCCTTTACCAGTGTTACTGTGTGTCAAAACTGAATAGTGAGTCCTCCAACTTCATGCTTGTTTAAAGCTGTCTCAACTCTTATAGCTCACCAAGCTTTCCTTATATGTTTCAGAATCTGCTAGGGTGTGTGAGTGTAAGAAATCTCACTGAGATTTCCACTGGTCTGCTTAAGCCTGTGAGTCAATGTGGGTCTAATAGATCACTACATCTTAGCTATGAGAGACAGCTCCATGCATGCAGTCTATTAGCTTATTGGGGTCTTCTTTTATTAAAAAAATTCTATTTTATTATTTTTATTTATTTTGTGTGTGCACATATGTGTGTCTGTGGGGATGTACGGGGAATATAGGTACTCACAAAGGCCAGAAGCCAGAAACGGGGTCCCCCAGAGCTGGAGTTACAGGTGGTCGTGAGGTGTCAAGCCAGTGAAGGGAACAGAAATCCTGTTATCTTCAAGAGCAGTGCATGCTCTTAAGCTCTGAGCCGTTTCTCCAGTCCCAGCATCTGGGTCTCCTGAGTGCATCCAGATGTCTTAGTATAAAGAGTCTATACACATGCCCTTCAGTTGGTAGACATGACTCATTTGAGGGAGATATTGACGATAATGTTTTCAGCATTTTATTTATACTCACTCCCTGCTACTATATAGGAACACAATTGATTTCTACATATTGATCTTTTTTTTCCCCTGCAACCTTGCTGGGCGTATTTGTTTGTTAGTTAGTACTAGGACCTTTCTTATAGATTCCTTGTGATTTTCCATGTAGAGCAGTGGTTCTCAACCTTTCTAATGCTGCGATCCTTTAATACAGTTGCTCATGCTATGGTGACCCCCAACCATAAAATTATTTCATTGTTACTTCACAACTGTAATTTTGCTACTGTTATGAATCATAATGTAAATATCTGATATGCAGGATATCTGATATATGGCCCCCAAAGGGTCCTGACCCACAGGTTGAGAACTGCTGGTGTAGAGTATCATATTGTCAGTTGAATAGGGATAGTTTTGTTTTTCTTTCCAATTTGAATGCTCTGATGTAGCACGAATCTTAAAAGTTCTTATTAATAAAATCAAACTTGAAGCCAGGTATGGGGTCAATGCTGGAAGATCAGAGAAGCAGAGCAAGCCACACCTTCCTCACCTCGCCAGTTTCTCAGCTGATCCTGTTTCCTCAGACTGGAAGCATCTGAGTCCTCATCCAAATGGATCTCAGCTGAACTGCTGCCCAAAAGACTAAAAACTTAACCAGCTCTAGTTCCTGGTCCTCACACCTTAAATATATTTCTGCTTTCTGCCATCATTTCCTGGGATTAAAGGCATGTGTCACCATGCCTGGCTGTTTCCAGTGTAGTTTTGAACTCACAGAGATCCAGACGGATCTCTACCTCTGGAATCCTAGGATTAAAGGCATGTGCTACCACTGCCTAATCTCTATGTTTAATATTATGGCTGTTCTGTTCTCTGACCCCAGAAAAGTTTATTAGGGTGCACAATATTTTGGGGAACACAATATCACCACACCCTCTATTTCTTTTTCTAGACTTACTGAATTTGCCAGGGCCTTCAAAACAAAGTTGCATAGGATCGATGATGGTTGACATCCTGGGCTAGTCCTGGGCTTATGGAGCAAACACTCATTCTCTGGTAGACTGGAGGGCTTCTCATAGCTACGTTCTATTAAGCTCCCCTCTGGTGTTGGTTTTTTGAGAATTTTGCCATAAATTAATGTCAAACTTTGGCAGATGTTTTCATCTATTAAATTTGATCCTAAAATACAATGCACTATACAACTAATGTGGGAGACATTGAACTAGCCTTTCCAGGCCTCTGGCAAACCTCACCTGGCTGTCAATAGTTGTAATGCTCCAGCTTCTCAATGCCACTTTGAATTTTCATTCAGAAGATCTAGAAACACTGAGTCATTAACCATTCCTGGTTACAAGTTGGAGTTGCCTAGAAACTACTTTCTGGTGGCTGGGTGTACACCTTTTAAAAACCACAATGGAAACCAGAGTAAAGGGATTTTGTCACGGTGTGGGTATGCTTGACTTTTCTAAAGCGAAAGAATCATTTTCTGTAAGCAAGTTGCCAAAGTAGTGACCCAGACACAGAAGTGATGTGGGACACAGAAGGAGTATGTGCTTCAGGGGAACTGGTCAAGAGTATTTTCCTTATCCCACCTATGCCCACGCCACTTATCCCTTGTGAGCATTTGATTGCATACCTCCACTTTAAATGGATGTTGCAGGTGCTGTTCCCTATCTTCAGGCACAGTCTCATCGGAGCCCCAGAGCAATGCAAGGAAGAACCTGCCTCCTTGCATTGCGCTGGGTGAATCTTTTCAGGGTTTGACAAATGGGCAGTTGTGAGACAATGAAAGTCACGTTTCCTCTGCACCAAACCACATACTAAATCCCAGGTCCGACGAGCTTCTCTCTTCCCTTCAGTTTCCAGCCAACACTCTGCTTGCCCCGTACTTGATTCCCGAGCTTGGACTTTAAAAGGAAGGTGCCCATGGGGTGTTTCCTCTGGAATATTCTCTTAGGTCTACAGTGGGTTCTCCTCCAGATACATGCCCTTATCATCACATCATCATGTACCTCCTTTGATCTGAACAGGTTTCCTCATTTCTCCTGAGATCTCTAATAACCCCTAAGCAACCTTCTAACTCTAAGTCATACTGAGACACCCAAAGGAAGGGTTACCCTCATAGCCCCTTGGTGTCTGCTACCATGTTCTTCTTCCTTTGAAGTGCCTCATACTGGGTCACCTGACAGGTTTAATCATAGTTCCTAAAAATCATCTTCAAAGGTAAAATGTTCCAAATATTTTAAAGTTTCCTGAAGGGCTTGGATCACAGCTAAGCCCTCCCCCAACTTAGAAACCCATATACCTCGGTATGTCCCAAAGAAGACATGTTTTCTCAGTCCCCAGCCCTCCCCCTTCAGGTCCTCTGTGAGACCTGCCCATCTGTGACCCTCAGTCCACAAAGGAAGGTGCCTCACACACATTTTTATCACTTCAAATAATTACTGAAAATATATCATTTGGATAATTCTACGTGAGTCCATCCATTCATCCAAATTATACTATTAATGCCTTCTATACACCAACCCCTCTTTTAACATCTAAGAACATGCAGCACAAGACAGACAAATAATAACTTTAATTGATTTTTCACTTATTTTAATAAGTTGACAATTCTGATCAATTTTGATCAGAAAATCAAAATATGACAAAATACATACTATATGGTATATTAGATGATATGTGTTATGATAAGTGAACCAAGTACAATGGAATAAAAAAGGAAATAATGAGGCAGAACTATTATTCTGCTAACTGGACACATTATTAGAACGACTCCTAATGATTGACCACTACAGCCATAGACTAGTGCATCTTCCAGCCCTTATTAGAGAGACGCTTCTTCTGGCAATGTATAGCAATTCACACAGAGACCCACAACTGGACAGAGTGCCAAGAGTGAGAAACTACAGTCCTCTGTCATACATGGGAAATCCATGTCACACACACACACACCTCCCAAAGCTCAGGGATTGTGGCAGAAGAGGGGGCAGAGAGACTGTAAGAGCCAGAGGCGGTGGAGGACTACAGTGACATTCCTTTTCAGACACAACAGGGCAATTGCACATATGAACTCACACCATTTGTGACTACGTACCCAAGCTCAAGCCAGACAAACTCCCAGCAAGGGAGCAGTGAAGGTGGACACCAAGTCCCGCCCCTAACTAAGGAGCTATTGGAATGTGGTAGCTGTTGAGATGGGGACAGTCAGTTTTCTTGAAGCATGCAATCCTTGGTAGGTCAACCATGCTCTAAGGCAGCCCCAATGCCAAGAGTGCTGAGGCAACACAAATTGGACTCAATGGATCAGAACAACAACAACAACAATATCAAGTTGGTTGAGTAGGATGATCTTGGAATGGATCTGGAAGTAGCTGGGGGAGGGGTGACTATGATCAAAATACATTATATGAACTTCTGGAAGAATTAATAAAAAACGTAAAAAAGAAAATAGAAGTAAAGCCGAAAGTTTAAATAGAGTAATACATGGGTGGCGGGAGTCGGGGAGTACACGTGGTTTATATGAATGAGTGTCTTCTGAACATAGCATGATATTCTTAGTCTGTGGTATGTTCCAGTATATTGGATAAAGTATTATTAGGTTGTGTCTAGCCTAGCCTGTGATCTAAAATTCTATAGAGATTTTACATGAGTACAAATTTAACAGAATTTAACTTTTTGTGTGCATACACTCCTATGGCAGCATGCATATGCAAGATTTATTTTATTTTACTTACTAAATTTTTATTCTCTCTCTCTCTCTCTCTCTCTCTCTCTCTCTCTCTTGTGTGTGTGTGTGTGTGTGTGTGTGTGTGTGTGTGTGTGTGTGTGTGCACTCCTGAGGCAGAATGCATGTGCAAGCTTACATATGCCATGACCTGGGTGTGGAGGTCAGAGGGCAAAGTTCAAGAACTGGTTCTTGCCTTCCACTTTGCTGAAGCAGGGTCACTCTTGTCTCTGCTGCTGTTCTGTGTACTTCAGTTTGTCTGGCCTCAAGTGTCTAGTGACTCTCCTGTCTTCCTTCCCATGACATACAGGTGCTGGAATTGCAGACACTCACCATCGCATAAGGCTTCTTTTTTGTTTGTGTGTTTGTTTGGTTGTTTTCTTTTTCGAGGCAGGGTTTCTTTGTATAGTTTCGGTGCCTGTCCTGGATCTCAATCTGTAGACCAGACTGACCTCTAACAGCCAGATCTGCCTGGCTCTGCCTCCCGAGTGCTGGGATTAAAGGCCTCTGCTACCCAGCTGCATAAGGCTTCTTAATGTGCATTCTAGCAATGCAAACTCCAGTAGTCAGGCTTGCATGGGCTCACAGTTGAGCCATCTGCCCAGTCCTGGGTGTGGGGGAAACTGTTTGAAAGCATCACTGTTACCTGGCAAAAATTACCTGTGGACCAACACGTGTCACCTACCAAACTACATTTCCCAATGGTAAGGACTTCATCCTAAAGCTCCCTGAGTTTTCCGGCTCCAGGACATAGTATCTAGAGCAATGAGCAGACTGCTTTGAGCAACGTCTCCCTTCAGTAAATGCTCAGCCTCCCTCAGCCTCCAGATCACTGTCCTACACCTCCAGTGGCTACCCCCTGGACTTCAGCTGGCATTCTGAGCTTGATAAAGAAACCTTCCTATAATCCAAAGTGCAAAGTCCCTTTGAGTCTGGTCAATAAACATTTTTTCTCCTCTGCAAAGAATATTCAGTCACAAAAAAATTGCCACAAGGACAAAGAGACGAAGTCACATCTCACACTAGCCCTTCCACAGATGTACATATCTCTTTCCTAGAGCCTTTTTCTTCAGGGTGTCCAAAAGTCTATATAGATTCAAGGTCAAGTCAACTAAGAAACTGGGAACACTCCATCGGCTGTTGAGTGTTTAACGTCAGACCGGAAGACATGATGGATATAGAGCGACTTAGGGCTCCGATAATATTTCCAGAGGATGTCAGAACATTTACAATTATTCATGCCTAGAACTCATTTGCTCCTGGCATTATCTTTGTTGGTCATAAAGGAAAGTATCCTTGAGGCAAGTAGAGAAAGGTCATCTGGTAAATATAATGAGTAAACTCTTTGCTCTTAGATGGGTTAGAGAAAGTAAGGAAAAGATATATAAACAACGGTGTCTGTGATAAAGAGCTGACTGGGGTGCCAGAATGGGTAGGTCATGTGACTCTTGCCAACGCCAAAGTCCAGTGTTCCCAAGTAGAGCAACAAGAAGTGATTTCTATTAAGCCCTCATATCTTATTATTTTATAACACAAATTGCCATCAGGCATTCCTGAGGAGTGCAATGATGATAATTTACACATGCTGGACAGATAAATGATTCAATTCTTAGTTACAAGAAAGTGTTGACAGTGATTACTGACGCTCATTTCCTTCATGCACATTATGTGGAGCAAGAAACTCCAGGTTTAGAGGCCTTTCATGTTTTTTTCCAAGTAAATCAGTCACTCACATAATAATTATTTATTATTTCACGTTGGCAGACAGCTGAGTGCATTTATGACAGTAAAGAGCTTTAGACAAAATGCTGCAAAGTGGAGCAACTGATAAGCTATTTTACAGCACAGAGATAGCGGTGGTAATTAGAAGGCCCTGGTGCACAGTGAGGAACAAAAACTGTGGGGGCTCCATGCAGGCTTGCAACTGCTTTACACTGTCCCCTCGGCTTGTTCAGGACTGGAATACTGGTGTTGACCTAAAGTGTACACTCAGACACTAACCACTAGGGGTTTGTCTCCTGCATATCTGTCCCTACACAACATTCATCCTGGTATCCCTGCAGTTCACTATCCATTTCTGCATTCAGTTTTGATTAAACCTTCTCCTCATGCAAAGTACCCTTCTCAATCCTCTACATCATATCTCTCTGAAGAGGTTGTGGATGGAGAGACAGGGGGTTCCTGCTTTGCCTAAAACTGACGTCTTCTTCTGTTTCTCAGCCCAGTTACAGTTCCCAGGGTCATCAGAATCAAATACCCGAAAGACAGCAAGTCTCAGGAACAGGTTCTCTTTCCACTTTGTTGGGGCACTTCACGAGGAGAGCTTTATTCCTAAAATCGATTTTGTTTTGCAAAAGCATTAAAAAAGAAAACAGTGGGAAGCATTTCCCAGGTTTAGTTCAAGTTCTGACTTGGACTGACTTCTCTTAGTACCCATTTCTTCCTGGTCTCTGGGAGGTAGCCCATGTAAAGCTGCATCCTGCTGGGATTCAACATACCTATTTCTAAGGGTCACTGCACTATGCAAAATTACACAGTGTAAACAGCAGGCTGTGCAGAAAAACGGGGGGAATGTGTACACCACTCAGACGCATTGGCAGAGTGTTTTATTTTTTTTTAAACACACACCATAGGAATCTAGTAAAACCTCAAGACAATTCCACAAGTGCAAAGGCTAAGAAAAGAATAAATTCCACAGTGAGTAGGGCATTTTCCTTGAAAACGACATGGATTCTGTATGTCTGAATGGTTGGTGGAAGAATTGCACAACTCTCTATGATTTGGTAGAAGAACAGTGCCCCAGAATGTGATGGAAATTTCAAATATCAGACATGGGTGGGTATCACAAGGAGCTGAAGAAGCTGGTGCATGTTTGACCATGTACATATGTGTATTTTCTGTATTGCTTTATAGCTTGGGTTAGCTGGCTACACTTTTCTGTATTCAGTTTCTTAAAAACAAACAGTGCAGGATGGAATGTAAAGTTTGCATGGTATTCAATTTGTTCCACCGATGGGTCAATGACAGTGCAGAGGAAAGCTTCTGTTTTTATAAGTATGACAGAGCTCACTCTGTCCTGAAAATGTGCCTTTTGTCTTCAAGAGAATCTTTAATATAGACTATCTCTTCCAGCATCGGCAATACATAAAACCAAAAGTGTTGTTATCTATACTACAAACAGCTGTGCTGACTTTGTACGTCTATCCAGTTTTAAAAGCCTGTTATCTGCACAAGTGGTGGGCCCTACCTGAGTGAGGTTGTCTACAAAGGGAATTTGATGATGACTTTATATCAAGATGCCGCTCTGATAAATGGTAACACTTGATCAAGAATCATTGTATATGGAAAACCCCAAATGCCCACAACTGTCAAATACATAAACAAAATGCAGTGTGTCCATGTCACTGCGGCGACAGAAGACTGACTCGGGAGCACACATGCCACACTGCTTCAATGCACCGTGTTGAGGGAAGCAGACGCAAGACACCATGACACACAGAAAGCAGACTGTTAGCTGCCTGCAGCTGAGAGTTGGGAAGAGGAGTTGAAGAGTGGACGCTGTGGGGTTTCCTTTGGAGGAAATGAAAATGTTCTGGAAGTGAGTCATGGTGATAATACTCTTCTCTGCGGATAACATTAAAAACCACTGGATTGATCCATTTGGGTGAGCCAATTGTATGCTGTGTACATCATGCCTTAAGAGAGACTTTAATTTTGGCTTTTCTCTGCACAACGCAGAGAAGTGGACATTAAGTTCTGAGAAGCTAGGGGCCTGAGTGTGCGCAGCTCAGGGAACACAGGCCCGCCAGAGTGAAGAACACCCTCAGCTGTATAGAGACTGCGGAGATGCTCAGTTGCCATCCCACAGGGAGATCTGCTGGTCCCTTCCAGCTGCAGTATCTTGGCTGATGCATTGCCCATCTTCACTGGGGTATGTCTCTGGACTCCTGGTGTTATACTCCCAAGAAGGGAAAAGCACTTTGAAGCTTGTCTTCTGAACTCTTCCATATTAGAGAACATCTCTTTCCTACCCCCACCCCTCATGAAAGAACTCAGATGGATTAAAAAAAAAGTATTACATTACACTTGTCTTTGAACTCTCCAATAGCTATAGATTTTGTGACATTTTCCCAGGGCTTTAAAAGTTTCAAAGAAATTTGAGAAGAGCTTACCTTTGGTCCTTTGAAGAAACCATTAGGTCTTTGCTGGTAGGTTGATTTTATGTGGCTCGCGGAAGTTTTAAACCCTGCAATGAGGAGGTATAGTCATGGTCGCTGTCACTTTTGACCCTTGCATGGTGATCCATTCTGTGCACATCCATGTTCCTTGGAGCTGCTGTTGGAGCACTGGAGTTTTACTTCCGTTCTGAGTGTGTTCGTGGCTTCCTTACAACATCTGTATTTTTATAATTCTCTACTCTCTGCGGCTGTTCCATTTGTTATCCTGCTGGGTATGGAGTCCAGGATCTCACACATGGTAGGCAGGTTCTCTGTCACTGAAGCCCATCCCTAGACACACACCTGTTCTCTCCAGTGTGGTTGCTACCTGAGGTCCTTGTGAGTCAGACAAAAGGGGTTCTGACAAACTCTGTCCACCTCTACTCACTGGTGTGACTCCATGGGGGTCGTGTTCCACCGAACTATCTCCTGGAAGCGCTGGTGGTACTTCTTTGTGCTTTTCTCTTCTTCCTAATCCATTAGGAGTTTTATTTTATACTCCAGTTCTGCAGAAACAATGCCTTAGAGTTACCTTCTAAATAGAAAAAACAGGGCTGGAGAGACAGCTCAGCAGTTAAGAACACTTGTTTTTGCAGAGGATTTAGGTTCAATTCCTGACTCACAACTGTCCATAATTCCAGTTCTAGAGGATCCAACACCTTGGACACCAGGCATGCATTTGGTTAACATGCATACACAAAGACAAAACAACTATAAACCTAAAATAAATAAATCTAAATAGAAAAGGGGTTTAGGGTTTTTATACTAGCTTTCAAAATTCAATTTCCCCAGAAACTCTATTATAAATGAATCAAAGTGAGCCTGTGGAGCCCAGCCCCAGCAAATACCTCTACAACTCCTCCACTTAAGGCTCAGGGACCAACATGGAAGAGGGGACAGGAAGACGGGAAGAGGAAGAGGAACAGGAAGTGTGCTGTGAGACTGTATCCTAGAAACATCAGAGAAGTTTCATGAAGTCTTAACAACATGACTGCCTAAACAAGACCTGAAGAAGGAAGACATTAATAGACAATACTGACACAGATACAGAAAATGTCACAGTGCCCCGCCACACACACCAAACATACACACACACACACACACACACACACACACACACACCCCAAAACATACACACACACACACACACACACACACACACACACACACACACACACACAAGCTACAAAAAAAACTAAGGAATACTGAGAGGGGAGGAAATAGTTTTCTCCAAGGAAAAGCCCCCAATTGGTTATCTAATGCCAGTCAGTTATGAATAGATAGATATACAGATAGATAGACAGACAGACAGATGATAGATAGATAGATGATTGATGATAGATAGATGATAGACAGAGTGTATATATATATAGAGAGAGAAATAGAGTATATAGAGAGTATATATAGTATATATATAGAAAGATCATTATATGAACTGAACAAGTTGTATTTATATATACTTAAGTATATATGTATATATAATTATATGAACTGAGAGGCTGTATTTATATACTTGAGAATATGTATTGTGTGTGTGTGTGTGTGTGTGTGTCTTTGTATGTAATAAGAATTAAGGAAAAAGAGGCCATGAATTTGAGAGAGTGCAAGGGAAATACATAGGAGGGGTTAGGGAAGGAAAAGAAATGGGGAAATTATGTGATTATGTTTTAATTTCAAAAATAAAAATATAGGTTAACTTATATTAGAGGTTAAGAGCACTGGCTGCTTTTCCAGAGGACCCGGGTTCAGTTTCTAGCACCCACATCACAGCTCAATACTGTCTGTAACTCCAGTTCCTGGATGTCAGGCACCCTCACACAGACATACATACATGCAGGCAAAAGCCAATGCATATAAAAATAGATTGATTGTTTTTAAAAAGAGAGAAAAATGAAAATATATTTATTAATATAAAATGAGGCAAGGACTAGGGATTCAGCTGAGTGGCAGAGCACTTGCCCAGTGTGAGTGAAGATCTGGGTTGACGCCCCAGCACTATATTAAAACTAAAATTAGTTTTATTAATATTAAATTATATATATAATTAAATTATATTTTAAAGGGTTCCTGAGCTTTCAAAAGTGAAAGTTTTCATATTTGTCAGTCTGTGCTCAAGCCCTAGTCCTCCAAATTATTCTTTATGTAGTTGGAGGCTAGTTAGTTATACCTTGATAGTTTAAATGCCATCATTTGTCAAGGAGAAATGTTTATATAGAGTGGTGCTGTTTTAGCACTAAAGAAGATAACCCATGAAAAGCACAAAGAGCAGGCAGTATGATGGCTAATAATAGTAATAATAACACATACATTTTATCCGAGAGAAGAAATCTACATGGATTGAATTCTCCTGTGGGTCTAGACTGGTGCCATGTTTGACAAGTTGTTTCTGCCCCAGCTCAGCCTTCCTGAGATCTTTTCCTATCATTGACACTGAGCACTACTGAGCTTTGCGAAGAAGGACTTAGGAGCTGTTATGGTCACCATCTTCCTACTACTGCCACGGGGACTTTCTGAGTTCAGGGTACCATTTATACCCAGCTGTCATGCAGAAGCCACAGTCCCTGAATGAAGGCAGGAGGAGAGGCATCCACAAGAGCTGGTGAGAGAGGAGCTGCAGGTGTTCCAGCTGAAAATACTCAGGTTTGCTGGTTGAATTCGGAAGCAGGGAAAATGGGATAAGAAATCATATCTTGTGCTCTTTAAGCGTGCAATGAGTCTGTTGTGCTACAAAAGTTTTTTCTGTGTTCCACCAGCTGCATATTGTGCCTACTTCTTGGTGGTGGGATTCCCACCCACCTTACTATTTGGAACTAGAGAATTTTTTTCCCACAACGTATTTTGGGTTATTTATTCATTCATTTGCTTCTTTGGTATGTGTATGGGTTTGCTGCAACTCAGGACTGTAAAAGGATGGTAGAAATGAAACATAGTTGATCTTTGATGCTTGTAGAAGCCAGAGAGTCCTTTTAAAGGGTAGGATGACTATCACAGAAGTCCACAGAGGCCACATTTATGAATCAGGGCATTTCAGAGTTTTATATGACACTAGAATTGATCCAGAACAAGCAAATCTTTAGTACTCAAATTCCTTTCAAAATGCCCACTTCATGTGGTCAGTCCAGTCTCCTCCTGTGAGGTCTTCTGTGACAGCCAGCTGGGAAGCCATGGCGTTGTCCATTTCATCATCAGTCAGTCTGCTTCCCGAACCAAGTGGAAATCAATTCCTGATGAGTGTGCCTGGAGATGAAAGAGAGCGTTGCTGCATCACTGGAGACTGCAGGCGAGAGAAAGCGTTCTTGGTGCTACAACCGTTACGATATTCAATACAGGGAGTGAGGCATTTCCAAAACGTGGGAAGACTTTGCCTGCGTTAGAATTCAAGAGATGGATTTCTGCCTCACTCCTGCTGCGATTTTAGTTTTTTCCCGAGCTATCATGTACAAATGGAAGATGCCATCGACTTTGAGGTCACACACCAGGGAAGGGTTTCTACGGTCGCTTCCCCGCCGGTGTTCCCTACCCAGAGATCCAGACCACAGCTAACCAAATCCAGTCTGTGACCTGTCAGCCGACATCACCTAAGAGCGTCTCCAGATTTCACAGGCCACTTTTCATTCACATGCTCACGCTGAAGGCTCTGGCTCCAACGTGGTCTTTGGGTACTCACCTGCATCTCCCCACTCTCTGTTATGAGATTGTCCTGTAGCATCTCAAGATCCTCCCACAGCAGTGGGCGTGTCCTTGGTTGTGTATGTAGCAAGCTGTGGCGATGTATACCAAAGGGCTGTTTACAGTAGGGAGAAAACTACCATGTTCTAGATGGACAGAAATCTCTCTGTCCAAAGCCTTCACCCATCACCTCCACAGCTGTGGGCTTCAAGAACAAAAACCCTCACTATGCTCTGGCTACGGGTAGAAGAAATGTTGAGTCATTATAAAGCACAGCCATTCAAGTTCAGAGTACTTTTATAGGTTTTCATTAATCAGATACCAGGATCTGATGAGTAAGCGATTACTGGTAGTGTCCTGAAATTCAATAATGAGACTGTGAGAAGGACACAGAAAGGAGAATCAAATGCTAATGAATATAAATGAAGCCTTGTACCTCAAGGAAGTCTGGCTTGGGATCTTTAGGAATTAGCAGAAAAGCAAGAACCAAGGGCAGCAGTGATGAGATTGTCCTGTAGCGTCTGTCTTGAGATCCTCCCACAGCAGTGGGCATATCCTTGGTTGTGTACCAGGAACCACAAGGCCACCAAGAATGAGCCAGCACGACCACATGTGACAAGTGGAAAACTGGAATTGATGGGATGCCATGGTCTGTTCCTCTCACATCTCCCTGGAGAAGAGCAGAGGCTTCAGGAAGTTTATTTGCTTGTAAACACACCTTATTTTTAACATCTTAGTCATATTCAGCGGAGTTATCATTGCTTATGTTATCCCGATGACTCATTTCCTCTTGCAGCCGGCAGATATTAGACATTATCATATCCCATATCTGCCTCCTCTCTTGTAACCCTGAGAACTCTCGTTTAGTTTACTCAAAGAGGATGGTGGATAAATGCAAGCAAGAAAAGAGTGAATTGTGCAAGTACATTTTTTAAACAAAGCCTCGGCACAGCGTAACGGTTCTGTCGGTGTTCAGTGTAGAATGTAGATGGATGGCAGTAATAAAATCTGACATGGGGAAAAGCAATCAAACCCTTGAGCAGGTCACATTCCAAATCTATCAGGACAGAGGCCCCACCTTAGGGCATATGTTCCCTTCCACAGACACAGCTAAAATGTGCGCATGGACCTTTCTCTTAAACCTCTCCATGCCCCATTCAAACAGCATTGCAAACGTTAGGCTTCTCACAGACTGCTTTCCTATTGTTGAGTGAAATTTGGTGGTTGGCTCACCCATTTTTGCCTTTGATGCTCAGAGTAGGTGTTAGTGGGCTTTCACCCACATCCCCCTTTCCTGGTAAGTGCCCACAGTCAGCTGCTGGCTGCTCTGCCTCTGTACACCCTCTTACATCCTTTGAAGCCTCCATTCCAGAGTCCTCATTCCCTTCCACTCTTCTGATAGTCCAGTCACGTTTTAATTAAAAATATTCATGGTCATTAAACATTGCTGTACCCATCGAAGCTATTTTGTTGAGATTCCATAGAGTTCCTGGGATAGGAGTAGGTAAAACATGGAGTGTTCATTCAGATGTATGCAGTGTAGTGGGGGCAAATTCTTGAATGGTAGAACGATGGCCTCTCTTTGGGAACATAACGATATCAAGAACACATGCTCATTTAGAATAATATCAAATGCACTCGCTTGCATATAGCAGACTAAAAACCATCAGAAAGTTAGTGACTATGCTTCATTTCTGTGTGGCAACACAGGGGTTTTCAACCAGCCACTGATGTCATCTGGGGCTGTCTGTTGTGGACTATCCTGTGCACTTTGGGGGTGGTTGGCAAAAATCTCTAACCCCGACTTATAGGATGCGTGAAGCTTGCCCACCATTATGATGGCTGAAATGTCCCAGTTGGGTGCAAGAGGAAAATGACTCCACTGAAACTTCCGTCCTTGTGGCTGCTTGGCGTACCGTGGTCTCTTCAGTTCTAGAACCTGGGAGGTTGGAAGGTAAAAAGACTGGTGTTGATGAATGATGAACTACAGAACAACCTGTTGAAGGTCAAGGCTAGACTTAGCCACATGGTGGATTGAGAACCCCAACTTTCCGGGTCTATCTGGTGCTCCAAGGTGATGATGACCCCCTTCAATGCTGAGGTCCACGAAACCATGTGCTTTTTTGCAGTTGGAGGTGTGAGGATACATGTGGACAGCCACCCTCTGTCCAAAGCAGCAAGATCCCTGTGATCATGTGTTCTGCTAGAGAACACATGGGCAGCTGGCAATGTCTTGCTGCTGATCTCATCTAGAACCCGATCTTTTGTAAATTCAGAACTGTCTCCAGAACAGCCCAAACACATGTGTTCCTCCAGTGTCCCCCTAACCAGCTGTGACTGGTACTCAGTGACAAGAGAACCACTTCTTTTTCATGCTCCAGATGAAAGGTTGTCAGAGTGGCTCTTATGAGGACAGCAGGTTCACCGAAAACCGCTCCTTCATAGACAGAGCACTGGGCAGGGCTTGCCTTGAGAAGGGAGCCCTGGGACCTAAGCCTCTGTTTATGACATATGTCATATTTCATGGAGCACGTCTCGACCCCGCTTGCCCTCTAGTCTCCTGGGAACGCAGACATCCCTTCCTGACTCATGTGTGGTTCTGATGACTTCAGTGCACATTGCAGGCTCCAATTTCCTAACTTTTCTATTAAAATTAATATTTGGATTTTATAACTTTAAAATGGGAAGAATGATGGAGGCAGTAGTGGATGTTTATGTCTCTCAGTCACGAAAATATTCCCCATTTCACTCACGCTGGGCCACACACATGTAGTCACAATAAATAGCATTTACCGTGTTTACAGTTCGTGGAGGATGAGGAGGACTTCTGTTTTTATATTGATGGACTCAGCTGGGCTGAGGATACTATTGTTTACAATGAGCTACATTTTTTGTTGTTCTGATTTACCCTCAAATTAAATCTTTATTTCAGAAACTAACCCCAGGGAGTCTCCATAAGGAGGGTCGGTAATAAACAGCATTAGAAGAGGCCCGTCGTTGCTGCTCCCTGGTAATTAGTCCAAATGTCTCAATCAGAGTGGGTTTCAGGGTTTTATGACAGCAGTTTGGACGCAGGTTTATTTATAAAACGCTGCTTTGGCATTTTGTGCAGCCTGGCCTTTGCCCTTTGGTGTGGGGGGTGGGGAGTTGAGGAGCTGGTGATGTGAACAGGATGGGAAGGCAGACATGCAGGTTTGCTGGCTGTGGCCATGGTTCTTGTTGTCATTGGTTTCCAGATGAAAATGTATCTAAATAATAAATATCTAAATTTTTAGCCTTAATGTGAAGGACAAGCCAAGAAGGGCAGGACTGAGTCTGAGACCCAGTGGGATATCCCTACCCAGGCAGGCAAGAGACCTGTAAACCCCAGCAGGAGAGCCCAAGTCATTAAGTAGCCCTGTGTGTCCCCATGCAGCTTAGATCTGCCTAGGACTGGTGGGAAACTGAAAGCCTGAGCCATAGTGACCTCTTCCAGAAAGGTTCCCTAGGGCCCTGTAAGCTGCTGGGACCTCCATCTGCCTCCAGAAGTCTGCCCTGCTGCAAGACCAAAGAGCCCAGAGCAGCAGGGACAACACTGGCCACACCCCCTCCTCTTCTAGCCTGCAAAATCTGGATGGGCTCTTGGGCTCCTTGGTGACAGACTGCCCTGCCTCTTGCCCAGCTCTGCAATGCCAGCAAAGCTAATGCTCTCCAAGTACCATAATGAGTATAGTGAACTAGTCATCTTATTTATTTTTTTTTTCCGAGCCATCTGACCAAAGGCCTACTGAGAGATGGGGCTCTTCAAGGCAACATGAATATATTCTTTTTAAGATCAATCCCAGGACACCTGCTCTCATGGCTGCTCCACTGTGAGTAGGCTGGGCTGGGTGAGGAGGCAGGCCTAAGACCAGGCCAGGGACCCAGGAAAAGTGGGCAAGAGGAAAGAACCCAGCTCATGTGGTCCCTCCTCATCCACATTGCCACATTATTTACTCTTTTGTCGATCTATCACCTAAGAAACCAGCTGTCAATGATAGGTCTGCAGCTATGATCTGGAATGGGTGCATCTTCCACAGCTACTCTTCTGGGATGCTATTGTGAAGGCATCCAGAGACCTTACGTCACCCAGTAAGCATGGCTGTGTAGCAATAAAACTTTATATGCAAATCAAGTAGTGGATAATGGACAGTGTTTGGTCTACACTTGGATCAATGCATCCAACCATTTCATCCACTCACTAATTTTACCTTTTCTTCACTTCTCTCTTTTCTTTCTCTATTCATCGCCTCTTGTCTTTCTCCCTCCCTCCCTCATTCTACGATTTCCTCTCTTGCTTTTGTCCTCCTTTCTTCTTCATTTGGTGTTCAGCACTTTACCATTAAAGGTGGAAAGGAAGTAATGATGAAAAGCAGCAGGCAGGTATGCCCTTCTCGGACCCAGAACAGGAAATATTCACAAGGAAAATAACACGGTAAATGCTTTCCGTCACCCAGCATCTACCTCCATTTATTCCTCGTGACTAGAATCCTGATGTCATCACAGGACAATGACAATGTTCAGGGGCTTTTTAAAAATACCTTCCGTAGCCGGGCGTTGGTGGCGCACGCCTTTAATCCCAGCACTCGGGAGGCAGAGGCAGGCGGATCTCTGTGAGTTCAAGGCCAGCCTGGGCTACCAAGTGAGTTCCAGGAAAGGCTCAAAGCTACACAGAGAAACCCTGTCTCGAGAAAAAAAAAAAAAAAAAAAAAAAAAAAAAAAAAAAAAAAAAAAAAAAAACAACCTTCTGTTTACACTGTGGACTGGGGTGGCCACGTGGCAGAACTCTGCTGAAGGACACACGGGCGGAAACAACTAGACAGTGTCCTTTCCCAAATGGAGCAGGGCAGCCTTTTCTCTTCTTTGACTCTGGGGCTTCCATTTTCTTGGTGCAATGCTGCTTCCATTCCCCCAAAGCACAGTATCTTCAATTTGAATATGAAGATAAAAACTGTTTACCAGAAATAGAGGCCAGAAGATAGACAAAGCTTAGTCTGCCACTGGTGATTCTCTGCCCAGCTCAGGACTGCCTACCTCTGAACATACCATTACACGAACAAATGAACTTGTTGCTTAGGCTACTGTAATTAGATTTCTGGTATAACTAATTCAACGACATAGTAATGAACAAATTTATAAGTAGTACTAGAGCATGGGTTATAAATTAATGCACAATTAAGCACTTGCAGACTCTAGAAAAATAAGCACAGTGCGATCAGATTGCTGAGGTGTTGACTTGCTCTGGGCAACTTTACACATAGCTCTCTAAGACTGTGGGAAGACTGAAAAGGGGTATCCACCCTGCAATCCTCTCCTGGCATTAGGAAATGACATGGGGAGGTGGGGAGGTACAGTTATTTACTAAGTATAGACAGATAATGCAGTAAATGAAAATGGGCAATAAGATTGCAGACAAATTTTGACTTGCTTTTCAAAACTTCTCATTTCAAAAACAGTTCCGTCTTTGTACATGTGAACACACTCAACTATACAGCCACAAATTCAGTCGGACTGAAGTATAGACACAGATACATGACTGTGTTTTGAATCTTAAATGCTTTCTGTGTGAGGAGACCCTTAAAACTTTGGGCATGGGTCTAACAGTATTGGGGTGTAGGCATACTGTAGGGGCTGAAGACAGCCATGACCTCACAGTAGAGACACACCATTAATACCTCTAAATACCTTAGTCATCAAGGCAGCCTTTAGTTGACATCTCCATCAAGAGTCGGGAAGAAGGAAGCCTACAGTTGCTGATGGCTGACCAGCATTTATTGTTGACATATGTGACTCTCAGCACTTCAGCTTGAAGCCCAGTCTTGCCCAGGAAGGAATACGCCAGTCCACCTGGGTTCTGTCACCAAGCATGCTTGAAGCAGCTCATAAACCACAGGAAATTATGCCTCAATTCTGGAGGTCAGAGCCAATGGATTCCCTGTCAGGTGAGGATGTGCTTCCTAGTCTATAGAGTATAGAGCTGTTGGCCTGTTTCTTGCTGCATCAAATGGAAGAACCCTAGAGGGTTCTCTATTGTCTCCCATAAGTGTGCTCAAACCTTTCACAAAAGCAGAACCCTCATAACTAATTAACTTCTCCAGCACCCCGCCTCCTAATACCATCCTCTTAGAGGTCGGTTTGCAGTATGGGAATCTGGGTGCCACATGGCCATTCAGGCTGTAGCAGGAGTAACTTGGTGGAGGGGCTAGTGAGACAGAAAACTGGCTCGAAGGTTCTGTGAAGGAGCTTAGTCCAAAGGAACTGCTTCCTCCACCCTCTGCAGCGCATCAGCCTGCAGAAGGCACCTTTGTCTCTGTGTTTTTATCAAGGCAGGACCAGTTAGAGAGTGCCACACCTACACTGCATTCCCAGGCTTTCCAGAAACTTCACTGCAGTTTGCTTTGGGGTCAGCATTTTGGAAGCGAAGACAATTGATTCTTTCAGCCTTGCTGATGCAATTCTTTTTGATGTGTATCAAGTGTATTTTGACACAATCCCTTGGGTTGCTGTGGTTTTCAATATTCTTGGGCCTGTAATGAAAGTCAAAGGGAGGGAGGTCTTTTCACTTAATGTTGATTTCTAATATTGATGGTACATTATCCCATTTGTGTTTCAGAAGCTACGAAGGAAGAGAATTAACCCCTTGGGTCTCGACTTAGATGCGCACTACTCTAGTTGATGAAAGCCCATGCTGACACTAGAGACAAAGAAACGTGAGGTATCATTCTTATGCAGGTAACAGTTTTTTTTTTTTTTTATCATCATCAATTTCATGGTAAATACACCAGCTGCAGCAGAATTTGTAGGCTTTTTAAAAAAAAAAATCTGGCTGTAAGGCATCTTAGAGAGTGTTTGCCAATTTTCTGTCTCAAAAAAAGGTGTCGTCGCATCTTGATTTAGCCCTGAATAATTCAACAGAATCTCTAATAACAGACTTGCATGTTGCAAAGCCCCAAAACATGTTGTAAGCTTAAAGAGGCAGCAAGAAATTCAGCCACATAAACAGAAGTCGAGGCCTCAAAGCCGGGGGGCCTTTAAGAGGGAGCGGCAACTGGCAGTGTGCTGGAGGCTTGTTTTCCCTGACACTTCTCTTGTTTGCCTCAGAACTGTGGCTTCTAAAAGGGACAAAGAGCATTCCTGGAGGTCCGCCTATTGTTCCTAATCCCCTTTTTATGAGAATCCCCTCCGAAGGCTCTCTCCTTCACCCCCTTCCTTTTCCCCTCCTCCTTCCTCCCCTTATTTCTTTTCTTTTTTTTTTTTTTCCTTCTTTCCAGTAAGGGATTGATTATAGGGTGCCTACAAATTTCTCAATACTGTGTTAGGCCTTAGGTGTCAATGATTGGTAAAAAACAAACCTAGAAATTCTATAGATGGTGCACACCTAGAATCCTGGTACTCAGGACTCAGTTCAAGCAGACTGGACAACATGCTGAGACCCAGTCCCTAACAGATAAACAGAAACCTAGCCCTTCGTCCTCATCTAGATTCACATCTAACCGCCGTTCTGTTTCCTGGAGGCCAGGTGTCTGTCCTTGGCTCTCAAACTGAGGAGGCATTCTCTCACTTCTGTTCTTCTTACTGCCCCTTCTCATCTTTTAAAATCTCTAAGTGGCTGTTAATTTTTCACCTTGTGACTTTTTTTTTACAAAAAAAAAAAAAAAAAAAAAAAAAAAAAAAACGCTATGGAAAGCACTGGACACTCTGGCCGACAGGGGATGTGGAGAGAAATGAAGGATTCGGGTAGAGAGATGCTACTTCAAAAAGTGACTTCATAGATTTGTTTCACATACTTGATAGAATTTTTCTCATTAGACGAACTTCAGCTAAATCTGCATCTTTCCAAGTGGCAGAGCTAAGAGTAAATGAAAAGCACATTTTTGGTTCAAGAGAACCGTGCATTTTTCTGTCAAGCATGGGGAAGTTCCTCACACTGTGCAGAATGCCATGGTGTTTCTGTGAGTCTTGCTATATGGATGCCTCACTCTCTCCCACTGTTCACATCTGAGGCCTGGCCAGCCTCATTGTGGGAGCTGCCCCGACAATGCAGGCTGCTTCTCCTCCTCCCTGGCCTGTACCCACTACATGCAGATACCCCACTCGTTATCCCCAGTCTTTGTCAAAGATCCCTAGGGGGAAATTGTCCTGAGTGGGTGTTAAATATATGCATATATTAACATTCACACACATACGTTTATCTGAAGTTAAGCTGAGATTTTTGAATTAAACTCCATGGATTTTTTTTTTTTTTTTTTTTTTTTTTTTTTTTTTTTTTTTTTTTTTTTTTTAGCACACCCCATAGGTTGCCTTCTCAGCACTGAAATTATTGTCTAAAGTAGACATGACATTGTCAGGCAGCGAGGAAGGGAATGGGACCCAGTGATCCATAAGGACCCATCTTCTAGCTAAAAGACTTGGTAATTCCACAGACCAGATTTGGTTGGGTTAATGAAATTGGTGTCAGCTTCTGAGATAATATAGCAAACTCCAGTTATGACAGGGCCCCCTGAGTGCCCTTTGAGATATGAGGCAAAGTTATGGGGTGGATGAGTGCAGGAGGTGGAGCTTGTTGGAGTTTAATTGGCAATCAAAGCCACGCTTCTTCGATGTAGGTATGTCAGCCTAAAGCACACCCAGGGCCTTCCTCTCCCTGACTGAAGTTATTAATATGTGTTGATTGATGTCAAAATGGGAATTAAATCATAAATGTGCATGGGCGCTTTGGGCTGGAAGCTTGGCAGATTCTTTAGCTCTGTCACGTCAGAGAGACAGCTCACGTGGCCCTGCCTCGTTTTTTTGATGATTTTATAAAGATTTCACTTTATCATCATTTGTCTCTAAGCTGGCTTTGCATCTCTTCCTATTAGTAGCCCCTCTGCCGTGGCAACTTAAGAGCAAAGTTGGTACCCACGAAGGAAGTGGAAGGGTTTCGTTCTGAGGTGGAACAATGGGCTCACACACTCAATAAGCAAAACAAAGTGTTCCCAATTAGTGCTATTTACAGACATGTAACACCATGGCTGCTGCTGGGGGGAAGTGGTACTCTCCCACGGGAGCCCCAAAATTCCCAGCATCTGCTCCCAGACATTAAAAAAGCATGGTCTTTCTCATTTCCAAGTTAATCCAATTTGAGTGTAGACTGAGAGGGAGCAGAGCTTCCCAAATGCCCTGGCAGAGCCAGGCAGCTCACGCCATTACAGACCACACACCGGAGGTTTAATAGCCAGGCTTCATGCCGTGGTCCGAAGAGGAGACAAATCCATCCAGTCAGATTGCTCAGCAATGGCCAGCCCCTTTCTCTGCACATGGAGGCCTCTGCCTCAAGTCATCTCTCACCGGATATGAGAGCTTTTTGAAGGATGACACTGACTCTGGGCCCTTGGCTTATTCCAATACAAATTCTACATGTTGAAATGACTCCATTAGCCTCACTGGGGCCATGGTATTCTCTTATGTCAAAACAGTTTTGATTCTTCTATATTAAGAAGATAACTTGAAATACAATGTTTTGGGACAGGTGATCCTTAATAGCATGGTGTCCCTTCTCTACCAATAGGAACCATCTCTTCAGATCTTACCATAAACTATACTTTCCTTCTTGTTTTTTATGTGGCCCAGGCTAGCCTTGAACTCGCCATTCTCCCGCCTCTACCTTCAGAACACTAGAAATATAGGTGTGCACCACCCTGCCCAGCATGTGCCATGCTTTCTAATGATTGGACTTCATTCTTTTTTGGGTCATCTCAGATGTCCACTGATTGTGGAAGGATTCTTACTTTCTATGGGAGTTGTGCGTCGCTCACAAGTGCACAATCATTGCCTCCAACTCATGTGATAGTCCCATTTCAGCTGTTTATGGATATAGTTTGTACATTTCGGCTTTCTTTTTAAAAATCATTTGAATTATGTTTCTCAGTGTGTCCGTGTGAATGTGTGTCCCATCCATGCTGGTGCCTAAGGAGGCCAGAAGAGGGCATCAGAGCACCCGGAACTGGAGTCTCTCATGGGCAGCAGTGAGTAGCCCCAACTGGGTGCTGAGACCCGAACTCAAGACCTCTGGGAAAGCAGCAAACTCCCTTTGCGGCTGAGTCAGGTCGTCAGTCCCCTGTTTCAGTTCTCCTCTCCTGTTCTGTAGAAAGGGTCTGAGATCAATAAAGGCCTTCAACTTAATAACTATTCTTCACAGTGCTTTGGAATGAGTAAACACACAAGTAAATGTAAGTGTGGATCAAGAAACAGACAGGCTCACACTTCAGTTTTTTCTAAGGAGTGGCTTGGAAACAAAACATATCCTAGTTGCTTGCTCAGTTTCCTTTTGCTTACAGCCTAGTGTGGTGGTTGAAAGGCTAGATTCTGAACACAGTCTTAGATTTGTTAGTTGCTCTATGACCTTGGCAAGTTGCTTGCCCTCTCTTGCCTCAACTGCTTTCTCTATACACGAGAATGATGATGTCACTGTTTTGAAGAGTCAGTTGATATAAAGATGCAGCAAATCCATGTAGTTAAAAGAACTCTGAAGCTGGAATGTGCTGAGTACATTGTTAGGATTGCTCAGCCTTCTTCGGCTCCCAGTGAAGCTCTGTCTTCCATGGGGGAAATCACCTTGAGTAATGAGAAAGAGAGAGAGAGAGAGAGAGAGAGAGAGAGAGAGAGAGAGAGAGAGAGAGGAACAAAATACAGACACTGGGCCCCACTCTAGGCCAGCTAAACAGGAATCTTTCATCTGGGTCCAGGCTTGACTTCGTTCTAATGAAGATACTTTCCTGGTGGTGTTTTATAGAGCAGAGAATGAGGTGCAGAGACCCATGGGGGACGGTGAGACCCCCAGAAGCTAGATGTGGTGAGGAGCCATTGGCATCTAAGGATAAAGGAAGGAGCTGAAGGACAGGCTGCACAGGGGCTGTGGTCACCAGAGAGAGAGAGAGAGAGAGAGCGCCGCTGCAGGGGCATGGCACTGAGGAAGGACCTCAACCAGCCCTGTCCTCTCATAGGTCTTCCTTCTTCTGGCAACAGGCCTGGCAGAGTCCAGCATGGTTCACTGGCTGGGCAGAGATGTTCCACACCCCCACACCCCCCGTCCTGGAAAGCACACTCCAGATGAGTGGAGAGTGATTATGAAGAGGCAGAAAGGAAAAAGCCAGCATACATATCCTGGACAAGTCTGGTTAGCTGAATAATGGGAGCATGCGTTGTTAGAGCCTGCTGATTCAGTGTCCCCTTGCACTTAGCCAAAAGATGCCCAGTCAGACGCTACCAGAGACAGTCACGGCTACCCTTCTACTCAGGGCCTGGCACTAGGTGTCTAGGATTGCTGTAAGCAGACCAACCAAGCAATTCAGTGTTGGGTGTATCAGCAGCCTTCCCTCTGGAAATCTGTGTCCTGACTCTACTTGGGCCTCCATCCCTGGGAGTGGCAACCCACCCCCTTCGGTTTGGGAAGGAAGTTCACAGCTCTCACTTTTTTTGTTTGTATCCAAGCAAATGTGACAGAAGTAACCCTGGAGACTTCACCATATGTCAGATCAAATGATTCCGCCTGATTTGCATAACCCCAAGATGGAATTTGAAAGCGGAAGGGTGCGCCTGGCCCCTGGCGAAGGACCTTGGTCCAAACTGAACCCACCAGCTTGTTTCCCCATCGACTGTGTCGGCATTTTTAAGCTTTCCTTTCAGCTGCTTCCTTTCCAAAGGGGGGAAAGATATAAATCACGGGCGCAGAAGTAACTAGCAGTTGTGACATTTTGTTACAGAGTTTAATTACATGAATCATAAAATATTGCTACAATTTTCCAAACTGTTAAACCTTAATTAATATGAACCCACAGGGACCACCTTGATCGCTCTAAATATTCTGAATCACAACTCCTTCAGTAGTGCCTTCATCTGCCTGAAGTGCTTGGCAATGTGTAAAAAGTGATTAATTATTAGAAATGAAACCAGACAAATTAATTTAATATAAATGAGGCTGTACATGGTTTGATTAATTCTTTTTAATTACCTATATGTTATTTTTTCAATAGTTGAACAAAGGACTCCATTCTTCTCCTGCATGTTCATATTCATTAATCTCATTAGTAGAGTATTAATATAATTTTATCGCACATTCCAGAAGTACGGCACATTGACAAACCATAATGGATCACAGCATTAGTATCCTACCACTACATTAATTTCAAGACATGCCTGGCTCGTCTGTAATTTACTTTGAGACTTAGTCTAAAATGAGCTGAATAAGCGTGTAATTATGACATCTGCTTCTTTTCAGGTACCTCTTTGTAAATCAGTGACAGAGGACTAGCAGGTTTAAATATGTGTTAACACTCGGGTAGCATGTATAATTGCAATATGGCCATGTGTAATGAAGATTAAATTAGACTTACTATACCTGACATATACACAGGAACATAATTTGAACTGCAGTTATTGTTGCAGGAGGAGCACCTGCAAAATATCAATATTTGATTCAAGCACAGATATATTAGGCAAAGGAGGCGGCATGGATAACCATCAGGGAGCTGGTCCCCAAAGCAGGAGCCCCACTAAAGCAGGTGCCACAGGCTCTGCCCTTCAGTCTCCTCTCCTCTCGTGTATGATGACAGTTGGTCATGAAATTCATGATGCTTTCCAGAAGGGTCCATTTCGGATGTTGCCGGGGCATGACCTCACGCTGCATATCTTGGGTGCTCAGCGCTTCTGCTCAAGACGCTGGCATGGGCACCATGCCCAAAGTTCCCATCAGGAGCCTGAGGCTGGAAACTGGAATTCTGGGAAAGAAATCTAGAGCCTCTGTCTGCATGGTTAATCTCAGCTTTCCCTGAGCAAGACTCTTTAATGATAAATGAAAGGGTTCGAGATTGCCTGAAATCTGAGGTGACTCTGGAAATTATCTGTCAGGACAAACACGTTTAGGAAAGAAAAGATTAAGGAGGTGGGTGTCTTCAGAGGTCCACGCAGAAGGGGGATAAAAGATAACCTTGTCTCTTTCATCACAAACCTCTCTCTAAACCCCTAAAGGTGAACAAGTATGTTGTCTTTTCAGATTTATTCAGTATTTGGCAAGGATTTATCACCTGCCCTTTCTACCACACAGTCCTGGGTGTTCTTGGACAAAGCAGGGCTCCACTTGGCTGTGTGTATGGCTTTTCTTTCTTGGAATTCCCAAAGCACTGGAGTCATGAGTTTGACAGGAGCCAAAGAATATTGCCTTGGAGTTTAACAAACACACCGAAGGAATTTGGAGCTATATCACAAAACAATTTTAAGAAGTTAGCTTATTTAATGAAATCCCCATGCAAGCCTTTTTAAGTTGATGGTAAGGACACATGAAGAGGAGCTAGAAAAACGAAAGGAATCCCGCTTCATCAAAGATGCCAGCCAAAGGTTGGAGTGGGCCCTAGCAGCCATGAGAGGAGAATCAAGAGAGTCCTGTGTGAGGTAGAATGGCTGCTGAGGGAATCTCAGTGCGACAGAGATTGAGACTTAGCTATCTAACACCTAAAAATACCTTCTGGGAGAGAAGCAGGTAGTCACAGAACCGTTTGGAATGAACCATTGAAGGTTACCCCTTTGAAAGCAACTGAAAGGGCCTCTATCTAATGGTGCTCAGCAACATCACCTTGGAGGTCTATTAAAAAAATAGTGTCCTAACTTCCTATTTTATAGAGAAGCAAATAAAAAGTTGCAAGAAAGGAAAGTATGGAATAGACCTGGAACTAGAAGCCACATAACCCACCCCAGGGACTTAGGTGCTCTTTGCTCTGTCTGAGGCTGTGAGTGTGCATGGGAAGGCAGAGGCAGGTCTTAGCAACTGTGGCCACACAGCGACATCACTTGGTGCCCCGAGTTGGCATTCGGCCAGATCTGGCCAATAGATGCTATAATACTAAATGATGCTGCTCACGGACATAGGCACCGCACAAATTCGGGCTCTCAGGAGAAAATGGTTGTTCTCAGACCAGGACATTCATAGGAGATCTTTCGGGAGGCTTTGGAACAAGACAGGAAAATCGGACTGTCAATTCAACAGTGAAGAATACTTCATGCGTTTTCACCAGCTGCCTGTTGACTTCCTCCACGCGAGCATTACACTAAACACCAAACAGGGAGCAATGGAGGCATAGACTCAGCCCCTCCTAGGAATCTCTTACACCGGACCTTCTTAGATTTCAAAGGTGATTGGAGGGGGGGATTTGATGGGCTGTTTCTCCTCTCTCTTTCCCTCCCCTCGCCACCTTCTCCTTCCCCCTCTCCCTCCCTTCCCCTTCCATCTGCTTCCTTCTTTCCTCTCCCCCCTCACAATCCTGTGCAGGAAGACTGTGTGGTACACACAGGATCGATAGTTTGAAGGTGCTCATCTTCCCCTGCCCTTTTGTGCCCTACTCTGCCTAAAAGGCTGTTTACTGCTAGGTGGCTGGCTGAGTGAGAAGCCACCTTGTAGGACTGGTGTGAATAATGAGTCCTGGACTTTCCCAATGCCCCCACTTCTGCTCATCAAGTCTGTGTAGTCTTCATGCCGTCCTTTGCCCAGTATGCCCAGATGACGCCAGGCTCCTTTCACGTGTTAGTCACTTGTCAATTCCTGACCTCTTACTGCACGGTAGTGAGTTCATCAAATGCACCTGAGAACAGGCATCGCCAACTGTCTCCACCATGCAGACGGATGCATCTTCCATTCCTTGTTAGAACTTCTTTGAAAGAACCCCTCTCTTGAGGCTTTGGTTACTTAGAGGCTCAAATACAGCACGCAAGGACATATTTACATATTTAGATGTAGGGGAGAGGGTAAACCACAGGCTGGATCAACAATATAGACCGAGACTCCGGCTAAGACAGAAAACAACGAAGCGCCATTCCGTATGGTCAGAGGCGGCGCCTTCCTGTCATCTCCACAATGAACTGTTGTCTCCACCTGTATGAGCTCTAAACGTGAGGAACTTTAATGATACCCCTTATCAGAGAGGGAGAAGCAACACACGACTTAGCAAGATCTCTAACAGTAATCCCAGGGGATAATGGGAAGCCACTGGCATGAGGCTCTTCCATGTTGGATAAAATGTATAGACCCAATCTGAATTTCTTGGCTTAATAATTGAACACCTCACCTGCCCAAAGAAACTTACTCTGAGGATCTGTCTCCATCCTTCAGTGAAAAATGAAAGTTTTTAGAAAATTCAAGAAAAAGCCAGGTCCTTGTTCTTCCTATCTACGAATTACAGAGAGGCATGGAGAGCTATCTCTTCTTGTCTGTGGAAAGCAGGTTGGGGACAGCTTTTGGTATGGGACATTTTCCATGAATACTTGAGATGTAGGTCACAAGTCCACAGGTTGGATAGTATAAAAGCCATTGCATGGAGGGGGGCCAACGAGGGGTAGGTGGCTCATTGAAACTTCACAAATTCTTTGAAACCACAGGGCTCTTTACGTAAGGCATCCCCTGACAGAAGGAGCTATTTCTGCCCAGGAGAGGGGAGGTTAACGCTTTCATAATAATGGGTTTCACCCTCACGACACAGATGAAGTCTTCAGTGATTGTTTTGCCTCTCCCTGGGCTTGCCTAGCTAGCTAAAAGTCAAGTGGTGGGAGGGAGCATGTGGGAGTCATGGCTGCACAGAGCTTCACGACAGAGCTGTGGGCCTGGACTATCTGTGGGAGCCACAAAAAGGCTCCACGGAGTGGATAGCTTATTGCAGAGTAGGTACCTTCATCTTCAAAGCCCCTGACACACCTGCATGGTAGGGATTCAAAGGCAAACACTGGAGTGTCACATCCTGCTGGTTGGAAATTCACAACCACATGTACTACAATCAAGCACAGGCTTCTTTCTTTCTTTCTTTCTTTCTTTCTTTCTTTCTTTCTTTCTTTCTTCTTCTTTCCTTCCTTTCTTTCTTTCTTTCTTTCTTTCTTTCTTTTCTTTTTTCTTCTTTTTTGACTCAGTAACTCCACATCTAAATATATGCGCAACAGTATTGAGTACAGGTGCTCACCAAATATGTGTGAAAAAGTTTGTGGCTGCATGCAGGTATACCAACCCCAAACTAGAAAGAAAGCATATAAACTAACAGCAGACTGAAGAAAACATAGTAAGGTCATGGAATACCAGGCCATAATGAAAATACAGACGTGGCGCAGAGTGACAGGGGACACACAGTGAAGAGTCTGCAGCATTCATCTAGATGTGCAAAACTCCAGAGGAGGCAGAGCCGAGGGAGGTGCAGCCAAGGGCAGGATGGCAGATGTCTCTAGATGCGGGGGGTCAGAGATGATCAGAATAAGATGGCAGATAAGAGAGAACATGTGTGTGTTTCTGGGACATGCACACATGCATAGAGAAGAAAACAAACTTAGATCCACTCACCCTGGCCTGTTCATTATATCCACTCACCCTTGACCACCTATGTGCAGCATCTACTGTGAGTTTCTGCCTTATGAAAGGAGAGGGTGGTGGATAGGACATCTGGGACCCTTCCCCTCAAAGTGCTTGTATTATAGTTGGGAGGATGGTGGGCAAACAGATACAAGTTTTCAGTCTGGGAAGAAGAGGTGACAGTAGGCAGAGGACCTCCTGGTGATAGAAGGCAGAGCTGTCTTCCTGACAATGCAGTCAGGGACACCTTTCTGAGTGTCCACTGAGACTTGAGGAATGAGGATGAGCCAGCCCAGGGGCAGCCTGGAGAAGAGTACTCTGGGTATCGAGAAGTGGGGAGAGCACAGAACGTGTGACATCAGGAACCGGACCACAGAGGGAAGGAATACAAGTCGAAGAGGCAACAGGAGCCGCACCTATAGAGCCAGGTTGGCCAACAGAAGAAGCCTGATTTTCAGTCTGCCTGGAAGCCATCAGAGGGTGTTCAGCTCTGGCCTACTGCTTTTGATTTCAGTTGGCCTCAGTGACTCGCTCCAGCCATGTTGTGTCTTTTACAGGTTACAGTTTTGCCCCCTGACATTGTTGGAACAGACTTCCTTCACAGGAGAGTACTGAACCTACTTTTTAAAAATTACTCCTTGGCAAAAGGCAAATGCCTGTGTGAGCTCAGAAGGTCTTGCTTGAGCTCCTGAAATGGGAGCAGAGAGTCTGAGAAGCTGGTGACATGGTGTGTGTGAAGTAAACAGAGAAAAGGATGGAACAGTGTGAGACACTTAGAATTTCTTTCTTTCTTTCTTTCTCTCTCTCTCTTTCTTTCTTTCTTTCTTTCTTTCTTTCTTTTTTTGGTTTTTCAAGACAGGGTTTCTCTGTGTAGCTTTGCGCCTTTCCTGGAGCTCACTTGGTAGCCCAGGCTGGCCTCGAACTCACAGAGATCCGCCAGGCTCTGCCTCCCGAGTGATGGGATTAAAGGCGTGCGCCACCAACGCCCAGCAACACTTAGAATTCTAAGAGTGAGGGCCAGCTGCGATGACCTGCACCAACAATGCCAACACTCAGGGAACAGAAGTAGGAGGATCACTGCAAGTTCAAGGCCAGCCTGGTCTACATAGTTCCTGGCCAATCAGGCCCGCCTAGACACTGAGATCCTACTATTCATTTTAAGCGTGGTTAACTGTGATATAATACCTTCTTTGCCACCCTCCAAACCCATTAAAGCCTATAACACATTTTTAAACCAATATTTGTACAACCTGGAATTTAAGAAGGTGCAGAGGTCACCCTGAAATGAGGTGATCCAGAGCAGAATGAGCAGTGAAAGAGAGGTGGTAGGCACTAGGTCCACTGTCCATATCTAGTGCCTCAGGGAGTCTCAGCAGGTGTGATTTAGGCTTCAACTTGACATAGAGCAGGAGATGGAAGATGCAGCCATCTAATCACAGCTTCAAGAATAAAGCCAAATCAAAAACATGAGGCTCTGACTGCATAGTATGTCAGCCCAACTAATGACAGACATCTTTATTAGCCTACCAGACACTTGAGCACCATAGCGGAAGACAGCTTATCTCCACCATGCAAAACCCAGAAGATATCATTTCTAGAACTTCCTGCCCCGTTTCTGGATTCCTGGAGGGGATGGTGAGTACTCAGCCTGTCCCACCGAGGCATTTGTCCTCAGAATCATGTGCAGGCCGCTGCTGTGGAGAAGCAAGAACAGAAACAGCTCTCGCCTAGACAGGACAGACGCACAGACGCACGACAGCAGGGCAAGCCACGCCTCCCCATTCAGCTGACCGCACTGACCCCTTCTCCTTTCCACTCCGGGTTTTCTGCAATCAGGACGCAGTGTGCTCAGCCACATGGATACACTCACTGCTTGTATTCACAAAATGTATGATGATGATACATGCAGGTAGCTGGAGCCAGGCTCTAGAGCTTAACGGCTCCCATTCTCCTTCACGTCAGCTGAGTGACCTTGGCAAGCTACAGAACCCAGCCCTCTGGCCTCATGCTCTCATCTGAGATATGGGAATTATCTCAAAAATTACCAAAAAGGATTCTTAGGAAGGTTAAATCAAAATGTACTTATTATTGATATTTAAGCATTCTAAGTGGCTTTACTATGTGATCTATATCATTCTATAACATTTATATTTTTATTTAATGTTTATACACTATTTTAGTTGTAAAATTAAGACAGCTTATAAAATTGTTATAAAAGAGTAAATGAATATAACTATATACGTAACATTTCTATATTGCATATCTATTCTGGATATACCATGTTATTCATTTTTATATCTCTTGCCTAAGTAGTCATACACAATGTATATATGTTACAGTAGACAGTCACCATAAATATATAAAGGCATATATACATACACATATACATATGTACATATATATAATATGTATGTGTCCCATATTTATACATAAATATCCCTTAGAACATTGCCTGAGTAAAAACATTGTAAATTTATACAACTTTTATAATTATAGGCGCCATGTGTTTCTAACCTAACCCAGAAAGGGTAATGCTGCAGCTCGCATCTAAGGCTGTCCTCGCTGAGCTTCCTTCTCAGGGTGTGAAGAGGGCCCTACAGGGCTCTTGAATCTGAAGCCCGTTTTCTCCTACACCTCCTAGAGCAGGAAAGGAAGGCAGTAGGGAAAAGCCACCTTTATCCACTCCTTAAATCATGTATAAAGAACGTGAAGAGGAAATTCAGCCCATTCCCATCTCTCTGGGCTGGAGTAAATTGGGACGGAGCTGGGGAGCCTAATGGGCAGTGAGCTGGCACAGAGGACCTATGTGAGTGAGGCTAGGACACTTCATCTTACTGTGCAGCTTTAGTAGGCTCTAGGGCTCAAATGGGAGTTGGAACACATTTTTAAAAGACTGAGAAAATGACACTCTGATAGGTTTCGTAGAGGGGATTATTCTTTGCTTCAAGTTTTATTTGAAAGAACTGAAAGACAGGGTCCAGAAACCCTGGGATTTGACTAGTAAAAAAGAAGAAAAAAATCAAATGAAACATTTATTTTCACTGACTTCAAGGGACTTCCATGATGCTGAGGAGGAGAAATAGGTCAGCCATGGAGGGAAGAGGCAAGCACGCAGGAAGGCTGCATGTGGCAGTACAGGGAAGAAGGAGAAGGTGATGGTGAAGAAATTCCTGTAGGCTTTGGCCATGCTGCTCTGCAGGTACCGACTGCCCAGAGGGAGAAGCATGGCCACGTGGTGCATTAGTTACTTCATATCACTGTGACCAGAACAGTGGTATGAATAGGAAAAGGAAGGAAGGAAGGAGGAGAGAGGAGGGAGGAGGGAGGGAGAGAGGGAGGGAGGAAGGAAGAAGGAAGGAAAGAAGAAAGGTAAAAGGATTGATTTTTTTTCAAACCTGGTTTCCAAGAGTTCAGTTCAAGGTAGCTTGGCCCCATGTACTTGGGCAGAACCCCATGGTAGTGTGAGCATATGGCTAAGAAAAGTTTTCACCTAGTTGTGCTGATGCAGCCAGCAGAATGAATAAAGGAAGAGGCCAGGACAAGACTGTGTCTTGGGGGACATGGCCCCAGTGGACTACACCCTCCAACTGAGCCCCACCTCACCAAATAGTGCCACCAGGTAGAGACCAAGACCAACAACACGTGAGCCTGTGGGGGACATTTCATATTTAAAACAGTGCACAGCCATCTTCTGGAAGGGAAGGTTAAGGTTGACTGTTAGCTGATGTTTCTCCAGCCCACATGTCACAAGGTTGAGGCCCAAATCATACAGACCTAAGGCTCAGAGTTAAGAGAATGTCCAGAGCTGAGTCCTGAGGTGTACACAGGGTCCTAGGGATGACAAATCTTTTCCACAAGACTATGTTAGAGGCGCCTTGAAAGTGAAGCCAACCTGCAAAGAAGGTGGCTTATGCTTTGGAAAGCGACTGGGCAGCTTGAGGCTTCTCTGTGTTTCCTTCTTCTTCACACAGCCAAGTGGACACTGCAGCTATCAGCCAGATCAACCCCTGCCGAGAGGAGCTTCACAGCTGGGCACCCCGTGCAGGGGTTCAGGTCGTGCACTTAGAATGTGCAAGACACGGGTGGTGCCACCCTCAAGTTCCCCATGGTCTGTAACAGGTGTCCTAAAATCATGTGATGGACCCCACCTTCCAGTGAGAAACGGACGCCCTCATTCTCCTGGCTCTGAGGCATGTTGGGTAGTGGTAGCTCCCAGCAGAGGCACTGGCATTGTCTAAAGAAAGTGGCCCTACCCCATCTCATCTCCTCTCCTTTGACAGTGAATTGTGGGATAGAATTGAGGTACAGAGACCCAACCCTTGTCCTCCCAACTCAGACACCTGGGGAGAGCCACAGTGCCTCAGTATCCCCCAAAGGCTCAGAGCTGATGCAACAAGCTATTCCGTCCCATTATCTTGATTTCCCCTGAATGCCACTCATCCAGCTGCAACTAAATGCAACAGATTTTATACACAGACACACATGCTCACCTGCACATGTATGGGGAGGGATTCTGAACAGGGAGATTACTTCACAGCACAACACAAAACCTGAATCTAACTGTTAAACGTTCCAGTTCCTCTGAGCTGGCTAGTTAGAAAAACATGTCTGCTAGCCATTTTCACCCCATCTTCCGGCCAAATGGCTTTCCTCACCAATACCTGTCTCCTCTCTGCTCTTCTATTCCTTGTCTCCCATCTTGGGTTCTTCACTCCTTTCTCTTTTTGTTTCTTAGCAAGTCCAGCTTCACCTCACTCGCAAGCTAACTTCTCATACCCAAATGGCCCACACCAAACAGTTTGGCGTCTAAAATGGTGGTCCCTGGGCATGTGTACCCCAATTTCTATCATTTTTCAGAACCACTCGCCAAGGCTGATAATGCTGCTGCTTAAGTAACCCTAAATTCTCATCACACTGGGCTGGCCTGCCCCAGGTGACTTTGGACCTACTGTTTTCTGAGGCCAAAGCTTTCACCAAAACCCAATTTGAGCATGTGGGAACCTGAGAGGCCATAGACCTTTAGAATATTCACATGAAGGATGGCTAGGTCAGGGCTCCCTAAAGTTTGTCTACTCATGTCTCCTTTCATGCAAAAAATTTTATGTGGCCTCACATATAGAAGTATATGAAATAGTTATACAAATCAAACACACTGTTAATAAATCACAAAGAAATTTATTTTAAAACAGTCTTTGATATAAAGATAGTCTTACTATTTAATAAAGACAAAAGCAAATTTTTGTATTAAAGAGATAGATGAGTCTATTTTAATAAGAATTAAACCTTGGAAACCAGGCAGTGGTGGCGCACGCCTTTAATTCCAGCACTCGGGAGCAGAGCCAGGCGGATCTCTGTGAGTTTGAGGCCAGCCTGGTCTGCAGAGTGAGTTCCAGGACAAGCACCGAAACTACACAGAAAAACCAGAAAAAAAAAAAAAAGAATTAAATCTTGGCTGAATATTGAATATTGCGGGCTATAGAATATCTTCAGGATTTTCAGATCTCATGGATACTTTGATCTTCTAATCATCAATGCTGAGATTACAGCTTCACATAAATACAAAATAAAAAGTGGTAGAAGTAAACTGAGGGCCATCTCGGAACTTGCTGGAAGTCCTGTACGAATCCTAACCAAAATCCATGTAAGGACTTTCTATGACTCTCAAGTCAACACTGCAAGTGGCAGTTTTGAAAACCAAACATTCTAACACAATACAGTCCAAAACAGACCAATTGATGTGTGTGTGTTAAGGAAGGACAGTTGGGAAGTTTTGTTGCTAGTCTTCATTTTTCATGATTAAACTATTATGTCTATAAGGGCTGAAAAGTTTTTATGGTGAAAACACTGCAGTTTTCTTATTTGTTTACTTTTATTTTATGTGCATTGGGGTTCTGCCTGCATGTCTGTGTGAGGAGGCCAGATCCCCTGGAACTGGAGTTACAGACAGTTGTGGACTGCCATGGGGGTGCTGGGCATGAAACCCAGGTCCTCTGGAAGAGCAGCCCCATGCTCTTAACCACTGAGCCATCTCTCCAGCCCTAACACTGCAATTTAAAACACACAATAATTTTGATTCTGAGTCAAGGTTTTTTTTTTTAGGCAGTGCTTTTGGGTATTCTGTGTATAACGATGTAAAATAGTGGTTCTCAATCTGTGGGTCATGACCCCCGTGAGGAATCACATATCAGAAATCCTGCATTGTTAAATACTTACTTTACAATTTATAACAGTAGCAAAATTATAGTTATAAAGTAACTATATGGTTGAGGGTCACTACCACAACATGAAGAACCATATTAAAGGGTCACATTAGGAAGGTTGAGAACCACTGGTGTAGAGCAAAGTGTACCCTTGTGTTCAGACCAAGAGTGAAATAAAGTGGTACAACACCACGGATGAGCACTAACAAGAACACACCAAATTCTTTGCTTGTTTGATATTGAATTTTTGGTCATTATATACCCAGAAGTCTGACTGTTGGCCAGTTTTTCACAACTCCAATGTTCAGTTATGTGACTGTATATAGAATGAGAATCCATAGCTTAGGAAACCGTGGCTCTGGTAGAATTATCTGTTAGGGATGAGCTGAAAACTAGCTTTGACGCAGTAGGACCAATCCTGGACAACTGGGGTGGAGGAGACACAGAGTTGGGGTGTGCTGGCCTGTTCCTCCCATTCATCTTTACCTTGTCTTGTTTCTCATCTGTGCTCCTCTGGATAAGATCAGTGAAAGCCACCATGGAAAATCCTCTGTCTCAATAGCAAAACAATAAAATTCCTACTGTCCCATGCTAGGCAAGAAGCCAATTCCACAGAGGAGGTTCCTCGTTTGCAGCTCAGACCAGCAGAACAGGAGAACTCTGGATAACCTCTCTGAACTCAAGTCCTTGAGGAGTCCCTCTCAGGTCTCATTTGGCTCAGGAGGCCTGCTGATGACTCAGGGTTTAACAGGAGGCAGTACCTCACAGAGAAAAACCTTACACCCCACCCTTTACAGCAGACAAAGAGAAACCTCTTCATCTGATCCTATTTCAGCTTCTCCTGTATGTAGAGATGGAATCAGGCTTGATCAAATCCTGATTCCTGCAGGGAATCTCGAACTCAATACAGCCTTCTGCTGGTAAGTGCATTTACAGCTCTGGTGATCAGTGATCAGGATTGACAGGAAGGACTGACTATAGGAATTCAGAAGTTCCTTGGAATAGAACCCACCTAGGATGCACAGAGTAGCTGAGCCAACCTCCTGCTGGGCTGGAAAACAAAGGAACCCTCCGAGTTTTGTCCATGAGGTGCCCTTGCTGCCTCCCTCCCCTGCCAGGTCTTCTTCCTGCCTCTTTCTGCTCCACAGGCACTGTTCCCACAGCCCTGCCAGGATGCAGCCACCCAGGGCGTCAGTTGAGAAATGAGTGGTTATTTGCGACGACAGCTCAAACCACAAGGCTGTCAGGAAGCCCTGGCTGGAGTGGCCCCTGGGAGCAGGCAGAAGCCCCACAACCTCGCTTCCCTTTGTGTCACATCAGGGGAGGGCAGAATGGCTCCCACATGAGTAAGATCCCTGCTATTTACACACCCACAGTCCCAGGGACAGAACTCGCTCCAGAGGCCAGTCCGGAAATGTTTCAGGAATTCCATGAACAGGAACATGATGACGTGTTTATGAACCTAGGTCCAAACTTTGCAGAGAAAAATCCCGTGCTGAAATAGAGAATTGCTATATTACATAACGGTGTCCTAACACCCACCTTGCGCTAGTTGGAATAGCTGACGTCAGGATGCTCTTTAATAGTGCTAAAGCTACTGTGGGTTTATTTCGTTGGAATTCGGGATCAGGTCTTCCACCAAAGCCTGAATGCGCAGCTTCTACTCGGATCCCAGCTCCTGCCCGATGAGATTCCTGATGCTGTTATCTCTTTAGTCCAGTATGAGAAATCATGGGGTCATTAATTTGCCCCAAGTCATACACTTCCTGATGGGGCTGAGACTTGACTCAACACCATAAATCATGTTTTCAGCCACTGCCCGATTTTGACGTCCGGTCGCCAGCAGCATGATGCACGCTGGTGTTTTCAGGAGTGCTTCTATTTTGGAGTCCAACATACTGTTTTAAAGAGAATTGGAGGTGCCTTCTTCCACACCCCAAAATTCCTTTCTTCAGTCACAGTCCTTCAGTCACTGTTGTTGATGGAAGGAGCCAGATTGTTTTACTAAGTTTGTATACCCACAGCCCAGCCCAGTGGTTTGCATATAATACATGTGAATGAATGGATGGATGGATGCACACATTCATACATGCATATATTAATTAATTAATATAAGGTCTTCCAACTCCTAGCTCAGTGTTCTGCCTATAACTCTCTATAGGCCAACTTCTTACCGTTGCCTTTAAATAAACTTTTCAACAACTTGATCTAGATTTTACATTGACTGGTGATATTTAGGACTCATAGAGATAACCTCCCCTGAGACATCACAAGACATGGACCAAGTTTACAAATCAAACAAGAGCCTTCACATTTTCTTCTCAGGGTGCACAGACTCCTTCTTGAGATGCAATTGGTAGAGAGAGGAGGAGACGATTTGATACTGTACGGTTATTTGAAAATATTGGCCAAAGTATTATCCTTTGAAATAGTTATAAGATAAATGTAAAACTGGCATTCTTTAGCATTTCACACATTTGCAAGTGGTTTTCTCAAAAGGACTACTGCATATTCCAGTTACCATCTGTGTCTTTGATGCCAGGGGTTCTAAGTACCACTGTAAGTTGCTTTAATCTATTGGATATATCTCTTTATAGGACTATTTTTTCTGACCTGTGGTGATATATTGTGGACCATAATAAAATTTGCCAGAAGATCAGAGGACAGAATAAGCCACTAGATTAAATAAAGAGGCCAGGCAGCGGTGGTACACACCTTTAATCCTAGCACTCAGGAGGCAGAGATCTGTCTGGATCTCTGTGAGTTCAAGGCCACCCTGGACTACATGAGACTGACTCAGTCTAAGAGAGAAACAGCCAGGCAGTGGTGGCACACACCTTTAATCCCAGCACTTGAGATCTCATGCCTTTTCTTGGGAAGCACACATGCCTTTAATCCCAGCACTAAGAAGGAAGTGATATGGCTGGGCAGAGAAAGGTATCTAAAGGCAAGGAGACAGGAACTAAAGCCTTTTCAACTGGAGCCCTTTTGCCTAGAGGCTTTTTGGCTGGAGAGATTTCAGCGGAGGACTCAGAGGTGGTCAGTCAGAGGATTCATGGAACTGGCGAGGTGAGACGTGGCAGTGGCTTGTTCCTTTGTCGCTGGTCTTTCAGCGTTTACCACAGTATCTGGCTCCGGGATTTTTATTACAAGACCTTTAGAAATCCATGTTACACTGACCATTTTCATCTCCTTGTACTCTTAGAACTTAGCTGATTTTTTTGTATTGTGCTTTTTAATGAACATTTTCCAGGCTATTATAAAGTACCAGATGCTCCTATTTTCGGAATATTTCCAAGTGAGTATGTCATCATTTCTTTCAGTCTTCCCCTATTGCGCAATTTATGTTGCAGCCAATATTACAGTCTTACAAAGCGGCATTGTGATAAATCACCCCAAGGAACGGGCTCTCTCTGAGCTCTCTTCTTGGACTGTGGCCTTAGGGTCAGTCCCCAGCAGCCTGCCATCTATTCTTAATAACTGGATTTGTGAGCAAGAGCAGAGCCCACCAGGGGAGATGGAGCAAGAGAAGAAGGTTAACTCGCCACTCACTGAGGACCCCGACAGTGTCCTCTGCCTGGACTATGTGGCCCGTTCTAGTTACACCATGCTGAATTCTGTTCTTTGTAATGTGTTTTTATTCAAAAACAATGCATTTACTGTAACAAGTAAATCAAGGTAAGTATATAGAGAGGAAATTTAATAACTGGCTTCAACCACAGTCTTTCTCACTTGACTGTGATGACACATTTTAATAAGCTGGTGGGTGTCTTTCTTTGTATTTCTCTCTAGTTGATGAATATGTTTGTTTTATACAAATAGGTTCATACATAAAGCACTTCAGACAACATTATTTTCTCTTGTATTCAACACTGCACCATGGAAGAACCGGGGACAAAGCTTAGTGTAGAGTGCTTGAGTAGCACACATAAGGCCACAGGGCCGGTGTCTGGTTCCAAAAACAAAACAAAACAAACAAACAAAACAAAACAAAAAACCCTACCTCCAAACAAACAAACAAACAAAAAAAACCATAGGAATCTTTTTAGGTCAGTAAGCAGTTAGCTCATTCTTTATAAGAACTGATAGTATTCTATCCTAGGGCTGTGCCACAGTTAACTCAGACTGTTTTTTCTATTAATGAAGTTCACATTGCTTCTATATAAGTGATTATTTTTTAACCAAAGCTATGTGAAAATTGAGGTAGATTGTCTTACTATTACCAGAAAATGTTTCCTTTCTCCTCCTTTCCCCTTATGAGTTCCCAGTGACTTGGAGAGTCTTTTTGAGTCTGAAATGGCCCCCACAGGTTCATGGTTTAAGTACTTGTTCCCAGCTGGTGACACTGTGTTCCAAGGTTCTGCAGCTTCTCAGGGGTGGGGCCTGGCTGGAGGAACACAACCCTAGATGTGAGCTTTTGAGGATTATAAACCTGTTCTCTCTCCCCCCACACCCTTAGTCTACAGCTGGTGTGTAGAGAGACTACTGTAGGATTTCACTGTCCATTCTCCCCACTGTGATGGACTAAAATATTCTGAAACCATGAACCAGAATAAGGAAGAGAAGTCATGTTTGGTTGCAACAAACACATGCTGAATGTCCACTGTGAGCCTACAGCACTTACATATGTATCACATACGAGAGAGAGAGAGAGAGAGAGAGAGAGAGAGAGAGAGAGAGAGACAGACAGACAGAGACAGAGACAGAGAGAGACAGAGAGAGAGAGGAGAAACTAGTCTCTCTAAATCAAAAGGCTACAACGGTCAAGTGTTTAATCACACTTAATGAAAGGCTGATCATTTATAGGCAGGCACACTGTGCTGTGAGGTCCTCAGAGCAACCTGCAGTCTATGAATGGAGACTCACCTGCATATTAGCGACAACAGGGAGAGGTGAGGACTGCGGTGGACATACTACCATGTGTGAGAACTGGGTGTGGAAGTGGCCGGTTTGAGCATACCTCCAGAGTGTTTACAGTCATGTTTAGAATTCAACAGACATCTTATAAAGCAGGTGTGATCCTTGCTACATACCTGGTATCAGTATCTCATGTGACAGCATTTGTTGTTAGACTACAAAAAGTTTCCCCAACATGGAGCCGCTCGGGCTGAACTCAACTCTATAGCACACTGGTTCATTTATTCTTTCATTCAGTAGGTACCAACTTTAGACAAGACACCCAGGGGGCACTGTGGGTACAGCAGAGATCAAGATGAAGTTCCCCCAAAGAAGTGTTGAACCTAGGGAAGAACAGACAATGAGCAAGGCATCTAGAGAGCAAGCAAGTTCGAAGGCTACCGGGAACAATATGTCAGACAGAGGGCGAGGGTGCGCACCACAGAACATGAGAAAGAGGCAGGCTACTGCTGTAATGCTGCTTGAGTTGACTCCTGTAGCTAGAGTTTTCCTGCCTTGCCCACAGTCAGGACAAATCTCTGTCACCCGCCAGTCCCACAGCCACTCAGACCCAACCAAGTAAACACAGAGACTTACATTGCTTACAAACTGTATGGCCGTGGCAGGCTTCTTGGTAACTGTTCTTATAGCTTAAATTAATCCATTTCCATAAATCTATACCTTGCCACGTGGCTCATGGCTTACTGGCATCTTCACATGCTGCTTGTCATGGCGGCGGCTGGCAGTGACTCTGACTCAGCCTTCCACTTCCCAGAATTCTTCTCCTCCTTGTCCCACCTATACTTCCTGCCTGACTACTGGCCAATCAGTGTTTTATTTACTAACCAATCAGAGCAACACATTTGCCATACAGAACATCCCTTCAGGAGTAGCATGTCACCCACCTGTGAGGAGGGCCTTTGATGCAGAGAGCAGGTTTGGTGGGCCATGAAATAATAGAAAGTGGTTATGCTGGCTGGAAAGAGGGAAGAGAAGCGGGGAAGGAGGAGGGGAAGCGTGAGGTCAGGCCGGAGAGGCTGGAGACCTGGACACTGGGGCTCACAGGAGGTTTCCAGATTTCCACTCAGGAGCAATGAGATCAGCAGCTCCGAGGCTCAATGCCTGAGGTTCTCCGCTATCCAGTGGCGCTGCTAATACTTCTTTGCTTTCTGAGGTTGCCTGGAGTGGGAGAGATGAGAAAACTGAGAGTTGTAAGCCGACACCCGGCTTACCTAGTACCCAGTCCATAGCTGGTCAACCTATGCCAACCAATCCCAGCCTCCAGGTGCCCTCCCTCTGTGCAGGATGGGTGCCACAAGCAATCCAGGGGGCTGATAGCATGCTGAATGCTGTAACAGATCAAAATGAGAGAAAACATGGGAAATGAAAACAAGAGAATTCTTAGATCCCTCCCAAGAAGTTACAGACTGCTCAGCGAAGTAAACACAAATGACAGTTTTAATTCTCATCTAACCAGTCACAACATCCCAAGTAGCTGTGCCCACAGCTCTCAAGCCCAGGAGTCCTATTGCCAGATGAAGACAGATAGCCGACAAACTGCTCCCCCCCTTTTTTTTAATCTCCAAATGGTCTGTGAGTGGGAGAGGCCCTTTATGTCCCTGGTAAACTTGAGCCCTACTGCAGGTGTCTGAGTTTATCACAGAGAGGAAATGACTTTTTTTACACCTAATTTAATCTGAAGCTATTCACAGTTTAAAATGTTTAGTGACGTGACCTTTTTAATGACTAACACATTGCAGGTGGTCCTGTTGTAGCTAGCAGTTAATGTTTGGCATCAGAGAGAAAGACAAAGAGTGCTCAAGGACCACTCGGCAACAACTGCCTTCTTTGCCTGGTTCAAAGGACAGCTGGCTCTAAATAGAGCCCAGAGAGGAACCTGGGCTGGAAGCACCGAGTCCTCTCCTGATAGGAGAGCTGCTTTGCCTCTGAGTCTTTGTCAGAGCTGTGGTATGGGAAGCATATCCTAGAATCATGAAGCAGACCTTGTAAGCTGCCTGCCTGGACTCCGGATGAGTCTTCCTCTCTGAGTGACAGATGGCTTTACAGTTTCCAGTAGCCCAGGGAGGAATTGCTGGAGAGGTCTTAGAATGTCTCGGTAAAATCCAGCACCCTAGATGAGTTGAAAGACCCCGAGAGGGGCTGGAGAGGTGGCTCATTGGTAAAGAGCACTGGCTGCTCTTCCCAAGTTTGTTTCCCAGCACATGGCAGCTCACAACTGCTAACTCGAGTTCCAGAGAATTTGGTGCCCTCCTCTGGCCTCTGAAAGCACCAGACTCACATGGGATGCACAAACATACCCGCGAGCAAAATACCCGTACACATAAAATAAAATGAATTGAAATTGAATTCAGAGCCCAGAGAGGCAGGGAGGAACTACCCTTGTACCTAGCAGAGCTCTTACACACCCAGAGCTCTTGACAATGTCTGCCTTGCACGTTCCACGCACCCATGCACAACAAGGGTATTTTCATCGGATTCTTTCTCAAGCTAAGTGACCGATAAGGATGAGTGACTCACCACATAACCTGGACAAGGACTTCTGCCAGGGTCAGATCTCCTTTTGGTGCTTTCTCACTACCTCGTGCTCTGAGGTCCATCTTTAGGAAGATGGCAGTGGTCCACATGTCAAAAGTGAAAACCACTCCGGGGTGCATCTGGCTCTCAGAATAGCCTGAAATCATAGTTGACAAATACCATTTAGCCGATTCAGCATGATTCAGCATGATTCAGCACCCATGCTCTCCCAGCAAAGGCAAGTGAGCAGAAGCACATTAGAGCTCAAAGCAGCCCATCACATCATCCCGGCTTCCTTTCCATCTCTGTATGTTCTTCATTCTGGGAACAGATCCCGGAAGCTGTACGCCTCTGCCACCCCACTTGGTGAAAAGCAGCAGTAACATGGTCTAGAAAAGACAACAGTAGGCAAGACAAATCCATCACTAACGACCCTGTAACCTTGCAGTCAGGAAGATCACGGTGAGGTCCAAGCTAGCTTGGGCTACATAGTGAATTTTAGTCAGCCTCAGATTCCAAGTGAGACCCTATTTCAAAAACAACAACAAAGCTCCCTCCTTCCTTGGGGACAACTGCTCTTCTCAGGCATGTCACCACCATCCCCCACCCCCATAAGCAGGGCTTTCTGAATCTTAGATAATCTTGAGACATCTGCTTCATTCAGATGTCCATTCTCACTGGTTTCAGAGTGAGTACGCTTCTATCATTTGTGTCATGAGCTAGACTTCTGAGATCCACGCTTTCTGAACTCACACTGGCCTGAGCGTCTTCCTGTTTGCCTAGGTCCCTCAGCTTTCCTTTTCACCCCAGAAGGAAAGTGAGGTGAACCATAGAGAGATAGAGGTCGAGGTCAACAATGTTCTCAAGGCTTTTGATGGAATGCAAGCAACCTCCACAGTCTTCAATTCTTCCACGAAGGACTAAGACAGTCAGTGTGACAACTGAGGCTGGGCCCTGAACTTACTCTGTTTCAGAAGTCTTCTTGGAATCCACCCGTTCCTTTATTTGTAGAGCATATAACCAGAAAGTCATTAGGCTCTGAAAGTTGATTGTGCCAATCTTTACACAACTCAGTAAAGCCATTAACAATCACTGGGTTATAGTCTCAAAAGGAGTAGAAGAAGCCAACTTCAAAACATTATTCAAGCTCCAGACAGTTATTGTCCACGCCCTTTTGCCTTTATGTTTATTATACTTCAGCAAGAATTGATAAAAGGAAAAAGGTTACTGTCAAATAATCCACAGAGTCCCAGCATTCAGGAGGCAGAAGCAGGAAGAACTCTTGTGAGTTTGAGACTATCCTGGTCTGTGTTACACAGCAAGTCCCAGCCCAGGCAGGACTACCGAAGGAAGGAGTAACTAAATAACCATCAACAAACTCAAATTTGTATTTCATAAATTACTAGTCCCACCTTGCTGGCATGGTAGCAGGGGAAGAAAGGTGGGTTGATAAGATCTAGCAGGTTTGGTTTTTTTTTTTTTTTTTTTTTTTTTTTTTTTTTTTTTTTTTTTTTTTTTTGTGGCCAGTGGTGATTCCAGAATAATTAAGCCATTAGGATAACCCAGTCATTCAACATATCCCATTAAGAGATTTAGAGAAACACAAAACAGAATCATGTTTCAAATACAGTGCCTGAACTGCTTCCTCTGAGACATGTGAGCCCTGCAGCGTCCACCTTCAGGTTCTGTTTAAAGCAGCGCTTAGTGTCACTTATTCAAAATTTAAATGTGAGATGGAAGAAAATATAGAAATGTTTGAATTCTCCCTCCCTCTTTCCAGCCCATTCTCACCCTGAAACTTTCCTCTCTCAACACTGAAGAACAGTTAAAGTTACTACCTATATTAGTGACTACTAAATGTCTTGAAATTATGGCTTTTGAAGTTTCTTCTTTTCTGAAACAAAAAAGAAAGCCAGGGCTTGACATCAAAGAAGAGGTAATTCTCCTCAGTAGCAATTACGGTCTCTCAATGCTCCTCCATGCCCACTCCATCCCAAGATGCTTTGCCTTGTAACATGTACTTATTTTGATCAACACCTTTAGAAAAAGTAACTAAAAGTACCCAACTACCTATAAAATTCTCACTGGATTCTTCCTGCCCTTGCTTGTTGTGAATCAAAATACTCTGCTAATAATGCATTCAGCCATATATGATTGGGCTGCTTTTTTTTTCTTTTAAAGAAAACATTTAATTACTATTGGAGAGTTGAAACTGGTCTCTGTGACTTACCAGATGTTAAACCAGACACCAGGGTGAGATTTTACAATTTCGGCACAGCTGCTTACGACCAAATCTGGTTCAGGACACCTCCGGTGGATTTAAAAACATTACATTTATATTAAAAATAGCAGAGCCTCATATGCAGCCCAGCTGAAGGTCTTTTTGGCAAACTTGTTAAAATCAGAACGAATCCCCTCAATCAAAGTTCCAAAACAGCCTTCATGCCTTGGCCAGTGACATGTGCTGTCACTCTCTGCGTGTCCCAGCCCCCAGCCAAACATTCTCCGAGAGGCGCATGTGTCTGGGCTTTTTGTCCGAATTCTAAATTAAACCTCCAGTTCTTTTCATTCGGATATTATGAGCTCCGAAAGCCAGAATGTAAGGCTGAAAACGCCTCAATAGTTCATGCAGCCCAGAAAGGCTCACTTGAAGCCTGGATGGCTTGAGACAAAGGTGTTGTTTGGTCCCGCTGCCCACCCCCAACCCCACAACCGTTCGAGTTTTTACAGTGTAGGAAGAAAATCGTTCTCCAAAGCTTACTTTTTCATCCTTCCCCCCAACCCCCACCCTCATGAGTTCTTGAATCTGCTGCTTTTTATTCCGGCCAAATTGTCGCCACGCTTAGTGGAGCATGCTGGACCCGCGGGACAGCTGAAATAACTGGGCGATGCAATGGGAGCCCGGCCCTCACTCCCCGGGCCCAGCCTCACTCTCCACGGCTGTTCAAATATGCATTTTGAGAGTTTCCAAAAATGTACCCAGTGAAAGGGCCCTCCCCAACACCCGACCCTGGGGAGTGGGGAAGGGAGAATCCTGTTTATCCTTCTGCAGCCCAGCAGAAGCTATGCTTGGAACTGGCAAGGGGCCTCTCCCCTATGATGGGGCACCCTTTAAAAGCGATGGGGCACCTTTTACAAGGCACCCAGACCGCAGGGTGAGACTTCCGCCTCCCGCAGACCGGTCCTGGTTTCACAACTGTTTCTTTGCAACCTCCTAACTCTGACATGCACGGAAGCAAATACCGTGTTACTGTGTGTATAGACGCGCGCGTGCACACACACATACAAGCTCTGAAGTTGGCTGTAACTCAATAGTGGATCCTGGAGACCTTCCCAGACAGGACAAACAGCACCTTCAACCTCCTTAAACCTACAAAGTATTTCATTAAATGAGCATTTCAGCCATGTTTGACTTTTTTGCTTAACATGTAACTGTTAAGCAGAAACAACCCTCACTCTGGTATCTCTGCAAATATCTCAGTAGACTAAATTCCCAGAAGTGGCTTCTCTTCTAAACAAATCTTTCTGTTTTTAAAGCCCCTGCCACGTCCAATGGGCCCTAGTTTTCCTGCCTTTCCATCCCCTCAGTATTATGGAGCAGAAATCCCCTGACCAACGATTCTCAGAACTGCCATAGGCTGGGAAAGGCCGCGGTGCAGTCTGCTTCTGTGCAGGTAAAGTCTACACGAAATGGAGAAGAATAACACGGAACCTCCATCCAGGAGTTGGGTGGATGGATTTAAAGGGTGGGCTTCCCAGTGGCCCTCAGTCCACTCTACTTCAAAATTACTGTTCTGAGAAGTTCATCCTCAGGGCTGAGGCTGAAAGGATCATGGCAAGAAAAGGCGATCGAGGAGTGGAATGAGTGTGGACCTCAGACTTGAGCGTTAAGTCCAAGGCCAAGCAGAGGACTAAGTAGGTAAGCAGTGGCGCAAGTTCACACAGGCAGCACGGCCTTGCTCAGTCACAGCTTTCCCGCCTAGTCAAGGGTCTTTGGCCTGATCAGCAGCTCTCAGAGTGTGGCCCCAGGTGTACTATTCTGAGGAATTCTCCAAGGACAGGATTTTAGAATCAAATCTTTTTGGGGGGGTGGCGGTGGAGGGGTGGGGGTGGGTTTCACTATGCCTCATAGCTTTACAGGTTTTGTTGTTGTTGTTGTTGTTTAAAGTTAGTGGGCTTGGGACTCAGGTCTTCAGGAAAGAGCAGATGTACTTTTTTTTTTCCCTTTAAGACAAGGTTTTCTCACTCTTGTAGTTCATGCATGGTACTCCCTATGTAGACCAAGCTGGCTTCTAAATCAGCGTACATCCTGCCTCAGGCTCTTGAGCCCTGAAATTACAGACATAGGCCACTATTCCTGATATTCCTGACGCTAGGTGACTTGCCATAGTCTAGCCAAACTTGCCGTTGTGTTGATCAAAATCATTTTTTGGATTTTTTTTTTTTTTTTGGACAGGGATGGGTCCCTCTGTGCCATATTGCCATGTTGTCAAATCTGCTCTTGAACTCATGCATTTAAGCAACCCTCTTGCCTAGGCTTCTTGTGTACCTGGGACAATAAACGTCACCACAACCAACTTAATATTCTGCAGCTGCCACTTGGGAATGCTCAAAGCCCTTCATGGTGATTTCCAATTTGAAAACTGTACAGATAGCTGGTTCTTAAAGAGAAGTCCCCTGCCTCCTGACTGTACAGCCCTCTCTGTTCCCACTCCTCTTCCAGAATCAAAGATGGTGCAAGCCCTGTCCATAGTGGGGCCACAGACAGCAGGTGCTCAACAAATGCCCAGGGCTGAGAGGGCAGGATCTGCCCTTCAAATCCTTGTGGCTTTTAGATTGGACCAGATGGCTGTTAGGTTTTGTCTGTGCTGGATATAGATGGCATGAAGGAGATATAAAGAAGAAAAGGAAGGAGTATGAAGGGAGGAATGAGGGAGGGATGGAAGAGGGAAAAGAAAATGAGAGGAAAAATAATTTGATTTGACTTGGAGGCTGGCCCCTCCAAGTAAATTTGGGAAGCGAGTGTGATACACAAACTCCGAAGTGGCTAGAAGCCTGTTGGGGTAGAGATACCCAGCCTCTGCTCTCTCATACCCTAGAGTGGGTGCTTATGAATATTTGTCAAATGGATACTCAAGGTCCACCCCAAGGCTGACTAGTATGCACTGAACTGTGGTTATGCGCAAAACAGTCTCATTTAATTTTTGTAACATCTTTGTAAGGTGGAGAATGCACCCTCTGAGGTGAAAATGGAGTTCAATGTGTAGTCACCTTCCTAGTGCTAACTCTCCCGACCTCTGACCTCTGACAGCACCGTCTCTGGCATGCCTGAGGGCCACACTCTGCTTTCTCCAGCTCCTGGGCACACTTGTGCCTGTGAACTACAAACCACTGAGAGCATTTCCCCGTAGCATAACGCTCCTTCTGTCCCAGTGCATGCAGCATGCATGGCTAGTGTGAGGATAAAGGTCATAAGAATCAGTCCGTGCTGGGGAGTTTGAATACCCCTGACTTCTGAGAGGCTCCTCTCTGGGATTCAGGTTAAGAAGTTCCATGAAGAGATGTGTTCAGGAAGCCACCCAGCTTCTTTGCACATCTCCTTCTGGAAAGGTTGTATAAACGCTGAGGAGCCAGTGATGGCTCCACCATGGTTTCAGAAATCAGGTTCCATCTACTGAAGTTTGTTCCTCATCCTCACTGCCCAGTACCCTGCTTCTCAGTTTCTTTCTCCTGGGTCCTTTGACCTTAAGGGCTAAGACTCACAGAGGAGAAAGCTCCCAGGGTAAGGATGCTTATTGAACAAAACCCTCCAAAAACACCGATTTTTTTTTTTTTTTTTATAAAAACCTTAGTTAGCCTTTGTGACTCTTGTGGTCCTCTCACCGTACCTTAGATAGAACAAAAGTACTTCAGACCAACTGTGCCATCCTGTTCTTCCATGTCCTTCTAGACCTGTCCGTGTTCCTTGGTCACTAACCTCTGGACAGTAATCTATTAGATTCTAATCGTCTGTGGGTACATCTGGGCTTAGACAAAGGTGGTGAGGATGACTTCAAGAAGCTAAGAGAGACCGTGTGCTTGGTAGGAAATGGAGCCTCTGGTGTGGAGGGCTCCCAGGAAAGGCTGAGGCCGAAAGGAGCTTCATTTGGAGGAGACAGAGGGGAGCCCCAGACCCCTGCTAAGCAGGACTTGGTAAGACGAAGAGAAGAGCAGTATGAGTGCAGCATGCTGGGTGTGTGCCTGCATTGCATCAGCTTTTCCCTTTTTTTTCTAGAGGATTTTGTGATTATTGGCATTGTTTTTAAAAACGATATAAACTTTTTTGAATGTCATCCTGGGCAGCCACAAGGCAGCTCCCTTTGTCTCAGAGGCAGTATGAGGAGGTCATCCAATTTGTTTGGGAAGAGTCCCCACCTCCAATGTATCTGTCCTGTCCCAACATTGTCTCCAATTCCTTGCCACCCTAGATATGGTACAATGGCCTCTGAAATGAAGCAGAGATGGTATGCTGAGGGTAGGCACTGGGTAGTGTGTGGAGATGTTCCTACCTCTCAACAAACCCATCAGAAGTGGGCAACCGTGACAGTCTGGAAAGCATTGACAGTGCTTAGCCCACGGCACAGGAGGACTCAACACTCAGCACACTGTAGAGTGTCAGTTCTTTCCTATTATGATCACTCGACTGAGTGGGCACTCACTGCCTCTGCCAAGCATCAGGAGAGAGTGTGGTACCTCATATCTCTAGGCCCAGAAATAATCACGGGTAAAGATTTAATGTGTCGTATTGCAGATGCCATGTGTCCTCCATGAGCTAGAGTGTGAACACTTGACACTCACCTGATGCTACTCTTTGCATTGGTTGGGCACGAGGTTGGAAGACCCGGGACCTGGAGGATTACCAGTTGACCTCCACTGTCTGTTTCTCAGCCTGCTACAGCTTGGAGGGTTTTGGGAACAACACTGTGGCTGCCATGAACTCCACCACGCACTCTCCACAATGGACAGCTCTATTCACATTTTCTGTGAGCCAAAATACATCCTTTCTTCAGTCAGGTGTCCCGAGTATTATGCAGTGAGCAGAGTAACTAATTCAGGAAATTAACCGAGAAATGGTGTTTATGCTGTGATAAACACGACTGTGGGGCTTGTGGACTTTTGAACTGATTTGTGGGAGGAATGTGGGAGAATATGAAGCTGTAGACTGGAGAAGCCTAGAAAGCTGGGGTCAAAGCCCTGCACGGGGTCAAATGGGCCATTTGTGCTGGGAGTTCAGAAGGTCAGAATGATGATGGAAATACAGATCATGAAAGTCAGACCCATGGCATTTCAGCTAAAAACAAGGAGTCCCTCAGAAATCGGACTAGAGGCCATTCTTGTTACGTTTCGTCAAAGTGTCTGACTACTTCTGGCCTGTATCCTGAAAACATGAATGGTGCTCAATTCAAAAGTAATTGATTAAGCTGTTTGGTGAAGAAAATTTCGAGACGGCCTGGCATCCAGGCTGTGCCATGGTTGCTGCTCTCTGCTGTTGGCCAAGTTCCAAGTGGGGATTCTAATCAAAAGTATATCGGAAAGGTATAAAATTGCATGCAATTAGCAGGAAAATGAGTTTACTTAAAATTGGCAGACAAGGTGGCTAGCAACAGCATGGGCAGTTGTTAGAGAGATAAACACCATGGAAGAGAAACCACGTACCTCGAAATGGAACAAGACATGCGTGGGCATGACGGACAAGCCCCTCCCCCACTCACTGACAGCTCCAGAATGTTATGATGCAACACGTTCGAAAACATTCAGACAGAGGCTGTGTTTGATGGTTCAGGGAGACTAGGCTGAAGCTCCAGCAGATATCAGAATTCGGCATCATCCACATGATGCCGGTCTTGAAATCATGCAGAATGCGAGAATCTCAAATTGATGGGGGTTTGCACCAAGTTTCCGGGCGGGGGATCGAGGAGGCACCAAGGCCCGGCCATTTCATGAAGAGATGCCTCGAGGGGCTAACCTGGGAAGCTGTGACAGTGAAGTGTAAGCTGCAATGGGGACCCCAGGCTGTTGGACGGAGGAGGCTAGTGGGTGTGTGCTGAGGATGTGGGCCGCAGAACGACGGAGTGAGATAACTGGAACACTGGGAATCCACACAAAGCTACCACAAGCTTCGGGCGCTAGACGTGAAGTTGTGGTGCTGAGTGTTTGCCCTGTGGATTTTCGTCTTTCTTTGGTGTGGTAGCTTGAATATAACTGGCACCCCAAAACTCCCAGGGAGTGACACTGTTGGGAGATGTGGCCTTATTGAAGTAAGTATGCCCTTGTAGAAGGAAGCACATCGCTGTGGGGACGGGCTTTGAGGTCTCGTTTGCTTAAGCTCAGTGTCACAGTCCACGTCCTATTGCCTTCTGATCAAGATGTACCCAGTACCATGTCCGCCTGCATGCCACCATGCCCCTACCATGATAATAATGAACTGAACCTCTGAGCTGTAAGCTGCCACCTTGTTAAATGTTTTCCTTTGTAAAAGTTGTGATGGTCATGGTGTCTTTTCACAGCAATAGAAACCCTCACTAAGACACTTGGTCTGGTCTGTCCTTCCTCTTCCCCAGGGTCTCCCTTTGGGCATGAGAATGTTTATGCCATTGTATATTGGGTGTATTTTGCTTGTCTATCTCATTTCACAGGGCCTCACGGCTAAAGGTCTACTATGTTTAGAAGAGGCTGTGTGTGTGTGTGTGTGTGTGTGTGTGTGTGTGTGTGTGTGTATGTGTGTGTGTGTAATGGTTTTACTAATTCTTCGAGAATTTCATGCATCAAATGTATTTTGATCATTTTCACCCTAACTCCTTCCTTTAACGTAACTTCTAGATCCACCCCCACTCCTCAGCCTCCTCCCAACTTCGTGGTCTCTTGGTATTGTTGTGTTTATAACTCCCTAAGTCTAATAGGGCTACCCATATACATGGGTATGAAGCCATTTTCTGGATAACGGTCTACCTACTAAGGAGAATACCCTTAAAGAAAACTGACTTTCTCTGAACCAGCAATTATCAATTGTCAATAGCTCTAAGCTGAGGGTGGGGACTCATGAGCCTCTGCTTTTTCCATGCAAGGAATATTGACTGATTGGATTTAGCGCAGGCTCTGGAAAGGCAAGCACAGCTGGTGTGAGTTTTGAGCGCAGTGGTCCTGTTATATCCGGAAGACGTTGCTTCTCCCAGGTCCTCCCTGACCCTGACATCTGTCTCTCCTGTGGTGTTCCCTAAGTGCACAGGCTCGAAGCCCAGCCACTCCAGAAGTGGAGACTTCAGACTTTGCGCAGTGCTGGGGCTCTATAGACTGTGAGGACGCTGGAGGATGGACTGGATACATTTTGTGCTAGGAGATGACCTTGAGCCTTTGTGGGCCAGGGGTAGAATGTCACCATTTGAAAGAGAAATGACTTCTCTAGGCTCACGTATTTAAACCCTCGGCCTCCAGCTGGTAGCACTGTTTGAGGGTATGGAGGAACTTTGGAACACTGGGCTGGGCCTGGTTGTCCAGGGTAAGCCACCAGAGGTGAGTCAAGGATATCCCATTTCCAGCCGTGGTCCAGCTCTCTGTTTCCCGATCCACCAATGTAGGAAGTCTCTCCCTCGATGTCCCCACTGTCCTGAGCTATGTCACCTTTCCTTTCACAGGGAATTACATTTTCTCCACCATGATAATCAAATCAATCTTTTCTCCAGTAAGTAGCTTCCGGTGAGAAAGGTCACAAACACTGACACTTCCTAATAAGTGCACACAGGGTTTTTATTTTTTTTTTTTATTTTTTTTTTTTTTGTGTGTGTGTGTAGCAATGCAAATTCAGTAGACAAGCAAACCCCCAAAGTCCAGACTTCCTATCTTAAAACTGGCCTTTCTTCCATGCAGCCCTGGCCCCTACTTGCTCCCTTGTCCTGAAATTATTTCCTTGTTCTGATAGCTTTTATGCGCTTCTTTTCCTCCATTATTTCTCTCTTTCCTGAATTAGTCTTTGTCCACTATTGTCCACACTTCTAAGCTCTCCTCTGCCTCTTGGTCCTCTGCTCCCCTTTCCTTCCCCTCCCTCACCATTCTGAAGCCCTTCTGCCTGTCCTCACTTTAGCCCAGCTGCCCACCATCACCCACCAGGGGCATCAAGGACAAAGTGGCCTTAAAATAAAAAATGAGTTAGTCATTAAAGAAGCATGTTGCCATGACAACCTCCCCCCCAGTGAAGTTTAGAGGTTCAGGACTTAATCACCTCTGTGTAGGACCAAGTCACACTCCTCTCATAACTGTCTTCTCAGGAAAAAAAATGATTGATGGGCAAGGAAGTCTACACGAAGTAGAACAGAGTCTCCATTTTACAAAACAAACATTTTGGAACACTCCACTCACTCAGGATATGCAAAACCCCACTTGGGTCTTGCTTGCGTATTTGGCCAACGGTTCCTGAAAAAGCCATAATCCGGGAAAACCCGCAGATGGGAAAGGCACGTGTCAAAACTTCAAGTGTCTAAAGAGATGAAGGCATGAAGCGTGGAAAGCCTGGCCACATGGCCACGGGGGTTTGTGTAACCACACATGAGTGGGAGAACCTTTGGTGAGGAGCAGGGAACCCTGTATAACCCCCATGTCGGCTCCTGCTGCCGCTCTCCCTTCTAAGCTTTCAATCTTCATGTTAAGTTTGGGATTTGGGGTGATGATATCTCTGGTTCCCTTTCCATCTTCTGCGACTGTTTGGACACTTACTATTAATGCTGCAGGCAGCCAGTGTGGAACTAGCATCTCCTGCTTGCCCAGCTGAGCTCTGTCCAGCACACCACCATGCCTACCCTAAGAAACAGCATTGTGATGTGCAACGGCAGGTGGTGTGCACAGGTGGGGGATTTGAAAAGGTGCTCTCCTAAACAGTTTGAATTCAGCATCAGAGGGGAAGGGAGGGAGGGAGAGAAGAGGGAGAACGAGAGTGAGGGAAAGCAGGGAAGGAAAGAGGAGAGGAGTGGGTGCAGAGTGAAGACAGAAAAATCCAGCCGTGCTACCTTCCCATTAAATAGACCAGAGTCCGTGTGATCCTTCTCTGCAAAGGTGAGATATAAGACGTGAGGAGAGGGTGTTGGACAGTTGAGAAGTGGGTACCACGCCATCCAGGGGAATAGAGTAAAGAAAGGAGAGGTAAAAACAGCAACTCAACATAAGCTAGACCATAAATACAAAAGCAAATGAAAACCCTGCCCAGGAATGCCTGAGGATTTTAGAGATTTGCAGAGGTTATTAAATGATCTAGCAGCAAGAGCCAAGAGATGGTTCCTGCAGGTCTGGGGGCAGATGCCCAGAACCACAGCTCTAAGCACCATTCCTGGCTGTGGCCCCACTTGAGGTGACAGTCTCTCTGCTGAAAATATCCCATTAAGAGAAGTAGCCAGCAATAACTAGAGGAAATCCAGCCGAGCCACGGTAAGGCTCATGAAAAAACAGCCAGGGAAACTGGATGCTGTGGACAGGGAAAACCAGCATACGCTGCTTTCATGGGATGCCCAATAGTGCTGAGGGAACTTCACAGTTTTGTGATGGAAATTCTTCAATTTTATGCTGCATTTATTCTAACTCCTGAGTTTTAGGAGGGGACCCCCACAATGGAAAAACAAACAAACAAACAAACAAACAAACAAAAAACATGGAACAAGTTGGAATTAGACCCAAGCTTTGGCACTGACTGAAGACCATGGGGCACACCATGAAGCTGGATCTGTCTGGATAGAATCTAGAAGCATCCCAGTTATTCTGCCTCCTCCCAGTGTTTGATGAGGACGGCATCAGATACACAAACTAAGTGTGCAGCATAGTGCCTGTCTTGAGTGGTGTTGACTTTCCCCTGCTCCTGTAACAAACAGTCACGAAATTAGCGGCTTACATCATTGAAAATGCATTCCTATATTTTGCTGAGGTTAAAAAGTTTCTGTGGGTATAAAATTACATTTCCCCAAGGGCTGTGTTCCCTTCTGTCAGTTCTGGGGGAAATTTTAAGTCCCTGCCTTTTCAGTTTCTAGTAGCTGACCATATCCCTTGGCTCACAGCTCCTTCTCTTCATCTTCAAAACAGCTTTTGACTTTCTCCTATATTCCCACCACCTCCTAACCACAGCTGGAAAAAAGAATCTGATTAAAAGACTCATAGTGTTAGTCTGAGCCTTTTAGCCAAGAGAGGCAAATTTGATTGCATCTACAGGTCCCTTTTGCCCTGGTCCCAGGGAAGCAGGCATTCTGCCCACTGCATCTAGTACTTCCTTGGCCCAGGTACTGTTAAAATGAGAAGACTCTCCAGACTCCAAAGCAGAACAAGTCTTTCGGCATGGGGTACAGTAATCTGGAACTATTACTTTTTGAGGGGATGAGTCTGTATTCTTGAGCATTTACACTTTTAAAAGACAGCACATAGGTTTTGGCTATGAAACTATCATGCCTGCTGGCACACTCACAAGGACTGATGAAATAGAAACTAGCATTTGTGGGGGCCCTGCCAGACCTAGACATTGGTTTGGGTGATGCTTTTCTTTCACATATATTGCCTTCTCTAGTCACAGTACCTTGGGTGTACCCACAACTACCTCTTTAGAGACAAGGAGAGGACAGTTTCAAACAATAGAAGGAATATTCCTAGTGTCCCACGGGGAGGAGGCAGAATAACTGGGATTCTTCTAGATTCTTCTTCAAGCTCAAGTCCAACCTGATGGGGAGAATAATACCTTTTGAATCAACTGACCAATCTGTAAGGTGAGGCACTGTGTGCTGGATCTAGATTTTCTCTCCCCAAAGACCAACATGGAGACAGGAAGATTATGAACCTAGTACACTGTAGTCATTATTGGGAGCAAAACGAAGAAACATGAGCCCAGTATCCAGTAGTCCTCAGAGTAGTGAAGCATGGTATCCCGTCCTGGGGTTGCTGAGACACTGTATGACACAACTGGGTTCCATGAAAGGCCAGCACAGCCCTGTCTCCAGGAGCATGACCACCCAAGTCAGCCTCCAGTTTGCACTCCACCTTCCCCCTATGAGCAGAAAGCAGAATTGTATGTGACTTGCTGGTTTTCTACGAGACCATATAAAATTTCACATTACGATGAATGGCTAAGACTTGGGTTTCATAAAACCATTGAGTGTATTACAGTCTATTAACCAGACTGAAATCATGACCCTCGTTTAGCAGTTATAGACTGTGGCAGCACTTAATCCATATGGGTTGATTTGTATAGCATTTATGATCTGAACCAGATCCCTTAATGCCTAAACTCATAACTGTGGCTTGAAATACGAGCATCTGGGAAGCACAATGGATAGGGCCCCATGTTGTGTTGGGAGAGAGGGCATGCACTCACAGGTTTCCTAAGAACAAAAGGGTTGGGGTGAGCCTCCTTCAAATGGGAGGCTCTTTCACCACTTCAGAGATGCTCGCTGCCCCCACAATATCCACTACCCCTTTCTCATACCCTGAAGACCCAGGCTTTAGCTGTGTGTCCTTCCAGTTCGCACTCACCCTATGAACTTCCTGAGGGCCAGCTTCATCCTGGCTGTCAGTAATCAGATCAGGAGTCATGCTTAAGCAAGGACCACCTGCAATTCCCCTTAGGAAATGCTTTGTTCAAGGGTTAGGCTCCAGACTATGTTGATCTAATGTGAATAAAGGTTAGAGCTGATATTTACAATTAAAAGAGTGGCTCCCTCCTTCTCCTAAAGACCTTAAACAAGTAGGCCTGTCACCTTTTTCTACTGACAGATATAGTATGTCTTCCCATACCAAAATCCAATTGGAAAAACAGGGTTACACATGTATTATGGAAGATCTGGGATTTTATCCCATCTGTACAAATTATACTGACACCATTTGCATGAATGCTACCACAAGATGCAAGACTCCCGGATCATAAGCAAAGGACTTTATTATTCATGGCATATCAAACAGCATGGCCATACACATACTGGTATCTGGTCCTTAAGTTCACTATCTATGGGTCAAGGGAAAGCAGATGAAAAGATGCTACACAGGCACCAAGACCCCACATCCTTTATAACAGACAGCTGGGTACCCATTCTGTGTTGCAGGATAAGACGGTGTACATTCCATTCTATTCACTGAGCTAACATCCTAACATACCTAGTGGGGAGTAAACACAGTCAGAACCCATGCTTACGAAGTACATATACATACAAGAGACTCATGCTGATCCCGAGAAGAGGCTAGACCCAAGACCAGCACTGAGGACAGAGCTGAAGTTGGGCCTGTGCTGTGATGATCAGAGCCTATATTCTTACCTTCTTATTAAATGAGGTCATAGGTTTCTTGTGTTTATTTAAGATAATTTGAATACAGTTTAATTCCTTAAATAATCAAAGCTCTGAACATTGTGTGGACCCAAAAATTCTCTATAGGAGACCCTCAGTCTTCAGCTCCTTAGAAAAAAGAACTGACCTCAGCTACCAAGTGTGTCGTTTATTAAGCTATGTCTATCTTTGAGAAGACAAAAGTATCTGGTCTTCACTTCAATTATCTGATGCCTCAACCAACAAGGGGAGATTTAACTCCAGGTTGAGAACCCTACAGTGATCTTTCAATTAACACAACGATCAAATCCCATGAAGCACTGTATGAAGGCCTCAGTACCACACTCCTCATTGGATGTTGGGTTTTCCCATTGCTCTGTAACTATGACCCTGTCAACAAGCATGTGAAGTTGCTCATCAGACTGCAGCTTGGGCAAGCATACACTAATTTGGAGACTATTAGATCTTGTGTATGTCCTCAAAACATTGAAGGGGTGCCCCAAGAAGTTTAGCAGAAAGAGAACTTCATCCAAGCCATTCAAGTGTGACCTTCTTGCAATTGACTTGCCATCGTGGAGACAGAGAACCTTCGTTCTGTATGATTTCCCGTCATAGACAGTTCTCATCTTTCTATCTGCAGTCAGGAGATGCACTATGATAAGGTAGTGTAGATGAGCATTTTCTCGGTTTGTTACTACAGTGTGCCTCTGTCACATCATGGGCCATGTTGTCTATAAAGCCTTGAAAACACTCCCTGTTCTCACTCATTTCCTTTTCTTTTTTGAGACAGGGTCTCACTACAGGCCAGGCAAACCTTGAACTCACTGTTAGTCTGAACTAGCATCACTTCACACTCACTATCCCTTTGTGTCACCTCTCTAAGTGCTCGGATTACAGTCACATGCCGTCATGCTTGGCTTCCATGGTAATTTTTATAAACTGCAGTTCTCTTATCAATTCATAATCTAAATGGATCACATTTGTGTGGTCTCTCTGTCTTAAAGGCATTCTTGTAAATAGTAAAAAAATAAAAAAAAAAAATATGTGATCATTATAAACCCATTTTAGAATGTCTCTATCTTCAGTGCCCTTGGAGCCTCACAAGTGGGCCAGGCCTATGGTGACAATGAGAAATCATCAATGCACTCCATTTCTGTATTTCTGTGTTTAGCTCCCTGATGACCCCAATGGCCTGAGGGATGGCTCCTGAGAGCTGGGTCAGTTCAAGGTATCACACCTTTCACTTGGGCTAGGGCCTGGATTGCCTCCGCTCTCCTCCAGCCTTGAGGAAGCTGTGTAACTGGAATCCTGGGGTCCTTACATTTCTCCGGGAGAGGCTGAGCACACAGGAGTGGGCATTAGTCTTCACAAAGTGCCAGGGTGAGTGAAGGGCACCTCATTCTTTCCTCTGCTTTTCATTCCTGTAATACAGTGAGTTTTCTAAAGGTATTAATAACATATAGCCATTAGAGGAGGAGGCAGAAAGCAAATGAGATGCTTGGCATAAAAGCCGCGTTAAAGGGCGCCCATTCTTCCTGCACACAGCACTGCAGTCATTTTTTAATCAGTTCTAAGAGTCCAAGTGGCTAAGTCAGACCGTTCTGACTTCCCGCGCCACCAGCAATGTCATTGCTATTAGAACTGTGAAGCCTGTGTCACAGAATCCATCTCTTGACTTTTCTCTTTGCTGAACTTCCCCTGGAGAGGACAGCTTACAAGTAGTAGGGACAGGAGATGACAGCAGGACCTGGCCGCGGCAGCAGGGACCAGGAGACATCCGTACGATGGTGGAATTGGAATTGAAAAAAAAAAAAAAGTATGCTTTATTTTATGAGACTTCTTTGTCCTCTGAGAGTGGGCTGGGGACCGATGACTGGGGCATGTCACACACTAAGTAGCAGCCAGGGAGATTGTTTCAATTAGATTTAGAAAAGAAAGAAATGCACCTACAGTTCTTATTTAGGCCTCATGTTAATGGGACTCTGGGTGTGTGGCTATGGAGAGGGGTTGATCTGGAAGATAGGAGACTGAACTAATATTAACAGGACTGGTGAACAGCATAATGCAGTAGGAAGAAGAATGGAGGAGCCCAGGACCCGCTCACACCAGGCTGTACAAACTCAGTCTTGCCACTTCATCGGAACCTCTACTTTCTCACAGAGATCAGAATACCATCTTTTAGGGTTAAAAGAGGGTAAAATTATAAAAAAAAAAAAAAAAAAAAAAAAAAAAAAAAAAAAATGAACAGTGAACATGTAGATGACAGCCTCTGTAAGTCTTGGGGAATCCCAACATGAGGCAGTTTCTCTGCCAGTCAAGCATCTTGTAAGACACCATCTAAGCCATGTACAGAGCCTGAAAGGTGGCTGCTCACCCCTGAAAGGACTGGATTTACTGTGCCACCAAAGGGCCACATCATACAACTTTAGCCTTCTTTTTTTTTTTTTTTTGGTTTTTCGAGACAGGGTTTCTCTGTGTAGCTTTGTGCCTTTTCCTGGAACTCACTTGGTAGTCCAGGTGAGCCTCGAACTCACAGAGATCCACTTGGCTCTGCCTCCCAAGTGCCTTCTTATCCCAGTGAAAACTCTAAACAGAGGCTTAGGTTGAACCAACATCTTCCACTCCCCATGTCTCCTGTTCTTTGATTTTTGGTGACAGATCACTGTGTCCTGCAAGGCTGGGTCCTAGAAACCTGACCTGATCGGAGCAATAAAAGAATGCAGAAAAGATAGACATGCATAGGCGTGTACAAAAACACTGACACCGGATGGCCCCTGCATGCTCTGAAGGGGCAGCACCTACTACACCACCCAACAACCCATGGCCTCGGCGTCTTTACTGTGAAGAGCCCAGGAAGAGGGGTTCGCTAGTCTTGGGGGGAGGTCCCTGCAGGGGCAGTCACAGACTATAAACATCTGAGGAGGAAGAAAGTGTCTGCTCCCACTTTCTGTACACTTTGTCAGCATTTGCACAGCGACCAGAGGAAGACTTTTCCGTGGGTCTGAAGCATTAGGGTCCTTGCCAATTATACATATTCACTCAGGACTTCATCTACTCCTTACACCCTCACTGTGGGCTTCCTCTGTTCTCCACAACAGTATCTGTGTGTCTCCGAAAATACAAGAAATGGAACAAGGGAGGACTGTGATGCCAGAGAATTGTAACTCAGAGCAGCAACTGCCAGAGAGGATCCATCTCAGCAAAGGTACCATGGCACTCGTACAGTGGCTGTCTGCCACTTCTCTGCCTAGTCCAGGAGAGCAGATCCATGTCCCGATGCCTGGGCGGCCTAAGGATGATCAGCAAGGTGATGGTAAGTCATGAACCCAGGTTGGGTCTGCCCACAATGAAGTCCAAACCATGAACCCTTGCTGGGTCTGAAAGTAGTGAAGCTGTAAAAGCCTGAAGCCAGGAGCCCATGCTAGGTCTATACACAGTGAAGCCAAAAGAAACCCAACGAGACGGGCACTTCCCTCCTACTTAGCCTTGAGTTAGAGTTTGGAAGGCAGTGCTTGAACAAAATCTTATTTTAAGAGATTGCAATTTACAGTAACGTGGTTACAAGGCTGTTATTGGGACTAGAGTACAAGCAGAATCAAAGACAAAAATGTGCAAATCCACCAATAAGAACAGCAGAAGGAGAAGGCGTCTACTAATAATAAGACATATATGTGGTATTTTATGGGGTATGAAACACCTTCATATAGCATTTAATTTAATTCATAACTCTGCCCTCCAAATTAAGAAATGATTATAGCTTCTTAGTAGGAAATGGAGGCTCAGAGATTACATGGCATCACTGGGTCACACAGCAGTGGTGAAGCCAGGATCCAACACAGATCTCTGAATGTTGAGCTTAAAACCTCTTCCACCATATCACAGATACAAATTTAGCAAGAGAAGGAGACGTAGGATAAGCATGTGCTCCATGCAAACGTTCTCAGCTATTTTAATTTTAGAGTCATTTATATGGTGCTGGGGAGCTTTTAAAAATTATCAATAAAGGCAAAAATTTCAAAAAACATTCTCAGAGCCAGTATTACAAGGAAACTCAAAGCTGTTAGGAAATTGGTTATGATATGGAATGTGATTATTAAAATGCCATAAACTTCATTAAAATTCTAAATATGTAACTGGAGTTTTTACTAAGTTCATAAAATCTAATACTGGACACAACATCTTTGTAAACCTCTTGGTTCATGTGTCAATTACCTGGTTACTTAGTAACCAAGTAACCCAGTAACCAAGGAGTCAAGCCATAGATTAAATAGTCCCCAACCAGGCAATAAAAAGTCCCTGAGTACAAATTTGCAGAATTATGGTTTATTGTGTTAATAATCTCCCCGTGTCTGTTAGCCAGGCTTCGAAGAACAGGCTGGAGAGTGTGGGCTGGTCCTTGCTATTTTGTTATAGTACTGGCTTTCAGAAGAGGAAATTAAAACACAAAGCATGCTCTGGCTTTAAGTCACTGGAGGAAATGAGAGACCGAGCTCACAGCAGCTGATCTGGGACTATGGGGAAGTCCAGACTCTGGTTATGATAGCTGGTGATTTGGGGGTAAATTTTATCACTTTCTAGCTATGGTTTTATGGTGAGATTCACCAGCTGATTTGTAAAGGGTGCCTGTCATCACGACCGTCTCTTAGGGCCATGCACAACTTTATCCAACAGGTATTTGCTGAGCACTGTTGTGTGTGCCAGGCTCTGTGGTAGGCTGAGGCAATGCAATTTTAAACCAGGCGTCCCCAGAGTGTGGCCTCAGCAGGTCATTGTGTAAGTAAGAAAGATATATTCATCAAATAATCACATGAGAAAGTGCATACGTGATAAGTGCTTTGCATTAAGGGTAGAGGGTGGTGTGAATGGTCAGCACCAAGATGGGATCTAAGGCAGACTAGGAGGGGAGTGCTGCAAGTAAGATTTCTCAAGAAACTGTGAGACACTGGAGAGAGTGAATCTAATGGGTTCAATGAAGAGAAAGAGAATGTAAACTGTAAAACGAATGGACTAAATGAACTACGAAGAGCATTTCACTCAAAGATCCTGAAACAGGAGGAAGGGAGAGACAAGGAGCTTGGTTCTAGGCCATAAAGACTAGACAGGAACGCATGAGGGTCCTGTGCTGTACTGCAGGGTACCTGGTGTGAAAGAGTTGGGGACAATAGAGTGCTGTTTACAGTCAGGGACTGCCTCCTATGTAGACAAAGTTTGTCGTGTTGGACATCTACTCTCCTAAGCACACTAAACTTTCCTGTTGCCTACTTTCCAGTCCTGCCCTCGCCAGTGCCTCAGTCTCCTCAAACTCCCTTGCTGACTTTAGAGCAAATAATCAAAGAACCAAAATTCTTACAGAAACCAGCATCAAATAAATTTTTGATCTCTTATTGGCAAATAACAGAAGCAACTCTGAGACTTCCTTTCCGGGGAATGCTTGTAGTGCCCTGGGTATTTTCATTCTTGACTAGAACCTGGGACTGTTTCCTTAGCTGCACAGGGACCACAGGACTGCCTTCGACTGGAGTCTCCTGATGGATTGTCTGGAATCAAAAAACAGTACATAGTATGGAAAAGATGCCGAGCAAACACTAGGCTGGCCCCAGGAACACCTTGGCAAAAGCTAAAATAGAGGCAAAGTGATTGGAGAGTCTTAAATGCCTAATTTCTTTTTTTTTTTTTTTTTTTTTTTTTTTTGGTTTTTTGAGACAGGGTTTCTATGTGTAGCTTTGTGTCTTTCCTGGGACTCACTTGGTAGTCCAGGCTGGCCTCGAACTCACAGAGATCCGCCTGCCTCTGCCTCCCGAGTGCTGGGATTAAAGGCGTGCGCCACCACCGCCCAGCTTAAATGCCTAATTTCTAACCTCACTTATCATAATTTGATTATCTGTTTTGATAAATAATTTCAGTAACAGCATGATGTCTAGACCAGTGACTCCAGTGACCAGAACTGAAACAAGCTTTGGAGATGACTTTTTGTGATGAATGTGGTAGAGCATGTCTTTATTCCAATCGCTTGAGAGGCAAAGGCAGGAGGATCATGATTTTGAGGCCGGAAGCCAGCCTGAGCTACACAGACACATAGGCACATACAGACACACAGACAAAGACAGAGACACACGCGCGCGCACACACACGCACACGCACACACACACACACACACACACACACACACACACACACACATACACACACTTACATCCTAATCCTGAGCAGACTAGCTGCTCACCATGTGAGACACTATAATACAAAGGCCAAGAGACTTGATTCTGGCTTCCCCTTCCACAGAATAAGCCTCTTCCTTATTAAACTGGAAACTGGAGATAGGGTCTCTTTGGCCTTAAACTGTTCTCATCCTTGCAGAAAGATGACCAAAAACACAACAGTTCTTTTCTAGTAAAATAAAGATAAGAAAAGATTGATTTCAAAAAAAAAAAAAGAAAAAAGAAAAAAACCTCAGAGAAGGCCAACAAGCTTACACACACAAATATTTTAATATTTTAAGGAGGTATTTGTGGTAGAGCCAAATCTCAGTGTAGGAGAGAGGGTAACAATTTCTTAAGGCATCGCAGTCTATGTGAGAGGCTTCTACCTAGCTTCTAGCTGCCTCGACCATTGGTTCCTGGCTATCTCTAAGGTGATTCACCTTTGGTTTGAGATTATGTGTGTAACAGGAGAGGTCAATATCCCCACTGTATTCAACTGACAAACATCAAGAACTTACTTGTAATCATTCCCTTGGGAGTGACACATGCAGAGCTGGAGATGTCTCTACTGTCATGGGCAGGTCTGACAACTCTTTGCAACCCATTTGTGACTGCGCTTCCTATCAGCTGCCCACTACTACCACCTGTGGTGCGTAGGTGCTAGAGGCAGAGAATCAAAATAATGAAGGCCAGGAGTCTTCTCCCCAACATTGGCTTCCTGTGAAAGATCTTGATGATGAGTGCCATAGTCTCACAAAATTAGGAAAATGCTCTCCATTTAACTGGGATACATAAAAATTCAAATTGGAGCCTCATAAATGTGAGTACACAGTTTAATGGCTTGCTCTAACTAGGAAGTAATGAGCTATAAATGTAGGTATGCTACTCATTTGCATCTTTTCCATGTGGGTGAATAAAATAAAGATTTTCTTGAGGTGTGATATTGGGCAAAAGAGATTGTAGGCTGTGGTGATGCTCCATGCTGTGAACAGCAAAGCGCACCATCAGCAGGGCAGAGGGAACGACACATAGATTTGGTATCTACAGATCTAATGATCACTGGACCTCATGGGAGCAACTCTGTTATCTGGCCGGTTAAGGAGGAATGCTAATGTCTGCCTACAACCCATGTTAATGCTTGGATATTCAAGGTCATAGTTAGCACAGAGCCTGGCATATAGTAGATGCTGAATGCATAGCTGTTCACTTTCCCTCACCAAGGTTTGCCTTCTCAATTTTACCTTCCTTTCGAAACGTGAAACTGCCTCGGCTTCATCTTGATATGACCTGATATGGCATATATACAGGTCTGTCTTAAGATGTATGTCATTATGTGTATTAACACATTAGTGTATATATGTATATATGTTTGTGTTTATATACATATATATGATCCAAGCATTTGCATAGTAGCATAATATGCATTAATCTAAGGCTATGTACATTGGTATATACTTAAAGTAAAGAGAATAAACATATGGATATTTGTACATATATAATCCACATAAATGTATAGCATGCATATTTCATTATTTAAGAATACAAATATTAATACCTGCATTCATATATACATATAGTCCTAGATTGAAAATTGGTTTTTATACATCAACTGAGGCATCAGATTCCCAGCTGGTAATTGAAGAGGGTGGCCTGTTTAGCTTTACTGTTCTTGGGAGCTCTTGACTCAAACATAGAAACACTCCATACAAGTTGTATCATCAGTAGTCACTAAGGGAAGGGACCACCTTCGACATAGAGGGCTTCTTGGCAGAAGAGGTGTTTTAGAAACCACTTGATTGGTCCCTGGGTTCCAATTCCTTGGGGGCTGATTTAGAAAGCAGCAGTATTTGATGTTGTTAACCTTGGTTTTCACTCAAGAATCCCCTCACTCGGGACTGGAGAGATAGCTCAGAGGTTAAGAGCACTGGCTGCTCTTCCAGAGGTCCTGAGTTAAATTCTCACCAACCACATGGCAGCTCACAACCATCTGTAATGAGGTCTGATGCCCTCTTCTGTAATGCAGGCATACAGAACATTTGTACATAAAAATAAATAAATAAATATTTTAAAATTTTCACTCTACACACCGCCAGCTCCTAGTGGCTCCAAGATGGCATTCATACCTGCCACCACGTTCCTAAGCAAGGTCTCCATGGAGGTGCTTGCTGCCACCACTAGGGTTGAGAAGACTGTGCTTCTTCAACTGGACAGTGTCCTTGGACCAGTACTATCTCCATTAATTTCTGATATGACTTTTCTGGAAGTCATTCACTGTCCACTACCATCCATCATTCAAGGTAACTAGGTATAAGTCTAGCAAAAGATATCTGACGTCCCTACTCTAAAGACAGTTGATATCACCAGGGTAACAGGGTAATTAGCTCAGTGGAAAGATAGCCTATATTCATGGATCAGAAAATTCAGTCACTAAGGTGATGATTCCTCTGTGTTGATCTATAAATTCAAAATAACTCATCAGACCCCCCAATATAATTTTTAAAAACAGAATGTGATATTCTAATTCTAAAATGTGTGTGAAAGCAAGCACCCAGAACAAAATGTAATGACATGTATATATGAAAACACTATAATGAAATCTGTTACATTGTATACTGGCTTTAAAAATAATGTTAAAATAAATCCTCTTGCAGCTACAAAAACAAAAAAAATTAAATTAAGAAAGAAAAGATGATTTGGATGAGTTACTTTGCCTGATATCAAGACTTACTATCATAAAAAAGTTTGTTATTGGTAAATATATAAACACAGAGATTAATGAAGACTAGATATGTCAGAAATATATGCATTCACATGCACAAAACCAAGAGATTTTCATCAGGAGTTTTAAGGCCACCCAATGTAATAAAGCAAGTCTTTTGAATGAATAATGTTGAATCAATACAATTTTACTTTGAAAAAAATAAAAGAACATTAACCTTTACTTCACATCATCTATAAAAATTAGTGCAAATATGAAAATAAATGTAAAATCTGAAACTATAAAGTTCTTAGGAAGAAGTCTTTGAGATTTAGATCCACACGTGTATTTCTAAAAGCCATACAAAGTGGAAACGAGGAGAAGTTGATAAACCATACAACTAAAATGTTTTGCTCTTCCAGGCATACTGTTAAGAGAACACAAAGACAGCTCCAACTGGGAGGGACATTGGAGCATGTATTCCACCCGAAAGGTTTATATCTTAACTTTATGATGAACACGTGGAACTAAATACCAGGAAGATGGAAAATGTGACTTTATCAGTATAGCCAGATTTGTTTATTTGTTTGTTTATTTTTGAGGCAGAGTCTCACTATTTGTCCCTGGTTATCATGGTACCCATTATGTAGACCAGGCTGTCCTCACAGAGATCCTCCTGCCTCTGACTCCTGAGTGCTGGGATTAAGAGCATGAGCCACCACACCCTGAAAAGAAGTTCGGATGCCCCAATAAAGAAGATACAAAAATAGTCAACAAACACCACTCCCAGCGCTGCCTTTGAGAGAGTGTCATCTTAGAACTACAGTGAGAAATCACGACGTGTCAGAATGGCTGACGTTTAAACCGTGACCATCACGAACATGACTATGGAGTGGAGAAAGTCTGCACCCCCAGGGGGATGTTCAGTTTAGAAATCCACACAGTCACTTCCTGGAAAGGTAAGCACAGCTGTAATACAGCCACTTTAGTTCTGGGCATTTTCTGAAGAGGCACAAACACTTGTCAGTGAAGGGTACAGCAACTTAGTTATTACTGAAACTGGAAACTTGCACAAAATATTCCTTGTTTAAAAAATGATTTTGCCATAGAATGAGTAGATGTCAAGGATTTTAGAAAGTGCATGTGGAGGAAGGATGATTAGAAAGGAGAGCAATTGAAGCTGGGGGTGGGAATATACATTGCATTGATTGAGAGGATGGCTTGGGGGTCTTATCTATATATAAACACTCAGAAAGTTGTGTTTTTAAAAGTTCAATTTGGCCAGGTGGTGGTGGCACACACCTTTAATCCCAGCACTCGGAAGGCAGAGGCAGGCAGATCTCTGTGAGTTCGAGGCCAGCCTGGGCTACAGAGTGAGTTCCAGGACAGGCACCAAAACTACACAGAGAAACCCTGTCTCGAAAAACCAAAAAAAAAAAAAAAGTTTAATTTGTTGTATATGAAGCTTACTTCAACAAAGGTCAAAGAAAACACACAAATTGCCGATGCTTTCCTGTTAATTATAGAATAAAAGGAACACTTGAAAGCAAGTATTCAAGGCAAAACTCTCCACAATATCACCCTATAGACATTTCCACACTCAATTCCCACTGGAATCTTTCCACTCCAGCCTAGAGTTCTACTGGTCCACCTCCTCCTGCCATCATATGTGGCCCTCCTGCCTGCTCTAAACTCCTTCTGTTTCTTCTTTGTTGTCTGTGGTACACCTGTTTACTTCTGTCCAGTTATCAACATAACTGCAGTTTTGTTCAAGACATTAAATGCCTCACAACAGAAACCCCTGCACTATGGGCAGGGTGTAAAATAGTGCAATCATTTTGAAGAGTCTGGTATCTTCTCCCTTGCTGTTGTGGAGGTACATGCTGCTGCTGCTGCTGCTGATGATGATGATGATGATGATATTTCTCCTCCTCCTCCTCTCCTCCTTCTCCTCCTCCTCCTTCTCCTCCTCCTCCTTCTCCTTCTCTTCCTTTCCTTTTCTCCTTTTCTTTTCCTGCCTTAAATGGGACTATAATGCCTAGTGGGGCAATAAGCCACCTTACGACCAGATCACAAGAGCCATATGCCATGGAAAGTGGAGGAAGGGGCTCAGAGAAGCCTGGTAGCTGATGACACCATTAAGGAGGGGTGACAGTCCTTTTCTTTTTTCATGAGAAAGATAGACAGCATTATTAGAGAAAAATCTTAGTTGGGGGTCATTTCACAAAATTTACTGAAATGAGAAAAGACTGTGACATATAGGTGAGTAGTCCAGACCAAAGCTGGTTCCAAATGCCCATCCCATCCTTGTGCAGATCTTATTTACAGCCATCAGTGAGAAAGTGACATACAGAAGCAAGTTGGACATTGTTGATTAGCAGCTGGCAGCCTGTGATTGGTCGCAACTCAGTTGCTTGGTTCTCAGGGCATATCTTCTTTTAGCTAGGTTACACACCTTTCAGATGGATGGGCATTGTTTGGGCCCATGCTTTATAACCCAAGCACAGAGACAGTAGATGTTCCAAGTGACTCCGTTTGTGTGACTGCCACCCAAACACTTCCGGATGCATCGCTCTCGAAATCTGCTGTCCCCACCTAGGACACTCTCCCTCTCCGTCTGTGACACTTTATGTGTACCCTTGCTTTACAAGTCACACCAGGCACTCTGTACTGTGACTGATGAGTCATGGGCTTGACTTCCCTGCCTGGCTGGCAGTGCCTGGCCTCTCCTGCTGCTCTTACCTCTGGCTCAGAGGCTGAGCTCAAGCAGAGTGTCAAAGGCTGGACATGGATGAGGTGGTAAGGAGAAGGGCTCCATGGTCAGCCTTCTTGCCTCAACCTCTCACGTGTTAGCTAATAGCAGGCACTCAGCCCTATGACTGCTTTATCCCATTTTATGGGTTTGATATTAATCTTTACCTTCGAAGGTGATTCTGCTATTGAATAAAATAATCCATGAAATTGATCATTCCAATATTAACTGCCCCATCACTCAATGATGATCACGTACAAATGCCTATCTTCCTTCCTTGTTACCTCCTACCCACAGGGGCACTTTCCTACTCAGAAGTCACGGGGTAGAGGAAGTAGTTCCGGCAACTTAAGCCCCGCCCCTTTACATAAGGTGCAATTACACAGGGTGGGAATGGAATGCACAATGGCAATAAAATGGGTCTAGAAGAGGCCTTTTCTTCTTCACTTGTCCTTACCCTGAGCTGAGCAGATGCTTCCAGAGCTAAGAAAACTAAGTTTCAAACTCCTTAGAAGAATGGAAGTACGGGTTTCTTTTCACTTCCAAGGCAGGGATCAATGACCAGGGATGATACGGCCTCGTCCACAGTCAGGTCGTTCTTGCAGGCTTGGTGCTAGTTCAGGATTTTGTTCCAAGTGGTTTTGTAGTCAGGTCTCAAAAGTTGGCCTGGTGATGTTTTCACCCTGACTGCACAGTTTCAGGCCAGCTCTCATGTCATGGGCCTCGACATCCTTACATCTATACCATGGGAATACCGCCATGTTCTTTCTGGCTTTGCTTTGAGACTTTGGCCCTCCCTTACTGATGCCCCTTTCCGGGGCAGATCTCTGGGTCTTGCTGCTAAACTGGGCATTCCCTGTTGGTAGTTTCTTCAGGATTCCTGCTGAGTTAGTTTTGCCCTTCCCAGAACTTTGTTGAATGATCTAATTTGAAAGACATTTGGTTCCAGAAAAGGTGGAATCAAACATAGGATGGATGGGTTCAGTTACCATCTAATTATTTATTTATCCCACCTCTCTTTACGGGGCCCCTACTCCATGGGCAGGCACTGTCTGACTCGGTTCCTATTGTAATAACTTCTAGTTTTGAAGGTCACACACCTAGTTTTTTAATCACACACCTACCTTTGAGGAGGAAAACCTTTGACTTCTCTAAAATCGGGCCGACAAAAGCAGTGTGCCAGCTTTACAGCACCGTGAAGAAGCCTTTTCAGCCAGGTTCGGCCCAAATTTGCTTACATATGTTCCCCACTCAACCAAGCATGTAAAGCATGTTTTCTCCTGGCTTTCCTATATGATACAGTCCCGTATATTATATTACACTTATAAAAGACCACGAAGCCCGTTACGAATTAAAAGATAATTAGTGGTTCAACACACACAAGACATTAAGCCCAAAGTGTCAAAAATGTCATGAAAGACCATAAATCATGGTCTGCTTGCATTGATCCCTTACAGAGTTAGTTTTTAAATCATCTCTTTAACACCTTGTAAATGTACAAACAGCTACAGACCCAAGGGAAACTTTAATATGTTTTTCATACATATTTTAATTTCATCTCAAAGTGCTAGCTGCATAAAAATTAAGTCAAACTCACAAAAACTCATTGATTTCCACAGGATAAAACCCATCTGTCCAAACTAATTGAGAGGCTTTCCGAAGCCGTGAAGTTGGTCCCGCAACACTGAGGCCATTATGGGCGCCCCGCACTGGAGGGACTCTTGTGTCATTTTAAGAAGGCAATTTTGCTATATTTACTGTATTTAAATACAGTGCTACTCTGGGGGAACAAAAGACTCCCTGTGTAACTGTACTGAAAGTAAACCAGAAGCTGTGAAAAGAGAGATCTGTGCTGCTGTGATTAATGCACCTTTCTGCCAAAGAGACTCCTTAACCAAGCTCATTTAATACAAAGTAAACCAATCTTGCTCTTGGATTTGATCCTCTGCGCAAACCCCCTAGATAAGGCTCTCACCGTGAATAGCTTTTCATTCTAAACAAAGGATGTTTTGATAGAAAGGTCGCTGCTAAAGCCCTTTATATTGTGATACAGGGAAGGGAAATAACATATTAACGGCCACCCATGCCACCGTGGCCCCGGGCTTGGGAAGAGCAGAGCCCATTCGGAAGTTGGAGAAGCCTTGGTCTGCTTTCAAAATTCTTCCCCAAAAGACACTCGCTTTTATTAAGTGGAATGAACTGGGGCAACCACTATGCATCTTCAAGAAACTGAATGAGCTTGTGTTTGTCTCCACCCTGCAGCTCAGCACTAGGTACATCACGTGAGACTAATCGGCGTTCAAAGTGGAACTGTCATGGTGGAGACTAATGGTCCACATGTGCTCTTGAGTATGACAAATAAGCTGAAGTCACCTCTACAGTGGGATGCACAACACCAGGGGTTTCCAAACTGCAGCAGGCTGCACTCGCCAGACTTCTGTCACCACAGCAAACTACCAAGAAACCTAACTCACAGAAAAGGTTTATGGTGACTTTTAGTTTTAGACTCCATGTCCATAATCAGGTGGAGCCACTGCTTTTAGGCCTGCTGTTGGGTGTAGAATGGCAAAGAAACCTCCTGGCAAGGGTGTGAAGGAAAGACCAAAGGTTTGGGTGTTCCTGAACCAGCAGTCTAAGGACCTCCCACCAGCTGCCACTTCCAAACAGCATGTCCCAGGAGACCAGGACTTCATCAAACGGGCCTTTAGAGTCATTCAACATCCAAATTCTAGCAGCCTTTCCAACTGCTTTGGTAAGTTCAGGGGCGCCTCTGTTCAAGGCTTTGAATTTTCCCAGAAGGCTGAGTGGGTGGTGTAAGCCAGCCTCTTTCTATCTCACCCCTCTTACTTTATTTTTCTTTCTCTACTTGGTGAGGAAGATTTTATAATAACCCAGCTCTGGAAGTGGAAAGTTTTAATATCTCATGGTAAAAAGGATTTCCTTTAGCGGAAACATCCTATTTCTTTAGGAAATTCCTGTTCGTTATGGGAAAGACAGTAAGGGTGAAGTGAATTCTGGGACAATGTACCCGTTTGCGGAACTCACTTTTTCTGTATCTTTCTTGAGTAGACATTAGCTTCTAGAAGTTCAGAGACCTGGTTGATGTGCAAGTCTAATGTTAGTCCTTTTCACGGAGCATGAGAGAGATAGAAACCAGGGTACAACTGGGCTGCAGGTGGACTTTTTGGCATCTCTGGCCAGAATGACAGCTTCCGACCTTTGTTTGGCCCTTCTGAGACACTGACCATCTGACTCAGGCTGACAAGCAAAGGATAGTTTTGGACTTACCTTCCTAAGATGTGCACAGAACGCTTGGGATGGCTCTCCGCCATGTCTTCTCCACCGTGTCTTCCGGGAGGAGGGAGTGGGAGGGAGGATGATAAGAGTAGTCAAGCATTCTCAACAATCCAGATCAGGATTCAGTGTTTCCTGGAAGGCTGGCTGGCTCCATAGCACCCCCTGCTGGTAGGGTACCCTGTGATGTCCACCCCAAAAAGCATTAGGAAGCAGAAGTGACTTAAGTCCATTCTAGAGAACAATTGGATCACTCATCAACCCTTCAGGAAAGGATAAACTTGGTCTCCATCTTACAGAAGAGGTTCAGTGAAGTCCAAGACCCGAGCCAAGCTATTTACCCATGTGCACCAGGAACAGGGAAACCCAGTCTGCATGGCTCTAGTGTATGCTTAACTAGCTTGGTTTTCCTGCCTTTACATTTTATGAGTCAGTTAGCGAACAATAAATCCCCACTGACATGGCGCTACATGTGGAGAAGAAAGACTTTGCCTTGAATGGCACCATGGGCCTCTTCACAGTCTGTAGGGCACCAGAAAAATGGGAGCAGTCATAGGCTAGAGTGATCTGGCTTGGCCAAGAACTTAGCAAGGTAGAGCAGGAAGCAATATAAACCAACAGAAACACTTGCAAATAGCTAAGTTTGGTACAGCTGACTGAACAGAAAGAACCTCATCCAGCCAGCTTATTGGTCCCGAGGACCCATGTTACCCTGTATTCTTTAGTTTGTATGAATACCAACTTGGATGCACACTAATTGTAAACAAGAATGTAATGATTTTCTGTTTACTATTGGAAAAGTCAAATATTATACAGAATTTAAAAAGAGAAATCTTTTCCAGCTATACACCTGGTAATATGCAAAAAATTAAAACAAAAAAAAAAGAGAGAAAAACAAAGACCAGCTAAAGGAACCAAACTGAGAGTTCTCAAAAGAAGAAATGCAAATGGCCACTCAACATTTTCAAATGTGTTCCACATCCTTAGTCATAAGAGAAATTCAACTCCCACCTCCTTTGAGGCCATCGCAGTCAGAATGGCTGTCATCAAGAAAACAAATGTCAGCAAAGGCAGAGGACTGTTCCATGGCTTTACCTGAGTGCCATTACAGGCTGTTCTCTGGATGGCGGGATGGTGTCCTGTCCAGACCCTGCCTTTCTCTTTCCTATCTCTCTCCTTTCCTGCCTGCCTCTAAGCTGCCTTGCCATAGGCCAAAGCAATTTATTTATTAACCAATGGGAACAATATACATTCACAGCGTACAGCAAGACATCCCCCAGCAGAGGACGGGTTAGGGAAAGCGGGGAGCGGATGCCCTGCTGATGGAGTATAACCTGGTACACCCAAGGTGGAACCTCAGTGTGAAGAGATTTCCAAAGCCTAAAAGCAGAATGACTGCCATAAGACTCAATCATACCACTCCTGGGCATAGACCCAACCGACACCGCTTCCTACCCCAGTGCTACTCACCCATATTCATTGCTGCTCTGGTCACCATAGGAACGAAAATGAATCAACCTAGATGTCCATCAACTAGTGAATAGATAATGAAAATGTGGTATATATTACATAAAAGAATTATAGTCCTTCATAAAGAAAACTGAAAGTATTAAATTTGTAGGGAAAAAAAGACAAAACTGGGAAATACTGTATTAAGTGACACAAGCCAGGCACAAAAAGATATACACTGTACATTCTTGCTCATATCCACACCATAGTGGTTAACTTTTCCCTGGAAACACACAAGGAAGCCTCCAAGTGATACGGAACATAGGCAATTTGCCCCTACACATTCCAAATCAAGTTTAAACATAGTAGAAAAAAAATCAAACCCTGAAATCTCAGAAGCTAAAATTAACACAAGTTCACTTTTCTCAAAAGGTATTTGTAGAGATATTATCAGATGGCATGGTGGCTTTATGAACATTTGAAGGTTGTGTTTGAGGGGCCTTTATGGATATTTCTACCACATTCCCACCCATATCTCACTGGCCTGGATTTGGTCACCTGCAATGCCCTCACTCAGCTATAAATATGAACAGGAAAGTCATGTTTGTGGCTAACTAAAATTAAGCTGTGAAAAAAGACAAGAATTTCCAATGGTTACCCAGCAAGGCTCTTCCTCCCTATCCTCTAACAATGACAATGCCAACAGGAAAATGAGAAAATGTGTTTGAAAACAAAATTTTCCTTTCTTTTTAAAGTTAATTTTATTTTGACAACTTCATACATATATAGTACATTCTGTGTACTCTCACATCCAGCCTCTGTCATCTCCCTCTCAGCCCTTTACCCCCTCCTTACAAGACCTTCCCACAGTCATGTTTGTGTGTGTGTGTGTGTGTGTGTGTGTGTGTGTGTGTGTGTGTGTGTGTGACATTTGAGGTTTGTTAACATGAAATTAAGCTAAGACTTGTGTTAACAGCTAACATAAAATTTGGATATTTGCTTTTCTGGTTTTGTGGATTCTCCAGGATATGCACTCACATCTGAAGATTTGGAGGTAGAAACCACAAATGAGAGGGAACATGTGATGTTTGTCTCTCTGGGTCTGGATTGCCTCAAAAGAGACTATGGTGTGGAGACTAAGCTGCAAAGAGGGAAATTGCCTGGATACAGATGATAGGAAGTGGAAATGGGAAGAATGGTGGGGGGCTTCAGTTGGGAGAGGGAGATGTGGAAGAGGAAGAGAGAGAAGACAGATAAAACTTAACATGAAGGATGCTTGAAAAACAACACAGGGATTCATATTATTTTGTATTTACCTAAAATTACACACACACACACACACACCTCTTCTTAATGTAGTTACACTGTGGTGATATATTGTGTTCCCCAAAATATTGTGTACCATAATAAAGCTTATCTGAGGATCAAAGGAAAAAGCCAGCCACTATATTAAATATAGAAGTCAGGCAATGGTAGCACACGCCTTTAATCCTAGCATTTGGGAGGTAGAGTTCATCCAGATTTCTGTGAGTTCAAGGCCACACTGGGAACAAAGACAGACATGATGGTACAGCCTTGAATTCTAACACTAGTTGATCATAAAGGTCTGGAGGTCTGTACAGACAGACAGGAAATGACAGAGCTTGGCAGGAAGAGGAAGTGATATAGCTGGGCAGAGAGAGGAAGTGAGATTGCAGGGACAGAAAGGTATATAGGTGTGGGTATACAGGAAGTAGTTCTCTTTGAAGACTGAGGTGTCGGTGAGGTAAAGTTGGCTGTGGCTTGTCCTATTCCTCTGATCTCTCAGTTTTAATCCCAATGTCTGGCTCCAGGTTTTTATTAATAAGACAGTTTAGCAATTAGTCTTATATTACACCACTTGAGATGATAATGCTCCTCCCCACAAGGACCATAAATTATCTAACAAAAAAAAAAAACCAGTACCAGACATAAGAAAACACCTTTGGAGTTATTGGTCAGGGGAGTCCAAGAGACTCCAAAAGCATAATGGCTATTTCTGTTATCCTTCATTGCCTCCAAGACATTGAAGGTAAGTACCTATTGCCTAAGACACCATGAACCTCGGACACAGGATTCAGAGGATTGGAGCTGGATATGACATTTTAGAGCCTCTATTTCTGAGGACTAGCTTTCATAGTATCAGAGGAGGGTATGTGAGCTGCCAAGAGAGGAAAGCAATCAAAAGTTCTACCAAGCTCTGATGACTATGAACCAAGACAATGACCAACACAGCAGCATATCCCTAAAGAAATGTAATAATGGCATATATCTTGATGGTAACCAACAGATGTCTAATTGGACTTACAGCCCATTCACCAGGAGGAAATCATGCCTGGTACTTGAAACCTAGCCAACTACTGGTGGCCAGTAAGGTCATGGAACTTGGAGGAGAATCTACTACTGCCACTATATTAAATAAATATAATTCCTAACTGCATTCCAAATACCTATAATTAACACACACAGATAGTGTAGCAAGATCATTCCTCATCAAAGAAGTTTTTTTGTTTGTTTGTTTTTGTTGTTGTTTTGCAGGAGACCATTACAGAAAACCACAATGGATCAAAATGCAGAGAACAAGTGATTTGGGGGGTGTGGCCTGAGTGAATACATTTACCAAACAACCCCAGCATCTCAGGGTTTGGGAATAGTGCAAAAGAGGGGGTGGAAAAATCTTAAGAGGGAGGATCAAGAAGTCTGCTACGAGACTGTCTCTTCTAGATACGACAGTGAAGTTACACCCTTGAAATCTCAACAGTACAGCTGCCTAAATAAGATCTGGTCAATCCCAACACCATTTGACACCCCCACCTAGGTGGGGAAAATCTTGAGGGCCCCCATCCTGAGGTGAAGAGCAACAAGTAATTAATGATTGCTGAGAGAGAGAGAGAATGTCTTCACCAGGCAGGAACCTCCAAGTTGATTATCCAAGTGGTCAGCCCTAGAAACAGAAGCACAGGAGTAACACCAAGCGGGCTCAGAAGGCTGTATTTATATATTTGGTGCAGCCCTAGCTAGCTTAGAACTCACTCTGTAGACCAGGCTGGCCTCAAATTCAGAGATCTCCCTGCCTCTGCCTCCTGAGTGCTGGGATTAAAGGTGTGCACCACCACAACCCACATATATTTAATAATTTTAAATATGAGAGAAAATGAATTTGAAAGGGAGTGAGAAAGGCATGGAGGGGTTGGAGGAAAGAGAGGGAAGGAGAGAAATGAGGTAAAATTTTAATTACACACATTTTTTAAAGAAAAATAAATAAAAATTGGATGTTTAAAGAAGAGAAAAATTGGAACTTTTACAAAATGTTCAGAGATTCCATGTTACTATTATACTTTCCATATATATATATATATATATATATATATATATATATATATATATGAAACATATATGCACATACACTTCAGTTTTAAAATAACCTCTAAAGGTTCAGAACAAATCATATCTAAGAGTTCCTATTTAAATCTGGCAGGCAATAGACTGAGTTACATGATGAGTGTATGACTCAACACTTGGAGGAAACCGACGATTTTTAATGCAGTTCATTGTACATCTAGTTCATCTTGTGTCGAATCTCCCCCTCATATTATAATAATCTACCCTGTCATTAGAAAACAAATCATTCAGGTGATAACATTATCTTATTTTCCAGAGGCAAATATAACAAGCTATTTTCATAACATGAACAGTATAGTCATTTATATTATTATGTATATTATTCTTCCATAATGGCACACAGTTCCTTCCTCTAGTTCTTCAAATTTTCAAGTTTTAGTGTTATTCTAGAATATAATTTTTAAACATTTTCAGGTTTGAATCCCCCCAAAATTTTTTTTTCAAAAAGAAAAAATTTCATGTCCTGAGAAGAAGGGAGACCAAAATGAAATAAAATTATCAGAGAGGCGCTATGTACTCAGAGACCTGTATTTTTCTCTTTTAAATAATTTCTAAGGAAGTGGTAGTCCCTGGAAACAGCCTGGCTATGAATTGTGGGAAGGAACAGGTTGTCAGAAGACTTCTCATTGGCTGTGAGTGATGTCATGGCTGCTGCCAGGATGCCCATAATGCTTAGTTAATACATTGCATCTAGTGGTTCTCCTGATTTTTATGTATACATTTCATTATGTAACTGCAATAAAAATCGTGCAAGCATCAAGTTTCTGGGTAATTACTGTGCTTTTCAAACCCCTTGGGATCAGAGGTACACTGTGTACAAAGTTAGGAAAACATTTGTAGGCAAAAGAATTCCTGCCGTCTGTAAATCTCAGTTGAGGTCAGTGATGTAAGAAGTAAATCAGACCTAGGATCATCAGTGGCTTAGTCAGAACCATACCAGGGGAGGGAAGACAGGCGTGGTTTTGAAGATGATCCCCTAGGCCTGAGCAGTCCAAAGCAAAGAGTGAGCGTTTGAGAGCCTGGAACTGCTATGTAGTCTAGCCTCGTGTGGATGGAGTGCCACAGTCAGGGGGATGGAGTCTCTGTGGATGTGGACATTCACCTTTGCCCACCTTTCCAGTGTTTAGATTCTGAGATGTCATAGTTGAGGATTTCTATGTGCTCTAACACTTTCCCAGCCCAATCCAGCATTGCTCTGTTTCCTCTTTCTTACTGCTGGCTCCTTGACTTCTGGGAAGCAAATTCCTAAACTCTAGGTCTCCACACTCTCTGCAGTTGCTCCCAGATTTCCCCCACCCCCTCAGTTGGTTGTTTGATCCTTCTATGTGTGAAGTTGCTCAGGAAAAGGCATTTAACATCTAAGGCCCATTCCACTGCTTTTTCTTCAAAACGGTGTCCTAAAGCATCATTTGTTTTTTCTTCATGAGAAAGAGGAAATGGCATTTTATCAAAGGTAAATAGGCTCACTCTGATGGGTTGGGGTTCTGTTCACCACCAAGAGCCCATGTAGTTTGATTAGGTACTAAACTTGGCACAGGGAATCCTTCATTCATCCCATCAGCCAAGTCACACCAGGGGGCTCAACTTCTGGGAAGCTAACAACCTACACTTTCCTCCTGAAGACTGTGGGCAGCTTATCTATTTGATCCCAACTTCAGTAAATAGGAATCAACTCTTCATCAAATCTGACCAGAAGTACCTCAGATTCAGAACCTACTGATTGTCCATCTAAACCTGAATTCAGGAAGGGTTTTATATGTTATTCTAGTGGCTGAAGTCTTATTGTTAGAAAAAAATGAATAAAAACATATTCCATATTGCACACATATGGTACCAGTTGAACTGTTAAGTAGATGAACTTTGGTTGTTTTAGGAACTAAAGTGTAAATAAAATTGGCATAAAATTTACATTTGTCTGTAGCTTTGCCTATTAATATTGCAATGTATAGGCCACTAACAGGCAATATATAGTCTCCAAACGATGAGTCCTTGGCTTGCAAACCTCCCCATGAACTCGCTTCTGTTTTTAACCTGCACCTATGAATCATGTGAAAGTCACTGATAGTTGTCTTTCATCCCCAGACCCCAACAAAACAGACAGCAACTGCACCATCCTGGGCCACCCTGCCACCTGGTGACTGAGACAGGGACAGACTTCCAACTGCCTTCTCCTCCTGTTCTGTTCTTACAATGATCGCTGGCATCCTTGAAGGAGTGTTTCCATGTCCCCTGAGGATCCCCACATCCCATATCTGCATTATATAAAATGGCAGTAATCCTTGCATATAACGAATGGAGAATCGAATGCACGTGGCCTGAAAATAAATGAGAGGGAACCACATAGGGAGGAAGAACATGAAATGAAAGAAAGCAAGGAATAGAAAGGAAGAAAGGTAGGAAGGGAGGGAGAGGGAGGAAGGAAGTGAGGGAGGAAAGAAGGAAAGAAGGAAGTGAACATGTGCACATCCTTCTATAGCCTTGAAATCATCCTCCAATTGCATGTAAACTTAATTCAATGTAAACTTTATAGATTGATAAGTTATTGTTATACTTTATCTTAGTGACTATTGACATAAGTGATTTTTATTTACATACAGCCCCCAGGCAGGCAGTTTGAATGAGAGAAATGTTTGAGAATATATATGTGTGTGTGTTATCTTTGTTAAATCAAAGTAAGATCATCATTAACATAAAATTCTGCAATGTGACTGAACCTGAGGAGGAAAGGGGTGAAACCATATAGAGACCCAGAGGAGCAGCCAAGTACATCTGCTAGATCTGAGATGCCTGAATTCTTTCCGTTTTAATCCATTATTATTTAAAATGTATATATTTATTGTGAACATACATTTTATATGAAGATGATATCTTTAAGAGAACAAAGAGTCCCTTAGAAAGTGGTAGGAAAGCAGTCTAGCTAGGAGCATCAGGAAAACCTCCTGATGAGCTCCTGAGAACCAGGGACCTCAACGGCATCTAAGGACACTTCCAAGGAAGGTCTGTACCCCGATCTTACCAAGAACTGGGAAGAACCTGAGGTGGTAGGGTGAAGTGGGTGGTGGCTTACAAGCTGGAGAGAAGGTCTGTGCAGCTTCGAGTAAAGAGATCGAGATGAGATTCAGACAGAAAGAAGAGGCAATGACGATTTGCACCAGCTGGTTTCTAGGCCTTCTGCATAGCTACCATAGCATGATTTATTTCTGTGGAACTTTTTCCTTAGAATGGGTGCATTTGCGACGATCTTTCTGAATGTTGACTGGACATCTGAAGCCTTACTTACCCCCTCCACTGAGAAAAGGGCTTGGCTAGATATCAAATTGTTGGTTACAAAGGATTTTGCTTTGATTTTTTTTTTAAATACAAGTTTCTATTTTCTAGTATGCATCATCACTGATGAAAGACATTACAAAATTCAGGTTTTTGTAGATAACCTAGAGTCATGCTGCCCCCACTTAAGTGAGATTTTAAGATTTTCTACTTATTCTTAAACTTCAAGGATATCCTAGAGGGTTTTAAGTTTGTTAATAAAAAAAAAAAATTGAGTGTTCTTCCATAAACGTATACCACATGCATACAGTACCAAGGCCAGAAAATGCGTCAGATCCCCTGCACCAGGAGGTACAGATAGTTGTCAGCCACCATGTAGGTTCTGGGAACCGAACCCAGGTCCTCTGCAAGAACAGCAAGTCCACTTAACCTCTGAGCCACGCCTCCCACTCTATTTTTCACTTACTTCTATTGATCTATGTTTACCAGTGATGTGCCTGGCTGCGAGACTTCACTGCTGGGCTGTGTGGAAGACTCTGCCTTCTCTTCAGCTCTAAGTTTTCACAGAGAATTTTCCTCCTGAGGTCCGTATTTGTAGGGTGCTGAATACTTGAATAACAGCCTACTTCTCACAAGTCTTTTTCTCACATTTTCAGCGCTGATAGCTCTCAGCCGCTAACAGCATTCTTTCTTTCTATTCTCTTCTTGTTTTTTTTTTTTTTCTGACTTGACTCTTTATTGCCATTACATGAGCCATTGAAGTGGGAGAAGGAGGTCAGAAGCATGCTCAGTATGTCATCTTGAGATTTTCATGAAGTATATTTTGTGGTTAGTAATCTTAAAGTCAAGCTGAGTGTGATTTATAATGTTACTTAACCCATGTGTTTTTTCCGGTAAGAAAATTAAGACACAAGCAAAAAAGATAGTTGGGGAGTCATGGTGTGCTGTTTTAACACTTGAAAATTTCCACAGGTGTTATTATTCTGTATTATTATTCTTGCAGGTCTGATTTTCCATCTACTGAGCCTGCCTTCAGGCTCAATTGCAGCTATGCGTAGCATTGCTTCCCCTGACTAGTGAGGGCATTTTCCAAGGTCACCCCTAAAGCTAATGTATGTATGAACCTCTGAGATACTGCCTGTCATTTGAAAGCTGAGATTACTCATAGAAGAGAAGGCAACTTAGAAGCAGATTTTTTTTCTTTTTTAAGTAGTATTGTTTTTGAAATAGAAGTATAAAATTCAGGTCGATTCAAAAGCGGATCTTACATGATGCCAACTTTATATCCATGGTTTAGAGCTTCCTTCTGTTTGAGACCAGACTTCATCCCTTATCCTCAATGTATTAGTTGGTGGATTACGAGAGTCTGGCTGCTGATTCGGGCTTTTCTAACATCCAGCTTCTTTTCTTCACACACACACACACACACACACACACACACACACACACACACACACAATATTAAGGCAAGTTTCCCAGAGTGTCAATCAATAAAGCAGATAAAACATCTCTGAAAATGTCGGTAGGTGGGGGAAAGTGTGTTTAGCTGGGCTCTCATGTGGAAAGAGGCATATGAATATGTTGGAAAGTCCCTTGCAAGATGTGGGGGAGGGAGGGAGACTCCTGTAGGACAGGACAGAGCAACTAGGACAATCCTTGGAGGTGGGGTCCTACTGACTCAAGTGTTTCTTAGTTCATCGTCCCACTATCGGCAGAAGGAACTCCTACTCTAATAACACCCAATACTGCACTGCTGGACTGGCAATATGTTGTACACACACACCCCCAAACTTGGGGACACCACATGCCATACAAGGTCACATGATGACTGCACTGGAGCAGGGTGAAGCTGCAGGGCTTCCCAAATTTCGTCCTGACTCCTGCAAAGGAGTAAAATCCATTCATCTGAACAATTTCCCAGGCTGTGGGGAGGGGTGAAGCTTCTTAGGCTGAGGGCTTGTGGGCACAGTTCATTCAGCTGGGGGTGGAGCATCGCCGGCACAAGTCAGGGGAATTTACAGTTCTCCCTCAGTAACTGGAGGGTTCGCAGGCACCAGAGCGGATGTCAGAATGCTAGGTTCGAGGCTACAGTTGCTGTGTATATTGTTATGGACTGAGTTACCTGCCCACAAACTTCATATGCTGAATCGCAAGCCCACAAAGCGATGGTACTCCTGATAAACCTGGTCTGCTCCCCTTTTTTTGTTTCTCTCTGTGTCTCTGAGGTGTGGTGCGAGGGGTGTTATTTGGATTACAGTCCACCAACTGAAGAAATTCAGGGTAGGAACTCAAGGTAGGAGGCAGGAACTGAAGCAGAAACCGTGGAAGAAGGCTCCTTATTGGCTTGCTCGCCATGACTTGCTCAGCTTGAGGTTTTTTTAAAACCCGGGACCACCTGCCCAGGGCTGGCAACACCCACAGTGGGCTGGGCCCTCCCACGTCAGTGACTAACCAAGGAAATGTACCACAGGCTTGCCTACACGCCAATCTGATGGCGGCGTTTTCTCAGTTGAGGGGCTGCCGTCCCACGGGATTCTGCTCATGTCAAACTGACAGGAACGAAGGAGCACAGGCCTGACACACATTCTTCCGTCATTGTCGTCCGGTCCTCTTGTTCTAGACTGGAGGCTTCCGGCTGTGACTTAAATAAACACTTTCTCTTTGTAAGTTAATCGTATCCAGTATTTCATCACAGTAACACAAAGCTAATACGCCATATTAAATAAAAATTGGTTTAAGTACCAAACTCTTAGCTGCTGACAGGCCTTCTCGTCTCCATCTGGCCTCTACACACTCTTATTATTTACACATTAAATTGTATTCTCGCTCCAATTTTCAAGAGTAAAGAACAGATTAAAGTTCAACTTGAGAATGTTTTCTTAAAAAAAAAAAAAAAAACTACCAACAATGAAAATGTCCCATTCTCAAGCCCACTCACTCTTCAGCTAGCTAAAACAGAACCCTTCTCGCTATTAGAATGACAGGAGGTAACGACAAGAGGCTCCCTCAGTTTCCCCAGTGGTCAAGTAAGAGGACAGTAGTGACAGATGCTCTGTACATTCTCCTTCCGCTGTGATAGTTCCTGGCTCTAGACAATAATTGTTTAGGTCCTATAGGGCTTACCGAATTCCATTTACTAATAGTATGATTTGTAATTTTGAATAAGATACAGTAGCAATTAGTCAAATCTGAGTTCATGGAGACAGCTTCTCTATGAAGCACCCCTCTGGCTATAATTTCCATATGCATATTTACCTCGATTACTTCTCCCTGTAATACTAATTTTAACAACCTTATTGAGCACATCATGCTTTTAAAATGTCAGGAGAGAACTAAATAGAGTCAAGGGTCAAAAGCCAGATCTGCTTCTGTATAAAATTACAAGTTAATTACTAGCTGCATCCAGGGGCCAGGCCAATTTTAATTTGGGACTCATTAGACTGACTACTTAGAATCTATGTTTTAACTATAGCATTAGGGAGTCACTGATGTCCCTTCTCTACCTCTGAACAGAAATGCTATACATCATGGCTTTCCCAGACTCTCTCCTAGCTGCTTGCTGCTCAAACTGAAATCTTACTCACTGACTTGTTTGCTACAGTCTTCATAAAATTTAATGTGCCTTTTTAAAATGCCCCTTAGCAAATGCATTTAGGAAAGAGTCCACAGGAACAAGCTTCCTTGCTCATGCTAAAGGACCCAACATGTGGCAACACAGATTTAGTTTTGACATTAATTTAACATAACAGTAGAAGCCCCGATAACCCTGGTGGCACAGCACACATCAGCAAGGTACCCCAGGAAATGCCTGGAAATAAGGAAATGGAGTTCTGCAGGGATTCAAAGAAAATAGCAATCAATATTGAACATGGCAAGAAAGGATCACTCCTGAAGCATGTTCTGTAGACCACTAATGCTATAGTTAGAGGAGTTGGTTGCTAGAGAGAAAGCATATCATCTAATAAGTTGGAGAGCATGTATTCAAATAATATATCATAGAGAAGATTCCTGCTGAGATGGACTCTTCAGAGCTTACGACACACTGATCATCTCCGAGAGGAGGAAAAGGTTTGTTCAAGGAGAAAGTTGATATGATTTCCTTGCAGAACTAATTTTTGGTTTTAAAAAACAAAAACTTAAACAAAAGTATTGACATAGAGCAGTCAGTCTTCTGGTAACATGACTAAGAAAAGGTTTTCTCCTTCATGCAAAGGAAACTATAAAGAAATCACAACAACGTGATGTGTGCCCACTTAACCTCTGTGAGAAGCAGAAGTAGATTGGTCCAAGTATTTAGGGAATATGGGGTTACACAGTGTGGGGTGACTTCTTATGCCCCCACATCCCACTTACCTGCCTGCCTCTGTATGAAAAGTACCTCTTATCCTGGCTTACTTTTAGAAATGGCTCATCAATAGTGCAGAATTAATTGGGTATACACACACACACACACACACACACACACACACACACACACACACACACACTATTGTATTGTTTTCAGGATTCATAGTTGTATTTTTGCCTTGGCTTGGAGGAGTCCTGCTTAGTGGTAACATTGAAGCTTGGTGCGAGTCCATGAATCTCCTTCAACAAGCTTCTCTGAGCAGAATCCTGTAATTGTATCTGAATGGGGAAATAGATGTGCTATAGGATGGTCTTTCAGTATGCTGTGAATATGTGTTGCTCCTATTGGTTAATAAATAAAGCTGCTTTGGCCTATGGTAACGCAGGATAAGAGCCAGGCGGGAAATCCAAGCAAAGATACAGGGAGAAGAAATGTGGGGTCAGAGGACATGTTGCGAGCTGTAGGGAGAGCAAGATGTAATAGAACACAGGTAAAGTCACAAGACAAATGGCCATACATAAATAGAAATGTATGTTAGATGTTAGAGCTAGCTAGCAATAAGCCTGAGCCATAGACCAAACAGCTTGTAATTAATGTTAAGCCTCTGAATGATTACTTTATAAAAGGGCTGCCACTTGGGCAGGACCGGATGGGAGGGAGAAACTTCATTCTACATAGATGGGTCTTTTTGGAGGCTGGATGTCCCTGGGGGAGCCCCAGCATCCTCACAATAGTTATATACTGATGATTTCAGGCCAAATAAAGGTTTATTAATCCCTACTGAGACTCGTAACTCTGCAGAGCAGCCTAGATGCTCAGGAAGGCGGCTCTCTGTAGACCTCTATACATAAAAGTCTGCATTGGAAACAAAATAAGATGGGCCTTCCTAGATGTCTTTTAAACCGAAGTCGCATAAGTTAGATGAATCCATTTGCAAAAGGCTGAATATCACCTTTAGGCATGGGTTAAGAGGTAGGAGCAGCTCAGCACCGAGAGCTAAGTCAAAGTGTCCCATAAGGAACTCAGTGAAGCGGATCGTGTATACGGAGATGCAGATGGCAAAAGGACAGTGTCAGGAGGGCCCCATGCCTCGGCTCTGCTGTCCTCCACCTTGCACACAGATGCCTCATTGGACCCCATGAGGAGGATTAGCACCCCCTTCCCTGAGCTATATTGTGTTATACTTTGGGGAGTTCTGGATTTGCCAAGATCTGATTCCTGCTACCAAAGTTCCTGAGTCTGAATCTCTTTTTCCAAGAAAATCTTTTATCCCAGAGTTTCCTCTATGCTAACTTTCAGTTTTGAGAAAGTAAACAACAAGGCTTCGTAAGAACTATTGAAGACAACACACAGCCTCCTTAGCAGTCAGCCACTCACACTGTGGAGCATTAACATGAGACTTGCTCAGATCAGGCAACTGCTGCTGTTACATAAGATCTAATGAAGTACACATGGTCCTTACAGACTGTCCCTTCTGGGGGATGATTGCCAAAAGTCATTCATGGGGAGAACATTCATTTCTCTTATTCCGAAGCACCTTCTGGAAAGTTTCATCACATCAGTTAAATTCTTTTTTTCTCATTGTTGTTTTTTTTTTTTTTTTTTTTTTTTTTTTTTTTTTTTTTTTTTTTTTTTTTTCGAGACAGGGTTTCTCTGTGTAGTTTTGCGCCTTTCCTGGAACTCACTTTGGAGGCCAGGCTGGCCTCGAACTCACAGAGATCCGCCTGCCTCTGCCTCCCGAGTGCTGGGATTAAAGGCGTGAGCCACCACCGCCCGGCGTTGTTTTGTTTTTACAGTTGCATCTGATGCATGTATAGCCACACAATTAGAATCATATCCAGGGCCTAGAGAGATAGCTCGGTCACTGGAACTCTTCCACAGGACTTGGGTTCAATTCTCAGCACCATTTTGTTCCTCATAACCATTTCTAACTCTAGCTCCAGGGGTCCCAATGTCCTCCTCTGGCCTCCAAGGGGACTGCATGCACATGATGCACAGATATACATGCCCGTAAAACACCCATATACATAGAAAATAATAATCAAAAAGAAAACTTTTTTAAAAAAAAATCATGGCCAACAAAAGGGGCATTCTACGAGTTCGGTGTGAACTCTGTGGTAGAGCACTTGCTTTGCAAGCATCAGGCCCTGGGTTTAATTCCCAGCACTGGAAAAATAGGTGGGAAGCCTATCTAGAATTCTGCAAGGAGGCGGGCTTCGTGGATTCACCTGAGTATTCCTGCTCTCAGGAAAGGCAAATCAGGAAGAATGTTAGCTTGCAGACTACATAACTGCCTTGTTTGAAAGGATAAAGGAAGACGTGGGAGAGATGGGTCAACAAACAGACATGGAAACTTGTCCATCTGACATGAATTTCAAACACCCAGGTGAAGTCACTATGGAGATGTTAAAAATCTAACTAGTGCCCTACAGAGGAAGGCTGCCGATTCAACCAAGATCAGCCCACACTTTACTTACTTACTCCCGCAAAGTTTCCAAAATCAACCCCCAACTGTCCCACCTTCCCTGTGGCTATAACTTTACAGATGTTCTAGCTCTCAGCCACCAGCAAGGCCCTTAGACTCTCTGTTGCTATCACAAATACTTGAGACACACTGACTTAGTAAAGAAAGAGGTTCATCAGTAGTTTTGGAGGCTGAAGGTAGAATCATCAAGGCACAGGCTGAGCCAGGGCTTCCCTGGAGCTGCATCACCTCATCGTGGATTGCAGTGGTGGGAACACGTATGTGAATAATCACATAGAACTGGAAGAAAGGAAGAGTCTGGGTGGAGCAGGCTTAGGCCTAGGTAACAAATAAGTAAAATCTCCTGTGAGTAATACTTTGATCCTTTTTGAAGGTAATATTCCCACCTCCCCTCAGAGAACCAAAGACCTACCCCTAGTCACTGTCTCCTAAGGGTTCCATGCCACCTTCAAACACTGTCATTTAGGGACCTAGCTCCTAATACATGAGCCTCGTAGGGGTGAGGGTGGGGTGAATCATAATGTATAAACTATGGTCATGATGTTGTGGCCGCTCCCTGGTTCAGGCTTCCAGGGCGAGCGGTTCTCCTGTAGCCCTGTGGCGTTAACAAAACGTAGGGAGTCTCCATCTGTTGCCGCCATCGTCTCCGATATCCTGGCTCCAGCAAAGGGAATTGCTTGTGGGGTATGCTGAGGAGCTGTATAATCAAAAATCAATGATCCAAACGGAGGTCTGTTGTTCTACAGCTCAGCTGGTGTAATATTACAATGCCAATCCTAATGGAGTTACATAGAATCCATCAAAATACCAGGATGCAGGGGTCAATGAGAACGGCAATGCCTCACTTCCCGGCAATTACCACTTATTACTGGGGCAGAGCTTTCCCCCTGCTATTCAGCTTACTTCAATAAATAATACTGCGCAGCCCTGCAGGGCAGTCAGGGGAGCATTGTTCCACAGTTGCAGCTTCACAGTCAGATCAATATCTCGTTCTTTTGAGATACAGGTGAGAACCCCTGAATGGGGCCATAGAGGAGATCACCTCTGCTGAAGTTCTCGCAATTATGTATTGTAGCCTCTTTTCATCTTTGGTATCAACAGGGATATCAAGGAGGTTCCTGTCTTCCAAACATTTCTGACATTTGCACCCACTGAGAACAGCCATGGATTCCCTTAAAAGAAAAAATAAAATGCGTCCCCAAACTTCACTTCGTATGATCCTGCCTCAGTGATGCCTGCTCACCTTACTTGTTTCTCTGGGTTCATACACAGATTTTCCCACCCTTGGTTTTAAAGGGAAAATGTGAGTGAGTGAGATTTCATAATTTTAAGAGGTGGCTGTGGAAGGAAGTGATGTAATGCTGGGCCCCCTGCATCTCTCACCCGGTTCTGTCATTAACTCCCTCTCTCAGGTGGTCAGTCTTTCTTTCCGCCTAATTACAGTGAAGATTGGATTAGAAGCATAGCTATAAACTGGTGGTTGAGCCACACAACACAGAGATACTTGTAGTCGTTGTTGTAGCGTTATTAACAGTATCACTTTGATGTCTGGAACCAGTGTGCACTTTTCATTCTACCGTGGCTACCAGCAATTCCTGTTGAGTATCCTAGGCCTACTCCCATCATTTCCATTTTATAATCAGTTCCTGCAGTTTGTCTCTGTATTCTAGCCTCCAGATAGTTCTGGTGAACAATTTGTAATAATACTGGTTGAACATCCTTACTCCCAAAACGCATGATCTAAAGTAGTCCAGAACCTGAAACTTACTGAACGCTCATCCAACCGCACCTCCAAGTTGAAAAGCCCACACCCAATCCCGTGTGACAGGTCACAGTCGTAATGCAGGCCCACTAAAGACACTGTCTGAAATTACTTTTAGCCTGTGTGTATAAGGTATTGATCAAACAATCATGCATTTCATGCTTAGATTTGGGTCCACTTCCAAAGATCTATCATTGTATATAAGCAACTATTACAAATCCAAAGCTATCTAAGATACAAAACGCTCATGATGGTCCCAAGGAATTTCTGAACAAGAAAAGCAGCCAATAAGGACCCCAGAGCTCTCAACCATTTTCTCTGTGCAGCAAGCATTGCTCCAACAATTTCACTTCTACCATATTCTCCTAATTTCATGTTAGCAACAACTTGGACACTGTGGTTTGGATGAGGGTGGGCTCAAAGATCCATATGGAAAAGCTAGGGTCCCAAAGTGCTGGTACTGGGGGTGTTCTGAACAGACAGGCAGAACATAGTAGGATATCCTTCTGTTGGTGAGTTTGTGCCCTTAAAGGTTTCTTCGCTTCTGTCCCTTGCTGACACCATCACTCCCATGCTTCCAGGTTCTAGATGTGACCACTGTCCCTGACACATTCTATTACCATTGATGTGTGGTGATTCCTATGAGACAGAAAGTGGTGTGCTAAGGAAGGGGGTAAACCCAAGTCTAGAGACTTACTGGAGAAGTTTTAGAGGCTTAGTGGGTAATAGAGGATCGGGTCTCTCTGCCACCTCTGGCTGAATCTTTTGGGGACTTGGAAACCAGCATGGACTGGAGTTTTGTCTTTCTCCCCCTTTTCTTTTCCGTGAGTGGAGGAGCCCAGCCAGCACAGCAGGGATGGAGCCATGCACAGGTACAGATGTGGCCTTCAGTCTGTTCCTCCTTCTTCTGCACAGGCCGCTTCATCCGTAGGGAGAAAGCAGGACCAGGGAGTCAAGAAGAACACGGATGAACTCTGGAGCCAGGTTGAGCAGCTGCCATGATCTGGGGCTCTGCCTTCATTCTCCGTGTCTTAGTTTTCTTATCTGTGAAATGAGCAAAGAGCAGTTATATTGTGGGTTCAGCGTGAAGTGGTCACCAGTTTCTCACTTAGTAACTATTTATGTTCCATTCACAAAGGCTGTTGTGTTACTGATACTAGGATACACTTATTGGGTAGTTGATTAATGTATATTTTTATATTTATATTATATGTTTATATTATATTACATGTATGTTTATATAATATATATCAGTATATATGTATATACTAAAATATATAAAGTGCGTGTTTACGGTTCCAGATCAAGTCCTGAGAAAACACTAAATTGTCCAATTCTGAATTTAGTTCATTGCGTTCTGCTGTCTGTTCATTTTGTCCAGTGAAAGGGACAGTTACATCTCACCGTAATTTTCTAGACATGGTGTCAAGGGGCCACCTTTCAGTCCCCCCATTCATGACCTAATCAGCACAATCCCTAGCTATGTTCCTCCATTCCTCATTCCTGGGGCCATGGCCAGATCGTACTTCCGTTCTGATGCCCATGGCCCCAAGTGCTATAACAGAAAAGTGGCTATTTGACCACACTACTAAAATCCAAGCACCTAAGGCACAATCCTTTTTCTTTGAACCCATAATACGGCCTTTACACCATCAATATTTTGGACCAGATCCTTTTCGGTTGTCATGGTGACTGTCTTGAGCATTGTAAGATAATTACCAAATCCTTGACCACTCTTCACCCTCTAGCAACCTTCTGTTGTGGCAATAAACATGTCTTCAGAATGCCCTTTGTGGGGCAAAATTCATCCCCAGTTGTTAACCAGACCTAGTGAAACTCTTTGCTCAGAGAAAGAAAAATTCACCTGATTTCATAAGACAATAGTAAGCTTTCCCCAATTTTAAGTGACTAGACATTTGCTTTCTAGACATTTCTGAAATTGGATTTTATTTTCCTTAATAAGTGAATTGATCATCTGGGCTTTGAGACGTGGCTTCTGGTAGTGAAATAGAAAAGTCAGGAAGCATCTTCTGTGTACCAGGGTGCTGAGGGTCCCCAGGGGGTTGCACACACAGCTGATCTGCCTTATAGCCTGCATGAACTTACAGCCTGTTTTGAGAGATCTGGTGGTGGGAACATAAGAAAAACATGTATCCTTCCACTCCATTGTCATTTTATACCAGAGGAAACCAGTGGGGATAAAGCAGGAGCCCACTGACCATACACATCCCATGTCACAGAGGTCTTGACCAAAGTAAATCCTCTCCACAGCAGGCATGCCTAGATAAAGAACATATGTGATAGCATTCTGCTTCCTTCTAGGGCACACCATGTCCTGAATAGGAGATGCTTACACATGCAAACACAAACTCATTATCTTCTTCCAGATTGAGTCAGTGGCCAAATACAGAGCTATAAATTGCCTGGTTTACCTTCGCCTTGGAAGGTGTGGCGAGAGATTACCCGTCTCAGTTCCATTTTAGCTCGATCAGAGCATTGGAGAAACACAAGAATTCACCCACTCCACTGGATGTGCACACTTCATAAATTCCATAGTTGACATTTGTACTTCCCTTTTTGTATGCAGTATGTCTTCAGCAGTGCTAATTACATGACTTATGATAATGGTCTCCTAGTTTGAGTTCTGATTTTGAATGCAATATAGACCAGTCTGAAGCAGGGTACCCCAGCAAAAGCCTTGACAGCCACACATCAAAGTGTTTCCTGAAGCCCAAATAAGGAGCAAGTCTGAGAAACTCAAAATGGAGGAAGTATTACACATAGGATCATTTTAACCTGTAAAGCTAAGCCAAGAAAGAAAAATGCACGTGAAGAAGCCTCTAGAACCCTATCTAGGATTAGATACAGTGCAATTCTTTCAGCTTCACCTTAAACATCTCTTCCCTGTGGCCCTTCCATAACTGTACCAGCATCCTCCCTCTCCACCACACACCTCTGCTCTTCTGTTGCCCTGTGGTATCTACATATCTGCAGGGGATTCCAACACCCTGGGCAAATGTCTGGAACCATAGAGAGCACCAAGCCCTGTGTGTATTATGACTTTCCTATAGGTGCATAGCCATGGTGAAATTTAATTTATAAATTAGACATGGTGGATGATTAATAACTAAAAGTAAAATAGAAAATTATAGGAAACTACCCCAACAAAATGGTGTCTTTGTGTGTTGTACTCTCTGGGACTGTGTGGTAGCATGATATCTACATACTGAAATGAACTGAGGTGGAAGGCATTGGCGCTGTGATGTGGTATCAGGCTGCACACTGTATGAGGGTCACATAAACACAAGCAATGTGATGTCATACAATCAGTCTGGCATCAGACATGACCTTTATGTGACTGACAGGCAGGTGATATATGTGGTCTGCATACCCTAAACAAAAGAATGGTTTACATTCCTGGTAGGGAGCCATATGAGGAGGCATCCTGCCACTCCAGATGAACATTTTTAGCATTATGAGCTGTTAATTTCTGTAATTTTTTACTGAATATTTTCAGATAACAGTGATCACAGATAACTGAAACTGAAAAGCCAAGGCATGAGCCGTGGGGTGGGGTGGGGGGAGTACTATCTAATGTCTTATCAGTATGTCATTCATTTTAACATTTGTCTTCCCTGGGTCTGCTTTGCTCCTATGCATATAGTACAGTGAAGAAACCTAAAAGACCACTCACTGGCACTTTCAATAAGTGGCCAGCTAGGGTAATTACTAGGTGAGTGGACTTTGTCATGCTGACCTGTCCACTTCCCTAGTAATGACAAAGTAGAATAGCATTTGTTGACTAGAAAGACCTAGGTATACGTTCTGATGAACCTAAGTAGCTCATCTCTGGGCTCCAGTCTCCCCATTTGTAGAACACAGAGGATGACGTGATGTCATGAGGGCGTTCATGAGATAGCTAGGGAAAGGGTGTTGGAGAGACCTGTTAGCATATCCTCATCAGGGCTTGGAAAGGCTAACACCACCCTGTGCTGGAGCCACCCCACCTCCCCCCTTTACTCCCATCCTCCACTGTAGCAGGAATCTTAAAAGGTCTTACTAATAAAATCAAACCTGAAGCCAGGTATTGGGGTGAATGCTGAAAGATCAGAGAAGCAGAAAAAACCACAGCCACCTCACCTTCCCAGTTCCTCAGCTGATCCTGTTTCCTCAGACTGGAAGTTTCTGAGTCCTCATCCAAATGGATCTCAGCTGAACTGTGCTGCTCAAAGCCTAAAAGCTTAACCAGCCTAGTTCCAGGTCCTCATGCCTTATATACCTTTCTGCTTTCTGCCATCACTTCCTGGGATTAAAGGCTCTTGTTGCCACACCTGGCTGTTTCCAGTGTGGCCTTGAACTCACAGAGATCCAGGCGGATCTCTGCCCTGGAATGCTAGGATTAAAAGTGTGAGTGCCACCATTTTCTGGCCTCTATATCTAGTGGCTGTTCTGTTCTCTGACCCCAGAAAAGTTTATTAGGGTGCATAATATTTGGGGGAACATAATATCACCACATTTCCCCTTTTTTGTCTAGAATTTAAAAAAGCTTATAACTAATACAAGAAAAACTATATCCAATAAGCATATACAATATATACGGTAAAGAATTACATTAATGATATCTAGTCCATTAACATTTGACAGATTCAGATGAAAAAAATCCATTATATATATTAACAATGTCCAGTCCAGTAACATTTGATAAACTCAGACAAAAAATTTTCATTACTTATCCTATGTAAAACAAGTAGTTCCTTTTTAAAAGTAGATTTAATAATCTCCATTTTTATCTTATTATATCCATATTCTTTTTTCATTTCATAATAGATTCAATAATCTACCTTTTGTCATTTTTATATCTTCCCCCTTTTTTTATAGTAGATTCAATGTTCTACCCATTTATCTTATTATTTCTTTATCTTTTTCTCAGACTAGATTCAATAATCTACCTCGGATCTATATTCTCTTTTTTCTTTTCTTTTTCTTTTTTTTTAAAACAAAAACCCTGAATCTAATCTCCTCATTTTTCCTGACCATTAACAATTAACAACTCGTAACCAACCATCATAAACAATGACAATATCCACAACTCATTAAACAACCAAAAATATCCCATCCCACCTCTTGGAAATGTGGGCATCGTTTTCTTAAAATTACTTCCTGCTTTCTGGGGGTGGAAACATCTTTAAGGAATCCTGAAAAGAAAATTTGGGGGTTAATTGTCAAGTCTTGTATCATTTGTTCAGTCTCTGCATATTGGGAAAGTGCAGGGCTGGTCACAAGTCCTTGCTCAAGTAGTTTGTCAGGCTGGATCATCTCAGCTAGCCATCTCAAAATTGTCCTGAGCAGTTTGTAGTTCAAAGTCGATTTTTCGTGGTGTTAATCAGCTTAATGGCTTTATCATAGTTCGTGTGGAATCATCGTTGTGGGGGCCCATCATCCTTTTGAAGATTTCAAAGTTGCTGTTAGGCGTGATCATGGTTCCTGTAGATTTTTTTTTTTTTTTTTTTTTTTTTTTTTTGGTGCCTCCTCTGTGGTTTGGAATAATCACAGTCTGACAAATGTCTGTCTCTCGGAACCATGAACATTCTTCCCTAGAAGAGAAAATCTTCACAGCAATTTCTCCCCACCATTTGTCTTGCCAAACTTTTCCAAACTGACCTTTGCCGATGCTTTCTTGTAACACGATGGTCCTGGCAATTCTTCTCTGAACCAGCAGCAGTAAACCCTTCGTCCCAGGTATCAGCATCACTGCAGTCACCAACATGATTAGAAGCAGCCAGCAACTCAGAGCAGCAGCCTCTGCCTCCATGGTCCCACCACCACCTTTTTTTGGCTGGGCCCTGACCATAGCTTCTCTTTAGCAAGCCTCTTTCAGTAAATCCGAACAGCATGCGCCACCACAACCGGCAATGTGTAGCTCAGGTCTCAGCTGGGGCCCGCAAGGCCACAGGCAAGCGGCTTTTTTGAGAATTGGTACCACAAACGTTGGGTGCCAGATGTAGCATGAATCTTAGAAGGTCTTATTAATGAAAATCAAACCTGAAGCCAGGTATTGGGGTGAATGCTGAAAGATCAGAGAAGCAGAACAAACCACAGCCACCTCACCTTGCCAATTCCTCAGCTGATCCTGTTTCCTCAGACTGGAAGCTTCTGAGTCCTCATCCAAATGGATCTCAGCTGAACTGTGCTGCTCAAAGCCTAAAAGCTTAACCAGCCTAGTTCCAGGTCCTCATGCCTTATATACCTTTCTGCTTTCTGCCATCACTTTCTGGGATTAAAAGTTCTTGTTACCACACCTGGCTGTTTCCAGTGTGGCCTTGAACTCACAGAGATCCAGGTGGATCTCTGCTTCTCGAATGCTAGGATTAATGGTGTGTGTGTCACCATTTTCTGGCCTCCGTATCTAGTGGCTGTTCTGTTCTCTGACCCCAGATAAGTTTATTAGGGTGCACAATATTTTGGGGAACACAATATCCCCACACTCCACACTCCCACTCACCACCCTTCACCAATGTTAGAAGGTTGGCTTCATCTCTTCATTTTTGAAATGGTGACTGAATTACTTCTGTCACTGGACAAGCAGGAAGCATGCACGGGAAAAGGTTTAGAGAAGAAACACAGATGTGCACATAATCTTTGGTGTAAAGTTTGTTGTAGTTGAGACAACTGCTCAGAGGGACCAACGGAAGCTGAAGATCAGTGTCTGAGCCAGCAACTGACTCAAGAAGGCTAGAGAAAGCCGAGTCATTGCCTGAGAGAAGTGCCAGGATTTACTTGTTTTTACCGGACACAGAGAGAAATGAGGGCCTGGACAAGAGTGTGTGGCCTCTAATGCAACAAGGAGTGTCTCCCGTGAGTAACCCTTAGTACTCCAGGAGCTGGCTTCCCATCCTTTCTCACGGATGGCCTATGGGATTGTTCTGTGTGGATGATAGCTAACAAGTCCTGACTAAATGCACCATACAAAGGTCAAATATGGGATGCATTGGCTCAGAGAACTTGGGTGCCAGAAGTAAAGGTCAAGACTTTCATAGAGAAATCCAGACTTGCTACAGTGCCCTTGTGATGTCTCTCTCGGCCCTGCTGTCCTCTGAGCTGGCTGCATCCTCTTTGCCACACAAAGTGGCCAAGAGCTGCTCTTCATTATAAACCCTTCTCCAGAAGGACAGTCACACCTGCACAAAGCTGCTCCCCAACTTGTCCTGCACCTTCAATGCTAACAGTGTCCTCAAGTCCTGCTGCAGTCCCACCCTCAGAGCATACATCTGATAAGGGCGGTAGGTGGATGGTGTTCTTTAAGTTATTCTAGAGAGGCAGGAAGCACAGGCTACCCTTCACAGCATCTTACCCTCTTCAAGATAAGTGAGACCTCTCGGGTCTAGCTTGATCATAGTCCCTAATTCTCCACTCCACTGATGAAGGTGTGTCCCAGTAATTTCTCCTAATGAGAAGCCCGCATCTCTGAAACATCTTCTCTCCCGGTAGCTATCCTGGTGGTCCTCTGACACAGAGCTCTGCCAGGGCCAAGGACACAGTACCCCCATCTGATGGTGCCCCAGAGCCATACGATAAAAATCTAATTTGGAAGCTTGTAGTCTTGCTGGTTCTGGAGCTAATTCACATGCTGCTTTTAAAGGCAGATATATCTATTGTGGCCAGTGTCACAAACGGTACTGAAAAGTCTTAACACCTTTTAAAACTCAGCTCACTTTTGATGCTGTAAGAAAGACAGAGCCAATAAATAAGAAGTTGAATCTGTTTGTGGTCCATTTTGCTAATGTATATTAAATATCACCTACAATTTGAACTTACCTCATAAAATGTTTACATGCCATTAAATACTCCTAACATCCCTTGTGTAAATTAAGCAGACTGTGATGTTCCTCATTCCAAGGAGCAACATTACTTAAAGCTGTAAAATACTTTCACGCAATAAATCAAATAGTTTGCTCCTTAAAAGCAGGATTATAAATATGAAAGGCAACAATGCTGACCCCCCAATGTCTGTACTTGAAATACTTAGAGAAAATTAGAAGAGAAAGAAATCATGTGATTTGGATGTTCAATTCATCTGATCACTGTGCGCTGGGCATCTGTGTTCCTGGAAAATGTTTTCTGCAAGTAAGCTTTCCAAAACACACAACTATTCTTTATGTAAAAGGGACAAGTCCACAGGAACCCATTCATCCAGGGCCTGCCATCTCAGCTGGCAACTTCGCCAGCACCTAAGTGGTCTTCTCGGTTGGAAGAATTCTATAAAGAGCTTCCTGGTTGAGAAGTGCTTAGAAGTCTCACTTGCACCCCATGTGCCTTCCACACTGTTGCTTTTTATAAAACCTCTTCCTCCTCCCTCGGCTGAGCCATCAATGGGCTGTTTTCTTGCAAGTGCTCCAAGTTTAATGGAGCTTAAGTGAGACACAGACCATTAACGCAGTATCAATATTTATTTTTGGTTGCCACAGAAACAGATAGCAGACGGTGGGTGACTTCTCTCCCCATCTGAGCCAAAGGTTCTTTTGCAGACTAATATTCTGTTTAGTTCCTTAGGGGTGAAAGGGGGGTTCCTATGGGGGTTCATAAACCATCATTTATTTAATAAACACAATCATATAGATGAGGAGGGACTTAGCTGGTCCAGACACTGTGTGTGTGCACACATGCACATGTAAACATATGTTAGTGCATGCACACAAAAGGATATACAGCTCAGTTTATGTGACTCTCAGACCTCTCTCCGTTCCTATCTTCCAACCTGGTCCCTCTAGCCCCTTTGTTGCCAGACAAAAGCTTCCCCAGCTCCACCTATCCTGTTCCGGGGGTTCCGCTTTCTGATCTGTTCAGCAGGGTTGAGGCTCCATGGAAGTGCATGCCCCACTTGTTAATTGTGTTTGCCTTTGCAACAACACTGTGGATGGCTATGGAGCAAAGGCCACCGGGTTCTGTCTTGAATTCATCCACCAGAGGCACTCACGGCGTGACTGTTTTCCACAGACCTCTGCTCTATTCTCCGTGGCTAGACATGCCGCCCCTTCTCCAGGTTGAAGGCTTGCTCTAACTCGGAAAGTGCCTCAGAACCGAGAGGCAGTACCAAATGGGAGTCTAGTTGTTGACTCAGAAATTAACCTTAGATTTGTATATCGTTCTTTGGCATCTAAAATTTTTCCCAACAGAAATAAAGACTCCAGTTCCACGGTCTCGGCAATGCCTTTGAATTACGGGGTGTCGTAGGGGCGTGGTTCTGAGTCCTCAGCTGGTTACACAGTCTGTGTCAAGCCACAGCATGAGTGGCTTCAGTGTCCTCTTTGCCCAAAGCCTCTGGAATTCTGACCTCTCTCTGGTTTGCAATGCCATCTCTAATCTAACCATTAGTTCACTGGGTTTCCTTTTCCTTCCAAGGTTCTTTGTTTTCTTCACTGAGCTGTGTTTCTGCCCACCCCCCCCAGGGGCCCACCCACTCTGTTTTCATGTGTTTCCACACAGTCCTAAGTGACTGGATAGCTTGTCAATCCACAAGCTTGAACTCCGTATTCCAGTTGTGATATTCTCTTTCGAGTTGTATTTCTTTCCTGCTGCTTCATTTAACTCACCACAAATGAACACTGCCTGTCTATTAGTTAATAATTTAGTAGCCCTGACGTCAGTTCCAGCATAGTTGGGCTCTGGGCTTCAAGTATAACTAAACAAAAATCAAGGCACCAGTCAAGCTGAGACTCCATTCTCTGACTTTTCAAAGCAACCCAGGTGCAAGCTCACTGGGGTTGCTGTAGGAATCCGGCTCCCAGAGATTGAAGGACTGAGGTCCCACTTGTGTGTTCTCTCTCATGTGACTACCTCCATCTGCCAAGTTAGCAGCAACATAATGAGTCCTTGCCTTCAGACCTCTCTCATTTACCCTTCTATTGCCAGCTGGAGCATGATCTCTGCGCTTCAACTCACAAGACTGGGCCTAGCCCATTCAAGGAACCGCCTCCCCCTCAAGCTAGCTGACTGGGGAACTTGTATGACATTTGAGAATTCACTTCACCTCAATATCTAAGTCAAAGCTGATTAGATAAGCAGGAAATGGGATGTTTTTAAGGCCTTGGAATTCAAGGATTTTTTTCTATTTTTTTTTTTTTCTCTTCATGATACAGGATTGCATAAGCTCCTTTGCGAGCAAATATAGAATGTACTTAGAACATATTCCTTCCATACCCAAATGCCCTCTTCTTTCTTGTCCCTGAGATAGGGATCTTGAAGAGCATTCCTGGTAGCTTAGGATTTTGTCCACCACACAGTGTTGGACTAGGACAAGATAAAACTGGACTAGTTACCCCCAAACCAGAATGAGCACCCTTGCCTTTCTGATTGCAGAGGGCACTTCAAAGAGAGAGAGAGACTTAGAGGCACACAAATCCAGGTTTCCCTTATGGGCTAATTCCAGGCAGGTTAGATACTCAGCCTGTCTATCAAAGCTTTCAGGATAAACAGTTGATGAGCACAAAAATATTGTCACGCGCACGCGCGCATACACACACACACACACACACACACACACACACACACACGGCACAACCACATCTCCCTTACTGTAATGAGCCTATGGTTTAGCAGGAGTCAGAATCACATAGAATGTCATGCTGGGACCACTGGGGTTTCTGATTGAGGAGGTTTGGGGGGATGGGGCTTAAGGATCTCCCAAGTGCTGCAGATGTTGAAGGTCCAAGAACAGGACTTTGAGAAGCAACGTGAACTTTTCCCATCAGAAACATCACTGTATTCTGTCACTATATGAATTCATGCTGTATTTAGAGATTTTTATACACACACAAATGCTGTGTTTGGATATTAAGGGATATTTTTGTATATGTTGGTGCGTTGTATACATCTATTTATAAAATACTTCGAAGAGATCCGGGCAGTGGGCTTTCCCCTGAGAATGTATGCTCCACCCTTGCTGAAGTCCATTCTGCTTTCAGACACTTTCTTTTAGTAAACTCAACTCTCGTCCTCTGCTGTCTCTTATGGATTTGCAGATTTCAGCATTTCTGCTGTCCCAGAAGACCTATAATGCCATAAGCCTGGCTCTGTTCTTACTCCTTTCACTTTCCTTTTAATGAGACCCTTAAACATTCTTTGTGGCTACAGTCTGCCAACCTTTTCCCTTCCATCTTCCCCGTGGATACACTTGGAAATTTCTCTGTAAAGTCCACGTTCAAAGACAATGAAATGGCCCAGCACATGGCTGAGTGGATGCTCTCCTGGCCAATAGTTTTCTATCTGCAAGAAGTAATGGATTTTAATCTTTTTTTTTTTTCTAGTTGGACTTAATAGCCAGATCTCTGTCAACAGAAAGACTAGGACAAACTGGTTCCAACACAAAAGGTCCAAGATAGCACTACCCTGTGCTGATGCGAATCAACAGGGCTTAGACTACGTCCTCAGACTCGTGGCTAACTCCCTTGCCAGCCTTTGGCTATTGAACCGTCTCTCACCAGACAACTCTCATGAAGCTCCAGTTGCATCCTGTGCTTAGTGATCCCGCAATGCAAGCCCTTCCCTTCCCTAACAGTCTTGAGTGAAACCAGAATTATGTTTCACTAGACAGACATGCATCATTACTTGACCACTGAACTAAGCTAGATGTCCTCTACGGACCTGTCATGGCCTGGGAAGTGACGTAATGCTTTGATCTAGCATGGGTTAGCCTCACTTGGAACCTACAGATGGAAATTGAGAGAGGGATGACTGCCCAGAGCAAGTGAAGGTGGTTACCAGAGTAAGTCAGAATGCCAAGCAGACAAAAAAGCCCAAGTGGTGTGGTGCACTTCCTACATAGGTTGCTGCAATGCCGTGCTCATAAAGGCCCTTTCTGACCTACTAGTCAGTGCAAGGTTTGGTGACAATAGGAAATGTGCTGACAGGCCTTGAGTGTGCACTGGATGTGGCCACACTTGCTGTGCTTGCCTCCACTGACAATGAAATACTCACTGCCCACCTCTGGAGAGATTGTCAGTTGTCTTCACTTTGCCTCTCAACTCTTGGCAAAATTTCCCAAATTGTCTCCCAAAAATCTTTTGTTCACTGTATTTATTCTTGTACTCACTTTTCCAAAGAATTCATTTATTTATTTGTATGTTTATGTTTGTATCTTCATGAGTTTATGTGTATGGCATGCTTAAGTGCCTAGAGAGGCAAGTAGAGGGCATCAGATATTCTGGGAGTATCAGTGACTTGAGCTGCCTGATGCCGGCGTTGAGAACTGAGTCAAAGTTCTCTGCAAGAGTGGTGAAGTTCTTTCAGGGTTTCTCTGTGTAGCCCTGGCTGTCCTGGAACTCGCTCTGTAGACCAGGCTGGCTTTGAACTCATGAAGATCTGCCTGCCTCTGCCTCCTGAGTGCTGGGATTAACGGCATGTGCCACCAGCACTGCACCACCAACCAGCAGCAGTAAAGTTCTTAAATGCTGAGCCATCTCTCCATCCCTTGCACCCATGTCTTAAAGCCATCCTCTTGAAGGTGTTGATATCTATGAAGCAAAGAGTGGCAGACCTGTGACCTGCCTACAGAAGTGGGGTTGGCATTACTAACAAGTTCAGCTCAGTGGAGGAACAGGATATGTGTCTTGAGACAAAGTTAAAGGTAAAGGAATACAAACCCCAAATACAACAGTTTCCATTGTCCCCTTGGGAACCAGGAAGAGGCAAAGGAATGTCACCACCCTGTGACGGTCCTCTGGACTTGAGTGACCAGCAGTCCTCCCTGTAATTTGATACTGGCAAGAATTATGCCCCCATTGTTTCTGCAGGTACCACCTGAGCTTCAACTGACCTGTGGGATTTGGAATTTCTTGTGATTAAAAATGCACCTCAGATAGTACTCTGCTCGTGCCCCGGCTGCTGGCCTTCAAGTTATAAAAACACAGTGAGACAATGAAAAATCACTGAAGACACCAGGATGCGCATCTGAAGACACTGAGCATCAGGACCAGAGATAATCTGGAAGAAGTTAGCTCATTCCCAGGTTTCAGAAGACAATAACTGGAAGCAGCTAGATTTTTTTCAAAGAACCCCCAAAGAATATAGGATTGTGTCTGCTTGGTAAAGGTCAGGACACCACATAATTGTGTTCCGACTAAAAATTCACTTTCTATCCAGTCGTTATATAGAGAGGTTTTCATGTTAGCTTGTCTCATGTCACACTTACAGGGCACATGGACAGGGTTTGTTTGTTTTATTTAACTAGAGGAAAGTAGGCCCTGGAAAGCTTATTTGTCTTCACACTAGAGCTGCATTATCCAAACAGTAGCACCCAGACACATGGTGCTATTCAGCACTTGAATTACAGCCAGTGCAACTAGGGAACTGGAGAGAGAGAGAGAGAGAGAGAGAGAGAGAGAGAGAGAGAGAGAGAGAGAGAGAGAGGGATTTAACCCTGGTTCTTGTGCATGGTAGGCGAACATCATCCACAGATCTTTCTTATCTACCAGAGAACTCATTCATTTGTCTAAGCTGGCTTGGAACATCCTCAGCTTCCAGAGTAGCTGGGGTTGAATGCATCTGTTACTACATCCAGCTGATTCCTTAACTGCACTTGATTTTAACTAACAACTCTAAATGCAAAAGGAACCATGTGATTCATGACCACTCCAGTGGACCACTTGTGCTGAACATGAAGCCAGCAGCCTCTTGTAGCTGTACAGATTGGCCTGGGATAAGCTCACTCTGGGCCTTCCAAATGTCTGACTTGAGGATAGTTCCCTGTGTGTGGAAAAATTAGCTGGGCTTGACTTCAGCAGTGCATGAGATAAAACTCTAGGTTCATAACTCCATCAATGAAGCAGAGCAAAGGAGCTGAGGCTGCAGCCCCAATCATTCACCATAAAAGTCCTCACTGCCCATGAATCCCCTCAGCTGCTCAGATTTCCTCGGCCAGAGTTGATGATTCTAATTCCTTTCTCAATAATCCGTGTCCTCACAATCATAACACAGAACCCTTGGGGGCTTATTTCTTACTAACCTGGCACAGAAAAATCCATTCTGGGAGATACTCTTGATGAGAGGATGGAAAAGCCATTCTCCTAATTTGCTTTAGTGAAAGATACGAAGAGCCCTAGTTGTATGCCTTTATTACTGGTAATTGTTTCAGGACCGGCCTTGAGTGATGGTTGTAGAGGGGAGAAACTGTACACAGCCCTTTGGCAGCCAGGAGTGGGGGTCAGATGGGTGGAATGGAGCTTCACTTTCATCCAAAGAGATGAACGTGGGAGGGGAGAGGAGATCAGTCACCTCCGGTTAGTGACATCACTCAGATATCTCTGGTGAGGCCTGAGGACTTCTAACCAAAAGTATACAACAATAAGCAAGGATCACGATTCATAGAATCTTTGAGGGAGACAGAAGTAATTCTGATAATTCAAATAATTTGGATAATTCTGGATTCTGGTTGACTGATACCTTTTAGAGACTTCACCATTGTACTAAAAATTCTTTCAAGTGATGGGAAAATGTCTTTTGTATGAGTTAGGTTTTAAATGCATCCATAGTGGTACATTACCAATATTACTCATGTACATCCCTTAAATGATCCAAAGAGACTGAAATTTATGATTCTGTATTTATATCCCTGTACTATATATACATAGTATAATATGTATAGAAATAGTTTATGGATCCATGTTCATATATAAACACAGATGGACTATAGAAATTAAATTAGGACATTATAATGATTTTTCATTTTCTTTTTATCTCTCTTTTTAATTTTTTAAGCCTAATGGGTAGGGTTAGATAGGTGGTTCAGGGGTTTAGAGCACTTTTGATCTCATGGATGACCTGGGTTCAGTTCCCAGCTCTCCCACATGGCAGCTGGTGATCATCTATAATTCTAGTTCCAGAGGATCCAACACCTTCTTCTGGTCTCCATTTACACTGCACATAAGTGATGCAAAGACATACATGCAGTTTACAACACACACACACACACACACACACACACACACACACATAAATAAAAAATAAAATGAAATACTTTTTTTTATAAAAAGCCTAATGTGTGGAGATATACCCTAGTCTGTGTTCTTTACTCTGTGACTGATGTTCAGCTTCTACAATAGTCTGACGTTGGTCACCAGGTAATGCAGGAAAGGAGGTCTGGGATAAAGCCAGGTTTATTCAGTACAGTGCACTCATGATACAGAAAGGAATCATAATGCCCTGCTGATCCAGCTGTGGCCACCTTTTTGTTTCCAAGGGAAATGGGGAAGGTCTGAAGAAGGTCTCTAAGCCCTCCACAATCCTAGATGACAGTGATAATAAATGCGATTCTTCTGAAACTCCATTCTCAGCTCCTAGGACAAGAGAAGCACCCTGTCCCCAAGAAGAACTTATATAATTGGTGTAGCTTCCTGATGGACAACATGCTACTCTCCTAAAAAACAGAAGTGAAGAACAAGGAGCTGAGACAACACTGTGCATTTATCAAGAGCCGGGCACTGCTCTTCATAGTTTCTACACATTATCTCACTCATGGAGGACGAGTGCAGGAGCTCAACAGCTGGCCTGTGGCTCCTTGACCTTCATTGCAACCAATAAAGCAGACGTTTAGATTAGTAGGACAGCTGAACGGACATTGAAACAGTAAGAAATGAAGAGAAACTATGGGAAAGCGACTTTAAAAATGCATTCTGAAAATATCACCATTGCTCTGTTTTCTGTTGCTGTAACCAAACCCTCTGACCAAAAGCAACCAATGGAAGAAAAGAGTTTATTTCATCTTACACTTTCAAAACACAATCCAAAGCACAGGGAAATCAGGCAGAGACCCAGGGCAGGATCTGGAAGTAGCAGCCACAGAAGAACGTCACTTATCAGACCGACTTACTGGCTCAGCTCAGCTAGCTTTCTTATCCAGCCCAGACCCACCTGCCAAGGGATGCGCACACTGGGCTTAGCCCTCTGCCGTCAATCACCAATCAAGACAATTTCCTACAGACACACCCAAAGGTTAGTGTGATCTAGGCAATTCCTCAGTTGGGTTTCCCTCTTCCCTGGTGACTGTGTCAAGGCTGTGTCAAGTTAACGATAAAAACTAGCAAGCATAATCCCTCTGGCTGGGACTCTTGGATCTCAGCCTTATAATCCATGGAACAAGGTAAAGTGTATGTAATCAGCGCAGGAAATACTACCTAGAAATGCAAATAGTGTTTGTTATAACAGTAGCCATCTAAGGGTGTGCGCAGTGAAGGGAGGCATAGCCTCCTTCAGAAAGGAAATGAAAATGTCAACATATAAGGGAATTCTAGACTTCAACCAGTGCAGAGAAGGATTTGAAAAACATAACAAATGACATTTACTGTGGTCTTCTCTTATCTTGCCAACAGTAATTATGTGTGCAGAAGCTGAAGTTATGTGTGATCTAGTGAACACCCCCTGTATATCCTGCTCTGCCCTCAGACATGTCAATAGGTATTTGGGTAACAAATGAATGAGTGAGCCAATTAACTTCATGTGCATTTCCCAGGATGCTTTAAAAGGCTGAAGGAAGAAGGATAGACTTGAGAAGCTAAACCATGAAACTATGTAGTGACAGGCAGGAAAGAGAATGTGACAATGTGTGGACAGAAATGGATGCTCTGTGGGAAGAGTCCAGAAAGCTACAAGCTGATCAGCTTCATCTACCATATGAGAATCCTCCTCGAAGGTGAATTATTGGTACAGCCAACTTCATCACTTCCAGGGCTCAAAACCTCCTAGTGGGAGGGGCTATGTATTATTTAGTCATCCCTAAAGCAGTTAGGTACAGGGAGTCAAATTCCATTGCTGCTACATATAGTTCTATTTACCAAATACTAACTCTGACTCAAATATAGAAAGATCTTAATCGTATCCTCTGTGATGTGAGAAAAACAAGGTTCAAATTGATACTGCAACTACACACATAGGAAATGTCAGAATCATGGTGATCCCTGACAGGATATTCAGCCTGACTCAAAGCTGTCGCCCTAGAGCTGAACCTGTTTCCTGTCCTCATCCTCTTTCTTTTCCACACCCATGTGTCCTCAGAGAGAAGTGAGGATGTAATCTATCACTCATGTTTAAAGCTGCAGACAGAATGGCTTTAGCTTTAGAAGGGGTACAGCGAACTACTCTGAGGGAGGCAAGTCAACACAGGTACCAGATTAGTCTCTCAAACCTACCCAGCACCTCAGTGGAAAGGAACTTTCTTAGAGATCTTGGAGCTATAAAGGAGTAGTGAGCTTCCTTGGACTTGAGGCAGAAATCTTGACTGGGCACACAGGGAACAAAGCAACAGTCTTTGTCCTGTTGATCTGCCTATATTTTACCTGTAAGGCCACAGTCTCAAGAGAACATTCCACAAAGGCAACTCCAACTCTTTAACCCCTGGGCTCCATGCCAATCTCTCTTCTCTGCTCAGTGAGCTCTCTCTACCAGTGTAGACTTCACCCAAGGAAGACACTTCCATTCTCCATCTCATGGCATAGCCCCTTGAAGAACAGTGATAGGTGACATCTTCCGAGATTCAGAATGCCAAGGTTTTATTTAGCAGAGAGAAAAGGGGGGAGAGGGAGTGAGGAAAGGAAAAGGGGGGTCATCATGTTAATGAAGTTATCAGGGTCAGAGCAAAGCAAGGGAGTTTGGCTATGATTTTTTAAAAAAAGATTTCTACACTACTAAAAGATACAGAGGCTAGACTCTCCTTATTTGATGGAGTTTGTGGGTTCTCCCTGAAGTGCGGGTGAGATTCATTTTTTAATTCCATAACGTTTTCTGTAACTGACATGTGATTATAATACCGCAGTTCCCTTTAATGCAGTCTGTAAAAACACATTGATTTTATAGCTCCCCAAACCGATTACATTAATATCTGTGCATAATTAGTTTACACATTACTAAATTACTGACAGATTAAAAGTGAAATAGTGCAGTTCATACTCAGCAGCATAACTGCCAGAAAGGAAATTAATATGGATTCAAATGGTCCTCAGAGACCCACACTGAAATAGCAGAGATCTATAAAGACTGCTCGCATTAGGAAATTTCTATCAGCAACATGTTTGTGGTTGATGCTTTCCTAAGTCGGCTAATATGAGCTGAGCGGTGCAGGAAACAATATGTGAGCAACGCTTTGGCCCTTACATGCTCAAGACTGCTCTTATTAAAAAGCGAACTCTACGTTGTGGTTATTGATGTCCAGGAAAGGCAAGCTTTCATGTTGTAAATGAACACTGCCTTCCCTTGCTTGTCGTAATAACCTGAGCTCCCCGGCTGGAACTGTAGCATACACAAACCTAGCCTTCTCACGCAGTAGCACACATTTTATGGCCTCTCCAAACCCCAATAGAGGGTTTGTTTCTGGAGTGTCACTTTTATCCTGCATCTTACAACAGCCTGGCTGGTTGGGTGAGGATGGGGTGATAGGAAGGGAAAGCATGAATAAGTTAAGAGAAGAAGGATATACTACCTCTCACAGTTTCAAAGACTTTAGACCATCATTGATTTTAATCTGCATCGTGTGGGCCCATCATGGCTGTGGGAGCATGTTGCAGAGATGACTCACATCATAGTGTGCAGGAAGCGGAGAATGATGGGAAAGGAGGAGCTGGAAATTAAATGTCCTCAAGGACTACTCCCTCCAGGACCTACTTTCTCCATCTCAGTCCCATCTTTCAACGTGCCTAGACTGTTATGCCAAGATCACAGGGACCCCCAAAAGACCACCATGGAGACTGCATTCTGTATGTAAAAGCAAAGACCCTTTATTTTCAAGCTCAGAGCTTGGACTCTCTGTTTAATGCAGCAGTGAGAACAGAGAGACCAGAGCCCAGGCATGGTGGGGTTTTTTATCATAGCAGAGGTTGGGGTGAGGGGATGCCCAGGATTCAGGACCCTGATTGCTGACATTTGTCTAGGGGTACCAGGAATATTTGGAATGTCAGGTATTTCCTGTTAGATGCAGACCCCACCGATTGGGGGTCAGCTCATGGCTTTTCCTGGGTCCAGGTGTTGCCTGCCAGAAGCTGTGTCTGGGCCTCTAAGCCTGTCATAGCAGCTGTGTGGTCAAGCTGTTTTGGGGATCCCCCACAGAACCTCCAGAAATCATACCACTAGCTGGGCCAAGCATCCAACACATGAGCTTGTGGGGACATTTTTATAGTCACACCACAGCAAGTTGTGTGCCAATCCTTAGAACGTGCCTGTGGAAAGCTGGTACATAGGTTCGAACTTTAAAACATCTCCTCCTATCATTAGTTTTTGCTGCTCCGAGATTACCGCAGCTCCTTAGCCACCTACAAGACCTCCGAGATGGACAATTTTTTTCTCTGCCCGTGTACTAAGAGAGGACTTTTGGACTCATTTCCCTACAGAAGATACCAAAGAGGATGCTGGTTCTAATTCCAGTTTTAAAATGGGGCAGAGTGGCTCTGAAGGACAGGAGCCAGCATTTATTGCGTGTCTTCTGTGTCCCAGATCCTCTGTGTGGCATCTTATATGGTCTCACCATCGTAATACTCGCAGTCCTCTGAACAGTGAACAAGACATCGCCTCCTCCATTTCATAAGTGATGAACTTTGCTCCGAGCTGCAGAGTAACTTAGCTGTGTTCATACAGTGAGTCAAGTGAAATGGGTTTTGGTTTCTTTTCCATTTGCCTGCACATCTCAACAAAGTAGTGAGAAGACAGAAACAAGGAGCTGAGGGCATGAAGATTCTGGGAGGACTTGACAGTTGTTCATGAGCCAGGAACAGGAATTCCTCGATTTAAAAGAAACCATCTTCATGAATCCCCAGAACGTTCTATTCCGCACAGTCATCTTCATCAATGCACTAATTACCACTTGCTACACAAATGATTCCAAAACTCAGTGGTGTAAAAGGAAATTCTCCATCTCACAGTTTCCGTGGTGCAGGAATCTAGAGGTGCAGGAACTTAGCTGCATTCTGTGGTTCAAGGTGTTCCAGGAGGCTACAATCAGGACATCTACCTCTGTCTCAAAAGGCGCTTGGAGGACGCACTACCAAGTCTACTGATGGCTGTCGGCAGAACTTTTCATCCCTCAATGGCTGCTGGGAAGAGAACCCACAGGAAAAAGCAGTGTGGGGTAAAAGACACAGGCCAAGGTCCTATATGTCACCCCAACCCTTCGCTTTGGCTGACTTTTATTTGTAAGATGCATCCTAGGTTTAGCTGAACTCTACAGTATAAATGTGAGCAGGCAGAGGTCTCTGGACACCAGGTTAGAAGTTGTCTACCACACCTATGAGTTCATTTTTCATAGCATGGTATATTTGCTTCACAAACAAAGGACTACTGAATAAAACTATACCCGTTTTTATTTGAAGGCAAAGATAGACTAGCAAGCAGAAAGGTATCATTATAAAAATTCCCAGAAAAAATAGAAATGAAAAATGCAGTATTCAGCATCTCAGGAAACACGTATGCTGTGGATCAATTGAATACTCATAACAATCCTTGGAAGTAAGTAACAGTATTTGTCCCATTTTTCATATAGGGGTGACTGAGGCACAGCAACGTTAGGGCAGCTTTGCCAGATCACACAGCTAGTGAGCAGCAGAGTGGAAACTCAACGCCAGGAAATGTATGTTGAGATCCTGCTGTCCTCTGAGTCGTGAGGCTGTATCTTGTCTCTCATGAGCATGTTATTTGGTAGGATTCTAGAGAAAACAAATTGGACCCGACATAAGATAGAAGCAAGGAAATTGGTCTCTGGTCTCAAGGCTACAGCAGAAGCCTGAGCAGAAAGGAAGGAGGCCAGGAATGAGATCATGGCAGAGGCCAGGAGAGAAGCTACTGCTGCCATTAATGTTAAATGAGAAAAAGGTGGTTTTGTTGTTTAGAATCACAGCCATCACTGGCGTGAATGGAGACGGTGTGAAAAGAGGCTAGGAATTTGTCTCTGTAGCAAGGGGAGGGAAGTGTTGGGGAAAATGATACTGGAGCCTCTGAGTCACTTCCCAATCGGCATACAGTCACCAAAACCAGATTTCTCCGAGTTCTGGATTCACGCTTCCTAATGGAACACATCAGAGGCACAAACAGCTCCAGCCATGTCCACACGAGGGGTAATCATAAGGGCCCTTCACCTGTCTTTTCCTCTTCCACACTTTGTGCAGGATTATAGCTCCTTTTACTACTAAGAAACAGAAAATTTGCTTCATCTAATGGAATGCAAGGGAAGAGGCAATGATGTCACTTCCAGAAGTTCTGAGAGGCAGAGTGAGGTCTCCCAAGCCTACTCCCCTGCTGCTATGATCCTGGGAGCATGGTTGAGATGAGGCCTCTAGCTGGGGCTCTTGAGTGACTGACTTGAATGTCCTAAGTTGCTGTGGCCAGGCAACATGGAGAACCAAGTTTAATTGGATGTGGAGAGAGGAAAGGAAAGAGGGAAGAGGAGCAAGAGAGTGGAGAAGGACGAATATTGGATTAGCCATACAGCTACGGCCCATGGCAGCTCAGAACTGTGCCGGGCAGGCTGGTAAACTGCAGATTCCAACAGACGCCATACCACCCTTGATCTAAAACCAATCTAGATAAAGAATGTTGTCCCTTTCAGGAGACTATAGCCTTTTCTCTTGAAAGGCCACCTGAAGGGATTGAGCCTTCCCATAGTATACAACTAGTGTTTGATCAAATAACCGAGCATCACAGCCTCCAAGTAGACAACCAAACATCACAGGATGCCCGTTACCACCTCACCACCCACCTGCCCCCTTGCCAATACTGGCTTCTTCACCTGGCCTCCTCAAAGGAAATGAAATGTAGATTCCATAAATATTACAATTATAAGGATGTTACTTTTTTTCTTAACAACACAAGTTTCCATGCACCTCTTTTTATGAAAGATTGGAACATGCTAGAGAGGGGCAGGGCATCTCCAAACAGGAGGCAGGTAAGGGCAACTTTTGCTTTTGGTTACAAAATTCATGAATTCCATAAGAACATAAACTGTCACCCTACAAAGCATGAGAGAAATCCGAGTGGCATCTTAAAGGACTACTTGGCCACTTATGGGTTAATGAGGACTCGGGCTCTTGAGAGAACACTAATGAAACAGTCATGGAAGGGATGCTGAAAATGGTCTCACCTGGCTCTGGTTGTCATGGAAACCCATGTCCCTTATTTATGTTTTTCCTCCTTTTCCCTAAATTACTAATAGTAATAATTTGGCCAGTTATTAAAAAAGATAAGGAATGGGCCATGTGAACCCAGGCAAGAAATGAGAAGTGGGGGTGAGAGGAGTGTGTTAAATGGAAAAGTGGACGCATGGCTGAAACAGGCTCAATTAGCCAGCAGGGTAGTGCGTCCTCCGAGGTATAAATGTTTGGTGCTTTGGAGTAGCAGGGGAGGATTATAATTCGATACAGAGTGCCTTATTTTCTTTAAGAACTGAGACCTCAAAATGAGCTCTCTCCAGAAAAGATTTATACAGCTGTCTGCATTGTGATTCCCACTTCTGCCCTCAGTTTGTGTACATAGTCTCATTCATGGCCACTCCCCTCCCGACTTCATAGCAAACCCCCACTATTGCATACAGTCTTGCTTTCCTTCCTGTATACTTTTGGGGGAGAAGCTTCTAGACCAGTGGGTCTTCAGTGCTAGGGGGCCATAGACCCCATGGTCATAGACACAGCACGCAGGGCACATTCATGCACGGTGGACCATCTCACAGAGACTCTGGACTTCCTGAAATCCATTCAAGGACTTAACCATCAAAGAAAGGAATTCAGTGGCTATTTGAGTCTCCACAGTTATATTATTTTCTTACCAGCTTCTTTTACCTTGTCTACTGCTTTCCTGTGTTACTAAGAACATCAGTGCTGTGGGGGTGAAGTACTGAGTTCCTACTCTTGATGCACTAAGACCTGTCATCAGAGGACGGGAGAGGATGGAAGCATGGACAATCAGGCTGTGGATGGGCACGCTGGAGGAGACCCAGAGCTGAGGACTCCAACTCCTTGTATATGTCTTCCCATTCCCTTTACAAGATATTTTTCCTTGTGAATGTGGAGTGTGGAAACAAGCTCTGATTAGCTTGGCTATGTTGTGTCACTCTCTTGGGAAAACTGTAGAGCAGCGTAATGTGTGACAGAGATTTATCAAACGGGAAGAAAGGAAGCCATGTTTTTCTGTCCCTATTAGAGTCTTGCAGAAGGAATGTCCATTTCTCACTTCATCTCCTCTATCATCTAGCAGCTTACATTTCCCCATTCCACAGACTAAGAAATGGGATTTCTGCTAAGAGAAGTGACCCGTCCCAAGACAACTGCTCACAGGCTCACCGCAGGCATTGAGTTGAGGTGTGTTCAGGTGCCATTCTTACTCTTCATTACGTCACAGTTCCTAGAGAAGATGAGGCATCTGAGGAAGGAAGAGTGCTTCCACAGAGAAGGCACACTCTCTAGAGCCCTTTTGAAATGGCTGCAGAAAGAAAGGCGAAGTTGGTAGCCAGTGAGAATGCTAGGAACTCTTCCCATTGATGTGTATGGTTGGTGGTTGACACATGAGACTTGGAGCGCAATGAAAGGAAGTTAAAACTTTGTTTCATTTAGCACCCACAGACCTCAGTTTCTTCACTGTAGGGTTGTGAATGTAATTCACAGTATGTAACTATCAGATCTTCATATGGATTGTGGAGATAATGTATTATAGAACAAAATGTGCCTAACACCAAGATTGGCTCTGGAGTTTGTGTGTGTGTGTGTGTGTGTGTGTGTGTGTGTGTGTTGTGTAACAATACTTTTGTGCTCATCAACTGTTTATCCTGAAAGCTTTAGTAGACAGGCTGAGTATCTAACCTGCCTGAAATTAGCCCATAAGGGAAACCTGGATTTGTGTGCCTCTAAGTCTCTGTCTCTCTTGGAAGCGCCTTCTGCAATCAGAAAAGCAAGGGCGCTCATTCTGGTTTGCACACGCAGATATGAATAGATAGGTAGATAGATACACATGATTCAATGCTTTACAACTTTGGAGAGCATGTCTTTAAAGTGAACTTGATGCATGTTACAAGCAGCCTGTAAACTGTAGCGCTTCTTTATATTGTTTTGGGCTAAGTAGGAGAAAAAATGAAAGATGGAAATATGTGAAGTTCACTTACATGCAGAAAAAAGTTACTTTACATATTTCCATGAGCTATTTTCTATCCTATAGATACATAGATTAGATATATATGTAAAATGATGGAGAAAAAGGACCAGAAAATAAGCATATACCACACTGTTATCTTAAACAGGTCATTTCTAAAAGGAGTTACTGGGGTGCAGGGTTAAGAAGTTTGTGCTTTATGTAACTGTGTACTATGCAAGTTTTTTTTTTACAGAGAACTTGGGCATTTTCATAAAACTTATTTTTAAAATGTTTAAAAGACTTCCTAGGTTTTTGGTTGGTGATTTTTTTGTTTTGGCAGAAACCACATCCTATGTAAAAACAATCAAAACAACCAGGCAGAAGCAAAAACAGAAAAGGAGAGAGAAAAAAGCAATGTCCACTTCTGTGAATCCTCAGCACAGGAGAATGTTCCTTGAGCTCCCAGAAGAGGGACAGGAAGAAGAGAATGGAGGCTATTGCAGCCCCTGCAACCTATGGGTGGAGGGCGGAGGGCGGAGGGCGGAGGTGGAGGGTGGAGGCTCAGATTTTCAGAGTAGGGTACATGCTTATGGACACACAAGCACATGCGCACACACATAAGCACTCATGAAGATAAATACACAGGTAAAGGAAGCAAAGATCAAATAAAACAACAGATGAGCCTGATTTTACTGTCTGCACCATGTATGTAGAGAGCTCTAGGGAAACCAGGATTCTAGGTACCAACATAAAATTGAAGTCACCGTCCCCAGAGGCCTACTTTGGTTTCTGAAGGGAAGGAAGAAGTGTGCTGTTTATCTCAGTGTGAAGACAGGGCCCCAGAAACTGGACATTTGACAAGAGATGAGAGATAATTGTTCCGGATTAACACTACAAGGATTATGCTGGCATTACATGCAGCTTTACTGATGTAGAAGCTCTGTAAAGAACTGTCCTGCAAAAGACCAGGAATTTTCTCTGCTGTGTGGACCCTCCCCTTTCCGCAGAGTGCTATCTAAGTTTGCAGAGCATCCTGGGACTCAAGTGGAAATAAGTATAGATAGTTCCTAAAATGACGCGGAGGGGTGGGGGTGGGGGTGGGGGTGAGCAGCACAGCCAGTCTTGGGGGAGGGAAAAGATGGGCAGGACCATTACACCTTCTCTGCTGTCACCTTTTCAAAAGCTCCCCTTTCTTTTCTTCTAAACTTGGTTTTTCATCACTACTCACAATTTAGAATTTTCATTGTTAAGCTACCATATTTCAACCTCTCTCTCAGCAGAAAAGACTTTGTGGCTGTTCCTTTTCTACACTTATAAAACTCTTCCTTCCTCTATTTCTGTATCCACAGTTGTCTCTCCGTTAACTCCCATCACCCAACCCTACCTACTTCTTTCCTCAATCACAATTACCCTCTCCACCTTGTCCACCCATCCTCACATCACCACTTAAATATTGATACCTACAGCTCTAACAAATCTATAAACTACATTTTCCTCAGCCAGGGCCCACTGTCTCTGCCCTTTATTAAGGATAGAGGGAAAATGTGCTGGCGTCTCTTACCACAAAGCAAGGACTGCTGGTAAGTCAGGTCAGGGAACTGTGCCCTCATCCCCCAAAAAATAACATCAACAGGAAATGTAATCTGTATCATCACTCTTCCAGGAGAACCCACAGAAAACAAAGCAAAATAAGAGTGAGCAAAGGGGAACAGTTGAAACTGGAAGACATATCCATCCCATCAGATGTACAAAAGAAAGCAACACAAGGAATATGAGACAATAACTCATCAAAACAGATCCTCAATCTCATAATTCCCCAGTAGCAGCAATCAAACACACTGAGATAGTTGAAATAACAACAAAAAATAAAGTTAGAGTCTTACTTTTAAGAAAGAGCAATGACCACATAGAGGACTCAAAAAAGCAGAGAAATGAAGTTAGGAAATCAATACAGGACCCACCCAAGAAAAATATCAAAGAGAAGAAAACAGCAACATGGAAGAAAAATGCAAAGACATGGAGGAAACACCCAGGAAGGAACCTGAAACACTGAAAGAAACAGAAATTATAGAAATGAATGAAACTATCAAATAAACACATCAGAAATCATCGTCGACAGACCAGACCAAGGAGAAGAATGAATTACATGGATAGAGGATGAAGCTGGGTCAACAATAGACTCAGGAACACATTAAGGGGAAATAGTGGAGGAGGCAGTCAGAGCAAAACCACAGCAGGGTGAAGAGGCAGGAGTTCCACACCTTGGAGCACTGGAAGTTGTGGGTCCAGAGAGAAGTTTGGAGTCACCCAGGGCAAGAGTGTATAGGCCCATGCAGTTCAAATCTCAGGGAGAAAACCGTGGGCTCAGGGAAAAGAATAAGAAGCCTGAGCTCATGGGATAGGAGTGAGAGGCTGGAGAAGTGAAGATCGGACCAGAGCTGGACTCAAGATAAGGTCTTCAGGCATGCAGAGCAGCAAAGGAGAGGATCAGCCAGGGATGTGCTAACTCTTGGACAGTGACTTTAACATAGGGAACAGTGAACTCCTAAGAAAGGCTAGAGGTGGAACCCACACCCTGACTACCAATCCACAGAGGAAAATGTCTCAACCTTCTTACAACTTAGTTCTCTTAAGAATGTTCTATATAACTCCATTGAAAGAAGAAAGGCAATTCGAGCAAAAGTGAAAAATAAAGGAGAGACCCAATGAACAAACTACTTCACATGCACAAGTTGTAACACAGAAAGAAAAGTAAGGCACACATACCCTAAAACAAGAACAAAAAGAAAAAAAACATGGCACCACGTGCCCTCCAGAATTTACTAATCCTGTGGCAATGACCTTCAATGAGAATGACCTGGAAGAACTTCCAGATAAAGAATTCAAAACAATTATAACAACTCAAGGAAGATATGAATTGATCCAAGAAAGCAAAACAAAAGAACTGAGTAAAATAAGAAAATCAATCCACCATACAAAAATAGAATTCAATAAAGAAATAGAACCGCTGATGAAAACCCCAACTGAAATGATGCTTAGTATGAAAAACCTAATAATGCAACTAATAACCTCAGTGGAAGCCTGACCTGTAGAACAGACTGCATAGAAAACAGTGTAATGGTTGGAAGTAGATGAACCTGAAAGGTCAATTGTTGAGAGCCAGGTTGTTCCAAGGCTTTCTCAGAGGCCCTCATGAGTGGACAAAGAACACCAGTTCTGTGTCCTTGCCCAGGGGCAGACTTGGTAAGATTCAATGTGATCCTGGGTCCAAGGCCACAAAGGAGTTAAGTTTTTGGTTCCTAGGAACTTGCCTTAACCCCTGTCCCCTCAAAGAGACTAGAGTTGCCAGTCCCAAAGCCTCTGTGTGTGTGTTCTGAGATGCACTTGAAATACCTTGTGTTCCTTGGCACAACACTGATTGATTAGTTTCCTACTGACTTCGTTCCATGCCATGAAGGCTCTCTGCTGACTTTGTCCCATTTTTCCTCTACCAACTGTACATAAGTAAACTTGCATTTCCTAATAAATTTGCATGAAATCATAAGCTTATGTAAGACTTCCGGACCCCAAACTTCCTATCTTCTTTGTTTTCTCATCTCCTGGTCCTGTTCCCCCCCCCTCCCCTGGGACTCTGTCACTAAAGAATGATCTGCTATTCCAGGCCAGTAAATGAAAAATTAAAAAAGAAGAAGAAGAAGAAGAAGAAGAGGAGGAGGAGGAGGAGGAGGAGGAGGAGGAGGAGGAGGAGGAGGAAGAAACAACATGGGAAAACTTTGAGAAATGGTAAATGAGAGGACCAGGGAGCCAGACCAAGTCCATGACAGGTTTCTAACAGCCTTGCCAGGGACCAGGCCTTAGTTTCAGTTTACTGGAACTGGCTAGAGCTGAGCAAGCTGTTCTGGGGAAGACCACAACTCAGGAGCAACCAATCAGCAGGTGCCCCACAGCCTTACACTAACTTAGCAGGTGGACCATAGCCTTCTGATAGCTAAAGATAGCTCTCCCTACCCTGCCGCTAAACAGTCCCTAACCACTAGAGCCTCCCACCAATCCGCCCGCAGACTAATCTTTTCTCCACCAATCAGCTCCCAGGCTAATCCCTCCTCCCTGGAATTCCCCTAACCCTGCTTAAAAGGAGCCTATGAGCTTTTCTGGGGGGTCACCATTTGCCACCCCAACATGTTGGAAATTTTAATAAGCATTGTTGCTGATTGCATACATGACTGGTGGTCTTTTATGGGACTAAGTGTGGATGCTAACAGTGAAAAGACCTAACTATTAAATTATGGGCATAGAAGCAGAATAACATACTTAAAGCACAGTGAATATTTTCAATAAAAATCAATTTCCTAAACCTAGAGTACAACAAGTCTACATAACATCAAATAGACAGGACCAGAAAAAAAAAAAAAATACTCCCTAGGACATTTAGTGTCCCCAGGGCACTAAAAACAAAAACAAAAACATATTAAAAGATGCAAAGGACAAAAATCAAGTTGTTTATAAAGTCAGACCCATCAGAATAATAGCTGATTATTGGATAGAAACTTTTAAGGCTAGAAATTCTTAGAAAGATGAGTCTAAAGTTCTGAAAGACTACAACTGCCTACCAAGACTATTATACCCTACAAAACTATCTACTGAAATTTAAGGATACATTTAAACTTTTCACAGTAAAAATAGACTAAAAAAAGTTATGATCACTGTGCCAGATCTACTTAGGATACTGGAAAGAATACTTTGGATTAAAGAGAAGGATAAACACATTTAAGTGGCCACAGGGGACAAGTAAGCAATACCACAACAGTTAATCAAGAACAGTCTACAAAAATACCTCATACATGCACAACTAAAGAAGAGCATTGTGATCCAACTTTCATAACCCCATTAATGGTCACAATTTTTCCAATAAAAAGATAGACCATCAGATTGGAATTAGAAGACAGGATCCATCTTTTTGCTGTCTCTGAGAAATAAATTTCACCATCACTAATAAACATCTGGACATCATCTTAGGGTAAAAAGATGGGAAAGGATATTCCAAGAAAATAGAACAAAAAAGTACACATAACCAGTCTAATAGCTGATAAGGTAGACTTTAAGCCAAAACAAGCCAGAAGAGATAAGGTAGGTCCTAGATAATCATTAAAAGAACAATCCATTAAGAGCATCTAACAGTTTTAAACATATACACACCAAGCACAGCAAAGTTCTGTTTAGGAAGTGCTCACCAGTGTCTGTAAGTTGACCTATACTACCTGATTTTTTTTTTTTTCTAGCAGTTCTCAGTATCATGCCTATGTTGCTATCCTTGACCCATTTGGGATGGAGTGCAGTAAGTGATACCCACCAGTGCCAAATGGACTCTCATTGAATTCAAAAGACTCTCTACAAAGTAACCAACAAAGTATTGTGAAATATTATTTTAACTGGGTAAAGATATGGCACATTTGTTTATACTGGAAAATAGTACTTGAACTTGTGAAGGTATGTTACAATTGTTTATGCTGCATTTGTTTAATGGTGTTGAATGGGACTCTGATGTTGAACAGGACTCCCGCACAGTGGGGGTTCCCTTTCAGACCCTGGATTAGGCACAAATCACACACAAACACCTGTTTTCACAGAGAGATCCTTTATTAAACACAGAAGAAAATTAAAGTGGCTGCTTTCTGACTCAAGCAGAAAAACAGCAGCAAATGACCTTGCAGGTTTAAGTTTTAAGAGAAAAAGGGGAGGTCTGTGTTAGAATGGGCTAGGATGTGGTGGTAAAGGAAATAGAGGATGAGGGAGAAGGGGAAGGGGACAAAGGAAAGGGGACAGGGGTATTTGTCCCACAGGGACAAAGGAATGCCTCTGGATGAAGAGGAGACAGATGTGGCCCATAGGCAAATGGCAGTTTATAAAGGTAAAGGGGGAAACCCCATGTTAAGATGAGGTGTTTAATTTTAATGGGGCATGTTAATTAGGTGAACCAAAGGGGGCTTCTGATTGCTGGACCTTGGTAGTCAGCCTGAGGAGGAAGAAGTGGCCAAATAAGGGACTAGGCCTTGGTGGCTAGCTTTAAGAATGTAATCTACTGGTATTTTTTTTTTTTTTTTTTTAGCAAGGCAGAGGGAATGGAAGAAGGGCAAGGCCTGCCAGAACCACGTGTTCAATTGAGCTAGTGTCCCTGCAGATGTGAGGATATGTGTTTAATTATGGGAAGATGAGTTGCATTTGTTTCACTTTGCCTGCCTAAAGCACTTGATTGGTCTAATAAAAAGCTGAATGACCAATAGCTAAGCAGGAAAAGAATAGGCAGGATTGGCAGGCAGAGAGAATAAATAAGGAGGAATTTAGTCTCAGGAAGAGGAAGAAGAAGAAGGAAGAGAGGACAAGGGAGGAAGACAGGGGCCACACCCGGGGCCAGAAGCCAGGCAGACCTGAGAAGCAGCAAAAGTAAGAGGTACGTAAGAAATGCTTATATTAGCAAAACACTTTTTAAATAAGAAACATGACCTGGGCTTCCAAGAAGTCAAGGATATATGTTCAAGAAACAAAACCTAAGGATCAGAAAGAGTTGAGATAAAGTCAAAGGTCATAGGGAATGTATCAAATGAAACGGGAGAAAGTTTTCCAAATCTAGGAAATGAAATCAACATCCAAACAGAGAAATTAGACCTCCAAGAAACCCATAGAAATACAGGAAGGACTACATTCCATGAGAGGAAGAGGTGAACAGAGGGCAGCCTAGACAGATCAAACACACCCAGCAGAGCACACCCCTAGTATTAACAAGAGAAGACAAGATGTGCCAATAGCCAACCAACCATGACATCAACCAACAAATCACAGGAAATAGCCAACCACTCTTTATAAGAACCTTAAATGCGAATGGCCTGAACTTATCAGAAAACAGACACAGACTAGATGACTGGACTAAAAACAAGATCCAACTATCTGTTGTAGCTAAGGACCTTGTTTAGCTGGCAAAGACATCTAAAACCTGAGTCAGAGGATAGAAACTGAACCGGCAAATGCAAGCACCAAACAAGCACCACCATTATTATATCTGATGAAAAACACTCAGAAGAGAAAAAAGCCATTGCATAGTAATAAAGGGCCCAGACTATAAAGAAGATTTAACCTTTGGATTTATGCACTAAACATGGGGCTCTCAATTTCACAAAATTAACAATAAGTGGCATAAAAAGGTCAAAAAAGATCTGAGGCAGTAATTGTGGGAGATGTAAACAATCCACTTTCATATTTAGATAGGTTTTACAGTTAAATTTTATTTATATCTGTGGTTATTTCCTTAACAAAAACTTCTGAGAGGGCCATTACTTGACTTGCAAACAGGCACAAATATAAACTATTACCTGTAAGAAGTTATATCCATCTATCTTCTCATCACCAGTGTGTGGGGATTCACATTTTCCCATAGCGTCACTCTCCATAAATATCAAAATGTTAGAAATGCTCCTTGGGAGACAAGTTATTTGACATTGCAGTTTTTCCTTTATGAATTGTCTATTTTAATCTTTTTCGTATTAAATTGCTCAAACTATTTCTATATTGAACATAGTTACATAACTATTTTGTTCTTTCCTATTGGTAATTTTTGGTGTGTTTTAATGAAAATATTTTTAATATTCATGTATAAACTTTATTAATGGCTTTCATGATTGCTACCATGTATACGCACACATACATATATATGTACACAATACATATGTATATATTTTGTCAATCCAATAGCATACAAATACCCACCTCCATATTCTTAAACATTCTTTTCATACTTACAAATATTTTATGTGTATCTATCTTTCTAATAGTATGACTTAGGATAACCCTACTCTTTCCTCCAAGAGAATAACTAGATGTAACAAAATTAAAATTGCATAGAATGCATATCTTTTGCTGATTTTCAATGTTACTTTTATCATAGTTCTTATATTTTCCTAGAAATGTTTTGGAGATGTCTATTTGTTTCATTGGTCTAGTGTCAACACCACATTGATTCAGCTATTATTTCCTAAAATATTCTAATTTGTGATATAACAACTTATTTCTCCCTTATTACTTTCCCAAATGTACTTGATTATTGCTATGGGTCAATTCTTCTTCATTAGCTTTGTGATTCTTTTATATGGTGAAAACATCATGAGAAACTGAGATTATTTAAACTCTAATTTGGAGACATTAAAGTTATTAGTATGATGGAATTATCCTCTACATTTGTGAGAAAGGAGCAGTGTTTTTTATCTGAAATCATATAGCTGGATGTTTTGTCCAATTCTGAATAACCCTTCAATACATTTTTAATGTCAGAGAAACTGGGTACACAAATGGACTAGTTTTGGATTCCCTTTAAAATTTTTTTTTGCAAGTTTCATGTAGCAAATCATGCAGAAACATCAGTGGATGACACTGGAAGATTAACTGGGGAAAGAAGTTTAATTTAGAGAAGAAAACTTCAACAAAATCTAGACCTGGGAGAGGTCCTGTTTAACAGATGACTAGCTGGACTGCACTTCGTTCTTCAGATATGGCAGCCCAGCCCCTTCCCTTCTCCAAAGAGCAACTATTTGGTATGTAGTGATCCTTTTCCTCTTGACATGTAAAGGTATACATCAATGACTTTGCCATTGGTTTGAAAACTTATCTAAGGCCAGAGAAGAAATAGTTCTAAAACACCAAATTAAACTGTCCCTTTTCCTTTTGATTTTATTACTATTGGTGTGGTTCCTTAAGAATGGTGAGAAGATTGTACAGTTATGTGGAAAGAGATGTCCCCTCTCTTCCGCAAAGTGTCAGGAGCAGTTGATGCACTTAAATGGCAATGTGATGCTTTCATGGTTGTGTGGACCTGTGCATAGAACGGGGAGATAAGATAGTTTGCACTGGTGAGTGACAGCCCCAATGCTTGAGCAAAAATGTGTTCCCCACGATACCACTCTATCACACAGTTAAACTCTTTTATAAAAGGCCACCAGGTACTGCTGGGAATAAAATTTTGGCCAATGCAATGTGTAGGCACAAAATCTGGATACCACAGTTATTTTACAGTATATCAAATCAAGATGCAAAATTCCTACCTGGAGACAATTAATTTAGCATTGAACCAAATGCTGAAAAGGTCTTAAAATGTACTTGTCCAAACTGAGAAAATTCAGAAATGATCCACAGGCATGACATGTGTTGGTGTAGCAGATGACAGCTGTCCAGAAGTGGAAGCGAGAGCCTATGTAGCAAAATATTAAAGAAATGTAGCAAAGCGGGGGTGGGGGGGTAGGGGGTGGGGGGGTGATGGCTCACATGCTGTGGGAGATTGATGCAGAATGCTTGCCAGGATGTGAGGCCAGCTTGAACTCCAGCCTGGGTGAAACCTTGTCACCAACACAAAGCAAAGGAACCTCAAACACACACTATTTTGTCATCGACTTTCTTACACATTTCCATGAAAAAGAGGTCATTTAGCTTCTCCCCAGAATTCCCACCCTCCTATGGGTTTTCTGTTCACTCTCTTTCTCTGGGAGAGAGCAGATATCTGAAGTGCATAAGAGAATTCACGAAAATGCCAGCATGTGTATCAAGTAGTGTTTTCAGTCTGGTGCACCATTCAGACGATCACCTTTTGCATTCTAAACTTGTGAAATAGCCTATGCAGAGTCCATGGAGGAGTTACACTTGACGTACTGGGCAAGCATTGAGATGCAGTTGCCCCCCATAACAAACTGGATCAATTACTTCCCTTACTTAGCGCTGGTTGTGTTAGCTTATCAGATCTCCTGGACTGTGACCACATCAAAAAGAAACACGTCTTAAAAGTATGGATATATTGTATGGACATGTGTGTGTGTATGTTTGAGTGTGTAGGGACACACATGTTGTGCAAGTATGTGTGAGGGGGTCCAAAGTTGACATTGAATATCTTTCCCAGACTCTCTGCAATTTGTTTATTAAATCTGCATCTCTCCCAGAACCTGGAATTTACCAATTCTGGGTAGTCTAACTGGGCAGCCAACCCTGATTCCCCATCTCTGCAATTATAAGCAGTTGCATTCCTGACTCAATTTTACGTGAGTTCCAGATATCTAACTCCAGGCCTCACATTTGCACAAGTGATTTATCCATGGTGCCATCTTCCCAGCCCCTAGACATAATTTCTACATGGACTTGATATCAGGCTTTAGATAACGACACTTGAATAACAGGACCCACCATAGTTTTTCTCTGGTGTCTGCAGGCATCACAAAATCTGAACATGAAATAAATATGCAAATGGAAGCATGTTTGCTGAATTTGGTTTAGATTTCTCTGTTTAGAGGAATTCAGCATGCATTTGTTTTACCTGGTGGCTATTAAATACTCTAATTGTGCTGTAGACTCATTAACAAGTGTGTTGAAGTTGTGCATTATAATTTAAAAGAGTTAATTGAATACTAATCCAATGTGCAGCACAAAAAATTATTTGAACCATTGCAAGGGAAGCCGGAAATCCCCCCAGCTGCCTTGGTCCTGATAAATCCCCTTCCCTGTGAAACAGAGAAAATGAATATTCAATATTTTTTCCATTTGAGTCTCTTGACATTCTATTGATTCACTTTATTTTCCCAACAATTTTCTGACAGGTTTCCCAATGTGGATTCTGCAAGGTTCTTTGATATTCATCTTGCGATTGCCTTTGAAAATGAGAGTCCTGGCTAAGTTTGGGCTGGGGCTTAGAACTCCAGAGCCCCAAGCCCTCTGTCTCCCAGAAGCTTGCTTAATGGTAGAATTGCACTGCTTTACCATGCAATCATCACATCTGGGACAGAGAACAAACATCCAGAGAAGAGGGAGGAGGGGCTGAAAGTCCATGGCACTTAGAGGTGTTGGTGAGCCTGGGTACTCTTCTGGATGGGGTGACAGAGGGAAGTGGGAAGCCTGCACCGCTCAGTGGAACTGGAGGGCAGAAAGAGCAAAGCCCACTGAGGTGAACAACAGGAGTGAGAAGCATGGGAAAGTGGGCAAGAAGGTACTGCCAGGCTGGGTTATGAAGGGAGAAGTCCAGAAGTGAGGGAAAATCCAATACAGGAAATGCATCTGAGGTGACACAGGCTCTCTGTCCTCTCAGGCACTTTCATTTTCTTTGGTCTTAGTGATTTTCTGAACCCAGGGTCTGGCACATTTCGCCAAGGCTCTGTCACTGAGTTATATCCCAGTCCTAACATTGTCTTTTTCTAAAGAACTTGACCTTGCTAAATACCGAAAGTCACCCAAAATCAGGGTGACGTATGAGTCAAGTGTCTAGCAGCTTTCTCAGCTAGAAAGCCACACTGTGCCTTCCATGGAGCTTCTGTGACTGTCCTGTAGTGGGTGTGAGCTCCACCCTTAACTTATGTTTGTGGTTTCTTAGCATGTATGTCTAGGAAATGCTGACATTACATGTTCTGCGGCAGCTGTAACAGGAAGAGATGAGTGAGTTTGAAAACTATCCAATTGGCCTCCGATCAAACCCAACATGGTTCATCTCTGCTCAGATGGCGAGGGGCTGGGTGAAGCAACTGCCTAGCTACTTGTGTATAACTGACCTCACTGACCTTGAAGTCTAGTTGAGATAGACAATAGACAGATTGTGGTTATATATTGTGTACCCCAATAAAGCTTGTTACAGACAGACAGACAAATAGATGACAGACTGGTTGTAGGTGGTCTTTGACATACCTCTTGACCTGTTTTAGACATCTCAGCTGTTTTAGACATCTCTAGAGTTCCATCTTGGTGTTCTGAATGCTGTGCTCTACTTGTGATTTTTCACAGTCAGGCTCTCGGTCTACTTCATCTTGAAGTCCCTGGTTGAGTTCCAGGGCTCTCTCCAAACCCATCAAGCTGCTATTCTGACTGTCCCAGCGCTGACTTGGGCAAACTGGCAGAGTGCAGACCAGGCGTCCCAGCTTTCCCCTCCAATGATCTATCTCATCCAGAGCTGCTCCAGTCACTGTCTGTGTGACACAGTGATGTCCACTTGTATTTTTTCTTGAAAGATAAAAAAGGAAGTTCCTAAATACAAGTAATGTAGCATCCAGGCAAGTGGAAAGTATTTCTAATTTGCTTTCCTAGGGTGAAGTCCAGATTTTACAAGATAAAGATAATTCCAGTGACACACTGTGAGAGCCAAAGTTAATGTATTAAGTTGTAAATACTTGTGTCTAAGAGATCCTTAAAACACAATACCTCTAACCTGTAAGCCCCTTGCCCAAGGACAGATACTTCTGAAATGCTGGAGGCTATTGTTTATGGAAAATAATAAGCCACATGTTTTCACTCCCCTAAACAAGTTTGTTTGACTCAACTGCACATGATGTGCTTAATCACATGTAGGTGGGAGTTATGTGGGCAGGAAATACATCAGGATGTACACTTGCCCCTGATTGGATTTGATGGGAATACAGCGGCCTTATGGGTTTTCCTTTATAAGCCTCTGCAAAATGTGACTCATCACCATTTTCGGAGAACCCCAGAAGGACCCTGGCCAAAGTTCATCATCCTGGCCAATATTAAATTAAAGCTTGCTTCAAATTTAGCTCAAAATTGTGGTAGTGGTCTTATTCTCTCCCAGTAGGATTAATAACCTATGGCTCCAGATTTTACAGCTTTTAATTTTAGTACCTCTTTTGGGTAGAGTGGGCCCTCAAATAAGCTTCTGACAAGATGCTTCCCTTCCTCTCATACTTTCAGGTTGCTAAAAGATAGAGACCATGTCTTGTTATTTACTCACAATTCTTGGTGTATCACAGCTCCTTAGCATGGTACCTCTCATAAATGCTGCTGACTGACATTTAGCTATTAGTCACATTAACAAACAAGTATCAGAAAGAAGCCAAGAGCCAGATCTTACCTACCACTTGTCCTGTAAATAAAGATTTATTGGAACATCATCACATGACTCACTTCCATACAGTCCATGGCTACTTCCAGGCTACAACAGAGCTAAGCAGTTGGAGTCAACACTACGTGGTCCACAATGCCGGAAATTGTTTCCATCTTGATTTTTAGAAATTGCTCAATGACCCTGGCTCTCAGGCTCTATGCTGTGAGTGACAGTCTTCGCTTGTCCCAGAAATCCCCAGGTGTGTGTGTGTGTGTAATTATCCCTATGTGACAGATGAGAAAACAGGGTGGCGGCACCAGAAGCAGAGTACAGTGAACCTGCTCCCACAGTCCCCACATCAGCGTGCCTGGTGCTTCTGCGCAATGAGTAAACGATTCTCTCTTTCTTCACCGGTCACTGGAGCTGAGGGGCTCAGGCTTGCTCCAGGAAGCCCCTCTACTGCCCTGACGAGAGATGGAGAGCTGGGGGTGGTTGGCAGAAATCACTGGTGATGCAGGAGCTGGGACAGTGAGGAACTTGTCCACCAGGATAGATCTCCTGAGTGGGTTCCACCAGACTGACTGGATGTGAGTCCTAGCTCTGGCAGAGGTTAGCTGCTCCCTGGCTCTAGAAACCTATGAGAAACATGTTGGCCCTTTTCCTAAGATTTTCTGTCAGGCATCAGTCTCCTGAAGGGAAGCTATTTGTTTTTCTGGGATGGCAACTATTATCTCCTCCCAAGAACTGGTATCCCCCAGTGTAGGGACCCTAATGGGGATGGGGGCAAGTCACCTGAAATCAGATAAACAAGAAAGATAACAGGTAGCAAACAGATGGGTGTGATGTGGGTGGCTTTTTTTTTTTTTTTTTTTTTTTTTTTTTAAAGCATGACCCTCCTTTCCCATGTCTTGGTGATTTTCCCCATAGAGAATGTCCTGTCTTGAAAAGATCTGTGAAAGGTGACAGTTTTCTCTCTGTCATTGTGCTCATGGTGGTGGTAGTGAGCTTCGATTACAGTATACACTGACCTCTTAGGGTGGTGACTTAGCCAGCCAGTCTGGAGGTTATTATTGGAGCTTGGACCTCAGCAGCCATGGATTCAGTATCTTTATCCTGAAATGGAATGCTGCTGTTGCTTACTTGTAAAAGTGATGGAAAGTTCCAGAAATTGCATTTGCAAGATATCCTGGTCAATGAAGAGCTAATATATTCTATCTGATTGTCTGTTTATCTATCCATCCATTCTTCTTTCTTTCTTCCTTCTCCCCTATGTGTGTGTGTGTGTGTGTGTGTGTGTGTGTGTGTGTTTTGTTTGTAGATGACAGAAAGAATGAGGAGGGCTAGAGAGAAGACATAGAAAGAGAGAGACAGAGGTTGTGCACTAGCTAGCTAGGATTTTACTACACGTTTGACCAGAGGAGACACTGACAATCTCCTTGAATCCATCGGGATGTGCAAGTTAGTGGCGGAAGTCCCCACCTTTCACTTATTCTCTGTGCTTCCTAATTTGTGTCCATAAAATTGGCCTAATGGTAACACAACTTCACAGATCACTGGGGAGCGATTAAGACACTCTGCAGCAAGTGAGGCTGGGATAGCTCAGTGGTAAAGCATTTTTCTGTTACACGCAAGACCCTGTTCCATCCCAGTACTACCAAAACCGCAGAAAATACTCCAAAATGTGCCAGCTGGTGGTGGCTCACACCTTTAATCCCAGCACTGGAGAGGCAGAGGCAGGTGGATCTCTGTGAGTTCGAGGCCAGCCTGGTCTACAGAGTGAGTTCAGGAAAGGTGCAAAGCTACACAGAGAAACCCTGTCTCGAAAAACCAAAGAAGGAGGAGGAGGAGGAGGAGGAGGAGGAGGAGGAGGAGGAGGAGGAGGAGGAGGAGGAGGAGAAGAAGAAGAAGAAGAAGAAGAAGAAGAAGAAGAAGAAGAAGAAGAAGAAGAAGAAGAAGAAAAGAAAAGAAAATACTCCAAAATGTGAAAATGTGAATGTCACATAGCAGTTAACACTTCCTATTCCGAATCCATTGAGAGTATAGGTGTTTTGGTTAATGGAATGACTTTCCAGTCCCTGACTCACTCCTTAATAGCACTTTGGTTATTCAAGTTTCTAAGCTTCCTTAAGCCTCAATCTACACCTCTGTGAAGTGGGAACGAAGTGCTGTCCACTAAGGGCTCAATGCAAAGGACATCATGCACAGCAAGGTCTTTCAAGTATTAACCAATAGCACCAAGGGAGAGTTTTCTAGTTTCCCAGCCCTAATAGTCTGCCTGGTCAGGTTGTTCAGTCACTTCTGAGAAGTCTTTAATTCTTAGTCACTAAATAGTTGGCTAAATTAGTCACTAAGTAGCCAGTCCCGCCTGCAGTTTTGGTTAGGTCCAGACTTGGCCAACAGCCTCTTAAAATTTGGAATATGAAAAGAGTCAGAGGCCCCACTTGGAGGGAAGGCTCCAAGGATGACTCGGGTGGCCGGAAGACATCTCTGAAGAAGGGCTGTGTGCAGCAGCAGTGCTGTGAGCACTCGAGGCCTTGGTACCTGTCATGGAGTCATGGATATGAACAGAAGTCTGGTCCTGGGAAACCAGACCCAGCAGAACCAGCTGCAAAGGCAGCCTGTGCTCTCCAGCACTCTGGCTTGTCACAGAAGGAAGTTCAAGGCTGACACATGTAGAGAGACTGAGGGAAGACAGAAAGAAGAGAGAGGGTGAAGGAGACACAACCGTAATCACCTCCCCCACCCATCACTTGCTTTCTTTCTGGTGCATTGGGAAGCTCTGGAACCACAGCTCTCGGACACAACAGCGTTACACCGTCCTTTGCCGGCTCATTTGCTTCTGTTGGAAAGAACAGGGGCAGTCCTGTGTGGGAATCCACACCTGGACCTTTGCGATGTGGCTCTGAAAGACGCAGCCCCTTGCCTTGCAGCTTGTTGCTATGGCCCAGTTAGCCCCTCCAGAGGCAGTGATTCAGCTCAGGGACCCAGGACACAGTCCCTGCTTCCTAGGGGCTCTTTTGTCAGCCACATTGTTACCTTAGGACTTCAGTGTTGCAGGCCGAACTGGCCTTTCCCGGCACTAAATTAGCCTCATCAGCACCATTTTCTGTCCTTCCTCGGTGTGTGTATTTTAAATACAGATGTGATTTCAGTGCCCACTGCTCCGGGGAGCACAAGCCGCTCTGCCACTGTCCCGGGTAGGAGGGTGACACTGAGAATGGGGGTGCAATTCTCCCTGCTACATTCTGGTCAGAACTTAACAACAAATCATAAAGGCAGGGACTGGATTTCAGAAACCTAGAATTTCAGATCCAGACTGGATACAAGAATTGATCCCTCGGTTTCCAAAGAAGGAAAACAAGACTTAGACATAAGAAGGGCACAGCCAAGGCTGCTTCCACAGCACAGCCGTCAGGGAGCCTAGACAGCTGCATAAATGGTATTCCACCCACAATCCAAGAAAGCAAGACTTTTGGTCTGGAGAGAGAGAGAGAGAGAGAGAGAGAGAGAGAGAGAGAGAGAGAGAGAGAGAGAGAGAGAAGTAACAGGAATTAGCATTTCCTTGTAAGAACGTGTTTGGAATCACTTGACAGACAAATCCTTAAAACAAACCGGAACAATGCTCACAGGAAAAGAGAAGAAGTTCGGGGCTCTTCCAAAGAGGGGCTGCTACGTAACAATTGACTACAGCAGGGTTGCTTATAGGTGCCTGGAGGGGTACTTACAAATGAGCGTCATTTTACATGACGGTTCTTGGTCCCCTGGGATGACTCTGTAAGGCCTGGCTCTGTGACTGGGTGCCCTGCCCTGGGGGCCATCCTAGGGGAGAAGAGGTTATATGGGTGACCAGGACCTAGGCTGAATTTGGAGACCTACTCTCTGACTCCCAGGCCGTGACCCCACTGTGTAGTGAAGCAAATGGCTTCATCTCTGTCAGCTTCAGTTCCCATCTAAAGACTGTACTAGAGGGCCCTGACAGGGCATTGAGTTTAGGGAAAAACAAAACAAAACAAACAAAAAAGCAGAGGAAGTAAGCAAGAAACAAGGAGAGAGGGGGAAGAAAGGGAGAGAGGAAGGGAGTGAGAGAGAGATGGAGAGAAGGTTGGGGAGGAAAGGAAGGAAAGGGGGAAAAGAGTAGAGACACTAGGTCAAAGTGGGGGAGAAGGCGGGCAGAAAGGGAGAGAGGAAGGGGGAGGGAGGGAAGGTGGAAGGGAGAGAGACAGAGACAGAGAGAGACAGAGACAGAGAGAGACAGAGAGAGAAGGAGGGGGAAGAAGGGAGGAAGGAGGAGAAAGAGAAGGAAGGACATTTTTGTGGCAACAAAACGCCTTTGCTTTTTATCTGAAATTCAAATTTGCTTGCACGGCTTGGCTGCTCAAGTCCTTGGATTCCTTTCTAAAAATCCTGCACGGCACGGGGAGAGAGGAGGAGCAACTGGGCATGAGAGGGGAAATTAGTGACCCCAGCTGCGCACCACCTCCCACCAAGGCCTAGAGAAATCCCATACTGGCCTGTGGACGGTGGGAATGAAGCGCACTCGCCTTTGCTTATAACTGCAGCACCCAAGCCAGCCTGTGTGGGCCTGGGGTGCTGTGAGTGAGAGTTGGCAAAAAAAAGGAGACCATAGGATGGAGACCACCATCTGAAAGGGCGAGATGAAAATGCTAAGCCCCCCCCCACACACACACACACAGACGGGGCCTTAAAAAGTTATTGCAGATAAGGCATCACTAGTGCTCACTTGGGGGAAGTCGGGGTGGGATGGGGGACTTTCTTAGATTGACTGGTCCAGGTAGTCCAGGTCTTTACCCATTTATCCGCGAGGAGTTCCTGACCCTTGAGGGCACTCGGATTCTACCCTTGGGAAAGACTACCCTGCAGGGGTTCGTGAACTAGCAGAGTAAAGGCAGCCTGGCATCTCCTCTGTCCACTAAAGCCAGCTAGGAAGCAGTGGCCTAGCCCCCAAGGCTGTCTCCGGGAACTGCTCAGCCACTCTGGAGCACAGAGTAGGATGTGAAGACAGGCCTGCGGGTACGGCCCCGACAGACAGAAAGAGAGGAGGAGAGGCACCCCTGTGCTTGCACGCGATGAAATCCCACTTCTTTAGTGCTGGAAACCTGGGCAAGTTCTTTGGGGACCGCTTGCAAGCTTATTCATCTTCCCCCGTTTACACGCTCAGCAGGCCTTGGGAAACGGCTTCTCCTGCGCTGTTTTTTTCCCTGCACAGCGTCGCTCACCTGCTCTTTCTGGTTTTGTGCAGGCAGGGCTGGTCGGCAGCTGGAACCCCAAAGGAGGAAGGTGCTGAGCCCCCATGAGTGACTTACAGAGGCCACAGCAACGCAGGGCGCTTTGGGCGGTGCACCGCCGCCAGCAGATGGCGCTGCGCCGCACGTTATGATCCTGGTGTGCGGGCTGGCGCTGGGGAGGGGACCACTCAAAGGGTGGTGGGTTGTTTTTTTTTCTCCTTTGTGTGTGTGTGTGTGTGTGTGTGTGTGTGTGTGTGTGTGTGTGTGTGTGTGTGTGTGTGTGTGTGTGTGTTTACACGCGCGATTCCTAGGCTGAAACAATGTTTGTGGAATTAAGTAGTGATTTCCTTTAGTCTGCTCCTCTCATTCTGGCCGTGTGTTCAGGCTTCGATGTTAACGTTTGCCATATCGTAATCTTTTTTTTCTGGTGAAACCATGAGATTCAAACACACATTTCCTCACCCTCACAGTGTCGTTGTCTGCTAGCAGAGGTCTGCATTTTCTGATCAGATCACTTGTACAGCTTCCATTTTAGCAGCCAACTTGGTTTGGAGACAAAGAAGTTCTGGGGGAAAAAAATGTAAGAAGAGCACCTAAGATTTTCTTTCTAAGCAAACAAGGGAGTCCTTTTTCTTCTAGCCCTGCTCCTCCTCCTTCTCTTCTTTTCTCTTTTAAAGGTGGGCTAAAATATATAAATAAATAAACCCTGAAATGTGTTAGGAGGAAAATCAAGCCATTTTCAAGAAAAGAGTAAAAAAAAGCCTTTGGCTGCTTGAAGATAGGAAGGGCTGTGTTGTAAGACTGCTGGGAACACATGGGCGCAGCGATCATAAATGTAAAACTGTGGAGAAAATGTAGGGACCGGGGCTTAAGGACCAAGCTAAACAGCAATGGAGTCAGGCAGATAGGGGGTGCCAGTAGTGTGGATTCACCATGCCAAGTGGCTCCATGGGTGAGGTTTCACTATGCATTTGATGTTGCTATAAAATTCGTCTTCTCAAAGTAAACAAGGCCAGTCTGAATGCATCTCCAACAAGACATATGTAGCTTTGTTTGGGATAATGGGTTTGATGGGAGTAAAAACAGAGGGGATTAAATGGACCCAGAAGGGATAAATATAACTAATTGTCATCTCTTTCTATCAGCATAAACATCGCCAGTACTGCAGAATGGAAAAAAAAAATGGCAGGACAGGGGGCCACTGCAGACCCTACTCTTAACTGGCTGATGATGCTGGGCTGGCTTGAGCTCTAAAGGCTTTCCCTCTGTGCCCCCCTCGACACGAAATCGGCTTTTATGCCCCCCACTCTGCAGTCAGTACACAGCTGTACTGTCCTGGGCAGGGCAACTTCAGACTTTTTTTTCCCAACAATGTTGCTTAAACCTTTGACGCTTGCAGAAGAACCCAACTACTTTTATACAAAAGCACAAGACTGAACTCTTGCATTAGTTTTCACCCAGGGGTTTGATAATTATATCTGTGTACAGAGATGATATTAATGGCTGCAATCCATATTTACTGGTTTGTTTTTATAAATCATGAACTATGGCTACAAGCTTAGGTAGAGCATAGACATATACCTAGCATTATTATACATCTTTTCGAAGTAAGAAATATTCACATAGTTTTTAAAACTTGTCACTTGACACAGTAACTCCATTTGCAATGATTCAATAAATATAATGTTTAACATTTGATGCCTCTTTATATCTGTTTTCATTCACTTCTTTTAAGCTAAAGTTCAAAGACATTTTTTTCAACCAAATGTCACTTATTACCAAGACGTGCTATTCATACCTGAATATTGTTAGCATGGAAAAAATAAAGCCTCGGGTCTGTGAGTCACAGTGATGTCTAAGGCTTACTCAGAATTGCCAGCATGGCATCCTCCATCTGTAATCTCCAGAAGCTGATTTTTGGATCAAAATGTAGAGCTGTCTTTCAAACAGAATCATCTCAAATTTAAAATTAGCCAGGGATTACAGTTTGCAAGGAGGCATGTCTCCACCCCCAGTGGGAGCCAGTGTCAGCAGAGTGAAAGCAGGGCAGAAAAGAAAGGGGAAAAAATGTGATTGTTTTGACACAAGTGAGAGAAGCTTGGTGTCGCTTCATTTTTAACTTCTTTTCAAATTACCTTCTCACCACCCTGGTATTTCTGCATGGAGATAATCACGGCTCGTCAGCTTTCTCCAAACCCGGCAGCTACGTAGCCAGAGCTAACGTGGCTCCTTAAATCACATCACTAAGCCTACTGTTAGAGTTCCACAGAAGACTGGTGGAAATCCGAGTGGCTGGATGCCTCGCCCACCACGATATTTCCATTTTATTTTCTTCCCTTAGGTGATTTTAATTGTATATAAGGTGTGTGATTCTCCCCCTTACCCACGGAAGGAAAAACACAAGGTTAAAAATGCATCACAAATCTTCCCGGGGGGTAATGAAGATAGAGACCTGTTGACTACCTGTGGGAGACTGTGCACATGGACTCACACCCACAGGAACCGGAAGAAACCCCTACTTAGGAAAAGTAAAAAAGCATGGTCTTTGGGAGAAGGAAAGGTGACCCTGGCTTTAGACATAGGCCATCAATTACTCCTAGCATCCTTTGGGAATTCCCTGTCACTGAGCTTGAACGGGGAAGCGGGGAAGCGGGGATGATTTGTTTTAACACTGTTGCGTTGACACATGGAAAATCAAGCCCCACCCCCACCCCACACACACACCCGCTCAGTGTTTGAAAAACTCCTATGTAAATGATTGACTGCCTTATCTTGACACCATTTGCCTTAACTTCGCTTCCTCTCACTTCAGTCACTTAATTTGTATGGCTTCCAAATCAGAGTGACTGTCGTCTATTAGTCTCCTTGGTGACAGAGGGCAGGGCGCTGTTGTATTGGAGTTAATAAAGCAGAAACACAAGCCTAATTATTGGGGAGATAAGCCATGCTGCCAGGGTTTTGTCCTCTAGGGCTGGAAGTCTCAGGACCCAGGCATTTTGGAGTTGAGTCTGTGCACAGGGTACAGAGTCAGCAGCAGGTGGGGACACTTGTTTTCAGATTAGCGACACTGGTACATTTCAGCCATCAGCATCCCCAGAGATGCTGCCAGGGAGCAAGTCTATCATCATTAATCAAATGAGATCTGTGGAGGGGCATGGGGGCCTCAGAAATGCAAGGGGCGAAGCAAGTAGAAAGTCGTGGTTTTGTTACAAGGGTAAGCATGTATATTTAAGTACAGCCTGCATATACACATACATTAAATAGCTCACTGTAGTGTAGTGTGTGTGTGTGAGAGAGAGAGAGACAGAGACAGAGACAGAGACAGAGACAGAGAGACAGAGAGAATCTTGTCAGCACTTAGACTGTGGAAAAAATTAAAAATATGCATATATATGTACATACATATGTACATGATGTAACACATATATGTTAGCATGGATAATATAGTGATACGTACAGTGCAGTGATTAAAATTATTGATGACTGAAAACCTGACTTATTGGTTATTGAGCGATCTAGTTGCGTTTCCATGGGCTGATACAAACATCTGACTGTATCTTACTTATGCAAGTTGCTCCTGTCTGAGAAGTTTTACCACCTTAGGTACTTTTTCATATGCGTTTATGGCAGCTCCAGCATTGCCATTGGTACTGCTGTCTGCCTCCCGGACTCGTCCCCTCTGAAGCCAACAGACAGAGAAGTCTACCTGTGCAGTTGAAGTCACGAACAGTCTTCAAGAGAGAGGAAACCAGGATGCCGTTGCTGGCACCTATCACAGCTGGGGTGGGAGCTGCGGCACAGTAAAGGCTGGGTCGGGAGGGTGATTCTATTAGCTCAGCTTTGTCCAACAAATATTAAAATTGCAAAGTAATTTGCCCATTTGACAATGGCTAATGAACTTAAGCATGCAGAGTGAACTTTAATAATTGAGGAAATTGCGCAATTAAACTAAAAGCAGCTGAAAATTACAAATAAAATTAACTCTCCGGCTTAGCAGGAATGTTACAGCTTCCAACGTTGTGTGGATATCAAGAAAGCCTGGGAAGGAAGGATTCGACTGGCTGTACCTTTTATTGTGATGATCGGCCATAAAGATATTGACCTTGTTTTTTAAATGATCGGCATCGTAATAATGCTTTTCCACAATATGGTTCACAGTGACCATGTGGTTGGAATTACACAAAAACATCTCATTGGCAGGATATGTTTTAATTCTGACTTCAGGTTTATGATCCTATCTGTTACTACTTTCAATTTAAGTGGATTACATTCAGCAGAGATCCTTTTACCATCCTGGCATGGCTGTCTCATACTATTAGCTTGTCTCTATTCAGCTTATGCAAGCCTGTGAATATATAAAACCATAAGAAGCTGCTGAGGTTCAACCAGGTTAGACTGTAGACACCAGATTAATATTTGATAACATAGAAGGGCTCTTAATCAGATTTGCTTATTTTGCGACAGAATGTGTCTGCAATTATGATAATTGTTGTGCTAAATTTGCTTGTCTTTGTATCTGGCTTTGAGTATAATCTTCTCTCTTGAAAGCCACTCAATGTGAGGCTTGAGATTCCTGCACAAAACCCAATTAATATTAAGATGACAGGCATGATGAGCTCCCACAGAAACAACGGCTGAACAGACTCTAACATTCGTAAGTACAGATACTTGAGTGATCAAGTACATCTGAGGGAGACACACAATTCAATAATCCCTTTTCTCAAGGAAGTCAAGAGCCCTGCGCGCTGCGGGGGAAATCAAAGGAACACATCAGAAAGAAAATGACGGACCTGCCCCGTAGTGTCTCTATTAAAATGCAAACGTTATGGATTTTTTCGGGGTGATGGGAACCTTTTCTGTTTTTATTGATTTCTTTTTATAGCTTGATGATTTCTCTAAGATTACCTTAAAAGCTTAAAGAAGAAAGGGGCAGCATCAAAAGGTGTCTTACGCGACAAGAGGACAGGTATTTTGGTTAACATGATGTGGCAAAGGTGGAATGTGTCCGGGGGACACTGGTGAGCCAGTGGGACAAAGTCATGGTCTCCCAGAGCAAACGGGAAATTTACAGGCACTTCTGGCCTACGTGGTCAACACGCCCTGTCAGCCGCTGGACTAGCAGGCTGAAAGCAGCTGCCTGCTGGCACTGCCTGGGTCTTCCCTGGAGATGGAGATATTAAACACCGTGTTAACACGGGCATTTCCACCCTCCTTGTACAAAGCAATTGTCTTTACTCCCTGACCCCCAATTTCCCAGCATCATGGGCGACTCGGAGGATTTACAGCTGCATTCAGTGTCCGAGAGTGACATCCTAACCCATTGATTTGTAATCAGAAATTGGTTTCCTGTCACTTTAAAAGTGAGGCACTAAGGGGCAATAAAAACAAGGCTGTTGAGCTAAAAATGGAGTTATGGGTCGGGCTCTTGGCCATCGCACACTACCTTTTAAATATATTTATTACAGTTTTTTCTTTTTTTTCTTTTCTTTTTTTTAAAGAGCCCTCTGTGGAGCACTTTAAGTGACCAGTGACCCTCTTTGGTGACTTATTGTTCTGTGAAATCAGTTTTGTAGAAACTCTTTCTCCTGCACTGAAAATAAAAGGCACTCATACAGGAAGCCGTATACACATAACACACACACACACACACACACACACACACGCACACGCACACTCACGAGCACGGGCACGGGCACGGGCACACGCACGGGCATGGGCACGGGCAGGGGGAGGAATGGCTGCATTCATACTGGAAAGCATTCCACTAACAGCACGTGGAGTGCCCAGACTGGAAGACATGCCACATGTTGGACACAGCCCCTGCCCTCAGCTGCCCCTGCCCTGGCAACAAACCGAAACAAACAAACAGAAGTGGTCTTTGCCAGTGGCCCGATTTCAGGTGTGTCCCAATGGAGAAAGATGACAGTGGACAGTGCACCCCATATATGTAGTCCCATATACCACACACCATAGGTAATGACTGGACACACTCCTCTTGGAATAATCAGCAGGACACTCAGATCATCGTCATCCCAGATGCATACTCTAGCCTGGGCACAAATGGAGTTTCTCAACACAGACTGTAACTCTAAAGATGTAAGGGGCAGACCATCTCTGAGGTCTCTATGGATTCCCCCACCCCCCCATCTCCCCTCTCTCTGTTTGTCTCAAGGCATGGCATCTTGCTCCAGAGTGCACGTGCGCGCGCACACACACACACCAAACATTCCAGGAGCAGACCACTGTGTGGTCTAGCTGGACTGCCTCAGCAGCATGGAGAACTCCTCTCACAGAGTCCTATGTCCCAAATTGTGAGATTTTTAAAACAAAATGTGTCCCTGTTGCCTTCTGAAGTTCCTGCTAATTAATATTCAAAAGACTCAAAGAGGAAAAATGGATACCTAAATCATACATATGTATATGCCTTTTAAGCTTTATTATAAAGGCAAAATAACCCCTTACTTGGTTAAAATCCAACTTGAGTCAACATCCAAAGGTGACTGCACTGTAATCGTAGACATATCTGCATTATGTAGGCATGTTACTGCGCCACCAGAGTCTCTCAATAGTAATTATTATGCCAAGCGCCCTGTTGGCACAATTACACGAAAGCTCTAATTAGTAGCAGTAAGATTAGAACCCCTACATGTTAAATCTGTAGACGCAATGCTGAGTGAAGGATTTAAAACAGTTTCAAAACATTGTATTGTCTTTATTACAGTCTTTATACTTCAGTAAAGAAGGGTTTTCTATAAAATGCACTTAAAATAATCTGGTCCTGTCACTAAAAATAGGAAAGATAAGGTAATTGCAGTCAAACCTAGTGAGTCGGCTTGCTACATAGGTACATTAAATCGAAAATGACAAAGCTTAGGAGCTGCGGTGGGAGGCGCATACTTCCTGCCGGACACACGGTGTTTTTCCATGCTCCAGCTAGGAGAGCGCTCGGTGGCCATACTTCTCAGGGACCTGCCTGCTCCGAGTGCCTTTACCATTACCTTCGAGGACTAGTAGAGGAGTTACATCCAAAAGACTCTTCACCCATCTGATTTCAACATCAAGAGATTACCTGTCTCCTTGGGGACTATACCACTCTCGCTGGGAGCACATCACCAGGCTACTTCCTGTTTCCCTAGACACGCACTGGGTGAGAAACTTGAAGTCTGAGGCCTGGGCTGCAGTCTCTGAGAGAAGAGCGACTGGAGCCTGAGGCAGAGCACTGAGGCAGGATGGGATGGGTGGTGGTTCTCCCATACCCATCCGAGCATCTGAGGAGGGCAAATTGCCACAGCAAGTTATAGTCCCAGCTCAAGGCAGAGAGGAAAAGGAGTGTAATTGACCAGTGCCAGGTATCTGTTGGGGCTGGGGAACCTTTTCATTGGACTTTCAACAACCATGAAATTCAACAGTCAGGACTTCATAAGGCAGTCTAAGGGAGACAAATCTAGAAGCTTCGAGGAAGAAAGAAATTTCCTTTGCTTGCTTTGTAACAACTTCCCACCCGCCCTACCTCCTTGCAGAAACAAAGGTGTCTCAGTTCCCTGCACACACCAGCAGCTGGGAATGCCGGATGGTGATACATCATGCCCACTGATCCATCTGCCTATCCCACCCTATCGTCTCCTGAACAACCCGCCCTTTTCCCTGAGTGCCTAGTGGAAACACGGAGTTTAGAACCCACAGAGAAAGGTATCAGGAAGGCTGAAGGAACCTGGAGGTAAACTGAGTCTGTTCCCAGATTTCAGCTGCCCTGTGGACCGAGTGTGGTCTTCTTAGTCTGAGTATGTGGCAGCACAGCTCTATCTCCAGCAATCTATTTACAAATGACTAGAAAGCCGAAAAAAACACTCAAGAACTTTTCCTAGGCCCTTCCACTGAAGCAAACGCATTATTTATTTTGCTTCTGAAATGCTAATCCAAACAATGTTGGCAATCTTGAGGATGGAAATAGGAGACAGGACTCCCCAAATCTTACCGTGGTGCCACATTAGCGTCACTAAACACAGCTATTCCCCCTCCACCAACAAATTCCCATAATTGCATCAATCCTTAGTGAGGCTGTTTGTACAGAGCACATACACAGACTGGAAACTGCATGGCCTGAGGGCTATAAAACTGTCCCTGAGGATGTACTGGGGGAAGAGGGCAGGAGTCACAGGGTGGCCTCTGAATCTTAATAATTGTGTGTATTCAGACATACTTTATATCTAGAAGTGCTATTTACTGTAAAATTGAAGATGGGGAGAGCATGGTACTTTCTGGCGTCTATATTTTAAGCTGCCTTCTCTTTCACAGCCCCAGACTGGAGAAAGGAAGTAAAAACATCCCCCTGCCTCACGGGTTATCTAATTGCTGTCATAATTCCTTTATTTATATGCGTGCATGTTTTATCTACAAAAGATATCCACAGGAGAGCTGATCTTTTTGCAACTGTTATGGAACTATTAAATGTATATTAGTATGGTCATTTTTATTTAATGGAAACAAATAACAGTTAATCTTATTGGAAGGGTTAAGTGGGTTTACTTGGTGAAGGGCAAATCCCTTCGGATGCTTAAAAAAGAAGAAAAAAAAGAATAGTTTCAGTTGCTGACAGATGGCCTTTGTCTCGGAGTAGCTGAGGACAGACAGTTTCTTTTTACACACTTATGAAACTTGTAGATATAGATGCTTGGTAATATGCAGTGGCCAGGACAAAGAGCAAGCTCGGTGGACAGAGAGGATTAGATTTCAGATAAGTGACAGATGGCTGGCTTAGCAGAGTCAGATAAAATTAAAAAGAAACCACTTTCCATGTAAAAGTTCCATGCCTTAAGACAATGGGAGCATGCAGCATCCAGCTCTTCCCAAACTGTATTCAGTTTCTGGATTTCAATCGCCCTTTCAAATTTTACTTTTACACATTTTACTTTTGCCTTTTGCAGAAGACATGGGATTATTCCTTATTGGCCAAGCTTATCAAAGAGAAAGTAATAAACCAAACATTAACAATCTGCCTTTCTGCTGGGCTGCTACGGAGTTTTTCCGTTTTCAGAATGCATGGGATATTTGCATGTGAGTCCTGACACCCTCTACTCCTCCCCAGCCTGAGAAGATTTTTATAAGCCCAGAGGTAAGAAATGCACATTTTTGCTTACTCCATATGTACCATTTAAACTTATAACATCGCTATAACCTTCGTCAAATAACCATGCAACATATTTAGTGTTAATTTGTCACACTGAAATTATTCATCGGTGTCTTGAGTGAGTTCGATAATATTTATGGGCTATGCCATTTCATGTTTTCTGGCAATACAGCTTGCTAGATTTCATAGATTTACTGTGTCTGCTTTTTTATGACTGACATAGCAATAACCAGATTGCAAAGATATTTATGTTGTTTGTGGCTTAGCAAGATAATTAAAGGATATAAATTAATCAAGTGCAATTAATTAGAAACTTTATGTTCGTAGCAGTCCTTCTTTGCATGTATAATTTATATTTATTGATTTCCTGGCTTTCATTAGCCTATGAGATAACAGCAAAAATGCATTAGAGAAGAGAATGTACAATTAGCGTGAGAGTGAACCTTGGCATAATGGATAGATCAGCACATGTTTGGGGCAAATATAAAGCTTTGTTAACTGTCATAAGCAGTCACAATTGATGAGTGGCATTTCACTACATATCTTTCGACTGATTAACAGCGTTTTTAAAGAGTCCCCTTAATGGGAAGCTGATAGGTCGGCTAAATTTACATTTTAATCAGAGTATTTATGATAGAGGCAGAGGGTAGGGTACATCCCCTGAGGGACTGTGGTAGAGAGGAGGCTTAAGAGGGTGTCTGCTCACCTATTCCTTTCCTTGGTGTTTTTTTTTTTTTTTTTTTTTTTTTTTGTCCAAGAGTGCCTGGAGAATGATGGGGAATAAGACTAGTGAGTTCCATGTAACTGGCCACATCCCAGTTCATTTCCAGGAGAGAGGGCAGGATGCACAGGATGCCAGGACAAAGTGTCCACCCTTCAGGATTTCTTCCCGGGGTATCTAGTGTGCCAGCCTCTGTGCCGTGGTAGCGGCTCCCCAGCCTTCTCATCAAGAGCTTCCACAGAGAGGAAAGTGAAAACTTGGTCTGAGGAAGGACAACCCCCTATTAACCTTCCTTCTCTTATTTCCTGAGCTGAAGGCCATCCTAACAAGTTCCAGTGGACCACCCAGCAGGCTACCACCCATGGGAGAGTGTGCGCATGCTCCACTCACAGCCACCATTTGAACCTAGAAGCAGGGTCTCCTCTGGCCTGCAAGCCATTAACATTCGGATTCTTCCCAGAAGGAACAAAGGTCAGAGAGAAGACTTTCTCTGCTTAGTCATCTTTTCTCTTCCTTCACAATGGGAGACAGGGGAGCTTCCTCCTCAAAGTCCCAGAGAAGTCTGGGTTGGAACCTCCCATCACCTTTCTGAGCGATTGCATGTCCAAGCATCTTCAAGAAGGCATACAGACTACTTCCTACTCAGATTCATGCCCCCATATCACAGAACCTGCAGAATTGAGTCTTTCTGTGTACTGCCAGAGTCTCGAAGATGGTAGAATGGGCAACACACAACAAAACTACCTCAGGACTGCACAATTAGTGAGGTCACAAAGTGGGATTCATGTCTGACTGGTGTTGTGGCCCTCAATGAGCATCTCTGCAGGAGAGGGGCTCTTTCCTGTCATTCCCATATGGAGTTGGGACAGTAGGGTTGGAGTGGCGTGTTATATGTTTAGTGGTAGTTCCCAACAAGTTCTTTTTACTGAAGAATGTCAGAGGCCCTTCAGAGAGAGAGACAAAAGGGCATTTTCCCAAGGGGGCTCACTCCTGAATCAGAGTTCAAGTGGGAAGATCTTCCGTTTTGTTGAGAAAGGGGCCTGGTCTTTCCCAAATCAGGACAAAGGGGTCACCCTGAGTCTGGTTGTTCCTTCTTCCTCTGGTTTTGAGTCTTAGTTTGAGCCTAAAGGCTCAGAACACCGCCCGCCGCCCCCCCCCCAACCATTTCCTAGTGGAATTCCAAGCTGCAGACCAAATATTGACAGAATCATCCAAGTACCCCCTTGCCCCAGGGCAGTTGAGTTGAGTTACAAACACCAAAGCCAGGCGACAAATAAGAAAATACTTTTCATTTATCTCAGCAAGAAAAAATGCTTATTAGACCCTAAGAAGAAGGCATGAGCAAATATGAGATTAATATAAACCGAGGAAGGGTAGGGTTTCTGCTTTATGTGTTGATAAGCCCTTTCCCCCTTTCATACTAATTATTATTATCATTATTAGTATTATTTTACCCCTCAATTGCCTTCGGATGTTAGCCAAGAGGAAGAACTCTGTCGTCTGGGGAAGGCTCCACGGTATTGTTTATTTCATGTAATAAAATGTATGTAATGATCATGATTAATGTTTGTTTATTGTTGTATCTTTGTGTTTTCCTTCCAGTCTCAGTGTGATACTGGTTTAATTAAACTTGGGAGAAGGGTGGGTGTGGGCTGGGGTGACAGTCTCCAGAAGTTTGTACAATAATGGAGCACACATTGGTAGCTTTCATGTGTCGGTTAAGACGAAGATGTCCCCCTAAATGACTGATTCCGCTTGGTCTTTCAAAGGAAAGTCCATTCCTTATCCTTTATTGTGTAATTTACAGATAAATTCGCCTTGCCTCAGACCAAATGCTTTTATGTACAGAAATTGCGATGACAGTAGAAATTATGGTAATTGAAGAGTGCTCTATTTTAGGTTTTCCCCAGACCACAACACGAAATGATCATCCGCGTCTCCCATGGCCATAATCATGCCCTAGATTCCAAATTATTTTTTATTAGTTTATTATGTAGTTTAACTGTTTGTTCAGAGACTATCGGGGCTGAGAAGAAACGGGGAAGCATCACCGCCATTGAACATCTCTTCTCAGGGAAAGAAAACTTGGCCAGGCATGGTGGGGCCCTGCACTTCTCTTGTCCCCAGAAGCCTTTGCCAAGAATCTTCCTGTGTATTTTCTCAATCTTTTTGGGAAAAGCAAGTGTGGATCTTCAGTGGGAGCCATAGTCAGAGAGCTTTGAAATGTATCAGTCTGCTTTCCAAATGTTGAAGCTGCATTCAGATATGGATGCACCTCAGTGGACCATTTCTAGCCCTTTACAGCTTACAAAGCACTTCAAAATCTGCTCTCTTCCACCTGTCAAGAAGGCAGGTCATGGCTTTTAGTACATCATATGTTGACATACATACATACATACATACATACATCATACATCACATATACATATGTATTTGCTGTGCACAGTTTTTTTGCCAATATGTTTTTCTCCTTTGGTAACACATGCATACTCTTCATGTTGGTATAGAAAATTTTGTTTTCAGTGAGGATATTTATGATACCTCCAAATTTCCTTCATTATAAAAATATTAAATTAATATTCTTGTGGGTGAGTACGTACATGCATACACACACACACACACACACACACACACACACACACACACACACATATATATATATATACATATACGCTGTTTGTACAAGTGTGGATGTGTGTGAGAAGACACAGGCAAAAAGGGAATTACTCTTAAGTTTTTCATTAAATAGAGTCTTTTAAAATCACAATTTATAAAATTTAAATTTGGAGGACAACCTGCCAGATAGGTCCCTGGGTTCATACCAATTTGGAGCTCTCTGTAGACTATGTACAGGGTGCGGTCGCCACACCTCTAGTTCTAAAGGATGTCAATCTTTTCTTCCTTTTTTCACCCAACTGGAAGCTAACGAAAAGGTATTCATCGCTTGTCTTCTGCAGTGAGTAACGGGCAGCGGTGCATTGCCGAAGCTTGGTAGTCGCTCGAGTTTTTCACAGAATTGCTTCTTCATATTATTTACAGATGTTGATATTAACTGGCTTCACATGTTCTATGAATTTCTAGAGCTTACATTAACTCCTTGTTGATCAAATAGAGTTCATTTTGTTCATAAGAGTTTAAAGTTTGTTCCATTTCACGGGGTCCCACACATGGTTTTTTTGGTCAGGTTAAACAGTGAATGAGAATGGGAAGAAGAAGCTATGAAGGAGAAAGGAAATGGAGATGGAGAAGTGATTTGTCTAGATTCATTCTGCCTTGTATTGGGGGTGAGAAACACCACAGTTCAGAATCAGTTTGTCAGTTGAGCCCCCTAAACTATTTTTCTGGGGATAAGACTGTGGCTGTAGTCTATAAATATGCACAAAAAATGTGTGAATCACCAATTTTCTGTGCCACCCACTGGCCTATGAAACACACACACACACACAAACACACACACACACACACACACCCCACCTGCAGTGCCCCGTCTCACCGAGTGTGAAAGAAGTCCCACGGCAGCCCTTCATAATGCATTTACAGTCACTCTTGTACAGTCTTCCCAAACTCTCTCCAGTTAGACTCTTCCTATTCTACCATCGGATGGCAGTGGTCAGTGCCTCCAGGACAGCATCTATCAAAGTCTACTTTGTGAGACAGGTATTTATGTCATGGCTCCCTCCTGCCCTAGAGAAGATTTCCACATGTTAAGGGTCTGCAGTAAATTAATTGCATTAATCACGCATCTCCTCTTGGATCCTTGTCCTGGCGATGTCCTCCTCACATCAAGAGGTAAAGTCGATTTGTCTACCTGAATTCTGGACTGGCCTCGTCTCTTGCTTTGGGCAATAGGGTGTAGCAGAAGGGACCTTGCTACAGAGGAGTTTTGCTTGCTTCCACACTCGTTGCAATCTTGGTAGTGTACTACTGATGGTATGTGAATAAGCCAAGGTTGGCCAGTTGAAGGATGATGGAAGACAACACAGAGGCAAAACAACTGTAAGGAACACACCAAAGACATGTCAGTCCTCAACGAATCTACTAGGTGACCGAAGTCCCCACAGTCACCTTGGAATTGGAAGTAAGAAGTTTGTAATTCATCCTCACTTTGGAAGATAAATACACATTTGGAATAAATCCAATGTAGCATGTAAGAGCATTCTCAGCTGAAAGGTGTTGAGTCACCAGTTTGAGCCAAAGAAACTCCACCAACGGCCAAGATATTTATGAACTAAGTGACTAGTTTGTTTTGCATAAGCAGCATTAAGTAGTTCACTATGTTGCAATATCAGACTGATAAGAAGCCATTACAATGGGGACCAAGCATGGTCAACTGTTGGGATGATGACTACTACCAAAAGCATGAAAGACAATTGCTGGGAAGATGTAGGGGAAAGAGAAGACCACACACACCACTGGTGGGAATGGAAGTTAGTGCAGCCACTATGGAAAGCAGTGTGGGAGATCTTATCTTCAAAGATATTAAAGACAGTCACAGGATCCAGAAATCCCAGTAGTGGATATGTATACAAAGGAAGTAGTGGGATCAGTAGCTTGAAGAGATCTCTGTATTCCTATCTGTATCACAGTACTATCTCAAATAATATCTATCCATAATAATATATGGAATTAGCCTAAATGTCCTTCAACACACAAATGGGTAAAAAGAAGTGTGGTGTGTGTGTGTGTGTGTGTGTGTGTGTGTGTGTGTGTGTGTGTAATTAGAGAATAGTCTATCCATGAAAAACAGGCAAATCTTGTCAATTTCAACATGAATAAACATGGAAAAGGTTATGCTAAGTGAGAGCTGCCAGATACAGAAAGACAAGCATTGCATGATAAAATTTATATGTGCATTCTTTTTTAATTCAGGGTCTTACTTAGCTCAGTCTTGGTCTTGAACTTGCTATGCAGCCGAGTTTAATCCTGAATTCCTGATCCTCCTGCCTCCACCTCCTAAATTCTGGAATTGCAGGATTGTGCCACCACGCCTGACCCTTATGTGGAATTAAAAACAGTTAGTCTTTCACAAACAGAATGGTTGGGTATAAGGACAGAGAGATGATGCTTAAGTTAAGAGATGAATACTTTTCAATTGCCCAGAACAAGTGTGTGAGACAGAAGGGAGATGATTGATTACCTGGGCTCTGTGAGGGAGAGGACAGGGGGATGGGGGCAGAAACTGGAGCAAAGAGAGATGGCAAATGACCACCAGCGTTTCTGGAGGTCCTTTTGTATGTGATAAAAGTGACCCCAAATCAACGTGATGATGGTTGCTTAACTGTAAACACACTAAAACACTCTGAATTGTGCTCTTTAACTGGGTGATTTGTAGACTATGTGAATTATATCCAGATAAAATGGTAGTTTTAAAAAGAACATTGGTAGCCGGGCATAGTGGCACATAGCTTTAATCCTACCACTTAGGAGGCAGAGGCAAGGGGTCTCTGTGAGTTGGAGGCTAGCCTGGTCTACACATGAGTTCTAAGACAGACATAGCTGTACAATGAGACCCTGTCTTGAAATTGCCAAAACCCAATCAAACAAACAAAATTCAACAAAAATAAAGAGCTTTGGTTACATAATTTTAACTCTGTATGCTTTTACTTTCCTCTTTCCTTACCATGGAGATGCTTCCCTATTAGGGACAGGGTAATGAGTGAGCCTCCTTTGCCCACTTAGGGAATTGTATAAGAAAAATGTGATCATTGGTGGCCAATGCAACAGAGATTTTCATTAACCATCTTTAGTTTTTTTTTTTTCTATGGAATGGAAATCAGTTACTTGATTGCAGTTTTAGTTAATATAAATATGAAAATGATGACTCATAACGACAGAGACATATAACTGAGCACATGTGCCTGTGTGTCCTGAGTATGTGCTTCAGAGGTTGACACACTATAAGCCTACCCGGCTACCCCGACTCCTCCCTTGCTTTTAACCCACACCCCATGCAGTGGTGTTAGAGGGAAGTATAATGTTTTAGACTTGAGCCTTGGGCTGGGGAGATGGCTCAGCAGTCAGAGCGCTTGCCACACACCAGCGTGAGGACCAGAATGCATATCCCCAGAATCATCTCATAAAAGTCAGGTGGGTGTGTCAGCCTACCTATAATTCCAGTACTCAGGGGGCAGGGCCAGCTAAAACCTCAGGCGTCCACATACACACAGACACAAATGCACCCACACCTGCACATACACATAAATGCATGTACACATATGCACACTACACACACATTCACAAGCAAAAATACCTAATTGAGGCTTCAAAGGTACTTAAGATTTTTTGGGTTTTTTGTTTGTTTGTTTGTTTTTGTTTTTGTTTCTTGCTTTTTGGAGATTTCAGTACTGATGCAATACTATGTACAGACATTTAAACTTGAAGATAGTAACTAAATAATTTGGGGAAAACAATAATGAGCGTATTGCATGCTACTAAGTTATTATGAAGATGACTAAGATAATATTGTTATGATGTTAGTTCTGACACCCCAGCCCTCTGAGCTCTGCCTTAAATTGCCAGTTTGATGTCCAACCTGAAAGATCAGAGAGAAGACAGCACGGGGAACATGAATTTTATTTACCTCAGTGGATGATGTGTTACGACTGACTTAAAACCTCGGTGTTGGTCAGATTTTCATTGCTGTGTCAAAATATCTGAGAGAAGTTAGCGTGAAGGAGGACAGGTTTGTATTTGCTTTTGACTTCAGAGACCCAAGTGTGTATCTAAAATGCCGCGGAATGGGCTGAAGTCTTGGGGAAGGTTCTTACAGTTTGGGTGGGGGTCCTTCCTCAGTCTACCGACTTTGCCGAGGAGGGGTGTTGTTTCTGTGCAAGCTTGCTTAGGGAACACAGTTGTGATATCTTCCTGAAGTAATTGAATGCTATTACGTCCTGGCTCACTAGAAAAATAAATATTCAATTAGAAGAGAGTCAAAGGTCTTTTGTAGCCACATTATCACCTAATGTTTATTTCTTACTGGTTTTTGTTTGTTTGTTGAGTTGACTAAATGGCTCACTGAGCATGGTGTTTTAGACATCCATAATCTCACTGAGAGTCAACAAGTCTCTTGACACCTTCTTAATTATGTTCATCCCAGAATTAAGTCCTAAACATAAAAAAGGCCTTTGTGATTATCTACTGCATCTAAAATTGTTTTACTATGTCCTGGAAAATCATAGAGATTGGTTCTTTTGCCTTATAAGGTATAAAGCTCTACAAATGATTAGATGTGTTTAAAAAGTTGCTACTGATAACTGGTATGGGAAAGGTACACGAATCAGAAGAGATGGTTAGCCTTCTTTTGCCAAGTCTGTTGAGTAAAATGTGACTAACATACATAATTCAGAAAATATAAGCTTTGTGTGACATTCCTAAATATCTGTGCATGTCGTCATGGCATACTTGACCCAAATCCTGGAGGTTAAAGAGTAAGGAGTCATCTGTCATGCTTCTGATACGATTTTAAATTCTTGTATCATTGTAACTGAACTTTAATATGAGTCTGGCATCTTCTAAGCATATTATTTTTTGGTTTGGTTTGATTTTTGGTTTTTGTATGTTTGTTTGTTTTTTCAAGACAGGGTTTCTCTGTGTAGCCCTGGCTGTCCTAGGATTCACTCTGTAGACCAGGCTGGCCTTAAAATCAGAGATCCACCTGCCTCTGCCTCCTGAGTGAAGCATATGGCTAATGCCTTACCTATGAAGTTTTTATTTTATTTTTTCTTAATTACATGCTTTGTCTATGCTCTATAATTACTAAATATGTTTACCTGGTATATTTGTTCAGCATATTATTGATATATAGCATGCTTATTTTGTTCTACTGTTCCCCTCTCTCTCTGCTTCTACCTCTGATCATCAGTACTGCCTCCTCGTGATCTCGGAGGCATTGAGAATGGGAACCATAAACTGAGGTCTCTGAAACCATGGAGAGAGAGAAACCTTCTTCCTTAGGCTGATCTGTCTCAAGTGTTTTGTTGTGCCTAGCGGTGAGTCTTAAGTCAGATGTAACATTACCGATTTCTTTGGAAAGAGGTTGGATCATCCCTAAGTCCAACACTGCCCATGCCTTCCTGTTTTCTCGTGTGTCGCAGGAATGACCACATGCCCCTGTCAATTCACTTCACTCTTTTTTTCTTATTACAGGCACTTGTCAGACTTTTTTACTTTTGAAAATTACCAGTGATAAGTTAACCATAGTCATTTAAAGTCCCTCTTGTCGATAACTTTTTTCCACCCTTGTTTCTATCATCAATGTAATCAGTTCCAGGCTAGATAGAGTCCACGTTTTCACTAAAAAAAAAAGGGGGGGGGTACAAAATAAATGAACCATCTTAGGAAATGACCATGTCAAGTACTTCAAACTATTAAAACTCCGAAGACTAGAAATTGTGGTGAAGGCATCTTACACAATTTCCAGAACCTTCCAACTGGGCAAGTAGTGAATTCCCAAAATTTGATATTGCTTCAGTATCCATTCTGACTTTAAATTCCCCTTTCTTGTGCCAGAAGCAGCTCAGTTGCTTTCCAAAGAGTTCATTCTGTACCCTTCCTTCCTCAACTCCCCATTGTGCTTTCTATAGATCTGCCCTACACAGTGGTCCACCTTCCCAAGGAAAAGCTGGATCAGTCTACTTCAATGGCCTTTCGGACTGTCACACCCTGCATGGGCTGAGCAGAAATCCTTAATGACATTCTCTCAGTCACAGCATGACCACTTGGAATTAAAATTTTTCACTGAAAATCTGTTTGGAGAGGTGTCAGCCCACAGATCCTTTTCCCTCTATGTGCCTTGACTTCTGTGTATGTGGCTTCCAGTCCTAAGAGCTACACTCCAGGCTCTGTAAACAATAACAGTAACATCATTGTTTTCATTTGTGTCTCTCCTGAGTGCTGCAGGCTTCTCTAAGATTTTTAATTGGAATAGAAAACTGGATGTTCTCTCTCTCTCTCTTCTCTCTCTCTCTCTCTCTCTCTCTCTCTCTCTGTGTGTGTGTGTGTGTGTGTGTGTTATGTACCTGTTTGTGCAGGATTGTGCACACATGTGCCAAGGCCAGAGGCTGTGATGTTGAATGTCATCCTTGATCACTCTCCATCTTATTATTTGAGATTGGCTCTCTCACTGACCCTTTCCTTCACCACGTCTCTAGGGGTTCACATCTCCCTGCCCCTTAGCCTCCACTACTGGGATTCCAGATGTGGGCCTCTGTGCTCAGCTTTCAGATCTGTGCTAAGGGTCTAACCTAAGGTTTGAGCAACAGGCACTTTGAGCTATCTCCTCGGGCCCCAGGACTTCTCTTTAGTGTGGAAGCAGCTGTCTTTATGAGATTGTTGACTCAAGACCCAGTGGGACAAAAATGGACCAGTGGCTGAATGGAGCAGATGTTACTAAAGTTACTGGTTCAGAACATGCTGCTGTTATTTGAATGTCTCGTGTTTGAGATATATAAGGAAGCTGGTTCTCTCTCTTGACAAGATATCTATGGCCTAAAAATACTTAGCAGACTCTGCTTTTGAAGGAGAACAGAACATTTAAAATATTGTCTTATTTTTGCTGATTCTTTTCTTAAATTATAAGCATTTATTACATGTTCTTATTTTTGCATGGGTTCAATAAGAATCTGTCATTATTTTGCCATGGTATAAATGAGAAAAATGGTTGTGTGATCAAGACCTTGCTCAGAAAGTCATTATTTTAGAATAATGCCATTTAATCAAGAATGGTGCTGAACAAAGAAGCCCATGCTTATCATCTCAGAACTCAGGAGTCCGAGGCAGGAGGATTGGCTTAAGTTCAAGGTCACCTTGAGTTACAGAGTGAAACCCTGTCTCAAAAACAGAGAACCAAGCCGTCAAACAACAACAAAAAGCAGCGACGAGAATGCCCTGTCTAAGGAGTGAGGGTGGTTTCACAAGGCCAAGGCCCAGAAGCCCCTTCTGGGTTCCGGAGGGCAGCATTTGGCATGGCGTGCGGGGCTCCAGTCTTCAGGACAGCTCTTTCTAGTTTCCTAAACTGTAGCCCATTTTGGAGAGAGGAATTCAGCACTCACAAGTACCACAGGTGAAATCTGGTGGAGAGCATTTTTCGGGCTTGGCTTCCTAGCCTCAGGATATCAAATAATAGAGGCTTTAAAAAGTCCAATCTAATATTTCATATGGAAACTTCCAGAAAAGCAAACTTAAGAAAGCCTACGTGGGAAATTAATGGTCTCCCTGCCCTTATGTAAATAATCAGGCCAGAGTTAATGAGACCAGCCTGATTTTGTGATCATGACCCACCTTTCTTTGAGGGGAGAGTGTAAGGAAATTTGAAATAAACTGAAGAACTCATGAAGGGTCTTTCATATGTGAGCTGTGGGGACAGCGTTCCAGGTTTTCTAATTCTACCATCCTTGCTGTGCGGTGTGGCATCTAGAGACCTGATGCAAGGCACCAACCCTATCTGCAAACCTACACTGGGGTCCTGGGCTCCCCATGGAGAACTCCCAGAGAGCACTCCCCGCCCCCCAGGAGGCTCTGCGCCCCTGGCAAGTGCATTTCCACACTTCCCAGCTGAGACTGGAGCTGTTCTTTGACTTCTCCTTTGAACTGGTTGTGACATCTGCATTGTTCCCTCATTTTGTTTAATGACTTAAATAAAAATTTTGACATGTGTTCACTGTATAGCTGTATGAGAGTCAGAGTTTTATCTTCATTCTCTCTCTCTTTTTTGGAAAATTGCCTTTGAACAACAGTGAGCTATAATCACATTGCCTGATGGCTGTGGGTGGGTGAGCATTTCACCCAGCAGGGTTATGCAGATGCAAATTTCTTCACTCCTGGTCTTTGCTCAGGACCATTTTCTCTTTGGCTGCTAACAGCAAATGCTCCTTCCTAAGCTTTTTACTTCCCCGTGTTTCCAGCAGGGCTCAAAACATTTCCACAGCAGGGTGTGCATGGCCAGTCAGAGTGTGACCTTGACCATGTCCAGTACAACCCCACCAGGGTGGAGAGATTGACCGATCCAGGCAAGACAATCGGTGAGAGCTGAAGCCAGAATTTTGGTTGAACAGAGAAATCTCCTTCTGCTGAGTTTAAGCAGAGAATAGTCTATGGGGCAATGAATGCTACTGACCTGTTCAGAAAGGAGCCCCAGCGGGTGAAAAGGGGCCTGAAACAGTAATAAAATAAAGACAGGAGGCCAAGTCCCCCAACGTGTATGAATCAAAACAAACTGTTGTTGTTGTTGTTGTTGTTGATGATGATGATTTACCATGTGTAAAAGGGAGGGTCTTACTTAATCACACTCCTAAAAACAGCCCCTCATTCTTAAGTCTTACTTAAAATCAAAGGGGAAAGCTTTCCAAATCCACAGCATAGCAAGAAGGCTACTGTAACATTAGCTTCATTTCATCCTCACCCTTTCAGTAAACACGGCACAAAATCCACATCCTTTTGAGACAGACTTAGTTTGTTTTTAATAGTGTGTGTGTGTGTGTGTGTGTGTGTGTGTGTGTGTGTGTGTGTGAACATACACAAGTGAGTGGAGTACCCTCACAGTCCAGAAGAGAGAGCTGGATTTCCCCTTAGCTGGAGTTACAGGAAGTTATGAGACCTTGATTTGTGTTCTGGGGACAAGACTCTGGTCCTTGAAAAAAGCCATGCATGTTAACAATTTATAGTCAATTACTCTTAACTATAAATGATTGGGCATATGAACCTTCCAAGCCATCTCTCTGACCCAGAATCCATGTATTTTTAAAAGTAAAATTGTAGGACTCTTAGTTCTTGGCTCTCCCTGACTTGTGTAATATGTAGAGTGTAGCTAGAGGGGCCTTTAACGCACAGCGTGATCTTCTTTGGCCAGCATCACCCCCATAGTCTTTCTTGTTCTGTCCAAGTTCCAGCTATGAAAGACCTGTGTTGAACCCCAATACTCCATCCTTGTCATTACAGCTTTAGACAGACAGAGGGCACACAGACCCGATACCTGGTCAGTTCCTGTCAGTTCCTGCCAAGGTAGACCAAATCCTGTGAAAATGATGACCAGAAGTAGCTCTCACAAAACTGAATTCTAAATCAGTTATGAATATATATGACACTTTGGCAGGCCTTCCTTAATTACACTTGGAAATTATAAACAGATGGGGACCAAAGAAAGTATAAAGCAGAAGGCAGACTTCGTCATCCAGATTACATATGAACACGTATGACTGGGAACCACAGATGCTGAGTGTTGAGAGATGATTGCCACTTAGGTGCCCTGCTGAAGGGAACCAGCAAGGATAGCAAAGCTGGGCAGTGTCCCTCATCATTTTGCATGAGTTACATAATACATAGCAATTTTGAGATGATTTTTTCATAATGCTGATATTAAGGAATAATTGGCTAGCTGAAAGATAACTGTTTGCAGTTTATCAGATTTGACCAAAATGTTTTGAGAATCTATGCTTTGGGATATAGAGATAGACCTCTATCTCTCTGTCTCTGTCTGTCTGTCTGTCTGTCTGTGTATGTGTGTGTGTCTGTGTGCACGCGCGCGTGCGCATGCGCGTGCATGTGCGTGTGTGTTGGGTAGAATGTAATGCAGAAGCTCCATTGTCAGCTCACCATGTTAGGGTTTTACCTATATGATGTATTTCAAGGAGTCCTTTTAACTCTGTAGTATTCCTATCAGATTCCAAATGATACTGAATTCAGAAAAGAAGGCTTCTTAAAAAATATAACCTGGAATTGACAAGCACTTGCAAAGGGAAGAGACAGCAAACTTGTGATAGAAGTATTCTTCTTTTCCAGCCTGCTCCCACTCAAAACTTGGAGCCATTGATAAGGCACAATCTCTTCTGGGATGTTAAAGAAGCTTTTATAGTCAGGACATTTTAGGAAACATTACAGGTGTGTGTATCCATACAATATTGCATATGTAAACATATGGTGTGTGTGTGTGTGTGTGTGTGTGTGTGTGTGTGTGCATTCTAACCTCTCTTTGTAAACCTTAATCTTACCCTGTAATGCAGCATAACTAAGATCAGTCACCTGATTTCTCTGACTATGTGAAGGCCACATCAAATAAGGAAGGTAGAATCCAGGGCTTTCTTCTCTGCAAATCCTTCCGCTCTAACCCTACACATTTTACATTTGATAACTTGCATGCCTGTGCCCTCAACAAGACTGCAAAGTCTTTGATGGTGGAAACATAGTCCCACTTTCACATCTCTGGAGCTGGTGTAAAGTCTGATAATAAATATCTTTAGACATTTAATTCGATCAAAATCCTCACTGGAGAAGCTTCTTTAAGTAGACAGCAATTAACACAGAGACCCACACCTGGTCAACCAGAGAATAAAAGAAAGGGAGAGCTCAGCCCTAAATGGACATCTGTGTCACACCCCTCCTCCCAAGGCTGAGGGATCATCACAGAATGGGCGTGTGTGTGTGTGTGTGTGTGTGTGGTGTGTGTGTGTGTGTGTGTGTGTGTGTGTGTGTGTGAATAACTACAAGGAAACTGTGTTTTGGACACACCAGGGAAGTCACACACACAAACTCAAAGTGTTTGTGACAGCATGCATAAAGACCTACATAAACTCAAGCTAGCCAAATCCCTGCATAGGGGAAAAGGAAGTTTCATGCCTAGCTGGGGAGCTATTAGCACATTGATAGGTGATGGCAGAAGGGGTCAGTTTTCTTTAAGGTTTTGAGCTGTGGTGAGTCAACTACATTCCAGAGCAGGCCCCACACTGAACCTTGTTTGGGCAACACAGATTGGATGCCATGGGCTTCAAAAACAAGAGAACATGAAGTTGGGTAGCTGACTAGGGACGCGTGGGTGAATCTGGGAGGAGCTGGCAGGTGAATATGAGCAAAATACATTTGTGTGACAGTCTTGAAGAACTAATAAAAATATTTAAGGGAAAAAAATGTTACATAGGCATGTGGAGAGAGAAGTGGAACATCTCATTGCAGAATGGTAAGAGCCCCAAGTCAGATAAAGCTGAGTTGGGATTCTCACTACCACTTTCTCCAGTGACTGTGGGCAAGTCCCAAACCTCCTGAAGTCCCTGACTTCCTCTGTATCATGTGGCAATTACAGACTACCTCACTGGGTGGTTGGGATTAAAGGAAAGTGTAAAGCACCCAGTACACATCCCTTGGCAAGCTGTCTGTCCCCTGCATCGCTGCCATCAGTTGTGCTGACAGTTTTCATTCGCCCTTTTCTTCCAAATGCACCTGAGCATCTATTCATACATCAGTTCTGTGTGTTGAACATTTGTTAAGAAAATAGACTGAGCAGGGCGGTGGTGGCACATGTCTTTAATCCCAGGAGTCAGGAGGTAGAGGCAGGCAGATTTCTGTGAGTTCGAGACCAGCCTGGACTGCAGAGCATGTTCCAGGAATCTCAAAAACACCAACAAGAAAAAGAAAGAAAGAAGAGGAAAGGAGAGAGAGAGAGAGAGAGAGAGAGAGAGAGAGAGAGAGAGAGAGAGAGAGAGAGAAGGAAGGAAGGAAGGAAGGAAGGAAGGAAGGAAGGAGGAAGGAAGGAAGGAAAGAAAGAAAGAAAGAAAGAAAGAAAGAAAGAAAGAAAGAAAGAAAGAAAGAAAGAAAGAAAGAAAGAAAGAGAGAGAAAGAAAATAGAGTGATCTCTAACTCATGGAGGCCTCAACACAAGGCACCATCCCTTCCTCAAGGACTCTGGAGTGAGTGTTCAGTTGAGTGGACTCCGTAGGGTCCGTCTACATCAGGGGTGGTCTTACAGAACGGAGGTTTCAGTGATGTTCAGTCATTGGAGATCACCCAAACTGCCTTACTGCAGGCTGGCCCAGGCACCACCAAGGTCTCAGGAAAAGGGACTGGAGAGATGGCTCAGTGGATACGAGCACTTGCTGCTCTGCCAGAGGACTTTAGTTTGGCTCCCAGAAGCCATGTCATGTGGTGCACAACTGCCTGTAACTCCAAAGCCAAGGGATCCAATGTCCTCTTCTGGTCTACGGAGGACATACGCACATGTGGCATACATTCACAGACACACACACACACACACACACACACACACACACACACATAAAAAAATATTTTTAAAGAACTTTAAAAGGGCATGGTCCTATCCTAGAGTAAGCAAATATAAGTGTTGAGAAGCTAAGGGGTGTTACATGCTCTGCAAGCAATTCCAATGTACCCATGACTTTGGATGCCATATGCCTTCTGTATCAGCCATTCAGCCATGACCACTGATTTAAAGAGGTCTGTTCACTTTAAGAACATACCTGCCCTGAGGGTACATGGACAACAAGGGAAGCTGTGAACCTGCACATATCTCTCTCTTCTCCACCATGTCATGCCGTCTTTCATCTGAGACCTAACAGACATCCCCACAATGATGTGAGCAGAACATCACCCAAGTACTGGCATTTCTCCAGAGAACCCACAGCTGAGTTCTCATCTTATATTCCAATGGTTCATAGGACTTCGCCTATATCAGAATCAACTGGAGAACTTTCTGGAACATACTGGCAGCCCACAAGCCAGAGTTTCAAGTTAGCTCATATTGATACGACTGAGCTATAAAGCTGTATTCTGTAACCACTGCTCTGGGTCCTGAAAAGGATCGCATAGTCTTTTCTTAAAATGCTCCAGGCTGGAAGTAGTTTTGCTTTTTTGGATTTTTTAATATTTGCAGGTAGCTAGTGAGATGTCTCAGGGATGAGACTCAAAGGTAAATGTGAATTTCATTCATGTTTCATATATTTATATATATAACTTATGCACACAGTCTTCAGGCAACTTGGTACAAAACTTGGTTTGTGCCTTGGTTTGACTGCAGCTGATTAGGTAAGATTAGGTGTATGTTCCTACTTGTGGTACATGTTGACATTCAACAGGTTTTGGAGTTTAGAGTGTTGTGGGTTTGGGGTCATTGGGTGAGATCAAGTGTAAAGACTAAAGAAATGTGGAAAAATCGGTCCTAAAGAAAAACTGTTGTTACCTTGAGTAATTGACAGTGACACTGCTAAAGTGTTCCTTTGTAATGTGACAATGGAAGACTCTACAGAGTCACCGTCACCCAGTCTCTGCACCTGCCCGCTTACATCTCCCTATTAACCAACTCAGGATTCAGAAGATCTTTTACACCCACAGATCCCACTCTCAAACTTTTAAATTATTACTGTATTATACTTGTATGGCTTTGTTTTGTTTTTTTCTTTTTGCCTGCATGTATGTCTATGAACCATGTGCATGCCTGGTGCTTATGGAGGCCAGAAGAGGGAGTTAGATCCCCTGGGACTGGAGTTATAGATGGTTGTAACCTTCCTGTGGGTGCTGGGACTAGAACCAGGGTCTTCTGCAAAGGCAGCAAATTCTCTCAACAGCTGAGCTCCAGCCCAAGTAGCTCCCATTTTTGTGGAGCACTTGGCCAAATTTCTAGAGAAAATAATGGATGTAATGGAAAGGGTCTGTATGGTTTCTCTATAGCTGGTATCTATAGCCCAATGCCAAGTGAACAAGGTTCAAGTGTTAAATTCTCAGTAGATATCTGACTTCAAAGGAAAAAATTAATGAAATCTGTCTGCCAATGTAAGAATGATCATAAGGGGGCCGGCAGGATTTCTGTCTGCAGGGCTGTCTTGAAACGCCGTGAAGTGAAATATTGCTGTTTGTCTAACTTATGGGTAAAAATATTTTAAATAAATAAATGTTTCCTTGGAGCTCCGCTTACAACACAAGTGTATTTGATGCTGGGACTGTCAGGGACTGGGACTCTGAATGAATAATGCTACCCTCCTGTTTGATATGATATTGTGGGAAAATGTGCAACCTCCCTTCAGAAGAAAAAATGAAATGTTTTGGAAGGGATAGAGAGATTTTGTGCCAAAGTATGTAGCCATCTGCTGTGGCAGTATTTCAGGTACTGGATAGTTTTTCAACTAGATATGTATCAGTTTTAATTATAATGTTAAGTAGGTTTCCTATTTTGACTAGACACTCATAATAAATAAACCTGATTCATATATGCAATTTCATCCTGAATGGTGTTTCATAATCCAAGATAAGAATTATGATTTGTTTTGAATTATCATAATGTGCAACCATTCTAAACACTTCCCAGGCCAGCTTCTTTCTTAGGATACCCTTGGGACATGCACAGTGATCCCCTACCACCACCTTGGAAAGTTGAGGGGCTCAGAGGCTCAAGGTTACAAACACATTGCAGTCTTTGAAAGTTCTCTGTACCTGGTTTAAATATGGCTTTCAACTCCCCTTGGTCCCGCTTAGCCAAGTTTCACTGCCCTAGTTGGCTCCAGCCCCTCATTGGTTCACAGTAGCACTGTGTACTGATAGTAACATGCCAATAGTATGTGGCTCAGACCAGCTTTAGGATCCTGTGTCCTGGGCAGTCTTACTTAGTGTCTGGTTAAGACTCTGCAGTCACTTTGAGAGTCTTAAAATCTTTAATAAGGAAGCATGCAAACGCATCTTCCACAGATTAGATGGCAACATGCCATTGGTACAGTAAAGTATGATATAAACCCCTTGACTCTTGACAATGTATATACAACACCCCACCCACACTTACCCTTGCTGGGCAATGACCCCAAGAGCTGCCCATTGTATGTTACCAGCAATCTAAAAAAACATGGCATGATCACAAAAATCTCATGTTGTAGACGTGGCCTTCCAAAGACCCTAGGAAATCTACATTCTTCTCTCTCTCTCTTCTCCTGCTTTGGTAATCACATCTGTCTTAAATGTTTGGTCACCCTCCTTATCCCCGAATTTCAAAGGCCATAATTGGAAGTGTCTACTCCAAGTTGGGTGCAATCACTGTGAAGATCTATAATATCATCAAAGTCCTCACTGTCATGAAGGATGGCATTCCACCTGTGCTAGCATGGTAGAGGAGACTATACGCGTGAGGGTGAGGGAGCTAGATCATGTGCCAGTAAGTGCCATAGAATCTTGGGCAAACCAAAAGCCTATCCACCTCATCTACCAGACCATCAGTGCACAGCCATATTGGTGTTGAGTCAAAGCATTTTGCAAGACAGCAGTACTTCTTCTGGTACATTCTCCATCCCTCGAGTCCCTCTGAGAACTCACAAGCCCTGAGAGTGTGCCACAGGGGAAGTTTTCCTTTTCTGTTATTAACCACGATTGAGGTGTCTTTCACTTGCAAATTCACACACGTTCACACTCCGGGCTTTCTGCTGTTTACCTTGGTCTTAGGGTCTGTAAGGCACCTCTGGGACAAATGAAATCTCATATACCTGCTCTTCTTGCTCCTTTTTGCTCCCTCTACCTCTCACCTGACTCCCAGTAAGGGTTTTGTGGTGGCTATTAAAATCAAGTCACGCACGGATTTCTTCAGTCGTGGCCACAGAAGTCTGAGGCTGCACCTGCTGGGGAGCCATTATCTAATCTTTCTGGGAGGTTTAACACTCTCTCTAGTAAACCTCTCCATGTTTACCCAGAACAGTGTTTTACAGTGTAAGAGATACTTTATCTCTGAGTGTCAAGGCCATTTTGCACCTGGCGTAAAGAAGAGCAGTTGAGTCTGCTGAATGTCTTTCCAGCGGAATTCCCTCTGAGAGAGCCTCATAGTCTCCCACGCCCCGCTCCCCTCAGCTTGAGCCATCATTTCTTAAAACACCAACTAGAGGTACCTTGAACAGAAGCCTCTTTGGCACTGATTTAATTGCAGGCTGACAAGGAAGGTGACTTTTCACAAAGGTGCCATCAGACACCACGGAGCGGGGCACCGAGCCGCAGCAGGGAAGAATTCCTCTGTTGATGCAAAATCCCATCACAATATTTGAGAAGTTTGGTTTTGATCTAGACTTCAGGGAAGCAGAGAAGAGAACACTTTCTGTTAAAACACTGGCTTGACTATAAATATGAGGCTGCTATTGCCTCTGGACCTGGGTACCATCATAAATAATGCCATGGGTGCTGTTTCCATAAACAACGTTAGGATCTGCGGATGGGGAAGAGGGATCATTTGATAGGTATTCAAATTCTGTCTTAGAAACTTGCCAAAATACTGGGCATTGATATTTTCCTGTATTTGGGGATGTCGTTACTTACGTCAATGGAGCAGGAAAAAAGTCCAAAATCAAGGAAAAATGAAAGGCTGTGAAATCATGGTCACCAAGCTTGGCTGGGAAGTAGAACTGACTGAGAAACTTTCAAATATCTTAATACACAAGGACAGCAGACCATTTATCTTCATCTCTATGATGAGGATGGGACGTTGATATTTTCTAGAAATTCTCAGGTGACGTCTAACATGTTACTCAGACTCAAAACTGTGCTCAGTGGGGTTTGGGTAGAAGGGTCTTCAAGTCACTCAAGGATGTGTGCTCAGTTGTGACACGCACACTCAGGTGTGACACACAGGCCTCACCAAAGTTGGCCCCAGAGGTAACGACTCTGTAGTTTATGGTCATAGTGACTGTTCTATGACCTGGTGACCACAGAAACTGTGACCCAAACAAAGGAATGTGAACCACCGAGGTCAAGTCTTTTACAGAATAGCTGCAAAATTAATACTTGTAAATCACGGAGATCTGGAAGAGAGCCGGTGATTTAGATGCCATGAAGCATCCATTTTAATATGTTTATCCCCCATCTGCCCCGACCTAAAGGAAAAAGAGAAACATGGACCCAAACAAAAGGTGTGGAATGGGGAACTGTGTACCTCAAACCTAACTCCAGCTTTACTTCCTGCCCTGAAGTTTAGGATACAGGAAGGAAGGGAGAGGAGAAGGAGGGTGGGAAGAAAGGCTTACTGTGCCTTCCCCACTCACTGTTTGTAAAGACAGTGATGAGAAAAGAAACCTCTACTCAAAATTACTGGTGTGCCGCCTTCTGCTTTGTGATGGTGGTAAGGAAGGGGTCCCTACTTTCAACACAGCTAGTGCAACAAGGTAGAAGGAAAGGTGACTTGGTCCTGCTCCATCTGCACGATCCAATTTGGAAGTGTATCTGCGGTTCTTATCAAGTGTACACTCCTGCCTGCACATTCTCCCAACTGGAAAATGGGTGAGGTCTCTGTGTGTGAGAAGTTGGGAATCCATTTAGGGTTGGGATTGAAACTCCATCTTCTCACACCCTATGGTTCCTCTATCACGGAATTAAAGCATGTTTCTGTCTTCTTACCTTCTGAGCTTCCAATTATTTTGCCTTCCTTCTAGAATTTCTCCACCTCTCTGTTTTGGTATCTGCCAAGCAGACAGGAAAGCCATGAAGTAGGCGTCCAGTTCCAGATGTTAAAAATCAACATGAGTGTCTTAAGAAAGCAAAGGGCCGAGGTGCAGTGTATTGGTGTTCCCTTCCTTCTGCACTCTCAAGCAGCCTTGCATCCCTCCAGGCTCCATATGGCTGGATTTTTCCAGGGTCCTGACATTTCTAAGTATCACTCTCCATACTTCATGCTTCTTTGGGTGGAGGACATGTGAAATGGTTGGATTCTCAATGATCCAGAGAACCACGGGGGCCACTGGGTCCATCTCAAGGCTCTGAGGGATTGATTGATTCCTGGCTCTAGAAAATCTACCCACTTTAAAGTCCATCTTATGATGCATATCCAGGATCTAGCATCATGTCCTCCAAACATGGGTCCTACCAAATAATTTCTTCCACTTCTTTAATTTGGCAATTAAAAAGGGAAAAATGAAATCCATAGTTTTTAATTCTAACACCAGGTAAATCTCTTTTTAAAATCCACTTATGACAGGGTAATAAATCTACATCCTCAAGCTGAATTATTTTCACAAACCCTGGAATTCTAAACCTCTGGGTGGCTGGAATCTGGGACAATTACACCTAAGGGCCAGACCCGCAGTAATGCCCCAAATTACTTTCTGGAAGGGGTGGCCAGGGGGCTCCCGTGATTTTAAAGGCAAAACTTCAAACCAAATGTTTCTCTCTTTATTGATCTGCTTTCATCTCCCTTCGTCGCATTTCCTGTTGGGCTTTTTCTGCTTCTCCCCCGCCCCCCACCCGGGTGGTGAATGCTCTCAAATTGGCGATTGAAGGTCTTGGAGGTGCTGTTTACAAAGGCTGTTAATGCTCCTGTCCTCATTTCCTGTTTTACCGCCAACAAGCCTGACACAAAGCCCTCCTTGGTAGACACTAAAATGTTGGCGAGGCCCCACGGAGCTGCTCAGTTTGCATAGTGGAGGTCTGCAACCTAAGGCGCCTGACGGCCTTCCCCACATACCCAAGAAGGTTCCCTTCTGTAGCTGCTTGGAGAAATATTTTGGATAACAATGTGATTCTGCTGGAAGGAACTCCTGTGGGATGGTGGATTACTGGCAGGGCATAAATAACCCTGGCATCTTGTCCCAGTCTTGCGTGGATATGTACCTGTGGATTTCCTTATAGAGAATTCTATAATATGTAGATTCTGTGACCTGAAAATCTTGAGGTTCCTGATGGTCATAGATATGAAAACAGGTAGAAATTAGGTGCATGGTGTTCCACAGGTTGCATAGTAACTCTTTTGGGACTTCAGGGACACGCCTCTGAAATAATCAGGTTTGGGTTTTTCAATTCTTGAGGCTTAGGGTGAAGTCCAGGCAAGCAGGCACTAGACTCAGTTACATCTTGGCTCCGTTACCACTCAGTCACCTATGAGAAAGGAAAGCTTTTGTGACACTTCATGACAATAAAGCATGTATGTTTTCATCCATAAAGTACCTACCTCTAAGGTTGGTGACAAGGAGGTTGTCACCAGCTTTAAATGAGCTGATAGATGTCAATGGCAAGGCCTATGCACTCACTTGATAAATTCTAATTATGTCCTAAATGACAGCTTTTAGGCCAGGGTGGATAGGAAGAGTGCGATAACCCCCAGTAACACACTTCCAGGGCTGTGTTCAGATTCTGTAAAAAGAAAAATTCAAACTGCTATTTCAGAGAAAGCAATCTAATTGTGTACTCAAGTACCTCCGTTGTTCAAGTCTTCTTACCAAGGGCTATGGAAAGTAGGGCCCAGCTAAATTAGCTCTGGGGTGTGACTGCTGAATCCTGCTGCATCTGAGTATCCATGTCCCCTTCCCCATGGGACAGAACAGGTAACCCATCTCTCCTCTGAAGGTGACGTCACAGCATAAAGAGCCTCAGTTCTGCCCTAATGGATAATATTTGGAGGAAAAACTATGTACCTGTTATGGATGATATTATCAAGAATAAGGAATGTCTTGGAGTGTGACAGAGTAAGCCCATGGCTGACACTGTCATCACAATTATCTTTCCTGTTGTCAAGGCTTCATCTGAGAATCACTGCCAAAGATCATCCTTAAGTTCTTTCTTATTTATAACTCTCTGTATACGTCTCTATATGTCTTTAAAGCCTTTCTCAACTTGTGTTTAAAAATTCAAAATAGTTACATTGAATTTTTAAGACTAGGAAAAATTATCAAATAAAATGCCAAGTTAGAAGAAATAGTAAACTATCTATCACTAGCTTTTTAAGAAACAGATCAGCGATGCGTATAATACTTGGGCATCTTACCTATCTGACCAGTCTTTAGTTGACATAGTCGTGCGTGGTTTTGAGCCAAAGGATTTCCACATGAGGTAATCAGCCATGACACCATTCCCTAGGTACCAATCTCCTCAGCCCCACGGACGTCCATCAGTCCATCCGTAGCTGCTCAGTGACTCAGACAGGAGCTATCGCTCCTCATCACTCTCCGTTCTCCTATTTACCCACAGAAATTTCTGTTTGTTCAGATTTTTTTTTTTTTTTTGCTTTTGCTAAAGTAAATGTTGGATGATCACCACACTAATGTTCACTGTGAGATGGTTCTAGGTGAGCACTTAGGATTGAAATATCATTCCTTGGGTGTATAATTTTTTCAAAGTTGCCAAATCAGACATTTAAATTGTTTCCCAAAGTGAGTAAGCTCCTGAGTCTTCCCTCAGAGGTGTGCACAATGTTCATGTGCCGGGTATTGCTACAAACAAGCATTTAAAAGCTTCATCAGGGGCTGGAGAAATGGCTCAGAGGTTAAGAGCACCGACTGCTCTTCCAGAGGTTCTGAGTTCAATTCCCAGCAACCACATGGTGGCTTACAACCATCTGTAATAAGATCTGGCACCCTCTCCTATATATATAATAAATAAATAAATCTTTAAAAAAAAAAAAAGTTTCGCCAGTTTGTTGAGTGCAAAACAACATCTTACTGTGGCTTGAATCGGTGTTTTTGATTGCTAGACATCATCATTAGTATTTTCCATATGTTTATTAGCAATGTATGATTCTTGTTTTGAAGGTTCTAGACAAGAATTCTTCTTTTTCACCTTTGAGTGTTTGTCTTTTCCTCATTGCTAACAGTTGGTTATATACATTTAGTACACTTCCTTTTGTCTGTCTGTCTGTCTATCCCTCTCTGTCTGTCTGTCTATCCCTCTCCCCATCCTTCCTCATAGATATACTACTTCTTTCATTGAGACTTGTTTTTTTTTTCATTCTCTTTCTAGAGTTTTTGGACAACAGGAGATGTGTCAATCTTTTCTCCCAGGCCTTGTTCTTAAAATCTTGTTTAACTGTTTCATTTTTTTTTCCACCGAAGCGTCAAGAAATCTTCATGCAAAAATTTCACAACACTGCTCTTTGCATTTAAGTTGAATCTGCTTGCTATTGAAATTTGTAGAAACAGGAGAGAAGGAGCTGATTTTTTTATTTTCACAGAGGGATAACTTCATAAATCAGGGGCCATTGCTGTGGCTTCCACATGGGTGTGTGTCAATTTCTGGCATTTGCTTTTGGTTTGTAGGTTCACTTGCCTTCTGTAGGGTTACTATTAGAGTATCTTAACTTCTGGAACTCTCTTCAAAATCAAGCTCTTTCAATCCAGCTCTGGAGATTTTTACATAATTTGGGAATCATTTTGTTTCTTAAAGCTGGGAAAACTTGCCAAGAGACTTTCTAGAAATAGAATTCTTTGAGGAACAATTTTTAACTGTGGACTCTTTGTAAGACTTTGGTTTTACAATTCTTGGGACAGGAGGGCTGGGTCACACATGCCTCATCTGCCTGCTTAGCTGTCTAAGGAGCTGCTAGGCTAGCATGCAAAAACTAGGTCATTTTATATTGTGAACAGTGATCACCCAGACCCTTGTCCACTCTGATTGTTAACTATCCTCTGATTAGAGCCATGACAGAGCAGGCTGTGGGGTGGGCCTGTGTCGTTTTCCCGTGTATTCCCCTGATGGCCAGTGTTGTGAATCTTTTCACGTGCTGACTGGCAAATTATGTATTTCCTTTGGAGAAACGTCTGTTCATTTCTTTTGTCCATTTTTCAATTGGTTTATTTTATTTTGAACTGTTGGCTTTCTTTATATCTCAATTTATTGTTTGTCAGATACATGTCTTTCTGTAGGTTGTATTACATTCTGTAGGTTGCTTTTCACGTCCTTGGAAAATATTTATTTATGATTTTTATTTGTGTGTGTGTGTGTGTGTGTGTGTGTGTGTGCATGCGCACACGTGCCTTCGTGAGTTTATGTACATCCCATGAGTGCAGATGCCTTTGGAAACCAGAGGACATCAGGTATCTTGGAGCTGGAGTTACAGGCCATTTGAGCTACCTCACAGGGGATCCCAAGACTCAAATTTGGGTCCTTGGCAAAAGCAGCAAGTTCTTAACTAACAAAAGCAGCAAGTTCTTAACTAACAAGAGCAGCAAGTTTGAACTACCCAGTTCTGAACCGCTAAGCCACCTCTCCTGCCCAACTTTTCACTTTCCCTTTATTGCACATATTTATGGGGTGCAACCTGATGTTTTATATTTGTAAACGTTATGGAATAATTAAATCATGTTAATTAGCATACCAATCTACTCAGCTACTTATCACTTTGGGGGTGAGAACACTTTAGTTTCCCCTCTTTACAATTTTTGTCTACGTTACACTATTAACTCCAGTCGCCACAGCACACAGTAGATCTCCGTCTAAGGAAATTTTGTGCTTTCAGTCAACAGCCTCCCATTCCCCAACAATCTTTACTCTGCTCTCTGTGTCTGTGAGTTCTCTATCTTCGGAGGAAGCATGTGAGGGAGATCATGCAGCACTTTCCTTTTGTGTCTGGCTTATTTTTCACTGAGCATAATAGCCAGGATCATCCACGTCATTGTGAATGACAGCCTTTGCTTTGCTTCCAGGCTGAGAGTTTTGTACTGTATGTGTCCTGTTTGGGAAGCTATTGTTTAGTGTGTGTGTGGAGTAGGTAATGTATTCTGCCATGCTTCTGAAAGTGGGAAGCCTTTTGACTGCATTATTCTTTCTATGCCGTAATCTTTTTCAAAAGTACTCATTGTACAATGGCATCAAATATTTTTAATGTGTGCAAATAAATTGTTTTCTCATACCTCATAGATGCATGTTCATGTAGTCTCATTTGTCCAATGAGACAAGGAAAAAATTAAATTCTCAGACATGTTGGACAATATGTCTGTTTTTATTTTAAGGATTTGTGCAAACTGTGTTTGTTATAACTGTAAGTGTCTTTATCCTAAGAGAAGGCCAAAAAGTCTTGATTAGAAACAAAGTTGAAAGATCTTATTAGAGTTTCAAATAAGCGAAACAAGGAAGGGGCCAGCCAGCAGGATGGCCCCATGGGCAAAGAAGCTTGCTACCCAGCCTGACTACCTGAGTTCCGTCCCTAGGATCAAGATTCATCATTGGTGCAATTCAGTTGGCTTGTCCAAGATAAAGTGACACATTGCACCTTCAGATGTGAGCTAAGTGGGCAGCCCCTGGAGTCAGGTCGGCTAATCCTACCTTAGTAATGAACAGTCCCCCAAAAGATGTTAGAGTATCCCTCAAACATCTTTGGCACTAAAGTATTTTCAATCCACAATATAAAACATAAGGGGGAAAAAAAAGACTGCCAGGAATTACAAAGGAAAGGCCAACAGAGGCTGAACGGTAGAGAGGGAAGGATGATGTCAGTTGTTTAATGGGTCAGTGCTGAGCAAGAAAGGGAGAGAATTTGTCGTTGGATGACATTGTTGGCTCTTTGAAGAGTATGTACTTCCTTTAAGACACAAAGAGGCCTAAAATGCATTTAATTGTTGAGATGCTAAAGGCAGGGGGTATGAGTGTGCCAGTGGCCATCCTGATCCGAAGAACGGCATTTGGACTGAGCCCGTAATAAATTGTCGGCGCAGGCCTTTGCTTTCACTTAAGCTAATGTGGAGTGTCTGGTTTCTACAAAGTAAATCACTGTGCCTTGGGTACTTTATTTTCCACCTTGTGTATAAGTAAACTGCAGGATCAATTGGGAGGTGGAATCAAGCTGCTATTTATTACCTTGAAATGTGACACCCCATTTTAAGTGCCCTATTCCCTTATGACTTCACTTGAGAATAGTATTATGTCCAAACAATACAGAAAACAGCTTTACAGCTCCTGTTGTGTGTGTGTGTTTTTTTTTCTTAACTTCAGCCCAGATGGATTTACACTGTATACAACTTGCAGAACCTAAATAAGTAACTTAGTGGATTTTGAAAAAGGCGTGTAAAGGAGGAAGAGTCACTTGGGTGATTTTTGGTATTAAATCTTAGCAGAAGGCATTCATGGCTAGACTTTTTTTTCTTTAATGAAAAAAAAAAAAGTACAGGACCCCCATTGACCCACCTATCATGGCTTAACACTCCAAGGAAAATAAATAAAAATCTTGTGTCTGGGGAGAAACATTTGACTTCGTGGGGTTCTGTCATCTTGCTGTGCTTTGTGAGGAGACCTTGGTCTGATTTATGGGTTTCAGAAAGAATGCCTTCTCACGCGGCTGGAAGACAGAAAGGGCAGGGACCCAGCGTATATCAGGACGGTTCAAGCTATCCCCTGTGACCTACCCCCGCCTTTCCTGATGCCAACCCGAGGAGCTGGGGCCCCCGCAAAGACCTTCCTCTGCTGCGTGGCCCAGATCACCGTCCTCGTCGTTCTTAGACTCTCTTAGACTCGGGTCTTGGCTTGCGTCAAAGCAGTCATTACCGGGCTCACCGGCCGGCCAGCGACTGCAGACAGGGCCCCAGCCGAGTGTGGCAGGCACAGTAAAGTGCCCCCAAACTGAGTTAGACGAAACTGAAGAGAAGCTGACAGTACTGAAAGCCTGGTGACAGCCTTGATCCCCATAAATTCGGCTTTTATTAGGGCTTAGACTTAAGGTTAGCCAGGAAATGAAGGAAAGAGAGAAGGGAAAATCGGAAAGGTGGTCCAGGGATTGCGGCCACTTACCACACCTCCCTCGCTGTGACTGGGAGAAAAGGTCTCATTTATTTCCTTCCTCTTCCCCTTCTCTCTCTCTCTCTCTCTCTCTCTCTCTCTCTCTCTCTCTCTCTCTCTCTCTCTCTCTCTCCTCTCTCTCTCTCCCTGACTTCCTCTTCCTCTTCTACCTCCTCTCCCCTCACAGATGGGTGTTTTTCTCACTACAAAATACATTTGTTAAAGAGAATCCTCTAACACTGCGGGGTACACCTCACCACAGCCTCTCTTTGTCCCCAAGTAAGTCTGAACTGTAGGTCCAAATCTCTTGGCGTCATCTCCAGTTGTAAATCAAAAGGCATTAACATAGGCACTGTGGAGGTGCTTATAACAGAGTGCAACTACATGTGCAGATGTGCGTGTATGAAAAATCCCCCCCCCACACACACACTGTTCCTTCAGACACTCAAAAACTTGTCTAAAACAGCTAATGTGTTCGGCGATTTATAGGAAATTTTATTATCTCAAAGATAAAATAAAAATTTTACATTGTATACAGCCTAGGCCAGACTTGGAGAATAAGTGTAATGCCCTTAAATTATCATGACTTCTGGGTAAGTCTTTGTATCGGCTCCGTTGCGACCTTCATTTACTCCGAAATCCCAAAGGACTTTTGACTCTACACAATAAAATTAGAGAGACATTTATTCAGAGAGACTAAATTCTTGGGGTTCCTTGAAGAGGAGACAGTGACTGTTGTGGGCTGTGGAGATGGACAGAAAAAAAAATAGAGACAGACAAATGATTCATTTCTTATCACAGTCAGGCAGCGTTAATTAAAACATCATTGCAGATGTACAGCAGCAGCGAGGCAAGTCTGCTAGCTCAGGAGGCAGTGCCTATGAAACGTAAAGATATTCTGGTTATTTATCTGTTGTTTGGATCTTATCCTTTGAATCCTGCTCCACCCCCTCACTTTATTACAGGCCCTGTGTATACTCCACCATAAAGAGGAAAGAAACATATGGGTCCTTGTTTGAACTTCTGTAATGAATCCTTCCAATATATTATTTCCTTCCAAAGTTATTTTTAATTTTATTGCAGTCTGTTTGTGTATTCCCCCCTCCAACAATTGCTCGGACAAAATTCCAGCCGCTAAAATGGCTCTGAAGGGTCCTTTCCCCCTTGAGAAAACCATTGATTTAGGGGATGTGCCAAGCAGGAGGCGGCTCAGCCGGGTGTCCCTCCCTCGCCACGCTTGCTGGCGGCCTCTCTGCAGAAGGAGGGTGGACGGGTCTCCTTCCCCGAGTCCCATGCTTGTTTTTTATTTCTTATCAACAAAACTTCTGCCATCAATGAATCCCTCTCTCTCTCTCTCTCTCTCTCTCTCTCTCTCTCTCTCCCCCCCCCCCTGCCCATATCATCCTCACTCCTCTGAGGTAAACAAGCCAGAGGCTTCTGAGCAACCCACCTGTCGGGGTGACTTCACTCACAGATTGGGGTCTGGGACACAGTCACAGTCGAAAAACATTTCTTAAAGAATTTGTTTCGAAGTTGGAAATTTTCATATAAAAATCTGGGTTTATGGAATAGCTGATGGATTTCCCCCTGAGCGTGGAAAGTGCTGTGTGAAGATTTACTCTGGACAAATTAGGAAAGCTGGCAAGCCAGGGCCTCATCCCCACAGGGCAGCCAGCTCTGCGTCCCTATGTGGAAGGGTGCATACCCGGACCAGGCTGGTTTTCTAGTTTGGTCGGCTACAAATGCTTCAGCCCAGGCACAGTTAGTCCTTCCCCAGGCACTGGCATGGCCACTCTGAAGCAAGCATTTCGAGAGACGATTATCAAGAGCCCCCTGCCCCCGCTTTTTTTTCTCTGACTCTACAGGCAGGAAAACAGTGGCCTAGCTGACTACAGCACTTACAGTATTTTTTGTTTGGTTTAGCTTTGGTTTTAATTTTTTTAAGTTTTTGACATTAATATAATTGCATCATTTCCCCCTTCCCTTTCCTCCCTTTAATCTTTCCCGTGTACTCCCTTTGCTCTCTCTCAACTCCATGGCTTTCATTTCTTTAAGGGTTGTTACACACACACACACACACACACACACACACACACACACACACACAAAACAATCCCTAAATATACTACAATTACAACCACCCTGCTTGGAATAACGTTACTTGCATGTATATCATTTCAGGACTCTGCACTGTGCTGGATAACCAACGTGAGAGTCTTTCCTGAGGAAGGCTTGCTCTGGACTTTTGACTGAAGAACCACGTCTGGACTCCAGTGTGGTGCTTTCAGCCTCTTCATCTACAGGTTCTGGGTCTGTGGATTCAGCTCATCTCAGATCTAAATATTTGAAGAGTGCATCATGTGTGCTGAACATACACAGACAGTGTTCTGCTGTTATAAACAACACAGTTAGCACTGCTTACAGAGCACCTCCATTTCGTGAGGTACCGAGGGCCTTTATGGCATCTTGTCAGGATGTCCACAGACTATATACAATAAGGACGGTCTCCAGCTTGCGGTTCTTATGCTTGGGGATGCTGTGACTGCTGTGTGAATTGTGTCCCCTCTCTGGGCTAATGGCAAGTATTCTGCTCTGTTCTTGTGACCTAGGGCAGCAACAGCAAGGCCCCACCACTAGTCAGCCACATGTTCATGATGTGAACACCCTGTGCCCTACAGTGCTCAAGGTTACTGGGATGTTATGCTTTGTAGGGTGAGTGTAATACATTTATATTCCAGATGTGCTGTTTTCAAGTTGTGGTGATTTCCTGGAATGGAAGTTCACTGTGAGCCAGTGAACATGTGTATCATACCCTTTCCATGACATACTCAAACAACCCAAAGGTTTGGCATCCTCTGTGGTCCTTAAACTAGTTCTCCATGAATAACAAGGGATAATCACAGTTATGGATATTCCAAGGGGATACTGACCATCTTCAACCATGGTTTCATTTTCTCAAATGAAAACCCTGTGAATAGAAAATATGCACAATGCCCTTCTAATTTAATATTCAAGGGGAATCTTAAGAACTGATGGGCAGTGTGGGCAGGGATGCATGAACCTGGAGCATCTGGTCCTTTCAGAGGATGCTCCACTTTGGTACAAGAACTCCTGGCTTAGTGAGATGATGTTAACTTCTATAACAAATTGACCCATCCATCCATAGTGGCTCACATTTAATAAGCATATACTTTATTTTTTTTTCATGATATAGACCCCTGGGGGGGACTCCTGTTGAAAGGAAGCAGCTTTCCTGGACACCTTTGGGGATCCAGGCAAAGGGCTTGTCCATCTCCATTCCATCCACCTGGGGGAAATGAAAACTCAGAAAAGTCCCTCAAAGAAAGGACTTGTATTATATCCCACCATAATCCAGTGACTAGAATTTAATTATCTGACTACTTGACTTCAGGAAAGGCTGAGGAATCCAGGAGCTCTGAGGGAACGAGGAACAAGGACATTCATGGATAACTAGCCATCTCTCACCTCTCCTGAGCCTCAGAAGCTTCACATGATGAAGATTTGTCCAGCTATGTGTGCTTCAGGAATATTGACATAGGCAGCTAACTATGAAAGCTCCCCAGAGTGTGTATTCCATTTTCCAGTTTGGAAACCAAGCTGAAAATTGTCTTTAGAAGATATGTTAGTATCATCAGCATCTACTGGATAGTTGATATCCTGAAACTCCAGAGAATGACATATGTTTAAAAAGAGAATGCTAGAAAAAAAGTCTATCTTATACATGTAAGGAAAACTGATAATGATATTTTCAGAGCTTTTTCTCTACGTCTCAAATTAAGAGATAGTTCTTAGACATCAGTAGCAATACGATCAAGGAGTTAGTTACTAGTCCTTTATAGAGGGTGGGCTACTGAAGTTCATAATACTTTCCTGGTGAATTTGTGTTGTTATTTGTCAGTCTGGACTTTCATGAAGTGCTTAATGGCAATTCACAAAAGGTAATGAAGAAGTCAAAGCATAGCCATTCCATGGCCTGGGAAAATAACTAAGGAATCTCTTTCTTCCTTCAATGCAGCAAGGACTAAGCCAAAGAAGAACGGATCTTCAGCTTGGAATTTGCACACCACTGTTGATTCTAGGAAGAAGCAAGGTTGTACACATTTCTACCAGCTAGAGTACAGTCTGTAAATGCCAACTCTTTCTGGAGAAATGTCACATTCCAGCTGTGGGGACAACATACAAAACATGAGTAGGACAGCTTGTTATTCCAGAAGCAAGGAAGGTACAAAAGACTGCTGGAGTTGTGCCCAAGGGACTGAGGGCTGGGTTCTGTCTTCAGCACTGCCTGTACCTGGTGGAGTGGTACATGCCTGCATGCAGCACTAAGTCAGAGGTAAGAGAACCACAAGTTCAAGGTTATCCTCAGCTACACAGTAAACTGAAGGCTAGTAAAGGAGGTGTCAGAAGATAATCACAAAATGACTGTAGATCAAAACTGGGACCACTGGAGTGTGGAAGATATAAAAAGTGAACTAGATGAAAATATGGGATGCATTTCAGAATCCACAAGTTCATAACGCATCAAAACAGCACACAGAGAAATAAGACAACAACCCTGTGCCCATCTTTGGCCATTGGGAGGAAACGTCTTTTGAAAAATAATATGAAAGAAAAAGGAACAGTGTTACTGCCTTTCTCCTATAAAATGTCACTAAAGTAGCCACATATTCCTAGTGCAGGCTTCTCTGCAGAAATATTTCAGTTAGAATGAACAAGAAGAGATAAAACCAGAACTTCATCGCCTGTGGCCCCTTGTAAGGAAATGGGTCCAGGCAACAATTGTCACGGGTTCCTAAGACCACAGAAAAGAAAGGCATCAAATTTTAGGTGCTTCCTATTGGAAGAATAGATCATTTCTGAGGATGAAATCTGGACCAAAAAGTCTACATAATTTCAGTCTGCTGAAGCTCTTAGAAGTAATAACTAACCAGAAAAATCACAAATAGAGAAGTGTGTTTTAAGGCTCCAGAGGAACATACATGATGAACTCAACTTGTGAAAAACATCATAAGATGGACTGTAAAGCTCCCTCCACAAAGAGGTTGTGTGCTAAAAACAAGGGGCATTTAAAATATCATAAGGAACAGTTACACACAGCATAGGTTCATGGATCTAATTGGAAGATATTTATTTTGTGTTATATTTTTAAGGTAATGAGACTAAGGTCACTGATTGGGTATTAGATGATATTTAAATTATCATGAACTCTCATTGTTATGACGGTAATTGGTATGTGTTTAAGGAGTGCATACATTTCTGAGGATGCTTTTCCACTATGTGGTTCTGAAGAATTGAACTCAGGTTGGCAGTAAGCACCTTTCCCAGCAGAGCCATCTTTTCTTTGTCTTTATGGTTGAAATACCCAGACACTCATAACTAAGAGGTAAGGGCAGCTTTGCCAGGTCTTTAAAGCCGGCAAAGCTATCCTTTTAGCAAAGTCTCTCCTGTCTTTGAACATCTCAGCATGGCTTCTTGTTCTCCAAGTTATGATCACCTTGGTGCTGTGGAACAATCTTTTCATACACTACGAATATGTATTATTCTCATTAATAATAAAGCTGATTGACTGGTGGCCAGGCAGGAAATATGGGTGGGATAACCAAACTCAGGAAGGAAAAAGAAGGGTGGAGTCAGTAGATGCCAGGCAGCCACTGAGGAAGCAAGATATGTAGAAAATGAGGTAACAAGCCACAAACCATGTGGCAAAGCACAGATAAGAAATCTGGGTTAATTTAAATGTAAGAGATAGTTAGTAATAAGCCTGAGCTACCGACCAAACATTTATAATTAATATAAGCCACTGTGTGATAATTTGGGAAGCAGCTGCTGGGTGTTTGGGAGTTGCTAGTGGGACAGAAACTCCCTTCTGATTACACCCTGGGGACTTGATGGTGAGTCTCCCTTCTTGGCACTGCTAAACTGGGCTTGACGCACACAGCTCACTGCATGGCCTTGTCTGCAAAGTGGGGAGAAACCCATAAGCTAGAGCTCCTTCTGAGGCCTGGGAGTTTCTTCCTAGTTCATCTAGAACCAGGTACTGTCTGGGCTAGCTTCAGAGAACAGGAGAGAGGTGGTTCTCTCACACAAGGTCCTTGTCCTTTCCAAACTCAAGACTGGTTCCATGGGCTAGGCCTGAGTGTCTGACACTTAAAGAGGCCTTTTCCTGTGATAATTTGCAAAAGGGAAATGTTCTTTATGATCTCCCATGATGCATGGAGAGTGCAAAGTTTGTGGAAGAGACTGTTGAGTGGGCGGGCAGAGCCTGTCAATTGGGCTGATATTTGAAAGTATGATGATTCACTGTGTACCATCATAGCTGTGGCTCCTGCTTCGAATCCTGACCATCCTCTCTGCCCTCCAGAATTCTAGTGTTTCCTCTCAGAGAGCATGACAGGCCATCCTTGACCCTCTGTGTAATTTGCTGTGGAGAGAGTTAAATGTAGTGCTTCTCCAGGGTGTAAACTCACTGCTTGGCCTATCACAGCCCTTATCATGGTCAGCCTCTGTGTAATTTCCCCAGGGTTTTTAAGTTTGTTCACCTTCGAGAACTCAGCTAGCCTTCAAAATCTCCTGCAAGCTTTTGTATACTACATAGACTTTTCCCAAACTAGGATGCCACATAAAGATGAAGGGCTTGGTGGAAAGGAACTCCATGTTCCAAAAATGGAGCCATAATAAAGGCACCAATCTTCTCCTGTTTTTCATTAGTGGAACTACAAATGGGTGAGAATTGGACCTTCCTGCGAGGGCCAGGAAAACATGACATCACAAGTTGGAGGTTGTGAGGTTGGTGAGGACAGGTGATATCAACTGCCTTGACAAATGCCAAATGCTCATGGCGTCTCCAAGCGGGAGCTGATTTTCTTTCAGGTGGATTCCCATGGGGAAACTCAACAGGCTTCCTGGTGATGACTCAAAGATCTGGCCACCTATACCACTTTACTCCCCTGTGTCCTGAGGCCTCTGAGGCTTCTGTGGAACCCTCTGCAGAGATGGGCAGAACACTGGAAGACTGTGGTGGTCAGGATTAAGCAGGAAGCTCTGTCCTCTTCCATCTATGTTCTGCTACCAGCACAGTCACAGGCCACAGCCAATCACCCCTGGAAAAGGCTCCTTTTCTGCAAAGCCAGGGAGAGAAGGAAATGATGGATTACATGAACATGTAGCATGGCCTCTGTTAGAGCAGCCAAGAAATGCTGGCCCTTCTCTTTTCATCTAGAGATGGCTAAGCAACAGCTCAGAGGGAACAGACATCCCAAGTAACACAGTCAAGGAGCAGAAAAGTTGGACTGAACTGAATCATCAGATGTCTAGAGACTCCCAGTCAGGTGCTCTGTACACTGTCACAGGCAGGAAAACAGGATGCATTGCATCTACGAATTCTAATGTGCTAGCAACAGGTGAAGAAATCCTGGCTTGAAAGGGGTCTAAGGAAATCACATTGTCTATTAATGTCTGCCATGGGTTCAGAAAGAAAAATGGCATCACTAATGATGCATGCCCATCATTTGTCCTGTTTTCTTCCAACTATTTTGAAGATGCCTCTTCCACTGAGGCTCAGCTATGATCTAACTGATTGCAAATAGGCAGCCATGAAGAGTAAAGAGAGCCGGAGAACTCCAGCCTGGGTCTGGCCTGTGCGAGGTGTGTACTCTGTACCCCATGGTGCTCACAGCTTTGGACTGCACCAGGTTCTCTAGCTACGATGCTATTTTTTGCATCCTGCACTTTCACCTACCAAAATCTGACTTGCATCCGAAGTCAGATCCTTCAGGAATTCCCCTTTTATCTCTTGAGAAAGTTACTCAAAATCTCACTCTCCATGAATGGGAATGTAGTTCAGTTGGTAGAGTGCTTGCTTACTGTGCCTAAAGCCCTGGGTTCAATCCCCAGCACATATAAACCTTACACAGTATTTGTCTGTTATTCCAACCTGGAGGAGGTAGAGGTGAAGGAGTACAGAGGGAGTAGGGAGATCAGAAGTTCAAGATCACCCTCAGTTACATGGGGAATTTGAGGCCAGCCTGGACTACGTGGGATTCTACCTCAAAAAATTGGATTTTTCACTCTTGAAGGGATAAATTTATTCAGTGCTTAATCTTCTCTGCCAAGTATTATCACAGATAAGGTGGTTTGTCTCTTTCCCTACAGGCTGCAGGGTCCTTGAAGACAGGAAGCATTTGTCCCTCCAGCCTTCCTTGCTAATCTATCCCAGTCAACAGCCCATGCTCACACTTCACCCTCCCCTCAGACATAACACTTCCAAAATGTCAACAAGTACCTATGCAATATACAGACAGCTGAGTAGATGGGAGGGAAAAAGTGGGAAGGCTGTTCCCCATTGCCCTGCTCCTGCCATCCATCAGGACACCCTGTCTGAGGGAGGCCATCTGCTCAATGGAAAATCTGATGGCAGTCTGCATTGTATCGGGACTTGACTTGTGTTTCATGGAGGTTGAGTGGAGGATGGTTAAAAACTCAGCAATGGCCACACCTTTCACAGGATGGCCCCATGCACAGGTAAGAAATGCACTTTGAATTGGTTGGCTTGAGTGAGACCAGCAGGCTTGCCCTTCATGTCTCCTGTAGTCTTCGACTAGTCACCTTAAAATTCAGACAACAGCTATGGTACATGGAAGCCTAGTGGTGTCTAAAGAACACAAAGCGTATGTCTATTTCAGAATAGGAGCCTTGTGCTTAGTTAAGAGTAGCTGGTGCTATTAATTCAAACATCATTGGTTAGTCTATTATGTCCAGATGTGACCTGAGAGATAAGTCACAGGTGTCTGCCCCAAGTGACTGTTGCTAGACATGGGCAGATGTGATAGTCCAGCTGAGTACCTCTTCATCATGCTCTCTTCTAAGGATAGTGTCCAGGTTTTCTGCTTGGTAATAGGATCTTGTTTGGAAATTTGTCCACTATTTCTTAAAACATGTCATAGGGTCCTGTTGTGTTTCCAGCATTGTGATGGGTGATGGAGACATTCTGTGTAGGCCCATGGATCTTCATAGGCTAAGGCCTGGCTGAAGCTGCACCTTGAAGGGTAGCTCCTGCTGTGCCCTTTCATCTCTCCCAGTCTGTTCTTGTTTGTGTACACACAACACCCCAGCCACCTTCTCTCTGATGTGTGCTGTGGTTACAGGAAGCTGTCCACCTGTGGCGTGAATTTGGAAAGGAAGGTACCCCAGGGAAGAGATTCGGATGGCTGTGGTGGCTTCTCTGTAGACAGCCTTTTCAGGGATTTCCTTGAAGCCAGTTTAGGTATGTAGCTATGAGATCTCAAACTCATGATGTCCCCACCTCAGCCTCCTGAGTGCTGAGATCATGGGCATGCGCCATCACATCCAGTTAGCTGTAGGATTTTTCTGAAACAGTTTCTAGCCTGGTGTAATCCCCACAAACAGGCCGGTGTTGGGGCAGTGGCATTCTTCTTGGGAAGCAGCATGGGGCTTGCCTCCCCTTAGCAGCTTAGCTCACTTGACAACTGGTCCTAGAGCAATCAGCAGCCCTGCAGAGGTGCCATATAGAGGGGCTTTCGCAGGTGTCTGGCGTCTCTTGCTCCCTGGCCTTGGCATCTCATCTTTTCATATGAGGGTCATTTTAATATCCTGCCAGGACTCTAAAGTTAACATGTATGCATGTGTATATGTGGTGTGTGTGTGTGTGTGTGTGTGTGTGTGTGTGTGTGTGTGTGCATGTCCACGTAGGCAGTAGCTTTGCTTGTGAATGGCATCTTCTTGGCTTCAGTAAGGGAGCATTAAGAATGCTCAGCGAAGATGTGGGTGAAGAAGGGACCCCAAGTGAGGACAGTGACAATGACAGCAGCAGCCACAATCACAGTTGCAATGGCCAGCTATTCAGTCCTCACTCCTCCCAGGCAGCAAGAGCAGCTCTTTACGGAACCCGTCCTAGCCACAGCTCAGTGACGCTTCTGAAGGTACCTTGCCTCACTCATCCCTGGGGGAGTCACGGAGGAGGCTGCTATGTCCAGAGCATGTGGTCTGGACCACTCTCCACGTGTTGTCTTAACTCCTGTAATGCCTTTCAGTAGCCCCATGCTGGAGGCTCAGACCCAGAGACAGGATGCAATTTGCCAAGACTGCAAAGCAGCCAACAACCTGTCAGTAAATCCTTGGTGAGTCTGCTTCAGAACCCAACCTCGTGGCTCCACAAGCCTGTCCCTCTAGATAAACACCTCTGCTTTGTGCTCTTGCTTCCCTGAGGGTAAGGGACTGCTATAGCTAGAGTTTTCCTGCCTGGCCCACAGTCAGGACAAATCTTTGTCACCCGCCAGTCCCACAGCCGCTCAGACCCAACCAAGTAAACACAGAGACTTATATTGCTTACAAACTGTATGGCCGTGGCAGGCTTCTTGCTAACTGTTCTTATAGCTTAAATTAATCCATTTCCATAAATCTATACCTTGCCACGTGGCTCGTGGCTTACCGGCATCTTTTCATGCTGTTTGTCATGGCCGTGGCTGGCAGTGACTCCTTCTGCCTTCCTGTTCTTTCTTTTCTCCTCTCTGTTAGTCCCACCTATACTTCTTGCCTAGCCACCGGCCAATCAGTGTTTTATTTATTGACCAATCAGAGTAATTTGACATACAGACCATCCCACAGCAGACTGCTCTGAGTCTCCATCTGAAGCAATTCCTTTCCCAGACAGTAGGGGCAGCTTTGTCATCTTTCTTGAGGATCTAACCTGTCTACCATTTGTAAACACTTGTGCTTGGAGCATCTCATTTTCCGCCCTCACCATTTTCCCTGGAAGTCCAGGCATCCTGGGAGTGGGTGTCCATTCTGCAGGTTCTAAAGGGAACATTGATCTTCCTGTGAGCTCGTGTAAAGTGTACACGCTCATGGGCCACCTGAGGGTCTCATGCAGATATGTCTGTCATAGCAGATCTGGAGGATGCCAAGACAGTTCTCAATAACATCTGTCTGATAGTGTGGCTGGTGTGCCTGCTACTGCAGCATGGTACATCGAGTAAGGGCCATTTCTGCTTACGTTCGCTGGCCTTGACTCTTGGAGAAGACTTCTGCCTGATTTCTTGTGCCTCTATTCAGGTCTCAGAAGACTTAAATCCACCATTTGGTTCTGGCCAAGAAGCTCTGCCAATGTAGAGATTACTGCCCGCTTCACAGATGAGTCAGAAAATCCACCCTGCCTTTCCTGGGGACACAAAAGCAGAGCTCCCCCAAATGCTGCCTGTGTTCAGGCCTCAGATCTCACCCCACCTCCACCCTCACTCCTGAGCTGGCCCTTTCTGCCTTAGCATTTCATATTAAAGCACAAGTGATCACCTCCAGGTCAGTTTCTAATTCCTCCTGAGGTAATTGACCTAAATGAGATGAGGGCTGGACAGTTACCTAGCCCCAGGGGCTGGCCCTCCCCTCGCTTATATCTCAGACAGAGCTTATTTTATTTCTGCTTTTACAGGGTGCATTTATTATTGGCTTTGGGGTTGCTGGTGACTCCTATGCCCAGTGTGGGGGTTTATGTGGATACTGGGTCTGATTGCCCTTTAGGAAGGTTCTGCTTTTAATTAAGCCTTTTCCTCCAGTGGAGCATAGGGCTTTTGCATTTTAGTGCTTTAAAAATAAACATTTATTATCAGTTCTTAAATGATCTTTATTATTATATATCCATAATTGTCTCCATGCCTAAGACTTCCTGTCTCAGTATAGCCCCACGGAAGATGGAAAATCCCCGTCTTGGAGGGTAGACAGCCTTGTATACCCAAGACCTGGTACCCTCCTCACAGTCTGTCCCTGATGGGAGTTTCCAAGGAAAAGGTTAGACAGACACACTTCCACCAGGCATCTTGGATTCCCCCTCACTCACCCCATTCCTTCACCCCTGGATCTGCCTGACCACACCAAAGCTTGCCAACCCGTGCAGCCCAGGGCCTTATTGAATTGCTTTCCGTATTTGTCTGCTGTCCCTAGCAAGATTCACGCAAGTCTTACTTGTGCATTTGACTCAACTATTGCTTATGGACTACTAACTACGTGTTAGACATTGAGAGTGTAAGGATGAGCTGGCAAATGCACTGTATACCCTCTGAGACTACAGTCTTGTCTAATGTATTATTTAATGACAGCAGTGGGAACCATTGTGAAAGGGCGTCTCATAATGGGGTGTTGACCCATTAGCAATTGCAAACTTTTTGAAAGCAGATATTATGTTATATCACTTTAAGCCAAGGGATGATCTTGACATTACAGTAAAATGAAAATGCATGATATCACTTGCGAATCCCAAAGATGGCTTCTTGCATCCCTTTCTCCAGCACAATCAGAAGCCATGGGCACACCCAGACTTTCCTCAAACTCTGTGCCAAATATGTGCCTTGGGCTTTTCATATTCTTTGTCCCACTGGACCTGAAAACTGATGAACTCCATCACACAAGCACCTTTGCCAGCCAGGTCCCAGACTGGATCTTCCAGAGTAGTTTCTCCATGGCGTCAAAGGCAGGAGGAAGCTAAACGCCTGTCATACATTTCTGTTGACATCTCTGCAGAGAGTAACTTCCCAGCCACATTTTCCTACTGTTAGTGTTGTAACATAAATAATAGATCAACAAAGTAAGTTTGTCTTCTAGTAAAAAATGCAGAGAATTTCATCTCAAGTTCTACCTCAGAGGCAGCACATGCTTTTAGTCTCTTGGTAACACCCATCTTGCTGTGTTGCTTTGCCCTGGAGGAGGTGGGAATAGGGGGCCGGCTGGGGGGAATGGGAGAGGGGCAGGAGGGGGGAGAACAAGGGAATCCGTGGCTGATATGTAGAACTGAATTGTATTGTAAAATAAAATAAAAATAAAAATAAATAAATTCAATATGCTCAGCAGAAAAAAAATATGCTATAGCCAGTATCTCAATTAAATTCTTCTTAGTTCAAAATCTAGACTGCTCTTTGTTTTCTTGATAGGACAGAAGTTGATGGACACCAACCCTCCTCAGCCCCCAAAACTACCATTTGACCATCAATTCATCAATCCCTATCACATGCACTTCCTCTGCAAAGGCCCATCTTTCCTCTGTTCCCACGGTCATTTCTATGCACAAGTGTGCCTCAAGTGTGACTTCTGGGTTATTGCTAGCGCAACGCAAATGGCTTTCTCTAAGCACCAATGCTCAACCATTTACAGGTCAAAGTGCCAGAAAGAAGATAACTACATAGAGAGAGAAGACTAGCAACCCACATAGACTGTCCCATGAAAATTCAACCCAGCATTGATCACAATTTGCTTGTGAAAGGGAAAAAATAGATTTCTAGAGCTAACAAAGACACGCTTGAATGATTGGAGGAAAAGATCCTGGCAACCCATGGTGCTGGGGCAACATCTATTTCTCCAACCCAGAAGGCAAAGCTTATAAAAACTAGGGGACACCAGGCAGAGTTCACCAAAGGTCTTATCTTAGACTAAATTGGCCCTAGAGAAAATTCACACTCTTAAGACAAGACCAGCTTCACCCCAAAGTTGAGGAATTTTTACACAAATACAAAAATATTAAGACCCATGATGATAAGTAATCCACAGTACAAGCATTCAACACAAACTTGTTGGGCACACAATGAGGGAAAATAGCAAACCTAATGGGAATGATCAACTAGTCACAACTGACCTCAGGGTGACACAGATGTTAGAGTGTTACATGAAGTAATTAAAATGCTTATTATAACAGAATTTCACCTGGTAAAACATGAGGCAAAGCTTAGAAGACAGGAAACAGATGCTAAAACACCTCTAGGAATGGAAATTACAGCAGAGGACATGGACCATTTGCTGATACAAATAACAGAAGATGGAAGAAGAGAGCAGTAGATATGAAGATAGAACTATAGAATAAAAACAGAAGGCAGGAGTTTTAAAATGTGCCTACGATCAGAGAACTATGAGATTGCTTCAGATAAAGCATCATATCAGCAAAATGAGTCTCTACAAGAGTCAAGACAGAGGAAGGAAGCAACCTGGAAAAGCTCTGAGGAAGTAATGGCGGAGAAAATCTCCTGCTTTGATGGCTATAAAACCACAAATGCACCGAGTGGTGGTGCACGCCTTTAATCCCAGCACTCAGGAGGCAGAGAAACTTGGATCTCTGTGAGTTCAAGACCAGTCTGGTCTACAAAGTGAGTCCAGGACAGCCCTGTCTCCAAAACAGAGAAGCCCTGTCTCCAAAAACAAGCAAACAACCTACAAATGCAAAAATCACAAAAGAAACATGATTGAAACTATGTCCAGATCCCTTATAAACTACTCCAAGACAATTTGAAAGCTGACACTTTCAGCAAATCACTGTGCTTCTTCAGGTTTTTCATCCAATCATAGGACAAAGTAGGAATTTGTGTATGGGTGGCTGTTGGTTAGCCCCAATCGCATCTGTCTCCCAGTGAGAAAGGTAATGAAGGGGCCCTCTTCTGACCTCTTGTCTCCCCACTGGGATCAGTTGGAGCCTTCAGTGAGAAAGCATATTTTTGATACATTGATTCTTGCTGTCACCTGATATTTCTAATTGCCTCTTGCATATAACTTTTTGCTTTAGAAGGAGAAAATATCCTCCTCAAGGATACCCACTGTACATCTCACAAGCTAGGCATTTGATTTATCTGTGGCCAGCAAAGAAGAAAACCAGAGTTTTCATCAAGTGTCCCCTGAAATTGTCTGAATCCCCTCATCAGCAGCATCTCTCACAGAAGAGAAACTCAGTCATTTGATATCAGATTTAGCCCTGGCTGCCTAGAAACACTGTCATAATGTCTGTGTTGGCTTGACTGGTTGGATCAGAAAGTTTGATTCACTTTCCTGCTGCAAAAGTCCAGGGTTATTAGACTAGAAATGAAAACCATTTTTCTTCCTCAGTCAGGGAAAAAAGTTTGCCAAAGATCATTATATATAACAGATTGCAGAGAGAAGGTGCTTTGGAAAATGCCCCAGGCTGACAGTTACCACCCAACACCAAGAAGGCAGAAACCTAATTGGCAGAGCCAAGGAAACGTGCCACACCCTCATCCTTTCCAACTTTGGACCTTGCCCCTTAGGGGAGATGCCGAGGACCTGCCAGTGAGACATTCAGCACAGTGACATGTGATTTGGCAACATGGAGACCAAGGCGTATTAGTACTTGATGAGGCTGAGCGAGGCTTCAATAGTCTGTATGGTGAGACCTCATGGAAAACACCTTTGCTTGTAAACTTGTGGTGCTTGAGGAAGCTAGACCCGGTGGCACCAGGAACGTGGAACACTGAAGTTCAACACCAAAATTCCAGAAGGGGTGGAGCATAATGGAAACAAGCCTGAATTATACAAGTCAAGGGGCTTGGATAACAGGCCAAGCTAATGGCTTCCTCCTCTGATTTATTTCCATTTACAAACTACTGGTGACTCCTTTTTGTCAACCTGCTTACACTTACAGTGTACTCATTAGTTAGCATTCTTTACAATTCCGTCTAGATTTCCACCCTGATGTCAGAATCAACCAGCGTCATCACCTTTCCCCTGTGTGCTCACGCTCCTTCCCACTTCCGTCCTTTGTCTTAGTCCCTCCCTGCCTTGCCTTTCCTTCCTCCCCAAGCTCTTCTCTCATTCCTTCTCACCAGGGTAAAGACTTCCGTGAACTGCAGGACATAGCCCATGTGCCTTTAATTCAAGTAAATCTACTAATTTTCCATGTGACAGCAAGGTGTCTGAGACCCCAGAGAGTGCCTGCCTTAGCCCCTGGAACATGGTGGGTGCTGCTTAACTTGGGCTTTTTAAACCATTCTTCATTTGTTTCTTGTGAGGAAGTTTTTCGGGAGATGATGATGGTGGTGGTGGTGATGGTAATGATGATAATGTTTGTGAAGTTGCTTTGAAAATTTAAAAACACTGGAAATAGAGACCTCCAGCTAAGGGCCTGAGCCTTCCTATCACAGGAGAAAGGAACTAATGACCATCATGAGAAAACACTGAAAGACCTCACTAACATGAAAAGCTCTTTTGCTTTCTAATTTCCTGCTGTAAATATAGATGAGGAAATCAAGAAGACTTGTGATTGTTGTTATTATTACAATGCATAACGTGTATTGAGTACCTGGGCTCCAGGTGAATATATCCATGTTCCCATCTAAACTTCCCAGCAGTCCTGTAGAGTGGACCCTATTATTATCTTCATTAACTAGAAAAGACAGAGAGAGATTAAAAAAAAAAAATTGACCTACCTACTATTGAGCTAGAAAGCAATTCGAGTCAGAGGTGGAGCATGCCTGAGGGTGGATCATGTTTACATATATTTCCATCAAATTTAATTACAGGAACTACATGCTCTGTCTCAACATAATTAGGGCCCATCCATAAATACAGTGTTCTTTAGTTCCAATAAGTATGTTAGGATTTGAGACCTGTGAGCGTAATTCACCCACATCCCTGGCTAGAATAAATTTCATTGTTTAAAAGAAAAACCAGAGCAACAACAACAATAACAAACAAACAAGTGTCATTTCCCAGTCCACTGTTCCCGCCTGGCCTTAGTAGTGCTGGCCTTCCACAGTGAGACATGCCACGGCAGTTTGAGTGTGTCTCTTTTCTCTCCAGACTTGTAGTCAGATCTTCATGAAAATCACTGGGAGATTAAATTAATCACTTGAAACCCAGTTTCCTCACCTGTAAAATGGGAACAAACACACAGCTCACCATGAGGTGAAGATTTGAGGTGATGCTGCTGCATACCACAGGTCTCACACACCCTTTGAGTGACTAGGGAAGAGCGGAGCCTAACTTTATCCAGACAGAAGGTAGTTTAAGTATTTAAAGGACACACTTTTCTCAAGGCTTGACGTGTTATAAATTAGAAATTAGTGTGTGTTTTTTCACCTTTTTATAACAGTCTTTAGCGGCAGGTACATGGATAGCCCCTCTGCATGCCCAGTGTGTTTATTTAAACGATAGCTCAATATGAGTTTTCCCTCATTGCATCTGAATTCTCTCACAATTAATTCAGATTGCTAAAGTTTTGAAACAAATCAGATGACCCTGAAGAGCACATCACCACCCACCCAACAAGGACTAAGCAGGCATGTTCTTGACATGAACCTGGGAATGTGTGTTCATCAAAACTTGACATCGTGTCTTCTGCGGACCTCGCATCTGAGACAGCCATTCTGCCATGCTCGCTCCTGGAAGTGCAAGGGCGGATTAGAGAATTCCGACCTGTGTGAGAGACAGCCCCAAGTTCATCTTTTTAAAAATAATTGCTGTCTTGAATTAGAGCACAATACAAAGGAAAGGTTTTTCAAAATTCAAGTACAGTAGACAGAAATAATCAGAATTAAAAGGCTTTTCTATATCCGTGGTTCAAGAACTGCACTGTGTCCTGTATGGGTGGGTTTCTGTGGGTGGGGGTGTTTCATGTGCATGGGTGTGTGTTCATACACTCATCCAATGATGTGTATTTTTATCAGTAAATGTGCACAAGCATGGCCGTAGGAAGAGTTCTGTTTTCTAAATAGAAGCTGAATCAAGTGTGCGGCCTGTGCCATTAATCTGGAAAGTGCAAACACATCTCGGGTTTCGTTTATTGAGACCTCTGGACAGAAGAAAGGAATTCGCTTTTCATATTGAATTGTTTGGGAAGAGTTTAGCTGCGGGGGAAAGACCTGAACATGGATTTTGAAAGACAGAAACTATGAAGAAATAATGGTTTTCAAAAAGAAAATGAACATTGTATAATAGAATCAGGTAGAGAGAGGGGTTAGGGGGTTAAATAAACAGCCTTCAAAGCCATCAGTCAGTTCCACGCCACCACCCAGGATCCGAACCTGAGCTAACTAGTTTGGAACAAGATTAAGGTCTTAACCTATGAACTTTGACCTCACCAGGGAAACACCAGATGGCCATGGGTAGGTGGTACCTTTCTGACATTCCCAGACTGGAGCCCTTCACTCTAGAGTAAAACAAGTCAGAGTGGAAGAAAACTGGCAATGGAAGGGGAGAAACTTGCTATTTCTTGTCAGCACACGCTGGGGAAATGGGCTGAGGTAGCGCAGAAAAGGCCGAAGTCCCCTCGCACTAATTGTGTTTCGGTGTCAGGGAGGAGATGGGATTCTGCCGCTCTCTCTCGGCTTTCACTATTAGCTGAAAAAGAGCCGGAGAATTTTTTTAATAGAAGCTCTTCTGTAAAGAAAGCAGGGAAACAATAGCCAGCTGTCACAGGCAGCTGATATCTACCTTTGATCAGCCAAATGAATGTTGCAGGCATTTCTTATAGAGAGGAGATTGCTTATCGATCTATATCAAAATATGCATGCTAATCCCAGACAGCAGAGAGTATTTTCGAGTGGAGTTAATAATCTGATTGCTGCCCTGTCTGGAGCAATTCTCTGAACTCGGAGCTATAATCAGTCCAGGGTCTTGCAGTCAAATGTACTTTGCTGTTTAAATTTGGATTTGTGACATTGATTGAGGAGCCCTTGGAAAGGTGTTGACAAATCAAATTGTTTGTTCCAGTAGTGTTTTGCCAGAGATCAAGTCCAAAGTAATACGCAGTGAATTTGTTCATTACTGGTAGAGCGAAAGGAATGATAAAATTCACCTGCGTCATTATCACAGACATGGGCCCAATAAAAGATGTGTTCTGTCTGAAGAAAATGTAGTTTTGTGGGTGCTCCTGTGAGTGATACAGGGGGTGGCCGACTAGACCTGCAGGATATTAGATATGTTGTAAGAAAGACAGATAAATAAATGCCTTCCATGTTTAGAACCACAACACTTTGTTTATTTGGTTTGGATGACAATAAATAAATAAATAAATTAAAAGATGGGTGCATATTGACCACGTGACTTGAAGCTTTGGACACACAGGCTTGTGGAGGGTAGAAGCTTTCCCACAGCAAGAGGTAGAGAACAGGGAACAAAAACCCTAATGTCCTTAAGGCTGGTTCCTATGCAGGTGAGGGCAGGTGAACATCTTTCTCTGTCTCCAGTGGACTTAGGAGCTTAGAAGCTATAACAAGCAGAAATAATTTTGCTAGATCTGTAAGGTGTAAAACCACTCTGTCTTGACTTGAGTTGACAAGTTCCAGAAGGACAGATCGAGCAAATGGGTGTCTCAGGCTGGGCTCTCCCATAAGCCAACTGCAGACTAGAATGTGAGCAAGCATGGCTTATGGCGATGATTCCAGGAAGTGCTGACAGGGAAGAGGAAGTGATCCTGGCAAAGGAAGCAAGCCACGTGACACTTGACTGTTGTTGTCATTTGTTATTTATTATTTCTTTTATTGTTAAGATTATAATACAATTACATCATTTCCCCCCTCCATGTGCCGCCCCCCACTCCCCACCCTATGTACCCACTTCCTTTCTCTCTTTCAAATCCATGGCCTCTTGTTAATGAGCAGGTTCCTGCTCTGGGCACCATCAGGCTGGAGATTCAGAACTAGCAGAGAAATGAGGAAGGAAGACAATGGCCTTGCCAGAGGTTGAAAGGGGTTGGAGAAGAGCATGCTCTGAAAGTAAGGTATGTTCCTCGGCCTGGGCACTGCAGAGGCAGAGATGCTGCTGTCTTTGTTAGTGGATGCTTCTCGGAGCTAGAACCCCACTGGATTCTGGGAGGAGGGGGAGAAAGATTGATGTTGTTAAATTCTCTAACTTTTCATGTCACTTTGCCATGGTTGATAACATCTAAAACAATCATGTCAGCTAGCATTTACTGCATAGCTCATATGCCAATCATATTCTTTCATTTAAAGGAACCACTTCAGGTTTTTTTTTTTTTTTTTTTTTTTTCAAATCTGGAAGTCTTTAATAAGACTAAAATTAGTTTACTGGATTGTTTGAAAAATAAAAAAAAAGACAATAGACTAGATTTATTGTAGTGGAAAGTATCAAACTATATATCAAAGTATATATATATATAGTCTGTTGTAAAGATTTGCTTTACTTAATGAACACTTTAAGTCATGGGAATGTGCACAAATGTATACAGCAGGTCCCAGAAAATATATTCTTTCCATGAATCCCGGAAGGAGGAAGGTAGTGTTTTTCCTCATTTGAATCTTGTAGCAATGATTCCTATTTTACCTGTGAGATTCCAAGGTGTTATACAGCACACACAACCTCACACATCAAAACCGGTGATGCCAGGACCAACCTCACCCACAGGACCTTTGCTCTTTCCAAGAGCAACCTACAGAGATGATTGTATAGCCAAGACAGGAGCCCTGGAACTTTCCGAAAGCCTGAGTCAGGAAGCCTCGGAGGCCATCTGCTCCTCCAGAAGGCTCACAACTGTTCTTTTCGTGTTTGTAAGATGAGTTTGGCAACAAAACCCATTTAATATCGAACTGGAAGACAGCAGAGCTCCTTGGTGTTATAGCATTGTTGATGTTGCCTTAATTTATAACATGGCAAATGGTTAGGCAGATGGCATTTAATATAGTCCCAGACATAAACATGAGGATTAAGTTGTATATGGTGTGGGTTCCTGGGCCTCCATAAACTCTGTAGGAGGTGAGCCCATCTCCCCCCCTCCCCTTCTGCACGTGAGCTGTGTTAACCACGCAGAGGCACAGGAAGGACACACGGAATTGGCCCAAGTCACAAGAAAAGCTACTGACTGGTTTATGTGACAGGTTCTCCAGTTCGTTTCCAAGGAGTCCTTGCCAAGGCTGCAGTGTCTTTCGTTAGCCCCCGGCGATGGCAAAAGGCAAGGCAGCCTGTGCCACAGAACGAGCCTGACTTCTGAGTTTGGACACCTAGGGGACCAGGCCTCATCTCTGAACCTCAAAAGTCGTGAGACTTTGCTTTTCAATCACTACATTTTGTTTAGTTTTTAGTATTTAGTTGTGTGCTTTTGTGTGTGCACATGAATTCAATGCCCAAGGAGGCCAGAGGCATTGGATTCCCTGGAGTTGGCGCTGTGAGTAAACCCTATGTGGGTTCTGGGTACCAAACTCAGGTCCTCTGCAAAAGCAGTACATTCTCTTAAAGCTAAGTCCTATTTCCAGCCCCTGGACTTTATTTTTAGAGCAGTTTTAAACTTATATAAATTGAGCAGATAATGCAGAATTCCTCCATTACTACACAAATATACATACTCATGTATATCTCTCCACATACATACTGTCCCCAGTTACTAAGAATTTCTGTCTATGTGGTATTTGTTATAATTTCATTATAATTAATGAAGTAATATTATTCCTAAAATCAGATTTGCTTGATTCTTATCGCATATTCCAGATTCAATACAAGATATCATAATATAGAAAGTTATTATGTCCCAAGCTATAGTTTGAATATGAAATGTCTCTCATAGGTATTGAAAGATTAGCTCCCCTCTGGTAACACTTCTGGGAAGTAGTAGGTCAACTCTAGGGAGGGGCGCCTTAACTACAGGAAGTTGGTCACTGAGAAATAATACTCAAACTCTCTTCCCTTCCTCTCTCTACTTCCTGTTCACCAAGAAGTGGGCAGCCTCTTCCATGTGTTTCTGCTCCCATGATGCTTTGCTTCACCACAAACTCAAGATCAAGACTAAGAACTGTGACCTAAGCTCTGAGCCAGAAAGAGTCTTTATTCCCTGTGGCCTGCTCATGCCAGGCCCCCTGTCACAGTGAGGAAACTGCTAGCCAGCAGGCCCTGTCCTAGGTAGACTTTTGTTGCTGGGATGAAGCCATGGCCAAAAGCAACTTGGGGAGGAAAGGGTTTATTTCATCCACAACTCCCGGGTTACACTCTATCACTGAAGGAAGTCACAGCAGAAGCAGAAGCAGGGACCCGGAGGCAGGAACTGAAGCAGAGGCTACGGAGGAACACTGCCTTCCTTGCTTATGTTTCATGGCTTGCATAATCTGTTTCCTTAAATAACCCGTGACCACCTTTCCAGGGCTGGCGTCATCCTCAGTGGGCTGTGTTTGTCAGGGCTGTCCATTGTACAGTTGTCCCTTCTACTCTGTCTTCTAAAGGAAGGAAGTCACAGTGTTAAAGTTCACCCTTAAGAAATGGGGTGTTAACTAGGATCAGGCAGGGGATGGACACCCACAAACCTGCCTGGGACTACATGCTCTAGGAGAGTAGAAGAAACCATGGGTGAAACCATGGGCCCACCTGGCACCTTGCAGCACCGAGGGATGAAACACCATTATGGTGAGCAAATATATGGTGGAGTATGGGAGAGGGAGGCAGAATGGCTCATGTCCTGTGGAAAGAGGTAGATTTGAAGAGGTGAAGGTGGTAAGGAACGGGCTGATGTAGATGGCCTGCTTGCCACCCTAGACCATGGTGATGGTCTGGGCTGCTACCAAAAGCCATGTCTGGGTCCATGGCCCTGCCATAGCTACAGGCAGTGTCAATGTCCATGGCTCCTGTTACCACTGAAGGCCATGAGGATCCCCGGGGTCTGGGCTAACACCTGAGGTCATGTGGGTATCCAAGGGTCATGCTGCCCCTGGGGCTGTACAGATCTGAGTGCCTTGCACTAATGCCCGGCCATGGTGAAGTCTGGGCCCAAACTGCGACCTAGGGCCATGTCTGGGTCTGTAGCCCTGCTGCAGCCAGGGTCTGTGTCGTTATCCACGGCACCTGTTACAATTGAAGGCCATGGGAATGCTTGGGGCCTGGGTCACCACTTCGGGCCATGTTGGTACCCGAGGGTCATGCTGCTGCCAGGGCCATACAGATCAGGGGGGCCTGTGCTGCCACCTGTGGCCATGGTGATTTCCAGGCCCAAACTGGCTTGATCCATGGCCCTACTACAGCCAGGGTCTGTGTTGATATCCATGGTTCCTGTTACCATTAAAGCCTGTGCCACTACCAGAGGTCTGGACTACCAGCTGGGACCCTGTTGGAGTACAGGGCTGCTACTGGGCCCATGCTGATCTGGGAGGCCTGCTTTGCCATTTGAGGCCATGGTGATATCCAGGTCCAACCTGCTGCTGATGGCCACGTCAGGGTCCTGCTGTAGCTGGGGTCTGTGTTGATGTACATTGCCCATGTGACCACAGGCCCTGGTGAACCATGTGTTGAACCACGCATTCACGTACAAAGGGCATGCTGAACCGGAACCGGGGATGGAGCCACCATCCCAGCACAAGAGAGCTGGCCTAGCCCCTCATAGGAGAGCTGGCCCCTGCACTTGGGAAAGCTGGCTCCACCCCTCACCACAGGTGTGGGAGAGCTGACTCCTCCCCTTGCCTGATGGGGTTGGTCTCAGGGGCCAGGACTGAGCAACTCAGCTACCACCCAGGCACACATCCAGGGCTTTGAGTTGGCACTCCCCAGTATCTACCCCATCTATGACCTGCTGGAGCTCATGAAGGGACTGGTCATGTGGAACCATAGCAGCAGGATCTCCATCAGTCAGGGCAACAATGGATATCTGAGAAGATTTTTGGTGAGGGTCTGGTATTGATAGTGTACCAGAAGCCAGAGGCCCTGAACCTGACCAACAACACATTATACAATGAACGTTTGCAAGTAAAGCTGTTTGGACAAAAGTGCATGACACACAGCAGCTCCCAGTGCCACTAAGACAGATGAAGAGGGATGGAGAGGCGGGAAAGATGGAGGAGTGAAGTGGTTTTCTGTTTGTTTGCTTTGTTTTTGTTTTGTTTTGAATATTCTTATTTGTATTTTATTTTGTATTTCTTATTTTTATTATTTGTAAGTTTTCTTTTGGGGAGACGTTACAAGGGTGAAGGACAGATAGAGAGGGACAGAGAAATTGGTGAGATTGGGGTACATGATGTGAAATTCTTAAAGAATCAATAAAAATAATTATGTTACAAAAGCAGAAATGGGGAGTCAGTCACCTCCCTGAGGATGGGGTTTCTATGAAATGTTCTGGGAATTCTTCTACATGGGCCATTTCCATCGTCTCCTGTATTTATTAACCTAGTCAACGATTCTGAGTCAGAATATAATTATAAACATTCCTTGCTCAGGTTGCTTCTGGCCACCAGATGTCTCAGCTGACTCCTGCACCTATCCCGGACCCCTGACAGTGTGCTCTTACTGGTTGTGGGAGGCTCCTTACCTCTAGCACTGGAAGGTGTTTCCTAAATCAGTGTGTGTATTTTTTGCCCTCATCCTACAATAAGACACTGCTTTTAAGAACACCAGTCCTTTTTCCTGGAGAACTGCTGTTGGAGACCAAGATATAGGTACATTTGTTGTTTCTGAGATGTGAGTGCATCTAGATTCTCTTAGCTAACAGAGCAAAGAAAGGCATATATATATTGACCTGTGTCCATATCTATAGGTATCATCTCTATTTTAAGATAAACATGAGTGCTTGGTGGTGTCTCCAGCTCTGATCCATTACCATATGCTCACACTTGTCTCTTTCCCTTCTGTGACTCCCTGCACTGTAATTACAGACATGCATGGTCTGATGAGAATCTACCCATAGCACCACCAGGAACATCTTGAGCAACTCGAGACCAGCACTCCCACGAAACTCCTTTGCTTGCTCTGCTGTCATGTTTACTAGAGTCCTCCATGGTCCCCAGGGTGATGCTGCTTCTTGCAAGTGCACTAGTCTTTCATCCATGGTCTCCATTCTGTCCTGTGACCCTGACTGCTGTGGGATGGTCTATATGTCAAATTGCTCTGATTGGTCAATAAATAAAACACTGATTGGCCAGTGGCCAGGCAGGAAGTAGGTGGGACAAGGAGAGAGGAGAATACTGGGAAACAGAAGGCTGAGGCAGAGAGACACTGCCAGCTGCCACCATGACCAGCAGCATGTGAAGACGCCGGTAAGCCACCAGCCACATGCAAAGTATAGATTTATGGAAATGGATTAATTTAAGCTATAAGAACAGTTAGCAAGAAGCCTGCCACGGCCATACAGTTTGTAAGCAATATAAGTCTCTGTGTTTACTTGGTTGGGTCTGAGCGGCTGTGGGACTGGCGGGTGATTTGTCCTGACCATGGGCAAGGTAGGAAAACTCTAGCTACACCTGACCTGAGTTAGGTTTTGGAAAATGTCATTACCTTAAGATTGACTCTGCTGTAAAGCTCTACAGACTTGACAGCCATGCTGGGTTCTTGTCTACTGGAACAGTATTGTTCAGAACACCCCATTCTAAATGGTCTGTGCCCTGATTATTCTAAAGACACCCTGTCTCTACCTTCTGGGCCTGGAAGTACGGGTGCCCACCTGGCAATTACGTGGATTCTAAGCATCAAAACTTTGGTCTTCCTGTTTGCACGGCAATCATTTTAACTGCTGAGCCATCTCCCCAGCCCTCTGCTCCATCTTCAATGGCAAGGCATCTAAGCGTTGCTTTCAAATGTCGTTCTTTCTGAAGACCTTGAGAGTTGGTGATGATGGGGTACACCTGTTATCCTAGAACAGTGGTTCTCAACCTTCCTAATGCTGTGACCCTTTAATACAGTTCCTCAAGTTGTGGTGACTCCCAACCATAAAATTATTTTTGTTGGTACTTCATAATTATAGTTTTGCTACTATTATGAATTATAACATAAATATCTGTGTCTTCCAATGGTCTTAGGCGATCCTTGTGAAAGGGTCATTTGAACCCTCCCAAAGGGGCTATGACCCACAGGTTGAGAACCACTATTTAGTACTTGGAAGGTACAGACAGAATAATCTGAAGTTCAAATTTGGCTACATATAAACGCAAGGCCCCCCTGGACTATAGAACCTTGTCTCAAGAAAACGGAAACCTTCAAGGAGACGTTGAGATCAAAGAGATGTTGGAGATGTATATATTCATTTCTCTTAGAGGGGAGAAAGAAATCATAAGCTGAACTGTCTTTTTGTATGTCTCCTTCTTTGTAGTTCTTAGCTCCCAGGGTCTCTTCTTAGAATTATATCTTTCTAATCCTGCCTTGGGATAAAGGTTTTCACTGGGCATTTTTTGTCCCCCCCTTAATAACCTCTACAATTGATTTCTGATACTGAGACATATTTTGAGGAAGTAGTGTTTCTGTTTTCCTGCTTGGATAATTTATTTAAAATGTATTAAATTTATAGATTTATCTAGGGAACTTTCCCATTTTTTTTTCTCATGGGGGAAGTTTTGTGATTTGGAATGTGATGTGATCTTCAACCAGAGACCAGGTAGCAGCAGTTCGGGTATGTGTGCAGGTAGAGCGGCCTGGAATCCCCTCCCTTTCCTTTCTTTGTCTGATCTGTTTTAGCTCCCTTCCTGTGCTAGGCATAAAGCTTTGGGAAACTCTAAAGCAGGGCTTGGCCAACTTTTCATTAGAGGGCCAGATGATAAATACAGGCTTTGCTTGTCGAGAGGAAGAGGCCAACATACTGTGTGGGTGCCAACCTCGCCAACTCGAATGCAGAGTCTCAGCTCCTGGGAGGGAGGGGGAGCAGCTCACCGAGTTTGGGTCACAGTTTGTCACTCTTGTTCAAGACAACTGGGTAAGATCCTGGTTCTCCAGGAATTGGGGAATTACCAATGTCAAGGGAATAGAAAGAACAATTTGGAAAGTGTACATCCAAGATTGATGAATTGATACCAAGTCACAGTTATCAAGGGTTGCCTGTTGAAATCTAATGGTTTCTCTTTGTGACTGCAGGGCCCATTATTTAGCTTCCCAGCGAGGTGGAATTGATAGGAACAATGGGAAGCTAAATGGTTACAGGTGATCTGTGTTTGAGCAGTCTCTCTCCCCTTCAGTGTGGAATGTCTTTGTTTTCCTCTGGCTCCCTGCTCTGGGCTGTGGCTGTCTGCACTTCCACCTCCAACCCAGAGCACACTCTATGCTGTTCTCAGCTCGCTGTGTGCTCACTGCATGCTCTCCATGAGCCACAGCCTGCTGTGGAAAGGAGAGCTGATTCCAGACCGACCGTATCTCCTGGTGGTACTAGGCTTCCAAGATGGTCTCCAGTGACATCACTTCTCTATATTCACACCCATGGATAACAGCCCCCTCCCATTAATCGGACTGGAGCCATGTGAGTTGTCTGTAAGAGGACAATGTGCCACTTTCAAGATATGATTGGTTATAAGGGACCAAGATGTCCATCTTGCAAGTGTATTACTTGCCTTTTTAATTTTTTTCTTTATGTTTGAGAATTTCATACAGGTAAAATACAACAACATATGATCATAGCTATTCCTCATTTTCCCTTCCAACACCCTGCTTAAACTCTCAACATCTGTACTTCCCAACTTCATGTCTTTTTTTTTTTCCGGTAACCCACTAAGTGAGTATGTACATAAATGTGGAGACATCCACTGGAGTATGGAAACCCTACCAGTGGCCACATCCTGACAAAGGAGTAATTCTCCCTCCACCAGTAACTATCTAACTGCCTGTAGATCCTCAGTAAGGGGTGGGGCCTTATCTACCCCGTCTAGCTAACATTTTGGCTGGCTTGATCTTGTATAAGACTTGGCAAGTAACCTTGGCTGCTGAGAGAGCGTGAGTCTCCCCATGTGTTCAACATTTTGTAGTACTCCTTCCCCGCCTCTTACTCTTTCTACCGCCTCATTCATGATGTTCCCTCAGCCTTGATGTGAGGAAGAGTGTGCTCGGGGTGGGTGTCCTGTTTGGTGCTGAGCACTCAGTCTGGTCTCAGCACTTTGAAAAGTCATGCATCACTCTACTGACTGCTGCTCCCTGCAAAGCCAAGGGAGTGGGGGGTGGGTTAGTCAAAACGCATTACAAGTCTATATAAAATTCCCAAGCAATAAAACATAAAATAAAAGTAAAAGAAGCTCCTCTGGCCAAGGTTGACAGTAACCCAGGTCTATGGGTATAAATATAAATGCTTAGATTGACAGTTTGACAATATGACCATTTGGCAAAATAACAATAGAACATCCTACCCTAAGGCCTATGACCTCCCTGGCCACTGGCTTTTTTTCTTTTTCTTACCAGTATTATAGGACCAGGCATGAAACTCCTTCCTGAGAAGGAGACCTCAAATCTAATCAGAAAGTTACCCCTTAACAGCCATGCCATTATTGTACCAGTAGACATATCTTGCCGGGCAGGTCAGTACTGAAGTATACAGGGTCCAGCACTAGGTAAGATACAGGGTCCAGCACTAGGTAAGACCATTGATCTTTACTCCCAGTAGTCTGTTTAGCCCCTTATGGTACTGTGAAAGTCAGCCATAAGGGAGTTTGGGGGTTGGTTTGAGCCTGATTTCTCTGTATCCTGCGACCAAGTGTGCAGCATCTTCAGCAAGTCTTATTATGTAGTTATATTGGATAGACAAGGGCAATAGCCTGCATTGTTTTGGAAACCTTCAGAGCCTTCTTGACTAATAACTCTTATGGAGTCATCCCATGCCTTGTGCTGATATTTTTGTTTAATAACCCATGTCTTCTGGGAATGGTATTGTGTATTCATGGAGGGTAATTCAATTTGAACTATTTTTTTTATTATTTATTTAAAGTTGTATTTTGAAATCAGCTTACTAAGTAGTAGATTTTGATAAGACTTTTTCATAGATCCTTAGCTTTGATTAATCAACTGTCTTGGTTAGGGTTTCTCTTGCTGTGAAGTGACACCATGAACACAGCAACTCTTATAAAGGAAAAACATTGAAATGGGGCTGGCTTACAGTCTTAGAGATTTAATCCATTATCATCAGGTTGAGAAACGTGACAACAAGCAGGCAGACATGATGCTGGAGAAGGAGCTGAGAGTTCTACATCTTGATTTGTAGGTAGAAACAACTATGTATCACACTGAGAGTAGCTGGAGCAAAAGAGACACTAAAGCCCGCCCCCACAGTAACACACTTCCTCCAACAGAGTCACACTTACTACAACCAGGCCACACTAAAGCCTGCCCCCACAGTAACACACATCCTCCAACAGAGTCACACTTACTACAACCAGGCCACACCTCCTCATAGTGCCACTCCCCATGAACCTATGGGGGTCATACATATTTAAATGACCACATTCCACATCCTGGCCCCCATAGGCTTTGTAGCCATAACATGATACAAAATACATTTAGTCCAACTTCAAAAGTCCCCATCATCTATCACAGTCTCAACAATTTTTAAAAGTCTCAAGTTCCAAACCTCTTCTGAGATTCATGCAATCTGTTAACTGTAATCCCCTATAAAATCAAAATAAAATAGAAGATCACATACTTCCAACATGTTATGGCATAGCATATAAATCACCATTCCAAAACAAAGAGAAGGGAGCATAGTGAGGAAATATTGGACCAAAGCAAGACTGAAAATCAGCTGGACAAACTCCAAATTCTGCATCTCCATGTCTGATGTCAACACACTCGTTTGATCTCCAACTTCTTTTAGCTTTGTTGACTGCAACATACTTCTTTCTCTTGGGCTGTTTCCACTTCCTGTTAGCAGTTTTCCTTGGCAGGTTTCCCATGGTTCTGGCATCTCCAACATCTTGGAGTCTTCAAAGAACCCCTTTCTTGTTCTTGACTCTAAAGTCAGAATCATATAGCCAAAGATGCCAGGTTCTGCTGCTTGCTGGGACTTGAACATGGCCCCCTCATTCAATTGCATCTTGACCAGATTTATGTTTTCAATGGTTTCCTTCACTGCCTAAGCTTGGTTGTCATGGAATCATTCCATAGACCAGACCTTAGAGATCTGCTTACCTCTGTCTCCAGAGTGCTGGCATTAAAGGTGTATACCACATGCCTATATCTAAGTTGTTCTTTCATTCCTTCTCACAAGTTGGAAACTTAGCTGGGTGGGATCTTGCTCTGAGGTCATCACTCCCTTTATTCTATTTCTTAATCTGTTTATCTCCTTGAACACAGGATTTAGCTCTATTCCACTTCCTGGTGCCTCTTTTCTCCTCAAATTGTACATTTTGTATTTTACTTCCTCAGCTTGTTCCTTTTCATAACAGAGCTTCAAAAGAGTGAGTGCTAATAACCATACAACAGAAACTATACTAGGCTGTTTTGAGATTTCTTTTGCCAGTGCAATTAATCCAAATCTCTTCACTTTAGCCTCAGGCAGACTCTTCAAACAAGGGCTAAGATCAGACACATTCTTCACTAAAATATCTCAAGAATGATCTCTAGAAAACATACTAAAATTCTTCTTCTCTGAAACTTCTAGAGCCAGGCCCCCACAGGTCAAATCACCTTCAGCATCACTATCTTCCATGCTTCTACTAGGATGGCCCATTAAGCCCCACTTAAAGCATCCAACTGCTTTTCTAATCCAAACTACCAAAGTCTATATTTCTCAAAAAAAAAAAAAAAAAAAAAAAAAAAAAAAGCATCGTAAGGCCTATCACAGCAATACCCTTGTCCCTGGTACCAACTTCTGTCTAGTAGCTTCTGGTAGCAGTCCAGATCAAAAGGCACAGAACAAGAAAAGTGATTTTTGCCTGCTTGACTTCACTCTTGTTGGCAAGTGCATTTATTCTATTGCTGCAGCACTTTTTCTCTGGTATTAGAAATAGCTCCTTCAGGTTCCCACACAGACTGAAGAATGGCAGTTCTCCAGAAATCCTCCAGGCTTTTAGTATCAGGTTCAGCCTGTTGAGACATCCAGCCTTGCGGACTGAACAACCACCAGATTATCTGCTATCCTAGGGTTTCTATTGCTCTGAAGAGACACCATGACCATGACAACTCTTATAAAGGAAGCTATTGGGGTGGCTTGCTTACAGTTTCAGAGGATGGGATCTTGCCTTGAGGTGACTGACCACTCCCTTAATTCTGTTTCTTAATCCTTTTATCTCCTTGAAAATAGAACATAGCTCCATTCCACTTTCTGGTGCTCTTTTTCTCCTCAAATATTTTTTTTTGCTCATCTTGCTCCTTTTCATTATTATCTTATCTTCATTAGCATTAACACTAGCAACCACAAAATAGAGTCTATACTAGTCTGGTTTGAGATTTCATTTGCCAGTGGAATTAACTCTAAACTCCTCATTTTAGCCTCAGGCAGACTCTTTGGACAAGGGCAAAAGGCAGCCATTTTCTTCACCAAAATATCACAAGAATGATCTCTAGGCAACATGCTAAAAGTCTTCTTCTCTGAAACCTCTTGAGTGAGCACCCCACAGTTTATCAAATCACATTAAGCACCACTGTCTTCCATGCTCCGACTAGTATGGTCCATTAAACAGCACTTAAAATATTCAACTGTTTTTCCAAACAAAAACACAGTCATGCCTATCACAGAAATACCCCAGTCCCTGGTACCAGCTTCTGTCTTAATTAAAGTGTTTATTGCTGTAAAGAGACATCATGACCACAGCAACTCTTATCAAGGAAACATTTAATTGGGGTGGCTTGTTTACAGTTTTAAAGGTTAAGCCCATTATCATCATCACAAGGAGCATGGCATGGTGCTGGAGTAGCTGACAGTCTTACATCTTGCAGGCAACAGGAAGTTGACTGAGACACTGGGTAGTGTCCTGAGCATAGGAAGTCTCAAAGTCCACCCCCACAGTGACACACTTCCTCCAACAAGGCCATAACCACTCCATCAAAACTATACCTTCTAATAGTACTACTCCCTATGAGATTATGGGGGCCAGTTACATTCACATCTGCCTTTCCAGTGTGAGACAGCCATGTAGGATGACTTAAACTAAATATATAAAGCAATCTAATAAGCCATAAGCCATATGTGTGTGTTTGTGTGTGTGTGTGTGTGTGTGTGTGTGTTGTATGTGTGTATGTATACATGTGCCTCTGAGAACTTACTACACAGCAGGAATTATCTAATACATATTACATGACTAAATATTTCATTGCAACCATCTTTTTTATATTGTACAATGGAGAAAATATGGGTTTACCAAACACTTCACTTTTCAATCTATGTAAGTTTAAATAAGAAAATAATGATTTAATTGATAAGATGATATGGCACTTTATTTTTAAAATATAAATACTATTAAGTTGTGGATTGCTGCTTTAGTGAATGACTTTGAACCTATCATTTCCAACCCTTTATCACCATTTTAGATCTTCACACCCTGGCACTTCTCCATTCCAACTCTCTTTTCTCACTGCTACAACAAAATCCCTGGCAAAAGAAGGAAGACAACCAGACTAGATAAGAAAAACTCTGTTACTGATGACACCATGTACCTTTGTTGCAAAAAGCTGAACACTTTCCTAGTGCTGGAAGGTGCTACACTGTCTTCTGGAGAGAATAAGGCATCAGTCATCTTGCCCAGCTATGAACCACATGAATCTGTCAATATGTACCTCTGGTGTAATAACAGCACAACTGTTTTTGGGGTAACCAACCTCACTTGGATTGGATTGGAGACCAGCTCCACAGGAGAGAATACATGTCTGGTACTGTAAACCCAGTCAAAGCCCCATGGCTGAGTAGATCTAGGACCTATGGGATAACACACTACTATTGTTTAGCTCAACTGACACAGCGTCGAATCCATTCCTATATTTAGATTTATATCCATAGACAAATGCTACTTTGCTCCTTAATCAGAAAAGCTTCTTTCTTTTCAATAAATGGTTGTCACTTCAAACTTATGGTTGTTTAATACTTAGAGTAAGTAATGGTTAATTGTTCAACCCTAAACATTTATATCAACCCTCTATGCCTCAGAGAATGACACAGCAGAGGAAGCAGAAATTAAGAACCAGAGGCTTAGGCAGAAGGGCTGCAAAATGCTGTTATCAGGGCACAACCCGGCCATTGTAAACATAATCTCACAGAAGCTATGGTTGCCAGAACTAGGTCTGCACAAGACAGGGTCTGTAACCAGTCTATCAAAGATCAGAGAAGGACCCATGAGACCTGCTGAACTATTGGCTACTGGTGGACTCTGGAGGTAGGGTAGTCATGGTCCAGTTGTGTGGTAAATGGTTAAGCCCACACAGACTGCAATGGATAACTCCAAACTCATGGCCACAGAGATGGCCCTGGTTAAAATCAGTGGTCCACAAAACTAAGCAAAAAACATGAATATAGGGAAAGTACCACAGAGATGAGGGGAGGATGACAGGGTAGAGGGTGATAAGAATGGACGGGGCTGATGATAACAGAATGCTTTGTATGCATGCACATAGTTGTCAAAGAATAAATCTAATCAGTTTAAAAAGGGACAGCTTACTTTTGGCTCACAGTTCGAGGGTATAATACAGTCCAATATAATACAGAAGTTTTGGCATCTCAAGCTTGAGGCAAGTGGTCACATTACATCTGCAACCAGGGAGAAGAGAGGGACTAATGCCTGAGTTCAGTTTGCTTCCTCCTTTTTATTAGGTTTAGGACCCCAGTCCATGGGATGGAAGCTGACCACACTAAAGGTGGGCTTTTCCTTCTAGGTTAGCCCAATCTAGAAACTCCCTCACAGACACCCCCAGCAATTGGTCTCCTAGGTTACCCTAGAACCTACCTCAAATGTTAGTACTAGAAGTGGACTCATCCACTTCAAACCAAGCAAGAAAATCACACACTCTGTTTCTGGATTGTTGCTCATTCCAGATGTAGTCAAGTTGACAACCAAGAACAGACATCACACCTAGCTATGGGATTGTCATGTAATACTATATGGTTTATAGAAAGAGCATCATCTTTAAAAAATTTCAAAATAATCTATATTTGGTTCAAAATACGAAAGAAATTATGAAGTTCACAGATATAATTAGTGTTTTTAATTATTCTTTGCTTTTAATTTCATTGAGGTCAAAGAGATGAATTATTTATTTCTTGTTTTGAACTAATTATTGTATAGCTTGATGTAAATTTATATGAGTACTCTATGTGTTTTGAAAAAAAATGGTGTTCTACAACTAACAAATATGAAATCTTTCCTGATTAGATTTTTTGTCAAATTGACACAAGCTAGAGTTATTTGGGAAGAGGAGCTTCAGTTGAGAAAATGCCTCTATCAGATTGGCCTGTAGGCAAGTCTGTAAGGCATTTCCTTGATTAATGATTGCTGTGGGAGGGTCCAGCCCACTGTGGGTGGGGTCACCACTGGACAGGTGGGACTGGGTTGTGTAAGAAAGCAGGATGAGCAAGTGAAAAGCCAGTGAGCACTGTTCATCCATGGTTCCTGCTTCAGGTCCTACCTCTAGGTTCCTACCCTGATTTCCTTTGATTAGGATGTGTTATGATGTGAACGTTTAAGCCAAAGAGATGTTTTCTGCCCTCTCCACCAAAAAAAGAAAGAGCATCATCTATCCATGGAAAGCATTTCTACACAAAGCATTTTTTAAGTTATATGTAGTTTTAATAAGGTTATAAAGCAGAAGATTCCATGCAGCCTGTTCACATAGCCTTAGTGTTGGTTACCTCCCTTCACTTTTTTCTTCCATGCCTCTCACAGTTTTGACCCTTCTACCCTCAGTATTCTCTCCTCCACCTTCTATCCATTGTTTCCGCTGTGTCTCCTCCCTCCCTCTGATGACCCCTTCTCTCCTCCACCTTCTATCCATTGTTTCTGCTGTGTCTCCTCCTCCCTCTGATGACCCCTTCTCTCCTTCACCTTCTATCCATTGTTTCTGCTGTGTCTCCTCCCTCCCTCTGATGACCCCCTTCTATCTTTCTGGCCTGTACTAGCACTCAATGGAGTAGTGCACTGCTCTACATTTTTAAAATGATAACTAAGATCAACATATACAAGAGAACAGAGGACATTTTTATTTCTGAATCTGAGGTACTGCATTAGATATAATATTTTCCAGACCCATCCATTTTCTGGCAAATTTTATAATTTCCTTTAAATTTTTCTTAGATTTCATTGTTTAACTGTGTGTATGTATGTGAGTGTACACCAACCACAACTGACATGTGGCGGTCAGAGGACAACTACCAGGGGTTAGCTCTTTCCTTTCACCATGTGGGTTCCTGACATTGAACTTGTATAGTCAGGCTCAGTGATAAGCACCATTTTGAGTGATCTCACTGGGCCTAAAGTCCATGATTTCATTTTTCTTTACTGCTGAATAAAATTCAGCTGTGTATGGACACCTCATTTTCATTATGTATTTGTCAGTTGATGGACATTTAGGCTCTACCTATCTCCTTGCTATTTGCAAATAGCGCAGCCACAGAAGTGCATGAATCTCTGTTGTTGGATATGAAGTCCTTTGCATCTGTGCCCACAAATGGTGTGGCTAGGTCATATGGCAGTTTGAATTTTAATTTTTTGAGGAACATACACATACTTCTATAGTGGCTGCACAACTTTTCTCTAATGTGTATTTTTGTCTCCTTTGTCAAAAAATCATGTGGGTACAGTTGCATGGACTTATATCCAGGTTCCCTATTCCATTCCATTAACCTATTGGTCTATTTTTGTGCCAGTACCAAGCTGATTGTGTTATTGTCAGTCTGCAGTATAACCTGAAAGGAGGCATGGTGATTCCTTCAACAGTGTGCTTATCCTTCAGGATTTCTTTGGGTATCCAAGGTTCATCCCATGTGAATTTCAAGATTTTTTTTCCTATTTCCATAGAGAATTGAGTTGGCATTTTTAATGTGACTTTGCACATTGAATTCGTATGCCATTTGAAAGGTTTCCCTTGAAACGTCAGCTAATGTCCCAATGGGCCTGCCTTGATATGTGACTTGGCCCTTCTCTCAAGCAGCTTTCAGATCCTTCTTTGTTCTGCGTATTTAGAGTTTTAACTCTGATATAACATGGGGAGTTCATTTGCTGGTCTTGTCCATTTGGTGCTCCGTGAGCCACCTTCTATGTAGATGGGCATCTCTTTCCCTAGATTTAGGAATTTTTTCTTCTAGGTCTTTAAAAATATGTTTTCTTATTCCTTTTCTATACCCTATACCCATAATTCATAAGTATCATCCATAGTGTCCCAAAGACCTTGCATATTCTGTTCGTATGTATTTTAAAGCTTATCATTGACCTTTATTGAATGGTTCAATGACTCCCCCTTGTCTCCAAGCCCTGATATCTGCTATGTCCTCCAGATAGTCCATTCTATGAATGAAACTTTCCCCTGAGCTTTTCACTTGATTCCTTTATAGTTTACTTGATTTCCATCACCACTTCAGCTGGGTTTTTCTTCAGTATTTCTCTCTTCATTGAATTTTATTTCCATCTCCTGAACAGACTTCCCTATTTCATCTAGCCATTTGTGTTCTCTTAGAATACATTCATGCCTCCTTTTTTGAGTTGCTTAGACATATTTATAAATGCTGTTCTTGAATTATGTGTCTTGAATTTCATCTAGGTCATGTTGGCTGTGTGCCATTACTACAGGGTTAGCAATTTTTGAAGTAAACAAGTTGTCTTGTTTTTACAGGTCCTTGCTGAGTTTTCCCCAGGACCTGTCCATCAGAGGTTAAAGAATTGGTTAAGATTTTTTTTTTAGCTGTTGCTTTTTAATTCAGGTGGCCATTGTATTTTTAGTTGAGAGACTTGCAATATTCAGGAAGACTAGTTGTACTTGGGTTTAGGAGATATCTTTGTCTTTTAGACTGTTGCTTGGAGCCCCAGACTCTACCCCAGAACCCACAGTATGTTTAGTGTTGTTTGCAACTAGTCACTGTCCATCAGTACACCTGCCATGAAAATGGAGTGTTGGTGATATTTTACTTTGTACTAAAATGTTAATTGTATGTTAATAAATAAAGTTGCCCGGGGGTCAGAGCTATTAGAGCCATAGCAAGTGCGTGGCGGTGGTGACTCACGCCTTTAATCTCAATACCATAGAAGACCTCGAAGTCTCTACAGACAGGCAGTGACAAGGCAGTCATGTGTTTGGGTTTACAGCCAATGAGAAGGCAGAACAGAAAGTCTATATAAAGTCAAGCAGACAGGAAGTAGCTCTCTCTTTCAGAGAGGTCTCTTGGCGCAAGAGCTAGCGGCAGCAGGAAGGGTAAGGCTCTTAGCTCTGATCTCTTGGTTTTCTTCTTTGCATTGGTTCTGTGTTTATTATTTAACAAGACAGTTGGATACATCTACATGGAGTGTTGGCAGACTCCAAAGCAGTCAGTCCTTAAGAAGCAATTGTCTTGAGACATAAAGTTACATCAACAATGCTGAGTAATGACGTGTTATTATTATGAGCATAAATGGAGAAAATAAAGAGACCGCAGTAGGGCTAGTGATTAGTATTTGCTTGCTAGGTAGAAAGTAGAGGAGGGCACCATCCATTTAAAGAGGAATTGTGAAAATAAAGAAAAATGTTGCAGTGAGCAAGATTTGAGTCTTCTTCAAAGGTAGACTGGTTATCCTCAGGGAAAGAAATGCATTCAGATGAACTAGAACAGTCTTGCCTCCCAGGCAGTTGAGTCACAGAGTCACTAGACTAGGGTACCCTGTGCTCCCTGGGAGATGTAAAAGAAAAATGGCAGGTTACAGAGAAAAGGGAGAAAGGATGGAGAGAGGCCACTTTGACTTTGGATATTCTATAAATAGAGAGCTGTAGAAGGGAGTCAGACCTGGGTGGAGACTGAGTAAGGAGCTGCGTTTTTCTGCTGATGGATAATCTCTGAAAGCAGGAGTGGCTTCCCAGAGCCACACTACTGAGTACCTGGTTGGATGCTGGGGATATTTTGGACCCTCCCGTACCCTCCATATGTCCCTCTGTAAAGTGGACTTGCGACAATGACAATCATACTTTCCATCACAAAGAGGGTGAGAATTAAAGCTACCCCTGCCTATGGGAGATGACACTTTATGTAAGGTTGGGATAGATGTCTCCTCTTGGGGCAAGTGCTGTCTCAGGCCCCTGGAGTAGGTGCTCACAGAAATTCTGTGCCCCGGTGTGGTACTCTGGGTCTCAACACTCATGTTTCTTCCCCTGACTGGGCTGGGCTGTGAACTACAGACCACAAAACTTTCTCAAGAAACCACAGAGTGAGTTTCCCACATGCCTGATCACTGAGGTCTGGAGAAGACTCTGGTTGGCTGTGTAGAACCATGACCCCACCCCCAGCCCTGTGCCTGGCACTGGAGGACAGCTCCCTCCACATCAGGCACACTCTTAAACATCTGTCTGTAGTGTGATTTATTCTATTTTAAAATGAGGTTTTCAAACAACTCACTATCTTAATTTTAGCAGTTCAGCTCCTTTGTATGCTAACAATACTGAACATGCAAATGAGCTACCACTTTGCTTTCTAGCAAAAATGTTTCTGTGCAAACACTTGATTTTATAACGCACTTTGCAGCTTTCTCCTATAATTAGTTGTTAAATCTATATTTGACTTTGTCTAAGCGGTTACACTGCAAGGCTGTTTTTCTTGCTTCTCACTTTGACTGGTCCGTTTTATCCCTAACCATACGTCTGCTTGAGCAGCAATGTGGTCTCCAGGCTAGATTTGAGATTGAATGCAAAACTCAGGAAGTGCTCCTGGAGTCAGGCTTTAGCTGTGTGAAGAGATCCAAAGGCTGCAGCCAGGTTCAGAATCAACCTCTTGCCTTCCATCTTTCAAGGGTCAGCATACAAGTCTCAGGGTGTGGCCAAAGCCTCGTGACCAAGTTCACTTTCAGAGGTGCGTTAGGCTATGAATACTTTCTAATAATAATCTATCATGTGGACCCAAAGAAACACAGTGATGGATGGTAGAACTAGAGCAGTGGTTCTCAACCTGTGGGTCATGACCCCTCTGGGGTCAAACGATCCTTTCACAAGGGTCACATATCAGCTATTTTGTATGTCAGATATTTATATTATGAGTTATAACAGTAGCAAAATAACAGTTATGAAGTAGCAACAAAATAACTTTATGGTTGCGGATCACCACAACACGAGGAACTGTATTAAAGGGTCACTGCATAGGAAGGTTGAGAAGCACTGAATTAGAAGTGTCATTACCTCACGCAGTAGGTCTACTGAGTGCCACTTTACACCAGCCACTCAAGGTCATCGATGATGTAAAGAGTTTGAACCAAACGAGACATAAACTGTCCTTTACTGCCCATCCAGGTGAAATGGAGCAGATCCTTGGGGCCACACCCAACTTCCAGCCCTTTGCAGATCATGGGGCCTGCGGCACAGTTCATCTCACAGCACATTAAACAGAATGAGGCCAAGGTGCCAATGTCAGCATAAAATAATGTTTATTTGGAATAAGAAATTATGCCCAAGTTCCATTTTTAAAAAGCTGGAAAATTAAGAAAACTTCACAATAACACCCAGAAAGGTAAAATAACATTTTATTGACTTGTCTATTATACTCCTTGCCTACAATTTGGCTTTTGTACTCTTCATCTTCCCCTGGGAACAACTTTGTAATATTTCCTATGTAGAAAAGAGAAAAACAATTCATTCTTCTCCCTCGGGTGGTTGACCACAGTAATAAAAACACAATACTTGGGATTCATATGACAAGTAACTTCACAAGCAGACATACTCACTGAAGAATATAGGTTTGTACCCTTTAAACATAATATTTCTGATAAATTGTATTTCATAGGATTCTCATAAAAATTATAGTAGGTTTATAATTATATAGTCAATAAAATGCTACTTTTCAGAGAATATGCTGACAGGAAAGAACTTCTATTTTGACTAGAAATCAATTGAACAGAAATTTCTGCTCATAATTGTACGTGTCTGACGAACATAGACGCTTAGCTTGAGGCAATCGGTTGTCAGGCTCCCTTGTCTGTTCTTCTAATTCTGGTACCGAGAACAAGGGACGAATTCTTTTAAGTGTGGTTCTTGGGCTCTCATCTTCATGTCACAAGCAGTTGAGTTAGACCATGGGTAACCTATAGCCCCAGGGTGTTCTCCCACACATAACAGAACCCACTAAAACCAAGCTAAATGTATCTGCAATCCAAGCCCCTTTTGACCAGCTCCCAAACAGCTACATGGACAGCAGTCTATGGACACGGGGTAGAGGGATACTAGAGCAGAAGGAGGCAACATCTTAACCTTTGGAAGTTTGAAGATCTTAAACACTGCCCAGGTGGTTCACTATAGGGCTCCTTTCTAGGGCTTGGAGATAAGGAGCCAAGAATCACCCTTCAGGAACCCCAACCCAACTTCATCTCAAGAGGGTCTCCTGCTCCAGGCACAGTGCTCCCCTTCAGAACTGCACTGGCAGCATTGCTAGGAACCAGACATTCCAGGTCTTCTCTGTCTTTTTTCTCATGGGTTAGCTCACAAAATGTTTGACGCCCCAAGGGCCTCTTTTCTTCCCTCCCTCATCCTAACCTTTGCAGTTCCTTCTCTGCATTCAGCTTCCACCTGTCCTGGAGTTTCGATGCGGTGACTTTGAACTCCTTATAAAGGCTGCCCCAGCGTGTCACCATCCGTGAACCCTGTCAAGAGGCCTGAGGAACTTCTTCCCATGCATACCAAAGACTGTCCCAGTTCAACAACAATCTAGAAAATAACAACTCAACTGAGACATCATCACAGTCAACAGTAGGCACACTGGCTGGCCAGCATCATTATACAGTATGATAGACAAAGCCTTTATTGGACTATTTATCAAAATAGTACAAAAATAACTTACATACTCTGTGACTCATGTACTTTTCTTCTGCAGACAGAAATCTGGCTCTGTCTTTTATTTTCTTATTTAATTTCTGTATTGCTGGAGCCTTGCATATACTAGGCAAGCATTCCACTGCTGAGCCACATCCCCGGCTCCCAAGTCCACTCCTAAGAGCTTGTGTTTATAAACATACATTTGTTTACTTTTTAAAAAATTATCATGGAGAATCATTAGTAAAGAATAATTCAAATAATAAAAAAATCGAGACTGCATATTTTCATCTTCCAGAAATCGTTAAATCACAATGGCTCATCCACGCTTAGATCAGCTTGCAACAGTAACAAGAAAGCGGTGTGTTCTGACAAAGGACTGTCTCTAAGATGGTGCTAACATAAGAGAAACTCAACTCGAAGGATGACATGTGTGGAGTAGTGCCAGTCTCCACAAAGGCAGAGAGACTTTGAGTAAGTGAAATCACCTCTTTAAGTGGAGAGAATGTCTCCCACTTCCCATATGCTAAGGAATTAAACATGATGATAGATGTAAGAATTCCTTGAACTGAACATTGTATAAAACTCTATCACTTATAAAACATCAAACAAGACAGGGAGATCTTGAGGGCCCGAAACTTCAACAACTACAGCCTATCTCTTTCATTCTGGAAGCTTCTGTCTACTAAAAACACCATAAGAAATAGATTGGCTTGCCATCTGCTGGCATTGAAGATCACAGAGCACAACATGCCAAGCAAGGGCCAGTGTGCATGAAATGAACAAGGAAATCCCCGATAGGTAAGTGGTGGTGAGGCAGGGAGGTGCTGGAAGTGGCCATGCTCCTCTTGGGAGTCTTAGTCGTGTTGATGACTCTGGAATTAGAGCAGAGGCTCACCGTGATGGACTATCACAGGGTTATTTACATGATGAGCAGCACAAAGTGATGACTGGGAAGAACAGACTACCATAGCAGAGCATATGCCCTGCTTTCCACCACAGAATGAAGAATTTCTAGCTGTGCCCCGGGAAGCAAGCAGGAAACGGGAAGTGGGTTGAGAGTGATGATGCTGTGAAGTTTACTTTGACATAGAGAAGCCTTGCCTGAAGAAGTACTATTTGATCTGGGGTTTGAAGGAGGAGGGGAGTTTACCAAGCCAATACCATGGAGTGATGCAAGAGAGAGAGGCTAATTCCAGGCCAAGGAAAGAGCGTATGTTCCTCGTCCATGGGGATCTGGCAGTGGAAAGAACCAAAGGAAATCAGTGAGAAGTGAGAAATGTCCAGGGAATAAGTGCTAGGACTTGCAGCAAAACCAAAGTCAGCGAAAGCAAGATGGCGCAGGGCCCTGGAGACAGAGGCTGCCCTCGAGGACGTTGGAGGCTCTGAGGATTCAAATATCCAGGTACCATGTGCAGTCCCTACAGTGTGAGGAATGGAATTAAGGTAGAAATGGGGAGACCTTACAAGAGGCATGGGACCTGTTCAGGGTAAAAAATGGCAGTGACTTTAGCTAAGGGACCCTTTGCCCCAAATTTCCCTACAGAGTACACAGATGCCAACCTTGGCTTGGTTCCTGGTGCTGCCTGGCTCTCTGCTTCCCACACATCTAAAATTGCAACTTGCTCAGCTTACCTTGCAGCCTGGTGCTGAGAGCATGTAGGTGTTCCGAAGCTGGATTGAAAGCATAAGCAGGGTTATTTCTGTGGAGGCTGAGAAAGGTGCAGAGTGTTCTACTATCCACTGAGAGGGCTGACCTGCAGGCATGCAGCAAGTGCCCCTGGTTTATATTCCAGACCACCAGCCACTGTAATTATACATTTCGCAGCCCAGCAAGGCTCAGTATAGATGCTCGCAGCCAGGGTCTCTGTTATAAAGGCTCTGGTCTTGGTTGGTTATTAACTATACTGTACGAAGCCTCATAAACACCTTTTTACACATACAGTGCAACCTTTCAATACAACAATCAAATGCTTTTCAACAAATTACAGTCTCCTAGAAGAGCAAGGCCTTGATTGCTTCCTAGAAAGAGGTGGAAGGAAACTTTAGACAGAACTTGTTGGAAGCCTGATGTTTAGATCTGTGTTTGCTTTAGGCTGGGAATGCTAGCCTGGAGTTCAGACCTTGCATAGCTCTGGGGAAATTAGTGCTAATTAATCCAAACTTGGCCTGAGGAGAAGTCAAGCCGCAGAAATAATTTAACCAACCCAATCTACTTCACAAACAAGGATAAGGATGTCAGAGAGGGATAGCTGTGTTCTGTAGTCACCTGAGAACTCACAGGTAGGACTAGATGGAGATTTTAGGACAGGCTGCCAACACCCTCCTGGGACTTCACAGTTGTGTTTGGATCTTGTCTTGGGTCAGTGTTATTAGTCTGGAGTCTGCCATCTTCTAAGCAAATGTGGGATCTCTATCCTCACCACCCAGCCTTTAATTCTTCTACACTCCAATCAAGTTAGTTCTCTGTGATCTTAAAAAAAGGACTCTTTAGATTTCATAGACAGTTTTTCATAGTGTGAGCTGCAGACCCAAGCTTGTAACCTGTTCTTTTGCCCAGTGAGGCATTAAGGTGAACCAGCAAAAGACATTCTATCCAGCCACATATGAGAAGAGGGTTAGTGGCTTTCCTGGGGAACAAATATCTTACCATCCAGAAAAAGATGAGGGAGAAGGAAAGAGAGGGAAGGAAAGCTGGAAACACTGTGGACCTTTTCCAAGGCAGGAGAAGGTGGAGTGTGGTTGCAAAGGACACAGCAAGCTTCTGCGGATGGAGGACTTCTCTATCCTGATTAAGCAGTGGTCACACAATTGTATACATTTGCTTTTAAAAAAAAGTCACTGCTGCTCAGATGTGATGGTGTGTCCTGTCATCACGGCACTTGCACTTCTGAGGCTGAAGCAGGAGGACCACAAGTTTAAAGCCAGCCTGCACTGTATCATGAGACTTTGTCTCTAAACAAACCAAAAACTGAAAAAGAAACCAACATTCACCAATCGCTGTCATTTTGTAAGGAGATGTTCTATATGATACAAAGCTGAGAACAAGACAAAAAAAGAAGAATGGAAAATTTCCTATTCCGATCAAGCATGTTCTTTGAAGCAGATGTGCCTCTGATTTTGAAGATGATCTGAAGGACACAAGAAGAAAGGACATAGAAGGGACTTCCAAATGTGGGCCTCTAAGTGTTTCCCACCCACAGCACTGAGGGAATGGTGTGGTTTAACAGGGCTTCTATTCAGTGTTTCTAGTGAAGATCAACAAGGATAAAGCAGAGAAGCTCTGTGGTTGGCATTGTCAGATGGTCCTGCAGAAGAAAGCCCACCACACTAGGCCTCAAAATCTCTGTGTACCCTTGGAGAAAGTGACCGTTCTCCAGGGCTAAGTTCAGGATCTATAGAAGAGAGAGAGATGGGCGGGGGGGGGGGGGGGGGGGACATGGACACTTGCTTTCTGAGTTCAAACCAGAGACTTGAATATGGCTTTGGGCTCAGATGCTCGCCAGCTGTGTGCCACAGAACAGCAACACCACCCTGGCAAGCCTCAGTGTCCTTTTTGGTGAGAAGGCATAGTGGGACTTATCTGACGGAGATCTACGAGGAGCCTATGGGATCACAAGTAGAGAGATGTCAGCTCCGTGTCTGCAAAGTGGCGAGTGCTGGGTTCATACAAAGTTGCTTCTCCCAGGAGACACCAGACATTGACTGACTCCAAGTGGGAGAGACCAGCTTTCCCTCCTGTTTGCAAGCTCTCTGTGATAGGAGAGCTAGCAGGAAAAGCTTCCCCAGCTCTAAAGCAGTGGGGATCAAATGAGGCAATCTGCCTGGAATGCTGTGCCCATGCCTGGGTAGCAGGCATTACTCACCTTTATCATCACTGTATCAGAATGCCCCACAGAAACAGATTCTCCCTTTCAGGAGCTCAGTCCATGCTTGCCTGGACCCATGTACTTGGGCAGAATCTGACAGCCATGAGAGCATGTGATACAGGCTAATTCCCTTCTTAACACATAGGAAACAACAGAAGCAATATAGAAAGGGGCTTTTGATGCACACACACACACCCAGTGACCTATTTCCTTCACCTCGCCCTACCTCCCAACAATGCCATCACATTACAATCCCATCAAGTGATTGTTCCGTTCATTAGATCAGAGCTCTCAATACCTAACCCTCTCTGGAAACACCCTCTAGACACAGTCCTAGACAGCAGAAGTCATCAGCTAGCTGATTTTTAATCCCTTTAAGCTGACAGTCAAGTTTAGCCACCACAGTAGGTGCTCAATAAATGTGATCTATAACCCAACTTCCCTATGAGCAAAGGGATCAGTGCAGCCGTAGGACAGTCTCTAACTCCTCCACCTTTGTGCAGTCAACACATATTCTCTTGAATTTTTCAGAAATAGTGACTATAACCTCGCGCTAAATCAGAGTATAAGACAGAATTTGCTTCTTTTAAGTCTTTGAGTATTAAGCCCTAAAGAACTTCATTTCCCTCAGTACCACATCACGGTCAACAAATATCGTCAAGTGAATGAATGAGTCCATTGAAAAAAAAGAATAAGGAATAATAAAGGGTCTACATTTGCTCAAGTTCTTCATGTATCCAGATACTACTATCTACATTTACCGAGCCATACCAAAGAAACAGATACAAAAATTTCCAAGAGATTTTCAAGGTAGTGAAGTGGTTTGTCATCCAAGATCAGAACTGCTTTCCTAGAGTTGAGTATAGTTCAGGTTTGGACTGGGTTTTAGGCAGACTGGGAGAAATCCACACTGTCTCTGGAATCCTCAGAACACGTCACACATTAGAATGCTCCAAGATCTGTGTCCCCCAAACTCCCGAAAAAAGGGAGTAGTAACCTGCCCCTCCCTTAAACCAAGAAGGAAAACGAAACTCAGGATTTGTGTGAACAGGCTCGCACCGTTGAACGACACCAAAGCACACCAACAATCCACAAAAATGAAAACAAAACTAGTTAGCACTTTTGGCTTCGCAAGACCCCTTCCTATTTCCACTCAGGTTTTAAAACCCCCCCAAGACAACGGGAAAGCTCTAATTGGCGCCTGGAAGGAGGTTCAGCATGGCCAGTTGCTAGTAAAACCGAAAGCATTTATTTATTATTTAATTTGTTTGCTCAGGAGACTTCGCTCCTGATGGAACATCTGGTTTTCATTGTAGCCCAACTTTTACCTAATTGTACAGCTGAGGAGATTAAGGCACAAGAGGTCACAGGCCGAGCCCAGCCAGGACCCAGCCCCCTAGGAGAGCTTTGCTCCTTGCTTCAGGGTAGAGACCACACTCCTCGCCTCTGGTCCTCTGGTGGAGACCTATAAATAAGAAAGGAAGTACCCTTTCAAGTCCCTACACTGCCTCCTTCTGAGTCTCATTAATGATGGGACTGGAGGAGGAGGGAGAAGGAGGGGACTGTGGAGATAGGCCATGCGAGAGGCAAGGGCTGCGACCACAGGCCACAGGCAAAGGGGTAGGGATGGCAAAGACAGGACTGCTCTTCTAGGATCCAAGGTCTGTTCCTATGGCACCAAGAGACTGACGCAGGGCAAACACAGACCTTGGTCTAGCTCCTAGAGTAACAAGGAAGAATTCGATTCCCATGGTAACATCAGGAGGCTGGAATGGAAAAATAACAAATTCTTTCTTGTGACAGAAGCTGCCCCAAGGCACGAGGGACATGTTTGTCACTGGATTTGAAGCCATCTTTACCTCTTCCAGTGGGAACTTAAATGAACTCGGTAACCTCTCTGAGCCTTGTTCCTGGTCCCATCATGTTGTTGGGTTACACAAAGAACCTGTATGAAAGTGCTCCATACACATAGCAGATGTTTTCTAAGAAGAGATAGTAAAAATCAGCCCCCAAACGCTACTGAAGAAATCATGTTTTATTCTCTACCCATTTCCAAAAATGAGCTTTTCTTCAGGGTGACCAGTGCTATACAATGAACAGGAAGGAACAAGGCAGACAGGTCCGGTTAGAGCCTCAGGTCATGCTAACCCTAGGGCAAATGGGAAGTAAGGACATGGGATCTTGAAAATATGTAATAGTCAAGGAACTCAAAACCTATAAGAGCTGAGTATCTGTTTCAGTCAAAATAAAGGCCATACCAGAGTCGTGCTCCAGTCCATTGGCGCCAGAAGTAGGGAACACATCTGCAAGGCAGAACTAGAACTGGGTGTTGAGGAATGAACCCTAATCAGAGAAGTCAAGTGGCTCTGGGAGAACATTCCAGAAAGCAGGGATAAACAGATATTGCACTGGGCTCAGGGGAACATGAGACAAGGATCCTGTAGCCAGAAGACCAATAGTCTAGAGAGATGGAAGGAAGATAGGGCACCCAGAGGGATGGGACCACCTTCTGGGGGCCTTGACAGCCAGGCAAAGGTATAGTGTGTATGTCCTGTGGCAATGGTTAGCGATGGATATTGTCCTGGGGAGGACCCCAAATCAAGAGCATGTGAGGAAATCCATATGCACAAGCAATGTGGCCAAAACTACCATAAACTAAAAACTGGGCTGTCTTTGGGGTCTTCTGACCTTCCTGCATGACAAAGATCCTGTGCATACTGTATAGCCCATGTGTCTTTAGGGGCTGTTGGCTCTGCTTAATGGGTCCAGAATCATGTTCTGTTTCTCTGCATGTCTTGCATTATCCCACTATCCTGTGGAAGTCACCAGTATACCTGTCCTGGCATGAGCCCAGCTCAGTGCAGCCCAAACCTGTTCGGAGAACCCAACTTGTTGTGTAGAATGGGAAAATTTTAAATCATCTGTGTCTGATTCTTTAAGTCTATGAAATAATTGGCAGTAGATAGATATAATGGCGAAAAGCCAATCACACAAATGTATTAGTGTGCAAAAAAAAAAATGGGAGCCATATTCAAAGTATGAAATGTAAAGAAAGGGCCAGTATTATGGTTTGGATCTGAAATGTCCCAAAGGTTCATGTATGATGCCCAGTGCATTGTTCAGAAGTGAGATTTAGGGCAAGTGATCCCATCATGAGGGCTCTGACCTGATCCATGGATTAGCCAGTTGAAGGCTTAGTAGTTGAATAGACTATTGAGGCACAGTAGAAATGTAGAAGGGCCCTATGGGAGAGAGCTCCTTGCTAGGGGCTTGCCTTGGGACAGTAAATCTTGTCTCCACACCCATCCCCTCTTTCTACCTCCTATATGCCCTGAAGTAAGCCACTTTGCTCCCTCACATGTTTCTACCATGATGTTGCTCTCCTACATGCTTCAACCATGGTGCTCTGGCTCACCATATGCAGGCCCAGAAGCAATGGAGCAAGTGACCACTGATGAAATTTCTGAACCCCTCTTCCTGAAAGCTGGTCTTGGAGGCAATTCTGTGAGAGTGACAAACAGTGGCAAACACCACCAGCAGCTGAATCTTGAAAGCATGTTGCTCTACAGAATGAAACAGGCTGGAGACGGATATGGAGGTAGTTGAAAAAACAAGCCCCAGATGAGTATGGGGCAGAAAATGGCCTCTCCTCCCAACCATCCTCTGAAGGCCATCGTGTTCATCTTTGTCTGGGCCAGATGTCAAACCCCCAACCTTTTGCATAAGCACACAGAATTCTTCTTTATAACCATAAGACTGTAGCTAGGAAAGCCAGATGAAGAGCCAGATGCCCCATCCCTCTGTCTCTGCATCCATTGTCACAGGAGGTCAAGACTAAGCCTGGCAGGGACATACAATGGGCATCCGAGAGAGTGGGTTAAGGAAGAGTTTGAGGTCAAGTGATTCTCAGTGTCTGGCTTTGAAATCTTCCTCTGATCCTTGTCTGGCTGCTTCCTTGAGTGGAGATGGAAGGTAAGTATGCTTAGGAGTGAGCAGGCATGGATTAGGACCCTTTACCACTTCAAGTTCTGTGATGCCTAGGACAATTCTTTTTTTAAAATTATTATTATTATTACTATTATTGTGTGTATATTTACACGATGGCAGAGAATGCACATGCACCACAGAGCATGTGTGGAGATCAGAGGACAACTTCGTGGAGTTGCTTCTCTCCTTCTCCCTTTCCATGGGTTCCAGGGATTGAACTCAGGTCACCAGGCTTGTAGGGCAAGTACCTTTACAGGGTGACCCAGCTCACTGGCCTCACGTTGTAAAGGGACTCTTGAGTATGCCATGAGCACATGCTGGGCACTGGGTGGCACTGTGTAAGGTACTAGTAGTAGTCTTGGATGAAGACATGGGACACAGGTGGTGGATGGGATATTTTCCCAAGGAGTACTGTCTGGAGAACCAAGTAAGGGATGTTTCCTGACTTCACTGGTATGGGGTGTTGAGTAATGAAAGTTTTCACCGAGAGAGCCTCAAAACATGTGATGGGCTACAGGTGCTGCAGGCATTCAAATGCAACAGAGGAGTTCTCATTCCCTCATGGGACTCGCAGAATGGCTCTGTGTGTTCAAAGGACAGTGGGACATTTCTGAACAGGAGCCATTGATTTTGCAGTGGCAAAGATGCCCTCTCTCCTTTCCACTGCCAGGCCCGTGTTCTCATTCATTTGCCCCAATACCACTCGGCACCATTCATCTTAAGGGAGATCAAAGTATCTTAAATGAATATAAATTTTAGTTCTGTCCAATGTAGTCAGGAGAAAGCCATGTGGTGCTTCTTTTACAGTTGTGATTTTAACTATTCCTCCACAAGAAGTAAGATTACTGAAAACAGTACTTGAAGATTTGGTGTATGGGCTGAAGTGATGGCCCAGCATTAAGAGCACATCCTGCTCTTCCAGAGGACCCAGGTTTAAATACCAGCACCCACATCGTGGCTCACAGGCTCCTGTAACTCCAGTTCCAGAGGATAGGACACCCTCTTCTGACCTTTGCAGGCAAAACACCCATGTACATAAAATAAATATATTTTGATAAAAAGATGATGTAGAAAAAACTTCAGAATGAGCTTGTTTTTCATTTTCTGTCATATGCTAACCCTTCTTCCAACCACTGCAAAGTCACCATTCCCTCTAGGAAAAAGCTGCAGAGATGCCAGCAACAATACTGGACCATTTAGGTCCAGGGAGACGCCAATAATCAGTGACATCAGACAGAATGACTCTCCTTTCCTGGAAAGTTCCAATACTAAAGGAGGTGTCTGCTGCAAGGTCCCATTTCCATTCCTGGGACCTTGATCTAATTTACCATAAGTATATCTGGGTTCTACTTGTCTATTCAGGAAACCAACATCTCCATGTGGCCAGGGCTTGAGAAGGGAATTTCTCCTGCATTCCCATCCTAAGCAATGTCCAAGGGTAGAAGTGGGGACAGCCTTAAATATTTGATCAGCCCATCCCTGAGAGAGGAAAGGTTAAGGTATTTTGAACCCTTTCCCCAGAAGGCCAACGAGTATTATTAAACACATCCATTATGTCAGACTTACAGAATGTGTCTCATGACCCTGGAAGAGAATGGCTGAGTCTAGGCCAATGGGACTTAGAGGACCTTCCCAGGGAAATCTTCCTGAGACCATCTAGTCTGGTCTTGTCTGTTCCTCTTTCAGCCCAACTTGAAGAAGTCTAGAGAATTAAGATAAATGCACAAGAAGAGTGTTGTCACCTGCCCGAGCACCTTCAGGACTCAATGTGTCTATCTTGCTCTTTTACCTAGTTCATGGTCAGAGCTATTTGCCATGCCCTATTGTCTAGCCTTTCATCTAAGCTTCCAGAATACTCCTCGTTTCTTCACTGCCAGCTATTCTGCATATGGGTTGTTCCTGTCACTGCCCACACAGGGTTTTTGTCCCTCATTGTGTATGACTTTGAGTTCCTTCTAAACTCCAATGCAAGGTTTCTCATATTTGAACATCCAGCTCTCTCTGACCACGTATGGCACTTGATTCAATTGTGGACACATAGTTGTTTTCACCAGGTATTGCTTAATTCTTTGGGACTATCGACCACACATCTGGAGATAGAAAGAGTGCTAGTTTAATAGTGTCATTATTTATTTGTCTCAAGCAATAGAATTCAGGTTAGCCGGGACAAACCATGAGACCATCTTGTTCATTTTCCAGACATCTTCTCCATTACACACCTCATGGCATTAATATATTACAACACTCACCCCTTAACCTCACAGCACTGCTTAAAAATCTGTCCAGAAACATGCCACACACACACATACACACACACACACACACAACACACACACACACACACACACACACACAGAGAGAGAGAGAGAGAGAGAGAGAGAGAGACATGCATGCACAATTCTCTCTCTCTCTCTCTCTCTCTTTTTTTTTTTTTTTTTTTTTTTTTTTTTTTTTTTTTTTTTGCTTTAGCAAGAAATACCAAAGGTCCCTAGATCTCATGATGCTGATGGTTTAAAAAGAAGGAGAAAGGATAACACTGTAGATGTTAGTTTCTGATTGTAAAAGGTAGAAGAAGCCTATCCTCTGCCTTTGAGAATTCAGCCCAAGTAGGAAAAAGTGTCTCAAATTGTGGAACAAGAAAATGCTAAATCTGCCCTTCAGTTAATACATCTCTGCTTGGGGGAGTAGAGATTGGGGGGCAAACACATTGAATCACTCCTCATTTCATTATTTTTGACATTGATTTGTCATTAGGAAAATTTATTAGGCTCTAGATTAAATTGATTTGCAGAATCATTAATTCATGGGATGAAGCAAGGGCTGTCTGGTCCCCTCACACTGAAATGAGGCAGTATTGATAAAACTAAGGGGAAACTAACAGAACTGTCTAAAAATTCACCTTTTCCTACCCAGAGGAATATTTCAGATGTAAGTTGTAGGTGGATATTTTAGTAGTCGACCATATCCAATCTGTAACCAGAAGGGGAGATTTGCACCATCCTAATCCTGCTGAGAGACGCTGATTTCGGAGAGGCCATTGGGAAGAAAGGTGCTCATTTACCTAGAGCTCGGCTAGGGGCTCAGCATCCTGCTCCAGAGATACCCAGGAGCCCTCTGGTCTGCTCCTAAGTCTTGCCTTTACTTCTCCTTTGCTGTCATGATACTTTCCAGTCGAGCCACAAGGCACCACCATGTCTAAGCCGGCCTCTGCTCCAAATCAAATTCTATTGCTCTGATTGGCCTTCCCAGCCCTTAGAGTGTATTGTGGGATATAGGTTTCTGTGGGAAACACTATCAAAACGCCATTTACCTGCCTCTGCTTCCAGTCATCTGCTACTGTATTTTCAAAACAAAGTCAAAATTAATGTCCACCACCACCCCTTCATCCTATTGTTTGTAAGTGATCAAGAACCTTCCAGTAAAGTCCAGAATGGTGGCCTATGCCTTTAGTTATGGTACTTGGGAGACAGAGGCAGGCAGATCTCTTGCGAGTTTGAGGCCTGTGTGGTCATAGGGAGTTTCAGGCCAGACTGGGCTACATAGTGAGACCCTGTCTCAAAAGCAAAAGAAAACAAAACATAAGCTTCAGGGCAAACAATAAATGTATTGCTCCAGAGAAGTCCAGGCATGTGAATGGGTTCAGACGGGCCTAGAAGCTAGTAGTTGACACCATTGGGATCAGGGTACTCTTCTCTGCTCCCTGCTCCATTTCTTCTTCTCTCCTCCTTCTCTCCCTCTCTCTCACCCTCCCCTCTTTCTTTCTTCGCTTTCTCCCTTCTTCCAACACTTGTCTCTGACAGTGTCTACCATGGAGAGGCACCCACTAATTCTATATTTAGCCCATCTTTATAAACCTGCGGGTTCTCCAGGAATTCTGACAAAGTTCATCAGTTACAAAGTTCATCAGCTGAGTCACTTTGGCTCAGAAAGGAAACTGAATTTCTCGTTCACTCACTCATCATTCCATTGTCTTCTTGCCCATCCACACTTTCCATCCACAGACTAAGTCCCAGGGGCCAGATGCAGCCTTCTTGGGTCAGCTCTCCTCACAAAGCCCAGTCTTTCTCACTGAGGCTCTCCCAAGGCCTGCACTGTCAGCCGTGGCCCACACTGGTCCTGTGGGGTGACAAATATGGGTAAGAGGAATGTGGTCACTCGTCACTCCCTCAGAAACGTCTCCAGATGGCTTAGTTAGTCAATCCAATGGCAACAGGGCCTGGAAAGCAGGAGTGGGCTTTAGGAATGAGTCCTCCGTGGAACAGATAGGCCTGTAGGGTATTATCCGCGGCTCTGAAGCTGGGGGAGCACCCGACTCACCATGGCTGAGGCCAGAAGACACAGCACTCCAGAAGACTGGAGTCAAAAGACACAGCACTCCAGAAGACTGGAGTCAGAAGACACAGCACTCCGGAAGACTGGAGTCAGAAGACACAGCACTCCGGAAAGAACTGGAGTCAGAAGACACAGCACTCCAGAAGACTGGAGTCAGAAGACACAGCACTCCAGAAAACTGGAGTCAGAAGACACAGCACTCCGGAAACTGGATCAGAAGACACACACCGGAAAGAACTGGAGTCAGAAGACACAGCACTCCAGAAGACTGGAGTCAGAAGACACAGCACTCCAGAAAACTGGAGTCAGAAGACACAGCACTCCGGAAGACTGGAGTCAGAAGACACAGCACTTAAAGTAACCGAATTAACAACAATGACAAAATGGCCAAACTGGAATTTAAACACACTGTACACTTCCTTCTGAATTTGTGTGAGTGTGTTTGTGTCCATGTGTGTGTGTCTGTGTGTGTGTGTCTGTGTCTCTGTGTGTGAGTGTGTATATTATCTCTCTGTGTGTGTGTGTGTGTGTGTGTGTGTGTGTGTGTGTGTGTGTGTGTGTCTGAAAGCTCAAGTTCCCAAGGGAAGCAGCCATGGCCCAGCTAGCTGGCATATCGCAGAGAATATGGCATCTGGATGGTGCAACCGTTTCCTGACTTCTGACTCAGGTGAGGGTTTGCGCACCTGTAGACCTAGTCCTGCATTGAAATGTCAGGTCTTTGTCTCTTTATTCTCCTGTGCCATCAGACTGTATGTGGAACTTGTAGATGGGAGGCAAGGCATAGAATAGCAGAATATACTGCAGCCTTCCATGGCATGTCCTGAAGTGCTCAGGCTTCAGAACTATGAGTGGGAAGAACTGCACACTTTTTGAAACACCTTGGCACTGGTGACATCACCATCAAATCCTTGCAAGCATCAAAGTCCATGAGATAAAGCCTGGAATGTGTGCCAGGCACAGTGGTCAGTGGAAGTTACCTAATGACCATGGGGAAATCAGTATTATCATTCTCATTTGACAAAGGACAAGTGACTTACTTGCAGTGACACATCTTAGTAGCAGAGCCAACCGCTGGCTCTGATCTGAAGGGTGAATGAATGAATGACCTCAGGAATGAACAGTTCTGCCATACCTGCATTATATCATTGCTTTTTACCATGCCCTTCGCTAGGATGCATGGGTAAGTCTAGGGTACTGAAAGGTAGTGAATGCATGGCTTTCTAGGTTTGCCCATCTCCCATCCCGTCTCTTAGTAACCATTGACAAACTGAGCCCCAGGCTGGGATCCTCTACTGAGCCTTATGGATGTTGGCTGGGTTCATTAATGCCTTTTGCGGTTCAAAGATGGTCAATACTCTAGCTGCTGCCTCCTATCCAACTGCAAGGAAAAAAAAAAAAGAAAGAAAGGAGGGGAAAAAAGGAATTCAACTTCTTCCTGTGTTTTGCCAATGCACAGTATGTTGTGTGGGTAATTTCTGGTCTGGCCAGTAAAAACCTCCGGGAGCCGTCCGTTAGCTCTTTAATTATGAACTGTAGGGGACACCACAAAATAAATACTTAAAATGTCTAGACAACCAGTCATCAGAGGAGGATAATTAACTTCAAACATTGGAAATTGTTGGAGGAGTCGTTATGCACCTCTGTAGTTCCTTTCGGGACCCTGCCCCTGCGGTGGGTTCGCTCTGTGTGCAGGCATGAGGCTGTAGCGCTGGCTGAGGCTTCCCCCGGCCTGGAGCGGCCTCTTTCTCCAGCTCTTAAGTGACGGGTAACAAAACGGCCAAAGTACAAATGCTTTAAGGACGAAAAGGAGACCACTACTTTTCTCAAAGCAGGAAAAACGTCTCTGCTTTTCAGTAATATCAAAGCACAAAATAACACTGTAGCTGATTAAGAGAAATACTATTTATTGAGTCTATTGTGTATATTTTTGTCTTAATTTGTTGTTACTTAAAAATATTAATCAAGTCTTTTTTTTTTCCCCGCAAGAGCTGGGTAAATTTGAGACTGAATTTGAACTTGAGACATTTCTAGCACCCTCAGATTTCCTCTATGGAAGCGATTTTGGCTTAGGACTCGTGCTAGGTTTTCTTTGTTGTGTTTTCAAGTCAGGGTCTCCTGTAGCCCAGGCTAGCCTCAAATTCCCTATGGAGCTGAGGAAGATTTTGACTTTCTGATCCTCCTGCCTCTACCTCCCAAATGTTGGGATTCTAGACATATAGCGCCACATCTGATTGCATTTATTTTTTTAAGCTAAAGCAAATACTCTATGAAAGAGGTGTGGATCCCACAATGAAAACTTGTTCCAAATAGTCTACACAGTGCACAGCTCCTGTCCATACTTTCCAAGGAAAGCAATGTAGAGCCCAGAGGCCTAGCTGTCTATCAGGTCAAAAACCAGGACTCAATCTGTGGTGGTATTGTGTCCCCCAAAATATTACGCACCCTAATAAACTTATCTGGGGTCAGAGACAGAACAGCCACTAGATACAAAGGCTAGAAAATGGTAGCACTCACACCTTTAATCCTAGCATTCCAGAGGCAGAAATCCATCGGGGATTTCTGTGAGTTCAAGGCCACATTGGAAACAACCAAGCATGGTGACACATGCCTTTAATCCCAAGAAGTGAGCCTTTAATCCCAGGGAGTGATGGCAAAGGCAGAAAGATATATAAGTCATGAAGACCAGAAACTAGAAGCATTTGGCTGGTTAAGCTTTCAGGCTTCTAGCAGCACAGTTCAGCTGAGAGCCATTCGGATATGAGGACACAGAGGCTTCCAGTCTGAAGAAACAAGACCAGCTGAGAAGTTGGCCAGGTGAGGTTAGCTGTGGCTTGTTCTGTCTCTCTGATCTTCCAGCATTCACCCCAATAACTGGCCCCTGGATTTGATTTTATTAATAAGACTCTCTAAGATCCCTGCTACACAATCAGCTCTTCTTTAGGCAGTGAGTGGATCTTAAAATTTGGATCTATGTTAATGCAGAACTGAGTTTGGCTCTGAGCAAAGGAACGCTGTTCAAAATGCTAGATGCATCAGATGTTTTATTCTCCACAACTTTTTACATCTTTCTCTCAGCAGGCAATCTTTCAGAAGATACAAGTATTACAAATTTTCATCTGATTCTAATGCCACTGTCCTTTAAGTGAAGGAAATGCAAAGTCAAGTATTATTTAGTAAAAATTGTATATTATAGTTGGAATGACCACATTAATTGGGATGGTTTTAATTAAAGGTAAGATCTGATTACATACATATATTTTTGAAAAACCATTAATTGTCTTGTGCAAGCCACTGAATAGATTTAGGAATCTTCAATAACAAAATTACATTAATGACATAGGCTATTAAATATGATTGATGGCAAAATTGGACCCCTCGAGTCTCTACCACAGAAAAACACACACTGCTTTTGAAGATGGTGCCTTGAGTGTCAAGCAGGAAAAAGAGCCTGATACCACTCAGGCTGGTGTTCTCCAACAAATGGGTAAGAGCTCAGTATAAAAGATACCTCTTGCATTTAGTCCCTTGCTAGGTAAGTAGATGGAATTTAACTTGTCGGGCTATGCAGTAATCTTATTCCCAGTGAAGTGAGGAGGAGGGGCAGCCAGCCATGGGGGAGGGACAGCAAAGCTTGGGAAAATCTGTTGAGGTTGCCACTCTCCAGAGAGACCCATCATCTCTAGGAACAGCCAGCAAAATACAGTGGCAAGACTGAACGCAGTCATTTAGGCAAGCATGGAAAACTGTTGTGTACATGCCTATCTCTTCCACATTCCCTGGATCAGTCCATCTTCCTCAAAACAGCACCTGTGGGCCCAGAGAAAGACAGAATGAGAGGAGGAGAAACTGAACACTCTTCCAACTTGAGCACACCAGTCAAGGACTACGGCGCTGGAAGGCTCCCAGTTATCAGGTGGGGCAGTACTAGCAGATATTTGCTGCTGTCAAAATGAAGGTCTGGTGCTTAGGGAGCACCACTCACACGCTAGTGAAAGATGCTTGTCCTCTAGCCTCCTCGAGCTTTTGAATTCTGGTAAGCAAGTGCACAGTTGCTCTTGACCTCCTCCCCATCCATTCCTGCCTCGGTACCATACGTTTCTCTCTCAAGTTAAAAATCTCACAGACATCGTAAGGAAGAACTGATTCTATTCTCTTAGACTGCTGAGAAACTGAGCTACCAGGAGGTTAAGCAATATATACTGGGATTCATAGGCTATGCCAAGAGTCAGAGTCTAAACTCAGGCCCAAACGTTCTGAGATACTGCCCTTAGCCACAAGGATGTGCTCTCAAAGAGAAACAGAATGGGAGCTGACAGAATGTCTCTTTCCTGCATCCTGGCAGGTGGAAGGGCTTTGCCTGGGGTTGAGTGTTCATCCGAAACCTGTCTCATAAATGTTTATCACACAAGCTCATTGCTTCTCACTGTATCGTTCTAGGCCGTGTAAGTACCTGGATCTCACTGTGAGACAAGGGCCAGCGGCGGTGAATGCTTTGTGACTCAGCTTTCAGTCCCCCAGCTTGCCTCTCCTTCTTTCAGGTGGAAAGGGCTAGAATACCCTTCCTCCTCTTCTACCAACATGGGTTTTAAGATCCTGGTTTGAAGCTCATCTGTCAGAACCCTGGTTTACACACAGATGGTGACATCAACAGGTATATTAATGTGGGGGGGCATTTCAAGAGGTCCCACCAGTAGACAAAGAACTCTAAGCAACTAACAACTGCTGGAATGAAAATTAGCTTCTCCCAGGGATGAAGCCCCTCGCTGGTTGTCCAATGAAGGGTGATTAGCCCTGAGATTATATAGATATAAACAACAAAAATGTACTCAGCAAGGTGAATTTATATATATTTGTGCATATTCACACACACACACAGACACACACACACACACACGTATATGACAATAACAATCAAAGAAAAACAGACTATTAACCTGAGGGAAAAGGGAGGAGTCAAAGGAGTGTAGCCGGGAGGAGGTGGGGAAGGGAAGAGAGGGGAAAATGATATAATTCTATTTCAACTAAAAATATATTTTAAAAATTAAAAAATTAAATGTTAATAACTAAATATGTCAAAATACATGTACTTATGAGACCACTGAAGTCTTCATATTACCTCTTTTTCTTTATTCTTACAAGGCTTTTGTCCTCAGTCCCATATTATCTAATAGGAAAATTGTTTAACCCACTTTCTTTTTTCTGTGTGTATTTATCTTTCCCTGGGTGCCTTAGACCCAAGCTCATGTCTCACACTGGTGGCTGAGGCCAAGGTTTTTTAGATAATCTGAGTTTGTTTCTTGGTCCCTTAAGGACAGATGATTTTGTAAAATTTAAGAGTAAAATGACTTTCCAGAAAAGTGGCCATTTGCTTATATGTCTTAGACAAGTGTCATTTCTGTGAAAGTTTGAGTTGTTCACATTCCCTTTTGGTATTCACTGGGGCATGTACCAGTCACAGACAGTCCCCAGACTCTGTCAGCAGAAACTGTCTGGCTTTAGATTTGGGGCTCCTGGTCAAGGGTGTGAGGGACTTCTTCATCCAGAATTAGCTTATAAAACATTCACTGGTACTTCAAAGAACAAATAAAAGAGCTATTACTATTTTCTATTTCATGTATTTATTTGGATTGGTAACATGAAGTATCTTCATTCCAGTCAATATTTATTTGGTGTGCATGAGACCCTGACCCTGCACTGGGGGCTACCGTGGCAGTGACAGACCAAACTTGGGCCTTTCTCCCGATGGAACCTGATGTGAGAGAGAAAACTTAAAATAACAATACACATCAGGATAAACTGTGTAAAGAAAAAAAATTGTGAAATCATGTTAAAGGTCAAAGTGAGGCAAACATTATTTGGATTATCTTTTATTTATTTTTTTTTCAGTATTGATCTAGGCTACTCCCACCAATACAGATCCTTACATGAAAGTTGAACTAAAGGAAAACAGACTTGAAATAATCTTTCTACAGTAAAAGAACAGAAATTAGCTTCAGAACTTCTGGTTATAGCATGTCTTTGAACACCAGGAAAGCAGTTATCAAATTTGAAGAAATTCCTTAGGGTGGTGTGTTCATTAAATGTGTAACTGTGTCAGAGTGCCGCCACCCTGAAGACTGCTTTGCAGCCAAGTGGTGAGAAAAGAACCTTTAGAACAGTCACCCACTGACAAGATAGAAAGTGAAAATTGCCGTGTTCTCAGATCTTTGCACGTTTCTCCGGCTGATCATCGGTTCCTCCGAATGCTGGAGATGTGTGTGAAGCATGCCTGCAGGCCGTATATGCTGAAAGTTAACAGGAAAATGTGCACCAGAAGTCAGATGTGAGAGTCTCGTAGAACAGGTCTTTGGTGTGCCTGCCTATGGAGCTGTGTCTTCAGCAGCCTCTGCAGAGCTTAAGTCAGAAGGGCAGCCCAGTGTTTACCTGAAGAGCTGGGCTGTCCTTTAGTGGGCTGTGAAAATCAGCACCCATGTGTCCACTTCATCCATGCTGGCTGCAGCTCCATTTGATTGTCTTTACATAACAACAAAAAATGTTATCAATCTTTAAAGATGATAAAGGCTCGAAGAAAATAGAAAAAAGTGAATATGGATGGAGGTCTTCTTGATGTTATACAGATGGTTCTGTATTTTTAAATTAAATACATTGAAGTCATGTGTGGTGTGACACACCTCTCATCCCTGCGCTCAGGACAGTAAGGCAGAAGGATATTGTGAGTTGGACCAACCTAAACTATATCACAAGAACCCATCTCAAAGCAGTGACAAAGGATGCAAAAATAGGGAGATGATGAGAGATACATAGATAGATAGATGATAAATAGATAGATAGACAGATAGATAGATTATAGATGATGATGATAGATAGATAGATAGATAGATGATAGATAATAGATAGATAATAGATGATAGGTTATAGAAGATGATGAAAGAAAGAAAGAAAGAAAGAAAGAAAGAAAGAAAGAAAGAAAGAAAGAAAGAAAGAAAGAAGAAGGAAGGAAGGAAGGAAGGAAGGAAGGAAGGAAGGAAGGAAGAAAGGAAGAAAGGAAGAAAGGAAGAAAGGAAGAAAGAAAGAGGTAATAGTTAACAGGTTATAAATGATGATGATGATAGATAGACAGACGATAGATTATAGATGATGATAGATAATGATGATAATGATAGATAGAGAGATAGATGATAGATGATGATGATGATAGATAGATAGATCGATCGATCGATCGATAGATAGATAGATAGATAGATAGATAGATAGATAGATAGATGCTTGTGTCTATGTCCTCATCTAGCTGTCTATGTCTATGTACAGAGCCCTTTCCCAGATCCAGTTAACAGCTGCTTGGTTCTGAGTGGTCTCACTACATCAAGGAACAGACATGAGGCACAGCCTTCTCTGGAGATTCTGTAGACTGGATCCCAAACTGCCAGCTATTTTTCCTATCTATTGTTTTTGTTTGTTTGATTGTTTGTTTGTTTTTGTTCAGCAACTCCACCATGTACTTCCAGTGCTATCAATACAGATGCCAAAATCCGAAACAACTGGATGGAAGTGCAGATAAGGAGAATGGAGTCTGAAACCCTACCAAGGCCAAGATGTAAGGAAAATGATCCTTTAAAGAGCTGACTGGCAGGTGTGCCAACCAATGGAATTATGTTGAGGGCTAACTAACTTGAGCATAACTCTTAAAATTATGACTAAGGGTTCTCTGTATTCCAGGAATTCAGTTCCAATAAAAAAAATATGCAGGCACAAATGCCAGTGAGAGTTGTTTGTTGTGACTTCGTTTATACAGACAACAAGTAGGTAAAAGGTATTATCCATCAACACTAGAAAGATTGTATTTGCAGTTGGATGCAATATAATACACCCATATTTGTCAACATTGGTTCTTCTTTAATATATGAAGCTGGGAAGATGGTTTGGGGGCTAATTTCAGGATGATGGATACAGTTGGATGTAGTTTGGACCTGTTCCTCCCATTGGCACATGTGTTAAAGCTTTGGTCCTTATTATAGGGCTATTGGGAGATGGTGAACTCTCTAGCAGCTGGGGCCTCATATGATGTCTTTAGGTCATGGCAGGTACAACCATAAAGGAAATTGTGGGATCCTACCTCATTCCTCCATCTTTTCTGCTCCTTAGTCACCAGGTGAGTGGTTTCTCTCAGCTACATTCTTCTGCCATGATACACTGCATTCCACATCTCCAAAGCAACAGAGCCCATTGATCATGTGCTGGACTCTTCAGAACTGTCAGCCTAAATAAACTTCTCTATATATAACTTGATTGTCTCAGGTGTTTTGTTATAGCAATAGAAATGTACTCTATATGTCCAACAAATTGCAAAATAATACCTTTTCTAAGTGAACAAATTTATTGGTTTGAAAATCATAGAAAACTGATATAGAAATGTAAGATATAGATATGATAGGATGAAAGGGTAGATTATTAAATTTACTTTTAAAGAGTAACTTGTTTAAAATATTTTACATTGCTATGGATTTCAGTTTATTGATACAAATTTAGAGTTGATTTTGTTCTACTACATATATATTTCTACTCTCATTTAAGATACTATGTTTGTGTAACTCATTTAAATTGTAATGGATAATTAAGAAATACAGATTAATAATTAGTCTTCTATGATAGTCAAACTTATAGTCATGTTAAGTTTTCTAGGTGTACATAGATATAATTCAGTTAGGTAGGTAATCTTCAAACACTTCAAAGACCTACAGAATATGGCATTTAAAATGTTTTAAAAACTTAGACTTTTCTGGACAATGAGACATGTCTGCTCCTGGCAGCACCAATTACATCATAGGAGATGATGGGCACCAAAGATACTCCATATGGAGTTTATCTTGGCAAAATAAATAGCCATTCTTCTTGGCAAAAATAGACATTTGGGTAAGAAACTGTTCTTTCCTGGACTGCTTGACAAAATGTTGTATCAACTGGACATGCAGGACCCATAGGAAGGTGACCACTGAACTTTGCAAGAGGAGATGGTTTCAGGTTCCTGCTTTGCAGAAGAGACTTCCAGACATTCTATAGGACACAAAGAAAAGCGACTGAGAGACTCTAAACCTATGGGCTAAAAATGGATGCCCCAATGTTACAGAGGAACTTTGGATGACTGTCCAGGCAGACAGCTGTCTCTGTCATTCTAAATTTTTGGAAGTTGCTTCCAATGCTCTTCCTGTTTACTTAGGTAATATTATATTCTTCTGAGGTCTTTGATGTAGTTGAAGACTAGATAATAATAATTATGATTTTCCTTGGTTATGATAAGAGATAAGTTAGATATGAAAACTTGGACCTACAAATAGAGAATAAATAAAATATTTTCTTTGAATTTGCCAAATATAAGTGGACTGCATATTGTAACTATGATTTTTGCTTGATAACTGTTTTGTTATATGTAATTTTACTATGCTAAAGTTAAAACCTTCCTTTTGAATAGAAAGAAAGGGGGAAATGATGGGTGATATCTTTCTGTATACTGTGAATGTGTGTTGCTCTGATTGGTTGATAAATAAAATACTGATTAGCCAGGCAGGAAGTATAGGCAGACAAGTAGAATTCTGGGAAGAAGGCTGAGTCAGGAATTGCCAGCCAGACACAGAGAAAGCAACATGTGAAGGCAGATCTGAGAAAAGGTAACAAGCCACATGGCTAAACATAGGTAAGAATTATGGGTTAAATTAAGTGTAAGAGCTAGTCAGTAGTGGGCCTGGGCTAATGGCCAAGAAATTATAAATAATATTAAGCCTCTGAGTGATTATTTTATAAGCAGAACATGGGACTGGGCAGTGGGCGGGGGCCTTGGTGAGACCCAGATTCTGGCTACAGAAAACTTAGAAGTTTGCATCTAAAACTGGTTAATGTTGTCTTTTGATGGGCAGGTAAGAGGTAACTAGGGTTAGAAGGGAGAATTTTAGAGTACAGTTTATATTTATTGGTAAGGTTTCCATTTGTTTACATGAAATACCTATTTTTAGATGCATTACATGAACAAATAAAAGGTAATGTTACTCTGTGTGTTTTAAATTTAAACCTGTCCCACATGCAGAAAGGATTTGTTCTGGCTTCTTCATAGCTCCTACTTTCTTGAGTTGAAACCCTGGTCTGGGCACTAGGCACTCCTAGAAAGGGGCAGTCAGAGACATTAAGCCCCTTTCCCTCCTTCATGCCTATGTGGTGGCAGAAATCAAACTACAGAAGTTACAGGACTAGGGAGCTCTGTTTGTCTGCACCATTTCGCTTGAAGCCTCTTCTGCGATCTGTCACACACCCCTTGAGCACCTGCCTCAGTCCACTAGAAGTAATGGATTTATAACCCATCCTTCTATGCTTTGACATAAAGCAGGGATGATGCACAGGCCAAGATGGCAAGAAGGTGCAAGCGAACCTTAGATGGACCAAAAGCCCATGGGATGGACTGGGCATGTTCTGATGTCTATGGAAACACTGTATCAGCAAGAATTTCCAGGAAACTGGATGATCAGATGTTGTTGGGCCAGGAACTCATCCTTCCATTTACAACTTCAATCCTAGCACTATGGAGGCAGAGGCAGGTGGATTTCTGTAAGTTTGAGGTCACACTTGTCTATGTAGCAAAGTACAGGACAGTCAGGGATTCAGAGAGAGAAACCCTGTCTCAAAATAAAATAAAATTGCTGATAATGTCTGTGGCCATGTCCCTGCTGCCAGAGAAGCAATGCCTGAAAGCAAACACAGATGCAGTAGGAGAGTGAGATGCAGTGAGGAGTGAAACATGCCCGCCAGGCGCAAGGAAACATGACAACCAGGCACATGGACTGGGTCTTCTAGATCCCACTGCATCTACTGGGAAATTCTCAGGGACCTCCTGGTTCTGTTCACTAAGGACACCGTTAGTCCCCCACTCTAAAACAGATCCAAATACTCCCATCCCATCAAAGCCAGATGATAGATCTCTGAAAGCTGTTGCCATGGAGAGAGGAAAGGGCGGCAGTTGTGGTCCCACTTACTTGATATTGATCCAGTGATTCTCATGGACAGGTCTTTGATCTGCAGGGATTGGAAGCTGAAAGAAATCCCTGGAGGAGGTATTGCCAAGACTACAGAGGCCAGACAAAGAGCAGCACTCTGTATGGCTACTGTGGAACTGTCTTCTCCCAAGGCTGGTGAAGAACCAAGTTCAGATGGGTCTGGGAGAGTTTAGTCATGTGACACTTGGTGGTGGATTTGCATTTAATCCAAGAGGATCTGTGTTCCAACTGCATGGCCCTGGGTCTACAACCCTGCTCACCAAAACCACCACTTGCCTGACTCCGACACATTCTATTTCTGAACAATTCCCTTTGCTATGTTTCAGATGACTCTTACAGTTGTAAAGGAGCTTGGTGGGGAATAAAAATCTCACTTTCATAAATAAAGTGAATCTCAGTGGTTTTCCTAAAATAAAGTCTGTGCTTGGAAACTCCCGTGGCTACCATCTGCATGAGACCATCACCCTACCTGCCCCACTCATGGCTTCTGTTTCCTAGTCTGACTGTGTGCTCCTCCAGTATCCCTTTCTCTCTAGACAATCAACATCCTTTCTTCCGGCCTCTGTGATTTGTCCCCACACTCTTCTCTACAGACCTCCCACCCCCTCCCCCTTGTCTTCCAGGTCTCCGCTCACATATTCTTCCTCCCAGGAAGCCTCCTAACTCCCTACTCAAATGGCCCCTCATCACCTTAAGCCACATATATCACCCAGTTCTTTCTTTCCTGGTTCTCATCACCATCAGGACATACCTTGTTAGTGTCAATGATAATGTGAACTGGGCTATGCGTTAGGATTCTACTGAAGAAATGAGACTAGACAGATAGACGACTGATTGACTGATTGACATGCATACATATAAATTTTAGTTAGCATATATTATATAAAATAAGTGGTTTTCATTATGAGTTTAATACATGAAGATATTGTGCTTCAGTTGTATTCACCTGCTCCTCACTCGTGTCTCTATGCCCCCTAACCCAGGCCCTCTTCCTTTTCCCTAAAAGTCCCCTTCTACTTATATGACTACTTTTCTAGATTCTGCATATGAGAGAAAACATACCTAGTAGCAGGTATTTATGTATGTGTGCATATGCATATACATTTCTTCGTGTGTGTGTGTGTGTGTGTGTGTGTGTGTGTGTGTGTGTGTGTGTTCCAACTCCAAAGAATTGGCATTATGTGGTTGACAGAACTGGTAAGTCCAAACTTGAAGGGTGAGCTTGAAACCTGGAAACCCAGGCAGGAGCCGGCACTCAGTCCATGGGTAGATTCCTATCAGAGACACCTCACTTTTGACTAATTAGATAAATCATCCTTTCCCGAAATTGACAAGAATAATCTTGTCACATAAAGTCAATTGAGTGAAGTTGTTACCACATCTGCAAAAGCCTTTGTAGCAACACCTACCATAGTGTTTAGTTGGCTAATGAGCACCAGAGTCTAGACAAGCTGATGGGTAAAACCGAGCACATCTGCTTCCTCTTTTCTCCTTCCTACTTCTTGAAAAGTGCATCCAAAAAGAGAGGTCTCCACTGTCACATTCACTCTTTCTCTTTTATACCACCCCCACTCCCCCAAACCACCACTACCACCCCCCCCCCACCCCACCCCCCCGTTGCGTGAATGTCAAAGGCAGCCATTTTCCACCGGGTGGTTCAGAAAAGCTAAGGTGACACATCAGGATGGCCACAAGGTGGCATGTGCCAGAGAGTTCATGTGTCCACTAACTCACAGAAAGCAGAACTTGGTGTCCCTGTCTCTAAATACAGTTCTACCTCCTGTGTATTTCATGGGAGGTGGCATACCTCCCCAGCTGGTTGTGGATCCTTGCCCTTGCTTGAAAGGCCACTCAGAAATGAAAATGAGAATTCGCCAGAAAACTTGCCAGAATGTGATTCTTTGAGAAGGAAGGCCTCGAGATCCAGGGAGTTGCGGTATGCAAAGCTAAACATTACATGAAGCCAAGGTCAACTGGTCCCTAAGGACCCTTCTATGCTTCAACAGGGCAACTGAGCAGCTTTGAAGACACCTCCCCAGTAGGAAGGCAGTTGAAAAGCAAACTCCACCCAGCTGAGGCATCTTCAATCATCTTAACCATTTGTGATACATTTACACGACTGGGCTAGTTTTTTAAAATTAGTGTCTATTAACTGTAAAAAATAATGGATTTCATTGTGACATTTTCATACATGCATAGAACATACTTTGATCCTATTCACGCCTTACTAACTTACCTATTACCCAGTGTTCTTCCTTTCCTTGAACACTCTACTTTCATCAATATTTTTCTAGATTCTGCATGTAAGAGAAAACATGCAGCATTTGTATTCCTGAGCCTGGCTTATTATGCTTAACATGATGATCTCTAATTCTAGCTATTTTCTTGTAAATTATTTCACTTTATGTCCAAGTCTCTCTCTCTCTCTCTCTCTCTCTCTCTCTCTCTCTCTCTGTCTCTCTCTCTCTCTGTGTGTGTGTGTGTGTGTGTGTGTGTGTCATTTTCTTTAACTCCATAACTTGGCTGTTGTGAATAACACTGCAGTAATCATACATCTGCAGTTACCGCTGTTGTGAGCTCACTGTGGTACCATTGGGTACCTACACAGGCACAGTATAGCTGGATCATATGACAGCTGTTTTTAGGATTTGAATGTTGCTCTACACTGATTTTCATTCTCATTAGTGGTATATAAGGGACTCCCTACACATACCTCACCTTGCACTCTTACCAGCATCTGTTGCTGTTTGTTTTCTAGCTGTTAACCGTGTGACTGATATGAAATAGAATCTCAGTGAAATTTTCATCTGCATGTCCTTTAGGGCTAAGAATACTGTCTTAATGTCTTTTCTTACGATTGTGACCAGATGCCTGACAAGAAGCAACTGAAGGAGGAAACATTGATTTGACTCAGTTTGAGGCAATGCCCTCCATCACCCTTGGGAAAGCAAGATGGCAGGTAGCAGGAACACACAACACCAGCCTGTGAACATCCAACACATTTTACTTGTGTTGGACCAGGCTACAAACCACAGAGACCAACTTCCTCCAGAGAGGCTCTACCTCTTCTAGTTTGTACAACCTCCCCCAAATGGCGCCATCAGATAGTAGACAAATGTTAATACCTGAACCTGGGCAGGGGAGGGGGAAGCTTACATTTCTTATGAGAACTATTTATTATGTTAATTTGCTCATTTACTAATTGGGCTGTTTTTTTTTTTGATGTTTAGTTTTTTGAGTTCTTTATATAGTCTGGATGTTAATTTGCATTGAGTGATAACTGGCAGAGATTTCCTTGCATTCTGCAAGCCATCTCTTTACTATTCATTTTTTTTTAATTTGATGGAATCCTATTCATTAATTCTTGTTCTTGCTCCTGGATTATTGGTACCCTGGTCAGAAATCTTGCCTCTGCTGGTATTTTATAGTGTTATCTCACTCTATTTTCAAAGTCTCAAGTCTTACATGAAGATCTTTGACCCTTCTTGGGTTGACTTTTGTATAGTGACTTCTTTCCTTTTACATGAAAAATCCAGTTTTCCCAAAACCATTTCTTCAGGAGATCGTCATTTCCCCAAGATGTACTTTTGGCATCTCTGTTGAGAATCAGATATTTGGAATGTGTGGGCTTCTTTCTGCATTCTCTATGCAGTTCCACTAGTTTATGTGTTTGTCTTTGGGTTAATACCATGCTTGTTTTGTTTACTATAGCTCTGTAGTATAGTGTAAAATCAGACACTGTATTATTTTCATTCTTTTTCATTTTTTTGGTCAAAATTGCATTTTATGATGATTTATTCATGCATGCACTTATTAAATATGCATTTTTGTGGATATTTAAATGATACTCGTGGAAGAAAGAAGCAAGGAGGAAGGGGAGAAGGAAGAGAGGAATGAAGAAAGGAGAGAGGAAGAAAGGTGGGGACAAGGACAAGAGGGAGAGTAGAGAAAGGTGGGCAGGAGGAGGACCTGTTGCTGTTTGGTGAACCAGCCTCCAGGACTGAGGGGCCCCGAAACCAGGAGATAGTGGGGCTACGGAACACAATGGCGTAAGAAACTGATACCTGGAGTCCTTTTCTCCGTTAATGAATGGGCCAAAGTGTTGCCGTGGAGCCATGGGAAAACTAGAATCCCCAAGAGCTTCCTGAGCACTGAGCTAAATTAGGGGACAGTACAGGGAATGTCGAAAGGATGCGGCTGTGACCTGTCATGATGGAGGCCAGCAGCTGACAGCCGTGCTGACTCTGGACAGCACACAGAGAGCAGCGAGCAAGGGTCATGGGGTCTAGTACAAGTTCTGCACCAATGTGTCCAGGGCAAACATTTTTTCTTTTTCTTCTTCTTCTTATTTTAACCTACAATCACTGTATCAGAATTAAAGGGAAGAGAAAATCAGTGGTCCTCAGATTTGATTTAGGTTGCATAGAGTTCTAAAATATAAAGTATATGAGGGAGGGAGCTGAGATCATAGCTCAGTGGTAGAGGACTTGCCTAGCATGTGTGAGGTCCTGGGTTTGATTTCCAACGCCACAAATAAAAAGTAGATACCAAGACCCTACCTACCCATGAGAGTACAGTTGAGCGACTCCTCAAATTATCCTTGTATACTTATGTCTATGTGTGTGTGTCTAAGTAGAATTTAATACTATCTATGCATAGCATGGATCCAAATGGATAGCATTTACTTCTACAAGTAAGAATAGTAACAGGACTTCTTATAAACTAAATATTAAAATTTAATATAATGAAGGAAAAACAAAATCATATGTGTTACTATCATTTTAATTTTTTGAAAATTTCATAGACGAGTTCAATACATTTTGATTATCTCCCCCTTTACTCCTCCTCCCCCAGAAACCCTCCCCCTCCACTTCTCAACTTCATGTCTCCTCTTCCTCATCCTCTTCCTCCTCCGTTTTCATCTTACATATACTCTGATGTGCTGAATTAGGGTGGCCATATAAACACGGGGTGAAGGGCTGACCACTGGTGCATGGACGACCTAACAGTGGCCCTCTTCCTGAAGGAAAGGGACTCTTGCCCCCCCCCGCCCGGGCTTGACGGCCTGAGGCTTCTCAACTAGAAGGAGGGCCTTGGGGGCCCCTCTTCTTTCTGTGCTGGGACACTGACTGGTGTGGGACGACACTGACTGGTTTGGGACATGGACTGGTGTGGGACACAGACTGGTGTGGGACACTGACTGGTGTGGGACACGGACTGGTGTGGGACACTGACTGGTGTGGGACACTGAGTGGTGTGGGACACTGACTGGTGTGGGACACTGACTGGTGTGGGACACTGACTGGTGTGGGACACTGACTGGTGTGGGACACTGAGTGGTGTGGGACACGGACTGGTGTGGGACACTGACTGGTGTGGGACACTGACTGGTGTGGGACACGGACTGGTGTGGGACACGGACTGGTGTGGGACACTGACTGGTGTGGGACACGGACTGTTGTGGGACACGGACTGGTGTGGTCTTCTGCAGCTCTGGTGCAGGCAAGAGCAGCTGTTGAGATACAGTAGAGCCTCCCTGACACATCCAGAAAACACGTTTTCAAGACATTCTTCCCAGTCCTCTGACCCTCACAACCTTTCTGTGTCCTCCTCCTTCCCTGAACCTTGGCAAGGAGGGCGTGATATAGATGCCCTATTTGGGGGGGGGGGACACTCCATGAGCTCTTATTTCACCACTCAACAGCTATCTGGTTGAATTTAGGGCCTGCTCCATAGGGGGGAACTCATGTCTAGTACCATAAACCTGGCTAACAACCTGTAGCTGGAGTGGTCCTAGAACCTAGAGGCGGATCTACTGCTTCCATATTGATGAACTGATGTAATGTCCAGCTACCTTTGGAATACTTATCCTTCTACCTCCAACTTAGTGCTGCCCTCAACCTTGGACAGAGAAGCTTCCTCTAGCAGTGGATGACAGCTGATGCAGAGGCAGCTTTTAAAACTCCCATTTCCATTATAAAAGCAATGAACATTTCACAGACAAGCGTTGTCCAGTGCTCACTTTATAATTTCAAAATCTCCATAGTAAGATCAGCAAATCAAGCCCGCTCCAAGTCCTCAAAGATGTCAGATAGCCCGGCAAAAAAACCTGACACACTTGGAGTCACTCATTGGCTACAGACAACTGATTAACCTATCGGCAACTGATTCTGTTTTTGAAAAAGTCCTCACAACACTGTTAACAAATGTATCCAAGGCAGTTTTCATAGTCCCTGTAATATTCTAGGTGTCAGCAGAGTGTACCTGACCTGGGGAGTTTTTGAAAGGCTCTCTCCCTTCAAGTATCTCCAAGATCATTAGGACCACCTTGACACAGAACAGCCCCCTTCCCTTAGTCTTTCTATCCCTCTCCCTCGTGTGTGTGTGTGTGTGTGTGTGTGTGTGTGTGTGTGTGTGTGTACATGTGCACTTTGCTGAAGCTCAAACCTAGGGCCATGCACATGTTACCATGGGGCTACATCGAAAGCCCCAAAGTAGTCCTGGTTGTGTAGAGATCCCCAAAGCCTGGTTGTGTAGAGATCCCCAAAGCCTGGTTATGTAGAGATCACCAAAGCCTGGTTATGTAGAGATCCCCAAAGCCTGGTTATGTAGAGATCACCAAAGCCTGGTTATGTAGAGATCACCAAAGCCTGGTTATGTAGAGATCACCAAAGCCTGGTTATGTAGAGATCACCAAAGTCCTTCTTACCACATCCACTGTAAAGCTGAGTTCTTCATACTTTATTTGATTTCTTCTCTGCAGACAAATCTGTGGTGTATACATTCTTATTTCCCTCATTGTAGAAATGGGGAAATTGAGAATTAGCGATTGTTAAGGATTTTTCTAAGGACAACTGCTAGCCAATGGTGATACTGGGATTCAATCTCACATCGACTGACCCTGGATGTCTGGCTTGTACTTATTTGGTAGCACTTTCTGAATGTGTCCAAACCCTAGCTCATACACGAGTGATTCTGGGCACATCCTTATCCAAGAGGAAAGTGGTGTGGTGGCGCAGCCATCTCAGGAGGGTGGTGGCTGCTCAGAGGGGTTTCTGTCCTCAGGCTTACTCTGACAGAGACACTCCTACCAGCCTCCAGCCAGCCCACCCCCTCTCAGCTCAGGCATAGCTGCCAGGTTTCCTGGGCTGGGAAGAAGAAAGCCCCCGATTAGCAGGAGGCTTCGGCTCCCAGCATCCCTGGGACAAGTAGCATCTGTTGCTACCCCCATTGTTCCAGCTGAGAGCACATTAATTGTCCTCTCCAAAGTTGGACCTCGGTCTCTTGCCAGAGGGAAATTATGGACCCTTTTTCAGCAGGCTGTCCTCTCCACAGCTGTCAGCTGAATGGCCCCAGGAGGATGGGTAGATTTGGGGGTGGGGAGAGAAGTCCATCTTGCATCCTGATCCACACAGCAAAAGAAAGTTAGCCCATCCCTTGGACAGTCACCACCCACTAAGTCCCAGACATGCTGGCAACAACTTGTCACGAGGGTTGTGTACAGTTTCGTGGTATGTCACTGGCACTCAGGAACTCAGAGCCAGGGAGCATTTTAGAGGAAATAGTAGTAGAATGGGATTGACAGTTTGGGACAAGGAGGGTTCAAATCCAGCTTTAGCATTCATTGGCTTTGACCTCACACATCCATCACACAGGGCGACTGGAGAGAACAGAGAGGGATATATCTAACTGTGAAATATCTAGCAGAAGTTCCTGCATGCATAAGTTCTCTGTTAAAAAACTTCTTTTCAAGAGTATTAAGCCATCTTATTAGTTCTAAGTATTGAACCGCAGCTGTGCGGACAGCCCACATAACAAGAATTCTGCACAAGAAGACAGAGAGGAGAGCAAGAGATCAGACTCACACATGCTCAAAAGTATTTTGCTACCAACTGTGTCCAGGCACTGGGCTGGCTGCTAAACATCCAGCCGCCAATAAGATGCTCGGTCCTATAAGGAAATTATATACAACGGGTGTCCTGATCCCAGACTGGAGACATAGCCATCGCTGTAAGATGCAGTTGGAAGCTCTGGCAAAATGTAGTGGGAAGGGACAGAGCCTCACACGCTTCATGTCTCCCTAGCCGCTGTTTCTTCATGGAGCTCTTCTCGCCACAGAGTCTCCGGAGCACACACCATCTGGAGCACAGGTCTGAGGGCAAGTCTTGGGTGCAAGGCTTTCCTCTCTCTATTGTCCTCTCTTCTGCATAGGGTAATAATTGCTAGGTGTCACAACACTGGGGAGCTGCAGGGGTGGGTTGAGTACAGATCTGGGGATGGTTTGGGAATCCAAATGCACAGCATCATCCATCATTTTCAGACCCCAGTACCTCAATTATTATCTAAGTCCTCATCATGAGGTCATGAGAATACCTGTCTTGAATTTAAAAGAAGTTCCAGACACATGTTCCAGCATACACACATGCACACACATGCACGCACACTAGAGAGAGAAATGCACATTCACACACACTAGAGAGATGCACGCATGCACACACAGTAGAGGAAGAGAGACAGAGACAGAGAGAGTCCAGTCTAAACAGCACTCAATGTCCTGGTTAGACATGCTCACCAGCCATGAAATGTCATCTAAGTCAGAATGTGCATGTGCATGGCTGCTATGGGAACCTTTCCTGTCGGCCTCCAAATATCCCACAAACAGATTTAAAGGGCAAATGTTTTTGAAGCAGGAGTGTAAGAATGTAAATTTACTGTGTGGATTAATTAGACATTAATTCATGCCCTGCTGTGGATATCACTCTATATAAATAAAACACTGATGGCCAGTGACCAGACAGGAAGTATAGGCGGGACAAGGAGAGAGGAGAATTGGGGAAACAGGAAGAAGGGGGAGAGACACTGCAGTCACCACCAGGAGAAGCAACATGTAAAGATGCCGGTAAGCCACCAGCCACGTGGCAAGGTATAGATTTATAGAAGTGGGTTAATTTAAGATATAAGAACAGTTAGCAAGAAGCCTGCCACGGCCATACAGTTTGTAAGCAATATAAGTCTCTGTGTTTACTTGGTTGGGTCTGAGCAGCTGTGGGACTGGAGGGTGACAAAGATTTGTCCTGACTGTGGGCAAGGCAGGAAAACTCTAGCAACAATGTCCAATCACAGACTTGCATGCTGCACGGGGAGGCCCTTGTAGTTAGTGTGTGTCATCTCACTCCGGGTCAGAGGGCAAATGAGGCCACGGGGCAGGTGCTAGAAAACACAACAAATATTTCTTGAGATCCCATGTGCTGGATGCATCAGGTGCTGGCAACAGTGTGGAAACAAAATGCGGTAATGCCATTGTATGCACCACCAAGCTTAGAGTCGGGTAGTGAAAGCAGGCATGATGTAAAGAGCCACACAAATAGGTCATTACAGACCATATAAGGCTGCAGGATGAAGATGGGACCCTGTAGAAGCAGGATCAGGGCTCTGTAGGAACCTGACAGGAGCCCATTCATGTTTGCCTGATGAAGAGGCACCTAGGTGAGGTTAGAAATAGTCGTGGAAAAGCAGGACTTGGTTCCAGAGAAAAGGTGGCTCTGTGTGGAAGAACCCAGAGAATGGTATTCAGGTGACCGACAGCAAGACATGTTTCATTTAAGAGCTGCAAGGCACAGCAGTATTGTGGTCTGGTGCGTGTGTTGGTTTGTAAGAAAATGGCCCCCAAAGAGAGTGGCACTAATAGGAGGTGTGGTCTTATTAGAGTAGGTGTGGTCTTGTTGGAGGAATGTGTCACTAGGGAGACTGGTTTTGGGGGTCTCACGCTCAAGCTGTGTTCAGTGTGGTAGACAGTTCACTTCTTGTTGCCTGCAGATCAAGATATAGAGCTCTCAGCTCCTTCTCCAGCACCATGTCTGCCTACATGCTGCCATGTCTTATCATGATGATCGTAGTGGATAGTTTCTGTCTATGACCCTAGAGATGCAGCGGAGATGCTCTACCTGCCTATGACCTTGAAGTACATGTCCCTGGGACATGGCCTCTTAGCCACACTTAAGACCTGAGACACATGTAGGCAGTCTCTCTTCGCTCCCTCGTGGGACTTGGATGCAGGACTGACTCAGACGGCCAGAACAGGGTGAGACTTTGCCCCAGCACTCTAGAACCTGTGACAATTCTGTTCTGTACAGTGAGTTTTTCTCCCCTAATAAATTCCTTTGCCCTTTAAGCAGACTCCATGGATTTCTCACATTCGATGATAATGGACTAAATCTCTGAAATTGAAATTCACTCCAAATAAATGTTTTCCTTTCTAAGCATTGCTGTGGTCGTGGTGTCTCTTCACAGCAATAGGAACCCTAACTAAGGCAGTGTTTCTCCCAAGGGTTCATATGTGCTAAACACGGTCCCAGTGCGATACTGTTGGGAAGTGGTGAGACCTTTAAAAGCTCCCAGAATGGTTTCAGTTCACTAGGGTGCTATCTTCCAGAAGGATTAACATAATCCTGCACCGTGAACTACAAAACTAATTCCCTCTGTGTGCTCGGTGCCTCCTGCATATGGTCCTTTCCCTTTCATGGCCCAGTAAAGGGATTCCTCCCAGAGTTGAGCAGAGAGTGGGCAGCGTGTTCTTAAGTTTCCAAAAGTGGAACATTTAGTTGTATATGCCTCTTTTCTTTTTAAGAGCCCAGGTCCAAGGATTTTGCTATAGTAACAGAAAGTATTCAATATTCGGAAACTTGGAGTCTGGATAGGTGTCTCAGTTAACAGAGGGCTTAGGGAACATTCACAGGGCTGTGGGTTTGATCCCCCACAATGCCACAAATAAAGGAAAAAAAGAAACTTGAGAATCTAACAAACCATACTAGAAAGACAATCAATGGAAGGACATCACCAGTGCCCTAGTCACCCAGCAAACAGAACAAGAACAACAAAAAACGTCTGGGATTGAGATGAGACACTTCAGTGGGCTTGTAACTCAGTGATACAGTAACTGTTTGGTATTTACAAAAGAACACGAGATCTTTGGTTCAATTGATCTCAGGAAGGAGGTGAGAGAAGGGAGAAAGGGAGACAGACAGACAGACAGACAGAGAGGATATGAGTGAGTACTGTTGGGATGCACAAGCCCAGACTGATGAGGGTGAGATGCAAGGGTCTGCGCAGGCATGCAGTGCAGTACTCTGGGCACTATAGCTCTGAGCAGCACAACGCAGAATGAAAAAGCAGGCTGCCCCAGGCTGCAAGGAGGTTCTGCATGCTGGGAGCTGGGAAAGGGGGAAAAAGACAATGATCTGCGCCATGCTGCCCCATTTCCCACGGATCAGACTTCCAGTCATACCTTCTGGTCTGGTGGTGGCCATTCAGAGTCTCATTCTTCTCCCCAGAATGCAACTGTGTGTGACCCAGGGAGGCCTGGGTGCACTGGAGTACAAGCCAAGAGACTGGGCGGTGAAGGGCACCCGGGGAAGCCCTGACTCTCGAGGAGGATGGGGTCCAGAGATGGAGGGGGCTGAGCTCTCACTTCTCGCTTTCACTGACCGTCACAGCGGAAGCTTCTGCTGTCACCGTCTGTCTGATTCTCTTCTCTCTGTACAGCTGCTCTCAACTCTCCATGTGTCCACCTCCACCTGGTGCACAGACATGTAAGAATGAGAGCAAAGACCATAGCCCAACCATGCCCAAGCAGGCCAGGCAGCCTCCTGTGGTCCCTCTGCCATTCCCTCTCCCACAACATTAGAAGCCAAATCTTCAGGACTATGAAAACCTGGACCCTCACATCTTTCTCGGGGATAAATAAACCTAGCTCATTTTAAGGCTCTGAGACTGGACCCATCACTGTACCCTAACAGGTTCCTGAGTCCCTGGTGTCTCACAGATAGAGAAAAATTATTCCATGTTAACTCTACCACAGCAAGGGGGTAGCACCCCCACTTTAGAAGTGAGCATGCAGTTCAGAGAGCTTGCCACTTGGCCAAGATCACAGAGCAAGGAATGGGGAGCTTGGATCTTAATGGAGCTCTGCCTTCCTCTTGCCACTGCGCCACTCCGAGGGCCCTGCTGTGGAGACAGATGTAGGATGGGAGTGTGGTGGACAAAGGTGTATCAGCGGATGCCTTGGACCATGAATCCACAAGGAGTCAAGACACGGGGAAGCTACTGTCCACAGGCTGAGAATGAGACTGTAGAAACCAAAGTGAGCGAGACTTGGTCCCAGAGCGGCATCCCGTGAGCCTCTCTGGTAGAGTGACGGAGGTTCTGAGAAGCCTGGTAAAACAAGTTTAACCACAGCTAATGAAATTAGATAAAAATTATCTGCTAGTATTTATGAAAAGATCTGATGTGGCCTTGGACAATAAAGGCTCTATATGGCTTACAAGATACAGTAAAGTTAATTTTATATTGTGCTGCCAGGCGCTATTCAAATAGTGTGTTTATGAAGCAGCCCAGAGCTTCAAACATGAAGTTGTAAAGGCCATGTCTCAGTGAGGGGTGTGGCGAAAGAAAGCCCTGGTCTCCTCTTATCCCCAGGGTAGAGTCCCAGAGAGCTTTATGACTCTACTCTTGTGATCCCTCCACAGCCACTCCTGACAGCGCCAGACAGAGCCCAAAGCCTGAATGATGTGCTAGATCTCCATTTCTACTCATTGGCAAGTGGGACAGTTCGGGAGTGATTGGCATGACCTAAGAATTAGGCAATGGCCATTCCTCCATCTCTCTGAGCCTCCTTAACCCAGGATCCAGTCAACTGCTCTCTCTCTCTCTCTCTCTCTCTCTCTCTCTCTCTCTCTCTCTCTCTCTCTCTCTCTCTCTGTGTGTGTGTGTGTGTGTGTGTGTGTGTGTGTGATTTTTGAAAGGTTCTAAGAAGCACAACTTAGATTTGCAGCGCCAAGGACACCAGCTCCATGTGCTCAAAGTCAGGAGATGTGCTGGGGTCACCACAGGCTTATCACAGCTCTGTAAGCTCTGTCCAGCACTGCTCATGTGAGCATCCTTTGCCTGGAATCTCACCCTGAGCTCTCTGTACTGAGGCCTGTGATCACTTCTCTGAACTGAACCTGCGCAGATCTCCACCCCTGGGAAATGGAGAACAGCAATGGTTCGTAGCACTGTCTGGCATCAGATGTGTTAGACCATCGGCAGATGCTTAAAACACTGAGCAGGACCATTAGCATCAACAGCTTTTTAATCGAAGACACCAGGGCAAAATTGTGTACAGAAATGGACAGGGTAAAGGGGCCCGGCTGGCACCTGGCACTCCAGCAGGCTGGATGGAAGGAATCGGGGTGCTGTTTACAGAGTAGACCTCTTGGCTGCGAAGGTGCTGTGGAACTGCTGGCAGGGAGCCATGCCATAGCTAAGACTGCATTTCCCTGTGTACCCTTAGCTAGGGGAGCCCGGGACTGTCCCCAAGTGAACAGTCACAAGCGCCTCTTTTTGACTAAGGAGGTTGAGAAGGAGGTGTGGGTGTGCCACTCACCCTTCCGCCTCTGAGACTTCCTACGGAAAGGTGTAGTCACCAGAAACTGCCAGGTCCCCAGGTGGAAGGAGACTGAATCCTTCAGCGATGACGTGGAGGTGAGCTAACTGCCAGTTAGGAAGACTCTGAGCACAAAGTAAGCTTCCATTATGTATAAGCCATTGTACGTGGGGTTTTAGTTAGAGCAACCATTAATATAGCAATGTGTGATGTAATCCCTGAGACTGAGGACTATCACTTTTCCCCTTCATTAACCTGCAGGGAGAATAATATTGTACTCTTCCGCTAAGCCCTCTGGGGCTGTAGCCTCAGAATCCTTTTTAAAAAAAAAAACAAAAACAAAAACAAAAAATAACGTCTTCATTTTAAAAATAATTTCTTTATTTTTATTTTACTCGATTTGTGTTTTGCCTGCGTGTTTGTCTGCATGAAGGTGTCATATTCCCTGAAACTGTACAGGCATTTGTGAGCTGCCATGTGGGTGCACTGGTCCTCTGGAAGAGCAGCCAGTGTTCTTAACCACAAAGCCATCTCCCCAGCCCCCCTCAGAATCCTGCTTAACATGGGAATTATTACCAATGTCTAGAAGTATCCCTCAAAATAACATCTATCTGCTACCCTGGCATGGCTCTAAATTCTTGAGACAGGATTTAGATAGCTATCATTTAGCACATTACCACAGGTCACATGTTGCTGGATGGGTGGATGGATGGGTGGGTGGATAGATGGATGGATGGATGGATGGATGGATGGATGGATGGATGGATGGATGCAAAATGAATGTGCTACAAAGTTCCTATTTTGATATGATATAGCCTTTAAGGTAGCCTTATATATGAGTCAGAAAGAGGAATGTCACTCAAAAGTTCAAGCTCTGGGATCTTAACTCCTCAATGAAACAGTGATGGGATATGGAGCCTAACGGTGCTTGGGTCATGAGAACAGAATTCTCATGAATGGACTAAGGCCCTTCCTGGCTGAGTTTTTGTCCTTTGAGGACTGGGTTAGCTTGAGAGGATTAAGCAAGGCCCCTTTTGTGTTCTCTCTTCAGTAGGCTCCTGTTCAGCCTCATCTTTTCCATATGAGCTGAAACACTACCAGGCACTCACCAGAAGACGAGCAGATGTTGCAAACGGCACACAAGATCTTAAACCAGCACCATGAGCTAAATAAACCTTTGTTCTTTACTAATTAGCTAGTCTCGAGTATTCTGTTACAGCAATAGAAAACTAAAACAGTTTGATATTCTTGAAAATGAGGGAGACTAAGAAAAGGAAAAGAAACTGAGTTGCTTCCTTCCCATTAAGGCATAGGGAAGAGACGAAAGAATATGGGTGGGTCCCAAATCCAAAAGCCAGAGTTCCCTAATGAGCCTGCAGGACCACTGGGGAGCAAGCACGGATCATGGCAGTGGGTGGCATGTGTGCCTGCTGTGCCCACTGGCTTGTGAAAGGGACCTTAATCCATTGCCCCATTTCTTTCACACCCCAAGCAGGCCAAGGGCCAAGCAGACCTCCAACATCAAAACCAGCGACTGCGATCTGGGCTTTCATCCCCCACCCCTCTCCTCCCTCAAAGAGGATTCGATTGCCAGCACCATATGTCGAAAGGGCCCAAGCACAATCCTATTACCATTGCAGGAGGCATTAAATAATTACATTAATTTACCTAAATATGGAAAAAAAATCCCATTACAAATCAGGGAGGCTTGGCATGTTTTCCGGCTGCACACTGGCTGCTTGGCAAGGCATGCCATCCTGTTGGGCGCCGACTGCTACTCGGAGTGTTTCCTTTAATTGTGGGGCACATGGCTTCCCTTGTTCTGTTTAATTTTCTTGAAGCTGGTTCCACATTCTGGCTACAAACATATTATAGGGAAAAAATGCCCACAAAAGTATGGATTGTGCTTGAGCATACCCTAAGGGAGGGAACATAAAAATAGTAATTTCTTGTGTATGAAACCTTCCACAAGAGTAGTCTTTCACTCGATTGCTCTGCAGAAAATAAGAAGCTAAAGTAGGAAGCAAAAAAGGAAATCAAGCAAAAGAGGAAGGGACTGGGAAAGAGAGAGGATTATGTGATGGAGAGAGAGAGAGACCATTCGGCTCGTGTGCGTGATGATGATGATGATGATGTGTGTGTGTGTGTGTGTGTGTGTGTGTGTGTGTGTGTGTGTGTGTGACAGTGATGAGCTGGGCGTGGAAACCCTCTGAAGCAAAGGCCGTATTTTCCTTGTAAGTATCTGCCCCCTCTAAAGCAAGACCCTTGTGAGTGGTTACAAAACTCATGGGCTGAAATGTGGATGATGCACCGTAGTCCCCACCTTCCTGGCTCAGCAGGTCCACACAGGCCAGCCAGAGTGACCACTGGTGATACAGTCCAACTTCAGAGGTCCTAGGACTTCTGGGACTTCTGGGACCTAGGACTTCTGGGACTTCCTTCCTTGGCTGAGACCTTCTGGAAGGTGCTTCTGAAATGCTCTGTGATGAAGAACCAAGTCTTTGCCTTTCATTTCTCTCCAACTGCTGACTGACACTCTTGTATCTCAGCACTTGAATGTTGCATGAGGGTTGGATTGCTGCAAAAACTTCCAGCTGTTTCCTCTTCTAGGGCTGTCGTACTTACAGGCTAAGAGATACAGACAGCGAAAAGCATGGGCCATTGGGTTCTGGACACAGAAAGTGGAGATACAATTAAATGGGTCCCTTCAAGAACATTTGCCAGGAAACTACGGTGGCACTTGGGATAGATAGCAGTGATTACCTTCTTTCTTAGGGCAGAGATTTAAAAGAGAGAGTTCGCCAGGCAGTGGTGGCACATGCCTTTAATCCCAGTGCTCGGGAGGCAGAGCCTGGCAGATCTCTGTGAGTTCAAGGGTAGCCTGGTCTACAGAGCAAGATCCAGGACAGGCACCAAAACTACACAGAGAAATCCTGTCTCAAAAAAAACCAAAACAAAAAATAAAAAATAAAAACGAGATAGTTCAGCTAAGCCTGGTGAGGCAAGTTTATGATCCCTGCTACTCTGGAGGCCAAGGCAGGAGGATTAGAAGGTCAAAGTCTATATCAGCTCTAGAATGAGTTCAAAGCCACACTGGGAAACAGTAAGATCTTCTTTCAAAATCAAAAGGCTGTTTGTTTGTTTGTTTGTTCATTCGTTTGTTTGTTTGTTTGTTTGTAGAAAGGAGTCTCCCTATGCCTCCCAGCCTGGCTGCAAGATCACGGGTTCCAGAAACTGTCTTCCCTTGGGCTCTCAAGTAGCAGGTGATATCAAAAGTGCACACAAATATTTTGAAGTTTTTACTTCCTGCTCCAGAAAAACACTATGCCACAAAAGAGTATACTCTTCTGGAGTGGGGACCCAGCCGGGCTTGGGGCTCTAGACATAATACAACTCAGTTTCCCTCCTCAGTCACACTCCTGCTTAACTCCTGCTTGTCTCACATGGGCTCCTCTTGGCCTGATGCTGGAGGCGGCATCCTGTACTGTCCTGCAGCATCAGCATGCAGACGCCTGTTGGAAATGCAGCATGTCAGCCAGACCCCGCCCCACTGCAACACTTTAACATGGTCATCCCCGAGTTTTATCCGCGGTAGCATTTGAAAGTCTACTCTGCGCTGTGTGACACACGGCACAGACAGCGAGACTGCCTCCTGCCCCACAGGAGATGGTATCCTCAAGCAGGACCAACGAGTGTGACCAAAGTTAGTGATAGGAACTCAGTGAGGTAACAGAGCTGGCGAAACAAGCAGTTTGCCCACCCTGAGGCCTGAGGGCTGAGGGGAAATGACCAGCACCCTAGAGGCGGTAGAGAGCTCTGTGGTAGGAACTTTACTTCCCACGGAGGGGCAGGGGGACAGAGTCATCTCCATGCCAGCTCCTCCCCAGTCTTTAGCCTCCCTGCTCTTCCTCCATCTTTGTGCTGTGGTCGATTGCTCCCCTCCTGTGGCAGGCCTAACCCTAAAGTCTCTGAATGCCACTGTCTCTGCAGGCAGAATTAGTTCAGAGAAAGACATAATAGAGTAGGGTGAGCCCTCGATACCCTCATGATGGAAGCTGGGACACACACACAGAGACCTATGCAGGTATAGGAACCATGTGACAACAGATGCAAGCCAGAAGTGAGGGATGGACAAGCCAAGACTTGTCAACAAAGTGCCTATGTTCAAGACTCCTGGAGACTTCTCTCACAGATTTCAGGGGGAACATGGCTTTGCCAGCATGGTGATTCTGAACTTCTGGCCTTCCAAACAAAGAAAACACATTACCATTTTTTTTTTTAAGCCATCCAGTTTCTGGACTCGGGCTACCATTTCAAGATGCCAGCATGTCAGAGACTGAATACCTGTTACTTAATTGTGTAGCTCTAATGAGCTGGGGGATGACAGAAAGCCCTTTCTGGATAATCTTAATACTTTCCCTGAAAAAAGAAAAGAAAAGGAAATGACTCCTTGCAGGCAGGAAATGATCTAGGATGCCACCCATGTGAGAAGCAAACATCTAGTTTTACATGAGAAGTTAGAAACAACCTAAGTGCCTTCATTTGTTCACTTTTCACCACGGTGACCACCTGACCTAAATAAATGCAGAGAGGGAGGACTGGCTTTGGCTCACGGCTTCAGAGGGCTCTGGCTTTTGAGTGTGCGCACAGCAGAACTGTTCTTCACTTCTGGATGCACAGGAAGTAGAAAACATATCAGCAAGGGGTCAGAGATGGCAGACACACTAGGGCTACCCCAGTGACATCTTTCTTCTAGTCAAGTCCCCCAGCAATGTTTCCACAGCCTCCAGAAACAGTACCACAGGCTGCTGGGAAAGCATTCAAATCCTTGGCCCTTGAAACACATTTCATATTCAAACCCCAGCAATGCCCCACAGAGGATGATTAGTCAAATGAAATGCTATAAAGGAAAAATCATGTCATAGAATTATCTTTCCTACATGTCTTCTGTGGGAGCTCAGAGCCATCTCAGAAGCCCCTAGGGACAGAGGACCATAAATACAACGAGCTGCTTTTATTATAATCTCAATTTAACTAGAACCTTGGGCCGGAGCTGGGGGGCTCATTTTTAATCTAACATTCCTATTGACTGAAGAGCTTCAGGCCCTGTCCACAAGCATGTTGCCTGCGCTTCAGGCAAGTATTTCTTCCTTTTATCCACTTGGGCAGTACTGTGGAAGGAAGGCAATTTGATGGGCACAGCAGTTTGAGAATGATTTGGTAGCCTAGTGACTGAACCATATGGATAAGGAAGCCGGGCAGCTCTGGCCTGGAAAGAAGGAGCTTGGCTTTGGGCCACATTGTATCAGTAGCAGGAACTGTGCTTTGGCAAGTCTCTTCTGAGCTTGGTCCTTGATCTTAAGCAAGGACTTGATGGTCTTCATGGACACAGTTGTGTTTTTAAGGAGTTCGAAACACTACATCATATTAGGAAGAAATTCCCAAAGATACTCAGTCATACCCAGTCTACACATCTATCCCTAACTTCCTTTATATTTCTTAGCACCATTCCTATACATGAGCCAAGTATACAAATAGAAAGAGGCAAACCTAATATTTTATTTAATCATCTCAACAATCTTTGGAAACTAGTTTCATGATACCATCACGACGCTATAGGAAAATTAATGAAAGATCAGAGGGGTAAGCTCTCTGCCTAAGGTCACATTAGCAAATGGCAGAGTCATGGCTTGAAGTCCTGATAGTTATTTGGTCTTAGTGGCTACATGTTATAGATGCAAAACAGGTAGAGATCTCTTCATACCTCAAACTGAACAGTTTTGATCATTTCAATAGCTAGAGGTGAGTGTGAAAGAAAAAGTTCGAGGGAGGGTAGGAGGAAAGGAGGGAGGGAGGGAGAGAAGAGGAGGGGGAGAGAAAGAATGAGAACGCTCGCACACGTGCATGCGCGCGCGCGCGCGTGTGTGTGTGTGTATGTGTGTGTGTGTGTGTATGTGTGTGTGTGTGTATATGTGTGTGTGTATATGTGTGCGTGCATGCGCGAGTGCACATGAGTGCATGTGTTGATTACCACGACAAACCACCACCTGAACATCAAATTCAAGGAGGGAGATTTGTTTTTGCTCACCATTCTGGAGGCTTGGGTCTACAATTGGTTAGTCTGTTGAGCTGTGTCAAAGCAGAGCATCATGGGAGTATGTGGCTTCTCAGATCATGGAGACCAGAAAGCAAAGAGAACAGGTAATAGAGGTGCCAGGAGCTTGTGATGTATGAACCTTTGAGGATTATTTAAGATTAAACTTCTCTCTCTGCGTCTCCCTCCCTCCTTTCCTCCCTCCCTCCCTCCCTCCCTCCCTCCCTTTCTCTGTCTCCCTCTCTGTCTCTGTCTCTCAAACACACACACACACACACACACACACACATGCACCCACACACGTGTGCGCGCGCACTCACGCATGTGCAAAAGGGAGAGGATAGATAGCTTGTAAGGGGTTTCCTGGAGTGCTTGGAGGGGCAGTAGTTTACAGAACCAGCTTCTTCGTCATGGAACAAAGGCGCAGACAGAAGATGTGGTGCCATCAAGGCCGTGGCTCATAAACAGTCCCGAACCAAGTTTGGAAAGTCCAGGTAAACTTTGTCCATCACATTGCTGCCTCTACTTCTAACAGTACCCTGAGATCTGCCTGCTGTACTTCGCGAGGACTCTCAGAAGGTTAAAAAAATCCAAACCGCCTTTGAACTGCTTGGCCTAACGAACTCATCCAGCTCACCAGATGTGGGATAGTGAAAGGAACCTGGCGACAACCGGTTAATCTTGCATCTTTCCTGGCGGCGCCTCGGAAGAGCAGGAGGACAGCCCCCAGCCTGCAGTGGTGTTATGGATCACAACGGAAGCATATTGCCATCAGATTAATTTTCCAACGCTCTTACCCCAGCCACAAAATCCTGAGAGAACGAGTGTCAGATACACTTAATAATTGCATAATTATGACATCTGTTACTCTCCAGCACCTCTTAGTGGAAAATTAACTGAAGAAATAGCAGGTTCAAAGATGTGTTAACACTCTGATAGCAGATTTAATTGAAATATGACGGGGGAGGATAATGGAGATTAAATTAAGCTCTCAGATAATCATCTGACACAAAGATAATTGAGCCAGCCTCTGCCACATTGATGAACGCTTCGGAGATGCTGCGCAGGGTGGCATTTCAGCATCTTCTCCTTCAGGCAAAATGGAATGCTTCTCCCCCTCACTGCTTCCTCTGCCTCTCTTGTCATTCAGCATTTGTATCCTCCAAATCGATAATGTGAACAAGAGTGTAATTGGAAATAAAGGATGATCTGAAATCCACAGGAAATTCTGCTGGGGTACGTGCAGAAAATACACTTGCAGCCTAGACACAAGTGGGGTTTTGGAGGATGTGCTCCTACCCGGCCGTCCCCCCAGGAATGTTTTCCTGCCATCTTTCCTGGTCGAGGAGCACTTCCCATGTGGAAGACGGGAGGAGATGATGGGAGAATCTGTCCACATCTTCTCCCAAAAATTGCTTCATGGGTTTCCTCCTCCCCAGAGAACAATGATTCTGCATTGCAGGATACTCAAAGGTGGAGAGCAGCAGTAACCCGAAGCAGCAATTTCTATTCTCCACCACTGTCTGTGTGAGGAGATGTCATGTGGGGAGCCAGCATGGCAGGAGGGGAAACAAAGGCATTGGAGGAGACCCTTTATGTCTCTCATCCTCTGACTCAGTAATATCACCCTGTGGAAGGACAGTGAGTGCTAAGTCAGGGTACAGAATAAAGGGGTACACCGAAAGGCAGCCTTTTCTCTACCCACTCCGTCTGTGTCCCAATTAATCACGTTTCAGATTTTGGATTTTATAGCAATGATCTGCTTTCCCACGGCAGCCAAGACAGTGTGATCATGTCTTCCAAGAGAAGAGAATGGGTTTTAGTCTCCTACAAGGAGACAATGGGGTCAGGTCTTCCGTGAGGAAACAATTGGGCAAGGTCTCCTGTGAGAAGACAATGAGTTCAGGTCTCCTGTGAGAAGACAGCTCAGGTCTCCTGTGAGGAAACAATTGAGCAAGTTCTCCTGTAGAAGACTATGAACTCAGCTCCTGTGAGAAGACAATGGGGCCATGTTCTACAAGGCTCAGAGCCCTCACATTTCTGTCTGATTCTCCTCTCACCAGGCATCACTGGAATTCCCTAATCTGGATCAAGCCCTATGATTTAACACAAGTCCTGGACTCCCTTTGGGAAATGCCATTGACAAGTGCCCATGAAAGCATACCACAGGCAGCCAGCCACAACCTTGGACAAGACATGGAAATAAGGCTGTCCTCCGGCTCATGTTTTTAACAGTCGTACCCTATCGGGTGGGGATATTTTAGAAGGCTATGGACGTTTTTAGAGGTGGGACCTAGTTGACGGAAGTATATCCCTGGAGGGTGACCTTTGGAGGCCACGCTGCTCCTAGCTGTCATCTTTGCTTCACGGCCCACTTTCATTTGGATGCCAACAATGATAGACTGAGATGTTCCTGCCAGCCCACACAACAGACAAAACTCTCTAAAGCCATGGGCCAAAGAAACCCTGTCTCCCTCCGTGGTTTCTGTCAGATACTTTGGTCACAGCAACATGAAAGTAATACATGCAGAGGGCACCCATCTCTGGTGCCTACCGAGCCGAGTGTGAGGGGACCACATGTAAAGTTTCACTCCTATTCCTTCTTCATTATATAGTGAGTAGGCAGTGTCAGCGGATGGTGGAACCCCAAACCGTGGTGCACCTGGATAAGCCATACTTTAAAAACACATTTTAGTTCACACTGACTCTCCAGGGCACAGCGGCCAAGAGCACTAGGGGAGGGTGTTCTCAACCTGGGGGTCAAAACCCCCTTGGGGGTCAAATGACTCTTTCACAGGAGTCACCTAAAACCATCAGAAATGTAGATATTTACTTCAGGATTCATAACAGTGGCAAAATTACAGTTGTGAAGTAATAATGAAAATTGTCTTCATGGTTGGGAGTCACCACAGCACAAGGAACCGTAGTTGAGGTTCGCAGCGTTGGGAAGGCTGGGAAGCGCTGGTGTAGGGTAGGGCCTCATAGTAATCAACATTCCCCTTGCGCCACTGATGTGTCCTCCTCTTTTAAGCCCCAGGAGACAATCTAGAAGCTCTTGATCTTAGGGAAGGGCTGGAGATTCTGAAGGATGATAAGCTCCCATCTTGGTGGAGAACCCTGGGATTCTTGGTCCTGGGTTTTCTCTACATCTTTTCTAGTGCCGGGTACAGTAATGCACACATTTCATCTCATCCAACTCCGGGCTGATGTAGGAAGGCAAGCTTAGGAAGAGAGGTCTGTTGTCTGGGCTCTGCTTTGCCCCACACTGTTAATCTACTGAAGCATGAGAGAGCGGAGCCTCTGGGGAGAAGAGAACCAAAAGGGTTGTTTTAATCAGTCTCGCGCAGCCAGGTAATGGGGCACCAGAAATTCCTTTCGAAGGAAAGACTCTTGACCCTCCTCTGACCTCCCTTTTTATCTGCAGGATGGGTGTACAGGACCCATAAATCATTTAACCTCACCTCCTTTGTCTAGTCTGAGGCCATTGACACTGGGCTACTCCAAAGAAGGGACTTTGGCTAGAGGAAACATCAGAAAATCCATGTTCATGGTGGTGAGATGTCTTCTTGCATTTACCCTCCAGCATTTCCAGAGTTCCTCTGAGGGGCTGATTATTTTTCAAGTTGTGTATCATTTTATTTTCTAGGGGAAACTGCACGATCAATGATATGTTTTGGTGAGTATTAAATCCCTTTTACATATTTCAAAATAATATCTAATTAAAATGTCAAGGTTAGAGCTCTTGTGACTGGAGTGGACAGGGCTCCGCCCCTCTCAGCCTCTCAAAGGGAACATGTAAAATATGTCCTATAATTAGGGGCAATTATAAATTCCAATTAAAAAGAAACCCACATGATTCTGAAGATATGCATTCTTTGATGCATCTTGCTCTAATTTACATTCTTGTTACACCCAATTGTCTCTGCTTCCTGGGATGTGTTTCCACACAGACAGGGCTTCCAAAACTACAGAGAGTAAAGCAGACCAAATCTGGGCAAAGTAAGAAAGTTCATTAAAAATGGGTGATTGCGTCTATAACTTCTGGACTTGGTGTTCATTGATTAGAGATTAAACCTCATCCTTTGTACTCCTCAGATTGGGATTTTTAATTAGGATGTCATTATTACACAGATATACTGAAGGCCAAATTGATTTTTCAGATCTTTTGAAATAATAGCACCACTTCTGCAAAATGAAAATCATAATAGATTATTGACTTCAGGAGATTTGATCCAAGGGCACCTCCCCAATGTCAGCATTTTCAATATTTTCAGTTTCATGCAAAGAGACAGTCATAATTAGGCTTATATTAAAAGTTTGTGCACATTGACTCCATGTTAGGAATGCCGATGGCATCTCATTGATTACCCCTGAGTTATAACCACAGTGACATTGCTTATTGCAGCACTGTTTACATGCCACACGGCCTTTGTCTTCTGCTTCAGTTTAATTTTAAAAAGCATTCATATTCATGAGTAGCATACTTGACGTGCGTGCGCGGTCAAAAGTCCATCAACTCTGGAATTCATGTCGCCCTTACTTAGTGTCTCCGTGACTTTCTTCACAGAGCTCTCAGTTCCAAGAGATGGCCTGACGACCTACCTTCACTAAGCAGTTGAGTCCAAACCACTCACAAAGTATTTCTGTATTAAAGACTCAGTCGGCACTCTCAGGATCAGCCCCAGAACTTCCATTAAAACATCCCATTCATGTACCCTCTCAAAGCCAGGATTCCATGTTTGCAGAGCTCTTGACCCTCAGAATGAGCGCAGACTCCACACCCTTGTTTCCTGCTCCTTGGTGACATCCCCAGGATTCAGTGTCTCATCAAAGACAGGATATCATCCAGAGAACTGAGGTGAGATAGTGCCGAGACTCGGAACTCCTTCAGGCAAGCACCATGTAGTGTCCTGCTCCTTGAAAAGTGAAATGAATCAGGCAGGGCCCTGTGGCAGCCTGTTTGTGAGTCTCCTTTTCTACTTGGCTAAGTTCCTTGACACCATGGAGTGCAGTTTGAACATCTTTGTGTGTTCCCCCACTGGCAGCGCCAAAAAGCCTTGCTTTTTTTTTTTTTTTGTTACACTTAGTGCAGTGGTTCTCAATCTTCCTCATGCTGCAACCCCTTAATACAGTTCCTCCTGTTGTGGTGACTCCCCACACATCATAAAATTATTTCATTGCTACTTCATAACTGTAATTTTGCTACTGTTATGAATCATAATGTAAATCTCTGATATGAGGGATATCTGGTATTCAATCCCTTTGAAAAAGTTTCCTGACCCCCAAAGGGGTCAGGACCCACAGGTTGAGAACCACTGGCTTAGACCATTTTAATCTAAAGAACTTGGATTTGACTGTGTCTATCCAGTGGACAGGCAGAGACACCATCTTCCCCTTATGCAGCTTGGGTGGAGGAAACCAGTGAAGACCTGTCTGCACTAGAGAGTTCACACTCACTTCTCTGTGCAGGACAATCACATCAGTACGGTACTTAGATTCTCTCTAAACCTTGGACAATGTCTGTAGAACCCCAACTGCTCCTTCCTCAGGCATGAACATCCACACAGAAATGAGTGCCTGGACCAAAGACTCCTGTCACCCACCTTCTCTCATCAACTTATAGACAAAAGTACACATGTCCCTCTCCGCCATGCCCAGTTTTCCTCTGAGCATTTGACCTCTGTTTATAGTCCTTGCTGATATCTCATACTGGAGTGGGTGTGAAGAACTACATTTCACACACCACAGCACCGGCTAGAGGAAAGAGAAGGGGGGGGGGGATCCCAGTGGTGTCTATGGTCAAGGGACTCTAATTCGGCCTTTAAAAAGGAACAACATTCTGATTCAGCTACATCGTGGATGGACCTGCAAAGCGTGATTCAAAGAGAAACGACAGACACTGACGTGATGTACTGGGACAGAAAAATCCATTAGCTAATAGGCTGGGGCTTGCCGGAGCCCATGGTGAAACTGGAGTAGGAGTTACCATCTAATAGTCACATAGTTTCAGCTTAAAATAATGAGACTTCTGGTAACAGACCATGGCGATCATTGTATGACGTACCGCCATTGTTTCAAAGCATCTCCCCAGAAGTGATATACTGGAGGTTTAATCGCCAAGGCTAGTTGTGTTTGGGGTTGGACTTTTGGGAGGTAGTTACGATGAGCGCCTTTGGAAGCATTCAGGCTGCAGCCCCGTGACCGATCAGTGTCTTTGTTGTGTTTGAATTGTGCTGTTCTCTGCCATACCGTGGTGCAGCAGACAGTCTTCCGCAGACGCCATCCTCAGAGCCGGAATGCAAGCACACTACAGTTACCCAGTTTGCGATGTTGAGTTCCAGTAACAGAAGATAGACCACGGTGTGTGTTTGTTGCCGCTGGAGACTTAAAAGTAGTTAAAAATAAATAAATTTTGTATTATTTTACAACCTCTGCTTCCTGGTCTACCATGATGTGAACAGCCTCTGCCACACGCTCTTGCATCAGGAACTCCAGCATGCCTCTTCCACCATAACACAAATACAAGTGCCGTCCTGGAGAGGATTTGCTTGAAAACATGACATTGGGGCTGGAGGGGTGGCTCAGTGGTTACACCACCTGTTCTTCCAGAGGACCTGGATCAGTCCCCTGCACTCATGTCAGGAGGCTCCAAATGTCTGCAACTCCAGGTCTAGGGGTCCTGTGCCCTCTTCTGGCACTCTTGGGCACCAGCACACACATGGCACACATACGCATATAGAAATACATGCATAAGCATAAATGAAAATAAAATAAAAACGACATTTGTAAATAAATGGCAGAGGTGGAAAGGACACATTCAGTGTTGTCTCTGTGAAACAATCTGGGTGGGGTAGCAAACATTTCCTGTGAGATACTCAGATTTTACAGATTTAGCTTCTACAGGTATTCTCTCTGCTGCCTTTGACCACAGAAGCAACTGGAAATAATATGTAAATGAATGAGCTGAATGAACATGGTGGATTTCTCTGCAAACCTTTATTTATAAACACCAACTTTAAGTCTTATGTAATTCTTACACAGCAAAAAAAAAAAAAAAAAAAAATAGCTTCTTGTGATTTTGTTGTTGTTGTTCAAGCAATTAAACATGGCAGCTTGAGGATCGGAGGGAGCCTAAGCAGTGAGCCAAGCTTGGCGTCTGGGCCAGAGTTCGTTCATTCCCCCATCTAGAACTACAGATCTCTAACGGTGGTGCCTTCAGGACAGCACCATCGGAAGCCACGTCTTCTGATGGGGAGGGAACGCCATCTTTGGAAACATGTCAGTCGGTGGCTTAGGCAACATGAGGCATCCCCGGATTGAGAGAAACTGCTAGCCAGTTCTCTTCTCTCTTCCTCAGACTTGGCCTCTCTACCCAGTCAGGTCCAAGGGCTGGCACAATAACCACCTGTCCAGGTCTGCAGAAAACCCATTAGATCCTCCTCAGGACATCAAGAATGTTTTTAAACATCTCTTATAGCAGTGGTCCTCAGCCTTCCTCATGCTGTGACCCTTTAATACAGTTCTTCATGTATGGTGACCCCCAACCATAAAATTACTTTCCTTACTACCTCATAACTGTAGTTATTTTGCTACTGTTATGAGTTGTAATATAAATATCTCATATGTAGGGTATCTGATATGCGACCCCTGTGAAAGGGTTACTCAATCCTGAGGGAGTCACGACTGACATATTGAGAAATACTGCCTTATAGGATCATTTCTACCAAACAGACCCTTCACATAAAATACAAAAGGTAAAGGGCCAACAATAATCTGTTCTACTAAAGTAAAACACCAGTTAGAACTGCTTTAAAAACCAAATATGGCGACCCTTATGGAAAGAAAGTGAGGAGTTCTTATGGTTTGAGTTTGGACTATCCACCGTAAGCGTGTGTTCACAGACTTGTTCCAAGGCTGGTAGAATCGTGCTGGAAAGCTGTGGAACTATTGGGGAGGAGGGAAGCACCTGGAAGAAGCAGGTCACCAGGACTGGGACCTTGATGGGTATATCCTGGTCCTTGTTGCAGCCACCCTCTGCTTCCTGGTCTACCATGATGTGAACAGCCTCTGCCACACGCTCTGGCATCAGGAACCCCAGCATGCCTCTCCTATCATAACTAATGGAACCCGGCAACACGGAGCCAAATAAATGTCTCCTCACTCACGTTGTTCTGTCAGGATGTCATGGCATTGCACAGGTGGCCAGTATGAAGGGCGGGGGAGTGAAAAAGGTCCCCAGTTGCTGCAGTGGGACAATTCTGGCAGCTGCCTGACACACAGGTAGAGGCCCATGTTGTATGACTTCCACAGAACCCAGAAAACCCTTCTGATCCCGAGCAGCTGCTGTGAAAGACACACAGGGAACCCAGAGTTCTTAGAAAATTCATAGTCCGAGGACTTGAGGAGACAGAGTTTGGGGATTTGATTTTAGAGAGAATATGTTAGGGAAGAAGTCATTGACCATGGTCAGCAGGTTACGAACATTTCTAATCGTAAGAACTCAGTTCCTGTCATGGCTGCCCCCATCCCTCAGAACCCTTAAGCAAGAGGACTCCCGTCTCACATCGTCTATATTGTGTAGAAATGGAGACTCCTCGGTGGCCCAATGCTTCCTGTTGGGCAAGAGACAAAGTAGAAGGGAAGAGTGGAGCTGATTTCGTCTGCACACCTGAGGTCCTTCGGGTGCCCCAGTGTGCCCAGCAGTGTGCCGGGGGCTGAGAGGCGAGTTCACCGGCCTTCCGCTGGGTTCTCCTGCATTTGGCTTCTTCCTCCGATTCTTAATGTGTCTCTCATTAATCCTTAGATTCCTTCCCCCGTGTCTACGTTCTGTTTCCACGTCAGCTCCTGGTGCTGTTTTCGTCAACAGGGAACAGGAGCCGTTCACAGTTGTCTCTAAATAATTTTAGTATTTTGTTACAGTGAAGATGGCCGCAGCCTGGATGCCTTGCCGGGCTCAGAAGGGGCTGCCTTTATTAGTTCTAACTTTATTTCTCATAAAATGGGAGGCCATTTGAGTAAAATGATAGGGGAAAATTCTTAAACAGAACCAGCATGTAAACATGGTCTTTATGGCTTGAAACGCAATCCCCAGCTGATGCCGTGTGCTTCATGTTTCAACTGCCAGAAAAACCTGACATCTATATATCAGGCGGATTAATGGAGACTTCAGTGATGGAGTTAAGAGGGTCCTTTGCTGAGGACGGTGTGTTGGTCTGGGGATGATTTGGGGCCTCTCTTCTGCATAGATTGAAGTACGCACATCGGAGTAAATCATAGGAATGTGCCTTTTCCCTTAATCTATTTTTTATGTTCAAAGGCCTTCAGACCTGGATGGCAGGAGCATGAGAAAAGAGAGAGGGAAGGAGAGATAGAGAAAGGTGGTCTCAAAATATGACCCTCTCTCTCACACATACACACACACACACACACACACACACACACACACCACACCACACCACACCACACCACCACCACCGCTCTCTGGCCATTGATATTTTCCAGCAAAAGAGAAAAAATTTGCAATTTTGCAAAACTAAGGATCCTAAACCATGCACTGGCCTAGCGTCATACTCCCACATCTCTTGTAGATGTGCTGGTTAGGCTAAATTCACAACATTTTGGTAGCTTCTCTCCAGTTAAGAAATTTCTGTTTCATCCATCTGGTCACCACAATTACTCACAAAGACAGAATTTTCCAAATGTAAACCTTTCCTCATATCCTTTAATTCGGGGACCATTTAGAAACCCCCACCCCCACCCACAATGATTTCCTAATAGTCCCAGGAAAGAGTGCCTGAAGATTTGAGCTGTTGTTTCTTGCCAAAGAATCCAGCCCACTAGCCCGTGTGATAGAGCAGATCTCACCGGCTGACACAGCAAAGGTATGTCTGCTGTTCTTGTATTCTTGTTAAACGCTCAGAGAGCGGCTGCTGTGATATAGATATATAGGAGGATATGGAGATGATAAGATAAAAGGGTAGATTAATGAACCTACTTTTAAAGAACAACTTGTTTAAAATGTTTTACATTGGTATAGATTTTAGTTTATGTTTAAAATGTTTTACATTGGTATAAATTTTAGTTTATTGATACAAACTTGAAGTTAATTTTGTTATACTGTATATATATATATATATATATATATATATATATTTCTATTCTTGTTTGAGGTATTATGTTTATGTAACTCATTTAAAATTGTAATGGATAATTAAAAAATAGATTAATAATTAGTCATCTATGATAATCATATTTGTAGCCATGTTAGTTAAGTCTTCTAGGTATACATAGATATATTTTAGATAGATAGGTAATCTTCAAACACTTCATAGACCTAGAGAATATGGCATTTAAATAACTTAGAATTCTGTTGACGTGAGACACAATTGCTCCTGGCTGCACCAATTTGATCCTGAGAGAATGTTGGGCTTCTAAGACATTTCCATTTGGAAATTTGTCTTTTTGGCACAAAATGGCCTACTGGACAAAGAACTGCCCTTGCCTTGATGGCTGACAGTACAAATGCAATGCTGTCCTTTCTGGACAAGCGGGACACAAGGAAAGCGACCACTGTACTCTGCCAAGACAGGGTAAGATAGTCTTTCAGAAATCCTGCTTCTGAAAATGGTCTGTCAGATACTCTAGGCCTGTAGCCAATTTGAATGCACCAACAATGCTGAGAAACATTAGGTGACTGTCCAGGCTGCCAGCTGTCTTGGTCTACTTTTGTAAGATTCCCGAAAGTTGTTTGCATCCATCTACCATTTCTCAGGTACCATTATGTTCCTTCTCAGGTCTTTGATGTGGTTGAAAACTAGATAGTTGTAATTTCCTCAGTTATGATAAAAGATAAGTTAGATATAAAACCTTAAACTCACAAATATAAGATAGATAGGACATCTTCTTTAATATTGTAACTATAATTCTTGCCTGGTAATTGTTTTGTTATATGTAATTTTACCATGTTAAAGTTAAAAGCTTCCTTTTTTTAAAAAAAAAAAAAAAAAAGAAAAGAAAAAAGGGGAAGTGCTGTGGATATCACTCTATATAAATAAAACACTGATGGCCAGTGACCAGACAGGAAGTATAGGCGGGACAAAGAGAGGAGAATTGGGGAAACAGGAAGAAGGAGGGAGAGACACTGCAGCTATCACCAGGAGAAGCAGCATGTAAAGACGCCGGTAAGCCACCAGCCACGTGGCAAGGTATAGATTTATAAAAATGGGTTAATTTAAGATAAAAGAACAGTTAGCAAGAATCCGGCCACGGCCATACAGTTTATAAGTGATATAAGTGTCTGAGTGATTATTTTATACGTGGATTGTGGGACTGCGGGGCTTGGGGAACCTGGAGAGAAGCCCTCCAGCTACAGAGCTGTCTTAGCGGGATGTCACCATCTTCAGAGACCTGGAATGCTCCGTTGTGGTTGCAGCCCAGCGTATGCCCCATTAAGTTCCTGTTTTGAATGTTTTCCCAGTAAGTAGTGGCATCGAGGGAGCCGTGGAAGCCATAAGGGATGAGGCCTGAATGACAGAAGTCAGGCACTAGAGCTAGGGCTGTATCCACCCTTGGGTTCCCATCTACGTCTCTCTCTCTCCTTCCTGTCACCTATTCCCTCAAGAGGAGCCCCTCCACTATCCCTTCCCCCACCATAACAGGCTGAAAACCTCTCAAATCGGGGATCCAGAAGAACTCTTTCCACCCTTGATTGGTTCAGTCAAGTGTTTTATGGCAGCCCTGTTGAAAAGAAGTAATCCATTCATGTCTGCATCTGCCTAAGAAGTGAGGGAGACCAAGAAACCAGGGGTTCCCATATGGGAGACTTACTGGGCCATTAATAAGACTCAGTCTTATGGCTCCATTTACCTGCAAAAGACACTGGGACACATCACATATCTCCGATCCCAGGGAGGCAGTGGCTTCAAACCTCCGTTATGATGCCAGGATCCCTGAACAGTGGCTGAGCAGACGCCAGGATGTCTCCAAGAGACAAAGGAGTGGAAATAAAAACGGAATGGTTTCCTTTTTAAATTGTATCCTGCCACCGACGCCAGGCCCCCTTTCCCTCAGCCCACACCAGCCCCACGCCGAGGCAAACATTCGCTTTTACATGGGTTCCCGATGGAAGAGGGACTTAGCTATGACCTGGGTCACGGCACTAAGTGACAGCGTTTAAAACAGAATGTAGGCCTCCCCGTGTTCGGTTTTCGGTTTTCACTGCTGCAGCGCAGTTACAGGAACAGCTAGAGTGGGAGCGGGTGGGATCGGTGATCTGGAGAGAGCTGGCGTGGAGTGCAGGTTGGAAGACTGTTTGGGGTTGTCCGGAGGTGTTGGTAAAGCCTGGTCCGTGGGACTCGTGAGGGGTAGGACTTAAGTCATCTCAGTAGGAAGCTCTGAAGGCCAATGCCAGTCTGATTTGGGGATCGAATCTCCAGGCACTGCGGGTTCTTCCTTTCCTTCTTCAGGAGTCAAAGCTCAACTTCTTTTTTGTGTTGTTAAGAGAAAATGTTCCCGGTTGTGATAACAGCGGTAACAATGGGGTGGGAAACTCTGTGACCTCTCACAAACAAAAGGTGCTTCAAGATGAGTGGAGCCCTGGGAGAGCTGAGGTTTGAGTCCTTACCTGCTCATCTCCCAGCCAATGCGAGCCAATCAAAGGTCCTTCCTTCATGCCAATGGTAGAGTGGAGTTCAGACCCCTTAGATGTCATCAGAAGCCCCCAAGAACTAACTGTTCAAGGCTTCAGAGTCACAATTTCAAAGAGGTTGGAGGAAATGTTTCATTAATTCTTATAAAGAAATCCTCTTTCCTTAATTTTTTTCATTAACTTCAGACATTTACTTACAATTACATGTGTTCTGTGAATACAATGACAGAAATTAATAATTCATAGCTTTTGTCAAGGAAAATTTTTAAAAGGGACAGTTGTTCAATCAAACACAGCTTTAAATGCACAATCTTTATTTAAATAAGATGGAAAAAATAAATAATGAGGACTGTTATTGTACTTGGGAGGAATCTTATCTTTTTCTAAATTATATCCGTGCCACACCAGTGACATAAAATCCTGGGTTGCTCAGAGCACATCACGAAAATAACAGGCTCCATTCTGATGATCTGAAACTTGACATTCACTATTTGCAGCACCACCTGAACGCTCAGAGGCCTTGTGCTTGGTGACAGCGTCAGAGCAGGAAAACACAGGGAAGACCTGACAGCCCCTCGTCTACAATGGAGGAATTAAGGTCCCGAGAGGGGGACTTTCAAGTTCCCACAAATGAGCCTAGGGCAGAGGTCCCTGATACCCAGGCCAGGCTCTCAGAGTTGTAGTGTCATCCTCAGGTCACTGTCCCCTAGGCCCCGCCTGCCAAAGAGCTGCCAACTATTGATTATGATCTGAGGTGCAATAGGTAAGCCACGCCTTTCCTGCCGGCTGCCTGGCTAGTTCTGAAAAGCTGGCACTGACGACTGCTTGCTTTGGGTGGAGATGATGTTTCAGAATTATGCTTCCTTTGTTAAAATCAAAGTGCCCACTACCTGAAATCCACTCCAATGGAAAGAGATGTGACAGACAAGGACAAGGCCTGACAGAAATCAGATGTGGAGAGGACTCTGAGATGTTCCTTACCCAGGTCTAAGACGGCGGTGGAGACAGCTGCACCTCTCCATTTCTTCCTGCCTGCCTGCAAAGTCAGCTCCAATCCTTAGCTGTTCAATCACAAAGATGACAGTGGTTCCTGTCTTTAAAGAAAAACAATACAAACCCCAGAGAAGCATCCTAAACATAGTCAGTTAATAGAAGGGTCCCTTGAAAGGGCAATTGACCCTACGGGTAAGAATCAAATGTCCCTGTACTTTGAGAAAATCATTACTAAGATCTGAGTCTTGTTTTATCTGTAAAATGAGGATGTGTCAGCTAGCTTTCATACTGTAATAAACTGCTCTAAAATGCAAGGGCTTATTGAGCCCATGTATCCACAGGTTGGCTGTGGCAGGATTGCTTCTCACTGGATCCTGGGGTTGTAGGTAACTGCTGCTCTGGTAAATGTGCCCCTCTGCATCCTCTTGGGTCTAGCAGGCTAGCTGGCTCTTCCCAAAGTGACAGCCCAGAAACAGCAGGACAGGGGAGACACATGAGGCCTTCCAGAGCTAGCCACTGTGCAGTTCAGTTGTGATGCACGTGCCTAATCCAGGAGAGGAACATTCTGACATAAATACAGCAAGGGTGTAGAGTGAGTGCTGAAAAGCTGGTCCCAAGTTCAGCTGTCATAAGGGACAATGGCACTGCTCTTCCTCCTTGCTGTCCTTTGAGAATTCCTTGACTATAATTCTCAGCTAAGTAAATAAAAAGGCCTGGCTGTGCCTCCACAGGGAGAGTCAGGTGTCTCTAAGTGGGTCTGTCTTGGGCCTGGTCGGTGAAATAGTAATGATAGCTTGCTCTGAATTGCCCTCTTTGATACAAACAGCTGCAGAGGGTGGTACTTGGAGGTGAGAAAATGTGTGGTCTTCCTGGATCCATCAATTTCCCACTACTGAGTATAGTATTGACCCTCATCTCACAAACCGAAAGAAACAAACGGATTTGATTAGCAAATACTTTCATCTACGTTCTGATTGAAGTCTCTGAGGCTTCCTTATTTTAGAAAATCCCATTTTAATGCACAGCACATCAGGCAACAGAAAAATTTCCTTTCCCATCAGTTGCCTTGCCCCTCCCGCGGCCAGGGCCTTCCTCCACAAAACTACCAGCCGGGCCAAGTCCAGAGCCATGTGGGCAGGCTCCGGCCTGGGAGGCCCTCCTGCTGTTTCTGACCTATGTGAATCACTCCATCCCCATACACTCCATGCATAGGACAGCCCTTAGGGTGCCCGGGCCCAGACATCCTCCACGGTGGCACTCTCTTCTCATCAGGAACCCTGAGACGCAAAGCCCAGCTCTCCTAGGTAGAAGGAGCTGAACGAAATTGTAGCCAAGGAGGCAACCCTTTGGCCATCTGAGAATTCTGACCACTTGGCACATTGTCGTCTCCAAATGAGCCGGCAGGAAGTGGGGTTTCCTAAAACTGGGTTTTAAAGCACTTAGAACAGGAAACCATTTCCCATGCATGTTAGATCTCTCTAATGACTGACTAACTAGAAACAGGCTATCTTAATACTCCGCCCCGAGCCATTACAAATGGCTTTCTTTCCAGACTTCATTAGAATATTTACTGCGATTTGGATAGGAGACTTTTGACACTGCAGTCATAAAATTTACAGGGGGACTTTTCTTCTTTCTCTCTTTTCAGTTTGAGAAGAGACCTTGGAAGAAGAGGAGGAAACTCCCAGCTCCCTCAGCCTCCAATCTCATTCATTAGGCTTCATGTCTCATGACCTCTAGTTAAGAAAATAAATAGCCCTGTGGTCCGCCAATAAATTGCCTTCAGAGGAAAACAGCTACATCTCTCCTTTGCCGACTCTCACCTCTTTCAGATGTATGTGACAAGAAAGAAAAAAATTTTTTTCAATCTGAACACTTCCTTCCTGGGTCTTCCCAATCTTATGAATGGGGCACAATCATCGTCCCCATTTCATCTTTAAGAAGACGAAGGCTGCAAGTTTCCAGAAGCCACGTAGCTAGTAGGTGGCAGAGCCAAGACTGGGATCACAGTGTCACTCAAACAGAGCTCCTCAGATATTTGCTGTGTCGATCTGCATGCCCATCCCCAAGGAGAGCTAGTCTGCACTGGTGGGGGGCTGGCTGCCATCTGAAAAAGAAACCTGGGCTCATTTTTCCTTGCTCTACATCTCAGGCACCTGATACTGTTCCGCTCATGACTGTATTCCTTTCTTTTCTCATTGCTGTGACCAAATGCCAGGTAAAGAAGAAACCTTAGCTCACAGTTTGAGGGGATACGGCATATCAAAGCAGGGAAAGATTAGTGGTGGGAACATGGGGCAGCTGTCACACCATGTCTGCAACCAGGAAGCAGAGTGAGAGGGATGCTGGTCAGAGCTTGCTTCCTCCTTTGTCTTTTATTATTCGGTCTCCCAGCCCCTGGAATGTTCTATTTTCATTCTAGAAGGGTTTTCCTTCTCAGTTAAATCTCTCCAGAAAAACACTCGCAGCAGAGTCTAGAGGTGTGTTTCCTAGGTGATTTTACAGCCAGTCAAATTGATAAGGAAGATTAGCCATCACAGTGAGCATCCAGGAGTCAAACCTCCAGTCTGAAGGGAGTCACAGGCTGGAGAGACAGCTCAGCAGGTAAGAGCACTTGTTGCTCTTGTAGAGGACCTGGCTTTGATTCCCATCCATCACCCATGTGGCTGCTGACACCCATCTGTAACTCCAGTTTCAGGGAATCAGTATCCACCTCTGACTTCCACGGGCAACCAGTACATGTGGTACACATGCATACATATGTATAGGAAAAACACTCCATTCACATAAAATGAAATTAAAAATTCATTTTTTTAAAAAAAGGAGACACTATGGGACAGGGGCAAGGCTTGGTTTGTTACAGTATCCAGTTGTACTTTGATGGTACTGTGTGGTGACCGCAGCCTCGAGGAAGTCAGCGGGCTGTGGTAAGGGAGGACACAGACACCACACAGGCCGTGGGGAGCGTCACTGACTTTGATTCAGGATGGGGTTAGGGAAGGACTGTGATGTGGGATATTTGAGCAAGCTCTGAATAAAGTTAGGAAGGGAGATACATGTGAGAATATTCTAGAATGAAAGAGCATTCAGCACCAGACCTCCGTGGGTTATCTGAAGGACAGAAGAAGCAGCTGCACTATCCCTCCCTGCTCATGCTCCTGAGGTTGTGGATTGCATTCAGAACCCTGGTTCTCCCGGTACTACGTCTGTACTAGAAAGCTGCATACCCCCATCGCATAGGTAGTTCTGTATCAGATCATCCCCACTGGGTCTCACCACATCCCATCCCAAGGTGGATGGAGAACGTTTCTTCAGCAGGCTTCATAGGCTACATCGTCTCCTAGGATGCTCTATGAATGCAGAGCCAAGACAATGATGATCATTCCAAAAACAGAGTGTACATTCTGTTTGCAAGCAATAAAGAGCACGTGTGCTATCATGTTTCCCCCTTTTTGCCTTGATTCCTAGGAAGCTCGATGTTAAATTTAATATTCAATTAAAACAACAAAGTTAGCCTTCAAGGCTTTGAGTATTTTTAATGCTTAATTGTGAATCTGCTTTTCATTGTATGCAGCCTCTAGTGCTTTTGGGCGGGTGTATAAATAACACATGTACATAAAATCATGTATGCCAAGCATAGAAGAAGGTTGATCTGCCTAAAAAAATAACATTTATAATCAGTTTACTGTATGTTCCAGATAGGCATTGTTTATTATTCCATGTCCATGGAGGCAACCACATGACCAGTCTGGATCAGAAAAGGAGAAAGAAACACTGTTGTAGACCAATATGCTAATGTCTCCTGTGGTGGTTTAAAGGAGAATGGACCCCATAGACCCATATATTTGAATGCTCAGTCCATAGTTGATGGAACTATTTGAGAAGGATTAGGAGGTGTGGCCTTGTTAGAGGAGGTGTGTTACTGGGCATGGGCTTTGAGGTTTCAAAAACCCACACCATTTCCAGTCTCTCTCTGCCCCTCATTTGTGGACCATATATCAGCTCCCAGCCACCGCTTCAGCACCATGCCTGCCTTCCAGCTGCCATGCTTCCTGCTGAGATAGACGTGGACTCTAACCCTCTGCAGCCAGGAGCCTTAAAACTAAATGCTTTTTTTTTGATAAGTTGCTTGGGTCATGGTGTTTTGTCACAGCAAAGAAAAGTAACTAAGACATCCCCTTACCCCAACAACCAGCACCATGTACCCTATGTCATCTCTTTTCACATGAACACTGGGCTTGGCTACATGACATGCCTTAGCTAATGAGACATTAGTAAGTCGATGACAGAAACTTGATAAGTAATTCTATATATCGCCACCTTGAAATGTTGCTGCCACCGTGTGACCCAGCCAGGCAGCTTTATTGAAGATGGCAGACATGTAGAGGGGTCTAACCGCCAGAACTGGTCTGCTCAGTAAAGCTGTATGAATGAGCCCATGAAAGAGCAGAGTCTGTAATCAACTGCAGTGTTTTGAATAAGAACGTCCGTCCCCCACCCCAGGCTAAGATATTTGAATCATACTCCCAGTTGGTGGCGCTGTTAGGAAGAGCAGCCTTAATGGAGGAAGTCTGTCAGTGGGGTGGGCTTTGAGGATTTAAGGCCTCCACTACTTTCCACTTCATTCTCTTTGCTTTGAGCTTGCACTCGAAGATGTGAGCTCTCCGCTTTCTGCTCCCACCGCGAGGCCTGTTGTCTGAGGTTATCCCTCCTTGCCAAGGTGGGCTCTTCTCCATCTAGAATACAAAGCCCAAGTGAACTCGTTCTTTCTTAAGTTTTCTTTGTTCTGATATTTTATCACAGTAACAGAAAATGACTGATATAGCAACCCACGAAGTCTTTGGAATTAAGTAAACTTTGTTCTGTCTTGCATCTAAGTTTCTGAGTGCTTGCTATGGAGCAGTAGATAACTAATACACTGATCCATGCATCCAAAAATCTCTTTCAGGATCTAAGTTCTGTAGAATTGGTACTGCCTGGGTCCGTTAAGCCCTGAACTCTTGTCTTAGAACATCAAGGCTTCCTGACAGCCTTAGCTTGCTTCCAACAAACCACTCCCACAAAGGCTGCATCTTTTCCGAAAACCTACTACACAGAACATACTTCTTTCAACCCAGGAGCTGCATTGCTAAAATAGTTAAGTGCTGTCCTCAAAAAGCATAGTAAATGTTAAGTCCAAAATAATTTATACAGTGTGTGATTGGCAGAATCAGAGGGAAAGGTGAAAAAAAAAAAAAAAAAGAGGGAGGTAATTGAGAGACATCCTAGTACCTATAGCATGACACATACAGGGAACACACTAATGCATATCAAATACATGTCCACATAAAACAAACAGACAAAATCATTTTGCCCCACATGGTACTAGAAAAAGATGTTAGCTACTAGGAAGTAAACCTCACGTCAGTGAGCATTTCTCCTCATATCAACTCCACAGAGAACAAAGTGCTCATAAGTCATGATAACGTGCTCATGATAACTTTGATGGATACTTAGAGATGTTACTAGTCAGTTATTGAACTGTTGGTAGCTTGAAGTCAGCTATAATAGAATTTAGACCAGATTAAAAGGCATATGTTAGCAACCAGCTACCACGCTTGGGTCTTTCTGCCCACTTGATGATTTCTTTTTTTAAAAGACTATATTTAGCAAACCATTGAGACTGGAAATAGTTTATGTATTTCTCCACACATATATTTAACATTTACTCTAGCAATGTCTAGGAAATGGAGTTGACTAGATAGAATATATCATTCCTGTGAGGGAAATATATATAACTAGAACGAACAGCAAACAGTTGGATCTAACTATTTTTTTCAGTCTGTGCTTTTCAAATCCTCTGAACTGACCCTTGTCCTACTTTATCATCAAAAATGAAAATTAAAGAAAACCTTTTTGTTTTCAAAAATGAAGACAGAAATTCCTCCACCTCTAAAATAATACAAGTTGCTCACATGTTGTTATGTTAGTGTGGTGGGCACCAATGATGACATTTCAAGAAGCCTTTGAGAAATAGTGCCTAGTGGGGAAAGGTTGGGTGTTGAGTGTTCGTGACCATCTCCCAGCATTGAGCAGGCCCTGGGTGATGGAAGTAATCCCCATGAGAACACCACTGTGAGTCAAGACCATCCATGCACTTGACATTCATTAGACACTTGCCATGCTGTTCAGACTTGCTAGTCCCTAGAATAATGAACCAAATAATCTTGTTTCTTTATAAGGTATGCGTCCTCAGACATTTTGTTGTAGTAACAGAAGATAAACTGAGACAGCCAGGCAGTGGGCAGGGCAATCACTGTCATAGTCGCAGTTTGCATCTGAAAAGTGGAGTGACTTGGCTGAGGTCACACTGATGTAAATATCAGAATAAATGCCTATGTTCTTTTTACCACAATGCATGGATTCTATTATTAAATTGTGACAGACGCTGAAAGTTGTCTCAGATCACAAAGGCTGATCAATCATATTTCACTCAAGCTTTCATTAGGGGCTACATGTCATAGCTTAGTTAGAAGTAGAGAGTGCATGATGAAAATGGAAAGTCAGAGTACAAAGGTGTGAATACTAGAGGCACACAACGAACCAAACCCAGCAACAATTGAAAGCTAAAGACAAGAAGTCACTCAAAGACAAGGACTTAACTTGTCCCTTGGCCACCGTCCACTGTTTAGCTACTTGCTGGCCAGAGTTATGCTCTCAATTTGTGCTTCCCAAATAAGTGAAAATTAGAGAGAAGAAGGGGAAGGATGGAGAAAGAGCAGAAGTAAAGTAGGAAAGGGAAAGAAGAGAGAAATTCATCAGGAAAGCAAACACAAAGTCAAAACAACAGCACTATACGGTTCTCTAGTGGTCTAGGGGACCCAGCTGACTCCAAGTATGCCCCAGGGATAATATGGCTAGAATAAAAGATGACACTCGTAATGAAGATGACCAATCATGATTTTTAAGGTAAGTGATTCATGGGGCAGGATGATTTTTTTTCTAAAGGCAGTAGTAATAAAAAGTGCATTTCAATATAGCCGATATTTAGGTGGGTCAATATGAACCATGTAGAAAATTCCTGTTCCTAGAGCAGCTCATTCCCGAACCACAGGGAGTTGTTACCATTGATTATAGATGCATTCCTACTCAAAGGATTCCTGCCATGGAGTTCATGATGAATGGACCTTTCCAGGGTCTATCTTCACAGTCACATCAAGCATTAGCCATTTTTCTCTCTCTTAAAAAATCAAGCTCACCTGGTGAGTTAAACTGAGCTAAGGGGACTTGGCTTCCTGTTGTTGTTGCTGTATGCTTTGTTTTCTTGTTCTCAAGCATTCTTATCTCTCTCCACACCTCCTGGGATTTGAATGAAACCCCCATGTGGATAGACTGTAGAACAGCATTTTTCCAGTCTTTACTAAAGTCAAGTAGTTCAGAGAGGTGACCACTGGCCACCAAAAATCAAGAGGCCAGCAGGCCCAGCTCATCCTCTCCTCAGACCATTTTCTAAGGCCTCACCTCACCTACATCTCAGCATCTCCATCATTGTTGGGGGATAATACTAATGTCTGTCCTGAAATGTTTCTGAAGGAAACAGTGCTTACCACCATGCTTGGCTTTCAAATAATGGAAATTACCATCACAGAGCTGAGCCCAAAACACATCTTAGAAGGTTCTATGAGATCAGCCTTTCTTTTCAAGTCTAGCTTCTCTGAGTACGGAATGAAGCCTAGTCCCCACATTTTTTAGGAGACAGTCAGTGGCGTCTAAACTCACCTGAAACCCTTGCTGCAGACTTAGGGTCTACAGCTCCACAGGATTGTACAGCTATGCATGCAGTGAGCCTCATGAAGTTTGGATTGTGAGCTTCACGGCTCACTGATAATAACTGGGTGGGCCTGTTACACACCCGGAATGCTCGAACTGACAGCGTTCTTCTCCTAGGGGAGAGGATTTCAAATCTTAATTGAATTTTCTCTGGGTTATTTTGATCCAGAATTGAGTGAGCACTAGCTAGGATACTCTCGTTTGTTTTGTTTGTTTGTTTTGTTTTGTTGTTGTTTTTTGTTTTTGTGTTCATTCCTTTGTTTCTTTGTTTTTGTTTTTGGTGTTTTGTTTTTTGTTTTTTGTTTTTTGTTTCCTCCAGAAATGCTTGAATCCACTTACTGGCATTCTTCAGACAGCATCTCATTGAACACACCAAGCAAACAAACCAACACCCCAAATCCAATAATCTCATCTATCCAGGTCCATGCTAGAAACACCCCTAGATGCATTGCCTTCTGGACTAATGGTTGCTGGAACACTATGATTATTGCCCTTCACTGAGCAAACTCCAGGAAGGCAAATCATAGATGTCACTCCTTGGGAGACAGAAGCTCTTATCCCCAGACCCTGTGTTTGTAGTTGGGCAGTTAAATTTAGAGGAAAGATACTCAAAAGATGTGCTGTGGTCATTCCTGCAACCTGCCCTACAATCCAGCCAACTCTGTTTTCTCCTTTTCAAGCCAGGCAAGCTTAAAAGTTCCACTTGTCCATGTGCTGTCATTGCCTTCCTCATGGGTAATGTGATCTGTGGAGGCTCTAAGGGAAGAAGGTGCATTAATTCTAAAGCAACCCTCCCACCCCCGTAGGCTCGCTCACACCTGTATTCAATATGACTATCACAGAACCTGACTACTACTGCATACTACCACCATCTTATGTTGGAACTCAGTTTTGCCAAAGGAGACTAACTGCATCCTCTAAGAATCCCAGCCAAGCCCAGGTTTCACAGGCTTTTCTTTTCTGTCCTTTTAAGATTTTGTAGCAGATTCATGAGCTTCCAAATCGTACATTCTCCTCCCTTAAGCTTTCACCAAGATCTACAATGTAAAAAGCTTGCTGACAAGAGGAATGAGTAGATTGTCTTCACTCTTTTCTCTCTATGATGTGAAAGCTACAGTGCCTTGTTTGTTCCCAAGCTTGTCTTTGAAAATCAGCCTGTTTCCTTTGCTGACAAAAAGGAAGTCACCAGGGCTTGCCTTTCCTAAAATATTTACTCTTCCAGTTCTCCTGGGCCTGCTCATCTCGTGCTTCCCAGTCTTGAAACATCTTCCTGAAAGTCCTTCCTCCCCTTAAAGGTTTTCCAGAATGAACTAAACTTGGCTCTTTACATCTCGGAGCACTGAATATCTATGTTATTTATTTTGATGACTGAAAACATTCTGCTACGTCTCACTACTTTTTCCAAGTGTGTCATCTGAATTGTGTATCCATATGTGGTATTTTAAACAATGGCCCCATAGGCTCATATGTTTAAATGCTTGGTCCTCAGATGGTAGAACTGTTTGGGAAGGATTAGGAGGTGTGGCCTTGTTGGAGGAGGTGTGCCACTGGGGGCAGACATTGAGGTTTCAAAAGCCCATGCCATTTCCAGTTAGCTCTCTCGCCCTTGTGCTTATGAATCAAGATGTGAGCTCTGAGCTACTGCCATGTCTGCCTGCCTGCTGCCAGGCTCCCCATCATGATGGCCATGGACTCTAACCCTCTAGAACTGTAAGCCCCGATAGATTCTTTCTTCTATCCATTGCCTTGGTCATGTGTCTTATCACAGCAATAGAAAAGTAACTGGACACCAGGTAGGCAGATAGTTGCCTCAAGGACTGAGACCAAGGAGATCTCTACTCTTCCTGTGATAATTCTGACTTCCCAAACAATCTACACATAGTATTAACAATACAAGCTAATCATTCCTCACCAAAAACCTGTCATCAAAAGTGGCTCAAACTTTGGAACTTTCTGACCACTGATATGGTGTCAGCAAGTGAAAGATCTTATCCCCCAATCTCATGGGACCGGTGACCATCAACACACAGACACCCTTCCAGCTACATCTGTGAGGGATGATGAAACATTAGTGACTTGGTCACAGTCTAAGATATCTCATTAATCATGTGTATGCAAACATTTCCAGCCTAGAAGTCTGCAGTACTTCTTCTCTGAGCATGTGGAAAGAAAAATGCTTGGTTTGTAGTGGATGACCAATACTTGTTATACTAGACTTCTGTTGTGAAGGCATTCATGATTAGCCATATTTTCCTAGAAGCTCTAAAGTAAAGAATGATAGGAAGAAAAACTACCTTGATAGCAACGAATTCTAGCAAAGGGATGGGGCGAGCCTTTGAGTGAAGGTTTCATTAAATCTTCAGAACTGGATACACCTGATTACAAATTTTAAACCATCTTGAACCCTTACTAAATTTTTCTAAAAAGTTATTGAAGGAAGCATTTTCCAATAAGGTAAGCATAGTCACCCCAAAGATAGAAAAAGGTGGCTACCTCAAACCAAAGGGCAAGAGAGAGAGGGGGAGACAGAGAGGGAGAGGTGGTAAAACAGAGAGACAGACAGACAGAGAAAGGAGAAACAAATTATGCTTGATGACCAGTCCTAGGACACCACACATATGCCTGGGTACAGACACACGGACTCAGTAGGAACCTCATTTTTTGCTACTTGCCCCAAGTTAAATTCCAGGTAATTGGTCGGAGGGATTAAAATCCCTGGGATGCCCTGTGGCTTTAATGGCCTCACACCTGCCTTCCTATAAAGCGGCTGCCTATCCCCATTTTGGAGCTTTTAAAAGCTCTCCAATTGCGATTTACGAACACAGCCAATTAGGTGACAAAGAGGGCAAGATTTTGGGAGCCCTTTCAGGGGTTAGCCATTGCCTGTCCCCCAACACAATTTCTGAATACAAAAGGAGTTTAACTGAGTTTTGACCGGAAGGCCAGAGCTACTCAGAAATTACTACATCATCACATCTCCAATTTCTTCCCCAAGTCTCCTTGTATTTGGTTACTTCTTCGGGACAAGTTGAAGGCCACTGAGAATTCCATTGGCAATCTAAAGGGTTCAAAGAAACCTCTGACAACATCTGAACTTGGAAAGAGGTGTGGCCCTTAGAGGGACAAACGACAGCCGCATTCATTGAGAGTAAAACAGATTTAGAGTGCTGCAGATGCTGATCTGTCCACACGTGGCCTTGACTGCTCTACGCTAGTGCTAACTGCTTCTCTTACCAACCTCTGGCCGTTGTACTTTGTTGGTCATTCAAATGTTAGCCTAAGAAATGATTGGATCCCAAGGACCTTCCATCAGTTAAGAGGGGGGGGGTTGGCTTTTCCGTAAAGACCCCCTAAGTTTCTGACAGGTTAGAACACTGGAGTTCCTAGGTGGTAGAAATGCCGCTGGCCAGTGTAGAAAGAAATCAGATCTGCGTCTGGGAAAGAAAGGGCATTCAAACACAGTTCCCTCCTGATGGAAGAGTCCATGAGCAGAAGGAACCTGCGCCTGTGACCATACAGGGTGAGCCACTTCCCTGATGTGAGAGACTGGGAATTCTGCTTTTAACAAACTGCGTGCTCTGTTTCTTTCTCTTGGAGAGTTCCGCAGCACTGCTCACTTCTCAATGATTCTGAAAGGGGAAATACAAACGCCAAATGAGGACAAAAATGATGTGTTGGGTCATGATTCCTGCTGAGTGTCAAGGTCAAACAACCATAGAGAATTTTAAATTAGACATGCACATCCGGAGGGCTTTTGCTCACTTTTAAATCAATATTTTTAAAGAACACAGGAAGTAGAGATGATGGCTATAGGAATGCTCATTAGATTTTCCTTTTCAGTCACTAGGAGACAAGAGTAAAAAAAAAAAATAGTTTATATAATATCAGATTTGTGAGTTTAACTGAACATATTAATATTCATATCATATTAATATTCATATTAGAAGCTTTCAAAACACCTTGAAAATGTGGCAACTAGAAAGCTAATATATTAAATATGCTCATTTGACAGCTTCAGATTTTTATAAGAAATTAATCAGGTGCCATATTTCAGCATATGACCCAGAAACACAGCAAACGAAATGACGCTGAGTTCATCACAAATGGCTGCCACCGGGCTCCAAGCTGCGCAATCTTCATATGTTCCATAGAAAACCCGTGGTCCTTCCGAACTGATCGCTCATGCTGTTGACCAGAGTCAAAACGTGTGTGTGTGTGTGTGTGTGTGTGTGTGTGTGTGTGTGTGTGTGTGTATACATAGATCCAAGATACACATATAGATACAGATATGAGATCAGCAAAGAGATTTATACAGGTAAATTATCTTTCTGCTGGCTGTTTTGCTTTCTTATGGAAAAAAATGAAAACTTAGTATTGGTTACAGTTAAGCTGACTTCAAGATTATATGCCCCAGAAGAATTTTGAAGATTAACATAAAAAAAAAAAAAAGATCTTTTACACCTCTTTCAAAAATGGCCTGGGAAAAGAAAATAAACGCAGGTGATGTGCTGATCCAATTTCCTCTCTCCATTGAAAACTATCGAAAATTATACTATAGAGAAAACAGTTTTCCATAAAAGAATTTTGAACAAATTTGAGCATTCACTAGTATTTGGAAACAAGAAGCTGTGTGATGCAATTTCTCAATGTCCCTTGGCCAGGGTTTGTTTGAGGTACTTTGGGTAAACAGAGAAAGCCTGGGTCTGTCTCAGTACCACTAGTCTCCGTGGGCATTTCCCAACACTCGATACAGATAATTCCTCCATACACATATGAGTCCCCAGAAGAATACCAAAACCATGAGACATGGAGCTTTCCAGAGAGAAGGACTGGATTCCAGCTGGTTTGTGACAGACAGGCTGGGTGTCCTTGGACAAGACACTTCATTAACTGTCGGTTTTCCCGTGTACATATAAAGTGGAGGTGAGATAATGGTTACCACCCTCAGCGTGATTATAAGGATTCATTCAGATAATGTGGGGAAACATTTAAAGGAACCCATGTACAAAGTAAGAACTCAGTCAATGCTATTAACTACAGGAGTGAGAACACTACAAACGTAAAAGCATTGCCAGCATATCTGACACCGCTCCAGGCCTCACCTTCAGAAATTCGAAATCTGTTATAGGTGGGAAGTTCATGTAAGGCTGTGGACAGGAGCTGGACAAGAGTCCATGGATGGGTTGAGGTAGTGGTTTGCAGCAAATAGGAGTGAGCATGGAGGTTAGAAGGCAGCCGAGCCAAGGTTCTTTGAAGTTGGACAGTTGGAGGCTCGTTCACCATTTCTACCCGTCATTAACTGCACAACCTTGGCCGTTTGCTGTGACATTTGTACAGCCAGGTCACTCATAAAGCAGTGTCCCCAAAGCTATGTTAGAGATTTGCACTGATGTCCTAGTGAAACTGTGCAGAATGTGTTCCAATGTAGCACCTGGGTGGGGTGGTGCCCCTGCGGGGAAGGGACTCTGTTTAGTGTGCTGCCAGAGTGGAAGGTGCCCGCTCTGATAGGTGGGAAGATTTAGGGAACATGGTGATAAAATTAAGGCCTGTGCGGAAGTGGAGCCAAATCAGGAAGAAAGAGAGGTGGAAATGAGTTAAAACGTTAAGAAAAAGCATCTGGAATGCCAATGGGCAAGCAGCCTGATTTACCTGTCTTGAAGATTGCAGAAGACAATTCAGAACCAACAGTTCTGTGAACTCGGTAACCACCCCAGCCCCGTGACAGCGGGGAGCAGCCCTTGGCGGCTCCTGTGCCTTCATCCCCCCCATACCTCTAGACTTTACATGGGTGAAAACTGAATGTCCATTGCTTACAGCCTCTCAAATGGAAAGATTATGATTAGACAAGCAACTGAGAAATACCCAGAGAAATATGCACCCCAAAATTCAATACATGATCCAACTTTTCCCCCATAGAAAAATTTTAAAATTTGACTCAATTTTTTTAAAAATGTAAACAAGGCATAGTGGGCTGGTACTCAACTAATTGTATTTATGGAAGTAATTTCATCCTCAGGAAAAAATCCTAAATAAATTAATATCAAAGTGACTGCATGGGGGAACATATTTTTAGAATATTAAAGGGCCACCCTTGGCAAGAATAAGATGAATTTGTGTTTATCCCAACATCACAAATAATGCTTTTGATTCTTCACATACAATATTTCACTTAAACCTTGATTTGGTAGTCAGGTTAATAAATTTGTGATAATCGTGAACATACACATCAAATTACTTTAAAAATATGAAATCTTTATATGTCAAATCTAAGGTTAGATAATCTTGGGTTCAATTTTGTTCTCAATTGTCAAAGGTGGGAGGGGTGGGTTACGGTTTTGTCCACTGCCCCATACCGGGAATGGCAGACGCTGTCTTATTTTATTCTTAATGCTGAGAAATGGTGTTAAATTAAGCTGCTGGTAACTAAAGCCGTTATTCTAGTTCATTGAAGATTTTCTGATCTGGACTAGCTGAGCATGTTGATTGGGTTTTTGTCCACTTGAGTCCTCTGGGAAGAGGAAATCTCTTCACCCATTGGGCATTTTCTTGATTGGTGATTGATGTGGAAGGCTCAGCTCACCATGGGTGGTGCTATCCCTGGGCAGATGGTCCTGTATTGTATAAGAAAGCAAACTGACCCCAGCTGGACTATTGGGGGATTTATTAAGGCAACTCCACGTAGTTAAAAAGGAGGTTTATTTTGGGGTAACTTACAACAAGTAAAGGGATAGGTTTCAGGATCCGGAAGAGTGAAGTGCATTCCAGCAGTGTTCTCCAGAGAACTCTTCTAAGTCTACTATCCAGCATCCAGGATCACCAGGAACCAAGAGAGCTGGCACATCCAGATCTCAGGTCTTAAGGTCTCCCGTCTGGGCTTGCCTCAGGGGTAGGCCATAGGTAGGCATGACAGTTACTGGAAGCCTCACTGGGGGTAGTACTTCCAGGTCAAACCTGGAACAGTTATCTACTACATCCAACTCTGTGTGCCATGGGACTGGAGAGGGTGATACCCCGCCAGGTCCAGAGGCACTGTGACACACACACCCCTACTACCACCACCATCTGGGCAGCACAGCAAAGATCATCCTATTGATAAGAGCACAGATGTCCAGGCCCAGACCCAAGGGTATGAGTTGGCCCACCCCATCATCCACTCCATCTATGATCTTCTGGAGCATGTAAAAGGACCTGACCTGCAGACCCAAAGCTTCAGGGTCTCCGCAACACAGGGCAGCAACAGGAAATCCAGGAGGAGCCCAAGAATGGAAACCAGAGACCTCAAACCAGACCAATGACTCTTTGCAATGAACACTGACAAGTAGAGACATATGGACAAAGGAGTTCACAGTATGACACACAGTGTCAAGCTACATCTTCCATGATGAGATTTTTACATTTTTCCCTTTTCCAGTTTATCTTTCTTTAATCTTATTTTTTCCCTTTTTTCTCTTAAATTTTGTTTTTTTTTTTGGGGGGGGTGCATAGTCAAAGGGCAGATGCAAAGGGAAGGGGAAATGAATGGGATCAAGATACTTGATGTATAGTCACATAGAATAAATTAATAATAATAATAATAATAATGATAATAATAATAATAATAATAATAATAATGAAAGCGAACTGAGGAACTCAGGAGCAGCAAGTCAGTAACTGGTGTTCTGTGGTCTCTGCTTCTGTTCCTGCCCGCTTGACTTCCTGCCTGGAATTCCCCTGATGCTGAACTGTAACCCGGAAGCCAAATAAAGCCTTTTCCCTCACAGGTTGCTTTTGGTCACAATGTTTATCACATCAACAGGAAAACAAACTAAAACAGACAGATAGAATAAAATAAAAATAATCTTTTTATGAATTATAAAAATCCAAGTTTCAAATTACTTTCAGGTCTCTTACTATAGTTTATTTAACAATTCCTATATAGTAGTTAATGTCTGGGCAAGCTTAAGACTTAATGTATGGGAAAGAGTTGAGATTCGGTGTGGAAGAGATGAGTGGATGGTGAAAAGGGCGTATTGCTCTTCCAGAACACCTGAGTTCAGTTCCCTGCACCCACCCTGGATGTGCACAACTGCCTGTAAGTTCAGATCCAGGGGACCCAATACCTCTTCTTGCCCCCATGGGTACTACAGTCACATGCATGAGCGCATATGCACACGTGTACACATACATACACACACACACACATACACACACACACACACACACACACACACACACACACACACGAGCGCGCGCGCGCTTAGTTTTTGAAAACGTTTAAGAATTTGAGACTTGCATGGCATCTTTAAAATAATGGTCAATAAAAAGCCAAAGCTACTTCAGATTTACGAGTCCCTTAGTATGTAATAAATCAGCTCCATTTGCCTAACTTCCTTGAGTGACAGTGGCCATGTGTGATGAGAAAAATGGGGATGAGAAGGGAAAGGACTCCTCCAGGGCTGTGAGGACACTCCACATAAGTGGATGACGGGATTGTGATGTCAACCCTGGCAGGTTTTAGAACATGTTCATTTAATCAGCATTGATGAACCCATTGAGGAAATGACAAATTAATGTTATCTTAGAAGCAGAATCAAGACCAAGGGCTCGACATGGACTGTGAACTTGGAGCTTTGCTCTTTGCCTATTGTTAAGGAAGTGCTCCCTACAGGAGTACCACCCACCAATAGGAAAGCTTGGGTGAGGACGAAAGAATGGCATGGTTCACTGACCATCCTTTCCTCAATTATAAGCAATGTTAACCTTCCCTCAAACCTATAATTACAGGATTACTGAAAACTCAATATAGAGGTTGCTGAGTTTGAAGGCTGCATGTACCAAATTCTGATAGTAACTGACTGGAAACAAAAGGTAAGCCTTAAAAATGTCAGTGGCCTGTTTCTCAATTATGTCCAAGCAGGTCTTTGAACATTACCAAGGTGTTCTTAGCCTAGAAGTTTCAGGAAAGAAACGTGAGAGTGTAAATGAAAGCTGTCCTCTCTTTCAAAATCTGTTGTTGAAAACATCCATTTGTATTATAAAAATAAAGTCAGCCATTACAGACACTGGCAGGCAGCTCCCTATATTTAATGAATCCTGAAAACATTGTCCCCACTCCAAACCAATGATTATATTCTTGTCTTCCCACTCCCTAGTTCAGACCCTGGCCCTGGTGAGTTTTTTCCTTTGTCCTTTGCCCTACTGAAAAAACAACCCGTTGTTTGATTAAATATTCTTCCCTGATGGAGACTTATTGTGAATACTGTAGAGGAGCCCTCCCCAGAGTTGCTGGAATGCCCTAGACAGCCACTCACAGTCCCTTTGCTTTATTTCAAATTGGAAGGTATATCTAAGAAGCTTCCAAGTTTCTGGTGGGATTAGAACCTGATGACACCATCGTAAGCTAAGGACGTCACACGTCAAAATGCTTTCCATATACCTGCCCACCACACAGCAAAGTTTTGCCACGGTTCTTCCTCTTGATCGCTTGGCAGGTGCAGATGCAGCTCATGTCACCAGCCAGAATCTCCCCAAAATATGCATATGTCACACTAGCCTAGTTAAAAACAAATCAAAATTTAAAATTCAGAATACAGTTTCTACTTTGCACAAGGGTCAAGTCAACAATTCCTGAAAGAAGTCATCTTAAGTGGAGGGCCATCTGTAATTCAGTCTCACACCTCTTCTCTTTTTAACTCCAGACAGGCAAGGGCACTGAAGTTCACAGGTTTTTAAAAATGTGTTGAAGCTACAAACTCCATTGCAAGGTACTGGGATTATATCATTAGCAATCCACAGAGTCTGCTTAATAATCAAAGGAATTTATTTGGGAGTTAATTCACAAGACAGAATAAAGGAATTTGTCACAGGATCCTGGAAGGGTGAGGCATGGTCCAATGCTGTTCTCTGGCAGGCTCTGCCCTGGTCTGTCCCAGCATCCAAAACCATGAGGTAGCAAACAGAGAGCTGCATATGTGCATCCCAGGTTTTAAGGGTCCCTGAGCAGCCACATCGCAGGGACCCGTACTTCAAGGTCATAGGCAGGTGTAACAGTTACCTGCTACCTCATTAGGGGCAGTGCTTCAGGGCATGGCTCAAACAGCTCCAACTACATCTCCCCCTTTTGTCTAAATAAGGAAGTTCTAACCTAACACAAAACTATATACAGTAGGAATGATTATTAAGTATTGTCCAGGAGAAATAAAAGGTAATGACCTAATTGATGAAACTACAACCAACAAGAACAACATCAAACAAGAGACACATACTAAAATCCAGCGATGTCCAGAACGTAGGTAAATGGTATGTTAGAGACATTATTCCAAAAGCTGTCCTATCCTGAAGAATCTGAATATAGAACTTAATATGTTCTAGATAAGGTACGAGAAGATTGTAATTATAACTATTAGTCTTTAACCCCATCAAAGACCTGAGAAGGAATGTAATAATACCCAAGAAAATGGGAAAATGCACACAAGCAATTTTCAAAAATCTTTCGAGAATAGAAAGAGACAGTTGGCAATCTGGACAGTCACCTAAAGTTTCTCAGCACCATTGGGGCATCCAATTTGGCTACAGGCCTAGAATATCTGACAGACCATTTTCAGAAGCAGGAATTTTTAAAGACCATCTTACCCTGTATTGGCAGAGTTCAGTAGTCGCTTTTCCTTGTGTCCTGTTTGTCCAGAAAGGACAGCATTTGTGCTTTCAGCAGTAAAGGTAAGGGCAGTTCTTTGCCCAGCAGGGCATTAAACTTCCAAACAAATTGTCTTAGGAGCCACACTTTCTCTGGGGATCAGATTGGTGCTGCCAGAAGCAATCATGTCTCACATCAACAGAATTCTAAGTTATTTAAATGCCATACTCTCTAGGTCTAGGAAGTGTTTGAAGATTACCTATCCACCTGACCTATGTATCTGTAAATCTGGACAAGCTAACTAACATAACTATAGAAATGACAAGCATGGATGACTATAAATCTGTAAGTCCTATCTACCTAAATAAATAAGGACTAAGTCTTCATATAAACAAACTAAAGTCTGTAAACAAATGTACAGTAAAAGGACAATGACCTCAAAAGTCTGACAATACACAAAATATCTTAAACAGAGGTAGAAATGTATAGTGCAATATGCAATATGATAATAATCCTAAATATGTATCAATATATAAAATATCTTAAACAGAGGTAGAACATACAGTATAATAAATTTAATTTTACATTTGTATCAATATACAAGATATTTCAAACAGGAGTAGAAATATATGTACAATACAACAAACATAGTTTTGTATTTGTCTCAATTTATAAATTATCTTAAATAAGAATATAAAAATAGTTTACATTTGTATCAACATACAAGAACCCATAATGATGCAAATCATCTAAGGCTGATACTTTACTAAATTAGTTTACTAGTATATACAATAATCTACCTTAATATTCTATACCTATCCATGGGTAAGGGGATTTGTGGAAGCTATCTGGGTGGGTAGAAGGCCCAGAATGGCCAACCCTTGCTCCCACATGGAGGAGGTGGGCACCATACATTGGGTCATGGCTCAAACAGCTCCTACTACAGCAAGGAAACCAAGAGTCCATCAGATCTGGACTTTCCCTCCCACAACTGCACTGTGGGGATCTCTATAGCACAGGAGAAATAGGAAAGAGGGAGAGAGAGAGGGAGGCAGGGAGGGAGGGAGGGAGGGAGGGAGGGAGAGAGGGAGGGAGGGAGAGAGGGAGGGAGGGAGTACACACTCAGGTACTTGAAGGTGTCCTACCTCAGTCCACTTTGGTCTGCACTGTAAGTTATAGCCCATTCACCAGCTAGTTCAAAGGCAAACAAGTCTTGGTTAGAGAAGAGGCTCATGGGAAGCTCTTCAAGAAAGCAGCTAAAGTCTGGTCAGCAGGGCCCAGTCCAAGGACCATCCTAAAATATTGGAGGTCTTCTGCCCCAAAGAGCACACATAGGCAGGATGGGGGTCAACCTCTGGCATCTCTCCCAAGCGCAAGGGCAGAAGCACCTGGAGACAGGGTGGAGGAAGGGTAAACGCTTTTGTTATTAATATTTTTTTTCTCTTTCCAAGGGGTCAAAAGCCAACAATTTGACACTTGTAAAAGCGTCAGGCTGAAGGGGGAAGGCTCCCTGGCAGACGTGATAGCTCACTCAGCCTGTACTAGAAGCAGGGATTCAACGCCATGCTTTCTTTTTCCTCTTCCCAACAGTCTCTGTTGCTCATGGCAGATTTAATGGTGTGATTTACAGCACCAAGAGACCTTTGTCAGGGCCAGTAAAATGACAAACAATAAATACGCGGAGCAGTATGTTAACAGCCTCCACACAATGCCTTGTCAGTTACAGCTTGATAGCGATACATTTTAATTTTGTCTTTCATAAAAATCTTGGCATGTATGCCTCATTTGAACACAGGCTTCCAAGTCAAGTGTGTCATCCAAGCATGTAGTTTATCACCCTCTATATTTTCTGTCCTTTTCATTTAATGTCATTCCTATGGCAACAGACATCGCCCTGGAAATCATTTTCAAAACAGCTTATTTGTTGAAAAGGACTGGGTGAGGCTAAAATATGTGTTTGGCTGGGAAGAATGTCAGAGTGTGAATATGGCTGAGTTACATTAATCATATTCTTTGAGGACTTTGTGTAATCAGATACTTGAGGGAGGCATATTATGGGGTGGGATCTGACATCCCTACCCCACCCCCAGCTTTTTATGGTTTTGCATTTCGTAAGGATAAAAATAGGAAGAGTAAGTTTCTAGTTTACTCCACGTGAAGGGCTCTGAATGTGACTTTAACGTGTCTGTCTGTCGTCTGTCTGTCTGTGGGGTATCACAGAAGGGTAGCTATGCTACTGAGCTGCTGTTTCTCAGAAGCTGGGCTGTGAATCCGGAGTCAACCTTTACCCAACACATCTTTAATGAACATTGCAGGGAGCACACAGAGGTGGGCTAACAGAACCTCTCACCCATGGAGCTTGCATTCTGGTAGGAAGACAGACCTTAAATAATCAGACTAAGACACTGGCTAAGCTGAGTTCCGTCCAAACATGGTCTGAGATGGAGGTTCTTTTTAATGGTGGGTTATTGAAAACTCAATAAACAAGTCCTACAGGCGCTTATGAGGAGGAGTGGCAGACAGCCATGTTGGGGAAGTAGCTTAACCAAGCTGAGCTGTGTCTGGCCTCCATTCCATCCCCACAGGAGCCCTGAGTGTGACTGGCCCCGCCCCACTGAGTCTGAGCCAGCTTGGGACCTTGACTGGGTCAGGGCTGCTGTCCTTACAAGGCAGTCCATCATTGGTTATGAACTCCCTGCAGACAGCTATGTGGTATCGTGGTCTTCTAGGAACTCCTGGACTAGTTGGCTCCCCTAAACCAGAAGTGATCTTTGGGGCATTTGCTGTCAAAAACCATGGCAGCTGGGGAGTGGAAAAATCAGCCAAGAAAGGAGACAGTTTGGTCACAGCCCAGAGCTTCCACGACACACATAAACACACATTACAGCTCCAGACAAGGATGACAATGGGAGTGGAAGAAAAGAGGGTAATAATCAGCAGCAGGCATTATGAACCGCTTCTCTGAAGTCTGACCTGAGACCCGCTTGGCAAATAGAAGCCACCAAAGTAAAGATGCTGAGAACAGTTTGGACGGCAAATGAAATAAGTAAATGATTGATGGGTGAGGATTTGGTTTGGTTTTTAAAGTTGTACGTTTAGGATATTTGAAGAGCAGAGGAAAAGCCCAAGTGGCTGAAGTGCCCCGCTCCATGGATGGGGCAGGTATAAGTCACAGAGACAGGCAGGGTTCCTGGTATATAACGTGGTGATCCGTGAGAAGGTTTGGACTTTATCCTAACGTCAGCAGAAGACTGCTAACCTAACGAGGGTGGTACAGTTTAAACAGAAAATGTCACCCACAGGCACAGTTGGGACACTTATTCTCCACCTGGTGATGCTGTTTTGGGAGGCACTGGGACCTTCAAGAGGAGGGGAATAGCTGGTTGATGTAGCTACTCAGGCCAAGACTTTGGAAGTTGTAACCCTGCCTGCTTCCATCAGAGCTCTCCTGCTTCCTGATGTCACAGGCTGGGCTGCTCCCTCCCGTTGCTATGGACACTGCCCCAGCTGCCACACCCTCCCCACCATGATGAAGAACCAGAATAAATCCTCCCTCCATTGGGTTGCTCCATCAGATGTTCTGTCCCAGCAAAGAGGAAAGTAATGAAAAGAAACTCAGTACGGAGTGTCACGTGTTAGAATCTAGAAATCCAACAAGCAGACCCCTTGGCTCTAGTCTGCATATCTGAGAAGCAACGGAAGACAGCTATTACTGAATGGAGAAATTCAGAATGGGGGCAGTACATTCATACTGTTGTGGAGTATCAGTTTAAGATGTGGCACATTCATTTATGCTGTGGACTATTTGTTTAATGATGCGAAGTTGTGTTGTATTCTTTTATGGTGCATTTGTTTAACTATGTAAAGCTGTGTTACTTTGCCTAAAACACTTGGTTGGTCTAATAAAGAGCTGAATGGCCAATAGCTGGGCAGGAGAGAGAAATAGGCGGGGCTGACAGACAGAGAGAATAAATAGGAGGAGAAATGTAGGGAAGAGAAGAGGAGGAGTGAGGAAGGAGGAGGGAGAAAAGGAGGAGAAGAGCCTGCCAGGGGCCAGCCACACAGCCAGCCGTGAAGTAAGAAGGAAAGAAAGATACATAGAATAACGAAAGACAAAAATCCCAGAGACAAAATGTAGTTAAAAAGAAACGGGATAATTTAAGTTAAGAAAAGCTGGCTAGAAACAAGCCGTGCTAAGGCAAGGCATTCATAAGTAAAGAATAAGTCTCAGTGTATTTATTCGGTGGCTGGGTGGTGGGCCCCCAAAGAGTTAAAAACCCAACTACACATACATGTGAATATCATCTACAAGTCTCAAGAGTTAGTGGCATAAGACAGTATCTGGTTTGTTTGTTGTTCTTGTTGTTGTTTTTCCTCACAGTAATTCTGAAACACCTTCTAAACCCAGGTTGACTGCAGCTCTGATTTTGAGCCTTTGGGCCATGTATTTTTCCCTACACTACTTCAGGACCACGTTCTCTCCAAATTGGGGCTATGTCATTTTTTCCATAGCAGTATCGTTCTGTGTGGTAGAACAAACCTTATGGAGCCTTGTTATCCAGATGTGGTCTATGCAGCAGACACATACATAACCAGGTATTTTAGAACTACAGAGCCACGGACCAGATCCCAGGTCTGTTGCAAACACGATCTGCATTTTAACCAGTATTAAATGTGGTTGGTTAGCTCTATTGCTGAACACTGTCTCTACAGAAAACTCTCTAATGAGGTCCAATCATGCATTTAATAACAAAAAACATTTGCATACAACCACTGTGTATGGGCCTCTTTTTTTTTTTAAGTTGAACATTGTAATTAGAAAAGAAATAACTGTATAATCCTTCCACAACACTGTGGACCAGGCAGGTCCTTGGGATAATAAGAGAGATCCTAAATACAAAGAGACTTGGGGGAGGAAGAAGTGGGCGCTGCAGCCACAGTGAGGAGTCCACAGAGATCAAGTAGCAAAACTTATCTTCAAGTTCTATTTCTAGGAGACAGATTTTTCTGGAATGGAGGAACCCAAAAATCTGCAGTTTCATAAAAACAAGAAAAATTCTAGCAAAATCATCAGAAGGAACTAACTTCTTCAAAAACCTAAAAGTCAATCCTGAGTTCCAGGGGTATCATTCAAAAAGCAAGTGACTAGTTCTACAAGATGCCAATAGGTGTGATCTCTAAGGATGTGTTCTGGTCAAATGAGCAGCGTTAAGAACAGTTAAACAGTATGAATGTACTGCCCCCATTCTGAATTTCTCCATTCGGTAATAGCTGTCTTCTGTTGCTTCTCAGATATGGTCTTCGGTAGGGTCTTTCAAGGATGAGAACAATGCTATATATTCAGTGGTGTCCAGGAAGCAGTTTTCCAGAAACTTAATTGACCACAGATCATTTAAGCAATGTTGTCGAGATGTTTGAGGTATTTTCTGCATCTAAGTCCCAAGACATACCCCGCTGGGAACCAGCGGGTAGTTCTGACCGGAGAGCCACACATACTGGAAGCAGGGGTTGGAGAAGAGCCACACCTAAGAGAATGTCCTAGAAGCTTGCACAGTAGAATAGAAGTGGTAGAAAGTAAGATAACAAGACTGTTGGAGTCTTTGAAGATTCAACAAGGTGATTTAGAAGAAAGTTTTCTTAAGCAAGTTACACAGAGGACAAGCCATAAAAGAATGATGAATTTGACATTAAAATTTAACTTTCTCTAGAAAAAAAATCATATTAAATATATTGGAAATATAAGACACAGCCTATAACAAGATAATCAACACACATATAACCAACAAAGATCAGTTACCAATATGTATGAGCTGCCAAGGTCATTGCCTGAAAATAAGCAGAAACACAAATAATCAGTAGATATGGAAAAGTTGTTCCACCTCCAGAACTGTTAGCAAAAAATAAGCCAAAATAAAATCGTAATGTATTCTACCTAAATTCTCATACAAAAGAACAACAAATGGTGATTCAGAGGTGAGCATGGCTGGGATACTCAGGACCCGGACCCGGGGCCTGTATGACTCAGAATGGCTTCCTGTGCTATTAGGGGGCTTAAGATTACTTCACACTTTTGCCGGGCGTTGGTGGCGCACGCCTTTAATCCCAGCACTCGGGAGGCAGAGCCAGGTGGATCTCTGTGAGTTCGAGGCCAGCCTGGGCTACCAAGTGAGCTCCAGGAAAGGCGCAAAGCTACACAGAGAAACCCTGTCTCAAAAAACCAAAAAAAAAAAAAAAAGATTACTTCACACTTTTGATATAAAAAGTGTATGGATTTTTTTCCTCATACCACCTATTGTGCCAACTGTCTATACTCTGGTTGGATTTCTTTTTTTTTTTTAATTTTAAGATTTATGTATTTATTACATATACAGTGTTCTGCCTGCTTGTGTCCCTGCAAGTCAGAAGAAGGCACCAGATCTCATTACAGATGGTTGTGAGCCACCATGTGGTTGCTGGGAATTGAACTCAGGTCCTCTGGAAGAACAGTCAGTGCTCCTAACCTCTGAGCCATCTCTCCAGCCCCTCTGGCTGGATTTCTATGACTTGGTTCAATTTAGAAGCCAGGTATGGCAACATACACTTTAATCCCAACATGGGGAAGACAGAGGCTAGAGAATCAAGGTCAGTCTAGACTACATAGTAAAGCCCTGACTCAAAACAGCAACAAAAATTCCCACCACACAGTGAATTCTACTAGTTCTCAGATTCAACACCAGACTTTTGTGCCACAGGACTATGCTTTCTAAGACATCAGACATCTATATCGCTACCAGGGCAGGTCCATTCCTGTCTGACTTGGCTACAACCGCCTCCCCTCAGTGACTTCGCCATGGTCGCCTAGGGGCAGATACACAATAGAATGTCTATGAGGAACACTGAAATGGGGTTTGGAGAAGTAGTCCCTCCCTACTCCCCAGAGTTTGGGAGGTGGTGGACAGAAAAGGCGTTAACAGCTAGAAGCTTCCTAACAGGAAAAAAAACATCCTAAGGCAAAGATGAAAAGGGATTTAAACTTGATCATAGTCTAGCAAGGTAGCGCATCTGGTAAAGATGCTTGCAGCCTGATGACCTGAGGTCTACCTCAGAAATCTATGTAAAGATAGAAAGAAGAAACCTATTCCACCAAGTTGTCCTTGATCTCCAGGCATGGGCCATCACACACACACACAATAGTAAGCTAAATATTTTAAAGGGTAGGTGGACATAGAGCTGCATTCAGTATTACTCTCACTACACTGTATTATACTCTATTATGGCAACTCTAAGAAAAGATCCACTTTGGAATAAAGAATCACTTTTAGTTCTTGAACAGAAAAGACAAATGGCTGGAAGGCTAGAGGGTGGTACTGCAAAGGACTCAAAAAGGATGTGTGAGATTAGACCAAGTTCTATCAGAGACTGGGGTGGCAGGGCACTGACTGAGTAAACCAAGGATGCCGAGGATGGCGGGGAGGGGCGGAGCCATAGGGTACAGTAAGAGAGCAGGATTCCTGACATCTGCCTTGAGAGACACGGCCTGGGCAAGGCATAGACAGTAGGGCAGTGTCAAGACTGTGGTTTCTCCAGTCAGCCCAGCCTGGCTTTGGATCCCCATTTGTCTCCACCCAGTTAAGTGGCCTTCCTGGATTGCATTCCTCCCTCTTCCTCATTCTCCCTTTCTGTTCAGAGCAGTAAGCAGCACTTCTGTCAAAAGACTGATGGGAAGATTACACGCAATAATACTGGTAAAATACTTCACACAGTGCCTGGAGTGGAACAAGCATATTATGAATATCAGGCACAGTAGAGCATCACTCCAGCCCCAGGAGAAAATTGAGAGCAGTGCGGTTATTTTAAACAGTGAGAATTTAGCAGGAGGAGTGGATTTTACAGGTACTATAAAGTTTAAGAAGAAGACAGAGGGAAAGTGAGGCATCCTGGAGGTTGCCTGCTAGCAAGCATCTTCTGTTGTTAGCCCTGAGGGATGAGGAGTAAGGTCAAGGAGGTTGCACCCAAGCCCTTGCATCCCATAAGAAGTTACCATGACCTGGGTTTTTAAACAACAGAAATTTATTTTTCCACGGTCCCAGGGGCTAAACATTTATAATCGAAGTGTTCAGACTGGTTTCTTCTGAAGCCTTTAAGGGAAGGGCTGTTCCCTGCCTCTTTCCTGGTACTTGCTGTTCCTTGACTTATCTGAGAATCGCTTTGGCCCCTGCCCAATCACCAAACAGTCTTCTCCTTTTCCATCCTGGCTTCTCCTTTACAGAGAGCAGTCTTACAGAGCAGAGTTTCCTCTGCCCCAGTGTAACTTCATCATGACTGGTTATATCTAAAAGACCCTGTGCACAAGTGAGGTCATGTTCACAGTATGACAGGACTTGGGGTTGAACTTGTGTGTTTTGACGGCATGATTCAACCCTCCAGAGGTAGCACTTAGAATAAGGAGCCATGGCCATTCAGGTGGCTTAGGATATTGGCTGGTACTGTCCCGGAGCATCTGTGCTGCAGTCCCAGAGTCTCCTGCTCAGCCGCTGCCTTTAGGTATCAGCTGAGATAGAGAAGAAAGGGAGAAAGACCTCCCTCCCCTCTTCCTGCCCTCAATCTCCCACCAACATCTCCTGCTGGCCAAACAGCCAGAATTCAATTGACATAGGAATCCAGGAAACTTTTGCAAAAGTCAGTTGTCTTTCTCCCTCTGTCTGAAGGGCACACCACAGGCAGACAGACAGACAGACAGTTCATAGAAATTGCTTCAAGACCTGCTTGGAACTCCCTCCTCAGCTGGAGTTAAGGGTAGAGCTGAGAACGATTGGAATTAGAATGTACAACAGGTAACAGGAAAGATATATTTGTCATGCGGGTGTTGAACTAGCAGAGCAGAGAGATATTAAATGCTGTTTGAACTTTAAACTGAAGTGTGGGCTATGAAGAAAAAGCAGAATGAGGGGTGTAGAAATATCTGTAAGACCAAAGTAGCCCAGATTCGGGGAATTGGTTACTTTTTGTGAGAAAAGTAATTGACAGAGGCAATTTAAGGGAGAGTTTATTTTGAGTCACAGTTTGAGGGTATAGTCTACCTTGGTGGGGATGGTGTGGTGGCTGGGGCTTGAGGCAGCTGGTCGCGTTGCATCTGCAGTCAAGAGCAGAAAGAGATGAATGCTGACTCTCAGTGCGCTTTGCTCATTTTATTCAGTTCAGGACACCAGGCCATGGAATGGTGTCACCAATATTTAGGGTAGGTCCTCCCACCTCAATTTACCTAATCTTTATAATCTTTCACATGCGTCCCGAGACTTATCCTTTCAGTGACTCTACATCCTATCAACATCTACATCCTATTAACATATACATCCTATCAGTATCTACAATCCTATCAACATCTACATCCTATCTATGTTACTATTGACAACCAATAGTAACCATCATGACTCCTTTGAGAATAGATATTGAAGGTGGGCATTAATCAGGTGTCTTTGACGTGTTCATTTCATCCATCAAGTACTCCTTCCTTTGAAGCATGGACTTTGTGAGATCTGAGGGTTCGCTACATGTCCTAATCTGCTGACACGAGATCAGACATTACAATTTACACCAATCAGAGCTTTTGCCTGTGGTCAATGCTGAGCTCTCTGGTGATACTATCCAATAGCCGTCTGGGCAGCCTCTTCAGAGACACTGCAGCGAGTGTATTTCCTGAAGACTGCTGCAGGAATATCTTCCACTGTACCAGTTCTTCCTGCTGTGTGACCTTAACTTTTACTCCCATTAACGTTCTCTGAGCTACTTGATTCTGAGCAGCCTCAAGACCATGACAGAAATGATGCATGTGGTTCCAGAGGATAGACTGTAACAGGCAATCCTATCTTATCTGGTCCTCTGTAGTGTCGGTTCTTAGAACTAAGCGCCATGGAACACAGACACTCATGTTTTATGGCCCTTCAAGTTTCGCTCCCATAGCAATGAGGCCAATACCAGAAGCTTCAACACACACAAGAATCGTTAGTGCCCATGGGAAGAACTAAAGCTCACATCACTCAGAACCCAGCACCCAGCACCCAGCACTCAACTCTCAACTCTATTTGCATTCCCAGCTGAGAGCCAGTACCAACTTTGCAGCCATGTGAGTGAACCATAAGGAAAGTAGAGCATCTGGTCCCCATCAAGCCACAGTATGATGTCCCATGAAACAGGGGTCTCATGCCCTCTGACCTCTGCCCAAAAAGATGGCCATAAGCAAAATAAGAGTTTTACACCCTCAAGTCTGGAGGCTGTTGATTCTTGGGCAGTTCTGAATCCCTTTGGCTCTATGCTCCAGCTCCTCTGCTCACTTTAGAAACTATTCCATGTCTTGTTGATCAATTTAGCCTCCTCCAAATGAACCAAACACTGTGTGTGTGTGTGTGTGTGTGTGTGTGTGTGTGCTATGCACACACACACATGCATGCACTTGCGCGCTTGTAAGTAAACACCTTGGTATTCAGCCCTTGCAAAGACTGGGAGGAAAAACATGAGATGCAGAGGGTCTAAAGACTTTTGTCCATAAATAGCCTGGATCCAATAAAGGAATTCCAACAGTGGGTGAGTCTGGAGTGTGGGGACTGAGGAAATTACTATTAATTGTCTCTTAAGCCTGTGACATACTTGTCTCCTTCATTGGAGAAACAGTAAGTGATGGATCCCATCTTTAAGCACCCACAGATCTTCATTTAAGGGAAAATGAAATTGAGGCTTCAGGGTTGCTCTTTAATGCTGGTGTCATGGTTCACACCTGTAATTCCAGCCTGTGGGAGACTGAGGCAGAAGAATTATGAGTTCAAGGACAGCTTGGGCTATATAGTAAGTCCCAGGCAAGCTTTGAGTACAATATGAAAGATTGTCTCAAAAAAATAGCACAACACTGGTTGGGAGCTCAGTACAACTCTCTCTCCTCCATCATCTGCTGTGAGGCCTAGTGGGTGATTCACTTCTTATTCGCAGCAAGAGGTAAATGCACAGCTAAGTAAAGAGCCTGGCTGGAAAAACCAACAGCAGTATGGGCCAGAAGCTTCCATTTCCAAGAAATGAGACTAACCTGGTGTTTACGAACTTGGCACTTGGGAAGAGGAGAGCTCAACTGAAGAAATGCACATCCTGGATTGGCCAGTGGGTATGTCTGTCAGACTTTTCTTAATAGATGTAGGAGGGCCCTATCCTCTGTGGGCGGTGACATCTCTAGATAGGTGGGCCCAGTGATGTACACAAAAGGTTTCTGAGCAAACCAGGAGGCCAGGCTCTCCTGTGCTTTCTGCTTCAAGTTCCTCCCTTGGCTGGAGGGACTTGTGACCTACAAACCAAAAACTCTACAAGTTGGTCTTGGTCTGTTTTACCAAAACAACAGAAAGCAAATTAGAACCCAAATTGAAACCAAGAACACTGGGTACAGTGGGAATGAGCTTGACCATGTTGGGAGGAGAATTGCAAAAGGATTTTGGAGGTTTGAGTTGGAAAAGGCCATGGAATGCTCAGAACTTCGTAGTTATTATAGGAGCGTAGAAGAAAAGAATGTCGAGAGAGGTACAGGTGTTGGAAGGCTGACTTGTAAAGTTCCAAAGGGAAGTTCACTTCCAAGTCACTCTAAGACTTGATCAGGGTCCTTTGTGCAATGTTTTGAATTAAGAATCTATGGTTTCTGATCAGCTGGGGCTGAAGAATCAGCCATGATTAATGAGACACCAACACTACTGAAGTAAAACCCGAGCTTACCTGGGAAACTTGGCATTGGTTATCTGGGGCTAAAATATAAGCATCATTGCGGTAAAAATCTTCTGGGGTAATTCCTCAGGGTAACAGTAGAAGCTGTAGTTCAGTGTCGGAGCAGGGCTGCATCTCAGGCTAAAAGCTCAACTTAGTATTTAAGAGTCTCCCAAGTAATGCTGGTTTGGAAGACATGAAGGTGTCACGCAGAACAGCGGAGGCTTCCCACTGTGAGATACCAGGAGAGGCCACTGCAGAAACTGCAGCCTCAGTTGCAGTAGAGACTTCAGTACGTTAAGGTTCAAGTCTCATAGGAGGATGATAAAATGCAATGGCAGATTGTAAGGATTATGTCCTTAATTACGTCACCAGCCTGTGACGGTGTCCCAGCCTAAAAAGCGGGCGTGCTCTCTCTGTATCCTCTCTTTCTGCACTCTCTCCTTCAGTATTCTCCTCCTTCCACAGCTCTCTCTCTCTCTCTCTCTCTCTCTCTCTCTCTCTCTCTCTCTCTCTCTCTCTCTCTCTCTCTCCCCCTCCCAGTAAAGCTCTAGAAAGGTAACCATGGTTCGTGATTCTTCTGTCACCGATACATCCAGCACTCTCCACTGTCGACATGGCTGCCTCAGGCACTTAACCAACACAGATGTGGAGTGGAAGCTTACCTGAGCCTATGAGACAAGCTGTTTGTGCTTCCAATGACCGAGCAGGAGACATGGAGCTTCCCAAGTCCTTTAGAGCCCAGAAGATGATGAATGAGTTCCAGATGAGTTCCACTGAGCTCCAGGATTTTACTTACATTGCTGAATGTTGGGTTTGCTTAGATTTGATTCTAACTGTGCCCCAGTTCTTCTCTCTTAGAATAGAAAGTAGTTAACTTTTTTTTTTTACAGGCATTCACAGTTAAGATACTGAACTTGCAATTTAATTAGGATCTCCAGTGAAGGAGCCCCAAAATAGTTTGACCACACAGCAGCCATGACAGGCTTAGGGGCCTAGACACATCTTCTGTGACAGGCTTACTGGCAGGCAATACCCAGATCCAGGAAAAGCCTTAAGCTGATACCACCCAGGGATGAGGAAGTACCTGACATCCCAAACATTCTAACCATTATTAGATAAGGTGGCCAGATGCCCTTGAGTCTAGCACACACCTATTTTTGTTTTACAGATACCTCTAGACAATTGTCAGCCAATCAGGGTCCTGGACCCTGGAAAGCCCCTCACCCCAACCTCTGCTATGATAAAAAACTCTGCCCCACCTGAGCTCAGGGCTCTTTGCTCTCACTGCTGTGTCAGACAGACAGAGGGACCAAGCTCTGGAGCTTGAAATAAAGGCTCTTTGCTTTTACATATGGGATTCTGTCTCCATGGTGGTCTTTTGAGGGTCCCTGTGATCTGGGCATAACATTCCCAGCCCACTGTGGGCGGCACCATCCTCCCTAGGTGGGTCTCCCTGAGCTATATAAGAAGGTGGCTGGCTAGGCAGTGGTGATGCACGCCTTTAACCACAGCACTTAGAAGGCAGAGGCAGGTGGATCTCTGAGTTCCAGGCCAGCCTGGTCTACAGTGCAAGTTCTAGCACAGCCAGGGCTACACAGAGAAACCCTGTCTCAACAAACAAAAACAAAACAGAGAGAGGGGGGTGGGAGGGAGGGAGGGAGGGAGGGAAGAAGACTGCAGGGACCCCCCCCCCAAAAAAAAGACCACCACGGAGACTGAATCCCATATGTAAAAGCAAAGAGCCTTTATTTTCAAGCTTGGAGAGCAGAGAGCCCTCCCTCTCTCCCTCCCTCCCTCCCTCCCTCCCTCCATAGTTTCTACTTCAAGCTCTGGCTTTGGTTTTGGTGATAGGCTGGAATCTATAAGCCAAACAAACTTTTTCCTCCCCCATGTTGATTTTGATCAGAGTAATTTATCACATCAACAGAAAGCTAACTAAAACAGAGACCAAATGGCAGTCCTAGAGACAGAGGAGAAAGAGCACCATCTTTGGAATCACAAACAGGCCTCCCTCAGCCTCCACTGAGGTGCTAATTAATGCTCAAGTCTCTGTCCTGAGGTTTCAAGACAATGCCCATAAATTGGATAGCACCTGTTAGGCATCTGGTCACAAATAATCCTATTAAGAATAATGACAACAGTACTGGGGTGACCTATACAAAGACTCCCCAAAATAGAGGCAAAGAAGAAAGGGAAAAAAGATAGGGGAGAGTAAAATGGGGAGAGGAGAGGAGAGAGAGAGAGAGAGGGAGGGAGAGAGAGGCGGGGAAGGTCAAGAGACACGAATAAGCAAAGTTAAGACTCTTAACTGATTAAGTCTTAAGACTCTGCTGAGAGGGGTTTTGGGTCTCCGTGAAAAAAGCCACTCACAGCCTGCAGCAAGTCTTAGTACCTCTGACCCTGCAGCCATTGTATCTACACCTTCTGACCTTATAAAGGATCAAATGTTCACTCTCAGAGGTTAGGATGTGCCCATAAACCCCATTCCAAACCTATCATCTCCCTTACACAGACAAAAGGCATACCTAAGGAACCCTCCTTAATACCTCAACGCATCACAATAGCTTTCTGGATTTGTGGTCCCTGGGGTGTAGGCTCCCAGGCCATCCCTGCTTTCCTGATGATCATCAGGGGCAGTAGGAGGAGGAACCTGGAGAAGGATGGGAGGTGTTTGCAAGCACAAGGCCACTGGGCGTCACCACTAACTTCTATTTCTACCCAGCACCTGATGCAAAGGCCCAGCTTTAGACCACATCACCACGAGGGTGGTACATTAGAGGTTCAAGGAATCGCGGAAGCTTGCTGAAGTCAGTGAGGGGCAGAGTGCCTAGGACCTGGAGGTGTGGAGGTGTAGGCAAGGGGTAAAAGTGGACTGGAGAGGGAAGTTTTTAAGAGGAAAGCGGATCTGTGTAGAGATAACATGTGAAGGGGAGACTGGGGAAACATAGTGCTCTGGTTCTCTGCCATCATTTTGTCTGCATGGCCTTATTGAAAATTCCTCCCCTCCCACACCCTCCGGCTCCCCATACCCCCATCAGGGTGGAGTGGCCTTTCTGTGAAGAAAATAGAGGTTGCAATGTTTGCCATATTAATTCAGAGCATATGCTCAAAATATTGTTTGCTATGGCTTGTGGGCTTATAATATTTAATTTAAAATAGATTTTCCTAAATAAAAAGAGACTTTATACAGATGGTTGTTAAACACAAACCATTTTTGCTGCTCGACATTGTTAAAAATATAATGCTTTTAAAGCATTTTCTAGTACCTTGGCCATTTTGGCAAGGATGGTGTATTCCATGGAGATGGAGGTTTGGCACAATGACAAGGTGGTCCCCAAGCAATCGGCACAGGCCCCATCCTCAGAGCCACTCCAACCATTTGGTTACCCTTTGGTGTAGACGTTTTCCTTCTTGAAGTTGGATTTGGATCCGAGGAAGCATGGCCCTTGGGATCAGCCAGCTGAAATGACAGCAGCAAATGCTTTGTGACGTCAACCTGTTCAATACAAATGTCTGTTTCCACGGCAATGTCCAGTGACCCCAGGCCAGGTACTAGCAGACTCTTGTGTCTCCTCTAAGTGGGAGTTCATGGAGCTGCCCTCTTTGCCTCTTGCTCCCCCTTTCTCCCTTAGCAATGAGGTTTAACCGAAGACTTACAGAACAAATATACCTTGCGATTCATCTCAATGAGGACCGGTACCGGAATAGTTCAACCTGATTTGTTTGCTTTGTCTGAGACACTTAAAAATGTCACAAGGGCTGGGATTACAGTTCAGTGGCACAGCATATGGCCAGCATGCTCAAGGCCCAAGGCACAAACCCCAGAACGCTTTGGGAAGCACGCACGCACGCACGCACGCACGCACACACGCACGCATGCAATGGCTGCTGAACACCTAAGTTGCTCATTGTGAAGAAGGAAATGAATAATGATGTCATGGAGAGAAATGGAAGGTTTTCATTTGCAGGCTGCTGTGCAGAGTGTGGCCAGTGTGATCAGCTCCAGCCACTACCTTCTGCCCATCCTTGCCGCCTGGGGCAGGCAGCAGACAGGCTGGAATGTGATCTCACCTCAGCTCATTCTTCTCCACCAAATCCATGGTGTTTGCTCATACAAAGCACTGTCAGCTGCTAAACTTTTGTTGGCCAAGCTGATACTTGAGAAATGGTTTTGTGTTAGTTCAGGATAGCCAAGAAAGCTGATAGCAGTTTCTAGATTGTCAGTAATCTTTTCTTAGGATGGCCAAGAAGAAACAGCCCACTTCCTGATTGGGGTTCAAAGAAATGTCGAGGTCCCCAAACCATTGTTCCTTACATACTGCCATTTGCAATTAGGAATGCATCAAGGTGTCGTGGTTTGTTTTTCTAGTTCAGTGACCTTCAACAACACCTATAATAAATTGGGCTTTGAAAGCCCATGAGGGTGATGGGAAAGAGTTACATTACTCTGAGCCTGAACTTCCAGAAAACAATGCTAGTTCAGGGCCCTAACTGCTCTGTGGCTTTGTTCGCAGGGATATAAACAGGGCTTAGATGAACACAGACAGCTCCTGAAATCACACGGGGCAATTCTACTGGGGACGTTGTCGTCTTTGCCCCAGAAGTGAGGACTTACGTGAACAAGCTGCTTAGGAACCATCCTCCAGTATGTGGGGGACTTCGGGACAGTGATATAACTAACCTGAGGACATGAACAGAAGCCTGCTTGAAGGAGTCAGAACATACACCTGGCAGGACTGAGGAAGCTAGAGGACGCGTTCACTAGTGCTGGTGCAGGCAAGACCCAAGGGACGCCTTTGCAACTCAACATTGGGAAACTCGTAGTTGTCCTTTAGCCCACGCGGGAGCAAGCAGGAAAGCAAACAGGCATTTGGCAAATTCATACCTCAGTGGTTGTCTCTCAATGAATAAAATGGAAACTAAGCTCTCCTTACCAGATTTTGAAGAGGAGCAGGGGGTCGGGTGGCGGGTGGGTGGCCCTCGGGAGAGGATTGACTGGTTACATGGCTGGAGAGGATTTACTGGTTACACTTGTAATCCTCCTGGACTTCTCTGAGGATAGATACATTGTGATACCCTGTCTCAAAGAGGTGATTCACGGTGGAAGTGAGCATCTTAATAAAATGAAAAGTTCTTTATTTATAAAAACAAAGCATGTTCTTTACAGACAAATTAGAACATCTAACCAGTAGAAATTTCAAAATGAAAAGCTTTCCGAGGCTTAGTGTTGCACACTGTCCTCAGCTGTGGTCTAGAGACTTTCAAAGGTAAATGAGAACAAAGACTGAGGGAAGCACATACAGTTCCGTGCCTGCTTTTGCCTCGTTCACGTCTTCACATTGGCCAGTATTTGAAACTGATCACCTCGCAGCTATTGGGGGCCCAGGGATGAATCAGGGATGGGCAGAAGCTTCTTCAATGCACTCTTTGTTTTTCAGCATACAGACTGCTTCCAATATTCTGATGTACTGTAAACTGGTCCAATGAACCAACTTCAAGGGTAAATATTAGTGTTCAAGTGTTGTTGCTGTTTCTAAGATTCATACAGAATAGCTCTGGGGCTTTAAAAACTTTTCTGGGGATGAAGATGGAGGTAGGAAATGAATGTAAGCTTTAGGGAGGGGCCTTCTCACTGTCTGAACAGTAGATACTCATTGAGTTTCCTAATAGGTGTGACTGAAATAGTTAGTAAAATAGAGACTGTTAAAAAGGAATTGTGTAAAAATACCAGGCATTTAACCAAATTGTACGGGGCTGCCAATGACCTGCTAGATGTCTGCCACCTCTAATTTCTAAGCACGCTATTCTAAGGGGCTCTGTTTTTGTAACACATAAATGCATGTGGCATCTCCCTGGGTTATTTGGGCCAAATACTATAATTCTTCAAGCTCAGTAGACTGTTTTAGGAATGACAAAAAAAAAAAAAAGCTTAGTTCATGTGGTGATATGGAACTAGGGGAGATGTCAAAATGATAGTGGCGGGCAGCAAAATTCTAGGACAGAACAGGTCCTAGGTTGTCCTTAGTGAACTTAAAAGATATGATTTGACAAAAATAATCTTAAACTCTGTTGTTAATGAGGGTCTTCATCACAAGCACAGGCAACAGTTTAAAAAAACGCGGCAGACAGCTCACTGATGGAGGAGGGTAGATGTCCTCCACAGCCAGGTCCATGTAGTATCAACATGCTCGGCCACAAGCTCCCTTCCAAGTCCAGGCAAAGCCTCCAAATCCCCTCCCCACATCAAGCTGTCCTATTGCCACTGGCCCCTGACATGATCATATAGTCATTTCCACTAGCCTGGTGGCTTCCTTATCCACAAATAAGTGGACTGGATGTAGGGGAGGGACAGTGAGGAATGGCCATGCAGACAGATTAAGACAGCAGCGAGCATCCTGCTTGAAAAACCTGAGAATTCATCCTGGTGAGAGCGTAATCCTAAAGAGGCCGGTCTTTTCTGTGCAACACAGGTATAAAGTCTACGGGATTATAATCACACTTCTCTAGGGCCCTGTAGCCATAACCCAATCACAGTGCATTGAACATCCTCATTTACATATGTTTCCTTCCATGAGTCAACACTTAGAGAGTGCCTTTAGGTTTACCTTGGTTCCCCTTGGAAAGCATACTTTGAGATTGTGTGCAGCAAATTGTTAGGGAATATTAGTTTGGGAAAGCTTAGTGAGGGAGTGGGCAAGTGGCCTACGGGAAAAACAAAGTTGATAGAAAGATGTCACATCAGAAATATTGTTGTAGTCAGTCTCTGAACAGTTTCTAGAACAGCAGTTCTCAACCTATGGATTGTGACCCGGGGGTGGGGGGGGGTGGTTGAACAACCCTCTCACAGGGGTTGAATATCAGATATCCTTGCATATCAGATATTTGTATTACAATTCAAACAGTAGCAAAAATGAAGTAGCAATGAAATCATTTTATGGTTGGGGGTCACCACAACATGAGGAACTGTATTAAAGGGTCACAGCCTTAGGAAAGCTGAGAATCTAGGGTGACATGCAGACCAAGAGATGTACCTGCAGAAAAAAAGTTCCAGAGATATCGTCTATGGACCAACACTGGCCACTAAAAAGAGAGTCACACCTTAAACCCTCTCCACTGTAGAGACTGAAAATACTGTCACTGACACTGCCTAGCCCAACATGGTACACCCAGGCATGATGCCCTTCCTGGGCACAGGGTACCATCCATGCTAGAGCGTTACATACTATGATGCTATCCATGTTATCCTCTCATAGGGTCCTTTCCCTTTCCCTACCCTTCTCAACTTCTGAATTCCCTATGTCAGTACCGCTTCGATAACAATAACACAAAAGTCCTCAAGCCCACAAAACTCTGATCTCTTGTTATTGCACTATATCTAATGTTTTCCTTTGTGGCAGTATTTAGATAGATATATAAAAATAAATATGTTCACTATCTTTATCTATTAAATACTATGTGCTTAGCTTTTTCCCTTTTGACAAAATTTAAATGATTTTTAAAAATTATACATTATAATAATATAATATAATATAATACTATATTTTGAAGAAATAATTGCCTTATTTATGGATATATAACTAATTACTTGCATTTTTTGTTTTAGAATAGTATGTTGCCTAAGCTGAGACCCACGGTTTAAGCAATCTTCCTGCCTCAGCCTCCCAACTAGCTGAGGTTATAGGAGCATGTTACAGTGTAATTCTTTATGAATCATTCATTAGCAAATATTTTATTATTTTTAAAACAAATGCACAGGTGTGTGTGTGTGTGTGTGTGTTTTGCGCACGTGCGTGCGTGCATGTGTGCGTGCGTATGTGTGCATGTGGATATGTGCATGAGTGGAGATGCCTGAGACAGCCAGGGCATCAGATTCCCAGGAGCTAGAGCTACAGAGGGTTGGGAAGCGCCCAACCATAGGTGCTAGGAACCCAACTCAGATCCTCTGGAAGAACAGCAAGTGCTCTTAATCAATGATCCATCAAATACTAACTGTTTGATACATGCCACATTTTATTCTAAGGTCTGTGGACAAAAGGGCAGTGAGGCTCTACCTTCGTGGAATTTGCTTTCTGTATGTGAACACAGTCAAACAACTCGGGAAGAAATATATACCATTATTATAGGGGCCTGTATACCATGATGGAACTGAAGTGGGTGAGGGAGGGGAATAGATTAAAATAAATTCCAGAAGGGTTCTGGCAACAGCCTCTAGGCATCAATAACACCTGAATGGCAGGAGAGAGGGAGTCAACAAGAGCATGGGCCCTAGGGTAGGTATTCTGGGTATGTTTTAGGACTGGGAAGCTGAGTGAACAGGATAATACAGGAAAAAATGTGACTAATGCCAGCTACAGAGGAAGGCAGAAGGTGTGGGATGCTTGCATTGGACAGTGAAAATGTGTGAGGCTTACCATCATCAGAAAAATCAAGCCACTTTGGCTGCTGAGTGGAGGCCTGGCACCAGGCAGGGAAGCAGGGAGAGCATGGCCGGGGCTGCACGTCCAGAGCATGTATGTGTAAATGGTCCCTCTAGTTTACCTGATGAGGACTTCAGACTACTGGGAGACCCTGCCGACATTTTTAAGTTAATGTCTACAATTTCTTAGTCTACATACTTAGAAAAAAATGTAATTTCTGTTTATTATAAATATTGACATTTTAAATGAAACTCTTCAAGATCATCAATTGAATCTAAATAGTAACTTATTAAATACCATTAAATTCCTGTATTCATTTAAAAAATACATTAATGAGCTCTTCCATGACAGTCATTTTTTTTTAATCTTTCAATTGCTATTATGTTTTCTGCACAGATTTTTATACTAATGTAACATGTTTTAATGTTTCAAGATCTTTTCTTGATGATTCTGGCATAATTCTCTACTTCAAAAATACATGTAAAATTAAAAAAAATTCCTGTGGTTATAAAACTCTAACCACCAATTGCTTCTGGATGGATTATAATCATAATTACTAACACAATTGACCAAAACAGCATAAACAGGTTAGAAATGCTATTGAATAATGATTAGTCATAAACACAGTTTTATTAGAAATGCATGTCTTTGGGAGATTGATGAGGCATAAGGCTCTTTTCCTTCATTGGATTTTATTTACTGCTAGGATGAGAGAGGACTCAGCATCAACTGGATTCCAGATTTTATGTTCATTGATGTGAGTGCTGGGGAAACTTATTCACAAAAATTATGTAAGGGGAAAGGCAAGGGTTTTGGTACAGCCAGCTCTGTCCATGCTCTGAATTCCTCCTGAATTATAAGCTACAATAGGACAAGCTCTACTCTTCCTGCCGAGTAAGTTCCAAAGATGGAGCAGCGTTGCCCAACCTTGGGGCGTATATTTCCACATAGGGCCTGAGAAATCTTAAAAAAAAAAAAAAAAAGATTTCTTTTTTTTTTTTTTTTTTTTTAACCTAGTAACCAATGCTTGCAGCTTACGGAGGAGCGGCCGGTATACAGTGAGCATTTGAGCAGCTGGTGTGCTAGGTAGAAACAGTGCAGGCCCAGCAAATTCCTGGAGCCAGGGCAGGTAAATGCTGCTCCTAGCCAGTGCCACAGGCATTAGGCTCAGCCTTCACGGACCATAGCAGGATGAGGCCAGACACCAGCACAGAGAGCCATGTGGTGGTTTTAGGGCTTGGTTTATGCAGTCAGAGGAGGCTGTAGACAAGCAAAAAGTTAGGTCCAGACCAAAAAAACCTCTAAACAGATACAATATATTTAAACGGGCTTAGGTGCTGAAAAAGAAAAGGAAATGGGTAGAGACTGTCATAAAAAATCGTTTAAAACAAGGCCGGGCGGTGGTGGCGCACGCCTTTAATCCCAGCACTCGGGAGGCAGAGGCAGGCGGATCTCTGTGAGTTTGAGGCCAGCCTGGGCTACCAAGTGAGTCCCAGGAAAGGCGCAAAGCTACACAGAGAAACCCTGTCTCAAAAAAAAAAAAAAAGAAAGAAAGAAAAAGAAATCGTTTAAAACAATAAAGTCTTTAAAGAAAGAGTAAAGTAATATTTAAAAAAAACCATGTGAAGATGAGAAATACACAGGGTGTCTGAATCTTGTATGGTGCTCTGTTGACTTTGAATTTTTTAAATGCTAATGTACAAAAACAATAGTTTCTGAGAGACATTGGATTATGGAAACTGCTAAATTAAACCAAGCTATATATTTTAACAATGTCTTAACTTCAAAATGGAAGTCACAAATTATATTGCATTAGGAGAAAGGTTATTCCTTTGTTTGCACAGGAAACAAAAGTTATGGTTCTCTTCAAAATTAATCTTGGCTACAGACATAAAAAAAGAAACCAAGAAAGACTACAGAATAGGTGATATATATACTGATCCCTCTACATGATAACAGCTCTGAGACTAGATGAGACATGATAAATCTTGTTGGCTACAGAGTCCTCATGACTTATTATTACATGCCATCCCTTCATATGGATGGATAAAGATTTACATTACAGTTTGGTTATACAGTCCAACAGACTTATAAAAAGTTGACAGATTTGCCTTTTACCTTCTCAAACATAAGACAAAATATCATCTTTAGCTGACTTGTACATACCATACATTCCATATTTGTGTTAATGTAGATATATATGTTACCTTTAAAAGTCTGTGTGTTTTCAGAAAAAAAAAAAAAAAAAAAAAAAAAAAAAAAAAGACCAGACACCAATGAAGACAATTAGCCCTGGTGATCGAGGCTCTCAAAATGCCTCTGTTACAATTACCTCAAAATTTTGCATGCAGAACAACTTCCAAACTAGTGTTGGTCCAGCCTCACAGACTATTACAAGAAGACTTCAGATCAGCTCTACACTTTCCCATCACACAGAGACTAAACAAAAAATAATACAGCTAGCTAGCTCTCTGAGGACTTAACCATTATCCCAATTTTTTCAGGATCCCCAAATGAGGCTGTTGCCACAAGACAACAGGAAGCAGTCTAGAGAACATGTCACACACATTCTCAAGGGGTGGGATGGGTGGTTTTTGGTCATTCCATGAGTTATGGATGTTTGTCATCATTTAGGAGGGCTGGTTACAAGTTGTTATTGGTCATTGTCAGGAAAAAAGCTGAACAAAGGAAATTGGATTCAAGAATCTCATTCTGAAAAGAAAAGGGAGGATATAGAAATGATAGGATAAAAGGGCGTATTATTGAATCTACTTTCAAACAAGAAAAACTACTAGTTTCAAATACTTTGCATTGGTATGGATTTTCATATATTGATACAAATTTAAAGTTATTTTTGCTATACTGTATGTATGTTTCTATTCTTGTTTAATCTATTATACCTATGCAGCTCATGAGATGCAAATTTCTAGTCCTTGAAAGTTATTATTACAAACTATTTAGGTTAATTAAGAAATACAAGTTATTAGGTAGTCATCTAACAATCAAATTTGTGGCCATGATAGGTATGTTTTCAAGGTCAGAGATATATTTTAGACAGACAGATGGTCTTCAAACACTTCAGAGACCTACCTACAGAATATGGCGTTTAAGATGTTTTAATAACCTAAGGCTTTTCATGACAGTAAAACACATCTGCTCCTAGCAGCATCAATTTACTTCAAAAAAGAATGATGGATGTCAAAGAACCTCTATATGTAGTTTGCTTTTATTTTCGCAAAGCTAGCCACTGGGCAAGAAACTGCCCTTGCCTCAACTGCTTACAGTATGCTGTCCAAATTAGACAAGCAGGACACAAAAGAAGGTGACTACCTAACTTTGCCAAAACAAGGTAGAATATTTCTTCAAAAAATGTCCTACTTCATAAAAATGTCTTTGAGATATTCTAGGCCTATAGGTCAAAGATGGATGCCCCAACATTGCAGAGAAAATTTGGATGACTGTCCAGGCAGCCAGGTATTTCTGTCATTTCTATAGTTGCCTGCTTTGCACTTCCTGTTTACTCAGATAATATTATATCCTTCTTGAGTCTTTGATGGGGTTGAAGACCAGATAATTATAGTTACAGTTTTCCTTGTTACCAAATTCAGAAAAGAAACTTACATAAGAGATGTAAAGTTGGCCCGGCGGTGGTGGCACACGCCTTTAATCCCAACACTCGGGAGGCAGAGCCAGGCAGATCTCTGTGAGTTCGAGGCCAGCCTGGGCTACCAAGTGAGCTCCAGGAAAGGCGCAAAGCTACGCAGAGAAACCCTGTCTCGGAAAAAAAAAAAAAGAGATGTAAAGTTTATAAGGTTGAGAAACCTAAAAGCTTAAGGTGTTTATCTAAGAAGATGTTTTAAGATCTAAAAAACTTTTTTAGGATGTCAATGGTATGATAGAAAATGGTATAGGTGTAAAACTGTGAACTCACAAAGATAGGCTAGATAAGACAGTACTTTCTCTGAATTTGCCAATATTTATAGACTAGACATTGTGAATGTAATTCTTACCTAATAATTGTTCTTATTGTATATAGTTTTACATGTTAGAGTTAAAACCTTTCCTTTTTATTTAGATAAAAAGGGGGAATTTTGTCGGATATTTGTATACTATGTGAAGATATATTGCTATAATTGGTTTAACAAAGAGCTAAACAACCAACAGCTAGGTGGAACCTCCAGCAGGGAGAGTGTGTTATGAGAAATCCATGGAGTCTGCTTAAAGAGTAAAGGAATTTATTAGGGAGGAAGGCTCACTACAGTGTAGCATGAATCTTATTACTAAAAACAAACCTGAAGCCAGGTATTGGGGGTCAGTGCTGGAAGATCAGAGAAGAACAAGCCACAACTTCCTCACCTCGCCAATTCCTCAGCTGATCCTGTTTCCTCAAACTGGAAGCCTCTGAGTTCTCATCCAGAATGAATCTCAGCTGAACTGTTGCTCAAAAGCTAAAAGCTTAACCAGGCCTAGTTCCTTGTCCTCATGCCTTAAACACCTATTTGCTTCTTGTCATCACTTCCTGGGATTAAAGGCTCGTGTTATCACACCTGGCCGTTTCCAGTGTGGCTTTGAACTCACAGAGATCCAGAGGGATTTCTACCTCTGGAATGCTAGGATTAAAGGTGTATATGCCACCATTTTCTGGCCTCTATGTCTATCTAGTGGCTGTTCTGTTCTCTGACCCCAGATAAGTTTATTAGGGTGCACAATATTTTGGGGAACACAATATCACCACACTACAGCACAGGAGATTTATTGTAGGTTCCTGGAAGTCTGAGGTACAGTCCAGTGCTATTCTTCCACCTGGGTCCATCTCAGCATCCAAGCCCATGAGGGAGAAAAAAGAACAGCATATGTGCATCTCAGCTCTTAAAGGCAGCCCCAAGCCATGCCCCAGGGGCAGGTACTTCAAGGTCATAGGTAGGACAACTACCTGCTACATCTCTAAGGGTAGTATTTCAAGGTCATAGATAAAACAAGTATCTACTACAAGAGAGGCAGTAGGAGATGAATCTAGACATGAGAAAGAAGTGGAATGAGTTGGATTCACAAAATGAGATAGAGGTAAAAGCTACATGGTAGAATGTAAATTAATAAAAATATGAGTTAATTTAAGTTATAAGAGATAGTTAGGAACAAGCCTGGTATAGGCTGAGCTTTCACAATTAATAAGATGTCTCCATGTCCTTACTTGGGAGCTGGCTGGCAGGACAAAAAAAAAAGACTTGCTACAGACCAGTTTATCTCATTCTGTCTTCAAGTGAGTTATGTACAAAGCATTGGGAAAGGCCCAGCTCACCCAGTTCTAGTTGCCTTTTTTTCCAGTCCTTCACTAAGGAGCCCCAGGGGTGTTCACCACATGGCATGGTCCAAAGTCAGCTCAAGAATGGATACAGTCTGGGTTTTTCTGAGTGACGTATAAGGCAAGAGCAGCAAGCACAATGTTAGGAGATCAGACCATTGGAAAGTTTTGGGGTCACAGTGGCCCTACTTCATGTGCAGGTTAATCTCTTTTCAGTGGATTTCTGTCTCTAGAATTGGTAGCAGATATTAAGAAGACCCCTACTGTTATGCTGTAATGTTTTTGTACACTGTGAAAATGTATCTTTGCCAAGGTGCCTTCTGATTTAATAAAAGAGCTGACTAGCCGGCAGCTCAGCAGGAGGTATAGGCAGGACAACCAGACAGAGGATGCTGGGAAGAAGAAGGACAGAGTCTCAGAAGTTGTGAGAGATGCAGGGAGAAGGAGATGAACGTGCCATGCTGAGAAAAGGTATCAAGCCACATGGCAGAGCATAGATAAGAAATATGGGCTAATTTAAAATAAAATATAAGAGTTAGCTAGTAACCAGTCTGAGCTATCGCCCAATCATTTATAATTAACAATAAGTCTCTAGTTATTTGGGAGCAGCTACCAAGACTCAGAGAAACTCCACGCACACCTACTAAAAAGCCTCTCATGTATGTGTATCATCTGCACACAGCCTTTCTCTCTTCCACCACAGCATGACACGCACATGTAGGTCAAGACAAAGCCAGTGACATGCTCTCAGAATTCAAAACCTGCAGCTTCATTCAGCCCCTTTCCCTTAGAAATCTCCCAGTCTCAGGTATTGTGTTATAGCAATGGAAAGGCGACTAGGAGGACATCCCTGTCAGGCAGCATCTCTGAAGATGGAAGGAGGCTGAGGATTTAGAGACTTGGGGAAACTCTCATGTGAGTCCACTGACGCAAAAGTCCTCTAGTTTCAAGTCCATTGGCTAAGGTTTTATTAGCAGAAGTGGAGAGAATTAAGTCGGTCGGAATATTAGTAGCTGAGGTGTAACCTCAGCAATGGGATGGGTGTATGGGTGAACAAGATGCAGGGAGTTCAAGGTAGACTGGCTGTCTAGGATGAAAGGGGCCTCACAGGAGGCTGGGATGTGTGAGCAAGCTCACTCTCCATGGCTTAGAGAACAAATGTCTGAACTGTGTTCGAGCAGAGCTTGTTGGGTTTGGGGCTGACCTTGTGGTCCATTCTGTGATGTACCATCTCAGCACACATGGCTTCCAAGGTAACCACAAAAACAGAAGGGAGGGAGGCTGCTGCTTGAAACACTCTTGTCCTCCAAGGGATCTGTGACACTCTGCATACAGTCTCTGACCAGCATCGGTGGCCAAGCTCCTAGCCAACTGCATAAGAGGCCAATTTAAAGACAATCACAACAATACTGTGAGGACTGTCCACCTCAGCCTTGCTCAGGGTTAGCATATAAAACTGCGTGGGAAAAAATTTCCTATTGGGGAAGATGGAATTATATAGGTTTACTGCAAGTCAGTATTTAGAAAAAAATAATTTTCATTCAAAAGAAAAAAAATTAAGCAACACCAGTGAAGAAACATGAAAAATGAGGCCAAAGAGAAGAAAGCTAACATTGAAATGCATTACCTCTTGGCAGCCATTCACATATTCATGTTCAGAGGAACAGCAGAGAAAGTCCTGGAGTATACTTTGTGTGGTCTACTTGCGAAAGTGATGCAAAATGGCCACACAATGCTCATGCACACCACAATGCACATGCACACTCACATCACAGTGCACATGCACACTGACTCATACCACAATGCACATGCACACTCACTCACATCACAGTGCATATACACACTCACACCACAGTGCACATGCACACTGACTCACACCACAATGCACATGCACACTCACACCATCTCTAAAATTGCCCACAGGAGATGAAAGGCAGAACTTGGAAACTAAGTCCATACTTCAAAAAGCCATCTTTGGACCAATCAAATAATCATCTATACTTTCTTTGTCATCTTTACAGGAAATAACAGCAATTATGTTATTCCAGAACTGGCAAGAGATTCTTGAACAAAAAACAATGGAAGAAATCTTGAAAGAAAAGATGGACATGTCTGAGAATTTATAAAGTATTTTTTGTCAGAAAACGATACAAACACAATAAAAAGGCAAGGTATTAATTGGAGAGGTTATTTAAGTACATGCTCAAAGAGTAATAACCTTAACTTAGAGAACTATTATAAGGCTGGGATGCCACTAACATGCCTGCTTTCAATAGCAAGAGGTAATGCAAATGTATGCTGTAAATACATACATCTCAGAAGGAAAATTATGTGCAAGGAAGGAGAATATTTTTGTCCATTAAATTATCATATATATTAAGATGTTAGAAGTCAATGTTGACAAGCTTTTAATGAGATCAGTGATGTAACTGATTCCTCCCATAAAGAAATAGAAGCTGAGACAGTGAGATGACTCAGAGGATAAAAGCACCTGCCTTCAAGTTAGATGTCCTGAGTTCATTTCCCAGACCCCCACATGGTAGAAGGAGATAATCAGCTCTGTAGTACTGTGGCACACATTCTGTGGTGGTTTGAATAGGTATGGCTCACATAGACTCATGTGTTTAAATGCTTGGCCTACATGGAGTGGCACTTCTAAGAGGTGTGGTCTTGTGTGGCTTTGTTGGAGGATTGTGTTACTGTGGGGGTGGACTTTGAGGTCTCATATGCTCAAAGTACACCCAGTGTGGCACACTGTTTCCTGCTACTTCAAGATGTAGAATTTTCAGTTCCTCCAGTACCATGTCTGCCTGCATGCCACCATGCTTCTTGCCATGATGATAATGGACAAATCCCTGAAACTGTAAGCCAGTCCCAATTAAATGTTTTCCTTTATAAGATTTGCGATGGTCATGGTGTTTCTTCACAGCAACAGAAATCCTAAGACAAATGTCCACACATACACACATACACCACACATAAACATACATACACAGCTAAAAATAAATAAATATTTTTTAATCTAAATTTTTTCTCCCACAGTGTATTTTGGTCATGGTTTATACCCCTTCTCCAACTTCTTTCAGATCCTCTCACCTCTCTACCCACTCAACTTTGTGTTCTTTCTCTCTTTCAAAAACTCCACAAAACCAAAAATCAGAACAAACAAGCAAAGAAAAAAATGCCAAAGCAAAGCAAAACAAAACAAAATCTTCTTCCCATCCCCTCTACCCCCCACCTCCACACATACACAAGAGTTTGTTTTGCATTGGCAGATTCCTCATGGACATCAGGCCTACCTGCTCTACCCAGTGATACTCCATTGAAGAAAACTGCCTTTGCTTTTGCCCATGAGTATCAGTTGTAAGCAGCTTCTTGGTTGAGGGTGTGAGCTTGTGTCTCAGCTGGGACCCCATCTGTCTTGAACTTGTGTAGGTCTTGTGTATGCTTGTGTATGCAGTTCCTGTGAGTTCTTATGTGTGTCAGCCCTGTTGTGTCTGAAGACACTTTTCTTGGAGTCATCCATCACTCTGGCTCTTAGAACTTTTGTGCCTCCTCTTCCAAATAGATCCCTGAGACTAGATGGGGACTTCGATGAAGACGTCTCATTGGACTGAGTATTCCAAAGTTTCTCACTCTCTCCATGTTGTCCAGTTGTGGGTCTCTGTGTTAACTTCCATCTACTGAAAGAACCTTCTCTAGTGAAGGCACTGATCTATGGTATGTTATTAGGCAGTATGTCATAGGGAATCTGTCTTGGTTGGGGTTTTTATTGCTGTAAAGAGACACCATGACCACAGAAACTCTTAAAAAGGGAAGCATTAATTGGGACTGGCTTACAGTTCAGAGGTTTAGTCCATTATCATCATGGTGGGAAGCATGGTGGCATATAGACAAAGAGGGTGCTGTAGACGTAGAGTTCTCCATCTGGATCCTCAGGCAGCAGGAAGAGAGAGTGACACTTGGGCCTGGCTTCAGCTTCTGAAACCTCAGAGCTCAACCTCAGTGACACACTTCCTCCAACAAGGCCACACCTACTCCAACAAAGCCACACCCACTCCAATAAGGCCACACCTCCTACTACTTCCACTCCCTTTGGGGCTATGAGGGCCATTTTCATTCAAACCACCACTTTTTTTTTCTTTTGCTATGTGCCTTTAGCAGAATAATACTATTAGGTTTTTCCCTAGGCCAATGACCTATGTAGTCTCAGGTCTGGGCATTTTAACAGTATCAGGTATAGCTTTCATCTCTTGGAGTGAGCCTTAAATCAACCAGAAAGTGGTTGGTTACCCCCATAACATTTGTGGCACTAATGTAGCAGTATATCTTGCAGGTGGGTCACTGTTTCAGGTCACACAGTTTGTAGCTGATGATATTGGTGATAACCTTTTTTTCCTGGTAGCATGCAGGGTACCTTTTAGTAAATAAATCCTTTTAAAAGGAAGGAAATTTGTAATATGCTCTCAATAGTGAAATTTTATTTTATTTTATTTTTTTAATTTTTATTTTTTAAAGATTGGTTTATTTACTATGTATACAGTGTTCTGTCTGCATGTATCCCTGCAGGCCAGAAGAGGGCACCAGATCTCATTACAGATGGTTGTGAGCCACCATGTGGTTGCTGGGAATTGAACTCAGGACCTCTGGAAGAGCAGTCAATGCTCTTAACCACTGAGCCATCTCTCCAGCTCCAATAGTGGAATTTTAAATGTTCATGCCAGTGTACTACAGCTGGCAGATACCAAAAACAATGGTCCTCGACTTATGCTGGGATTGTGACTCAACAAAGCCACTATAGGATGAAAATACCAAAGGACAAAAAGCATTTCACACAGCCAATGAACTGTGGTATTAATCTTCACTGTTGACTTGACTGGATTTAGAATCACCATCTCTGGGTGTGTCTGTGATGCTATTCCCAGGAAGGTCTGACTCAGGAGAGAAGATTCTGGATGCGGGCAACACTACCTGAATGACTGGGGTCCTGGGCTGAATCCAAAGGAGAGATCCAGTGTCCTGTGTACCAGCATTCATGTCTGCTTCCTGACTGCAGATATAAAGTGACCACCGGCTGCCTTGTTTCTACCATGAGGTTCTGCTTCTCCTCAAACTGCCAATAAACCCTTCTGCCTTTAAGTTACTTTTTGTTAGATTTGAGTCACAACAATGAAAAAAGTCACCAATGCAGACCAAACTTCATTGCTAGTAACAAAGAACACTGATGTTCCCTATGACAACAGGGCTAGTGTTGTCTGCTGAGACTGCACATAGACCACATCACAGAGCAAGGGGAAATTCCAAACTCAACATCCAAAGCACAGTTTCTACTGACCGCTCCATAATGAGGACAGAATATCACAGGTCACACTATCATGGGTCCAGTACCAGATTTACTCATACTTCATTGAGCTACATAAGAGTCATACTTTTGCTACATGTGCAATAAATTTTGTGATGGCTCATTTTATATCAACTTGATACAAATTAGTCATTTTGGAAAAGAGGACCTCAATTGAGAAAATGAGATTGTTCTGTGGGCAAACCTGTGGTACAGCTTCTTAACTGATGATTGAAATGGGAGGGTCTAGTTCACTGTCACGGGTGCCACCCCTGGGCTGTTGGTCCTTGGTGCTATAAGAAAGCAGGCTGTGAAGCTGTGGGGAGCAAGCCAATAAGCAACACTCCTCCATGGCTTCTGCTTTAGTTCTGGCCTTCAGGTTCTCAACTTCAGGTTCATGTCCTGATTTTCTTTGATGATGGCCTGTGGTATGGAAGTAACATGAATCCTTTCTCCCTGAGTTGTTTCTGGTCATGGTGTTTTATCACAGCAACAGAAACCTAAAAAGGAATTCCATTTGAAAAGCAGCAAAAGCTCGTAATACTACATTTTGATGGGTGTTTTTTGCATTTGTTTGTGTATTGTGTGCACAAGAGTGTGTACTTGTGAGTGTACACACCATGGCACTCATGTAGAGGTGGAATGACAACCCACAGAGGTGGAACTCAGCTCCTTCACTTGCTGAGCCATCTCAACAGCCTGAGTTTACAGTCTTTACAAAGTCCTAAGACATTCCTCCCCCTCAGCCCAGGCATGCCATTGCTGTGGATAATCCCCAAGAAGAAGCAAAGTTAAAATCTCTGTGTAAAAACTAACCTTACAGAATATCTTACAGGACTGAAAGTTAGAAAAGCACCACTATCCTGCAAAACTGAAGAGGAGATGCTCAAAATTTGGAAATTTTAAAAATGATATTCCATGAATCAATTAAATATCAAATTTTCTAGAATTATTTTAATGAACAAAGAATCATCATAATATAATTTTCAATTGGCTCCAAATAAAAAGCTTTACAGGGTAAACTGGTTTAATTTAAAATATGCTCATGTAGAAGTCAATATTTCTTGAATAATTGATTAAAATATTAAAACAGGAGCTGGGGAGATGGCTCCATTAATTAAGGGCTTGAGGACATGAATTCAATCTGCAGAACTCACATAAAAAGCTGGGTATGGTAGCATGTGCTCAATCTGGGGAGGAGAACAGCCTGTCTCCATAAACAAGGTGGATGGCTCCTGAGGAATGACACCACAGGTTGACCTCTGACGTGCGCACGCACACGCACGCACGCACGCACGCACGCACGCGCGCGCACACACACACACACACACACACACACTTCGACAAGAACGTAGTCTCTAAATAGTTTCTATTCCTTTCTTGTGTTCAGCATTGTCTGATCCTTACTCTACTGTCCTAACATGGGAAAGTTCCAGATGTTGTCACAGGAGCACCCACTCTGGAACCTGGTCCTCTGGACTGGTCCAAATTCAGTCTAACTCCCACGTTCACTAAGTCCCCAGTCTTCTCCCTCAATGCTAAATCCACCCAGAGGCTTTGGCACAACGCTTACAGAGAGCAGCCTGCTGGGTGTGTGAGAAGGCATGTCTTCGGTTGATTCCGAGGGTGGCTGTTAGTTATCCAGACAACAATGGAGGGATGAAACTCAACACACCCTCTGAAACACTATCACTGACCGGGAGAGCACAGAGGCGGCCGCAGCTTGTTTTTCTTGCTGGAGGAGATTTGTCATTTTGATCAGGTGGAAATTACTCCTCATCAAGGGCAGTTAACCTGCAGGGCTCTTGTGTTCTGCCTCTGTCTGAACCCACTCTAGGTTTATGACCCTCAAAAGGCCTCCTGTCTTCCTTAGACCCAGACCCACAGCAAATTCTGGAAAGGTGACTGTTGCAGACGGCATGGTCCCCACCCAGGGCTTGTCTTCACGTTCTTGGTAACAGGCCTTGGGGTGGGGGCAGTGTGTGTGTGGCATGTCCAGAATGAGACACGGGTGTTCTATTTCTATCCTATTTTTTGGTTGGTGAAAGTTCTCTTTTGCAGCTTTCCATGAAGTTAGAAGTCTGGCTTCCAAGGAAAGCTTTTCTTCCATGGAAGAAATACGAAAGTTATGAAGGCAAACCCTTTCAGTCCTAGCTCTCTCCCAAGCCCACTGGAAGGTCACCTTGAGGCCATCTTGGGACCACAACAGGAAGTTTTACAGTAATCCAGAGAAGTCTCTCCAAAGCACCAAGGTTGCTCAGCTATTGAACAAGCTCTTCTAGCCTGTGTATGAATTTCTTGTCCATCTAAATCCCTGGTGGTTGGCTTTGCTGTTACTTGCAGTCATGTTCCTTTATTAGTTGTTAGGAGACTTCTGAGCTAGCCTGGCTTGTTCATGATCTTAAGCCTAATTGTCCTGAATATAGAATGTGTGCTAGTTGTGATTAATTGTAATTGGGTTTAAAACACTTTCTAGAAAACTCGTTTGGTGAGTGAAGGACATCTTACCAAGTAGCGGCTTTCATGAGACAAGACTTCCCTTAGTGAAGTCTCTCAGACTCAATAATGTGGGGGATTTCCATTATTCCTTTGTCTCTCTTGGTGGGCATATCTGATGTCCAGTGGGTCTTTATTTTCCCCGGAGAAGCCCTCTGAAACTATCTCTTCACATTACTTATGAACATTCCCTCAAGTCCTTGACTGATCCTACTCACAGCCAGCAGAGTTGACAAACTTCCTGGAGAATTCAATCTTACCTAAAACATATTTGTCTCATGAACTTCTTCTGAGAGACAGCTCCAAGGACACTTACCAGCTGAAGGCCAGGACAGATGCTTGGACGTTAGACAAGTCTGTGCGGAGAACCACTCCTTCTGTCACAGGGATGTCCCTTCTGAACCCCACCTGTAGGGCTACAATCAGTCCCGCACCCAGACCTCATTCCTCACCTACACTCAGGCACACCCACAAAGGGTCTTTTGGAACAATGCTCCATCTCAAGTGTTCAGTAACAATAACTTGCTAGTATGGCCTGGATTCAACTTTCCTACTCTCTGATCCTGTGTGTTAAACATCCCTAAAGCCACCAGGGTCCACATTCAAATGGGGTGAAAGAAAACTGCCTGGATGTCAGGCTTTGGGGTCTACTCCTCCTCCTTGCATGAAGTCACCCTGAGTTTCTGTAAAACACTCACATCCCTGGGGCTCTCAGTAGGTAAGATGATGGAAGGAGTCAGATGGTCTGAAAACATCACCTTGAGGCAAAAGGCTCAAGACTTCTTTCAGCTTCTCCCATGCAGGAGTTTGGCAAAGACATTTTGCCTCCTTTCATTAGGATCCCCTTCACCTCTGACCCCGTGTTTTTTTGAAAAACAGTAATACATGGACTACTAGCTCTTACTGAGCCTTCTCTGTACACTAGGAACTGGGTTAAACAGCCTCAGTGCGTTGTCTCATTCAGTAATTCAGCAGTGCTAGTTTGTAAATTACAAATAAATAAATAGATAAGAAGTGAGTAAAGAGTTCAGGTCCCCAGACCCGCCATGGCACCCAAAGCACACAGGGAACTGACCCTGGTCCCCACACTGCTGAAAACCACTGGAGCTTTGGGGCAGGCAAGATCAAAATGCACAGACCTCCTTTTCTATCTGTCTATCAAGTTCCTCAGCAAAATGTATTTTCTGGTTCTTAAAGTCTGAAATTTAGCACCCGTGAGAAGACAGCAGCTTTGTAATAAAGGCAGAAGAGAGGAGAATACTCTTGTACCTTCCCTCATGGGGATCCCAGGATACTTCTGTTTGTGCACGTTAGGGTTCAGCTTCCTTAGCAACACCATCACTCAATTCCATACATGTCCTTTCCTTCCAGCTATGGCTCACTTCCTCTAAGGTTGTGTTCATCCGATGAGTAAAACCACACTTTCCCTCTGCAAGCTACGGTTTTGCTTTGAAATCTCTGTAATTAACACATTCACTGGGTTTAGGCATCGGTTGTTATGGAGTTCAAAAAAATAAAAAAAGGAAAAAGTAAAAAACAAAACAAAACAAAACAAAAAACATTAAAAACCCGAAAAAACAAAAACAAAACCAAAAAAACCCCACAAAGATGTATTTCAATTTTTTTTCCAAGTGATTCATCATCTCCACTCCTCCCGCCTACAGACATCTAAATTTCAGTTTTCCTTGAAGCTACAAAGCATCAGAGTCAGAGACACAGTTAAGTGTTAAACTGCACCGGTGGCGGCGGCGGCGGCGGCGGCGGCTCCTCGTGTCAACCCTCTTAACCTGCCTTCCGGTGCAGGCGTCATTAACACTGCTCTTTGCCCTTGGGCACTAAAAGGAAAAGACTCCAGTAACTGGACACCAGCAGTTCCAGTGTGGTGACAACCTGCCACAGAGTTAGCTTTCCTGCTGTCAGGGAAGGGAGTGGGGACATTGCTTGTTTCCTGGCCTGGCGAGCTGGTCAAAGCTAGGGCTCTGATCTGTGTCTTGTGTTTTCACACCCAGTGTAACCCGATGACAGCCAGGTTCGTGTGTTTGTGGGGCCACAAGAGAATGGAAGCATCATCCTGACTACTTAAAACACACACACACACACACACACACACACACACACACACACACACACACACACACGGAAATAGTCTTTCCTGAAGTATCTTGATGAATTCTGCATACATAAGTTTGGGTGTGGTGCTGCACACCTGTAACCCCTCTTGACTGAGGCAGGAGGATCACAAGTGTGAGGCCAGCTTAGACTATACAGGAAGAGCCTCTAAAAAAAAAAAAAAAAAAAAAAAAAAAAAAAAAAAAAAAAACCAACAAATAAACTTACTGCATGATCTATGCTATTTTAAATATCATCCCTAGCACTCTTCAGGTAACTCCTTATCGATCTTTTTTTTATATTTGTTCAATGAAATATATGAAGAACTAAAATATTCACTAGGAATTTGATTAAAGGCTCTTTCTGTTGCTGTTGTGTTGAGATTGCCCCAGGCTACCCACATGAGTCTTGACCAGTGGGTGTAGCTAATTGTGGTGAATATCCCAAATTAATGGAAATCCCTGCAGAGAGAGATAATTCAAGCCATTCCCTTTATAATGAACATTTTTAAAAAATGACTTCTTTAGTAGGAGAGGAAGGGCTGCCTGAAAGGGGGTAGGAAAAGTGTCTCCACGAGTTTTACAAAGGGAACCTGTCACCAGTGTGTCCTCAACAGGCTAGAGCAGAAGGCCGAGCAGTCTATATCTTCCAAACCTATACTTTTTCAACTTCAGATCCAAAATGACATTTTTTAAAAAGCAGGAAAAGGAAAAAAGAGGAAGCCACCGCCTTTAAGAGAGCCCCACCTGTCTCCTTGGACATGAATGTTTGTGGCATTCATCTTAACACCCCCAAACACTGACTTGAGCTCTGGGCAGATGAACACCTGTGGTCACTGTCTGGCACGACACACCCGCTCTGCCAGGCTCTCGTGTGGCTGAGCTGCCCACTGTGGAACTGTCCAAATGGAGACAGGAACACATACCTTGTTTGCTGGCTACAAGCTGACTTTGAATAGTAGGTCACCCTCAAATCTGGCCACCTTTGACGTGTGGTGGCCACTCCCAGAGCTTTTCACAGAGCAGGATGCCTTGGCCTTCTCTGTTTCGCCCACAACTCTTTGGTGATGACAGGAACTCCATCTTAACTTCACAGTTTGGCAGGGCTTGGTGGTAAGCAGTCACTTTCCTCCCAAACCAGGGGGAGCTGAGAAGGCTCATGTACAAAATTTTGAAGTCTCCAGTCAGTTCTCCATCTTCTTGGCTGAAATAGGGGAGTCCATGTTAATCTAGGTTCCAGAATAATCAGTATCTCATCCAGAGGCATCCACTGGCCACCTTCTGTCACATTATGAATCTGAATATTGATAGTCTTGAAGCAAGCTACATCCATCCATGGCCCTCACTGCCTGCTACATCACTCTTGACTCTCTTTCATGAGTGTGAAGAATCAACCCATTCTCAAACTGTCTAACGCATGCCCACTCTGTGGTGAACACAGCCCATGAACTCACCCTTGTTATTCCTGCTTGCTTACTGTCTTAATCTTGGTGTGTTCCTTCTTCTGTTCTCTTGTTCACACTCTTTCCGACCCTTCCCTCCAAACGGCTTCATGCTCATTTACACTACTAGTTGTTTTTCGTGCATGCTTCATATGAGATAAGTACTATTCTGGTCCTTGTGGCCATTTATAGTGCACAGGTAGGATAAAAAGTTTTAATCGGGGTTGGGGATTTAACTTAGTGGTAGAATGCTTGCCTACCAAGCACAAGGCCCTGGGTTCGGTTCTCAGCTCTGAAAAAAAAAAAAAAGTTTTACTCATGTCAACCCAAACAAGACAGTGACAAGTGAGCGCAGTAGGTACCTTGCCATTAACGTCTCCTTTTCAAGACTGGGGTACTCCCTCACACCTGCTGTGGGTGTTGGCTGGTGGTGGAAATGTGGCCAGCTCAGACTTCCATCCCTCCTCAGGAGCAAGGATGGTATTAGTCACTTTCCTGCTGCTATGAACATATAACTGACGAGAAACAAGTGAAGGGAGTATCAGCTTTGGCTCACATTCAAAGGTTTAGCCCACTATGGTAGGGAAGGTACGGCAGGAGTCTGAGGCAAATGGCCGCATTGCATCCAAATCAGGAACCGGGAATGAATGCTGGCTTGGCTGGCTTTCTCCTTTTAATTCTGTCCAGGACCCCAGCCCATGATCTGTGCCACCTATATTTAGATGAGGTCTTTTCACCTCAACCCATTGTAGAAACTCTCACAAAGCATATCTAGAAGTTTGCCTTCTAAGGCTTCTAGAGCCTATCAAGTTGACAATATTAGTCAACACAAATTCACCCCTTGACAACCTGACACCAAAATATATTACCTTTAAACCATAATCTACCCCTTATCACCATAGGCTCATGTAGATCTCATAACAAAAATGTATTCAGTCCAATTTCAAAGTCCTAATAGTCTTCAACACTGCTCAAGAGAATAAATTCCTTTCTATCTCAAAGTTCAAAGATCTTCTCTTAATAAAGAAATAGTTCCCCAAATTCATTTTTTTTTTTAAAATCGGGGAGTGGGTATGAAAAACAAAACAAAACAAAAACCCTAGAAGTTTTTCAAGAAAAAAGGTGAGGGCAAAATCTTGGGATGAGGGGAGGATTGTGCTGGGCTCTCTTGTGTCCTGTTTAGTAGAATGGACAAACCCAACAGGGATCCCCTGTACCAGCCTCCTCCCTTCTGAGGCATCCCCCAGCACTTTTGGGAATTAAGGTTTGGGGGTCTCTGGCTTGAAAGGTGAAGAAGGCATTGCGCTGTTAGTTGTTTGTGGCCTACCAGTAACAGCTGCAGGCCAAGAAAGCAAAGAGGGAGGTCCTGCTTCTGGCAGGACACAGTCCTGAGGACACAGCTCCAAATCTACCCAATTTTAGGGGCTTCTGTAAAATGAGTGCTACACAAGGCGATCTGGAAGTTTCCACTCAGCTATAAAATGTTATGATGTATGATTTGTCTGCTTATTGCTGCAGATGATTGAATTTGCTGGAGTAATAAATGTGTGGGGCATAGATTATACCAGATACGTCTTTGTAGCTCTCACAGTGTAAAATGGAAGATAAGCATCATGCACATGCTGATTAGATGACTTCTCCCAGGGCTCAAAGTTAGAATGATGTTCACAACCAGGAAAACCTATTACAGACCACAGACTTACATCTGAAAACAGGCAGAAACCAAACAGATAAGTAGCCTAGTGGAGCTGCATACAGCATGAAAAGAAAGGGGAAAAAAAATAAAAACCACAATTCTCAAATGGAAACTGTCGTAACAATTCTGGGCTATGAAAAGGAGTCAAAATGAGTTTCCTTTGGCACCACAACTTCTCATGAACAGAAAGAGCCCCTGGGACATAGTCTGGAGGGAATTGAAACTTGCTGCTCTGAGAAATAGATTCATCAGGATGCAAAGAAGCCAGAGCCTCTGACCTGTGGGGGAGCCCTCACTTTGCCCCAGAAGCATTTTCCAGAAAAAGTGGAAGGATGTCTGAGAGTGAGAAGATCAGTAAGTTGGAATGAGACCCCACCCCTTCTTTCATTACTTACAATTTCCTAGGAATCAGAGTTTTTAAAGGGATTTTTCCTGCACCGTTATTCAGACCTGTTGTCTTCGGCGTTTATAGACTTAAGTCATACTTCAGCCTTTTTGTGCTATTTTCCCCAGAAATGGCGATCACCTGCTGGCTTGGATCCACTTTTCCAGAGCCTGTGGGAAGGATGGAGAGGTGCCGCGCTCTCCCACACTGCAGTCCACCATCTTGCTGAACCGCCATTGTGCCTCTTAGTTGTTCCAAGCTTCAGTGTATCCATGGTGCTCCTGTTCCCACTCATGTCTTTGTCTGTCTCAGGTCTGAGAAGAAGAGTGCGGGCAGGTGCCCTGCTTTTGACCGCTATTCTTTGGGAGAACAGAGTATTTGTCTCACTAGGGTCCTTTTAGTCCAACTAAGTCAAAACCTCTTCATTCACCAAAAACATACATTTGGTTATGTTTGTACATCTTATACAGTTCCCAGGATAAGCAGAGACACAAGTGGTGCCTGTATTTTTTTAAGGTTTATTTATTGTATGTGTATAGGTAGTTTGCCTGCGTGCACAGATATGTGCACCATATGCATGCCTGGTGCAATGGGTCCCCTGGAACTGGAGTCACAGACACTTGTGAGCCACCATGTGGGTGCTGGGGATTGAACCTGGGTCCTCTAGAGGAGTAGCCAATGCTCTTAACCACTGAGCCATCTCTCTAGCTCCAGTATTTTTGTTCTTAGTCTGGAATATTAAGATAGAATGAAACTTCTAATGATTACTTAAACTCCCTCATTCTATAGGCTGGGAAAGTGAGTCTCAACAAAAACTAAATTATGCTGATTCCTAATGACAAGTCTACTAGTTTAACTAGTAATCAATTTAAGGAGTCCTTAGTTCAACATGTAGATCCTGCTAGTTTTGTTCACATCTTAAACCACATTCACAACACAATGGGTGATACGAAGGATTTCTGAGGTGATTGTGACTATGCACTCTAATCTTAGAGCTTAAAGTCCTCTGTACACGCCCATTTTCTTTTCCTTTAATGCAATACCTGTGATGTCCTTCTTTATTCAGTAATAAATATATCTAGCATATAGTTCTAGATGTTCACAGTGTGTGTGTGTCGACATCATAAATTCAGTCTGGAGAAGAATTCATGGCCAATGGCGTCATCACGACAACACACGTGCTGGGAAAATCACATCACAAGACAGAAGGCTATCTGTTACCCAAATCTGGGGGTGGCTAGGGTTTCTCCCTCCTATAAAACTAATGCAGGGTCAAGTAAGAACCACCTTATCCATCCCAAGGGCCTTCTGCCAATGACCTAATGACCTCTCACTAAGCCCGCCTCTTAAAAATCCCACTAAAGCCACTTCTCACCACTACTACACTAAGGGTCAAGTACATATGTAGCACACATATGTAAATCACAGCACCCATGTGTGGCAACATCTAACTGTATATCATAAGAGTTATGTGGGACACTTCATAGGGTAACCAATATTCACGGGAACCAGCATGCACAAAGCAGAAGTTTGACACACTGTGGAAAATCTCTAGGGCTGTGGGTCTCATGGGATTTGTGTGGTGTGGGAGAAAGGTACCATGATGGCCAGATAAAGGCAGTTTTGCCTGCATAGGAGCCAAGGGCTTTAGATTTTGTTTGTCGGGGTTGGGGGATGGTAGATACCCACTGAAGAGATCTAAGATGAGAAGAACTTAGTACATTTTTGCCTTTTCATTTCCACAGGAAAGTACAAGATCACGTGCAGATAGATGATAGTTGATTCCAAGAAAGTACCAAAAACTCTGTGCAGAAATCAATGAGGATTGATGTATAAGCTACAGATGATGGGAGATGAGGATGTGGATGGGAATATTAGGGACAGACCAGGTAAAACCCAAGAAGCAACTGGATACAGCTATTGATTGAAACAGTAACAAATAAATCCGAGAGTAGTTGAAATGTCTGTGTCCGAAACATCTTTTCCATGTAATTGCTATTCAAACCATCTAAGCTTGAGTACAGCTCCATATGAAGACTGTAAGCCCAATGAGTAACTGCATGCTTTCTGCTCCAAATGGTGGCATAGTTTGGGTTAAAGTTAAACATGACTTAGCAGATGGTGCTTTTATTCTTTCTTCATTTCTCGATTTAATTACCATAAAAATTTCCAGTAGTTTCCAAAGCCAGGAGTGACTAGGGTCTAGAGCCTTTCACAGAGTTAATCGAATGCTGTTTCCTCTTGTTCCAAGACTAAGTTTAAACACAGCCTTTGGATAGGTTGTGAGTTGGTAATGATACCAAGAAAACACACAGATTAATCGGGTGAGAATAACAGAGTCAACAAAGAAAGGTGTGCTACGTTTCTGATATCGGTGAATACCAATCAATGTTATTGACTGGCTAAACAGTACACAGAAGTTGCAGACTCACAGGCCACACAGGCCAGGCCATTGACAACTGAAGTGGACAATCGAGGTGTCTGCATGTTGTGGTGTGTGTGTGTGTGTGTGTGTGTGTGTGTGTGTAGATTGAAGTGTGCCGTGAAGATGAAAGGCCCAAGCCCTGTCCCAAGGGGCAGCTCCTGGTATGGCCTAGCCTTTTCTTTGTTATGTGGTACTAGGGATCAAACACAGGGCTTTGAGCATGCTAGACAAGCGCTCTACCACTGAACTACTTTTCAGGTCTCCATCTTCAGCCCTTTGTTAATACATGAGGATAGTGGTCCAAGATGACCAGATGTTCTAGATTCTTTGTAAGGATATATTAAAAGCCAGTCCACTGGCTACCAGCATATGCAGACCCTTGCTATTCAGAGTGTGGCTTTGGGCACAGCAATGTTAGCATCCCCTGAGGACTTCTCAGAAATACAGAGTCTGAAGCTCCACTCTAACCTTGCCTTGCTCTTTGTCCATTTTCTGTAACTATAACAGAATACCCAAGGTATTCTGAGTGTCATACATAGAAGGCTCATATAATTCATGGCTTTGAAAGCTGAAAGTCTACACAGCTTGGAGAAGGTCCCAGAGACCTCCCCTCTGGCCACTGTGCACCATACTTGGCCCTTGGTGTCATAATGGTGGGATTGAATACAGGAAGAGTGATCACAGGCAGGCAAGGCATGAAGTCAGAGCACAGAAAAGGAGTGTTCTGGGCCTTTTACAGTAACCATCTTGTGAAACTTAGCTCTCTCTGAGGATAGTGCCACCCACCACCTTCCACTAGGCCTCACCTCTTAAAGCTTTACACTGCTTGCAACCTGGCACATTAGAAATCACACTGGGATATGAATCCTCGGGGACACACTCAAGCCATGTTCAAGCCCTATCACTTTCTCGGTTTGAATCTACATTTGCAGCAGGGTTTCTGGTGGCTGGTGTCCACAGTGACAGAGAGCTTCTGCTGCGTGCCTGCTTTCTTCCTGTATACACAGAGGAGATCTGCAGGGTGCTTAAGGAACGCCCTGGCTGGCTATGGAAACAATGAAGGCAGAAACCTCTTTGAGTGACACTACCTAGGTTCCATGAGTGTCTTCGGAAGCTCTAGGGGCATGTTGGGATGGTATTAGGTGCGTGTTCTGCATGAACAGAAGTAGATAAAAGGTAGGCTTTTGTCTCTGATGCAAAATTTAAACAAGTATCAAAACAATCAACAATTAATATGTGCGATACCTAAGTGCAGTAGTTGAAAAAAGTCAAAACCAATCCCAGGAAACACATGACAACCAACAAAGCACTTCCCTGTGGGGTCAGCTCTACACCTCACCCTGAATATCCCCCCATCCATTGCCGTGCTTTTCTGTCTTCCCTGTCCTTCAAAAGCCACTGGATAGCTAATATTTAATTCTAGCTCCAGGAGAGCCCACAAAGCCTCAGCCATGCACGCTGAAGAATGCTTTAAGTTTTTCCTGCCCTCTGTGGCTTAGCCAACCTGTGGTCCCATCCCTTTCTCGATTATCTGCATACAGTTTCCAAGTATCCAACCTAGAGCTAGAACAACAAACGTTCTTTCTTCTGCATTGGAATTCTCTACAGGAGGAGACAGGTTGGAGACGGAACCTCTCAAGCCAGCCCAGACCAAAATAGCTTTGTGTGTCTGTTTCTCACAGTGCCTTCCATTTTAGGGCCAGAACCTGGAAGTGGCCCGCACACAGACAGGAAAGTAGAAACTGGGCTAGGAATGCCTGAATTGCCAGTAGGCCTGTTTCAGTTCCTGTCTGAGGACACCAGCTGTGTATCCCCCCTCGCTTTCAAGGCAACTCTAGCAAGCTGGAACCCAGAAGGGATGCCTTTGGTGACAGAGGAATTATCACCACTCACTGTTCATTTACTTAATCATTCTGATTTTTTTCGGAAAAGGTCTTTTTATATGTAGGCCATACTGGTCTTGAACTAGTAGCGAGCCTTCTGCCTCAGCCTACAGAGTGCTGTGATTACAATAATGTGTCTCCATACCTGGTTTATTGCTGATTTTAAATGTGAAAAACAGAGTGACCCATAAAATACAAATAAACAAATAAATAAAATTTAAATTTAAACTTAAAAATCTTCAAATTTAGTTTAATGATTTTTTCCCATTACTTTGCTCCATTTTGTAAATAATAGGGACGCAACAAATACTTGCTGAATACACAATTTTTTTAGGTTCTCAAATGCTATACAAGAAAACTACTTTCTCTGTGTATATGTGTGTGTGTTCACAGATTATTAAAGTTCTCAAGAAGACTGCCTCCATGTAACCTTTAAATCTTTAACAGCATCAAGAAGAGGAATAACTTGGTAGGAACCAGGATTTATCATCTGGCTGATCAATAGAGAAGAGATAATCAGTAGATAGCTGTTATACATGTGCATTCATTAGCTGCCTGTCCATGTTTTCAAGAATAAAATAAAATAGAGAGCAAGCTTGCTTGCTTGCTTGCTTGCTTGCTTGCTTGCTTGCTTGTCCAACGTTGGAGGAGCACGTGGCACCCAGTCCCCACCAGTGTGGTCCTTCTGGGGCTGGGGCGTATCCTGGGTCAGCCATGGTCACCTGGGCACTCTGAGCCTGGGGAGTTCATCTTTCACAAACACTTAGCAATCCTGGAGCTTTCTATGGGTCAGTGCTGGATTGAAGGAGCGACATATCAACTCAAATCAGACTGATTACAGCTCCTCTGAACCTAATTGGCAAAACCCCGCTGCATTCATGTTTTATTAAAAGCAACTTTCATTACACAGACGTGCTGTCAGAAAAATAAATTACATCTGCAAGTACTTAGGTATAAAATTTTGCGGATAACTTCCAGTCGTCAGTAATTTTATATTAGAAACTGTTTTTCCAATACAAGCTAAAACTTTGTTCGTCAGTATTAAGCATGCCCTACCTACCATTCTCGAAATATTTATAGAATTTGTAATATAATCTCTCTTTTTTTTTCTTCTTTGGAGATTTAGTGAACTGTTTTCTGCCAGCTTTAAGTTGGCGGCCTCCCTGGGCTCTTAGCAAGCTGTAGATTGGCTTGCATTTTGTATTCTCCTTTCCATCGGTTCCCTCCCAGAACACACTCAAATTCATGTTTTTAAAATACTGTTAAGTGTTGACTTCCAAATAAGTAGGTCCTACCTGAGAATATCATGGATGATGGTGACTACAGAGATGAGAATGCTCACTAGGAAGCCCTGTGACCCACAGGGAAGGCTGTCTGTAGCCACTGATGAAGGACACCCTTAAAAACACATTCCTGACCACACTTCTACATTGAAGCAGCCTTCTTTGGCACCTAGGACACTGTACTCATTTTTTGGGGTATTGCTACAGACAGTAAACATGGACTCGTAGTAGCTTTAGAAGCAAAACTATTTTAGGATCTTACAAGGACAATACAGAGAATCCCCACTCGAACTGTAGAATGTCTTCAGAGACAAGTGCACTTGTCAGGTGAAGAAATGTACTTGAGTCTAATGCTGTTAACCAATCACAGCCTGAATTTGGGGTGTCTGCATTTTCCATCATAGAGCTCCCTACCGCACAGTTCACTGGAGAGTCTTCCATTAAATTCTTCTCTCTGTGGACCATTACAACTCCCTCTCCCTCCCCCCTCCCCCTCCCCCTCCCTCTCCCTCCCTCTCCCTCTCCCTCTCCCTCTCCCTCCCCCCTCTGTGTGTGTGTGTGTGTGTGTGTGTGTGTGTGTGTGTGTTTTGTTTTTCCAAGGCAGAGTTTTTCTGTGTAACTTCCCTGGCTGTCCTGTAACTTACTCTGTAGACCAGCTGGCCTTGAACTCAGAGATCCACCTGCCTCTGCATCCAGAGGGCTGGGATTAAAGGTGTACTCCACCATGCCTGGTGTCTTTCCTGATCTTTAATGATCTGAAAACTACTGGCCAGTCACATTGCTCACTGGTCCTCAGTCTGGGACTGTATGATCTTTGTCTGTGATTAGACTGCAGTTAACCTTTGTTGGTGATAAGCCTGGTACAAAGATGAAGGGCTCAGGGTCAGCAGGCAGGAGATGAGAGTTCTTCACTGATGGTGTTGGTTTTGGTCACTTGACTAAGGGGGAACTGCCAACTTCCTCCACTGAAAGTTACCATCTCTCTCTGACCTACAAAGACTTACTGGTTTTTATTTTCTATGTATGGGCGTTTTGTTTGCATGTATGTCCTTAGAAAATGTGCATGCCTGGTACCCATGAAGGTCAGAAGAAGGTGACAGATCACCTGGAACTGGAGTTACAGATGGCTGTGAGCCACCATATGGGTGCTGGGAATCTAACCCAGGTCCTCTGGAAGAGCAGCCAGTATTCTTAACTGCTGAGCCATCTCTCCCGGCCCAATCATTTTTCTCTTTGCAATGAAGAGGTATTTGTTTGGGAAAACTACGCAAATGTCCTATTTTTTCTTAAGCCGTTGCCTCCAACAATCTGTGATGTTCCCTTGGTGACTTTCTTTCCTCAGTTTATTGGAATTCTTCTGTAAAGAGCAGTCATCTTTCCTTCTAGTATCTATTCATTCAGCATTACAGTTGAAAAGACTAGAGGTGTTTTCTTGATTCTTTGAGCTCCACTAGTCCACCATCATTCAGTTTATTACTCAATATTTTTCCCCAATACGTAGGCTATTGAGGATGGTCTCACAAAGGAGCTATGCCCTATCAATGCATACTTATTCCTTTATAATAAAAAGAAATGTTCCCTTTAAAGATTGTTTGAATTGACAAACAAAATTGTGTATATTTAGGGGGTAAACTGATAGACATACATATTGTGAAATTATCGAATCAACTAACACTTGCTGCTTTGCCCTGCCTACTGTGTGTGAGTGTATGAATGTGTGTGTGTGTGTGTGTGTGTGTGTTAGCGCGCGTGCTCACGTGCACGCACAAAGAATAAAGCTGAAATGCACTCAGCCTTGTTATTAACTGTAGTCAGCATGCTGTGTGATGGGTGAGTAAAATGTGTTCTCTCCTGTTGACCACTCATTGTCAATACCACAACAGGCTCCAGACTCACCCTCTATTTCCTCCACCTCGGTCTGGCTATAGTAAGTCACTTTCATAAGGAACCATGGTTTCTCTTAATGGCAATATGATACTTAGTATTAGAAGTGGCTCATCGATACTGCTGTGTTACTTTTTTCATGATTTCTAAGGAAATGTAAGTCTATGTACACATATCCACATCTATCTACATCAAAAAGCTCCTGCATTTATTTTTACCTTTTACGTATAAAGATTTGCTTTATTTTAGTGTGTGTGTGTGTGTGTGTGTGTGTGTGTGTGTGTGTGTGTGTGTAAGCATGCATGCATGCAGGTGCCTGAAGAAATCCGGAGAAGGCAATGGATCCCCTGGAGCTGGAGTTCCAGGCAGTTGTGAGCTGTCCAACATGGATTCTGGGAAATAACTCCAGCTCTCTGCAGCAGCAAACAATCTTAAGTGCTGAGCTGTGTCTCCAGACCCAGCTATCTTTTAAAGCCATACATTTATACTGATAACCCCTGACTTGGAAGCTTTCCCATGGGGTCTATTCTAGCTTTTCTCGTTTCCTCTTTAGAAATGTCTTCCTGTGGCCCTGAGAAATTGGCTTCTCGTTATGTACACTACATACAGTGCTTCTTCCCTCAACCCTAGCAGACACATAGTTTCAAAACTGTCACCAGCATCCTGCCCCTCGCAAAATTCACTCACCTGGAAGTAGAATTTCTCCAGTTGCTTTACCCACTGCATCCAGCAGACACCAGCTTCCAGAGTCCTGGGTCAGCTCCTCCTCCCTCTCACTGTGCTTATTCTCACCATCACTACATTTGATTCATTTGTCTCAGGCCCTCTTCCTTCTTGAGTTCTTTCCCACACCTCAGGAAACTTCTTTATTATTATCATCATCATCATCATCATCATCATCATCATTATTAATCATAAAGCGGGACTCACTCTTTGTAGTACACAGTTCTGTGGGATTAGTCAAATGTATCGAGTTTTACAAGTACTGCTCTCAGAATTCCTTCACCCTCAACCCTGTCTCATGCTGTCCCTTTGATTTAACCCATCTCCAGTTCCACCACGCCTGGCAGTCACTAATCTGTTTTCAGGGTTCTGTGTGTGAGAGTGTGAGTGTGAGTGTGAGTGTGAGTGTGTGTGTGTGTGTGTGTGTGTGTGTGTGTGTGTGTGTGTGTGTGTGTATGCATGTGCATCTGTTGTGCACGAGTGTGGAGGCCAGAGGTTGGCTTTGGATGGTTTTTTTCAGTGACTTTCCAACTTACTCTCTAAAAAGTCTCTCATTGAACCTGAGGATTACGGATTTGGTTAGGTGCAATGATTTGGTGATGAGCAATTCCCAAGGATCTTCCTTCCCCTGTTTCTGCCTCTCCAGCCAGCACTGGGAATAAAGAGGTGTGCCCTCACACCTAGCCTTCTGCATGGATCCTGGAATCCAACTCAATTCTTTATGCTTACAGGCAAGCTCACTGAGCCATTGATTGCCTCAGCCTCCTGTTTCCAGTTTCTGCTATCTCATCATTAAGTGGAATTCAACAGCACACAGTCTTAGGGTCTTGCACCTTTCTCTTAGCAAAATGGGCTTTATTGGCATCTGTGTGCATGTTAGGGCAGGTCTGAAATGTTTGACATTTAGATTTATAATGATCCATTTTTAGTTAATTTTTGTATGAGATGTGAGGTAGAGGCCAAGTTGGTCATTATCATCATTATAATAATTATGATTATTTGGCATATGATCATTACATTTCTGAAAAGACCATCCTTTCTCCATTGAATTGCCTTTGTCTCAAAAGTCAGTCAACTTAAGCAGGTCACAGTGGTCCACACTTCCTACAGTAGCTCCATATACTCGGCTATCTGAAATAAGTGGATCACCTGAACCTGGTTACCATGGCAATGCTACAACTTGAAAGGAAAGAACAAACAGAAAATGAGGGGGAAGGGAGGAGAAAGAGGGGAAAAGAGAGAGGAAGGATCAGACAACTCTTGCTACATGGGACTGCTTTGAGTTTCTATTCTGTTTCCATAATTTATGATTTTCTTTCATACTCTTAGTAGCTATAACTTTATAGCAAGTTTTGATCTCAGATGATATGGGCTCTCCACGTTCATTCAGACTAGTTCTTTTGCTCCAATAAACTCGGTCAAATCACAAAACCCACAGCAGGTGTGGTGGGTGGTTCCAGATAAAGGGGCTGCATAATGTCAGTAATGACCCAGGCCCTGTCTATCCTTTTTCTGAATCTGATCTTTCTTGGCTAGATGTTGTGATCATAGATTGGCTGCCATGGGTCCAAGCAGCTCCTGATTCTCTCTTGCAGAAGAATAAAGTCCCCTTTTGTCCATTAAAGAGATCTTTTCTCAGTGTTCCTCAGCAGATCCGACCCAACAAGAAAAGGGTCACATGATCAACTGGAGCTGCAGGGGAATCTTAAACAGCAACTGCATAGGCAAAGAGGAAGGACTCAGCATCAAGTACCTCAGATGAGTGCTTACCTCAGCCAGCATGCGTCTGTCTCCCCTGGGCCTGGGTGCACTGGCACATTGGGCATCTGAGACAGGAAGGAAACAGCAGAGAGCAATATCCGCCTTGAGTGTCACATACTCAGCCAGAGCTGGAAAGCTTCCAATTTTAAACTTTCGCCATTTATATGCCAGTGGTGATGGGGATCCCCAAACACCCTAATGGAAGGCTAAGGAGCATGCTGGATTATGAAGCCAGTGTGGGAGAGCTGGCTTTCCCCGGTGAGGGAGAGAAAGAAGGAAGAACAACCCAGGAAGCCAGGGGTCCTCTCCAGCACGCAAGGCTCAAATCTAAGGGTGGTAGGTGGAAAATGTGTTTCATCCGTGCCTAAGAGCAGAGCCCCATGATGATGAACTAGTCTCCATAGCTTCCTGCCGAGGGATGGTTAGAACTCTGCTGTGTCGGGTATGCTGGGGAACATAAGGTTGGACCACTGCCTGTGTGTGTGTGTGTGTGTGTGTGTGTGTGTGTGTGTGTGTGTGTGTAAGAGACAAAAAGACAGAGACAGAGAGTCAGACAGACAGAACAGGAAGGTAATAGTGAACGCTGACTCAGCCCCAGGGTAGCTGGGTTGCTAACCCTAGATATGCGTCCTAGCAGGATGAACCTAATCAATTTGGACTAAGTGATCCACAAAAATTTGGTCTTTATAAAGAGCCGCAAGCACGCTGCTCAGCCTATGGCAACCATTGACCACAGCTGACATACCGCACCTGTGTCCAAAGCGTGAGCATGCTCTCACGGGTTTCCTGGCGGTTCTCAGCAGAGAATGTGGGAAGTGACTGACTGGAAGCTTCAGCAACTGCTGAGGTGCCTGCACCCAGTGTGCCATCTTAGTGTCAATTAGGTCCTGACTCCCGGCCCAGGGAAACCCAGGTCTGCTGGACATGTCTGCATTAAGACCAAGTACTTCATGTTCTCAAGCAACTGCCCATTGTTGACTCTACTAGCACTTTGGACAAAGAACAAGGTCAAGGGTACTACTGGAGAGAGAAACCTCAGGATAAAATGCAGATTAAGCACAGGGGAAACCAGAGGCCAAGGAGCGAAAGATTACAAGTGAAGAGAAAACATAAGCTCAGAACTTCTCCCTAACTTAGTGCCCCCAGCCCCCATGAAGCCTTCCCTGTGTCGGGCAGGTTTGGTGCTGTGCTTTATCCTCTGCAAGCATTGGAGGCCAAGTTTTCGTCTCCAGTAACCCTATTCTATTATTATGTATTATTGTATTATATACAGTAATGCTCCGGTATCTATTTCAGTGTCCTAGGGCTGCTGAGATGAAGCACAGCACACTAGGTCATGTAGAACAATGGGGGCTTGTGACTCAGTTCAGGAGGCCAGAAGTGCTGGTCCTGGTGCACACTGAGTCACGCTCCCTCTGAAGGTAGAGGTGCTCCGTGGCCGTGGGCTGCTTTCCTAGCTCATTGGCTTGTGGTAGCATACAACTGCAATCATCAAAGGGCATTTTCCACATTAGCCACAATGCCTAATTCCACACTGGTAGAGGTTCTCAAGAGAAAAAAAACACAGTGGGAACACCCAGGCCACACTGCGCTGTATGAAGTTCAAAGGCCACGCCCCCTGAAAGAGGGTGTTCCATAATATCGCTCTAATAAATTGTTGGTGCAAGAGCACTCTGTGATATCCACACAGCAACGAATCATCTGACAACACATTTACCAGAGCTCATCGCTAAGCGACATGGAAGTGTGTACACTGGTGACTGTCTGCCACGTATGTACGGATGCACACAGGCTGAGGACAGGCATGCATCCCAGCCGTTATAAGCTGAAAATGGGTTTTATGCACCTGCCTTCAGAATATCACAGCTTAGCTAAAACTAGCTTGAACATGCTCAGAGCACTTAAAATTAGCCTTCAACACAGGAGACTGGGATACCACCTCTTTCTAAGCCTAGGGAGAACTCAAAACCTCAAGTGTGATTTCTACTGGCTGGGTCTCATTCTTTGAGTATTCTATATCATAGGCTGAATCTGAAGGCCTGAAATCCAAATTGAGCACTGAAACTTTTCAAGCATTAACATGTAGCCTGGGTGTCAACCTACCAGGTAGCCCTCATATGGTGACTACAGCCAAAAAACAGGCACATCAGAAATGTACAAGATTACTGTCGGGACCATACGGTATATGTGGTGGTATTGTGTTCCCCCAAAATATTGTGCACCCTAATAAGCTTATCTGGGGTCAGAGACAGAACAGCCACTAGATACAAAGGCTAGGAAATGGTGGCACTCACACCTTTAATCCTAGCATTCCAGAGGTAGAAATCCCTCTGGATCTCTGTGAGTTCGAGGTCACATTGGAAACAGCCGGGCATGGTGAGTCATGCCTTTAATCCCAGGGAGTGAGGCAGAAAGCAGAAAGAAATATAAGGCGTGAGGACCAGAAACTAGAAGCATTTAGCTGGTTAAGCTTTCAGGCTTTCAAGCAGCAGTTCAGCTGAGATTCATTCCGGATGAGGACACAGAGGTTTCCAGTCTGAGGAAACGGGATCAGCTGAGGAACTGGCAAGGTGAGGTAGCTGTGGTTTGTTTTGCTTCTCTGATCTTCCAGCATTCACCCCAATAACTGGCCTCAGGTTTGATTTTATTAATAAGACCATTTAAGATTCCTGCTACAGGTACATATGAAACAGAAATGGATGTTATGTTTAGATCTGGGTTCCATCCCCAAAATATCTCACTGTACACATGCAAGCATTTCAATACATGGGCAAAAGCACCCACTCTGACATGCTTCTGGTTCCAGGAGTTATGGACAAGGGACAGACAATCTATGCACCTCCGATACAGGGCAGAAGCCCAGTGGAGGAGATGCACAGGGCATGGCCGTGGGAAGGGGCAAACGCCCGTGCCCTTTCCTGGGCACTGCCCTCCACTCACTTCCCATGCTCTGCCGGCAGGAAGCTCACCAGAGCGGCCCTCTTCTCCTTTAGACTCCTCTAGAGGGTCCGCAATTCAATACATTGTTGGCCACTGAGATCAACTCGACCTTCAGTCCCAAGAAACTGGAACTGAAAGTCTTCATCTTCTAATCCTGTCTTTGTCTCATTGCTGAAGAGCTTCTATCATGAAGGCACCTAGAAATTTCCAGCCAGTGATCAACTCAGTATCATGTAAAAGACACTCTGACCACCCCAGACATCCCAAGCCTTGTAGGAAATGTATGCCAGAAGACAGGGGGAAGTCTCAATATGTATTTTATACTATTATAAAATATATACACAGGTACACACACATATATACACAAATGAGTAATATATATATATTAATATAAGACATAAATCATATATTTTATATGTCTTGACAGAGAGATTTGAAGGAATTGGCTAATTCTGCTCTAAGTCTATCAGGCTGAAATCTTCAGGACAGGACAGCAAGCTGGAAACTCAGGTAAGAGGGTACACTGGTGTCTGGAGCTCCGGATGTTCGGAGCAGTAACAGCATACTAAGTGAGTTTCTGGGCGGTGCACTTGGAGATCAATGGTCCTCACTGCTCTGTTGCCAATCTACAGCTTTCTCTTCCACCCCCCACACAGAAGCCACAGTGAACATTAACATGTAGATAAAAGGACGTCATATCTTTCTTTAGAATGTTTCAGTCACTTCCCAGTGTCTGTAGAATAAATTCCAAACCCTGAACACGGGTCTGAATGCCCAGACCTCATGCTTGCCAGGGTAGTTCTGTTTTGGAAGCGTCTTGGTTTTCAGTGGGGTACTTTTCCTAAGATATCTTCAAGAAAGAGAGGAAACCAACTAGCCAGCCCAGGCAGGTCCTTGCATGGCCCAGTGTCTGCAGCCTCATGCTGCCATCTAAATCCTGCTCTCTCCAGTCACAGGATGTGCTGGTACCTCCATCTACCATTCTCCTGCACTCTCAGGCCTTCACACTGGCTACATCTGCAGGGGCTTCCTTCCTTCCACACAGCCACTTACTAGCCTTGAATCTTTCACAAACCTCAACACAATTGCCTACACCTATCTCCTTTCTAGAACAATCTCTCAGATCTCCCAGGGAAGGCCATGATGAAACACATATTTACTCTCACAGAGATGGCCCCATTGGCTTCAGTGTCTGAGAAGCTCCGGGATCTGCATTTGGCAAGTTCGGGAAGGAGGTGAGCTGTTGTTTCAGTGAAAAGAACAGACTCAAATCTCTGTTCATGCTTGCACAGGCCATTCCTGCTTAGTCTTCTGGTCCTCTCAGGCCCCAACTGGAGCTGCTTATGGTGCGGAGAGCAATCGGCCTCACCCCACACAGCAACCGGGAATAGAATGACATCCGTACAGACACCCATCACACAGCTTGACCTAATGTCAAGGTACCCAGTCAGCTGGCACAAAAACTGACCGTCACACTGAAGTTCTCTCTCTCTCTCTCTCTCTCTCTCTCTCTCTCTCTCTCTCTCTGTGTGTGTGTGTGTGTGTGTGTGTGTGTATGTGTGTGCGCATGTATGTCTCTGTCTTTGTCTCTGTCTGTCTCTGTCTCGTGAACTGGGAGTGGTGACGCATGCCTTTAATCCCAGCAATTGGGAGGCAGAGCAAGTGGATCTCTGTGAGTTCGAGGCCAGCTTGGTCCACAGAGTGAATTCCAGGACAGCCAGGGCTACAGAAAGCCCTGTCTCGAAAACACTAAAAGCAAAAGAAAGAAAGAAAGAAGGAAAAAGAAAAAAGAAAAGAAAAAGGGAGAAGTTAGTGAGCCCACAACATCAGTGAAATCAATTCTAAAGGTCTTGAGTCTTGACTCGGCTGCACGCTGGTCTCTCCCATGCTGCAGTCACTGAGGAACAGCTTCGTTGGCAAAGCCGAGGGTGTCCTGTGATGATGACCCAGGAGGAAGGAGCAATAAAAGTGACAGTCTTGCTTTTCTGCCTCCCCCCCCCCCACACACACACACCACTCAGTGGTAGCTGGCTTCCTGCTTGGTCTAACTCTCTCCTCCACGGCAGCCTTCTCCCTCCCTGTCCCCTCCTCCACTCCCACCCAGTTTCTTCTGCCTTCCATCCCATCTGTCCTCCATCCTTCACCCCATTTTTCACTTCTCCCATGTGACTACACAATCCGTTCAGACGAAGCTCCAAGAGATTGAGCCCTAAAAGGCTCCCTCAAAATCTCCATCCAGAAAACTGAACCTGGTCTTTGGGTCTCCTGAGTGCCTGCTTCCTCCAGGCAGTCCTCCTTTTACTGTGTCTTTCTCTCTGTCTAAAGTCCTCACCCCTTCCTTCTCCCAGCATTACAGTGACAATGGGCAGCCAGCCCCCTGGCTCCCACCACCGTCTCCATCCCTGTCACCCAGCCCCACTCCTTAACTGAGGTGCTCAGTCCAGCAGACCCAGCTGGTCCCTCTCCCAAGAGCTTCCCACGGCTCCCTCTCACTGCATTCATATCACCTGAATGCTTCTACTTGGACATCATGTTGCTCTGCTCTGGCCATTTCCTGACTTCTCAGCGTGACCTCCTGCCTCAGCAGAGCAGGTGAACCTGTGAGGAATGGCTTTTCTGTGCAACTGCTCCTAGCTGAATCTTCACTCATAGTGACATCTGGCCTGACGAGACACAAAAGATGCCAATCTCTTGCAGCTCAGGACTCTGTCTGCCCAGCAGGCTTTCAAGCATTTCTCTGCTTCCTGAGCCTACCTCCATGACTCTGGCTTCTCTTTATCATGGGCCTGACTCATAAGACACATTTAGGAAGCCTAAATCTAGAGCAGAGGCTAAGAGCAGCTCCAGGCCTCTGACCCTCCTCAGGAAGGGAAACGGGTAGCTCAGACCCTGCCTTCTACTACAGCTTCCCTGGCACCTGGAGGGGGAGCAGAGCTGACCAAAGACCACAGGTCTCTCTACAGCCTGGCAAAGGAGTCCTGTGCCCTGGAAAAGACTGCCACGGGTGTCTCAGAGGTACAGGGCTGCCTTGGACTAGGATGAATTGGATCAGAGATGGAGTTGTATGTTCGTAACTTATTGTCCATCTTACTCTCCCTGGCATCCTGGCTTTCTGGAAGTTTAGTTTTGCTCTGGGGTGAATTTATCTTTACTTTTGTGATGATGATGGGTTTGAGGCTGACCTCATTCCTGCTGTTAGGAACTTGGAATGGACTCAGTATCCATTGGAGTTTTTTGTTTGTTTGTTTGTTTGTTTGTTTTTGTTTTTGTTTTTATGTCAGATGCATCCTTTCATATGTGACTTGAGTAAGTCAGAGGGTCCAGGGCATGTATGTGTGTGATTGTGTATTTAATTTTGCTTTTTATGTATGAAACATTGCTTCAAACATCCTATTCCTGCTTTGTTGTTTTAAAGTCCCAAAGACATTTCATTTCTTTCACCAATGTCTACATCTAGTACATTGTCTGCTGGATGCTAGCCTCTATCTCCCACAAGGGCAACATGCCCAGGCATCTGAGAAGAGCTGGCAGGAGGCAGAAGAGGGTGAAGCTCAGAAGGATGACAGATGGGGCAACAGATACCACCATCCATCATAGCCTGAACTGGATAAAGAGAGACCAGGCCATGGCATCTTCCTGTATATACATACATAGCTAAGCACTCTGTTATTTGCAACTGGGAATGCTGGCTGATGGAATCTACAGAGAGAGAGACTAGAGGAACCTAAAGAGAAACAAACATGAAACTCCATGACAGTCTGGAAGAAAGGACAAAAAGGGTTCTGGACTGGGCCTGCTCCAGCATGGTTCCTACCCTTGTCTTGCTCGGGGAGATGCTTGTGCCTTCTCAGTACTATTTCTGTTGCTCCTGAGCTGCTCCTTGCAAGCCTTGATAAAGCCAGTTTGGCATGAGTATGCCATGTTGCCATGGATGGGTTGTGTTTTGTACCCCCTCGGATTTAGACCCCAGGGTAATGATGTTGAGAGGTGATTGGATCTTTAAGAGGTGGGAGGGCTTGGTGGGAACGCCTTAGGACACTGGGAAGCCTTTGAAGGAGATTAAGGTGCTTCTATTGGGACTTCTGTGTTAGCCAAAGACTAAGTTGTAATGAAAGCCTGAGCCCAGTCACTCTCTAGATTTCTGTCTCAGTACATCACCTTCCCTCATGGACCCCTGAGATTGTCACACCATCCACCAGAAGACCCTCACCACAGGCAAGTCAACGTCATTGCCATGCCCTTGTGCCCCAAGAACCTGGAGTTGATAAACCACTTTCCTTTGTACCTTATCTGACTCCACCCTCCCTGACTCCAGCTTCTCTCACTACAATGAGAGGCTACCCATGCCCAGAACCTCCCTAGAGTCCCCAGGCTGTCCACACTTACTATCCTCCCAGACACAGAAGGATGTAAGCCCTGGGACTGCTGCATGAAGCTTCTCTGCCTTCTTGTTTGTTGTTGAACGTGGGGTCACAGGGATGCCCAGGCACCAATGAGGAGGTTCCCACAGGAGAGTGAGGTGCCGTGGTTGCAGCTGCAGGCCATCGCATCCACTCACAGCCTTGCTTCTGCTGAGATTCTTCCTTTTGCTATCTATTCCTCAGAAATGGATGAGGAAAAAATGGAATTGGGGGTTTCCAAAGCATCTTTTCTGAATATGTAAGTATTATGACAACATTGGATTCATAAGCACGTTGATCCTAATCCTGCATCTCAACTCTAAGCCTCTCAGCCATTTACCTTGGAAAGTCATCTAGTTTCTCACAACCTGTTTCCTTGGAGATGCAGTGGGGATACTGGGAACACGTGCCTCTGAGAGTCATTAAGAGAGAGCACTGGTACAAGTGTGTATTCTCCTGACTTAACAACACTGAAGCTCAGAAGATGGCCACCAACGTGACATTTCTCCTTCAGATGCTTAGGTCCTCGGCTGACCCCCGCTGTGACCTCTTCAGTCTTCCTGTTCACCTCTTACTTTTGCTGGAAAGTGAATACCTTTTCCTACTCCAGAAATGCCCATCTCCTTCCCACTCCCCAACACACAGGCACCTTTGACCCCCAAACAACCAACAACTTCCCCAAGTCCCATGATGGCGGGAGGAGACACTGAAACCACATCGCTTATCTCTGAGCCCTTGGGCAACGTGTTCCCCACTATTTTAAGCATTCTGCCCCTTCCCCTCCCAGTCTTGCCTCCCCTCACCCCCCACACCCCCAGCTTCAACTCCCTATTCAGCTCCTTGGTCAGCTCAGCTATTTCAGTTTTGGGTTGAATAGTCTAGACAGGAACCAAAACATGCACACTCTGCACATGGGTCCCCTCTAGGCATCGCCATTTTCAAAACAGCACAGGGCAGAGGAGACTGGGGGACGGAGGAGCTTTAACCCATCAGGGGGACCCCTCTCTACCTCCAATTACATAGCCCAGTACACAATGCTGCTAGGTAAACTGTCAAAGGGAACTACTAGAATTATGTTTAAACATTAAATTCCTTGGCCTTCTTTGCCCCCACTCCCCCAAGAGAATATTCTGGAACCATGGACTATTTCTTCTCAGTTGTATTAGAGCAAAATAGAAAAGCTGATTTGTGTAGGCTTTTCCACGCTTGACATATTATTTAAAGATTTATTTTATTTTTATTTATGTATGTGTACGTGTGTGTGTGTGTGTGTGTGTGTGTGTGTGTGAGAGTGAGAGAGAGAGAGAGAGAGAGAGAGAGAGAGAGAGAGAGAGGCGGGGGAGGAGAGAGAAAGAAAAAAAGAAAGCACATTTGCATTCAGGTGCCCACAGAGGCACTCTGAAGAGGGTGTCAGATTCCCAGGAGTGAGAGTTTTATGTGGCTGTGAGCCTCCTGACAGGGCTGCTGGGAATTGAACTCTGGTCCTCTGGAAGAGCAGCAAGTGTTCTTAACTGTTGAGCCACCCATCTTTCCAGCCCTTTTGTGTGGTTTTTGACACACATATTTCTAGCTGTTGGTTGTAACTGCATAACTCACAATCACAGAATCTCTGTGGCACAGAGCATATACACTTATTCAAAACACAGGCTTGTAGGACCGCCTGGGGAACTAGTGTGCACATGTCTGTCATAGGGCAGAGGTGACAGAGATGGAGATAGAGACAGAGATAGAAACAGAGATGGAGACAGAGATAGAGATGGAGACAGAGACGGAAACAGAGACAGGCTGGTTTTTAGGAAGTAGGAGAAGCATGGACCAAAATTAGGAGGTGTGAAATGAACAGTGAGACTCAAAAGATCCAGGAGTTTCTGTTTACATGAGGTTTCTAAATCTTAACCCTCCAGATACCTGGGGCAGGAGGTGTGACTGGGAAGGAAATGTAGATGGGGCCTGAAGGCATGAAGGCCAAGCAAAGAAATGTAGTCATCTTCCACTCACAGCAGGAGCCAGTGGAGGCTTGAAGCTGAGAACTGCATGATGGGGTGTAATGCTGTGTTCTGCATTGAAGAAAGAACTTTTATTCAGAGCCTCAGTGGCTAGAAAAATAAATGAAAACTCCTTTTCAGCTTCCTTTATGACTCCATTTTTGTTAACGAAATATTTCTCCATCATTAGAACACCAGCGTCACAGGAGCTACTTGCAATGGCAGCCAGTTTGTTCCATGATTGAGGGGAGCAGAGAACAGGGAGCTATGGGCCCCTCAGAAGGCACAATTGTATCTCAAATGCAATTATTTGCCCTGTGGAAGTTGTCCAGGCCCAGTGGTAGCACCTCTTCACAGAATTCTAGCAGAGCATGTTAATATAAAATTCTTGGTTTGGGTTTTGTGTTTGGTTTTGGTTTAGGTTTGGTTTTGGCAGGGGTCAGGTGGGTGCTGGTGTTTTACATATTGGCTCAAAGCATCTTTAAACTCTCCAGGCGAATAGAGTGCATCTATAGGTTAACCTCATCCTAAAGGCCAGCAGGGCGAGCTCTCTGGACGCCGGTGATCCAGAGTAGCTATCACTCTCAACCCCAGGATGCTTTAAGGTAACTGCGCAGGTCTGAAAGCAGTGTGAACAGCACAGGCCGAGAAATGCCAGGCAAGCCAAAGAAGAGACTGGAGGAAACTAAAATTCCAAATAGAAAGTAAGTAAAATAAAAACGAATCAAAGCAAGCAAATAAAGCATAGACCAAAGGCTGAGGGGTAGTTCGGTTGGTGAAGGATTCACTTTGCGAGCACAGGAAGTTCCATGGCCAGCATTCACATAAAAAGCCACCACAGTACACATCTTTAGTCCCAACACTGTGGAAGCAGAGACAGGGGATCCCCGGGGCTCAGCTCAGCAGGCCAGCACTCCAGCTTAATGGGTAAACCCCAGGCCAGTGAGAAACCCTAACACAAAGGAGATATATACAGTATTCCTAAGAATGGTTTTCAAGATGCCCTCAGGCTACTACACCCAGGTGCCGACACACACCAAGTAAAGCGCTACCTGCTACAGGGAACTCCCCTAGACTCACAGAAATAAGAGCCCTTAAAGCACACCGTTAGCCTCAAAAGAAGCAACATCTGGACTCCTGGATATTGGCAAACATTGTCTCAAGCACTGCCAAGGAAAACAACCACACAGAGGGTTCTTCCAGGGCTGCCGCCCTCAGCTAGACTACTATTGGCCCAGTCCACAGAAGGGCAAACTGAGACAGGGAGAGAACAGAGGCTGAAGTGCCGTCAGCAGGGTGACACTCATAGCTGAGCCCGTGTGGGTGGACACGCTTGGAGAGAGCAGCAACTCCAGAGGTGTGGGGTCCAAGTAGAAGCAGGTACCGAAAGGTGAGCCTGCTCGGCTCTTCTGGTTTACTTTTGCTATTTTGCAGCATCACACACACACACACACACACACACACACACACACACACACACACACTTTCCAATTTAAATAAAAAGCCTATTCCAAAGCTGACTGAAAGGGAGTGGTTGATTCTTCACCATCTCCAACCACTGACTCAAACCAACCCTGGCCTGTCCGAGGAGCTACCACACAATTTTCTGTCTCGTTCTTGGTATTCCCACAGGCTTCACAGGGTCCCTCTCTTCCTAGAAACAGGGTTGTTGGCTCTGTACCACAGGCCAGGTAAGGCTCCCCTGAGCTCTGCGCTGCGCCTGGAGGTGCTTTTTCCCACCCCTCACCCTCCTCCCTTGTCACAGCTGCAAGGGCCTGGTTCTGGACTTTACAGAACTTTCGCTGGCTTTATTTTTTAATTGTTGACCCCCAAAGCCTCCTGTTTGCATCTGTTTATTAAATTGCAAACTCAGCTGTGAAATGCCCTTTATGGTGTTGTTTTATTGGCGGGCCATTCAGGAACCCAGCACCGCACAAACAGGATAAATATTTTTCTTTGCAGCACTCACCCCATGTTGGGGGCCACAGAACAAGGGGAGAGAGGAGTTTGTTTACGAGCTCTTCATTCATTCCTTGGAGAGGAACTGTGAAATGTAACCCTCACATTCCGCAGGACAATCACCCCCGCCAGCTTGAGCTCATTTGGAGGTGTGATGTTCCACTCAAAGGGTGGCTGTTAATTTTATTGACCAAATTTGGAAAGCAGGGAGCTCCATAATTAAACCGGGACTCTGGAGGAGCAATGGCCATTTTGAGTTCTGCAGAGTGGTCGCCCATTTGGTTTTTGTTGTTGTTGATTGTGTGTGTGTGTGTGTGTGTGTGTGTGTGTGTGTGTGTGTGTGTGTGTGTGTTTTGTTGTTGTTTCACCCCTTAGAGGAAACTTCAAAGCCCAGTGCTAGTTTCAAAAGATTTGCTATCTTTAAGCTAGTGTCCGTTATCACAGCCTTTTGGGGACATACAGTTCTTGCCTCAAATCTGCCCAATCCAGGAATTCCTGAAGGCAGTCCTCCCTCAAAAGCTCACTGCCCACATCACAGAGGAAAACTAGTGTGAGCCAGTGTGGTGCCCACGAACTGGGTCTCCCTGACTCCAGAACCGAGCTTGTCGAACCACATCACCTGCCTGCCTGCCTCTTTGCGTCTTTGCCTAACTATGAAGTTATCACTGGAAGCTTGGCTACAGCTGGAGTTTTCAACAACTGTGAGGCAGAGTCTCCTTGCTTTGTTCATGCGCAGAACAAGACAGAGAGAAAGAACTGAGAAGGTTAAAACTCTGCCTTGTGCCCCCACCTCCAGTCTCCCACCTCACCCCCATGGTCAGACATGGTGTCTTCAAAGAAAAAGTACCTTTAACTTCCAAAGAATTGACAGACAACTCCCGCCTCAACTCTGTTCACTCTGTGTCGCAATCCAGAGGCAGATTCATGCCAATATGAGTTGGCACAGCGTATTGGTAACTTAGCAGGGTGTTTACCCAACACTAACCTTGAACTGGACAGCAGAATGAGTGGGTCCTGTCAATATTTGGACTTTGAGGGAGCCGGTTTATAACTGTTCAGACTCATCTCTGAACTGTGCTTTGAAATCTGCTCTCGCCATGTTGCTACCAGCTCTCCTCCATTGCTTGTTTTTGAACAGGCTATTTAGGGATATTTCCTTTGGAAGGGTTGCTGGGGGCTGTGGGGGATGAGTGGAGACAAGTCCAGAATATCACAATGTGATATGGAAAAAAGAAATGTAACCCAAGTAGTGAAAACTCCACCATGGAGCAATGTTATTGTTGGCTGAATGGTGGGGACCATCTGGGTCTCCCAGAATGATGGGGTGGGAGTAGGGGGGTAGGGGGGTGGGGGGTGGGGGCACTCTGCAGTGTACAGATGCTTCTATTGTTGGTGGTGCAAGCTTGTAAATAGTTAAAATATTTACCAAGGCACCTCCGAGCCGGAGCTATCCCATTTTATTATTTATACCTTTTCAGAGGGACAAAAATGGAGGTGTCCACTAAACGTGATGGATTAGGCTTATAAACAGCCATTATGGCCGTCAACCTCACATGTCAGCTCCTCCTTTGTGTCCGCGCATTTCTAAGCTAACCAGTGATCCATGCATAAGATAGAAGGTTAAGAATGCAGAGGGAAGAAGGAGTGTGGATTGCAAGCGAGATGCATCTTCTGCTGATGAGAAACACAGCTGCAGCAAGTGAGGAAAATGCCTGGCCAGAGCCGAGCAAGGGGACGGATGTGTGCGCGTGTGCCTGTGCGGTGTGTGTGTGTGTGTGTGTGTGTGTGTGTGTGTGTGTGTGTGTGTGTACACCCACAGAAGACAGCGTCTGGGAGGTGTGCAAACCCTTGCAATCTGACACGCTGCTTTCATTCTCACAATCTGGCCTGGAAACCTGCAAAGCCTCTACCTGCCAGCACCCCTCAGCTGTTTCCTTAGTGATCACAGCTGGCTTTTGTTTTCCCAAGATAAAAATCAGGAAATGCAAAAATTAAATAGGATTTGAGAAGTAGAAGGATGGGCCCTGGGTCAGAGGGAGAAGGGTGAGCCAGCAGGTCCCGAGAGCTGTTGATGGAGGAAGATCTCATCTCTTGGTGTCTAAGTTAACAACAACAACAACAAAAAAAAAAAAAAAAAAAAAACTTAAAATGGTGTCAGGGAAGAGGCAGTCCACTGCAGGTGATCCCGTGCCGTGCCTAGAAGCTAAACTCCTCGAAAGTTAGCTTGAAGCGGAGAAGATATGATCACGGCAAAGTTCGTTATGGTTCCTAGGAGGGTTCTTTGTCAAACCTGCAAAAGGGGAAATGGCATTTTCTTGCAGGTAGAAAGAAAATGCAAACTGTTATTGCTGGCCCTTTGCTGCTGCCCGTGAAAAAAAGTGGCTCCCACTCGGCTCTTTACCCTGAAGCCCAGCTCCTCACTCTGCTGGCCACTGCCTTCCTGCCGGTCCAAACTCAAGCCTGCCACTCTGTCTCTACACAGTTAACAGGCATGGGGTTTTAGACGACAACCGTCTTCGGCGAGCCGCGAATCTCCTCTGACTGCTCTGCACAGAGACCAGAATTTTAATTTTAGTGAAATGTTGCCTAGCTGTCCTCTCTAGAGATCTCAGGAAGAAATTATGACCTCACTTATTTGTTTATTTATGCTGTTACTTATTTACTGTGGGCTCTTGGATGAGAACTTACTCCTGTAACAAGTGGAAGATTTATTTCTGTATATTCCTGTGTGGTTCGTGCAGATGAGAGAGAAAAGAGCATTTGGAAAACACAAATACCCACACAGACTTCCTTTGCCGGTGAGCAGACTGGGTGCTCCTCTATCCGAGGCCCCATTCCCACTTGGCTCTCTGGGAACTTCAACCATCTCCTGGGGTGATGTACTGCTCTGGGTCATCGTCAGGCTGCTGTCAGCCACATTAGTATGCTGGTACATCTACTGGTTTACTTCTGTAAATACTGGGGTCTGACTCACATCACTGTAGTGGCCAGAGACGAAACACTCTTTCTAGAAAAGAAACACACACATACACACACACACACACACACACACAGAGTTTTCTCACTAGATCTATCCTCTGTGGTGTCACAGCCAGCAGATGACAGTCTGGCTCAGTGGGAAGTGTCCTCTATAAAGTGAACACCCTTTGTGAGCATCCCTAAGACAGCAATTTTTTGCCTTGTAGTCACAGACACATAAGCAGCGAAAATAATTAATTCTTGCCAGCCGACCTTCAAATACGATCACAAAATCCTAGTCGGACTGCGTACATGGTTCCCTTGGTAAGTTCTAAAACTAGCCCTGAATTTGGTCCCTCCCAGATGGGATCTCTCTTATTGGGGGGTGGGGGGGTGGGTGAATTAAAACTTTCAGTAGTTTGAAAGTTAACAAAGCAAAAGGAACATGGAGAGTCTGTGAATTACACCAAGCAGTTTGGCTATCTAGCTAAACACTGTCTGTGCTCACACGCAGATGGAAGGCACGTATACTATCCGCTCGCACTTTACACCCCCAGGGCAGCCCAGGCAGACTTCAGAATCTGGACGGCTCCTGAAGTTGCCGCTGTCCCAGCTCATTCTTCTGCTTCTCTCGCTCTGTCTCTACCTTCCTTTTCCTCCCCTTCTTCGTCCCTGTGTCCCATAGACATCGAAGTCTTAGAAACTCACAGAGCCTCCCAGAAGGCTTATTCCTTTCTCTTGCCCACTGTGTTGTGGACGGCCCCTTCACTATCTTTATGAGAAACGGGGCTCCTTGATTTTCTGCTGAAACTCCAATCTCTGTGGAGCTTCTGAGCCTTTCCGAATAGAGCCCAGCTGTCCTCTGTCCACTCCAGGGATACATGGCAGCCACACAATCGCTGCATATGGAAATACCCAGGCTAAAAATACTGGGTGCCTAACTAAATTTCAGTTTCAGATAACCAGCAAATATGTTTTTAGTATAACTTGGTCTCCGAGCCTAGCTTGGCTCTTCTCTTTCCCTGGAGCTTCCAGACTCTAGGAGAGTTGTGGCCTGGTGCATCTTATAAGGGGAGTGCTGTGGAATCACTGGTTGCCAGGCTGCTCAAAAAGGCAAAAGAGTTCTCTGAGGAAGGTTCCATGTGGGCCAAGAAGGCAAGGAGAGACTATCTACCTACCCAAACATAACGCCCTGGCCTCTGTGCTAATTCATAGTAACGCTGTGAGGTAGAATTTACACCATCCCCACAGACAAGACCACTGAGGCAGAATTTAGAGTATATAGCAACTATGAATCTATGAAATAGATATTCAAGCCACACACTCTGATACTGGGCTTATGGGAAAAGACGGTCCCAAAGCACCATATAAACAGTTTAATTTTAAGCTGTACACTGATGCTGAAATTGAAATGACGACATCTTTCCCAAGAGCCTCTGCCTATGTAAGCGAGAGCCCCGGAACATGTTTGGTGGTCCCAGTGAGGATTCCAGTGTTGGAAGCATGGTGGGCAGAGATATGCCTGCACCCAAGAGGAGAACAGAGCAATGTATCCCTCGAGAGCTCTTCCTAACCCACGTTAACTCTCCAAAGACAGGGCAGAGAGAATGAAAAGTATTAAGAACACAGGCCCAGATAAGGAACTCGGGCAAGAGAGAGAGAGAGAGAGAGAGAGAGAGAGAGAGAGAACACATTTTCTGATTTAAAGACCACCCAGGTGTGTACTGGCCTGTCCCCATTTTAGGGTCTTAGCCTTTTACTTCTCAGTAAGAAAAGAAACAGATGTGGTCCCCATTCATCCATAATGGAGGCAGAGGGGAGGGGGGCCTGGGTGGTGGGCAAACGCCAAGCAGTCTTTGGCCCACAGTCTGTCTCCAAAGACAAGGACATTAAGTTCCACAGTGCTGAAGCCTTTGGCGGTCACCTGCCCCCTCGAGGCCCGACGTGTCGTAGGGAGCTAATGTATGCATGTTCCGTGGCGGAGGAATCAAACGACGGACAGCGGGTCTTGGTGGTGTAGGTAGCGATGGCACACTGCCTGTCCCGGGCATTCTGGAGCCAGACCAGATGAGTCTCACTTCACTGGCGTCATCAGTGCGCAGAGTGGGGGTGCATGCTTGCTTCCCTCCCTCACCCCTTTCCCCTGGAACCGGGTCAGTTCAGCCTATTCTGAACAATTATCTCCGAAGGCGGGGGTCCGGGGGAGGTCCTGCTCAGCAAATCCTCCACTTTTGTCTCCTAGGGGCTGCAGACCGTGGTCCTCTGCTTATTCAGCCTTCCCTCCTAACTAGGCCTGCAAATCTCTGTGGTTATGAGTCAATGATCAGACAGGACAAGGGCACACTTGCTAGAGGGGAGGAGGATTCGGCAGGGCTCTGGGCTTTGATGCTGCTTCTCTTACATCCTGAATACATGAAAGAACATGGGAGGGAGAGGAAGAATTATAAAAGGGCAAAGGAAGAAAATGTTATTTTTCTTAAAAAAAAAAAAAAAAAAAAAGAAGTTGAAGGGGGGTAGAAGTGTCTGGTTTGTAATATCCCTAGTAACAGCCTCATGTATCTCTGGGAGACAAAAGCTGGATACTGAGTCGAGGCAGCTCCTTCTGGGACTCATCTTCCCAGGAAATAATGGCAGAGAGGCGTGTTTAGGAGGGGACCCATGCTCAAATAGCAATGTCCGTGAAGCTGGGGTTAATTACAGGAAGGACTTCCAGGGTAATTGCCCAAAAACAACACAGGGAGCCAAGCTTGGCTTCACAGGCTCCGAAGTCAGCTCTGTGCCATTTCAGAAGGACCCCAGACACTGGCCCCGAGGCGGGGGATGGGGAGATCCCAGGAGGGTCCCCCAGAGGAGCACTATGAACTTGAAGGAGTAGCCCAGCACCCTATCTACCTCAGTCCACCATAGCTTCCCTCCTAACTAGGCCTGCAAATTTCTGCCCAGCCTCTGAAAATTTACCTGTGAACAAATTGGACTTCCTGCTTGCCACACTGTGGAGAAATTACTAGTTTGGTCCCCAAGAATAATCCAAGCACCCCCAAACTTTCAGCTAAGTGAAGTCTGGCTGGGGAAGAAGCAGGTAGGTATTTCTAAACAGTTTCTTCAGGGAGTGGGTCTCACCCGAACCCTCTGAGAGTGCTTTGTTTCTAGACTTTATGCCCCCCTTTAAGAGAGTAAAACATGCATTATAACCATATGGCAAGTACCACTTCAGATAATTAAGCCCAGAGACCCACCACATTCTGCAAGGTGGGGGAAGGGCTGGCAACTGGGACAGGACACCTGAGCAAAGAAGAGCCGGGAAGCACTTAGAGATGTCTATAAAGTAAGACCTCCATTAAGAAGCACCCACTTGCCTGCACCCTGCCTCATTCCTACTTCAGATGAACTCATAAAATTTCAGAGGATAGGGTTGGGGAGATGGCTCAGTGGTTAAGACCATTTGCTAATATTCAAGATGAACGGAGGTCCGTCCCGCAAGGGATTTTAGTTCCTACCACCCATGTCCAGCAGCTTACAACCTCCTGTAACTACCACTTCAAGGGAGCCGATGGCTTCTTCTGGCTTCTGAGAGTACCTACATCCATGTGGCATGGCACACACACACAGAGACACACAAACACAAAAGCCAAAATAAAAATAAAATTTCCTAAATTTTTTTTTTTGCAGAGGATGGTGATGTGCACCTATAATCTGTGCTTTTGGGAAACTAAAGTTGGAGAATGAGAAGTCAGAGGCAAACCTGGGACACACAGAGAGACCTGGTCTCAGAAAACAAACAAAACTTTCAGAGAATCCTGGGTGACGGGAGCCCTTTCTGCTCTCCCTGGGAGGACCAGAATGAAAAGCTCTCTCCATGCCTCTGCAGGGATCTTTCAGAGGATGTTAAGGGGATGGACACGATCACACTGTTCATCCCAGGGGCTCTAGCTAGTCATTAAATCACACTGTAAATCCTGGGGATGCTGGCTGGTCATAATTATGGGCAGAAGATGCACAGAAATGAGTGTGTGCTGATTTCAGCTCCTAACATCACAGGCCAGGCTCAGTTTCCCCACTTAGGAAGCAAAAAGTAAAGCAACTGATACCTCCCTGTGGCCCCACCCCCACACCTGATTCTCTGAAACTTCGGTGCCCCTGCAACAGGTAACCTGAACTTGAGGGCAGGGACCTCGCTTCACGGTTCCTTCTCATCTCAAATAATACCTGCTACCATAGTGAGAACTTAATAAATAAATATTTTGAATAGATTCATTCATGCATGATTGAACAACCTTTATGGCTCTTTCTTTGCTTATTTATAATAAAAGATTTGTGGGTGGGTATTAAAGAAATACCTCTTTTTCTCTGAATCCTATAGACTTGCTTCCAAAGATGAAATAAGAATAAATCATAATAACCAGCATTTATTTTGCACAAACACATCACTTACTGATCTGAATTATGTCTAAATGCGTTCCTGTATAGGAAATTCTGATTTGCATCCCACTGAAGGGGAAAGAAAAAATAATCTGAGGGATGAGCTGTGTAGTGGGAAGACTGTGAAGTCAGGCCCAGGCCCTCTGAGTTAGAGCTGTAGAGCGGAGGCCTGTTCCTTGAATGCATGGGGGGGGGGGGGGGTCTTGCTGTGACCCTGGCTACTGGCTTGTAGAGTATTCTTGGTCAAGTCATTGTCCCTAACTGGGTCAAAAGGCACCCATCATGAGCTACAAGGCAGTGGCATCTGAAAGGAAAAGTATCGGTTCAGGATCCCCAAGGCCAAGTTCTCAGCACAAGAAAGATCTATTTGTCCCAGAGAGACGGAGGGCAGGGAATAAGAGACAAACACGAGAGATAGAGGAAAGGGGAGCAGAAGAAAACAAGGGAGGGGGAAGGGAACAAGGGAGGAGGGGCAGGGGTTTTTGTCCCAGAGGGACAAAGGACTGCTTCTGGATAGAGAGGAGACAAATATGGCACATAGGATAATGGAGGTCTATAAAGGTACAGGGGAAACACTGTGTTAGGATGAGGTGTTTAATGTTAATTAGGCATGTGAATTAGGTGAGCCAAAGGGGGGCTTTTGATCGCTAGACTTCAATACTTTGAAAGCTGGACCTTGGAAGTCAGCCTCAGGAGGCAGATTGGTCAAAGAAAGGAATGTAATCTAAGTTTTTTAGCAAGGCAGAGGGAATGAGAGAGGGACAAGGTCTGCCAGAGTCATACTCGACACTCTTGAGTTGGCCAGAGTCCCTTCAGCACCCCTTTATTTAAAGACTGACATCTCAGGTTTCTGGGCTCATGCCTCCGGTCTCAGATCCATGAGCCCCTCATCAGGAAGCCCTTCAGTCACCAGCACCTCCAGTTGCCCAGGAAGACAAGGCTCTGGTGCAGACTGTACACATCCCTGTGGTGATTGTACTCGTAGCTCTTTCTCTTCTAAATACGAACTCCTCAGTATCAAAGAACATCTCTACCTGGTTCCTCACTGCGTCCCACTCCCAGCAGGGCATTGCCAGACTAGAACATGGAATTGCCACTCAAAAGTACTCCGCAAACCTTTGTAGAGGCCTCTCCAGCTTCAAGATGTGCAGACCATGGTCAACCAGTCCTTATGCCATGAGAGCATCTGAGCGTAGTCGCCTAAAAATGGGTAGAGCCTTAAAAAAAGGACATTGTGGACAGTCCTCCAAGACGTAGCAGGAAGAGATGCCCTCTGCCCATCCTCTTTCTCACACGGGCTCACATGCAGGTGGGCTTTGGAGGGGTCCGGGATCAAAATGCTGCAGGCTTGGCTACTGAGCCACCCAAGCCTGAGTGGTAAGTCAGGGAACAGCCACTTGAAGTGCACACAAGTCCCCAGAGACAGATCATAGCAAGGAGCATGCCCTGGGGAGGAGGCGCCATTTTGCTCGTACACAAGAGCGATATTGAAGGCACGATGCAGAAGTGTCCCTCCCCGATGGCTGAGACACCCCATTCAGCTGGCAGGGTTGACTGTCTCCCTTTCAAGTGTGCTCACTCACCCCCCTCTGCCACCTCCTCCTCCTCCTTGCTTGGTTCTTTAGTCACATACCAGACACATCTCACAGAGCAGACTCCAGGAGGCAGAACCCCAGCTTCATATAAATTAGGCTGAGGAACACTGTGCAGACACATTTTCTTTTTTGTCTAAATCATGCAAAAATAGAACTTTCTCAGGGGCATAAATCTGGTCCAAATCTAACCCCTGAATGTGCAATTGACTGTATGGTTTATAGTGAAAACATGGAATTATCTACAAGTCCTTTGCTTCCAAAGAGCAAGGCCCACTTTTTATCTAATCTGAAAGAAATGATTTATTTGTCATCTCAAAGACAACGGAAGAGTTGCAGCGTTGTAAAGGGACCAGATGCAAGGCCCAGTTTCTCAGAAAAATGCAGCATGCCCTGCAGACAGATACAAGCATCGCCCGGCAACACACCAACTCAGTCATCCCAAGGGCAGCTGAGTCTGTGTACACAGGACACTGGAGTTTGCACAGTCAGCTTCTCTGAGGAAGGTCTCTGCTCTCTCTTCCAGAGTATAGAGTAAGAGCAGGGAAATGAGAGAAGAAAATTGATGGTATTGGGGTGGGGTTGAGGGGCAAAAGGCCCGATAAGGCAGTTAGCGGAGAGTTCCTCTAAACAAGCTCTAAATATGACACATTGGGTATTATAATAAAAGCACTGCTTTCCTGGGATCAATAAAAGACACTTTCTTCAGTATGTAAATGTTGTGGGGTATTTGTATAGTGTGTGAAGATGTGTTACTGTGATTGGTGTAATAAAAAGCTGATAGGCAGGAGAGTATAGGCAGAACTTCTGGGCAGAGAGAGAACTCTGGGAAGCAGGAAGGTGAAGTCAGTCACCAGCCAGAGACTCGGGAGGCAGGATGGTCAGTACAGAGATGAAGTGATGAGACTTGTGGAAAAACACAGATTTAAAAACATAGGTTAATTTAAGTTATCAGGACTAGTTAGGAACAAGCCTAAGCTAAGGCCGAGCTTTTATAATTAATAATAAGTCTTTGTGTCATTATTTGTGGGCTGGCAGTCCCGACGAAAAAGTACCAGTACATGTAATTTCTTCACTTGTCTCAGTCCTTTTCCAACTTTGGTGCTCTAGTTGTCTCTGCTGTAACAAAGTTACACTGGCATATGGAAGAAGCCATACCTGGGGACAGCTGCCACCAGCCAATCCCACCCTTCGACCGGGTGGCTACCGGGGAGGGGTACAGTACCTCTTCACCCACATTGCTTCAATTCCATGAAAGTTGGCCATCAAGCTGGTTCTATTCAGTTCCCAGTGACTTCAAGGAGCACCGAACAACAACCCGAGGGCTGCATTCCTCCAAGTAGATGTCGGCGGTAAGAAAGGGGGGAACGTTTCCTTAGGAAGATGCAAAGGAAAATGGCACTGGGTCCCTCAACCCTGATGCTTGTGGAAAAGTTCCATGTACTGATAAGGTTTTCTGTTTGTTTGTTTTTAATGTGTCATGTTCCTGACTTTTATTCAATGGGAGTGGAAAATTGGGCATTCAGGTGCAAAATGAAAATTCTAGGGATAGTAGAGTTCATGAGAACTGGAAAGTAGAGTTCATGAGAACGGGACAGGGATCCTCAATCCGATAAGGCAGAGCAGAAACGTGCCTTGCTGTGTCTAGTGCTGAGACTGCTCTCCAGTGGGAAGGAGGAGATGGAGATGGGAGTGTTTGAGTCACTGGAGCGACATCATACAAAGCCCCAGCTTCGGGCCTATTTCCACCAGCGTGCCCTGACTTCCATAGGCTTCTTGGGCTGACCGCAGCACCATCTCTCATGCTCTTTAGAGGGTCCATAGTAAGCAGCAGGACTCCACCCTTCCCAGCTCCCTGACTGGAGTCTACACTCCACACCAGAGCATCAGCTCCTATCCTGCCTCTAGCAAATGCCTGCTCATCCTCATAGGTGAGCATAGAATCCAGTTTTCTTGTTCACAAAGCTCTTTTTCTGCCCTCTGAAATGAATCACACCTCTGAGGATGGCTGAGATTATAATCACAATCCCCAGATCTCACCCAGGCAATGGTGTTGGTTTTGTTTGAGCCTGTGTTTTTAAAATGTGCACATTTCATATTAAAATGTACATTGCTGGTCCTTCTGAGCACCAAGAGGGCTATACAGGCTGGACTCAGGTCTTAGAGTGTTGGGCTGTCTCTCCATCCTTTTGGGGCGGGAGAGAAGATGGCTACAGTCAAGTGACGCCACAGCAAGAAGGAAGGATGTCTGGAGTTTGAATAAAACATCCAAGTGTCTTTCCTCTGACTGCAGCTAAAGCAGAGGGACCAGGCTTTTTCCAATGACAGCATAGGCCTCACCTATGGTGGGGGTCCTCAGCTTGCCATGCAGGCAATTTTCGAACTTTCTCATTCCCCACCAAAATGTGTATGGCGGAGGGCCATCTCAGAGCCGCCCAGGTTACTATTGAGTCCCTTGTGCGAGCATCTCAGATGAGGCATTCTCTTCAGGCCAAAGGGTCAGTCATTTTCAAAAGTCAGTTGTGAAACCAGCGATGGCTGCCAGGACCAATGCTGCTCACCTGCCAGGTGACCTTGGAGAACCTCCATGCCCCTTCTCAGTTTAGAAATAGGTATAATGAGGACAACGGCAACAGCAATTAGTGACCCGTCTGTGGTCTTCTGACTGTGAAATGAGAGTCTGTGAGTGGGAGAACTGTGTCAATGGACATGCAATGCAGCAAGCTTCAGTCACTGTGTTGACTACAGCAACCAGTAAGCAGCGACTACACCTCGATATATGAGGGGCATGACAGACGAATTATCACTTAATGATCACAACTACCCCGAGAGACAGGTACCCATCTCACAGTCATTTAACATACACAGAAATCAAAACCTAGAGAGATTGAAGAATTTGTCCACAATTGTCCTCGGATAGAAGGCCAGGCCAGGTCTGAAACAAGCTTTGCTTAATATTTCAATGAACACCATAGTTTTGTTGTTGGGAAGTGGGTTTGGGTTTGGGTTTTGTTTAAGTCAAAGTCTTCTTCCAGGCCAGCCTGCAATTTATCATGATCTGCCTGTCTCTGCCCTCTGAGAAATTGGGCTTAAAGGTGTGAGCTCCAACCCCAGCAACACTGTATATAGTTCTTTAAAGGGAAATCGTGAAGCAATTGGAGTAGCATTGTGATCATTGTTATGCCGTGTCACGAGGAAAGCCCTGTGGTAAGCACACCACATGTCTTTTAACCATAGTGACAAGCTAGAAAATTTTTCTTTTCCTTTTTAATTTTATTGTTGGTTGTACGGTGGTAGTGAACGATCACAAATTATATTGTTCTGGAGGGCTGGAAATGAGTTGGCTTAGTGTTCAGGATGTGACTGCTCTATGATTTCAATCCCTACTGAATTTCTCTTGGTGTTTGTGATTAACTCTATCGGCATCAGTGTCTGCGGGGGGGGGGGGGGGGGAGTAAATGAGAGAATGTAAAAGGCTGTGTGCTGAGAAGCGCTGGACACAGGATTTGAACAAAAACATTCTGTTACTGCACTCCTCCTTCTATTCAGCCTCTGCTCCAGACAAGGACTGACCACCCCTTCATGCCTTACATACGGTTTACATACAAGAAGATAAAAATGGTATGCTAGGCTACTCAATATCCACCAAATATGTAGTTGTATGCAGTCTCAGTTCTTCTATGATGTGTGATTGGATGACATCAATTTTCCTGACAAATATTAAAAAGGAGGAAGTTCAAGTCAGTTACATGAAATTCCACACCCATGACAAAGGAGATAATTACGACTCCAGGCTTTTTCAGAAGCCATGACCCTATTACACTCCCTTCTCTTATGCGAGGCTCTGGAAATGATGGGCACCTGGCCTCTGAATCCAGTCTTTAAACCTTTGAAAAAGATCAGCCAGTGCCCAGCTGCCTTTCAAACTTCTGGACTCCACTGGTTAGTGGTTTTGTCACCTTGACACAGCACAGGTCATCTTAGAAGAGGGCACCTCAACTGAGGAATTGCCTCCAAAAGATTGGGAAAGTTTGTGGGGCATTTCCTTGATTAGTGATTGGTATGAGAGGGCTCAGTTCACTGTGGGCAGTGTCATCCATGGCCAGGTAGTGCTGGGTTGTGTAAAAAAGCAGACTAAGCAAATCTTGGAGAACAAGCCAGTAAGCAATATCCCTCTATAGTCTCTGCTTTAGTTTCTGCAAACTTCAAGACAAATATACCACCCACCCAACTGCTTTTGGACAATAGAAAACAAAGATAAAAATTGGTACCAGGAGTGGGGTATTGCTGAGACAAACCTGAGCATAATTTTTGTGGAAGATTGTAGGAGTTTAGAACTTTGGGCTAGAAAATCCCTTGAATATTCAAAGTTTAATGAGATATTGTGGAAACTTGGAAGATAATGCTGACAGCAGCGCAGATGATGGATTCCTAACTTGTGAAGTTTCAGAAAAAGTTTGACCATCCTGTAAAGACTCTGTTGGGGCTACAAAGACTCTGTTTGGTCTGTTCACGTGATATTTTGAATTAAAAAAAAAATTATAGTTCTGATCTCCTATGGCTGAATAATTGGCTATAACTAACAAAAGACTAGAACTACTGAAGTGAAACCTTTCCTGTATAAGGATGCTATATACTGGTTAGCTAGGGCTGAGAAATTAGCTGTGATTAAGATGAGACCAGCATCACTGAGGTGAGATATTCTGGAGAGTATTTCCTCAGGGTTCACACCCAGAAGCTGGGGCCCAAAGGGAACCATGGTGGCAGCCAGACTTGGTCAAGTGTAAACGTCTTCTGAGTTGCGTTGGTTTTGAAGACACAAGGAGTCATAGAGAGCAGCTAAGGCCTGCAAGGCCTCTGGGGAAAGTGCAGCCTCCACTGCAGTGGAAAACTGCAGGACTGAAGGGATAACGGAGAGAAGCTGAGACTTAACACCATGTGGCACATTCAGAGTCCCTGAAGAGAGACTAGGAGAGGATTACTGGTGAAGGTACATCCCAGTTACCATGGAGACCCGGGACAATAGACATTCCAGTATCATGGGACAACTACCAATGATAGCAGCAGCCATAGAATGGAGGTAGCCTGAGCCAATGAAAATAGCTGGGTGTGCCACAATGGCAGAGCAGAGATGTAGAGTTGCTCAAGATCTTTGGAGCCAGAGAGATGGTCAGTGACTCCCAGATGTTGGAGCTTTTCACACTAAGCTTTTTACACTGTTGGACTTTGGTTTTACTTTGATTTGATTGTGATTATGCCTTGGTATAAAATTCCCTCTTGGAATAAAATGTAGCTTTGTTTTATTTAACAGGAACCAACAGTTCAGAGACTGGAGTTTTTTAGAGAGACTTTGGATACTTTAAAGGGACTGGACTTTTAAAAGTGGGCCTTTTTAAAGTTGGAATGTGTTTAATATTGTAATATTGATATTAATATGAGATAGTGGGGATAATCAAGAAAGGAAAGGTTATGGTTTAATAGTGATGTGTGTGTGTGTGTGTGTGTGTGTGTGTGTGTGTGTGTGTGTGTGTAATCACCAAGGGGTCAATTGTGCTGGTTAGATTTTTTGTTAGCTTGACACAAGTGGGGGTCATCTTGGAAAATGGAACCTCAATTGAGAAAACATCTCTGTAAGATTTGTTTATAGGCAAGTCTTCAGGGCATTTTCTTGGCTAGTGGTTAATGTGAGAAGGCTCAGCTTAATGTGGCCAGAGCTACCCTTGGCATGTGGTGTTGTATTCTATAAGAAATCAGGCTGAGCAAGTCATGGGGAGCATGTTAGTAAGTAACATTTCTCCATGTTTCAATTTCTGCCCTCCCCACCACCAAGTTCCTGACTTGAGTTCTTGCTCTGACTTCCCTCAGTGGTAAACTGTTACCTGAAAATGTAGTAGAAATAAGCCCTTTCCCTCCTAAGTTGCTTTGGTCATGGTCTTTATCACAGCAACAGAATACAAACCTAAACAGAGGCAAACCAAGGTAAGAAATTATTTTATACCACTGTGTACTTGGATAATCTGTATAGTTATGGCAATGGCACCCTCAGTGGCAGATCTATTCTTTCTGACTTCTCCATTTGACAGGACTTCTGAACCTAACGTTATTTATTCCTGTCAATTAGAATTTTCAAAGGTGCTTTTTGTGTATTCTAATTTAAGACTTTAAGAATAATTTTCTAGATGGATGGGAAATTTTCTACCTAATGAAACAACTTAGCCATTATTCAAAACCATTTAATTCAGAATTTCAGACATTTCATGTAGAATCTAGGCAAAATTTATCTTTTAGAATCTTTTTTACATCTAATAAGACCATCACTAAAATAAATGAGCTCACAAGAGGGGCATTGCAAGTCCCTTAAAAGACCAAACTATTTTCAAGCAATTTAGAGACACCCTGTCATTAGGTTGGTGTGCTAATTACAAATCATTCTAATTGATTCACTAGTCTCCCAGGACTTCCGTAATGTACTAGGCAAACACTTTATTAGCCAAGCTGAGTTACTGTAGGTTCCTAAAGGAAAACAAAAACTTAAGCAGCTTTCCTAAAACCAATACCAAGTTAGAATTCTTACAAGTGCAGAGGGACCTTGTCCTCAATCCTCTTCCTGATGTGTGTTCATTTTAGTCTTTTGACTTCCTAGTTTGATGAGTAGTAATATGAGACGGAGAAGAGAGAGTCGACTTGATTTCTTTGCCTACACCCATCTTACCATCCGTAGCTCATTCTTGACCAGGATCGGTCCCCTCTTTGTCCTTAACAATTTTGATCTCTCCCCTGCCTTTGGATATCACCATGTCTTTACTGCCTGTCCATTTTGCTGAATCCAGGACAGATAATCAGCATACTATAAAATGATGGATGGATGGGGGGGGCGGCACACTTGTCTCAAAATAAGCTAATAAAAAGTGTGGTGGGTACGCAGAAGAATTGTTCAGCTGCTGGGATGGATGTAGAGGGTTATGACATGGGAGAGGGTGTAGATGTAATTCTAAACAGTCTTATTAAATAAGTAACACAGAGCCAAATAAAGAGTTAAAAGCCCAGAGATCAAGCAGTAGTCAAGAGCTAAGACCACCTTCTTATCACCCACTGCTGTCCTTCCCCTGAGAGAGAGAGACCTTCTTCCTGTGTCCTATCTTTTTATTGACTTTGTGTTCTGCCTTCTCATTGGTTCTAAACCCAACCACATGATGTCCTTGTCACTGCCTTGTAGCAGGAATCTTAAATGGTCTTATTAATAAAATCAAACCTAAAGCCAGGTATTGGGGTGAATGCTGGAAGATCAGAGAAGCAGAACAATTCACAGCTTCCTCACCTCGCCAGTTCCTCAGCTGGTCCTGTTTCCTCAGACTGGAAGCCTCTGAGTCCTTACCAGAATGGATCTCAGCTGAACTGCTTCTCAAAAGCCTGAATGCTTAACCAGCCTAGTTCCTGGTTTTCATGCCTTATATACCTTTCTGCTTTCTGCCCTCCCTTCCTGGGATTAAAGGCTCACTTCTTGGGATTAAAGGCGTGAGTCACCATGCCTGGCTGTTTCCAATATGGCCAAGAACGCACAGAGATCCAGAGGGATTTCTGCCTCTGGAATGCTAGGATTAAAGGCGTGTGTGGTGGTATTGTGTTCCTCAAAATATTGTGCACCCTAATAAACTTATCTGGGGTCAGAGACAGAACAGCCACTAGATACAAAGGCTAGAAAATGATGGCACTAATACCTTTAATCCTAGCATTCCAGATACAGAAATCCCTCTGGATCTCTGTGAGTTCAAGGCCACATTGGAAACAGCCAGGCAAGGCATGGTGACTCACGCCTTTAATCCCAGAAAGCGAGCCTTTAATCCCAGGGAGTGGTGGTAGAAAGCAGAAAGGTATATAAGGCGTCAGGACCAGAAACTAGAAGCATTTGGCTGGTTAAGCATTTGGCTGGTTAAGCATTTTGGCTGGTTAAGCATTCAGGCTTTTGAGCAGCAATTCAGCTGAGACCCATTCTGGATGAGGACTCAGAGGCCTCCAGTCTGAGGAAACAAGATCAGCTGAGGATCTGGTGAGGTGAGGTAGCTGTGGCTTGTTCTGGTTCTGTGGTCTTCCAGTATTCACCCCAATAACTGGCCTCAGGTTTGATTTTATTAATAAGAACTTTGAAGACTCATGCTACAGGCGTGAGTGCCACCATTTTCTAGCCTCTGTATCTAGTGGCTGTTCTGTTCTCTGACCCAGATAAGTTTATTAGGGTGCACAATATTTTGGGGAACACAATACCACCACATTTCCCCTTTTTTGTCTAAAATTTTAAAAAAGCTTATAACTAATACAAGAAAAACTATTCAATAAGTATATATAATATATATAGCCAAGAATTACATTAGCAATGTCTAGTCCATTAACATTTGTCAGATTCAGACAAAAAACTCCATTATATATTTTAACAATGTCCAGTTCAGTAACATTTGAGAAACTCAGACAAAAATTTTTATGACTTATCCTATGTAAAACAAATAGTTCCTTTTTAAAAGTAGATTTAATTTTTTATCTTATATCCATACTGCCTGTCTATACAGACCTCCAGATCTCTATGGTTGGTACTGGGATTAAAGGCTTGTGTCACCATGCTAGCTGTGTCCTTGAACACACAGAGACTTTGCCTGCTATGTGATCATGTGATCGGACTAAGGGTGTGTGCTACCACTACCAGACTTCTGCTTAATGGCTTGCTCTTAGCCCTGACCTCCAGGCAACTTTATTTATTAACATAAAAATAAAATCACATTTCAGCATAAATAAAATATCACCATAAAAGGGAGCTTTCATTGAAAGTGAAGTCAGCATGAAAGGTAAGGCAAAGAAGGAGAGACTCCTGGTGCTGTCATTTGACGCTGCGGATAGATCGGACCTAACGTCATTTGCATACCCTGGATTTCCACTCCTATTGGTCAACACGTAACTGTTGTAAAAATCTTTTTCTTAACCATCTTACATTGCATTTTTATTCACTTAAAAAAATTTACAGTTGTAGTCACTTAAGGAATCCCTTAAATATGAAGAAACAGTTCTCTCTGTATGTGTGTAAAAGTGCCTTACATGGTTGTCGATGTTGTTGTTGTGGTTGTTGTTGTTGTTGTTGTTTTGAGATCTGGTCTTACTGTATTTCCCTGTCTGCTCTTAGATTTGAGGCCTCCAGCAATCACCTCCCAAGTGCTAAGATCATAGACAGATGCCCCCAACCCCAGCCTCACCACCTGTAAACTGTTTAGCCAATATTCCATTTATGTGGGAGCCAAAGACTGTATATCCAACATTTTGATCTAAAGAAAATTATTAGGAAAAACATTTCGTATTTCTATATTGTCAATCCAATTAACATTTGTTCTGAGCCTCCATTGACTCCTCTCTCAATCCCTGGGAGCTGCTTTTCAATCTAGAATTAACCCTTGATCCTTATCACATAGGGTTCCCAGTGAATAGATAGTGGGGCCTCAAGTTCTACCAAGAACCATCCAAAGTCAAGGAGATACAGAACCTGATTCTGCCCAGATGCAGAAAAGGATGGCAGAAAAATTCAATAATACACATCAAATACAAGGAAAATATGTAATTCGGTGCAAGTACTTCCTCCTCTCCTTTCCAAAATGAACCTGAACTCACGATGAGTGACGTGAGCAGACAGCATCCTTCAGAGCCTGCAGCAGACATCTATGAGGACAGCCTCTATGAAGAAGACCAACCTTGTCCTGAATCTAAAATCATGATCACATTCCCTTTCTGGATGTCAGGTCTGCCATCTGTAAGGTGTGGAGAAGAACTACTTCCCCAGATCATAGCAGAGAGAAGGGTTCCTTCTCCACTTCCACGCTCACAATGGGCACATCAAAACTCAAGCCCATATCCAAACCCAATCTGTCTTCTAGAGGGTTCTTGAGGAGCCATAGTTGGCAAATGTGTTTACAAGTCCGGCACGCAAGCAAGTCTAAGGACTCTGGCTTTAAAAAAATAAAAAATTAACACTTTCGTTAAAGCAGCGAGTGGAAACTAACCCAGACTAGTGATGATGAGTATAGGAATAAATGCTCCTGGATCATATCCTCTTGGGCCTGCCAAGAAAAAAAATCTGGAAGTTCCTGTTTGGCAAGTATCACTGGTGGCCAGCTCTGAGCCTGTGCTGAAACTCAACCACAGCCCTCTAGAACAAGCTGCTCCTGTGAGCCAGTTTGGCATATTCTCTGGATCACCTCACAAAGCTGGGCCTGGCCATGTTGGCACTTGCGTGGTTGGTTTTCTTCAAGAACACAGAATAGACTCTGGTTCTCACAGGCAGGATGGATGGGGGGGACTCATTCCCTACTGTCATTGTTGTTGCTAAACTGTGAGAGCATTTTTTGTTGGTGTTGCCTTAAGCCTCAAGAGAACTACTGACTCTCAGTCCCTGTCCAAAAGCTACTGAGAAACACTAGCAAACAGAGAGATCAGAGTTTTCTGTGCAGGAACAGGTGTAGGACAGCAAAGACAGATAATCTCTGTCATGGGATGATTCTGGGTAATATGCAGTGACATGCTGTGTAGATTCCATCAGAAAGTTGGAAGGGAGAAACAGATGTGGGTAGGTATGCCTGAGGGCTTGGGGACAGACATGATTGCCTCTGTGTCTTTTGTACCCCCAAGCTCTACATGGTGAGAAGAGCAGATTCATGGTGACTACAGGAAAACATTCCACCCTGCTTGTCCTAGTCCAGGGGCTGACACCTGTAAGCTGCAACACACACACACACACACACACACACACACACACACACACACACACACACAGAGCTTTCATCTAACCACACATGGAATTCTAAACCCATTCTACAGCAACATCAGACATGTTAGAAACCTCACATTTCTATGTGGACTCTCAAGATTTTACATTGAAATCTTGGAACACACTCAGACTTAATAGCAGTGGGCTGTATTTCCAGGCAGCCTGACTGACTGACAAGGCTGAGTGGTGGGTTGGCTGTCTTTTGACATGAGCTCCTCCATCTCTGGTTCTGCCCTTGGCAAAGCCTTCAGTATCACCTAGACACTGGCATTTCCCAGCATCACACCATCATTTATTTCTTCGTATTCCTTTTGCCAGGGTCATTTCATAGGTCCATACCAACAAGCCAACAGGGTGGGCTGAACCGACAGGATGAGAAGCCATTACACAGAGCACACTACCAAAGTCCACGGGTGACAGAGGGCATAGGGCATGCCCTGGATCAAAACCCTGCTATCTCCTCCCTCAGCAACTTCAATAATCAAATTTCCCAGCCCCCAGCCTGTTCTGAGGGAATTATTCCCCAGCTCAGTTCAGATGTTTCTGGCTTTGTGCAGCCATAAAGGAATTGAATTTAGCTGTGTTTGCCTTGCCGGTTCTCTTACTGACAGCACTATTTAATGGACAAACAGTTTGTTTTATTTATCTGACAGGGTTTCTTCACATTGTTTAGGGTTATCAGCCCTCCCCCACAGATCATATTACAGCTTGTGCCGGTTCGACCCTCAGCAGGGTTCACTCTGAATCAGATCCTTATCTTTGCTTCAGTGATAAATAGAGAGGCCTGGGAGCCCACAGCCAGGTTATTTATTTAGTATCTCCGTGGGTCATGTTTTATACAGCCTGGGCTTCTTGTCAGGCCTTCGAGGATCCAGCTTAGGTTGCACTCAGGAACTAAAACCCAAGGCCCTTAAATAATGTTAACTAAACAGCTGACGTTTTTATGAAATAAGTCTGTGCAGATGCGTGGAGGAAAGGGGACAGTGCAGACAGAGCCAGAGGTAGGTCTCAGCGTGCAAGCATGTGCGTGGTGGGGGAGCAAGTGTGAGAGCCAGAGTGAGCAGGTGTGTGCCTGGGTGCTTAGGATGACTTGAGAGGAGAGGGGAAGCAAGGCTTTAGATTTTAGGCTTGTTCCAAACCAGTCAAGAATATTCTGCTTTCAAGTGGAGTTTCTCTTGGAAGAATTTTTAGAAGAAAAGAAATTGTGGGTGGGGCACACTGCCCCTCAAGAAGGCGAGCAAAGCATGGCGGGGGTCGGGGGAGAGCAGGGTGAAGTCTTGCCTGGTGGGAGTTACATGGGCCAGGGAATGGAGAGGTATTCCTCTGGGGAGTACCCAGACAGAACCATCTGGCTGGGGTAAGGGTATAGAACCATCTGGCGGGGAGCCTCGTCTTCATCCTGTTCTCCAAAACTGTGCATGTCATTAGTGTATGTAGTCGTGCGCCTCCACTGCAGTGTCTGTGTCTCCCTGTACACACGACATGTACTGCTTCACCAAGAATCAATGTTTGACATGCAACTGTGTAAAATTTGAAATTGCCTCATGGCATTTCCTCATTTTGAATCCTCCCGGAAGAAGAGGAGGAGGAAACAGTGGCAGTACCAGTGGATTTCAAACTTCAAGGCCTTTTCTTTGGTACTTCGTCAGCTAGAATTGGAGAAGCAAGGCATGGCCCTACTTAAAGGACCCACAAATGCTTGCCATCTAAGTAAAAGCTCAGTTCATCCTGATGACTCTTACAAAGATGTAACCCCAGTTGCTGCTCAACATGCTGGATACCAACTGAAAATGCAAGGTGTCCTGCTGGGGAGGTGGGACCAGCCACTTGCTGAGGCTTCCACCTGGTGGGTGAAAGGCTACATGAGCACACCAGTGCATTACTGATGGGTTTGAAACATTGTTTTGTGGTTGGAAGGAACTCTCTGTGGTACTAAATGTCATGGAGCCGGCTTAGAAGCTGTTTCAGGGGAACTGGGAAGTATCATTCAATGGCGTTGCGTGAAAACACAGACAGGCAAGGAGGGAAGCCTGTGTGAGCATGGGGGCCCTGACTCAGCCCCTAGAAAGTGCTGCAGCTTAGCGTGTCCAGCAGCAAGCGTGAAGGGAAGACACCTGCTGTTGGAGAAAGGTGGGTGGAAACTGCAATCACCAAGGCAGGGAAAGGAAGCCATCACTGAAGCCATGTGAAGACAATTAGAAAGAAATGAGACCCTGGTGTCCTTCCTCTTTGTAAACCTCTAAAAACAATGGTGCTTATGGATCCTAAAATATTTAACTCATTGTCTCTATGAACTTTGACTAATAACTCTTACACAGCAGGGACCTGGGGCCAGGCACTGTTCTCAGCATGTTACAGGCATGGACTCCTGTACATCTTATTATGTGTCCATGAACTAAGCTCTCATATGGCATCACTGTCATAAATCTAGAAATTGTGCAGGTGAAGTAACAGACCTGACGTCACTTGGTGCCCACATGAGATTCAAATGCAGGCGGCCTAGTTCAAGTCCGTAGTCCTTCCTGGGGGCTCTGGCAGCAGATAGAGGCAAAGTGTTTGGGAGCCATGCTCAAAAGAGACCTGTGATGTTCTTCGTTGTGTTTCTCAGGGTCTGTCTTTGCTACTAATGCCTTTGTGCTTTACTCTTCATGGTTGGTGACAACCTTTTTATGACCTGCTGTGGACTTTTGTCCAGATTTCTGGTTCTCGCTCTTGCTTAGACAGCATCCTTTCTCTGTACCTAACTTCCTGACTGCTTGTCTGAGCAGGTGTGACTCCTCACATCCTCTTCTAGTGGTCCCTCATCTCTTCCCTTTCCAGATTTCTGATCCTTGGATAGCTTGGGCCTCCATTATCTCTATAAAAAGCAGTGTAACCACTGTCTAGTGAGCACAGAGAGATACCCAGTGGGTATCTGTTGAGAGAATTCATGAGTGAATGAATGATAACTTCCCAGGACTATGTGCCTGCTCCGCTGGGCCTGCTCCTGCTTGGGACACTATCCAGGCACATTCTCCTGAAAGGAGCAGCAGGCAGGAAAACACAAGAGGTTAAAGGAGCTTCCTCTGAGTCCTCAGTGGGCTTCAGCATAGGTCCCTCCCAGCTGCAGGGTTCTACCCCTGACATTTGAAAAAGCATTGAGTCATCACATGCAGCGGGAAACTCCTGGTAGAAATAAAGGTGAAAGTGAATAGAATAGAAAAGTTGTACTGAAATTACATAGAAATGTTGTCCATCTATGGCCAAAGACAGGGAAGAGCTATGAAAAACAAGCAGCATGGCATTACTCAGGGCTTTGGAAGTGGGCCCTTTTAAAATCCACTTCATCTGGGTAAGAATGGCCACCATTAAGACAGCAATAGCTCCTGTTTCATCTCGTACACACAATCCAAATTTTTAGATACACACATGCATTTATATGTATAAATATATATGTATATATACATTTATATAATAAATGAATAATAAAATAAAAGTGGAAAGGGGACCAGTGGAAGGAGGAAGGGGGACAAAATAAGATTATGGAGGAGATAAATGTGATGGAAGTACATTATATACATGTATGAAGAGGTCCTGACAGAATTCACTATTTTGTACAGTTAAACACACTCATAGAAAGTGGAAAGCACTGAATAGTTAGTATTGTTATACATGTGTGGGCGCACACGTGAAGAATAACAATATGGAAACAGAAACTGGACTGCCATCCAAGAGAACACTGAGCTAAGAGAACAACCCTGACCTGTTCTTCAAAAGCAGGGTGATCTCTGACTAAACAGTCCACATGATTGCCCAAGTCCTGACCTGAGAGGTGCAAGGGTTGTCAACATCAGCGTGATGCACTTGCTATGACTGGAAGAGCCCTTTGGGCTTAGGATAAGCACCCCGTGATGGTGCATGGCATTTGGCATTTAGCAGCAGCTGAGTCAACATTGCAACATGCTATAAACATATTAGAACACTTGTGACAGAAGAAAGACAACCCAGCTTTAAAAACAAAAAACAAGCCTATTACAGTCAGTGTGGTGATATGAATCATATTCACGATGAAGTAACAGCCCATGAGCACTTTCAATGTGCAGCATATGATGTTGTTAAATGCTCAGCACAATACCTCACACTGCTCAGGAGTAATAAATGCTCAACAATGATTGGTAGCTGATTGATCTTATGAATAAGCATTTGGGGATACAATTCAGTTTAATACTTAATTATGTTTGTATATAATTAACTTATGTTTCTTCCTCTAAATAGTGAAAAGGTGGAGAGCTACCTTACCAGAAGAAGATCTTGAGATGCAAATAAGGTGTAAGACTATTCAATTTGAGAAACACTCTCAGGAAATGTCCATAAAAAAGAGAGGTATCCTCTTTTCACATGGACAACGGTACTTAATGTCTACATGGAAAAACTTAATTCCAAGTTGGATCATGTAAGGGGCAAAGAAACCAGAGTATGAACTAGCTCTTGCCCATCACTGGTCGTGCAGATGTTGAATGCCCAGCACTTACTATGTATTCTGGTCTCTGACTCAGCTGCCCCTGTCACGAGAGGGATAACGCCAGGAAGAAATCCTTAGCAGGAGTGGTGACTGCCATGGTGGTGTCAACGGAGCACCAACAAGCTTCTCAATTAGTTAGTTGTTCTCTCTGGACCAAAAAACGCCTATGGGATGTTGTCTAGCATGGAGCATCATCATGGAATGCCATCCTTTCTCTCTGTCAACTCAAAGTCATCCTCAGTAGTAGAGCCTACTCCATGGCAAACAATCAATAGTCTTGGAATAAGAAGTCTGTTGTTCAAAGGTCATTCAAATTTCACTCCCTTCACGATACACTATACATTCTTCCCTAATGGTCCCAGCACATTTTGGACTATGGCTTTGGTCCTTAGTTATTCATTTCTTCTTGTTAAAAGAATGGTCTCTGTGATTTATTTATTTATTTATTTATTTGATACAGAGTTTCTCTGTGTATCTTTGGAGGGGTTTTGGAACTCACTCTGTAGACCAGGCTGAGCTCAAACTCACAGATATCCACCTGCCTCTGCCTCCCTAGTGCCGGGATTAAAGGCGTGCGTCACCACCACCTGGCAGACTCCATGATCTTAACCTTCACTTGGCTCAGCATTAAAACTCTACCCAACATAAAGTATGAGCTCTAGCAGTCTTTAACATCATCAGAAATGGATACTTCTAATTTTCAGGTGTAGAAACAGGAAGCCTTTTGCTCTGGTGTTCATGGGTCTGAGCATGCTAGCCAAACTCCCCTTTAACAACAGCAAAGCCAATCCTGATTGGTGTGATGTCTCCACTTATGTCTGTTAGTTCTGACCTTAGGTTGGGAAGAGCGCTCTTAAGCTCTTATCTCTTGTACCCTTCTCAAACTCTTACTAATACCGTGCAGAGATATCAAGTTTACAGATCGATACTAATAGAAACCCTTTCACAATCCATGGCATTGGTGATCTCATGGGTACTGACCCTACTAAAATTGACCTCAGAATAACCCACAAGCAGATACAGACACAAACTCCCAATAGGGAGAAACAGCATGTACCACAAATGAGAGAATCTATTCTCATGGCATTAAAGACATCCATGTCCATTTTGTGCCTACATAACTTAGAATGGCCATGAGTTTATGGACTGTCAGCTCTGGAGGCTGGGAAGACCAATACCAATGCACTGGAGGAATCTTCTTACCATGTCATCCCATGGCAGAACTTGTGATCTGCCCAAGTGCTGAGATTACAGCCATATACCAACAATCCCTAATAAGTTTCACCGTTCAGCACTGTTTCAATGGCAATTGTATTTCAACAGGGATTTTGAAGGGGAAAAACAATGACTCCCTAACAAAAGAGAATGGGAAAGTGGAAATACCATGCTTGCACTCCTTCAGTCTGAGGGTTAGGTTGCCTTATACTCTCAGACCATTTCTCCTTAGAATAGACGACATTCAAATAGCAGGTCCTTCACATGGCCCAGCTCTACTCAACCCTATGCAATGGCTTTTACCTGCCCTTAGGATGAACATAAACTCCCTAGGCTTTCCTGAGCATATGATGGAGACGTCTCCCCTAACATAACATAGAGAGGTCTCTAGCTTACTCTCCAGACACAACAAGGAATACCTGTCCATTGCATCTCCACACCACTGCCACAGTCCTTTCCGATTCTAGAGTGTGGTGTACCACATCCCAACACAAGACCTGTGGCCACCAGCCTGCTCTCTTCTGAAGCACAGGGCTGTCTCATACCTGTTCCAGGAAATCACCTCCATCATATCTTCCTCAGAAAGAACTTCTCCAACTGCCTGCCGAGGTCAGGTCCCCTCCTCCATTCATCAGAACTTCCATGAGTTGTATTTCCACCTCTACAGAATAACTTGAGCAGCCTTGAAACACTTCGGTAGAATGTTAGCCCTGCCAAGCCAGAACCTGCACTCTTTAAACCTTGCTCAGCTTAGTACAGACTTCGAGTAAAGGTCTCTTGAACAAATTACAGTTCAAATGAATCATAAGATTCAAACCTAGGTGGATTGTGTCACTGAGGCCCTTCTGCAACTATGTGCCTTCTTCAAGGAGTCACCATGAAGACACCATGGATGCTCGTGCAGGGGCCAGGCCTTGGCCTCTTTTCATGCCTTCTTTGAATGTCTGCAGTTCAGGATAAACGGAAGGTCTATCTCCTTGTTTTGCTCTCTGCAACCTCAAGTCCCATGTAATGACACAAAAAGATACACAAACCCCACCCCTCCTCCCAGCCTTGAAAATAACAGAGCAGCTACTGTATGTGGAAAGCCAGCTGCCCAAACTGAGAGTATTATCATCTCTAAGCATGTAGAAAGATTGGATTAACTTGCTTGTCCTTGTGAAGACATTAATATTGTTCTGTCACCAAGAAGCTGAAACTCCCAATAAATCTCCATTTACAGGCAAATTTGTAGATGCTTAGTGTAGTCATAATAATAGAGTTGTAATTCTTATTGAGCATGCTCAGAGTGGTGGAATATTTATAGCATCCTGCTCAATGTTACACACTTGGGGACACAAATTACAAACTCTTAGAGTTTGGGGGAAAGTTTATAAAAAGGGTGACAATAGAAATAAAATCTAATTTGGGGGGAATTATGGTGGGAAATTACTCAACCAAATTAGAAATCATTTTTATTCACTTCACAGATGGGGTCCAGACAGACCGAAGAGAAAAGATGGATAGCTTTCCTGTAATGCAGATAATGAACTACCAGGTACACACCCATTGCCATTTTCTCCAGAGTTAGATTGGCGTGAGAAGGGTCACGGCTATGTCATGAGCAGCAGAAGAAAAACAAAATCTCACTGACCCCCTTAGCAACAAACTTCACTTTTCACTGTGCATCTGTGGTTCAGTCCAGCTCAGGGGTTTGAGCTCAGCCAGGCTGGGCCCAGGTGACAATTCATACTCAAGTGTGCTTCACGTGTTTGTGGCCGGCAGATCCCCACAGCACATTCTTCTCATGGCGGTAGCAAAAGTCACAAGACAAACCCAAACATATCAGCACTTTTCAAATGTGCACCCTGACCCACCACCCTCCGTTGTCCAGGAGGCCAAAGTAAATCCCATTCTCAAACTTTAGGTCAAGAGACAAGCAATGGACTCTACCATGATGGGGACAAAGCAAAGCTCTAGATTTAATAATTTAATAATTCCATGATAGAAGGTCTAAATCCATCCAGCTGCTCTTACAAAATAACATAAACTGGCTGGTTCATGTACAATAGAAACCCATTTCCCACAGTTGTGGGGACTACCAAGTTCAAGTTCAAGGCAGATTCACTGTCCACTTTCTGACCCATATACAGCTCTCTCTCTCTCTCTCTCTCTCCACGTACTCACTCAATAAAAAAAGCAAGAGGTAGTCCTTAGGCCCTTTAATAGGAGTGTTCCTTTTATTCAGAAAGGCTCTGTCCCTGTGACCTGGTCATCTCCCAGGTGTCTCAATTCCTAATGCCATCACGTTGGGGATAGGGTTTCAAAACAGGAAGTTTGAGTGGCCACAACATTCAGACCATTTCACAAGAAATGATTACACAATCAAAGATTAAATCTATTGTAGAAAGCCAGAATTTTTCAAGTAGTGACAAATGTTTTGCTTTGTTTCTGTAGGCACACACACACACACACACACACACACACACACACACACACACAAAGGTGGGGTGGGATTTATAGCCATTTTGTCTGTCCAGTCCTGGTAATACTGGCGGCTTCTCTTTGGGGAACATCTTTCCCTTCTGTATAATGCAAACGAGGCCCATCTTACCTCTGTTTTTCTGGGAAAACAAAAACAAAACCTAAAGTCTGAGACCAATCAAGGTTATCCATCCTTTTGTCTGATTAGCTCAGAGGTAATCATGTGACCCAGAACACTCCAAAGAGGGTTAAGCCTGGGACCTTAGCTGTAACCACACAGGCACAGTCCACTAGAGCTTGGTGACATCTCTGTGGTACACTATCTCATGGGAGGCCTTTCTCTTTTCGTGTTGAGCCCTGATTTTCAGGGGATTCTAACCCCATCACCCAGATAAGCATCTCTTTTTTAAGATAGGATGAGTCGCCTTTATGTTGGGTCCTGCCAAAGTCTCTCTGTCACTGAGTGACTTCCCACAGTCTTAGCTCTGGGACTCAGAAAGCTAGACAATCATCTCAAAAGCCTCACTATTGTCATAGCAACATAGTTAAATTATAATGTTCTAAAATTTTTAATGCCACCATTTAAATAGAAGCCAGAAATGTTTTTTTTTAAAACTGCATTAAGAGCCAAACCAAAAAGAGATTCTAAGAAAAGTAAATTAAATGCATAAGTGCTAACATTATTTGTGTTGGAAAAACAAACATTGCAGGCCGGATAATAAGAAATATGAGTAGGTTGATAAAAAGATTGGGTATTTTTCTGTAATTGACTTTCCCGCTGCTCCAATTAATAGTGAATTTATTATAGGTTCTGCATAGTGCTTGGAACACTGAGTCTTCTGTCTTGAAACCTCGGGGCAGACAAACATTTTAGGTGATTAAAAAAAAAAGCACATTTAGAAAATGATGTTCTGGGAGCCTGCGGGAAGCTATCCATGCCATTCTTCACAAGTTCATTATAAAAGATGAATAAACGTCGAATTAACTTTGCTTCCTCTCATAAATGGCGGGAATGGAGACAACAGCACAAACACTGAGGCGTGACTTGTTCTCTCTCAGCCCTGGTGACTTCTGGCTGCCATCACAGGCAAAGGAGGCTCCCAGCTAAACTCCGGAGGTGGGGGGAGTCGCTGGAGTCATATCCACCTATCCACTGTGAGCATCTCTTGTGTGAAGGGCAGAGGGGGGAGGGGCGGGAAGAGAGTGGTGGCAAGGACTCTCTCCACTTGTCCCCACGACTTCCCGATTCTATGCCCTCCCCACACAACCTGTAAAATCGAAGTCTTCAAAACCCAGACACACAGAACTGCCTGCTTGATCCCCACTCCTACAGCTGAACCTGCTACCTGTCACTTGCTGCTGTTGGCTTTGAGCATCGCTTCATTCCTCTGTGCAGTAAATCGGCCTCCCAGCCAGAGGCTGCAAACTGACTCATGCTTCTCATGCCTGAGACTCAGTGCATGTAGACTATTGGACAGTTGCCATGCTGCCAGGGAGGGCAGATCTCATCACAGGAGGTGAAAGGAAGCAGGTATGAACAATGCAGCAGCTTCCTAGGGCCCTGTTTCCGCCAAGGGAACCCGCCTCACCTTTGCAAAGCAAGTCACATGACTTCAAGTCACACAGCAAAGAATAACACAGAGAGGGGGAAAGAATTGGAATTCAGTCTGCCACATCTACTCCCATATGTATCCCTGCGTTTGTGTGCGTTAGTTCCTCCAAATGCAAGTTGTTCAAGGACAAAATAAGCGTGTTTCCTGTATGCAGACCAATCTCTCTCTCTCTCTCTCTCTCTCTCTCTCTCTCTCTCTCTCTCTCTCTCTCTCTCTCTCTCTCTCTCTCCTCTCTCTCCTCTCTTTCTGTCTTTCCTCTGCCATACAACACAACACATTTTACCATATTTTCATGCAACAAGAGATCTTTGTTAGATGCGAGCATCATGCTGTTTGGATCCTCCAACCACCATAATCTTGAGGTAGATGAACCTCTTTATGTATTACTCAATATCTATTACTGCGCGCGCGCGCACACACACACACAGAGAGAGAGAGAGAGAGAGAGAGAGAGAGAGAGAGAGAGAGAGAGAGAGAGAGAGATCAAGACTCAGGGGGATTAAATTTATTTTATCAAGGAGAAAAGAAATGTAAGAAATGAAGTGTGAAAGAGAGATAGTAGGTGCAGGTGATCAAGATGTCTCAAATGGATGTGTTAAACACAAGATGGTTGTGACTAGCTACCCTTCAC